>NW_024881273.1:11874871-13317354 GCF_018691265.1 Tyto alba | reverse complement strand
AGAATGGGAGAGGAGGTGCCTTGTTCATCCCCCCCCCTAAAACGGGAGAGGTGCCCCGTGTTCATCCCCCCCCCCCAAAATGGGAGAGGAGGTCCGTGTTCATCCCCCCCCCCCCCCCAAAACGGGAGAGGAGGTGCTGTGTTCATCCACCTCCCCCAAGGGGAGAGGAGGTGCCGTGTTCATTCCCCCCCAAGAACGGGAATGGAGTGCTGTGTTCATCCCCCCTCCCCCCCCCAAACGGAGAGGAGGGGCTGTGTTGCCCCCCAAAACGGGAGAGGTGGCCCCCGTGTTCATCCCCCCCCCCCAAAATGGAGAGGTGCCCCGTGTTCATCTCCCCCAAAATGGGAGAGGGCCGGGCTCCCCCGGAGGTGCCTGTGCAGGGCCATGCGCCCGCGTCCAAGGGGGCAACTTTTGGGGAAGGAAGAGCAGCGGTGCGGCTGCCGGGCTCCCGCAGGAGTGGCCTGTATTTAATGAAGTGCCTTTGTAAAGGAAAAAAAACCCACGTTTATTAGCAGAAGTCTGGCTTTGCCTGTCTGTGCCTGCCGCCTGCCTCCACTGGCTGCATTGAATACGTACTGCCAGGGCTGTGCCAGGTTTTCCATCGGCAGGTGGGAACGTTGTGATTCCATGCTCGCTGAAGAGACGGACGCGCCGTTGTGGGTAGGTTTAAGTTCACCAAAGAATAAAGGGGGAAAAGTGTGTGGTGTTATCAAAGCTCATTGGTCTAAACCATGGGCATGTTCTTGTCAGGAAGGAAAAGTCTTGAAGAGGTTTGGCTGTTCTTAAAAACTTCTTGCATTAAATGTTTGTGGACTGAAAAGCTGCAGCGCATAACGGGAAGAGTGAAATGTCTGCAGCACCATACAGCTGAGGCTAGCCAAAAAGGGAGAGTTTTTGCTGGTCAGAAAGCCCGAGGCAGTTACTGGTAGGCACAGGTGAGGTAGAAACACAGACGCTGCATGAGTACGGTAACGTTCCTTTCTGGAAAGTGTCTTTTGGGTCTCAGCCTTCAACCCCTGAGTGCGTTGGTTAGATGAAACTTTTATTCTGCCGTCCCATTTCATTTCTAGGATAATGTTTTGGGAAAGCTAGTCTTTGCACTGCTCCCAAGTTGTTTCAGTACCCCGTATGATGCACTGCTGAGAGATTGAGTAACTGTGTGTGTGGTGCACACGTGTGTGGTTCCGCTCATGAGAGCAGAGATACTGTGCTTCCTGGCTGTAAATAAAAGGGGAAGGTTTGCTGGAAGACCCGTGCGCTGGTGGGAGGCAGTCTAATCAACATCCCCTCGTCCCTTTTAGCCGAAATAGTGGTGGTGCTCTGAACAGCTCTATCTGTACGGGTGTTTTAGCACCAGCTATTAAGTAACTGTGATACGTAAGCGAGCGGTGTGAGGAGAACTGAAATTGGAATGCGTCAGCTATAGCAGTTACATCTAGAAGTAAAAAATACATCTTTTTATATAGTCTGTGTTCACAGCAGCGTATTTAATTCCGGCTCTTAGGTATGTGAAGATCGTTGCTGCATACACATAAGGCGTATCCGTGTTCTCCAGTAAATTCAGATGCCTGTGCGGGCCTAACTGATGATAAATGTGTAACATAAAATGAGTTAAAAATGTGAGACAGGTATTTCAGACCACTGGTTTATGGTAATTGAAACATGACAGGCACTAAGCAGTGTTTGACTGATGAAGTTTAATTCGGTCTTCAGCATCTTAGACTTTTACAAGAAAACTTGTGGCAGTAGAAGGCAATTGGATTCAGGGTTGAGGCACAGTTGTATTGAGTTGGGTGAGATTAAAGCTGCTGAACAGTAGCTGAACCTAAGAACTTGGAACTAATCGTCCCTTTGTTATTTTTAAGTAGATAAAATGCTGTTTTCATGGGACTTTTAAGGTGAGACTTGAAAAGGTGAGTGGTTTGTTTTCTGTGCACTGAAGTACCATGTCTTTTGGGGGAGGGTAGGGGAGAGAAGCTTTCCCACTGCTTTTCCTGACCAAAATTTCGTTCTCTCTTTCCCAGCTGCCCTGCAGTACTCCTGTCTAGTGGCTGCTGCCCTTTCACCAAGAACTAGTTGCATTTCAGTGATGCTGTCTAAAATAATCTGGAATACTTTCAGGATATGATGTGCAAGAAGGAAATAAATGATTATTGAAATAATAGAGAGGTATCTTAAAAGTAATTGATTGGACTCCGTATAATCTCTAAGAGAAATGGAGTGTTACAAAGTGCATGCCTGCCCAACCACCCTTGCCTCAGCAGGCATGGTTGCATTTAACTTGCGAGTGGTCTTGGGAAAGTTTCTTTCTCTCTGGTTTCTAATAGTTTAAAAGAGCTCCTTGCAAGTGAGCTGTGAGTTGCGGTGCACAAATACTTCTAGGAGTTTAGGGATGAATTTTTCTGCAGGTTGGTTCTGTGGTAACGGTGAAATTCTTCAGTGGCACCAAGCTGGTCTCAGCGGTCATTCAAGGCGCTGAGGCCAAAACCGTGGTGCGTCCGTTGCTGGGAATCCAGCCCTGTCGTGAAATGATTCATCCACAGACATTTTCTTGTCTCAGTTGACAGCTATTTGTAAGAGCAGCCGTCTGGCCTAGAAGGTTGATATCTAAGCAGAGGCAGCCTAGAGAGCTAAAAATTTCTTTCCCACCAAACTTAATCTTATTTTTGCCAGACATCTAATATGTACACTAATCATTTGATTTGGCTTGATTTTAATTAATTCTTGCTAAATGTCTGGTGCTAATTGTTCATTCTAAAGGCATTGTGGTATTTTGGAGCTACTGTCAGGAAGTCAGCTATTTTGTTCACAAACCAAGAGGAAAAGTTTGAAGTAAATGTCAGTTTGAAGCAATTTCTAATACTAGTGGGTAATGATACCTAAATGATAGGATAACTTTTGAAATGAGTCGGATTCTCTAGGTATGTAAGTCTGCAGAAGGGGTCTCAGAATGAAATAATGGCATATTTGTCCAGTATACTTTTAATTTTTTCTGTGTGTGTCCTGGGTTTGAGTGAGTGGTGGGGTTTTTTGGTAGCAGGGGAGGGGGCTATAGGGGTGGCCCCCTGGAAGAAGCTTCTCGAAGCTCCATAAAGGGTGATTTTTCCCCATGCCAGTCCTATCTCGAGCCCCAAGCCTGGCTCGCTGTCCCTTCTTATTGCCAGAAGAGAAGGGGGAGAGAGCGGCTGCGTGGTGTTTGGCCGCCGACCAGGCTCAAACCACGACAGTGTGCTGCTCAGGCAGAATATTGCAGTGAAGGAAAGCTGTCGACCTTTTTTTTCATTGTGCTCTCTGAACCTCGTATTTGAAAGAGAAATGTAAGCTCTTTATTTTAAAGAGGAGTTTTGCTTACTTCTGAGACTCACTGTTGCTGTCACTCAGCTGACAGGGGGCTGCAGTAGAAAGAGTGCTTGCAGCTGAGTAAGAGTGTTCACAGCATTATAGTGTGTTCTGTGATTCATGCTGGCAAAACGCCTCTGTATTCATTATCTCTGTTTATTTCATATATGCATTTCAGTAGCATAAGCCTTCATTGAGCCTATTTGGAGTGTGTTAAATGTAGATGCATTTTACTGTTTGGTTAAGCAGTGGAAATGTGCAGCTACCCATATCACCAATCATTATCACTCGGCATAGTAATGGTTAATCTTCCTGATTAAGATTATTTTGGTCATAAGAGACAAGAGAATGAAAAGGAAACATTTTATTGATGTACTGTGTTTGTGTTGTTCACATCTGCCTTTCTCTTCTTTAAAATCCTACTGCAGACAGCACTCTGACCTTTTAAACTGTGTTTGGCGTATCTTGCTCTACATCAAATTTTTCTTTCAGGTAGGAGACAGAGATTAATGAGAATCTAAATTTAATTTCTCTTCTTATTGCCAGTGGAGAGCTTTGCTAGGTTTGAAGTAAGTTTTCTTTGCGCCAAATGGTTGACTTTTCTAGGATAAACCCCCTTTAGGGCATGTAAAAAGTGCTCTGATTAAAATATTGGCATTCCCAGACCCCACTAAAACTTGGGCAGGCTGCCAGACCCCACTTAATGAGGATGCCCAGTGTCTGCCATGGCAATGGCAGTCAGTGATTGCCAGTGTTTGTTGACTCTATCTTTACGCAGACGTTAGGAGGAGCAATCCCCTGTGTGTCTGGCGCTGTAATAAAGAATGCCTGCTTACTAAAACCCCAAAATTGAGTCTTAGAGAGTGAATTAATTACCGCTTTTTGGTAACAGGCTACTGTGCTTTGTTTTTAACTTTCAGCATCCAGTAGTTGCAAGCATCTTCCAACAGTATTCTATTCTTTAAACACAACTTCCACTCTTCCTGATTTCAGAGAGTATTAGAAGGAGAGTGTGCGATTCTTTTGTAATGACCTCTTTATGTTGTGTAGCTGAGCCTATTATTCTGTTTTTTCGTACGTGTAACCTACTTGTTCTCCATTTCATAGAGGGAAAGGGGTGGGCAGTCTGTGACTGAGCTATGAAGCAATCTCTTTTAACAACCTCCTTCTTCCTCTAGACTTTCATGAAATTTTTCCTGTGTGTTAATTAAGAGTGATCCATTCTTACCTTGGACTTGTCAGCACCTTTAAACATTCCATTAGGTGTTAATGACACATGAAGCAAGAATTAATATGAATTTGTTAGTGCTGTATCTGGTAGGGATGCTCTATATGTAATTGCCTAAACGTATCAGTGTTTCCTAAACTACTGGACTTAAATGGTATTGCTTCATTTTCTGCTTTTGCTTAACCATTAGTTATTGAGTCAAATGATGCTAATTCGTAGAGCACATTTTGGCCTGTATTGTACAGTATTTCAGCTGGACATTTGCCATGGTCTGCTTGGGATTTTCATAAAACAGAAGTGAGTTGCCTGACTTCTGCCCTGTTGGTCAGTGTTGAGGAGCGTAGCAGAGGTGTGGGAGAGAGGTTGTGAGGAACGCTTATAAATAACCTGACTGAACCTCCATGGCTGTTGAACTGGCACCTTCTGCGAAATACCAGATCGGTGTGTGTTCTTCTCTTATCGTTTCACTTTAATGGATGACTGGTTTTGTTGGTCTTGCTTACCTAGTGTTAAGCAAAATGAAATTGAACATTTGTGAAAACATGTGCAGATAAGGTACAATACTCCTAAATTAAAGATTGCACTCGGTCATATAAAAGCTAGAGGTGAACAGACTAATCGCCTCAGTTGGCCAGTGCAGTTCGAGAGTAGATGTTTTCTTTTACGGAAGGTTTGTGTTGACTATAATTCCTCACCAAACCTGTATGGGTAGTGGAAGTGGAGTGGAAGGGGGTTCTGTGAATATTTTCAACAGGATGTGTTCTGTGTTTGTGACCCTTTACCATTGCTCGTACTGTTTTAATAACCTTCCTAGCAGGTTTTTAGAAACAGCACATTTGAGATTAACTTTTTGCAAGTACCCAGTTTTCACTTCACATGTTTTCAGTGATGAGCTATCCTTATTGAATTGGGAAGCCTAACGTGTGATTCTCCTGTCCTATCAAAGCAGCTTGCACAATGGTACTGGTTTGGTGCCTGCTTTCACATAGCTTATAGTAACAGAAAATTTTTTCGAAAGCTACCGTCGTTGATGAACAGAAATACTGCCAATGTCTGTCAAATGTGTGTTTTATCTGACCTGTTCTACTTAACATCTTATGGCAAAGCTTTCTCATCAAAACATCTGACAAATATCTTTATTCTTACAGTGTCTTATTAGATTGATAATGCCGGTGGTCTCACTTTTTAATGTAGTGATTTAATGTACTGAGGATTAGGGAGCTAAACATCTCTTCAGTTGCAAGAGGAGGTCATCTGCAGTGGGTACAGAGGTGAGGATTCAAACTCACAGCTGTAGATGAAAACCACTGCTCTGTTCTAATGATCTTAACAGCCTTTTGATGAAAACGAGTCCCTCCCCGGGGCCGCAGCCCTTCCCGAGCTGCTCCGGCGTGGGACACCCCCGCACGCTGCATCCTCCCAGCGCCGAACCGCAGCAGCGGGGGCTGCTTCTTCCGGCAGGGTCCCGGGTGCCTTCGGCGCAGCCGCCTGAATTGGGCATGTGGGGCCCCTCACAGGCCATAAATCAGTGTTTGCTCCACCGTAGATCTCCATGGGTGGCAGGGGGGGGGCCGCCCTGCCGTCTCCCCACAGGGTACAGGGGGGTCTCTGCTCCGGCACACCTCCCCCCTCCTTTCTTCCTCCGTTCCTCCACTGACCTTGGTGTTCACGCAAATGTCACAACTCTTCCTTGCAAGTCCAACTCCTCCTCCCAGGTCCTGTCTTAACTATGTTGTCACGGAGGAGCAGGTAATTGGCTCAGTTTTGGTGCAGAGGTGGAGCTGACTTGGAGCTGGGGGAGCTTTGAGAAGCTTCTCCCAGGGGGCCACAGCTGTATCCCCCTCCCCTGCTACCAAAAACCCCACCGCTCACTCAAACCCAGGACGGTGCTGAAACTGTCAGTCCTCTAAAGAGTAAAACTAGGAAAAAAATCTGTTCAATTTGGTGGTTGTAAAAGTGAAGCCTGCAGTTGGTAGGAAATGAGGAGATTTTGGCTGTTTGTCTGCTTTGAGACAAATTAATAATACTGGGGAATACCTTGCAGCCCAGAAACTGGCTAGTTCCAGTCTGAGCTGTTTCCTTAGGCTTTCATGGATGCCGATTAATTAGTATGTCTCTTCCTGTTTCTTTTCAGCCTGGAGTTCATCTGAACGAGTACCTCAGGAGAACCAAAGCCTCTGTTGCCAAAAGGCTTTAATTTGCCCTCTGTTAGGTCAGCCCTGACCAGAGGTTTGCACGTTGCACTTTCCTATGTCTTGCATCTGAAGATTTACATAAAGGAAAGAATACCCTGAAGCTTTTGCATTCTAACGGGTGAAAATGAACCGCGAAGCATATATCCTTGAGGGTTCTGAGAAAGAAGGGAGATAGTTGTCATATTTTTTCTGGTTTTGCCCAGCTGAACTTGTCTCCCAGAGGAACAGCTGTATTGCAGAGAAGAGAAGCTGTCCCATTGAAGTAGCTGCAGATGCAGCGTACGTAGCTGGAAATCCCATTGTACCTACCCTTTCGTAAGTGATCCCTCCAAAACTGAGGCTTCTCCTGGATGTTCCTGGTGAGGCCCATCGCGTGACGGAGGTAGAGATTATATTGCTCTAAAGAAGAAAAGGATACCATTGTCTCTTTACTTATAAACATTTTATTTTACAAAATGATTCAAGGATTGTTGCATTTTACCTGTAAGAAAAACCTTCTGAACTACCCATTGGTCAAGAAGATAAAAGGTGCACTAAAAGCTGTGAATGAAAACTTGGGAGCAAGTCTGATTTTAAGACATTGAAATTATTGTATGGTTGAAGATACTGAAAGCACAGTTGTTCCTCTAGAAAATGAAGAGATAAATGAGTTGCGATATATTAGCTGTTGCACATTTAGCTGATGCTTCCAAGACGTTTGCATACTTATTAAGTTTATGGCCATGGCAGTAGACTGCAGATAAACTTCAGCAGCTTCAGCATCTCCCGAAGTCATGAATTTACAGAATTCCTGATGTATTCCCAGGGTCAGTGAGTTGAATTGGTTTTGAAATTGGAAAGTTTTGTCACAGAGTTATAATAGTCTCAAAGATCTAACTTGCTTGCTTTAAGTGGTACAGTAGATATTGAGCCAAGAGAAAATACGTAATAAGTCATCTTTGTGATATTGTGAGCTTAGAGTCTTGTTTGGGTGAAGGAGAAGAGCAAAATTCTCACTGGGTGCTAAGGATAGTCTCATTTCAGAGTGTAAAAATGTCAAAAGAATGTTTGTTTCTGTTTCTGACCGTGGTGTGTAAAATACACCACAGTCACCTTGTGTACTTGAGATGTTCTCAGATGTCCCTGACACCTACCGAAACCAAATGCTGTATGCAATTGGTCCTGTTATCTCCCATGTATTTCTGCTAGTTCTCCAATTGTTCCTGTAGGGAGACTTCTCTCCCTCTCTCTCTCTCTCTCTCTCTCTCTCTTTTTTAATATTTTTTTGGTAGTCCTCTAGGATACAGACATTTCAGAGACGTCATGCATCCGTAATGTCTAAATGGCTCCTTCTTCTTTCCTTTCCCCTTCCACCACAATCAAGAAATTCCAGACAGAAGCTCTTTGGGGTCAGTAACAGCTGCACATCAGATAATTTTTTGCATCCTCAGAGGTGTCATAGTTGTAACTCCATAGATGCAGTTGTGATACACATTTATATTAAGCATCTTCCCGTCTTTAAGTTTCCTCAAGGCTCTTCTGATCATTCTTGATTCAGCATTTTCCTCTATTTTCTGTTCCTGGTTAGAAGTAGCTCCTTTCAACAGAAAGAAGTTGAGATAATCTGTTGTAAACTTGATTTTTAGGAAATTTTAATATTTTGCAGTCCTGTGTTGTGATTCAAAAATTGTGCCCCCTTCTTTCATCTCTGGGGTTTATAAGGTGTCAGCAATGATCTAGTCCATCCGGGAGCTTCATCAATGCCTGAGAGAGCCATATGTGTCTGCCTCAAACAAGGCTATAGAAAAGTGTTCCACTAGCAACCCAGGTGTCATCCACCTGCTGGGCAACCCTGCAGCTAGTTAGCTTAATGGTGTATTCCTCTAACTTGTCGTTTCTGTGAAGCAGACTCCAGTTTTCCTCTCTGTTCAAATTAAGACCAAAACCTCTGTGCTCTGGACAAAAAACCACGCCCATTCTGGAGACTGTCAGGAAGTTTGTGGCTTGATGGATTTGATCTATTTATGTACTTCAGGATGTTGCACTCCCAAATTCTGCGTGAGCACATTGTTAGGAGATTGCTCCAGCCTTCTTGTGTGGGGAGCCCGTGCAGGGCGGGAGCGTGGGCAGAGGGAGCCACAGATGAGATGCAAGACCTGAGTGACCTTAGGTGCATGTAGAAATCCAGTCATGCTGCTACTACTTTAAGGTATTATTTTAGCACGCGGAGCTGTGTGAGGATTTCTTCCTGCAGCAGTCAGAGCTGGGATTGTCATGGTAAACATTTTACCCAGCTACATAGAGTAAACCAGGTGATCATTTCACTGGGTGGCTTTAACGGAAACGTTTATTCAAGATGAAGGGGTTCACAGTCTTCAACATCCCCATTCTAGCTGTGATATTCTCGGATGGCCCTGCAAAGTCAGAGCTCCAGGAGTGGTGATGGAAATGTACTGTGTGCCAAGAAGCCCTGTACACTTCAGATATTGCTCGTTCTTAGTGTGGTAAAAGAGAGCCCCTTGGGACCGACTGCCATCGCTATTTTCTTGTCCCACCCACTCTATCTAGCATTTCTTTTTAGTCCACAGAGGCTGAGTCACTGTTGCAAATTCTGGGGTGATGTGATTTCTAACCTGTCTGTGAGTCAGAGCTGAGTTGAGAAGGGGGCAAAACAACAGGAGAAATGCATATCTAGATGAAAAGAATGTTTTATGTTAATGGCAATTCTATTGATATGTGTTGAGGCAATCTGGTGGCTTAATGTGTAAAAATGCATGTGCGCATTCAGACCACTATACAGTAGGTCCATCAGTAGATCTTCATTCCTGTCTTGCAAGGGAGTTTTCCTGCAGCATCCCATTGATTTCAGCGCGCATAGAGACCATTGCAGCTTTTTCTGAATTCAGCTGCTTGCATGGTTGGAACCAACACAGTGCCATCTCCTGAGTCTGGTGAATTTTACCTGACAGCCATCGTTTAAGAAGTAGTGGACATGGATAAAAATACTTAGTGAACTTGAAGAGAAAATGGGTAGTCTCTGCAGGTCCTAAATAGGGCTAAGAAATCGATCCTAAATAAGAAACAGAGAAAAAATTGCTTCTTGGCTGTACACTAGAGGCCTCTCTTCCAACAGGTGTAAAACATTGTTTTGTGGGCACAGTAGCAGCTCTGAGCTGAAAAAGTAGGTGAGAGTGAAATCAGGACAATTCCATGGAAGAGAGTAGAGTTGTGGAGGCAAAACAGGGATTGAAGAGGCGAACTGTACTCCCTCTAGCTTCATCTTCGAATGATACAAAGGGATTTGTAGAATAATTCAGGTCAGAAGGGACCTTCTGGAGTTCATCTAGTCCAGCCTGCAGTAATAGGACTGAGGCTTTTCTAAAGAAATACTCTTGAATCTAGAAATTTGTTATTTAGATCTTAAAACTTGATATTTTTTTCATATATTTTGAATTGCTTGTGTTTGGGCAGAAGTGCAGTAAAGGTCAGGTGGAGAAAAGTAAAGTATGAAAAACACCCTTAATTCCCTGAGTAAGTGCCAAAAAAGAGCAAAGTTGACCTGAACTCTTGTTGCAGGTGGGAGGGAGTTACCATCCCATGAGTAGCTGGAAGCTGTTGCATGTGTTTAAAGTAACCAGTGCTGTTTTGTTTCCCTGAAACGTTCCCTTCTGAGTGTTGTTGATGTAATTAGTAAAGAATCTTGCCCTTTACTTTCTGAGAAGGGAAACAGCTGACAGTTCTTTACTCACATGAATGTACGTATTTTTATTTGTATTCCATTTGCCACAAGGCTGCTACCCACTGTTAGATAAAACAGTCAGAGAAACTGTTCCACATCACCTGCTAAAACATAAAGGTTCTCTCAGAGGTAACTGATGGGTCAGAGTAACATTGAGTAAGCTTTTTGTGAGAAAGGAATTTTACATCTTGCTGGAAAGCTTACTGTATCAAAACTTGCTTGTTTTAAAACAGAATGAAAAAAGCATTTTTGCCCTTTTCCACAAAAACTACATTTATATTGGATCGGTGTGTTCTTCTGTAGTCTTCTGTGATACCATGCAAAATAAAAGGAAAAATAATTCAGAATGAAAAGTCATAACATTATGGAGTACTGTAAAATTTCTACCTTATAAAATGCCTCTTTCAGTTTTTATTTCATAATTCGTGTCATCAGAAGGACATTTTACAAGAAACCTTTCTGGTTTGATACGTTGTTTTTTTTCTGAT
The DNA here is from genome assembly GCF_018691265.1 of Tyto alba. Lineage (NCBI taxonomy): Eukaryota > Metazoa > Chordata > Aves > Strigiformes > Tytonidae > Tyto > Tyto alba. Next base: position 13,306,386 of record NW_024881273.1, on the reverse strand, counting down.
GGAAAACAGATCCACAGGGGCATTTCTGACAAGAACTGAAAACTTCTTGTTTGGGAGCTTTGCTCTGTATTATTTAGTTATGTTTATTTGTTTTGTATTTGTTTGGTTGGTTTTTTTAGTTCCTTTACTTTGCATTTCCACTGCAAATTTGGAATTTGCTCAGGGAGTTTGCTAAAACTCTGTTGTTCTGATGCTTCATTCTGTTCTGTTGCTTCCTTTCTCTTTGTATTGGTTTTGCATGTAAGAGTATATATTACTGTAGAGGAGATAGGGTCTCTTCGAGGTTGGTCTCAGCTGTTGAATATGGCTTGTCTGACTCGATAGCTAGCAATATTAGTATTTTCTTAATTTCTTACATGTACAGATACTACGCAAGATCCTCATTATTTTTGTATTTTTTTTGTATCTCCCACTGCCGATTTCCCAGTTTTGTTTACCTGCCGCTAATCCTATGTAGTTTAGCAGTTCCTACAAACAGAAGAAGACTTCTACAGAAACCTGATAATTTTGAACCCGCTTTATGTTTCTGTTCACTTTGAGTTGAGGCTGATACTAAACCAAACAAGGTTTTGCTTCTGAAGAGCACAGTACTGGCTATGTTGAGTCTTCTTCCCACTGGCCAAGTGTTTTCCTTCATCCAGCACTTGGTATGTGTTGATGCGTCTGTGATTTTCCTGTCAGTCAGTGTTCCTGTCCAGTTAGGCAGAAGTGCTGTGCTACAGAAGAAGATTACGTGCTTGACTTTTGCTGAAGTAATTAACATACAACTGGACTGCCTTCTCCAGTTTAGTTTACGTATGCTAAGATAGCTTTGTAACACATACTGACCAAAACAAGGGGATGCAGGATGGCAGTACAGCTTCCTGGAGTAATTTCTGGAATGCTGTTGCTTGGGTCTCACAGTGACAGTGTTTGAAGTCCTTGTCTTTGTATTAGGATAGTCAGCATAGGAGAAAAGGAAAAAAAAAAGGGACATACACAGGTATTTGACTTTGGAAAGTCGTCATGCTTGCTGAGTGGTTTCTGTTTAGCACTATTTTGTGTTATCATCTTTATGCTACTGAAGTTAAAAGAAAAATGCTTAGAAAATAAGTGAGAAAGGAGCAGTGTCTTTGACTTTCACCTGCCAAGTTTCTCCTGTGAGCTTGCATGTGTGCGAGGCTCGGATGCTGTACCAGTCAGTAGTCTTATTAGGCTTATTTCAACATTGCTCAACAGAGCCGAGACCTTGAATACACAATTAAGGATGGACACATCTCTAACTTGAGTAGCGGAACAAGCTGTAGTAAGGTATCACATCAAAGTCTGACCCACTAGAAATGGTAGATGATATGAAAACACTCACTTAATTTTAAAGTACTTGCTCTTTAGGTCTGCTGAAGTGATTAGTCACCTTTTTGGTTTCTGTTTAACTGTCTGATTGCTGACACAGCGTATTTTTTTGTTCAAGGTTTTTCATATCAAAGTAAATTACAAGATACAGGATGGATTTGTTTTGTGAACATCCCTTTTACAGTCAAAACTTCACATGCTGCTGGAGTATGTCTGTTTTCACCAGAACTATGACTATGCTAGAAAGGAACTCTTCTTAAAACTTGTAATTGAGTCAAGTCTGGAAATTAATAATGCCGGCCGAGTGCTACAAGTGCATACGATAATTACTTGAATGCTTGCTAAAAGTTGTGGAGTGGCTGGAAGCAAATAGGCACGTTGTGAGCAATCCAGACCGAGGGGCCTCACAACCACAGCTGTTGTGAAGGACATATGCAAGGTCGAAGGAGATAAGGAAATTGGGATTTTGAGAAACTGCCTATGTTGCAAAGAGGTAAGGAGGTTGGAATGTAAAAAAGAAGATAACAAGATGCATAAACAGAATGTAGGTACGGCAGAGCAAGGCGTGTGAACGAGCAGCTTTAAGCTATTAGCAACCAAAACGTAACACGTGCGCTTTGTGCTAGTGTAGAAATTGCTGTGTATCCTTTAATAAAGTGGCATTAACTTGATCACATTGATCGTGCATGTTGTGTCCGAGACTTCCGCGTTACCACCTGCACTAAGCAATCCCTGTCTGTCTCCTTCCTTTCCCTGGGAACACACAAACACTAATCAGAGCCAGAACAGCGCTTTTAGGCTCACGGCGAGAACTTCTCACAGAAAGCGCTAGCACGTACGATCGTCGCTGTACAGCAGCCTCCCCTCCAAACTGCCACGGTACGCTAAGCCATCCAGCTCTCTCTGCTTCCTTTGCCTAGGAACACACAAACACTACGCAGAGGCTGTACAAGCTCTTTTAGGTTCCTGGCGAACTTAAACTGCTTTGTGCTTATATTGTCTGTAAATGTGGCTCGAGTGATGCCCAGCAACTTGGTGAATCGTATTGTTTATTATTTACCTATTTTAGGAGGGTGGGGTATTAATCCCATATGACTTTCTGCTTTTTTACATTGGTTTATACTTGGCTTTCACTAGTGTGACATTCATCTGTAACCCTGTGGTCAGTCTGCTGTGAAAATAACCCTAATGTATTGTATATTCTGTATCCTGTAGGCAAAGATGAAGCATTGTTTGAAGCATGGTGAAAACTGTCCGATTCTCAACAGCAGGTATGTCAGTGGGTTTTGGTGAAGCTCTGATCTAATTGGAAAATTACAAACTGGAGTCAAAATTAATAAATTCATAGGAAATCTTGAACTCGGTTGCTCAAAATATAATACTGAGGACAATACTCTGAGATCTTATTTGTACGCCTTGAAAAAGATTGTCATTACTTTTATTCCAGTAGTGACCATTTCTTTCAGTGTTGATGAAATGTGAGTCAGTGGGATGGGATGGAAGTTCTGTATGCCTGGAAATGGATGCTGAGCGGCACCTAGGGAGAAGGTGGAATAATCTGCAACATTTTTTTTTTTTTCTAATAATACTTATTTTTAAATGCCAGCATAGTAATTTGCTGCTCATGGAAAGACTTTGGACAGGTAAAAGCAACAGAAATCTACAGGTAATGTGCACGCAGTAATTTATTAATTTTGGTTGTCTTGAGGATACTTTTTTGCCAGCTTTCTCAGTGTATTGAAATACGAACCTGCAGATGGGGGTATTGAAAATTGGAGGAGTGCTATACTGAAATCTAATCTAAACCTCCCAATTTTCAAGTATTCTGTACCTTACCGTCCTTCCTCCTGAATGCCCTTCTTCCAGATTGTTTTGAATGAGTTCTTAGAACATGCACTATGTTCATGTTTTTTTCTGTAGAAAAAGAATTTGAAATAGTTCTGCAGAAATACCTGTTGCTGTTTCTTACCTAAGCCATCTCTCTCAGACTAGTACTCCCATAAAAAGCCTTAGCTGTTAGTAGTCGTACTGAATACACTTCCTCTTCAGGGATGTCAATCTGTTGACATAACCACAGTTCAATACTAAGGTTTTGTATTTTTATGTTGGATGTTTTTTCAATTTTCTGAAGGTGAAAGTGGACGCCTGGGATGTGCACTACACGGGTCTTGTAGTAAGTCACCTCTGTATCAAAGAGGAGGATGTGACATGGCAGTTATCCTGACAAAGCCCCTTCTGTAACTGTTGATACCTTCTTTTCTCCCAGCCATACGTGCAGCTTGCTGAAGATGATAAGGTTCGGTACGAGAATGAAATGCAGTTGTGGGAAGCAAAAGTGGTCAAACTTGGATGCGAAGACCTGATACGTTCCAGAAAGCCACAGCCAGAAAAGAAAACTGCTGAAACCTGTAAACAAAGCTGAAACAGCCAAAGCTTCTTCATGTGAAAACGAGGCAAAGTTAAAGTTGAAAAAATCGGAAGAGTGAAATGGTTAAGTATTTTATATGTGATGCCCTTTGGTTGTCATGTCTTTGTCCTGCTGTGTTAATGCTGCAGTCTGCATTAGCACCAAAATTTGGAGAACCCATAAAGGGCCCATTGGAGAAGTAGAAAAGATGATCAGGTAGGAGAGGATGCGGTATCTCTCAGACCTGACTGAAATAATCATTGCAGGTGTAGCCTCAACTGTACAACAGTAACTGGTTAATCAAGCTGTGAATAGTGATACTCACTGACATCAGCAGAGCTCTCCAGTAATGGTAGATAACGGCTAGCTTTTACAAGATATTTTGAATGAAAGCAAGAATATTCTGCAATGTTACCATCTAAATGCTGTAAATAAGAGCTGAAATCTGAGTTAATGCTGCTGTGTTTTATTCCCTCCGTGGTATTGGTAGCGAAACGCTCTACGTTTCAACAAAAGGCACAGGGAAGGTAAAATACTAACTTTTATTTCATGCATCTTTTTGTACAAATCAATCAGTGTATACCACTTGTGTTGCATTTCATTAAAGACCATATGAGTTTTGTGTAAACGTATCTTTACAGGACTTTTATTCCATGGCTTTGTTTGGATACATGCAAACACTTTTGCCTTCCTATTGTCACCTTTGGGACAGCCTGGAAGGAAGAGACTGTGTGTGAACTGTTAGAACTTTGAGTTTGGATGTAATAAATGTAGGTTTGTTTTTTTTTTTTTTTTTAACGCTGTCTCTGAAATCCATCTGGTGAATAAATCATGTAACTCCAGAAGTGTCACTTCTTTGCTTCAGATCCCAGTGAAAGATATTGAAGACTTTGAAAAGAGCTAGCTATTATCAAAGCAGCATAGTGGATTTTGAGGGTGACCTGGACAGAATAATGGAGTCTGTGTTGTGCGTGGACTATACAGATGAACCAAGAATACAGAAAGTCGTAGAAAAAGCCATTGACGTGGAGAAGTCCCATTCTACAAAGGTTTTGTAAGAGAGTCGAAGCAGAAAATGATTGCGAGAAAAAGGCGGGTAGGTTATATCAATCCGGGACCAAAGGGAAGCATATTTTTTATGCTAAGCTTTTAATCTTCCTTGTTAGAAATAAAATGGAACTGTTCTTGAGGCAAATGTTTGCCACAGGATTTCTGGGTTACAGATCTTGCTCTGTGTCTTTGACTTTCACATTTGTGCACCTGTGTTCTCCACCCTTCCCCCCCCCCCCCCCAAATTGTTGTGAAAGGCTTTTGAGCTGTGATAGGCTGCTGCCAATCTTTATTCCTTTGTTTTATTATTAATTCTTTATTTTATTATTATACACAATGGCTTATTACAGTTTAGCATGTCCCTGCATTTATTTACACAGCTATGAGTTGCTGGAGTTCAGTGTACATGTGTAGAAATATGTTATGCTCGCCTTCTGGCGAGTGTGAAATAACATGCTGGACTAAATGGACCTCTTCTTCAATGTGGGGTTTTTTGAACACTTTGTAGATCTTACATGCACATCGCAGTAACCGTTCTCTAAGTTAAAGAAAGATGTAATAGCTGCCAAGACAAAAAAAGTGTGGGTGGGGGGAACAGGGATAGGCATAGACATCACATTCAGCATTGTGAAACAACAAAAAACTGTCCCGCTCTACTAAAGCCAGAATGGTCTTTTCTTTCACCAGTTTGTCATCTGTGGCCAAATTTGGAAACTGATTTGTGTTTCCTTGCAGCTAGTTGTATACAGATTTAAAAAAAAAAAAAAAAAAAAAAAGTTTGCATAACTATTATAAGACTTTGTCAAATAACTTGCGAAACTACTTGTTAAAAAACTAGTTTGCTATTTTAGGCAGAAAAAGAAGCTAGAGAGGCAGAAGAGACTAAAGCTGAACTGGGCCTTGGTGGAGAAGATGATTTGAAAGCGCTGATTCAAGTAAGGCTTTTTCTATCTGCTGAAGAGAAGCATGTTACTGGCCTATAATTCTGTTCTCCCTGAGCCTCTTTGTAGTTTGGATCCTTGCAACTTGAGAGTTCTGAGGTTAAAACCTGACCTTAATGTTAGCTACCTATGTACTTTACTTAATAGTCAGTGTGGTATGGATTTTACTGCCTGCGTCTTTTGAAATTAACAAAGTTATTCAAAATATCCTTATGGCATACACAATCAAAATATTTAACTTCTAGTTTTAGCTAGTTATACAGGGAGTATTAATGATTCTTTCTCTGAGGGATTCCATCAGGATGTAGAAGCTGATAGGTCTTACTGTTTTGTATCTTGAGGACCGAGGGAAAGACAACATACTGTTTACGTTCTGCTTTTTGGAATGTTTTCTGTTTCTCATCATCCAGTGGGCTTCCTAGAACATTCGTGCTTAATCATTCCCTAAACTGTAGAAGAGTTTTGGGTCTAAACTTAGAATTGTTTTGCTTTTCCTAGGCTTATGTTGGGAATTTTTATAGCCACTTTACGTCTGTCTCGATACTTCAGGAGAAGTTAGGTATAGAGCCTAGAGTACACAAGTAGAATTTTGCTTGATGGTACTATACTTTGTATTGTATTATATTTGTATTGTATTATATTGCTTGCATTCCCTGTTTAATATATTCCAATATTTTATGTAGCTGTCATACTATCAACTTCAACAGAATAATCTGTACTAGGAAGTAGTAAAAGTTTTGGGTCGGTTTTCTTTTTTAATTTCCTTTCCCCCAGAGCAGAAATAAAGATCGAAAAAAGGAAAATGGATGACTTTTTGGCCCAACTGTAAGCAAAATACGGGAGAAATGCTAAAAAAGGAGAAAAGACGACTGCAGCCAAGAAAGGAAAGAAATAAAGAACTGTGTAGGCTGAGATACCAGGTATCATTTTGTATGGGATCACAGTGGATTTGGGAGCATTTCAGAGTTTTTCTGGGCTACTGTTTCAGAGCTGTGTGCATCAGTTTGCTGTGACTGGGAGGTATGATACAGAATGCATCATGAACAAGACAAAGCATTCTGGTGCTACTCTTTAAAAATCCTTTGGGTGCTCTTCGGTTAGGATCAAACAGATTCCTGAGTAAAAGTTGTTACAGTAAGGAAGCGGTGTGAGGTTTGGGACCATGGTGCTGTTTATTAAACTTCTTTGGAAGCACCTTCCTTCCAAACACCTAATGGATATTGGTACAGTTGATGGTAAAACGGTGTAACCCCTCACCTTTGAGAGTCTTCAGTGGCGATTCCTGCGGTTTCCGAGTTGAAAACCTTATCTTTTTGCTAGTCACACTTTTCTTACGTAACAAACCTTCTGCTGTTTTTTAAAAGTCTTTGAACTTCAGCTCAACAGGTATTTTCAGTGGTTTTCTGAAGATACTTTGGAATATTGCAGATTTAATAGAGGAAAAGTTTTCATAGAATTCTGTGCTAAGTTGCTTCCCCAGCCCTCTCTACGTTTTCTATGTAGCTGTTCAAAACTCTTCTGACTGATTTAAGTCAAGTAAATACTGCACACTTGTATAGCAGCTGTAACTATGGCTGCATTGTTAACTGCGATGTCAGTGCTGGTGATGCCATGTTCCATGAAAGGGCCAGCTCCTGTTTGGCCTTGGATTGCCTGTGGCAGATGCCTTAGGAAGAAGACTGCAGCATGTATGTCACTGTAGGAATCCTCTGACACACTGAGGTGAGGCAATAGCTGAAAAGTCTACAGGAGAGAGTCAGTTCTGTGCATTTCTAGGGTTTGTGATGTCCCGTGACAAGGAGTTCCAAAGCTCAGAAATGCATTGCTTGTTATTTCAATAACATCACAGTCAACTCTGCTGTAGGGTGGTAGCGATTAGCTACTTCACTATATTTGTCAACCCTTCTGTTATTTCAGAAGTGAATTCCTTAAGTAGGATCTGCAAATACTTGAAAGGTTTATGCTTCAGCTGGTTTTAAAAACCCCCTGACAGTGTGTGGGGGTATGAATTTGAAGGGTAATTAACTAGTTTTCAACTCTGTCTCAAAGGGATGAGGCTGGCTTTATTTTGTGGATCATTTTTCAGAGGCTTATGAGCGACAAGGGGAACACTTCCATTTGAGCTGAAAGTCCTCACTGCTTCGGTGATAGCATTCAGGAGCTGGCTATTAATAGAGCTTCCCAGGGGGAAGCTAGAGGTAGATGGTAACTATTCCTTTACGCGGCTTCTTTCAAAAATTATCCTGATTCTGAGAGTACAGCATATCTCTATGTTGCACAACACATGGACCTGAACGTTACTTTTACTGTACAAAATAGATACCTACCAGCCCAGAAGTCTCGTGTCAACCATTTGTACAGAAACCAAAAATTACCTTATGATGAGACTGCTTTCACTTTTTTAACACACTGACTCCTCTTAGATATAAAATACTACATTATATTACTAGAAGTCTGTTCAAGTTTATTTATATATTTTTGTAACTCTTGTGCACTAGGGCCTACAGAAAACTAACTTGCTCCCTGAGGAATGGCACCGATATAAAGGGGATGCTTATCTCCAGTGAGCTTGATGTAACTAAATGCCACACTGTACAATGTACCAGTAATGTCAGCTGTTAAAAGAAATTGTATTTTGAAAGGGTTTAGTGAACAGAGGCCTCTCTTTATCATCAGTTTGCCTCTATGCAAACCCAAGAGATTTCAACTAAGACCAAAGCTTTTTTGTTTTTTTTTTTCACCCCTCTAAAAATGCAAAGGAAAGCTAATTTAGTTACATTTGCACAGTTCTGCTTTGCTTTCTTTTCCCTTCTTTTGAGTAAAGCATGCTTGGATCAACTGGACTCAATAACTTCAATATTGATTAAAAATTATTAGCTGTTCTGTAGGTACCACTAACATTCGATAGCTTACATAACAGAGTGGGATAGTAGGAGCTACTTCCTGAAGAATACTGAGTAGTTTTTTTCATTATGAATTGTAATTTAGAAAACATTAATAAGGGAAATTTAGAAAGAAAGTGCTTTTTAATTGGACAACTTTTTAAAGGAGAAACTGTTTTCATGCAGCGTCCTAATTTTGTTGAAATACATGAAGTGGTTATCCTCACCTCGTCTGTACGCTTATTGTCATCTGGAGTTTACTGTTTGGGAGTAAGACCTTCAGCTAATCACTTAGAAGCATGTATTTCATGTTTTTGTCTAATTTGGAGCCACAAGGGCAACTGCAGCAAATACCACTGATACATCTGTCACAGTGCAGAACCCATCTACTAACAACGTCGTTGCATCTGTGGGTTTGGAGCCTCATGGCAGAGTGCAGAAATCTTTGGTAATTGCAGGCATTTTTAGAAAGGGAGACTAAACCTATTTTGCAAAATTACCATGAAATATCCCGCCAGGAAGACAATGTACTTTCTTTGAATACTGTCTGGAACTACTTGCAGTAAGAGTCCCTTCTGCCTCTTCCACCTTCAGTCAGTGAGGAAGAGGTCCAAGTATGTAACACAGGAAGAGTCACTAGTGTGCTACCCTTAAAGTCATCAGTTCTGCTCAGCTGGTTTGCTACCTTATTTTTATACAACTGCGTTGATATCTGCTGCAGTTATTACAGGATTCGTAACTTGTCTAAGTTGAGTTGTAGAAGCAGCAACGTGTAGTGCTTGCTTTTGATAGTATAATGTTGCTTTAAACATATAAATACAGCCTTTTAACATTGAAATTACTGCTGTTATGGAAATCTTTCATCTTCTGTAGAGCTAACAGAAAATTGGCAGATTCTGCAGTACTTGCCTGTAACAAGATGAACAGGTCATAAGCCAGTAATGGGAACACAACAGTGGCTGAGTGTGTTGTTTGGATTTGTAGGAGTTAGGCTTTAGTGCCCACTGGAGTGCATTTACCCTTCCATTGGAGTATAACTACTTCTACTGGTGGCAAATGGAATGTTTTAAGTATACCCCTTCTAATCTTTGGCAACTGCTTCTTAGATTGATAAAACATAACTAACTATTCATAAGGATGGGTGTTTGAAGACTCTGCTGTAAACAATGTTGACATTGCTGAGAATGAGAGCTGGTGCATGACTCTGGCCATGGATGGACACTTCTTCATGGCACGTTTAGAACCCTGTTTGCTTTTTGTGACTGATCCACCTTGACTGTGGGCTTTCAGAGAACCATGCAGCTGAAGACCTAATAAACAGAGATCATGTACAACTTTAGGACTTTTGAAAGGTATTAAAACTAAGTACCAAATACATCTCCTTTAGCTTAAAACTAAAATGCTTTTCTTTGTTGGTGTTTTTTAGTTTTGTTTTTGTTTTTTTTTTTAATTCTAATATCAACTGTGTTACGTATGACTTAGGCAAGTTTGAGACAAGTGCCTGGCCATCCAAAAGGGGCAAATTTTATGCTTCACAGTTGCTGCATTGCAGGCAGCTACTGTATTCCTTGATATTTCATGAAGTGCTCAAGTCTATGAAGTTCTTCTGCTGAATTCAATTTTTTTTTTTTGTTAATACATCAGTCAAAACTCAGCTTGCATTTAAAGATATTGGGGTTGGATTTTTGGGGTGGGGGAGGGAGCAGGTTTCAGTAGGAACCATTCCTGTCTTGCTTAAAAACCAGTTACTTCAGTTTAGTGCCTTTCAGTGGCCTCTTGTACCACTTGTAAGTGGTAGGAGGCCGCTCAGCTACTCAACAAGCTAAAAGACCCCTCCTGTCCTCTGACAGTCACCCAGGTACTTGCTACCTTAACCCTTGCAGCTTCCATTAACTTTTGCAGCTTCACTCCTATCTTGTTAGTGTATTTTTATGTGGGGAATGCTGACAACTCTACAAGGAGTCCCAAACCACTGCGATGAAATGAATCCAGCGTCATTTGTCTTGACGGAGCTAGTTTTCAGAACGTGCACCTAACCCCTGCTCTCTGTGCCACCCTTTCCAGGTGGAGGTGATACTTGGCATCAAAACAAAGTTAAGTTAACAGGGAGTGCTTAAAAAAAAAGCGGTTCCGGGGCACAAAAGTTAACTTTTTCTCTCCTGTAGTCTCTGAACAAACTCCCTTTCACCTGACTAGACTAGAGCTTGTGTGTGCCATGAGGTAAAAAACCTAAATCTCTGCTGGTAAAGTTGAAAGAAGTAAGGTTCATTGGTTGACTGTAACACTGGCGTACACGCGTGCAACTAGTCTTGTCTGCAGTAGACTTTCATTCTGCAGCCACATCAGCTTGCTGTGGGTGATTGCTAGTCACAGAGTTTCTTGGCAATGGATTTAAATGAAAGGAACTTACTTTTTCATTACCAAAGATTTGTTTAATTTTTTTTTTTTTTTTCCCCCACAAGGCTCTTAAAAGAAAAGGGGTGTAACACAACGCAGGAATTAATTGCAAACCTGTATCTTGACTATCAGGGCCATATTTTCCTTTCAATTGAGGGAACAGACGGAGTGAGGAAGTCGATAGTGTTACATTCAGTTCTTAGGATGGGGAACCACCAGAGGTCATGTATAGCACCTGAAACAATGCTTTTCAGTTCCTGTCCTGTTCTTCAGCAGTTAAATTATGCTGATTCTCCTGAAGCAAATCTCTAGTTGAAGAGAAATGTTTGCTATTAGTGTTATTAAGAAAACCAAATACATTGGACCAAACGTGTTGCAGTTAAAAATAGGGAGGTTTTTTATTTACTGGTTGGATCATGGTCTGTGGCATCTGTATTTACCTCATCTCCCATTTAAAAAAAAATGCTGCTGTTTTCTGTATTATTTCTCTATTTGTTGCTCGGTATTCTCTATGTTTAAACATGTGCATTTGTATATTAAATTAAATTTTTGGCTGCCTAGTGCTGTGACTGTTCTGATCCTGTCTGATGAGACTCTTGCTACCTGCCAGGTGTTCCTTTACAAAGGAGAGCTGCACCTCATCCCGCTGTCAGAGACCCAGGAGCAGGAATGTGACCTATCTGCCACCACTCTGACAGTCTCGCAGGCGGTGACGCTGTTGTCCACCTGTTCAGAGGAGTTCCTGGCTGCAGAGCCCATCCCAACAGCAGTGTAGAAGCGCATCAGTGGGTATGTGGGTGTTTCACTTTGGTCTTGTGCAACAGTGAGTTTTGATTCTGGGCTGTCTGGGGTGCTTTCTTGTATCCAGTCGTTTTCCTGTTAGGTGTGATAAAGTGGCTTCCTTTTCAGAAACTAGTGTTTTTTCTGTGGTCTTCTTCTGAAGAGGGGGACCAGTGCCCTGTGGGCTGTGCTGTGATCTGGGGGCTCTGGAACTGGTTCACTGCTGTGATGCCACACCTGACAAGGACAAGTTATTCTGCCTTCACATCCTTCTTGTACTGAAAAGTCTGGAAGTTCTGTGGGCCTTTAGGAGCCCTTTGAGGAGGGAGAAAAAGGATTGCAAACTAAAGTGTAGAACCATCACGCTTTTCAGAGCGATAGCTTCCCACAGGTCTATTCAGCACCATAAGTTATTTTTTGCAAGGATTTGACAGCACGAGCCAGATGACTTCTACACCCTGGTGCAGCTGAAGGATGCTGTGTAGCAGGACATGTTAGTCAAGTTCACAGTGATTCATTTTACCAATGTGGGGATGAAATTTTTATTAGCCATGTATAGTTCTGTATAAACAGACATGCCAGGTGTTAGATTAGCGGAGTTTTAACTTTAGTTTAGAATAATCATCTGGCATTTGGCCTATAATACAGATTAGTATTAAAGTGAAAGTGGGAATATTAGCTTAAAGAGTGGTTTCAGCTTGCGATGCACTTACTACACTATGTTGTTATTGTACAATGCAGGTATCCTGAGAAAATTCAGGCCTCATTTCACCTGAGCCCACTGCTACCTTCCAGCAGGCATTGTGGCAGTGCTGAGGCAGTGCCCTTCGTTGGTGGCTGCAGCAGTCCAGGCCTTTCACCTGCGAGAGCCTGTGGATTTACGAGCGTGTGGCTCTTTTCAGACTTTCCCTCCAGACGAGCGTGTGGTGACCATAGTAAGTGATCCTTCTGATGAAACTTGTCACTGAATTAGGTTCTGTAAGTGACGAAGGTTCTGTGGTCAAGTGATACAACTATGTGGATTTAATTGTTAAAATAGAATGTTTTCTGATTTATTTTTTAATTTTGACACTAGACATGCATTTCCAGTTCTTTATGTTAAATAGCTTTTCTGCCTTCAGATTGGCATAGCTAGGCTTTCAAATGGCTAATCAGAAGTGCTTCTGAAATCAGAGGTTACTGTTAGTAGCTCCTCTGCTGGAATGCTCACTAAGGAAATTCATCCAGTTCCGTGATCAGAGCAGTCTGACAGCACTGCCAGCCAACACCAGGAGTTGCTCCTAACTACCCCTAGGTGTTCATTCCAAGGCTTTTCCCCTTCTCAGCCATGCTTACGCAGCTCTGTGAAAGCTACTTTAGGAAGTGGTTTATGTTCCTTGTCCAAGCAGTGTTGTATTGGATATGTTTGCATAACAGTTATACCGCTAGGCTCCTGAAAATAAAGTTTGGGAGTCAAATTGTAGATTTCTTGACTGTTTTTGAAATCTCGGCTTTGGTTTTGTTAATTGAAAAGAGCCCTTACATTTTTCAAAATATACCATGGTGGCCTGAATACTGAGGATCTTTTTAAATGTCTTTAAACTGAATGAAGTTCGTGTTTATTTAGAGATGTCAACTTGGAATATACTTCATTAGATCTGAAAAGCAACATATCTTAAGCAAACGTATCGAAGATGTATTTTGATTACAATCTCAGGTATATGGGTGATTTAAAACAAAATTCAGAGAAAGCTGGTGGAAAGTTGATGCCTGTACACAGCACAGTCACACTGCAGTAAGTTATTTTCTTTTGCTGGGGCTTTTTCAGGTTACTTCACAGTGTGTTTATATGCACAGCTGGTGCAGCGGAAGTTTGTTCTGGATAGATGCAGTGGATACACGCTGCCCCTCCCATCTCACCCTCAATACAAAGCCTATGAACTGGGCATGAAGCTGGTAATTACTTTTTATGCATTTTGTACTTAGTCTTTAGTTTGCTTGTTTACCTATGTCCAAGAAATTACTCTGCCTGTAAGTTGCCTGCTTGCACAGAATAATGCGAGCAAATCCAGTTACCATTTTTCTGGAAGTACATTATTGTGGGAGCTTTCTTTTACAGGCTAGAGCACTCTTGTACTTATATAGCTTACAAGTACAGGTCAAGCCTTCATGCTTGTATGAGGAGTAGCTTGTGCACTACAGATCTGTCTTCTAGGTTGCTTTTCCCATGTAGAGAAACTTTGCGAAGTCAGAATGAACCATTATTGCTGCAGAAAGACAGATTTCAACTTCCAAAGCAAGATACTGCTCCCTGACATTGGGTTTGGCACCTACTTCTCAAGTGGCAGTATCAGGAGCTCGATGGCAGTCAGTTCTTTACGCGGTCATTTAAAGGTGCACTTAAATTGGCACATCTGGAGAGTCTCATGTTGTTGCATCTCTTATACCGGCCCATGGCTTTGAAATTTTGTGCTCCAAGTGCAGTAAAGTATCTCCTGATTCCAAGAGAAATGTGTTAAGCGGTCCCCTGTGGGCGAGATTCCTCAGCAACCCGAAGGAAAAGAATTATTTCAAGGTGTAGTTGTGTGTGTGTGTGTTTGTCTTTTAAACATGCCAGGAAGAACATGTTGTAGCTCTTGAACTTGTGTAAGTAGTTACAGCAGGGCAAGAAATCTGTTGCTTCTGTCTGTGGGAAATTAATGGATGTCTCTCCAGGAGATCTGTGCAGTTTGTTCCCCTTTGAAATGAGTTAATTTCTTTTGGAAATTAAAAAGGAAAAGGCAGGATTTGGGGATGAATTTATTCATCTAAAGAAAGTGGAAATACACTCGAATAAAGGAAACCACAGTGTGGCTGTGTGTCAGTATAACTGTTTTAACTGTTTTACATTTCATTTGCATGCATTTAGAATTAAATATTCTTTAAGATCTATACTTAACACCCATCGATACATTTGGGGCCATGTAAGTGTATTTTTTGTTTGTGTGGGGTTTTTTGTTTTGTTCTAAAAGATGCCTTTGACTGCTTATTTAAAGTTTACAAATTGGTCATAAATTGACTACTTATTTGAAGGTTATAGAATCGGACAACTCGGAATGCTTAGGTTAATATCTTGTAAATATAAGAGAAGGGGAATATGCTTACAGTACTGCAATGCCACTCGTATGGGTAGTTCCCCAAAACCAAGAGATTCATTCACAATCCTTGCACAATTGTAACTTGGGCATGGTAAATACACCGTGTTGTAAGGATCAGTAATTTCTTCGATTGTTTTTAGTGTACACCATATGATATTGTAGCACAAGACTTCAACTCATATTTAACAGTGAAAACACCTTATGCCCCTTTCCTATATTCTGTTCCAAGCATACGTGGCACAGCAGTATTACTTGTTTGGATTTTTCTCAGAACTAAATTTCTGTCTGACAAATAGTCATTGTTACAAAGCATGTCTGTGGAAAGGAAGGGGAGGGAGAATTCTTTAGATTCATACTTGTGGCTTGCATTAAATAAGGAGAAATGGAAGGATCTGCTAAATACTTGGAAGTGCTGCACAGGGCAGAAGATTACTTCCAACAGTCTGTTACCAAGCCAGAAAGGTAAGAGATCCTTGAAATTCATGAGTAACCATACACAGTACCTGCAAGTACTTCAATTTACCTTTTTTAATACTTGTTACAAAAAACCTGAACCCTTTTCTCCACTGTACACTTAACATAGGTGCTGTGGCTAAGACATAGGGGTATTAATTCCTCTAGAATACTCTACTAGTAGAAGTTACTGCTTTAGTAACTATTTATCTTGGTTTTGTAAAATGCTAAGCTATTCCAAGTGGGTTAAGAGGTGACTGAAAAGCATCATTTGGCTGGTTGGTTGTAGAAAGTGTTTAAAAGCTTAATTGAAAATCAGTCTTAGTGAATAAGAAATATGGATTAATCTGTCTCCTTTACTTACGAGAGGCAGCTGGCTGTAGATTTCTCCAAAAGATCAAATCCAAAAAATAAATCATTACAAAAATATCTGAGGGTTTGCCAACTCATAATATCTTGACTGTTAGTTGCTTGAGTTTCCAGTCTTGTGCTGTTTGGGATCTGGCAGTCGTAATGTTTACCAAGACAAAATAAATATAAATAACAAAAGAAGCATGAGAAATTTGCTTTGGAGCCATCAACAAGGAATAACAGTAACTGACTGTGTCATGGTTTGGCTAATACTATTGGTGTAGTATTCTGGTACTTCCCCCAGATTCACTTACCTTTTTGATGTCTTTGCACAGAAGGAATCGTGAGGAATTGGAGTGAAAACTTTCGTGTAGTGTCTGTGATGCCACTGGTATTGTAATGCTAGTAAAAATCCATTTCAGTAAATGGCATTTTTTTCTTCTAGCTCTTTTGAAGTGAGCCCAGGTGATGAAATCTTGACAGTGCTACAGACAACAACTGTTGATTTGAAGGAATTTGAGAGAGAAGCAGCTTGTCTTCCTCCAGAGGATGGTGAGCCGGATGGGGGGTGGACTATTCCTATCACAAATGAGTATTTGTTGGGGAAGAGGGTGAATGTTCACAGCACTGCACCAGTCTCTTTATTGATTTAGTCTCCTATCATGTGACTGCTGGAGGTGTTATTCATGGGCCATCATTTAAGATTAAGGCAACCAGTTCGTTTGTATAAGCTCGGGGCTGTGAATTGGCGAAATACGCAGTCCAGTTTCTGGTTTGATACCACTAGATTGATAACACCATGCACACTTATACCAGATCAAGTGCTCTGTGTCAACTGGAGACCAGACAGGAGGTATTTAAACATTTAAGAATAATAATAAATCAGTTCCAGTACTGGCAATACAAAGTTAATTACTATCTGGTCTACTCTGATGGCCAATACAAGACCAGCATAAACTTTATATAATAGGTTCTTTTCACTCATGTCACAGGAATGCAGTTGTTGCCAGCGTGCAGCACAGGTCACATCTGTATTTCTGAATGATCCCTTAGCATGCAAATCCAACATTCAGCATTAATGATTGTAGTGGATGGTCTCCCTTTATAGTGTAAGCCTTTTCTTCGTTCATTTAGTGGCAGAAGGTTTACCTGTGGCTACAACAATTTCTGCTAGTTTGAAGCTGCATGTAAAGCAGAGTTTTAAAGTAGTCAAATGAAATCCGAACACTCTTCTCAGCCTCTCTCTGCCTTATACCCCGTGTTATTTTGTATCAGCACGAAAACTTAACAGTGCAAAAACAAGCTACAAAATGCTAGCAGTACTCTCAGCCATCTGGATTGGGTTTTGTGGCCATTGTGGGCTGACAGATTTGTGCCGAATAACAAATATGTCCTATATTCTTTCAGATGACAGTTGGCTGGAGATTACAGCAGGTGATCTAGATCAGATGCTGAAGGAGGCAAGAAATGAGTCCCTTCCTTCCTCAAATGAGGAAGAGCAGAAACACGACTTGGAAGCAGTTGCTGAAAGTATGAAGGCTTTTGTATCCAAAGTCTCACCACATGAAGGAGCAGAAATGCCACGGCAGTAGTATTTTTAAGTTTGGTGTGTGGTGTAGAATGTGTTTTCATTCTGCTGTAGCCCTTTGGTTGATTCTGTAATGCACAGAATCAACGTTTGAAAGCGTTCTGCGTAGCAGAGGCCTGAAACAAACCCCTGTTACCAGTGAATACGTAGTTGCTTTTAAACCAGTTTGGTCACCACTCTGACAGTGGTGCAGGTAAAAATGCTGGAAGCTGTGTTATTTTCCAGCACTCTTACTTAGTTTGGTTTTGTGGTTTTTAAAATTTTTTTAACCCTTTTAAATTGAAGGCTTGGTGTTATTCATTACGATAGCTCTTAGCACTGTTATTAAAATGCATATCTCAAGTTCATTTGTGCTGAAATTTTTCTGCCATGAAGGACTGTTCAGACTAAGATTCTACTGATGAAGCTGTGAAGAAATAAAAATGAAACTTAAGTTGGGGGAACCTGTGAATTAAGACTGTTGATTTTTGTGGTACAGTTGAATTTAGATTTCCTGTAGATTAGTATTTTGAATATACTAGGCCTGCTTTTCCACACCTAAAGCACATACTGTACACCTAGAAGCAGGAGCAAAGAATCGAATCACGGTGGATCCCTGTCATTGTTCCCAACAGTGGGAGTGCTAACTGAAGATACCTAACTAGTTAGGCAACAGCAGAATGCCGCTAGATTAAGTGCTGGAGTTAAGAAAGTGTGTGTGACTGTGGTGTGGACAGGCCTTTAATTTTAAAAAACAAAGGGTGAGGTAGGAGCATATTGTCCAAGTTCTTTTTAGTAGCTTTAATATTGAGAAAATAATGCTGTGTAGACTGTATCAAGCGTATAAGGGTCTACTCAATTTATACTCTTAATTGTTTGATCCTTTTTAATTACTGTTAGTGGCAATGTCTGAGTTATAATGTGGACTTTTTTCAGTTATTTAAAAAATAAAGGAACAAAAAAAAACAACAAAAAAAAGGGCAAACCGCTGAGCCTTAAAAGAGACTAGAATGAAGCCTGCAGTGTTCTTTCTAGGCAGGAGACCTCCAAGATTCTCAGCTTTTTAAATCTTTGTCTGAGGTGTAACACCACCACTTTGTTCCAGAAAGATTCAGGCATGTTTATTTTGGTTCCCTTCGGTGCAATTTTTATTTGACCACAACAAATGGTTAAAGTTGTTGGGTTTATTTTCTCTTTCATGCCAGGAACTCCTCCCGTTGCTGTTTCGTTCCTAGTTCATACAGGCCTCAGACTTCTAAGCACTTCCAAGACCATCAGTTGAAATGTTCCAACTTCAGTCTAGGCTCGAGAGAAATCTGTATGCTGTATGGGTTATGTCAGCTTATGCAAGCCTAAAAGCTTTATTTATTTAAAATTTTTTTTAGATATCAGGTCACCTGTTGAATCCCATGTTACCTTTGATGTAGATTCTTTTACAAAAGCGTTAGACAGAGTTTTAGGTGAGATTGCTTCTTTGTTTCTTTTGTCAGAATATCTCATGGTTATTTGGCTTTCCTGGGTCATCCATCAGTCACCCATGGTCGCTGTGCTGATTTGTTTGCTATCTGTACTGACACAAAATAATATATATGTAGGGGCAGACTCAGAAGAGCTGGATTCTGATGATCTGGATGAAGAGGAAGAGTTTGATTTCTCGAGTGAGGATGATGAAGACTTAGATGTGGAAGATCAAAGTCAAGACCAGAAGGTGCCACCTAATGAGCTTATAGGCAGTCTCAAGTCATACATGAGTGAGATGGACAGTGAACTGGCGCATAACAACGTTGGTAAAAGTTTCACCATCCAAAAGAAAGGGGTAAGTATGCCTCGAGTTCTAGTTTGTAGCATAAAGTTTTGAGAGCTTTAGTAGGAAAGAGGAAGTAGACTAAAAGTGATCATTCCGAGTAAAGTAATCAAAAACTTGTGTCTTCTAATCATGTGCTAACTGCTGGGCATGGTGAGCCGAGGACCTAGGCTAAGGAGGAAGAACGCAGCCGACTCAGTATGAGTGATAAAGCGTGCTTCAGTTTATTGATTTTCATTACAGCCTTTTATAATCCTTCTGCTAATTATGCCTACTAGTCAATCACTGATTGGATAAAATACAAGCAAGCTCGTGCCAGGGCTTGTTGGCCCAAGCTCTGGGAAAAACCCAGATAAGTTAGTTTAGGAGAAACAAAGAATGCTCATTTCTCCATCCTCCACTGATTAAAGAAGAACAAGGAATGTTTCCCAACCTTGACGAGATAGAGAATGTTCATCTCAAGACCTTAGTCAGTACTTTTCCACGTTGTTCACTCTTGCTGACTGAGGCCTACTCATGCTAACTTAAAAGAGGCTCTCGTCGCAAAGAGGATCTCTAGATCCATGTCCCTTTTCCCTTAGCCATTCTCCAACAGCTAACTAATTATTAAAAATAAAATGAAAATCACACGCGCAAGCAAAATGTGCTGCAGCTGCACCATGGTGTATTTTTCTGTGTGGGGGGGTGGGGGGTGGGAAGAAAACCATCTTAGGGAGGCTTTAACTTGCACATTGTTTCCAAGACTTAGTTTCATTTCCCTGTTTTACCCTGTGTCAGTAGTAAGGCAAGCAGCTGCAGCTTGACTATTTGAGTTCCTGTAGAAGATCACTCCCATAGGAAAGTGAGCCAGGACTCAGTAACCCTCTATGTCCTTCTCTTGGAACTTTATCTGTATAATGGAAAGTGATGATTTTTAACTGGCGTGCGCATTTGGTGACTAAATTCCTGTCTGTCAAGACAGTGTGGAAAAGTAATGGATATTGTAATTAGTTCTTAGAAATCACATGAACATGTAAGTGAATTGTGTATAAATATCATAAACTCCACTACGGTGGTGCGCATATTAGGAGGAATGATCCTCTAGGCGTCTGACAAGTGGAATAAAGAATACCTGCTTAATAGCTATTTTGGCTTTTGAGACTGAATTCTCGGCTTCATTTTGGCGACCCAGATGGGACAATCTCTGCCTGGCTGCTTGACTCGTTGAGAGGATGACTCCCTGGGATACCCCCGGAGATTTCTCTTGGAGGGACTCCTCGTCCCATCCGGATCGCTTCAGGTGCAGACAAGGACTACTTGAGCAATAAGGTTTGGTGGTTTGTTTTGTTTTGTTTTTTTTTCTGGTTTTCTGGTATTGGGACCAGTCTTCTGGACAAAAGAGCCATAAGTTGTGAGGAGATGTCCCACACTGAGCTGGGTGTATCGGGTAGCTAGACCCGAATACACTTCTGGTTATTTGGTGGTTGTTTTATTCTGTATTGGCTGTGGTTTTGGTATTTGGATTTGGAATATGGATATAAGGACGTGAGCTGAGAAATGATTATAAGTTTGGTAATACGAACTTTCATGTGTCTTGAATTAGGAACGGGTGGAGATAACAGTAAATATAATTGTTTGTTGTTTTGTGCCAGTGCTTTAAATCTTTATCCTATCCTCCCTGCTTGTGTTAAAATCCCCCCCACTATTATTTCCAGTCGATTTATATCGGTCATTAGATTCATAAAATGGGTAGAAATCAGAGCGGCAGCATTCTAAAGAAAAGTCCCTTAGGGTGTATTCTGGCACATGGGAAAGAAATAGAGGAACCACTGGGAGGTAGTGGAAATAAGAAAACTCTAATTAAATATTGTAATCAGTGGTGGCCCCTATATAAACTGGAAGATTGGGAAAAATGGCCTTTTAATTTATAATTTAAATTATAATACCCTCCTGCAATTAATGTTGTTCTTATGAAGGGAGAAGAAATGGGATGAAGTGATGCATGCTGATATGTTTTTCACTCTGTGAAGCCACCCAGAGTGGCAGAAGGGTTGTGGAATTAATATTGCACCTCAGGACTCTCTTGTTTTGTCCTTGGAAAAGGCACAAAAACCTGAGACACAGGAACAAGCAAAGCTAAGGAGGTGATGTTCGGCATGTAGTACTGGGCAGTGATGGCTGAAAGTTGTCAGACGAGCCGGGGGAGGTGGAGGATTGACAGGAGGATTTAGTACAGCCTTTCCTGCCTCCCCCTGCTTTTCCTCCACTATCTCCAGTATCATCCCTGTTGACCCAGAATGGCAGGGGTAGTAGCAGTGGAGAGGAGGAAAAAGGGGGAACTAGTGCCTCTGCCCCCACTCCAGTTATGACACGCATCCGGAGTAAAACCCCAAAGGAGGCACAACTCCTTGCTGCCTTAAGGGAAGTAATGGGTGCAAATTGGTCAGCAAAGGTAACGGTCCCATCCTCCCCGAATGATTTAGAAAACTGGAGAGGAATAGTTAAAGGGTACTGAGATGATCCTGTGAGAGTAGGAAGGAGATACTAATCAAGAATCAAGACTCTTACTGGTCAGATGTGGATTTGATGTTGGGAGAAATGACTGAGACAGAGAAAGTTTTAAAAACGGCTCGAACCCATGTGCAAGCTCAGACTACTGGTGGAACATTGCAAGGGAATGTAGGTGACCTGCACTGGGATCCAAATGACAGAAATGACTATAGAATGTTACGGAGATAGAGAGTTTGGATTAAATTGGGGCCAGACAATACAATCCCAAAAGCTGTTCAGTGGTCAGCTGCCGCGATTGAGAGACGGGACAGCAGCTTGATGCAAGCAGAATGTCAGTCATATTATGATCCTTCACATTTATACTAGTTCCTAGATGAGGTGTTACAAACTATTTGGTTTCTTCAGAACATGCCAAAGACTGATCGGTTTATATTCCACAGTATGCATTCACAGACTGGCTAATGCCAAATGCATTTTTCTAAGCACCCACTTAATCTACAACAATCTATCTTGGACAGAGACAATAGTTCCTCTTTTACGGGGTGATTGTTTTTTACAGCCTCACCCACCCATGACTCTTGTGTAAACATTGAGCCAGCACTCTGTTTCTTCTAAACAAAGTTCTTCTCTTATCCCTCCCAATGCTTGTGGCCGACAAGTTCCAGGACCTCTCCTTCTACCAGTTGTGCAGTGCTGGGGGTTTTGCTGAGAGCAGCCAAACCCTGCCCCACAGTCAGCACTTTACACTGCCAAACAAGGGTCAAAAGAAACTCCGACAGAATTTTTGGACCAGTTAAGGACAGCCATGAGAAAATGTACCACCCTGGACCCTTCATCCGATGTGGGGCGACAGCAGCTGGTCTCTGGTTTTGGGACAATCAGCTACTAATATAAGAAAAAGCTCCAGAAGTAAAGGAACCTAACATAAGGGACTTAGAAAAAAATTTAGAGGAAGCGTGGAGGGTTTTCAGGAACCGGGAGGATAAAGAAAAGGGAACACTAACTAAGGTTATGGCTAAGGCTACTATTGCACCTTTAGAGCAAAGAGGAGTATTTAACGAGGGATTTAGAGGAGATGGAAGAGGAATGCAGTTTGGAAATGGAGGCTTTGGTATGCGGGGAGAATGAGGTAGGGGATGGATTTTGGGAAGATATCGGTGTGCTCATTGTTGGGAAGAAGGACATTGGAAAAACGAATGCCTTAAATGTTCCTCTGCCCCACCAGCTTTAGTAGCAGGAACGGGTACATCGGATTGACAGGGACCTGGGGAATCTACCTTAGCAGATCCCCTGGTTAACATTAAGCTAGGGGGGAAGGAAAAGGAGGTAGAGTTTCTAATCGACACAGGTACCTCCTTTTCTGTCCTTAATCAAGAATTAGCACCCATAAGCAACAATTTTGTAAATGTAGTGGGAGCCACCGGCCAACAGGAAAAGGCATTCTTTTCAAACCCCCTTACCTATAAATTGGGAAAATAGAATGGAATACATCAGTTTCTCTATTTGCCAAATTCCCCTCAATCCTTATTAGGGCAAGATTTATTAGAACAATTGGGAGCAAAAATTACTTTTAAGCGGAAAGGGAAAATGGAGTCTAAGGTGAGGGATCAAAGGTTGATAGAGGTGCTTAGTCTGCCTCTGATGAATCCAGAAAAGACACATAAATTGGCACCGGAAGTTCAAGAAATTATTGATCAGGCCTATCTAGGAGTGTGGGCTACTGGGATGCCAGGGAAAGCCAAGAACGTACCCCCTATAGTAATAAAACTTAAAGAAGGAAAAGGACCAGTACAGAGGAGGCAATAGCCTTTGAGACTAAAGGACCGCAAAGGAATGGAGGGTCCAATTAATAAATTTCTGAAGTATGGGTTACTGATAGAATGTGAGTCAGAATACTGTTAGCGGTCGCAATCGCGAATAGAACTTACCTACCCAAAGCAGATAAGCTGGCACTTCTTTATTCCAGCACTGGGGAACACGGGGGATAACTCCGCCAAAGACGTGTTCATCGACAGGTACAAAGCACCACATATTTATACACTTTTTCAGCAGAGTCGTAGTTACATAGGATCAACAAAATTCATAAAGCTTAAGTTGACCTTTATAATGATTGGCTTTCAGTTACCTCACCGTACCTCTCTTCCTATTCTACAGAAATCATTGGTCATCTTTACTGATTGGTTTCAATAGAATGGGGGGAGGGCAATGATTAGCATATTCATGTTATTTCCTGGGAATTATTATCATATGCCAATGTCCCTAACGCATGCGTGGTTATACTGGACGGGGGTCCTCTGGTGCTCGTTGATAGTCTTCATCACTGTGTCGGCTGATTGAACTCCATCCCTGCACATGCTCACTCCATCTTTGGCTAATGCTCACCTTTCCCTTGGCCGATCTTCCCAACCAAACCAGTTTCTTCTGATACCTATTGTTTCAAGTCAGGATCCATAACCAGTAGCTATTGTGTTAATTCAGAGTCCATAACAATTCTTATAGTGTTCAAGGCACACAGCATACTAGTTGCTTACTCCTAAGGGCCTTAGTGTACTTTATATTCTCATAACTACTGTAGCTTCATGTTAAATCAAAATCATACTTTTAAACTAAAATCAAAAGAATATTCTGTTTTATTAAGGTATTTGCAACATTTCCCCCCTTTGAAAGTATTGATAATCATACTCAATACTTTCACATACTCAAACTGTAGTCTCATTGAATACCAAATTGTCATATGATGGTGGATCTTTCAATGACTTATCTCGTTGTCTTGCTTCTGCTTGTATAATCATTTGATTAAACTCTGTTTTCCGGGTTAGTTCTCGTTTTAAACAATGATAAGTTAAACCAAGCACTATGAACACCAGTGTCAAAGTGAGTAAAGTTTCAATTGGTGACTTTATTCATGAACTCAGACTCAATCCCATTCCACTGATAATTTTGCCTATCCAATTTTCCGACATATCTTCTCTAATCCCAGGGGACAGCAGAGACCTTTAACTTCTTAAACTCTTCTAAACGCCTGGACAGTTGGGCTGTTGCCACTCTTCCCACTGATAGGCTTTATGGAATAGCAAGGAGATGAAGACGGAGGGCCTTTCTCTTCCCTGTGGTGATGGGGGGCGTGCACTTCAGCTCAGAAGTCAGCAGCCCACAGGCCAACAGTGTTTCCAGTGTGAGTCCAACTCCTGGTCAGTGGCGAGGAGGTGCTGCTTGGGAGGAATGGTATTTAACTACAGCCAGCTGGGTCCCGGTGCAGTTTGGTGTCCGTGATACTACCTGCTATTCGAAGTCCTTGAGTTTACATGAACCTCCTGCAAATCAAATGTCTTCAGCATCCTTGCTACAGAAGTGGCTGCCAGCCCCCCCTGCAGCATAGTTTAATAATGTTTCCTGTATGTCTTTAAAACTGGAGAGCCCAGAAGGGATTTAGTGGGAGCTGTTAGCTGGGTAGGAGACTTGCTCTCCTGTGTTAGTGATGTCCCTGGCTTGGCTCACAATTTCAGCATTCCGGATCAATTCTCATTGAGTCCCATCCAGAACTGAGTATAGATTTTGAGGTGAGGAATGTGACCCTTAGCTGCAAAACAATCTTTGTGAAAAATCATCTACCATTTAGTCAGTATTTTAGAAGGAGTATTAACTTTTCAGAAGCTCTTAAATACACACTGGTATTGTAGTGTGCAGTTCTGAATAACGGCATCGGTTTGGTTTTCTCCTTTACACGGTCAGTGTGCTCAACATGTTTCTCTTTAATGAATTTTCTTCTTTCTTTCCCTAGCTGTATTCATATTCTTATTTGCCCACCACCTGCATGACAAGTGTTTTAGCCACCCACGGGGTGCCGATAGGAAGTGGCTCCTTCCTCACTGTTTCTTCGTGGGGCTCTGCAGACTCGTGGGGCTTGTTAGAGTCTGCATTTTTGTCTTGGTTAGGAAATGGTCATTGGTGCCTTTTGCCTAGCGCAGAGAGCAGTGTCAGCTGCTAAAAGTGGCAGAAAGAGGAGGGCATGCCCTGGGCCTCTAGACTGCTTCAGTGCTCACTGAAGAGAGGGGGGAAAGCCCAGGGGAAAAACTGGGGCTGGTGGGGAGAGGAGGGCTGAGGGGAGAGGAGGGCTGAACATCCCCTGAGGCCACCCAGCTCCAGCTGGGGCAGGACGGGCCTGGCGAGCCTCAGGGCTGTGCTCACAGGGCGGCCAAGTGGCTCTGGCAGAGGCCAAAGACTTGTGGCCTCCCAGAGGCCGCGGCCCTCCTTCCTCGGAGGAGTTTGTGTGGTGTCACGAAGCATGGGGCTGTGCTTGCTTTCGCTGGGGAGGGGCCAGGTGCCTTGTGTAGTGTTCCCTTTGCACTCCTGCTGTGCCCCGGTCCCCACTTGTCGGCTTTTCCCATCAGGCTGTCACAGCACCCCCAGAAATCCTCTTGATCCTCCCCTCCGCTGTCCTGGCCGCACGTAGCCAAGGCTGTGCTGCTTCCCAGCACTGCAGTGGGCACAGCACCAGCTCCTGCCTGCACAGCTCATTGCCTCAGGCTCTGATTGCTGAAGAGTGCACAGCTGAAAGCAGAGTGGAGAGCTAGTTTTAGAGCTTGGTGTGTCTTCTCTCAGCTGAGCAGAAGAATCTTGTGCTCTGTCTGTCTGTATCTCTCTCTGTCTTTCTCCTTTTTTCCAGATTTTTCAAATGACTGGCAACACAGGATGATGCATCAGCTGTCGTTGGAAACAATATACCATTTACCAATATGCTGGTATTTGAGAGCAGGGAAAAGGCATGCTTTTCACCATAGCTTAAGCCTGAGAGGGTGGTGTCTTTTTTTTTTTTTTTTTTTTTTCCTGTGCCGTTCACTTAAAAAAATACATTCTGTGTCATAAAACCCTACCTGCCTAACTTTGCCTTGTAACAGTAGTGACTATAAATGCTGAGGAAATGAGCGCTCCACCTTTTATCAGAGAATTCTCCTTGTATTTGCTATGTAATACAAGGAAGGGGTATCTGTGAGGCACATAAATGAAGACCTGTTTCAAAGCGCCAGGTAAGGCTGTGGGAAGGATCAACTGCTTGTTAGAGGCTTAGCATCTGCTGTGAAGCCTGCAGAGCAGCAACATGTATTACATTTTGTGGTTTGTTTGTAATTACTGTATCAAGCCACTTTGAATTGAATGTGTGATTATCTGTG
Organism: Tyto alba; assembly: GCF_018691265.1. Classification (NCBI taxonomy): domain Eukaryota; kingdom Metazoa; phylum Chordata; class Aves; order Strigiformes; family Tytonidae; genus Tyto; species Tyto alba. The sequence goes on along the minus strand of NW_024881273.1, from coordinate 13,279,645 downwards.
TATTTGGCAAGTGCCAGAGACACCTTGATTGATCTGTGGTATGTGGCCAGCTCATGTCCAAGAATTCCTTAGGTCTTCATTTCCTTGGGTTTACTTGATAACTCCTTGCTAAATAAGGCTGGAAATGATTTTCTGTTGCCAAATTCTGTTGTGGCTGTTGAACTATCTATATTAAAAAAAAAACAAAACAAAACAAAACAAAAACAACCAACCAAAACCCACAACAACAAAATGGTGAAAGTAATTTCCCTTCCTCCTGTGAAATACCTATATTGTTCGTGTGAATGTGTAATAAACATAAGAAATATAAGCAATGTCATAATAACTGTAACTTTTGTTGTAGTCCTCGTGGTACTATGCAGCCGGTTGTGGGAAACAGTAAGTGTGTTTGTGCGTTTTCTTCAGTGGTTAGGCTACTGTTTGGAGATGTACACCACTGCCCTTCTGTATGGTCCTATGTTCTGGGCTAGGATTCCCAGGGCTGTTCCCTGTTTCTCATGGGAGAACAGCCAGAATAGCTCAGTAGTATCTGGTAGCCCCAAGGCAGGGGCCTCCATGAGCTTCCTTTTCAGTTGTTGGAATGCTCTTTCTGCTCCCCTGTTCCAGGTGAGGTCTTTCTGACTAGATTTCAACAGTTCATAGAGTGGCCTTACCTGGAGTCCGTAGCTGTATAGGTGACACCATCCTGTCATTCCTAGGAACGTGGGGAGTTCTTTAGCTCTCTGTGGTCGTGGGGTCTGACAAATAGCCGCCTTTCTTGCTGTGCCTAGAGACCTCTGACCAGCAGTTATCTCGTATCCGAGGTAAGTCACCTGCTGCTGAGCCACTTGGGCTTTCTGTGGAGAGACTCGATAGCCATTAAGTCTGAGGAGATTTAGCACACTGACTGTCCATACTGTACATAGTTCTCTCATTTATCTGGCTGTCAATAAACCATCCACATATTGTAGTATGACTCCAACTCCATGTGGTCACTCCCACTGCTCCTAGTCTTTGGATAATTGGTTTCCGAAAAGAGTGGGGCTATTTTTAAACCCCTGTGGCAACACAGTCCATGTTAGTTGGGCCTTTCTCCTAGAGTCAGGGTTTTCCCATTCAAATGCAAATAGCAACTGACTTTCTGGGCTCAAGGGTAAGCAAAAGAAAGGTGTCTTTCAGGTCCAGTATGATAAACCAGATCAATTCAAATGCCAGTTTAGTTAATAATGCGTATGGGTTTGCCACGACGATCTTCAACAGTCTTATTAATAGCTGTGAGATCCTGTACTCTTCAATAACTCCCATCTGACTTTTTGATTGGTAGAATGGGAGTGTTGTACTCTGATTCACACTCTGTTAACAGCCCAAATTGAATGAATCAGTCGATGATTGGTCACATTCCTTCCCTGTCTTCTCCATATGGAGGTATTGCCTAATTCTTATGGGCTGCACCCCTGGTTTAAGCCTAACTAGTATTGGGGAGGCATTTTTTCGCTCTCCCGAGTATCTCCAAGGCCCATACCCCCGGATATACCTGGTTCTGAACTTCCTCGGGTATTCCTGAGATAACAGGAGTATCTATAAGGGCCAGACTCAAAAGTTCAATCTAGTTGGTCATCTCCTACTCAAAGTTCCATTTTTCCTCTCTCAAATGTTATTTTTTGCTTTTAATTGTTGCAATAGGTCTCTGCCTAATAAAGGTTTCAGCGAATTAGGCATATATAAGAATTTGTGTATTCCCAACCGTTTTCCCAATTTAAATTTAAGAGATTTTAAAAAGTATGCCTTTTCACTTTAGCCAGTAGCTCCCCTTACCGTTACAAAATTATCATCCATAGTTGTTAAGCTTGATCCAAAACTGAAAATGTTGCCCCTGTATCTACTAGAAATTCTCTACTCCGTTGTCATGTCCCCAGCTTTAATGTAACAGTGGATCCGGGTAGGCCCCCCCAGGTCCCCGTCGATCTTCTTTAATGTGGGCCTGTATCCTTCCTTCCTCTTTCTGTCTCTGGTCATTCATTTTTCCAATGTCCACATTCTTTACACCATGCACACTGGTCTCTTCCTAAGGGCCTTTTAGGTCCCACGCTCTTGAATTCTTTTCTTTCTTGTAACACCATTACCAACACCCGCCGGTCTCTTTTTTGGCTATCCTCTTCCCTGTTGCTAAACACCCTCCGTGCCTCATCTAGTAAAGTCTCCAGGTTCCTGCTTTCTGCAGGCTTCAATTTCTGCAACTTCCTCCGGATGTCGCTTGCTGATTGTCCGATGAACAGAGACCCTGACCGCTGAATCCCTATTTCTGACCCTGGGTCTAGAGGAGTATGCCGCCTCATAGTATCCTGTAATTTATCTAAAAATTCAGAGGGGGTATCCCTTGGACCTTGCCAAGTGGCATATAAAGCTGACCAATTAATTGTTTTCAGGGTAGCCCGCTCCATTCCTCTTCCAACCCAATCTCTGTATGTATTCAGCAATCTTACGTGTGCCCCTCTGTTAGGGTTCCAACGTGGGTCTTGTAAGGGGAAATATTCTTTTATATCCTCCCCTGTATCCTTAAGAAAGTCACTAGCCAGATCTTGGACTGTTTTCAGTATCAGCTGTTTCTCCATTTCTGTCATATGGTCTAATAACAATTGAATATCATCCCAGTCACGATTATGCTGTTTTATCAGAAACTGGAAATGTTTAGTCACCCCCACAGAATCACTTCGATAGTTTTTTGCCCCATTTTTCCATGTTTCAAGATCAAATGAGGAGAAGGGAACCTTTATTAAGACAGGCTCTCTGCTTTGTCCCACTGCTTCCCTCAGAGGTGCTTGTACCACTACTTTTTCTTTTTTACTCTGGGTGTGAGAGGAGACTGGACTACCGAAGGGTTCCCCTATCAGTCCTCACTTTTCTCTTGTTGTATTTTTACCAGAGGTTTGTAATGTTCCAGCAGGTCTCCTGTTTCAGGATCCCTTATTTTCCCCAATCTTGTACATCTCTCACTTACACTGCATGCTGAACAACACCTCTTGAACTTTCCTTTTCCTTCCTTCATATTTTCTTTCTCTAAAGCCAAAACCATTGGATCCTGTGGGCTCATCAGTCCACAGGCTGTTTGGTACTCGGGGAGATTTTGGAGGGTAAAGAACATGTCCGTGTATGAGACTTCATCCCACTTTCCCTCTCTCCTCAAAACCAACATTAGTATGTTTCCCAGGTTCCCACAATACGCTCTTTTAAGCTGACCTGAGTGCTCAATTCTGTCCCAGTCAGACCAATTCCCTTGACATTTATTACACTAAAAATCATTTCCAAACTTTACCGAGACTTCTCTTCCCCATTAAAAACATGCGCTTCGTTCATCTCCTGCCGCTCTCCTCGCAGAGAACATGGAATTGCAGATCGGAACTCCACACTTGCTTCGCAGTCAGACTGCGTCTCGTTCATACAACAGTCACACAGTCACACAAAGAGGCCCCAGTGATCACAACATAAACCTCAACACATGATGTATGGTACCAGATTTTTACAACAGATTACAACAACAATGGTTGCAACCCCCTGCTCCTGCCACCGTGGCCAGGAGAACCCAAGCTACCGTTGGTCAGGGTGTACTACTTACCCTGCCACCACCTTTTGGGGACTCAAACCCCAGCCTCCCCGGGGTGAGCACCAATGCTCTTTACCTCGCGTAGGACGTCTCCTCAGGGCTTACAGATATCCCCTCCTAAATCCACATCCCTGGTCCCCCGAGGGTCCCTGTCTGCCCCCGCAGTGATCGAATGAGCGAGGGAGGTCCTCTGAGAAGCCTCGGGGCGCGCCTAGGACGTCCCCCTCTCAGCCAGTCCTGCGGCCGGGCAGAGAGGGTCCCACTGGGGTCGCCAAATTGAAGCGCGGAAACAAACTCTACAACTCACAAAGAGTCATAAAGCAGGTATGTTTATTGCAGCGCTGGGTGCAAGGGGGATCGCTCTTCCTAGCTTGCACACCAACAGCACACTTTGCCAAAAATTTATGCAATGCAGATATACATATTCATGGGATTACGCAACACAAACATACGTATATATGAGCAAGGTGGGCTTAGTTTGCACAGACTCAGATCTGTCTCTGGTGGTCATTTACTTCTTCAGGGGTCTTATCTTCCTCTTCCTCTTTTGTCCTTTAGATGAACTTTAGCCATTCACGCATGCTCTATTTGTACTTGGTGATCTCAGCAGCCTTTTAACCAGTTTTTTGGTCAAGCTGACACCGTTATTCTTGTTATCCCCCCCTGCGTCTAACACACAGTCCTTAGCGAATACCAGTCCCTGATAAGCTTAGGCACCAGTCTCTAATAAACAAGTTTCAAAAGAACACTCAAGGCGTCAAAATAACATTCAAGGCAAACAAAATTTTTCCGAAATTGCAAAGCAGTTATTTCCCTGTATCACTACTTGTGACCTTAGGTCAAGTACTGCTCTTAAGCTGTGCCTTAGGGCATTGAGAGCCAGGAGCTGTATGCTCTCTGTTTGGAGGGCATCTGGGCAGTGTCTGTGTTACAGCCTGGGTTGGGATTTTTCTGGAGCAGCCCCTTCTCTCCCTGATCTGAATCTAGGCATTTGAGAGATAGCCAGTACGGCTGAACAATCTGGCTTGCTAGGTGTCATGGTTTGAGCCTGGTCGGCAGCCAAACACAATGCAGCTGCTTGCCCACCCTCCGCCACTTGGGAATGGGGAGGGAATCAGAGGGGCAAAGGAAGACTCAAGGGTTGAGATAAAGGCAGTTTAATAACAGTAATAAAATAATACGGTGACAGTATAAATGGGTAATGTGCAATGCAATTGCTCACCGCCTGTCGACTGACACCCTGCCCGCTCCCGGCTAGCGATCCCATAGACAAATACAAAGCTTGACTCATTTGGGGCTCCTCAGTGTCTTCAGAAGTGACTCCTCTGGCAAACCAACGTCCCTGAGGACACAGCTGGTTTGTGGCTGTCGTGCAGAGTTTACTATTGGCTATTAAAACATTAGGAAGTCCTCTGCTGATTAAAGGATGAAACGAAACCTCTCAAGGTCTGCCACACACTGCATGGGGGAGGGCTGTCGTGGGCACAGCAAGTGGTCATGCACTAATTGGAGGCAAGCAGTTTTCTGCACTGTTTTCCAAAATGTGACCTGACATGGGTGTTTTAATACAAAAAGGGTCCCCTCTTTCCATTGGGTCTAATCCTCCTGCCCAATAAACCACCCTCTGGGTCAAGGACCAGGGTTCATGGTTATCACTGGTAGTTAATAAAACTCCAGGTCCCCAGTATCCTCTAGCTTCATCTTAACTCGACAGAATATGATCTCTCCTGGTGAGGGAGACTCTCCAGACCTACTCTGTTTGAGTTTGTCAGGGGCCCTGAGAGTATTTTCCCTGTATTTTGGCCAAACCCAAAAATCCCAGTTCACTATCCTGATCGGAGCCCGGATCTAACCTCTCATCAAACACCTGCCTGTTTTCTTGCGATTCATACCGTAAGATTTTCTCTCAGTCTAGTGAATTTGGCAAAATTGCATGAAGCCTCTGAGGAGTGTTACGTTCAGCAGTGAGATGACTTTGCAAGTTTCTTATCTGCTCTTGCAAGCACTCAATTGTCTCTTTCTCTGCTTGTTTTTCCTTTCCAGCGCAATTAACGCAGCCCCTAGAACAGCACAGATGGTTGCTTTTCCTTTCCCCAATCCCAGTTTTCATTCCTTTGCCAAAAGCGTGATCCTATCCACCAATGCCTGCCAATTCTTTTGGGCCCAAGCCATGCCAAGAGGAGAGGACAGGGATTTATAGCCCTTCGATTTCTCAAGGAGGGGCTTCTCTGCTATTGTTGGATCCCCAAATCGATCCCAACAACAACTGTTACACAATACGAAAGGGTTACTCTAAAGTATTCGGCCTAGTGTGCATTTACGGACCCAGTGTGGATCTTTCCAAGAAGATCCACTGTCCTCTCTCCTGTCAGGCACTTCCTTAAAGAAGGGGCCATGCTAAGGGCCCTGATCCCTTCTGGTTGGTTCAGTGTCACAAGGGCATCCTGTCCGTGACGACAATTTAGAAATGCTGCAGCCCAAAAGAAGCTGTTCAAAACAGCCTCCCTCCCCTTGGGACCTACGACCAAGTTTGAGATACCCTTGTACTGAACTGAGGTGAAACACCACCAGCCAACCCACTTAACAATTTATTAATACAAAAGACATGGCAAGTGGTTAGATACAAATACTCAATGGCAACTTCTTAACTAGGCAGACAAGTCCCATGCTTACTTGGAGCTAGTTCCAATTCATTAAAGAAAGGAGAAGAGAGAAAGAGAGAGAGACAGAGACAACTTGTCTGTTAGATTTCCCTTCCCTTCCTTAATACAATGCTTAAGGAACCGTCCTGGATCTTTGTGGCCAGCCCAAGTAATTAAGAACCTGGCATCACAAGGATGAGGCAGGTCTTAATATTCAGAGCGTATCCACGTCTGTACTTATCATTGTAAGATGTTGCAAGGCTCCCAACAATGTACATTTTCGGTTACAGTCCCTGTATACGCACAAGACTAGTGAAATACTCAAGCTGTCCGAGAGAGGGTATTGACATAGCCAAAAGCTTCAGCATGATGAGGTTCTGCAAAATCAAGTTCTTTCACAAAACAGTTTTTATTAACTCTGTGCTCCACCTTCCTGCATGGAGACTCCCTAGGAGACAAGAGGACGGCAGAGTTTGGATCACTCCGAAGTTAAGTCCACTAGGGTAGCAGAATCACGGACGCTTCCGAGAGAAATTTCACCCAATTCCTTCAGTGAAGCAGGTGGGATTAGAGGGCAGGCATCTCGAGCTCTGAAGATGTTCTGAATGAGCTACTCCACATCTAGGCTTTATGGCACCAGGTCAGTTGGGATGGCCTGTTCCACCATCACCTTGCTGATTTTCTCCTCCTCCTGAGAAGAAGTTGGATTTTTCATCCAGAACATTTTCAAGCATCTCTTGATACTCAGAGGAACTGGAGGGAGCTGGATCGCTCGACCCAGAAGTTGTGGCGGTCAAATACTCTTCAAATGAATCAGTCCCGTTAGCGGTGTCCTCATTAAGAAGCAGCCCACTGCCTGCCACCTCCTCCAGAGCTTGGTCCTCCATGGTGAGGCTGCCTGGCATCGTGGCACACAACGCTAACGGCTTCCCCTCTGAGTCCCACGTGGACTCCAGGCACTGCTCATCTCTCACAGAGCTCTTCTGAGCCATCCCCATGCCCTGCAGCAAAGCTTCCAGTTTCCTGTTTTCAATGCTTATGTCTATGAAGTATTTCTGAAATTTTTTCTCTTTCTCAGCCAAGCTGTTTCTCATGCTTTCAACAGCCTGCTGGAGTTCCTGACTTTCCCTTCTCGCTTCCCAGAAGTGCAGCTCCAGCTCCACATGCTTACACTCTTCCTCAACCCAGTCTTCCTTCATCCGTGCCAGCTGAGCCTTGAGCTCTTCTATTTCTGTTTCTCTGCAGCAAAAGCAAAATGCAGTGGCAGTGCTGTGGACAGTCAGTGAAAGAGTGCAGTGCTTGCCGTCTGGCCTCCTGCCTCGCCCTGGAGGCGATGGGAAGCGGCTGCCCAGATGCGTCCCCCGTGCCTGCCAGCAGCTCGGCACCTGCAGCCAGAGCCAACACGGGCCTCGGGCACAGGACGGCTCGGGGCTGCAGCCCCCCGCCTTGCTTTGCACCCACCCAGCCCCGCGTGGGGCCAGGGGCTGCTGCCTTGGCCTGCGAGGAGTGGGGAGAGGGGGCCCCCACGTGAGATCCAGCCCGCGCAGATGCGGAGGTCGGGCGATGCGAGCGGGACCAAGCGCTCCCTGGGCCTCTGGCCCTGGGGCTCCGTGCAGAGCCCGCTCTGTGCCCGCCTGGGTTGTGTGTCACTGCTTCGCTTCGCGTCCATACAAAGGGCTGTTGTGAACCATTCAGTCCCCAAGGGGCAAAACCACCAGTGGGCACGCTGGTGTGTGTAAGAGCTTTTCTTTCGCTAGGGGAGAAGGGGGACGTTGGTAGCCATCTGTCTCTGAGCGAGGTGGAACAGGAGATGGAGCAAATACCTGCTTGCAGGTAAAAACCGCTTGATGTAGAAAAGGTCTCAGTGCTAAATCAGACTGGTAAAAAACTACCCTTTAAAAATATTCTATTGGGCAAGTTCAAAAATAGGGAAAAGAGACAGACAGCCGTATTCTTAACTAAGCCGCATGGTACGTATGCACTGAGCATCACGATGAAACCTGAAACAACTAATCAGTCTGATCCTATTTCAGATTTCTTCATGAAGTCTTTACATGGTCAGAAAATGAGAAAAAAGGTCCTGGATTCCCACCCCATGTAACGTTGTAACCCATGTAAGTTACATGGGACTCTCCATGTAACGTTGCAGATCCAGTAACCAGTGGTCTGGCCTGTCAAGTTCCCTTAGTCCTATATCATGTTCCATTCCAACCCAACAGATCACCCTCAGCAACCCCCAAATCACCTGAGTTTTAGGGTTAGATCTTTGGGGGTCTACAGAGCAAACAAAGTAATGCTACAACCTCTGAGAAGGAGTTTCCAAGCAGAATTGTCTATAAACATTGTCAATTTTGGGTGCTTTCGGTAAATTAACAATAACCTCCTCATTTTGCCCTCTCTGATACCCCCACCATACTTGCTATCTTATAGAAACAGCAGTCAACTTCCTAGAAAGTCAGGACAGTACTAGAGAAACACCATAGGAGCAAATGGTTTTTATAGACTTCTCGGGCTGTCTTTTATATGGTAGTTCAGCAACATTCCTTTCACTCTTAAGTGGTATCAATTTGAGACACCAGAGGTCTGTGGTTACATCCTTGACATTTGTTGGTACAGTGAGATCTCTGTGACACCCCTAAATTCACCAGCAAATGTCAGTGGTATTAAAGCGGTAAAACATGACCATCAGCGATTTCTTGATGATGTAGGTGCCTCTCATCCAGCTACTGTGCTTGTACATCCTCAGGTTTGCAATTCCTCATGCTTATCCATCCTCAGACTCCATGTTTTTAAGATTCTGCAATGATTACAATTACTAAAGCAAGAGGAATAAGCAAACTCACTCATTCCCTTTAACTATAAGCAAACTGGCTTTTGCTGCTGCCTTTGCAATGTTCCTGGCATATGCTTCATAAATAGCCACCATCAACAGAAAGAGCAGCTTGCTGGATAGAAAGCTGGTTTGGTCCCAAAAGCACCGACACATCCCAACTTCATTTCCTCAGAAAGTGTTATTTATTAAGAAAGCTTGCACTTGAGGAAGAAGAAGCATCTAACAGCGCTGTTTTCTGAAGCTCAAGAAAATCAGTTTGTCCAAGTTTCCAGAATGTTTGCATCTCTCCATCTGCTGCAGCTAGTGCTGGCATCACCAAATACTGACAGCAGGGATCTGCCAATTGCTGTGACTTGCTATTTTTTTTTTTTTTGTAAAAAACAAACCGTGAGAACACATTGGTTTTTAAAATGATGTCACAACATTAAAAAAAAAAAAATTCTTGCAGAGTGGTCTTTCTCATTCCCTTTGCAAAAATTTCTCTCTTCTAGAAAATGACAAAGAGAATAAAAAAAAATACCATTTGCTGGTTGCTCAAAGCACCTGGGTGTATTGCCTTAGGCCTTGCAGAATTATTAATCCTGAAACCCCTCACTCGAGCCAGCTGTGGCTCCTTCTGCACCCGCCTGCAAGCCCTGTGGGGATGGCATGTGGATGTGCCACCTCTCTCTCCTTGGTGCAGAGCCATCCAGGACTCCTGTAACAACCCGCTCAAGGGCAGATAATATTATGCCTGACAGGGAAAGCCCTCAATTAGGGTAAATCAAACATATATTACATTATCTGCTTGAAAAGGTGCAATTTATGCACCTAACCTTGGATCTGGTTCTGTAGCCTTTGCACTGTACTACTTCTTCAGATGAACTGCTTTACTTGGAGTTATCGATGTAAAATCATTTGCTCAGTGCAGGTTACTGAAACTGGGGTGCTGGGGCTGTTCATCTGAGCAGTCAATACGAAAACCAATGCCTGCTCCTAGCTACACTACAGCCTCTCTATCTGATCCTAGTCAACCTATGATCTACATGACTGGAGTTTATTATCTCATCCTTCTCTCTCATCAGAAGGCACAACAGTAGTAAACCCCTTTCTACATGAAGAGGGGAAGCTACTTTCTTGAACTTGTCTGTAGTGATCTTGTATTGGGTAGAACATGACACCAGTTGCTTCCTTCTGTAGGATCTGTCTCACTGCCACCAGTCTCCTCTTTTTGTCTGACTGCTGGGTTAACTCAGATCCTCATCTTTACTGTACACTGATACTGCATGTGAAATAGCAACAATGACTACCTGTGCTTAATTTAGAAAAATAATTTTATATCCATTAAAAAAATATAGAATCACAGAATCAGAATGGTTTGTGTTAGAAGGGCCCTTAAAGCCCCCCCAGTGCCCCCCCCTGCCCCGGGCAGGGCCCCCTTTCCCCAGCCCAGGGGGCTCCCAGCCCCGTCCAACCTGGCCTTGAGACCTTCCAGGGAGGGGGCAGCCACAGCTGCTCTGGGCACCCTGGGCCAGCGCCTCACCACCCTCATAGTAAAGAATTTCTTCCCTATATCTAATCTAAATCTCCCCTCTTTCAGTTTAAAGCCATTACCCCTCATCCTATCCCCACCCCCTGATCCAGAGTCCCCCCCCACCTCTCCTGCTCCCCCTTTAAGCCCTGGGAGGCCACTCGAAGGGCTCCCCGGAGCCTTCTCTTCTCCAGGCTGAACCCCCCCAACTCTCTCAGCCTGGGCCCCCAGGGGAGCTGCTCCAGCCCCCCCAGCATCTCCGTGGCCTCCTCTGGCCCCGCTCGAGCAGCTCCGGGTCCTTCTGCTGTTGGGGGCCCCCGAGCTGGCCCCAGCACTGCAGGGGGGGCTCCCCAGAGCGGAGCAGAGGGGGAGAATCCCCTCCCTGGCCCTGCTGCCCCCCCTGCTCTGGCTGCAGCCCAGGGCACGGGTGGGTTCTGGGCTGCAAGCCCACGGTGCTGGCTCATGGGCAGTTTTCCATCCCGTAATCCCCCCCCAGTCCCTCTCCTTGGGGCTGCTCTCCAGCCACTCCTCGCCCAGCCTGGATTTGTGCTGGGGATTGCCCCGACCCACGGGCAGGACCTTGCCCTTGGCCTTGTTGAGCTCCATGAGGTTTGCACAGGCCTGCCTCTCAAGTCTCTTGCTGATGATCACGACCTATGTTCCACTCTTAATCTCTGTCATACACTGGATATGCATATACAAGGCTGGAACATATCATGTCAACTGTACTTTTAATTTTCTGGATAAAACCAACAGTCACCATGTTTAAAAAGTGAAAGAGGTTCTTCTGGCATCACTATGCAGTGGTGAGGTGTATGAAAAAGTATTTAATATAAAATTTCTAAGGTCTGGTCCCGGGTTCAAGGTTTTGGAACCTTTAGCCCTTAACAGAAGTGAAATGTAACAACTACTGAGTGAGACTAAGAGAGCAATAGCCTTTTCTGAGACGTCTGAGAAGATGAATTAAAAAGGAGGAACCACAGGAAATCCCACATAGGCATGCAATCTCCATGATGACAAAGCATGCCATTTAAATCCCAAAATGACTAAGGTAATATTGTCTTGCACAAGAGATGCCACAGCAAAAAAGACAGTTAATACATCATGCTGGAAATCCGGTATCTGGTTTGTCAGCAGAAAAAAAAAAAAAAAAAAGTGGAAAAGGGGTGTAGTTCAGCGGTTCCACTTTTCATCTGCAGACCTCCCCGCTTTGAGTTCTACCCTGATGCAGCTGTCAAGGCAGAGCAGAGATGCTTGCTGTACAGCAGCCGTCCCTGCAAACCACTTGCCTTTTCTAGTGCTGGCACTGCTTTGCTCAGCAGGACCTCAGTCTGAGCCAGAGTCCAGAGACAATGCTGTAACACTCATGCAAAGCCATTAACTGCTTACAGGCAAAAACATCAGACACACAAAGAAACTACATTAAAAATTCTGGTCAATTTAAATGATACAAAAAGTCTGGCTGTGGCAGGGATTGTCTTTTTGTTATGTGCTGTAAAATGTCTTGCTCAGAAAAGCCCAGCAAGATCTCAAGGTGCAACACAAAAAAAGAATGCTACTGAATATATTAAACAGTGGGTTGAGGCCTGTTTTGAATAAATAAATGGAGAAAAATTCATGTTAATGTGTGCACAATTTAACTGAAACATCACAAATGAGGAGGAGAACAATTTTTAACTTGACAAAAAGAGAGGAAGAGAGACACTTTTCCTGAGTTCAGAATTTTCTATTAGCACAGACATGTTCTTGGTAAAAGCAATTTTCCTTCTCCCTCCCACTGAGCCATATTTGTCCCTGTTGCTACTATACTGATTTCAACAGAGTATCATCAGGAAGAATCTAATAACAACTAGTTTGTCATTACGCTTCCTTCAGTAACAAACTGAAGCATGCTGTGTTGCGAGTGAATGTGGCGAAACACTAAAAGACAGCAATTAGGAAAATGGTAAATATCACATCTCTTCCCATTCTAGAACTGGCAATTTGTAAATCCAGTTTTTATGCTGGCTGATCACTGAGTAACTCAGTTCCTGTCTCAATTATTTACTCTATTATCCAAAGAAGTATGTTTTAATTGCTGGCTTCTCAAACTTGAATGAAAAAGTCAATATCCTAGATGTTATTTTGAAGGTAGAAAATAGATAACTTGACAGCTGAAGGCCATGGTCTTCAATGTTTTAAGTCATGTTAAGGAAGAAAAAGAGTAATCAATTTTGGAAACTGTTCCAATGTTTGTAACCTCCCCCAAAGAGTAAACATTTAATTTCTAAATAATCAGGTACTTAGAAACTGCTGAGAAAAAGAATGTAAAAGAGGAGTTATCAGGTTGGTTTGAATTAAATGTTAATACTAACAAAAGCAAAAAAGAAGACAGAAGGATTAATGGAAGGCAAAATGGTTTGAAAATCCACGAGAATATTACAACTCTCTCCTTTGTTACTCTCTGTGAAATAATTTAAACAACATTTGTTTCCTATAATATTTAATGAGCACCGTAGAGCTAGGGTAATCCCCGCTCAGGTTTTTGCACAAAGCTCTTAATCTTACTGTAGTTCTTGACTCTGATAGATCAGCCCAGAGACTTCCAAATGTGGGAAATCAGTCATGTGCTGCACTCGGTAGATCTCTTGGCTGCCTGGCTCCTGAAGGAGGTTTGCTGAGCTTTTGCAGAACATACTGTCACAGAAAATAAGCAGAGGGCAAGGGGTATGGGTGAAGATGCTGGCCTAAGGAGGGATGTGGAAACTAACGGCTGGGCCGTAACGTGGGAAAGGAATGGGACAGAGAACATTAAGTGAGCCAGAAGGTAAATTAAAGCCTTTCTAGGCTAATGTGAGTTATGAGGGGGCTCCTCGTGGCACAAGTAGTCAATTTATCTTCCTGGAAGAAAAATAAAACTAACCTGGGAGAGTAATCTAGCTAATTATGCAATGACATAGACACTGCCTGAAGAGAAAATACTTTTTCTGTGGGTCGTTTCCTCTGTATTTTCTGCCTGTTTGCTTATGTAAGAGCATGGCAAAATCTTCCCTTAGACTGCCCTGTGTCAAAGTAAAAGAGAATAATTTGGTACCAACATTATAATCTCAGTGAAAAAAGGAGATTTCCTGCTGTGGTTGTAAAATCTCTTACTTCTCTACCATTCCTCAATTAATGGCTATACCAGCAAGGGACTGTATTAGAGAAACTCTGCTTAGCAGTCCTAGTAATGCCACTACTGTCCAGTTTAATCTTTCAATCATCAGCACCGAAGCAAGGAGTCTTGCTGTTATCATGAAAGTAAATACTGTGTTGCACCTGTTTAGAATGGTATAGAAAATAATATTCGTCTGTAAAAGCTGTATGCTCTCACAAACAGCTATGTTGGACTGGTTTAAGGCTCACAAAGTACAAGACAACTTTTTCCAGAGACAGTTTTAGACTCCTATAACCTCAGTTATATCCATCACCAAATATACCATTTTTTGCTCTGCTTTATTATTTGGATACTAGACTACCAGAACTTGGGCCAGCAACTGATTTTAAATAGTCTGCTAAATCACTTGGAGCAGTTTGCCACTTTCTTGACATTGATTTGGTCTTTATTAAGATTAGTAATCTCAATTGTAATCCGGATGACTAATCTGGTAAAATCTATACAGACAATTGCTAGTCAATAAATTAAGAAACATTAATTTGAATAGAAATAAAATAATATACCTTACAGGTATAAAACATCAGAAAAGGGCCATGACAAAGGACATTCCTTACATTGGAAAACTGGATGAGTGAGGCAGAAAAGCCTGGTGGATTTCCTGAGCAAACACGAGTACAAGAATGGCTGTAGATTAATTAGGTTAGGAGTGGAACTTGCTGACTGTGTAAGACGGTGCAACATTCTTAAGAGAAAAGTTACCTGGTGTCTATAAAGTAAGAAAAGCCACATTTTGATCCTTCTAAAAAGTGGATGCGTAAAGTTCTGTTGGGGGAGGACTGGAGTCAATAGGATCAGAAGGTTGTTAATCTGGACACCATTCAAATCAGTGAACGTGGGACTGCAGATAAGAAAGACATTCCTAGTCTTCAAGGGGAAAACCAGCTACATTAGAGCCTCAGACAATAGCCTAAGAGGTGAAAATTTAAGATGATCTTGTGCTATCACCACTCTGTATTAAGCACTTTCTCTCCTTCCTCTTTTTTATGTGTGATCTGCACTACATCTACCTGATAATGAGTCAGAAATGTCATATAATTGCACTTCAAAGAGGCTAGTGTAATTGATGATCAATGAGAGCTGGCTTTCCTATAATTTGCTAAAAGGAATGAAGCTCCTTGTGTGCTTTTGGGGACACCACTAGTGCAGAGATGTCTAATCACTTGGAAGTTCAGTTCAAAAGATGGCAACATACCAGCTCTAACAGCTATTTCATAAGGACAAAGATGTAATATGGACTGAAGGAGCTCATCTAAGTTGTAAAATTTCACTCTGTTACTGTCCCCAACATTCAATAAGAGCTACTAAAGAAATCTGTGAAAGACCTAATTCTAGCTGTAGCTTCAGCAGCAGTCAACGTGGGCTAAATGATGGTTTTAGCCAAAGTATTGCTGGCGTCAAGCTGGAAGGGGAAGAGAGCATGTTGCATGGGTAAATATTTTTTTAAAAAAATGTCTTGGCAAAAAGGTGTAAAGTGAGGAGGAAAAGAAAAACTGGGATATGATTGTTATCATCATAGTTCCTACAAGGAAAGGCAACTCTATTGACAGGAAAAGTACAGGAATCTGTCACAGTGAAGAAGCCCATCTCCAATGTGGTTAAGACAACTGAGGAAAAAGAATGAGAGTTATCTTGGTGATGACTATCCACCTGCCCTTCTACAGGAAATATGTCTTTGGTGAAAAACTAGCTTTTGCACCATTTTCCTTTCTGCCAGCTCTAAGAAAACTGATGATGACTATTTCACCAAACTCTGACCCTACAACAGCGAGACACACAGCAGTAGGTAGAACCCTGCATAATTTCACACTTCTTGTGCTTTAACTCACTACTCATTAATGATTAGAGAACAGATCCAGGATACGCACAGCAAACCTAAGGCTCCTGGTTGAACCCACCTGAAAAAAAGACTATCATGTGCTGGGCTACCTCTACTGCACAGAGCAAGTGAGAGCGTGAGAGCATTCTGTCCACAGAATTTCTACACAGACACTTACCAGCACCATTTCTCTAGTTACTGCCCCATTTTTTCCCCACCCTCTTGAAGAAGATGATATGAGTCAGAAGGAAACTGTGTGAGATGGTAGTTACAAGGACAACAAGATCTCTGTCTGTACTATTTAGACTCATCGTGAGGACAAAGTACTCAAAGTAGAAAAAAACAAAGCTTGAGCTGCAAAGCAAAGTGTGCATCTCTTTAGTATTTGTCTCTGTGCCCTGGCACACAAGCTGAGCTTTTTTTAGGCACTGCCACGTTACAGCTCAATTAAAGCACAGGGCTTAGTGAGCTTCCTGAAGAGGCAAGCAGTCACCAGGGTTTCAAGATACTCTCCCGTCCCTCTGGGCCTTGTGGTAGTGCAGCTCCCCCTGGCTCTTGGGCCACTCGGTGCTTGGTGCGATTCCCCCGCCCCGGGCCACACACCAACCCAAGATGGTTTGGGAAAGGCAGCAGACCAGAGCATTAAGGCATCCCCTTGACACACCCGGCTCCTGCTTCCCCTGCCACTTGGGAATGGGAATGATAATCAGTCACCTCCTGCCACCCCCGTACCTCTGCACCTTCATCGTGGCCCAAAGGGGGTGATACCAGAACTTCAAGATCTAGAAAGTTCTGGGCCTGTGCAACTAGTGGAAAGTACCAGAGTAGTTTGTCATCTGAGTTGGACTGAAATGGAAAACTACCTGATGAAAGTCAATTATCTCGGACCCTATAAATAGCAACCCTAGGTGAGACCCTTTGAGCTCTTCTAAATGGCAGCGGCCTGTGACCAGCATGTCCCTTGAACTAGAACACTTCCCAGGCACAGATGCCTCGAGGTTTGAAGACCATCTGCTGACAAAGCCAACAAAAGTCCAGGGCAAAGTCAGACTTCTCAGATCTATCCCTCCCTGTCCCATCTCGAATCCTAAGCCTGTATTTATTTTCTCCTTCTCAGCACTAGGGGGGAGGGGGGGAGTGAGAGGCTGTGTGGTGCTCAGTTGCCCTCTGAGCTCAAACCACAACACGCTGTTGATCTTTAAATTGGTCAATCATTAAGTGCTGCTAAAATTCAACCTTTTGATCCACCTCACACCATTAATAAATGTCAAATAATGAATCCATAGCAGACCTAGTCTGAGGAGAAAGAAATCATTAAATTATACTTACTCATTTATACCTATTCAAGTCTGAGCGCTCTGCCATATGCAGAAGCCCTGTACCAATCTTGTATTAAGATAAACAAAGGCATGCTTCTATTAATTCTCTCTTGTTATAAGATTCCTAATTTAGGAGAATAATTTATTTCTAGCACAGAACATGCCCTTCATTAACATTTATCTGACTTATTTTTGAGCTAGAACAACACAAGAAGGAGAATTTAAAATCACATATGGCACTGTATTTTGCAGTGTTGTCCAATGGTGATCACTAGAACGACTGTGTAAGGTAGTATCTGCCCTTTTTTATTTTTTTTAATTTATTTTTGTGGATTTATATTACAGTTTTATCCTTTTTTCTAATAGGGAGATAATATGGGATACTTTAAAAGTATCCAGTGGCTTCTCATACATTGCTGAAAAGCTGGGTGTTAAAGATTAAAGACAACAAGAGTTACACAGAGAAGTTGATTTTAATTTTTAATTTCTCTCTCTCTCCATTATCCACTTCACTTAACCCCCTGCCACATACACACACACACACACACACACACACACACTGCTGGCCACTCTGTTTTCACACAGATCACTTAATATAATCTTATTGTTTCTGTTTATTTCCTTGGTAAGTTTCTGTTCACTAAAAGTTTATGCTTTTTTGATCTGTTTATTACAGCCTTCCAGATTTATTTCCTAATCTTCTTTTGTTCTTTCCATTTTTGATGTTTTTAAACTGGGAAAGCGGCTTTCTTTTTTTTTCTGTAAGCTTTGAGTTCTTTAATCATACCAGCAACAACACGGTACTCCTGCATACTGCACTAAACTTCTGAGGAGCCTCCTCTGACAAAGTGCTTCCTCCTGATCTCTCTTTTCAGGTCTTGCTTACAGAACACTAAAAACTTTAAAAGTAGCTAATAGCAAGAACAGGCAGTATTATACCCCAACTTTTATATAGCATTCACAGGCAGCAGAGCAGTGTACACATGCAATCATGCACAGCCCTCAAGCAATTTCACAATAAAGGTAAAAAACCTACTCCAAGTTACTAGCCCAAGTGATGCTGTTGTGAGCACGGTATGTACTACTCCAGCACCTCCTACTCTGTCTAGCCACTTGCTCGCTCTTTAAGCAGACTTTGCAGACCAAACCCATGGCCGCCCTCCCCTCCCCATAGTCTTACTCACCCGCTTAGCATTAGCCTCATGCACTCGTCCTATTAAACTGCAAAAGTATTTCGGTCATTTTCATCAAGTAAAACCGAAAGTTCACATATAAGGCCTGATAGGTTAATGTTTTATCCTCACTCGGTAGAGGTGAAAAATGGCTATGCAAGCTCATGCAAATTTAGCCTTATCTACTTAAGGAAATATAGTGTCTTAATGACTTTTTATAACATAGAGTTTATTTATTTTACTGGTTCATGAATCTGGTACTGAAGTCTCACCGATACTACTCAAATTGCATCATATTAATTGTAATACTGCAAGTCTAAATGACCACAGACAGCAATGAGTGTTGTTAAGGTATTTTCAGAGACAAACCAAATTATGATATTACTTCAGGCTGCATCAATATAACATTTTTGTCTGTTGAGTGTGCCAGATTTGCAGGAGATGTGACCATACCGTTCTTGCTCTCCTTCTCAAGTTAATAAATACAACTGTGAAGAAATGGGGGTGGTTTCTTTCTGCAGTAAAATCCTGCCAAAATTGCAATGGCCAAAAATAATCAAGTGATATTATTCAGTCTCCTTTTCATCTCCAAAGAGATTAGCAATATGTCGTGGTTTAACCCCAGCCGACGACTAAGTACTACACAGTTGTTTGCTCATTCCTCCCTCCACCTCCACCCTGCAGGATGGGGGGGAAGAGAATTGGAAGCATAGAAGTGAGAAAATCTGTGGGTTGAGATAACAGTTTAATAATTGAAATACAATAATAACAATAATAATAAAAGTAGTAGTAAAAATTGTAATGAAAAGGAAAATAACAAAAAAAAAAAAAAAAGAAAAAAAGAAAAAAGAGAGAAATAAACCCCAAAAAAGACAAAAGATGTAAATGAAAAACAACTGGTCACCACCAACCAACTGATGCCCAGGCAGTCCCCGAGCAGCAGCCCCTGCCCAACTTTCCTCCTAGTTTACACACTGAGCATGACATTGTGCACTATGGGATGTCCCTGGGGTCAGTTGGGGTCACTGTCCCTGCTGTGCCCCCCCAGTCCTGTGCTGCCGGGGTGGGGTGAGGAGCAGAACAGGCCTTGGCTCTGTGAGAGCCCTGGTCAGCAGGAATTAAAACATCCCTGAGTTATCAGCACTGTTCCCAACACAAATCCAAACCACAGCCCCACACCAGCCACTGTGAAGAAAATTAACTCCACCCCAGCCAACACCAGCATATAATATTAGAGAGGGAAACACCTCTTCAATTAGCCAAGTGGCACTAAGGGAAAAATACAAGATGGGTCTTACAGATAAATCAAGGGAAAGTTATAAATCGCATCTGGGAAGGCAAATAGTAATTTTCTCCTGGATCTCATACTAGGTAAAATCTGTTATAGTACTTAAATCCTGTAGTAGAATAGCTACATGCTCATGACTTAACACTGTGAGAGTATTTCTAAAATACATGTACTGATGTACTGATGATACAGTAAGTGTAAGCCGAACAGTTACTGAGGCAAACTTTAGGCTGCTATTTACTGTGAAGGACAATCAATCTTAAATTTTACCTTAATGTAGTAAACGTCACATGGTTCCTAAATTATTAAAACATGCCCCAAGCACTAGATATTCCTCTAACTCCAAGTTAGCCCAAGTGCTCCATACTCTCACAGACCTTGTATCGCATGTACCGTTAATGTTTCTCTTTGAAAGTTAGGAGAGTGCTTTGTTATGAGAAAAATGCTGATAACCACACTGATGTTTTCAGCTGCTGCTGGGAACGAAGAAAGCAAGAAGAGTGCCAGGACTGCATAATTAGCATGTAACACCTGGTGTTGTTAAGCTGATAGGAAAATACTGTAACTTGATGGAAAAGTACTGTAACTTACAAAAGGTATAGAAGCAGCCTGGGTGCTGAAATAAAGTGTCTCAGCATCACCCACGATCTGAGTCCGTGCCTCAATATGCCACAGTCTCTGTCTGTGGGGATCAGTGTCTGTAATGGTATCTATCTGAGTACCTGTTTGTATAGAACAGAATAGATCAGAACAGAATAATAGTGTAATAGTACCTGTTCCTGCATCTGTACCTGCATCTACAATTGTATTTGTATCCATACCTTTATGTGTCATGGTATTTCCGTCTCTAATGGCCTCTGATTGTATCTTCAATCTTCTGTGAAATTGAATCTGTACCTGTAATTGTAATTGCACTTATATGCGTAATGGTGCCTGTGACTGTACTTGCATCTGTACTAGTATGAGTTGTATCGTTACCTGTCATTGTATCTGAAACTTTACTTATTCTGTATCTGCAATTGTATCCAAAACTCAATGTCAATCTGTGACTGAAATTAGAATGGCTTATGTGATGGTATCACTACTGGTAGTTGTGATGGTACCAGTATCTCTGCCTCTAATGGTATCTCTATCTGTATTTGTAACCATACTTGTATAGGTAATGGTATCTGCATCTGCAGATGTACTCGCAATGTTTTTTGCAGGTGTCTGTGTATTTGGTTTCTGTGTGTACCTGAGTAATTCTCTCGCCAGCTGAAATGGCACCAGGAAGTGTATCTCTAAGGGTATCTCTACCCCTCACAGTCTTGGTATCAGTGTGACTGTCAGTAATGGTATTGCAGTGTCTGTACTGGTCTCAGGATCTGTAATGGTGTTGGTGATGGCATCTGTAGTGGTAACTGTGTCCATATCAGCATGTGTAATGTCACCAGTATCTGCAGTGGGGTCAATATCTGCAGTGGTTCCTGCATCCACAATGGCATTTGTAACAGTATGAGTATCTGCAATGGCATATGCATCTTCAGTGATGTCTGCATCTACATCAGCATCTGTGTCTGACTTTGCCGTGGTATCTGCAGTGGTTTCTATAACAGTATCTGCATCTGCAATGGTATTAGCTTTGGTGTATGCCTGCAAAACTTAACACAGAAGCCTGGGACACAACATGCACGATCAGTGTGATCAAGTTAATGCCACTTTATTCAAGGATACACAGCAATTTATACACTAGCACAAAGCGCACGCGTTACGTGTTGGTTGCTAAAAGGTTAAAGCTGCTTGTTCACACGCCTTGCTCTGCTGTACCTGTATTCTGTTTCTCCCTCTTGTTATCTTGTTTCTTACATTCCAACCTCCTTACCTCTCTGTAACATAGGCAGTATTTCAAAACCCCAACTTCATTATCTCTTTCGACCTTGCATATGTCCTTCACAACAGCTGCAGTTGTGAGGCCCCTCAGTCTGGATCGCTCACAACAGGCCTATTTTCTTCCAGCCACTCTACAAAACCTTACCAGGAATTGTAGGTGTGTCTGAAGGGTAGATGCAGTGGTTTTTTCAATGGTATCTGAATCTGCAATGTCATCTTCCATGGTATCTGCATTTGAGATGGAATCAGCAACACTGTCTGCATCATCCATAGCATTTGCAATGAACCCTTCTGCTGCCATGGTGCCTGCATGAGCATTACTACGTGCATCTGCAGTGGTGTCTGGAATGATATTTGCATCTCCAGTGTTGTCTACACCTTCAGTGTTATCTGCAAAGGTGTCTGTAGTGAGCATCTACCTCTCCAGTGGTATCTCCACACACAAAAGAATGTTCATTTGAAATGGTATTTGTACCTGGAATGGCATCTCCAATGGTTTCTGCATCTGCAATGGTATCTTCTTCCACAATGACATCTGCATCTGCAAGGATCCCTGCAGCAGTATTGGCTTCTTCGAAGGTATCTTGCAGCTGGTTTGAAATCTGTAATGGTAATTGCATCTGACTTTGGTATCTCCATCTGCAATGCCATCAGCTGTGTGTTTTTGACTGGCATCTGCACTTGCAGTATTCTCAAGAATGGAGCAAGCATCTTCAACGGCATCCACAATGGTGTCTGCAGTGGTATTTCATTCTGCAGGGCCATCTTCAGTGGTATTCCCATCTGCAGCAGCATTTTTGTTTGCAGTGGAATCTGTGATGGCACCTATATCTGCAATGGCATCTGCAGTGGCACATTCAGTGGCACCTCATATGTTTTTCTTGGTACATGTAGTAGTATCTGTATGTGTAATGCTGTCTCTAAGTGTAATTGTATTCATATATCCCGCTGTATCTATGTTGGCAATTGAATCTGTATGTGTTTCAGTGTCCGTATCTGTAGTTCTTTCTCTACCTGTATCTCTATGTGTAATTGTACCCACCTCTGTAACTGTACCTGTGTCCGTCATTGTATTTGTGTCCATCTCAGTATCTGCATCAATCTCCCTATCAGTGACTCTCTGTGTAGTTATCTGTGTATTTATCTGTACCTCTCCCTGTAACAACACATCTGTGTGTAGTGGTAGCCGTGTTTGTATCAGTGCCTTTATGTGTGATGGTTCTGCTGTCTGTCATAGAAGCTAAGTGGGTAATGGTGTCACTTGCTGTATTCACTGCTGCTTGTGTATTGAAAGTGTTTCTGTACCTGTGACTGTACTTGTATCCTTAATTGTGAGTGTAATTGTACCTGTATCTGGACTTCTGTCTGCTGTGTGCCTGTATCTGCAATTGAATGTCAATCTATGTCTGCAGTCAGTCTCTGGGATGGTATTGGTGCCTGTATTTCTGAAGGTGCCAGTAGCTGTGCCTCTACTGGTACCTGTATCTGTACCTGTAATTGCACCTGGAACTGTATCTGCATTGCTAAAGGTCTGTGTCTCTGTGCATATACTTGCAGTGTTTTCTGTATGTGTACATGTGTTTAGTTTGTGCATGAGTACATGCAATTCCCTCTCTAGCTGAAATAGCATCAGCAAGAGTATCTCTAATGGTATCTGTGCCACTAATGATCCTGGTATCGGTGTGACTGACTGCAGTAGTATCAGTGTCTCTGTACTGGTCTCAGAATCTGTAATGGGATCGGTGATGGTATCTGTAAAGGCATTGGTTTTGTTATCAGTATGTGTAACGTTACTGATAGCTGCAATGGGATCAGTATCATCAACGGTTTCTTCAGCTGCAGTGGTACCTGCACCTGCAGTGTGATTTACTTTGCCATGGGTATCTGCAGGGTTATCAGCAATGGTATGTGCATCTGAAATGGTGCCTGCAATGGTCTTTGAATCTGCAGCACCATCTGCAAAGGTATCTGCTTCTGAAATGCTGTGTTTGTGCCTGTCCTGTTGGCTGCAGTGCTCCAGTGCAGACATCACTGCAGATGAGATGCCTTTGCAGATGGAAATAAAATTTCAGATGCAACTGCTGATGGAGATGTTACTGAAGATGCAGGTGTCACTGGAGATGACACTGCAGATGCAGATACCATTACAGACACCACTAGAGATGCTGGTGCCACATCAGACACCACTGCAAATGCAGATACCACAGCAGATGGCATTGCAGATGCAGGTACAGTTTCAGATGCAACTGCCGATGGAGGCGCCCTTGAAGATGCTGATGCCATTTCAGATGTCAGTGCTGATGCCAAAGCTCTGTGTATCTTCCATGGCCCATGTGTCACTACCTGGATGTGTAACGGCTCATCTCTCTGTAATGGTACCCCTATCAGGAATGAGATCAGTGTCTGTATTTATAAGTGTAATGGAACATGTACTTGTGTCTGTGGCTCGTCTTGTGTCTGTAATCACATGTGTAATTCTGTCTGTGACTGTAGCTGTATCTCTAATGGAGGGTGTATTGTGTGTGTTCCTGCCATTGCATCTGGCACTGTATCTGCAGCTGAATGTGTGTCTTTCTAATGGTATTCTGTCTGTGGGTGTATCTGCAATGGCCTTGTCAGTGTAATCTGCGGTGGCCTCTGCACCTACAATGCTTCCTGCAGCTGCAAAGGTATCTGCATCTGCAGTGGCTTTTGTAATGCTGTGAGTATCTCCCATGGCCTCTGCATCTTCAGTGATACCTGCATCTGAAATGCCATCTGCAGCTGCAAAGCTCTGTGCACCTGACTGCCTCAGCAATGGTCTTTGTAGTGATTTCTACAACGGTCTCTGCAGCTGCAGCAGAATCCACAGCTGCAGCATCAGAAATGGCATCTGTATCAGCAATTGTATTGGTTTGGTGTCTGCATCCTCAACACAATCAGGAATGGCACGCACATGCCATTTCAGATGCAGATGCCATTGCAGATGCAAATAAAATTTCAGATGCAGTTGCCAATAGAGATGCTTGTGAAGATACACATGCCATTGCTGATACTGTTGCAGGTGGAGATACCATTACAGGCTCCACTGGAGAAATGACATTTGAAATGGTATCTACACCTGTAATGGTAGTTGCAATGATATCTGCATCCGCATCTTTCTACAGGTTATAAAATCTTGGAATATAAGATGTTCTGTGTAAAAGACTTCTTTTTCTTTCTTGTTTTTATTACCCTCATCTGAACAAATCAAACATGGACAGTGTCTTTGTGGATTAGGACAGGAGGTGTCATTTTAACTAGAACTTCAGATACCTTGGGCTTTTTTTCTTTTTACCTTTTCTTTTTTCAATCAGATACACCGGTATCCTCAAGCTGCTGCATTTCCTAGACCCTGGGGCAGGACTGAGGCAGGCAAGGGGGCTCTGAGGTGGAAAGTGCCATTGCTGGAGTGTGGTGAGCTCACTTCTGCTGGAGAGGATCTGGGCTTTAGAGCAGCATACATGACAATGCCAAGTGAGTTGTTTTAGCAGCAGTGTTACCCAAAATTCATGTATAGCGTGCAATAAGCCAATCTTAACATGCTCAGGAGAGATATTATATTTTACTCAGACCTGGGTGCTCAGTGGATTTTCCACAGATCAAGCACACCTAACAGCAGGTTAGGTGTTTCTTTTATATGCAAAAGTCACAGCTTAGTACTTTTCCAAACACACCTATTAGATACTGATTTGACAGTGATTACAATACAATTATAATACAGATTACATAAGGCTTTTATCATTATGCATGCACAGGGGAAGGGTCTTTAACCTAGGCAGGGGTCGTTCTGACCTGGGGATGTGGTTTTTAATATTCTAATGAGGGTAGTCACTTTTAAGACACTTAAAAGTTAGTTTCATTGACAGGTTACTTAATCAAATACTTTCCCAGATTGTCAAATAACTCATCCTCAACACAATCCCAGATATTGTTATGATGATCCAAGATGTTCTACCTGTTTTCCAAAGTCTATTCTTCATTCATTTCTTGTCATTGATCAAGGTCATCTGGACCACTATCTGAAGTTTCACCCAACCAGTCTTCAGGGCCTCATAAGTGTCCCCAGATCTGCGGTAACTATGACTACCATCAATTTGATGTATGCTAACTATTGTCTATAACCAACTGCAAGTGTGATGTGTACTTCTGTCAATTATTAACTATGGCCACTTGCAAGTGTGAAATGTACTACACTAGTAGGACTTGTCTGATGATGACGTGTTGGCAGAGAAATCTCATGACTGATGTGTTGGGTTTGTGTGTGTAGCGGGGGAGGTCCGTGGTGACCCCTGTGAGAAGTTTCTCGAAGCTCCCCCAGCTTCAAGTCAGACCCACCTCTGGCCAAGGCAGAACCAAATAATGATGGTGGCTGCAACTCTGTGATAAAGTATTTAAGAAAGGGAACCTGAGAGGAGGAGTGGAGTTGTAAGCAGAAGTTGTGAGGGAGACATGTCTGCAAACACCGAGGTCAGAGGAAGAAAGGAGGGGAGGGGGGTAGGTGTTCCAGAGCAGAGACTCCCCTGAAGCCCATGGTGAGAAGGCAGGGCCACCACCCCTGCCACTCATGAAGGTTATCAGTGGAGCAGATGCCCACCTGCAGCCCATGGAGGACCCCAGGTGGAGTAGGTGTCTGCGTCTGAGGAAGGCCAGGACTCTGTGCAAAGAAGCCCTCACTGTTGTAGTTTGGCACTGGGGGGACTGCAACACAAGGGGGTGACCCACGCTGAAGCAGTTTGGGAAGAGCTGCAGCCCGTGGGAGGGACTCGTGTTGGAGAAAGTTCATGGAAGATAGTCTCCTGTGAGAGGGACTCCATGCTGAGCAGGGAAAGAGTTCAAGAAGTACCACCCCAAGAAGGAAGAAGAGTCAGGACTGGCCACAGGACTGACCCAGCACACACAGGAACCCTGATATTGTGGGGAGGGAGGGGAACACAATCCCACATGAATGCAGGGGCCATGATCTGGTCCAAACCCACACCTTTCCCAGGAGGTCTCCAGTGCCAAGCTCTTGGAAGTGCTCCAGCTCTGTTCTGCCACCTGAGCTTGTAGGGTAGCAGAAGAAGCCACTTCCCAAAGCCAGGTTGTGACCTGACTCTCCCCTTCTGTGGTGACAGAGAGACCCTGGAGCACATGGTCAACGGGCAGGAAGCCCAGCAGGGACAGAGCCCAGAACCCCACAATAGGCCCAGCAAAGTGAGGTGACACCAGCTCACAGCCTGGTCATGCCAACAGGGAGACATGGCAGCCCCAAGGCTGTTGTGGTCCCAAACAGCCTGGCCTCCATCTCCCATTGGGATGGCACCCTAGGGCACTGTCCCATCTCCGTGGTAGCTTTACCAGTGTCCCTGTGCAGAGAAGCAGCCCCTGCCATACTCAGGCTCAGCATCTTCTGCCCAGGTGCCTCCATGTCACTTCCCTATTGTGCCACGGCCTCTCCTCCTTGCCATGGGGGTTGCATGTCCCACCTTCCCCTAGGGCCACCGAGACCCTCCAAAGAGGCAGGAGAGTGAGTGATGTCTCATGAGCCTGCAGCACAGTGTGAGTCACAGGCTGCAGTTACCTGGGGGCTGCTTCATCTTCAGAGTGCTGGAAGTAGAGTTGGCCAGAGAGATGAGCAAGGATGTGCTACCTTGGACATGGCACTGCAGGTGCAGAAGACGTTGGACAGTTGGGCACATCTGATGGAGCTGCAGCAGGACATGGGGTCTCTGAGAGGCTGTATGGCTACAGAATTTGGATGTGCTTGGAGTGGCTGGAAGGTCTCGTCAGGACAAGAGGCCATGGGCACAAATTGAAACACAGGAGGGTCCCTCTGAACATCAGGAAACACTTTTTTACTGTGAGGGTGACTGAGCACTGGAGCAGTTCGCCCAGAGAGGTTGTGAAGTCTCCACCCCTGGGAGATACTCAAAAGCTGTCTGGACATGGTCCCAGGCAGCCTGATCTAGGTGGCCTTGCTTGAGCAGGGGAATGGGGACCAGATGGCCTTCAGAGGTCCCTGCCAGCCTCAACCAGTCTGTGATGCTGTGGGTGCTAAAATGATGGGAGGGATGGGTAACCTCAACACTGACTGGATAGAAAAATACCAGTGTAAAGCCACTGATGGGAACCACAGTGCAGAAAAATGGAGTAAGTAACAGACAACTGGAAAGACCAATACATAGCTGAGAAACAAAACAGTCACTAAGGGAGAAACCAAGAAATCAATAAGAGAGAGAGAGCTGGTGGGTAAAGAAGAGGAGTCTATCCTGAGGGTGATAAGCTGAAAGTCTAACAAGTCAGCAGAAACAGTTACCAGCACCATGGTTCAGGAAAGAGTTGACTTGGCTTCAAACAGAATTTTTTTCCAAATTCCAAAATTTCCTTTTTCCGATTCCAAATCCCTCCTCTCCTTCCATCCTTAAGAATTCTAAGTTCATTTATACTAATGCAAACATTAACACTTCTGGCAGAAAATGGGCAGGGCTCAGAAATTACTGCAATGACCCATACTGAAGTGACCAGAGAGGCACACCACTTACCCTGCTTTGCTTCCAATTCTGACTCTTTTCACATATGAGATTACAGAATTTTGTTAAGGGTAGCAACTTCTTTTCTGGACAGCCATTAAAACGCCTGTGCCTTAGCATTACAGAAGAGTCACTTCAGGAAGATTTTTTTTTTTCTTTTTAACAAACATTTGTGTCAACATTACAAATGGAAAGACTGTATAATGTTTGGTACTTACATCCTCCCTTGCCTTTTCCCCCAGAAAATATTCTACAGCTGGAAAACACCTCTTGATTCTAGGTGGGATTTTATGGGACATCTCTTTTTTCCCTCCCTGTGAGGAAAGTTCTCATTCCTTCTGCAGTGCTCTCTTCCCTAAAAGTAGATCTCATCACACCGAATACAACATTTATAACATGGACTGCTCTCATTTTATGAGAATTAACTAATTCACAAAAGCACACCAGTGATGTTAGACTCCATAAATAAAACAAAATAGAAACAACCTCCCAAACCCAAACAAACAAGAAATGAAAACTCCACACAGTAAAAGAACTCCTGATTATACTCAACACATGAACTAAACAATGGAAAAGAAGCTAGAAATACAGAGACTCAAAATATGCCAGAAGTTGCACGTCAAGAGTTTCTGTATGTTCAGATGATCTCATTTCAAGTTTTGTAATATTGCTATATTGTGTTTTGGTTTGTCAAATACTACAGCAAATTGTTGTTAAGTCCACTTTTGTCAAGAAAACTAAATAAAAAGACTTTTTAGTCAAAGTAAAAATTCATAAACTGGACTATAAATATACCTTCAATTTGATTGACACAGTTTTACATGGAACAACAAATTGGGATTACTCCTCCCATGCTTTATGATTAACAGATAAGCACTTAGAAGAAGTTTTAGAGTCAGTAGCCTTTTTGATTAACATGATTAAACCTCTATCAAGTCACATGGTGTTCAACTTTTAAAATAAAATAATTGTGTTTCTGCCTCGATCAAACTGCTCAAGACAATAATGCTTTTTCAAGTCTATTCTGGTTCTTCCTGTTAGAATGGGATTTGAGACCTATGTATTTTTACAAGTGCTGGGAAGGCTGCCTTAGTGGCCTGGCTCAACTGCTCAGGACAAAAAGCTTCTCATGTGTGACAGACTTCTGTCAACATCTGCTCAGTCATTTAGCACAAAGAGGGAAGATACTCAGGGTAAGAAACAAGAATGTTCTTTACAACTGGACAAAAGTAGGACAGTTCAGCTCTTGACCTCAGAAGCTTTTCAGAAGGAGATGGTTTTGGATGAAAGCTTGGTGCTTCAACAGCTGAAATATCCTGGTGGACAAGAAACTGCCTGTGCCTGCCATGCCAAGTACATGTTCCCAGTACATGAAGAACCAGAGGTGGATTATACTTTTGGAAACAGCTGCTGCTCTGTGAAAACACTTGTTGCCTTTGACTAGTACCATGAGTCCTCTGTGTCTCTGGCCACAGGAAATTCATAACTTTTGGGGTCAGTTGCCAAAGGAAAAGCCTTGTCCTTTCCATACATAATTTCAGATGGGCTGCCATGGTGACCAGCTGTAGACTAAACAGCTCCCTGTGTATCATTCTGCTCATTGCATGGAGTAGACTCTTCTGAGTGTGGTGTCCCTGGTACAAACAGTCAATGTTATGCTTGCAAGAATTACAAATTTCCATAAAAATGTTTTCTCAATATAGGGGAACATAAGAGATGCTCAAAGCACTGACTTTAAAAGGAGGCTGAATTGAGTCCCCATTTTACTGAGTGGAAAAAGTGCTTGCCTGGAAACATCTTGATTTAGAATGAAAAGTAAGTACTACTGCATACTTATATGACTGACTTGAATAGTGAAAAACCAGGTATGACTGCAAACTTGCCTTCTAACTCTCATGGTTTGCTGTCTCTGATTTTCTCAGTGTCATGGTTTGAGCCCAAAGGGCAACTGAGCACCACCCAGTCATTCACTCACCCTTTCCCCTTATCAGGAATGGGAAGGAGAATATGAAGCAGAATGGCTCAAAGAATCCATCTAAGGCCAGGTAAGGGTAGCTCAGCCATTATGGTCACAGGCAAAAGACAGACTTGTTAGGGGAAGAAAAAAAACAATATTACTTTAATTGAAATGCTAACAAAGACAACATTTAACAGACAAGGTGGGACAGTGAGAAGTGCCACCACATCTAAACGCACCTGCCCCCACCCCTCCCTTCTTCCCAGGCTCATCTCTGCTCCCCATCTCTCTACCTCCTCCCCCAGTGGCGCAGGGGGATGGGGGTTACAGTCAGCTCGCCGCTCCTTCCTTCTCAGGAGGGGTTGAACGCCGCACATTCCCCCCCTGCTCCATGCGACTCCCCTCTCACTGCAGACTGTCCTCCATGAACCTTCTCTGGTGTGAGTCCTCCCCACAGGTTGCAGCTGTTCCCATGCTGATCCTTTGTGGGTCACCCCTGCATGTTGCAGGCCTCCCAGCGCTGAACTACAACAGCAGGAGCTGCTTCTTTCCTCGGAGTCCTGGCTTCTTTTAAGTTCAGCTGTCTGTCCGGGTGTGGGCTTCTCCACAGGCTTCAGGTCAGCCTCTGAACACCGGTGACTTCCATGTGTGGCAGGGTGGGTGGCCCTGCTGTCTTACCATGGGATTCAGGGGTCCCTGCTCTGGCATACCTCCCCCACTTCCCTCTCCTTCCTTCCATTGACCCGGGTGTTCATCCTCCCAACTCCTCCACACAAGCCCCAACCCCCTCTCAGGTTCCCCTTCTTAAATACATTATCACAGAGGCACAGCCCCTGTCACTAATTGGCTCAGCCTTGGCCAGAGGCAGATCCGACTTGGAGACAGGGGACCTTTCAAGAAGCTTCTTACAGGGGCCACTGTTGTAGCCCCTCTCCCCAGCTATCAAAAAAAAAAAAAAAAAAAGTCACCACAGAAGCCCAGCACACTCAGGAAATTGTACACCAGCTTCAGGTGTTACTGACCCCAAGGACGTACACCTGATGAGGCCAATCAGCTAAAACAGGATAAAACCCATAATCAAGGTAGCAATGAGAAACAGTAACATGCACTGCAAAAGTCCCTGCTGATCTCTTGCAGGTTTTGCTCACATTTTCTCCAACTCCTGCTAAAATTGGCATTGCTAACTGTTGTTGTGTTGACACAGTATAATCTCTGTATTGTAAGGGTATTTATTCTTGGAAACTGTTTCTATTTGCCTTTATCAAGAAGGTCTGTGTTTCCATTTGAGCAAGGTACTATAATTTGATGGTAGTGAAAACTGAAGTCTGTCTGGACCTCAAGCACAGGGATTTCATAAAGCAATAGGAAAAGTACTGCTTGACATCCTGGACTGCTGCCAGTGTGTCAGATCTGGTTGAGCAGTAAGTCTTCCCATCCTCATTTCCCAGCTTGTGTAAATAACTCCAGTCAGAGACAAAAGGCTGTTTGGATCTGCTAGTCAATCATCTTTCTTCAGCTGAGCAGCTCTTCAGGAAGGAGGATGAATGGCCACTACATAGACTACATTGCCCAAAAATAAGTTCAAGAACACCATTCTCCTCTAGACATGCTCAGAATGGATTTGGAGAGGAGACATTTATTTGAAAACAGCAAGCAGTCATTGCTTTGCAGTTTTGGTTGACTTCTGATGAGAATTGCTGATCTTGCCCAGAAAGATCTTCAAGATGTTCTTTCTCATTGTAGCAATCTCTGTTTTCTTTTTTTTTAGGCTTGCTGACAGGAGGGCACAAGAGGAGAATGATGCAGCCATTTTTATTCAGTTAACACAGTGAGGATACAAGGAGCAAAAATCCTACCTGGAGGAGCAAAGAAATTTCGTCTTGTGCAAGACACACTGTGCTGAGTGTCTATATTCCTGATTCTGTCATGGCATAGAGAAAATATTTTTTGAAGAGCTAAAACCTGATTTTGTCCTGAGGTTTTATTTTTCATGTTAAATTGCTTATCTTTTAAACTGTTGAATGTATAAAATGATACCATCCTCCAGCTGGTTTTCTTAAGTCAGTGGATTTGCTTTCACAGGGACTGGTGGGATTCTAGCCTCTTCTTGCTTGTCCATAGCAATTTGGGAGCCTTCTAACAGTCTAAATTATGTGACTAATTAGGGACTGCTGTCTAAGTTGTGTGGTTGGTAAATACTAATAACAACATAGCAATGTATAACTGAGATATTGCACTAATGACCTTTAACCCCACCAGACAAGTGGACATTACAAAATGGCCCAACAAACCCAACTACCTCAGGCTCAGTTGAAACTGGCTTTCAACATCAGGACAGTCAGCTGTCCATTCAAAAAAAAAAAAAAAAAAAAAGTAGAAAACATAGCTCCACAGTAACCTGCTTTGCTGAGTTCTCTGACTTTTGCTGCACAATGTCAGGAACTTCTGCAGGTGGTATGTCCGTGATCTCTGGCAAAGGAGAGGATACGCTGCCTAGTGAGCTTTTTGGCTAGTCCTACTATGTTAGTTACTAGTTTTGCTGAGGACAAATTTATTTTCCCATTCAAACATAGGAACAGATGTAAATCCAGTGAATTTTCACAGTTGTTCAGTAGGCAGCTGCCTGCACTTCTGGCAAGAGACTCCATAATCTCCTGTGGACATCTAAAAAAATTGCTTATGCCACACTGCTGTTTTTCCCCCACACACACACATATACACAGCCTTTTAGGAAGCACCGTACTTGGAGTAAGAGGTCCAAACTATCCAAAATTCCATATACCAAAGGAGAATATGGAAAAAAAGTGCTGAAAAAATTCTGTGTCACTTCCATTTGGATTCTACATCATATAGTTTCCTAAACATAAGCACCCACTCCTGGTATGTTTTAACTGATTGTATGGTACCCCTTTGGCATTTGCCCAAATCTGAATCAGGCTGAACTCTGTTCTTGCTGAGACCATATGTCCTGAAGGCCAGGGGTGGGTTGGATGTACACTGCTGCAGCTGGAAGCAGCACAGGGCCTGCTAACTGTGCATGTTTGGGAAAAGTTACAGTGTGGAAGGATTGTCATTTGATGACTAATATCTTCTTTGATTTGCTTTTCAGGATAAGAAAGTCAAGATACAATATATGCTACATGCTTTGGGGCAGGCTTATGTAGTATCTTTGTGCCTAATGGATTTGCAAAACTTTTACAGACCTGTTTCAGTGAAAATTAAAAATGCACATAGTTCTGAAATTCGTACTGAATATCTGCACATCTTTTAAAAACTCTGTGCCTTTGTAACCTCCATAAATATCTTGTTATGTCTACTTTCTGGAGACATTTTCCTGTATGTGCCTATGTCTAAATAGTGTAATTCCCTCCAGATATGTAATGCTGGAGTAATAAATGAGTTTTGATGTGATACAACTGCTCTCAGCAGGAGGCAAATGCTAAATATTGATGCTAATACTAGAAAATAAGTTCTAAACACCAAAAAATAAATAATAAAAATACTAAATATTAAAATAAATACTACATACTCACTAGTCTAAAAATCAGAGCAGCAATCCGTCTTGTGTGTCACTACTGCACTGATAAGACATACTGGTCTCTATGTGAATACTGCAAAAGGAAGGACAAAGCTAAAAATATCTGGCTTTTGAGACCACACGATGACAGTGGGAGCTCAGGAAAGCAAGGTCTGATTCTGAAGCCAGCTTTGGAAAATCACAGTAGAATCAAACACCACACAAAATCTGGTGGGATAACAAAAATCACAACAGCTACATTAGATTATTGCACAAATATAGTTTTGGTTGAGCTGGGAAAAAAAGAAAGATACCTGGCAAACTGGAGGGTTTCTTTTACCATCTTTGTTTTCATTCCATAAAGTTGAAGCTTACGCCCTAGAGGTGACTCATAATTTGGTCTGGGTGGAGGTTTCTCTATTGGAAGTCTGGCTTTGGCCTTAAGTGTGCCACTTAAGGAGCAGAGGTGGCACAGAGTTAGGCATGGACTTTGGCTTGTCCTTCTTTGAGACACCACAGGTTTCCCAGAGAAGCTGTGACTGCACCCCTGCCTGGAAGTGTTTGAGGTCAGGTTGAATGGTGCTTTGAGCAACCTGGTCTAGTACAAGATAACCCTACGCATGACAGGGGGGTTGGAACTAGATGATCTTTAAAGGTCCCTTCTAACACAAAACAATCTATGATTTTATGATTCCCATGTCTCTGGGGTTCACTGGAGAGGTAGGTTCTGTCTTCCATTGCTGCATGTTGTAATTCAAGAACAACTTGCTTGGTGATGTCTTTCAGAGCTGAGAGTAATGTATTTTCGTCTGTGAAATCAGGAGGGACAGAGCCAACGTGACCAGGACAAGGAGCAGGAAGTGATCAGTGGTGTTCGTTTTTTTTGGAAGACCTATGATTTGTTTTTCAAGTCCTTTCCTAATCACTGGTGGAGATGTAATCTTGAGAGATGAGAAACCAGTTCACTTTTCAGTAACCTCCTGCAAGAGGAAGGAAAGGAGGTGAAGATCTTACCAGAGTAACTAACAGAATGTATCAAATCAAAATGAAATTTTAAGCCAGAAAAGCAGAGAAAATGTGAGGAAAGGCTACAATGAGGAAATTCGATCTCAGTTCTGAAGAGGGGTGAAAGGCCAAACAGAAATCCAAGCCATGATGATCTTTAATGGGAGAAAGACTGGAATCAATGTCTTTTAATAGGGACCATGAAGTGGACATTCCTGTGCGGTGGTGTGTACACCACTGAATGCTGTTCAGTACACACTCCTTGAACAGTCGTAGAGAGCTCAACCATGCTGTGACCACAGTCAAGCTCATGACATAGGTGGCACTTTTGCTTCTCCAGGCAGAAGGGCAAGGTTGTGGGTATCAGACCAAGCCCGCAGTTTTTATTCACATCCTGTGTTGCTAGTCCTTGTAATTTAATTATGACGTTTTCATGTGATTTGCACGAAACCTGGAGCTTCTGTTTAGGGTTGGTTATATCCTTGTAGCTGTATGGGAAAACCTTCACCTTCTGTGTTGCTCCTCTATGGAATATCAGGGTGGTTAAAGGGCCTATGAGCATGAGGTTTCTTCCAGCTGTTTGAGGAAGACCTCATCTACTTCTTCCTGATCAGGCAGTCTGTACAGATACCCCTCTCACATCGGTCATGTTAGTCTGCCTGCTAATCTTAGCCATAGTCTCTCAACTGGCTCATTGTTCACCCCAAGTCAGAGCTTCATGTATTTCAGCTGCTCTCACATATAGGGTAGCTCATGATCTTCACATTCTCAGCCCATCCTTCCTAAAGAGTTTGTATCCATCCAGCACAGCATTTCTGTCATGTGTGCTTTCCCACCACATCTCTGTGACCTCAATTAGATTGTTGCCCTTTAATGGCATGCAAATGTCTAATTTCTTCTCTTTGCTCCTCACACCGAGTGCCTTAGTGTACAGGCACTTCAGAAAGGTGCAACACAGTCATACTGGCTTCCCAAGAAAAGATGAGAGCTTCCCCCATGATGTCCTCTCAGCACTTCCTTGTTTGTGGGTGGGCCCCATTCTGCTCTGTTCTGTTGATTTTGAGGACTCTTAACCACATCACTCTGCACCTTTGCTTGTCAGACCAGTTGCCGTGGTTTGATCCCCGTCAGTAGCCAACCACCCTGCAGCTGCTCACCCACCCTCCTCCCCCACCTGGGAATAGGGGAGGGAATTGGCGGGATAAAGGGAGACTCGCAGGTTGATACAGAAACAGTTTAATAGTGGTATTAAAACAATGACAGCAATAGAAAATATAAATGGGGAAAGCACAATGCAATTGCTCACCACCCACTGACTAGTTCCCAGCCTGTTCCCAGCTAGCGATCCCAAAATATCAAGATCCTTCAATCACAATCCCAGAAGCAAGAGAGCCCCTTCCCGACCACCCCTCCTCTATATAGTGAGCATGACGTTATATGATATGGAATATTTCATTGGCCAATTTGGGTCTGGTGCTCTGGCTGTGCTCCCTCCCTGCTTCTTGTGCACTTGCACATGAGCAGGACATGAGGAGTTGGAGAGTCCTTGAAATCTCAGCAGCAGCTGAAAACATCAATGTGCTATCATCACTCTTCTCATACCAAACCCAATGCTGAATCCAAAACACAGCACTGTTCTAGTTAACAAAAAGGAACATGAATTTTATTCCAGCCCAAACCAGGACACCAGTCCACGACTTCCTCACTTGAATGTGAGTCCTCATCTCCCTCGTATTTTATTCCTAGTCTCCTCAGGTTGGCCAGCCTGTTAGCAAACGTTTTGTTTTACCCCACTTTCTACCCCTCCCTATCAGTCTTTGACTCCCAAAGAGGGTCCTATGGTTTTAAAACCAAACCATTTTCAGTGACACAGCTGCATAACAAGCTGGTGAACCTCCAGATCCATCCACTCCTCCTTAAGCCTTTCCACTTTGGCAGTAGGATCGAGAAAACCATCTGGGCCCCGCTGACCTCAACACTCACCCCCAGAGCCATGCAGTCACTCTTGATATGCTCAGACACTCTGCTGGCAGGATTGTCAGTGCCCATGTGGGCTAACGTCAAGGGTTAATAGTTTAAGGTAATAGTCTCAGGCTGAACAGTTCTCAGCAGTCTCTCACCAGGATCCCAGATGTTGCATTTAAGGTGAAGAATTAATTTGGTAAGAGATGAATCCCCTTGTGTTCTAGCCACTCCTCAGAGATTAGAGGGGCTACGGGCAGCTGGTCTTATCTCTTAAGAGGTATGCCAATTATTGCCGTGACCACAGGCCTGACACCAGATGCACAAACAGCCCATGTGCTGCAGGTCCAGTGCCATTCAAGAGAAGCAGTCAGGTGTACGAACAGTACAGTTTATTCTTATGCAACTTTTACAGATTCTTTGAGATTGCCGACGATAAATTCACAAACTACAGGTTGGCTATATAGCCCTACACACAAAAATGATTGCAATCACACACTTAATTCCCAGGTAATCACTCAGCATAGCTGAGGGCATAAATCTTACCAAAAAACGTCCCTCCTGGGAGCAGGAGAGGAGCACAAACCAATCGATCTGTGCTTCCAATTTGGTGTCGGATTATCGTCCCTGAGTTGAATACAAACTTGGGGTAGTAGTTATCTAGATGTGTGTGTGTGAGTGGGTGGGACTGTGGTCAATCCATTGGGTTTTTGAGTAATGAGACAGCACATTTCTTGCTACAGTTGTTGTGGGAAATGCACGCAGTTGCTGTGGGAAAAGTAGGCAGTTGTGGGAAAAGAGGAAGCACGGGAGATAGGGTCTGCAGAGTGGTGCAAAACATCCCTTGGGAAAAGGGGAAGAGCAGGAGATAAATCTATATAGGTGTGTCAAAACATTTCTTGAGAAAAGTGGAACAAGAATACGCAGCCTCCACCTTGCTTCACATTCCTCCTTGGTGCTATGACAACACAAATCACCAGATCTTCATCCTGTCCTGTGTTTGTTCTGGGCACCATGTGTTAAGGAAATGTGTATTTTGCAGTTTCTTCGCTGTTTTGCTTCTCCCACACTTCCAACACCCCCATAAAGCAACAAACCTCCCTAGAGAGCAAGTCCAGTTGCCTAATGGGCCCTCTGTTCCCTACAGGAGGGAATATTTGTAATGAAGTTTAATAATGGGCAATACTGGTTTTTAAAATAGATAGATAGATAGATAGATAGATAGATAGATAGATAGATAGATAGATATCATTAGACCATTAAAACCAATATGAAGTTCACCATATTTCTAATTGCAAATATTTATTTAAAAACATAACCTGCATATACCCACACACCCTGGTTTTTGATAGCATTACTTTTCTTAAGCGCGTATGTGGTACCTTAGAAAGATGTTTTGGCTTTAGTTTCTCAAAACATGTAAAATTAGATCACTTTTAACCTTAGTAGAAGTGGAGCACAAGGCAGAAAGAGTATTAGAATTTGTCCACACAGTAGTAGGAGTAACTTGAAACAAGTCAGTCATTCTTCCTGTGATGTTCTCTTCCACCAATCCCAACTTCAGTCTTTCCTCCACCTCTCCTTTCATTTTTCCCTTCTCTTTCATTTTCCCCCTTTTCATCAGTGACATTCTTTTTGCATCCTTCACTGCTTGCATCCAGAGCTGCTTGACCTGTACTCTTCTCTGGAAAAAAAAAAAAAAAAAAAAAAAGACAAAAAACAAAACAACCACCCATAATTCTTTGGGTGACCTTCAGTTTCTCTGGAACAATAAACTGGAAGCAAATACAAGACTTGAGGAAGTTCCTATTTTGGTATAGTTTATCAAATGTACTGTTAACAGACACAATTCCTGGGTAGCTGTGGCTACCTACTCACTTACCTATAAACTTCCTAGCAAACAATGATGGGAGTGCAAATTATACTTGTTTCTTCTAGTAAACATATCTGAGAATGTATTAATCCTGCAGTTAATACTGACTATTAGTTACTTCAGGACTGAGTTAATTGAGAGATTTGCTCATAAGGTACAAAATAAAAGCTAATTATGTTGCCCTACAGTGAAAAGAACAGGAATCAGTGAACAGAGAAGAGGGCATCAGAGCCTCTCATAGCAACAGACTGAATTGCTCAAACTAGTCTGAGTTAGGGAATTTCAGGTCATTTTAAATTGCAGATAATCATGGGAGAAAAAAGGAAGCAAAATAAAGGAACAAACAAAAACCCTTCTACCTCAAAATTAAATAGAAAGGAAAACATCACTTAAAAATAAGTTTATTGCTGAGAAAAATTCTGTCTACAGAAAGACATTCACACTTGTTCTGAATTGAATTCACTGAATCTGAATTGAATTAAATTTGGCATTTGTCATACAGGAAAGGGATTACTACAAAAAGAAGCAGTAACTTATATAATTACTAGTTAACAACCTAGCATCACCCAGCTGTATCCCTAACACATTACAATTTTAAAGACAAGGTAGTAAAACTCTTTTTTTCTAAATGAATACAATTTTTTTTTCATGTTTAAATCCTCTAGTGTACAGCTGCCATATTACCCATCATTTGTCCTTGTAGTTTGACGTCTATTCTATTCTATTCTATTCTATTCTATTCTATTCTATTCTATTCTATTCTATTCTATTCTATTCTATTCTATTCTATTCTATTCTATTCTATTCTATTCTATTCTATTCTATTCTATTCTATTCTATTCTGTTCTGTTCTGTTCTGTTCTGTTCTGTTCTCTAATACTTTGAGTCTATTTAGAGCACATATGGGTAAGCATGTATGTTTGCCATAACTTATGTCCAGTGGGAAAGACCCAACTATCCCCAACTGTTCTGCCAATTGACGGGATTGACAGAAAAGACTCAGATACCAACAGAAACAATAGACTTATTTTTCCGCCTATTGCAAAATAATACAAAACCTAAGATAACACATTTAGTCAGAATGGTAAGCTTATTACACTCTAGTTATAAGCAGTGAAGAGAATAAACAAGATAATACTCCTTAGTCCTAAAATAATATGAGAAATAATGAGAAAATAAAGCAAGACAAGGCAATGCACCTAATCATTACTATATAAAGTCAGTGATAGTGATTAAGAAAGATACATCACCAGCTGTCCTAATACTTTACCATCATCCAGATCCGCAGTCGCTGGGGAGCCCCTATTGCAGCGAGGATTTGAAGAACCCTTCGCAGCAACTGGGAGGTCCTAGGCAGTGCATCCACTCATAGGTGAGGTCTCCCAAAATCGCTGCAAGGGGGTCCAACTTTTATAGTGTTGAATAAACACGTTTCAAACTTAGAGTGTGGAAACATCTGGCATGCCCTCCCAGTTGGATTTTGCCCAAAGCCCGGTCAGGGCTTAAGGAGGAACCCAAGGCAGGGCATGTGTATCTTTTGGGGCTTTAACTACATATTTCTCAACAGGATCTGGTGTCTGGCCTCATGGCCTTACCTCATGCCTCTAAAGAAAGATCAGGTGATTGTCTATTGTTACATAATGAAATTACAATAAAGCTTTTATACCTAAATATACTAAGATAGACTAGTAATACATTATATATATGTACTACATACGATTAGTATTATATTGTGGGGTGTTGAGATTCACCTAGAAGTCAATTTCAGTTCTGGCCTGTTGTTCAGGCCTCAGTAATTCACCAACACACAGGGTTTTATATGTATCCAGATCTAAAAGTCCCATCCCAGACAACCACTAAAAGACAGATCAATCACAGAACTTCAGTGAATACAGCAGTTCTGTATCCATCTTCACATGACAGATTTCTCATCCAATCTACATGAGCATCTGATATATTTAAAAGAGTATAATTTCTAATGTGTGTAATGAAGCCTCATTTTTATCAACATAAGTGTGGTTTCCAAGAACCACAGTAGTGTGGTATCAACAATTCCATGCATAGAAGTCAGAAATCTCATTGATTTCTCTTCTAATACACAGATACAGGTGATTAAGAGGCAAGTTTGTATGGAAAGCTCCACTCTGGCTAGCCTATTAGATCTATTGTGATCCTTCAGCCTGTAAAGTTGTCTATTGATGTGCACAGCAGCTAGTCTTAGTTTTACCAAGAGTATTTCCTTTGCTCTGCACTCACTTAAAAATTCTTCTCTTGAGATTGAAAGTAATGACACAGTACCAGCTTTCTTAAAGCTGGTGGGTTTACAAAACACACAGCTATTCAAGTGCGTGAATCAAACCTTTTTATTTAAATTCCTTTGTAACACACATTTTACTGGTCCATTACAAGGAAGACATACTTAGGTCAGTACACATGCACAAACCACTCTACTCATATAGTAATGACAGTCAGACTTACCCAGCAATCCTGAGCACTCTTGCCTATGCCGCTCATTCCAGGATCTCCTTCTGCAAGTCTCACTGCAAGTGAAGACTTCATGACACCGCATGCATGGTGATAGCTGAACACCGACTGAACGCCCACACTGATAGCAGTATTTAAAGAATGGCAGTCTAGAACAAAGGTAGTTGTAAAATAAAAGCACATTATTATTTGTTTAGGGTTTTCCTCAAGCTGATAGCACGTTTGCAGATCACAGTAAAACTAAATCAACATGGCTACAATATAGAAATAACATACAACAATAATGTTCAACAATAAAGAAACAGGAGACTGTAGCTTTTCACAGGAGTCTCTGGGGAACAGACTGCACACTAACTGCAAAGCCAGCCCCCAGAAAAGCCAAGTGTCCTAGAGAGAAACACGCCCAAGCCTTTACCAAACCAACATCCACATCCTGCCATACACTATCACACTGTGTGCTTCAGTGTACTCATGACACTGGGTCTGGAGATGGCCATTTTCAAACTGGCAGGCAGACCAGATTATAGATGTCCAGAGATAACAAAGCCAAGCTGGCAAACTTTAAAAAACCCTCACAGAACCTGCTAGAATACATCAGAGACAAACAGGGACACTCACGGGCCACTTGAACCACAACAGTTATTCCAAAGTTGCAACATAAAATGAAGAGTGCTTGGGCTAAGGCTTTCAATGGGACTGGGAAGCAGAATGTTTGATCTAGGTGCAAGCTAGGCTATGTATTTACATCGTTTTTAAAGCATTTAAGAATCCCTTCCCAATAGCGAGCAAGTTTCACCGAGATTTCATCTGTCTCTGCAAGTTATTGCTGAGATCTATTTGCAAAATCTTCATGTGTTACTTTAACTTCCTGGATTTTTTTTTCTCACTTGACATTCCTCTGGCTATTTCTGCATCTTATGCTATTATTGATCCATCTCAGTTCAAGAAAAATGCTACCTCAAAATTTCTATCTTCAAAAGTGCCCCAGTTCCTGACACCTATGTTAGTTCCTCTTGATCCAAATACTGAGACAAAGTTCAGAAGCCTGTGAATTCCCTGCAGTAGGGGAAACTGATGACAGAATTCAGTATCCTTGAGGCAAGTATTTCCATTATTATTCAATCTTTTGTTAATACACAATTCCAATAATAACATTCAAATTGTACACATCATTCATGCAATTTCTGGAGAAATGTAAACTACAAAATTTGTATGGACCTATTTCTTAGTATTTGTATGCTACTCCAAGGTTCTGCAGTCATAATTGGTTTAAAACACAAAGACACATTGCTTCACACCAGAAGACTGAATATTATGCAAACTCTCATGGCAAAGTCTGAAGCTGGGAAGGAGTGATGTGATCAGAGCAGAGAGAAACTAAGTGCAGCTGATAAGTCTGGATGGACTAGAGAGGAAAATTGGAAAAGAGAAAAATGGCAGGATGACAATAGTTTTGGTGAGTGAAAAAACAAGGCATGGCATTTTTGACTAAAAACAGTCAATACTTGAATGCGGTATCTCTGCCCTACCTCACTTCTTCCACATGACAGCTCCCTCCTTTCTT
Organism: Tyto alba; assembly: GCF_018691265.1. Classification (NCBI taxonomy): domain Eukaryota; kingdom Metazoa; phylum Chordata; class Aves; order Strigiformes; family Tytonidae; genus Tyto; species Tyto alba. The sequence goes on along the minus strand of NW_024881273.1, from coordinate 13,237,528 downwards.
CTTTGAAACACGTGTATGAACGGCTGAACCCACTACACCAACAGAAGAGGCCGTGGGGGAAAACAAAAAATCAGTATTCTGCTTGAGATTTAGAATACTAGTCACAAGATTCACCTTTGTAAAAAGTCTGCTTGGCCCTGTCTACTGTATAAAATTTGAAGATACATAATAAAATGCATCTTCCAGCAATAAGCTTCAGAAGCCAAGAAGAAAGGAGCCAAGTTGCTACGTCACAGCCAAGAGAAAGAAACCATACAGGTAATTTACTCTTACTTCCTGCTTGTGGCAAGCTACAAAGCCACAGGTTATGCTGAACTGCAAAGGTAACAATCTTATATTCAGAGTTCGCTTCCCAAGCGGGATGCATCTTTTGCCCCAAAGACTAGTATTCAGAGACCTGGATTCTAAGCCTGATTTCACCACACATTTGAGCACTACTGAGGAGGTAACCCAAATCATCTTAATTTGTGTATTCATTGTTGCTACTCTAACAGCAGAAGAGCACTGATACAATGAGAGTCTTAAGAAAGGACCTGAAAGTAAGTTGCCATAAGGAACAGAAGTGTCCACAGATCGGTGTCCACCGTCACCACCGCAGGCATCCTGTTCCCTGCAAAGCAACTCCAAGGTTCTCCCCAATCACTCATTAACACATGGCAATGGATCTTCTACAGGGATTTACCAGAAAGCAGCTGACAAGCATTAAGATCATATTCAGATTTTATTCAGATTTTCAGATTTTTTTGCTCATTCTCTTTAATGTTTGTAGAACCCCTACATCTCCTTGCCAAATATGTAAGAACAGTTTTTATTAGGAGTCACCTTTACAGACAGCAACATTGGTATTAAAACAATTAATTCCCCTTCACACCAGTTGATGCTACCCTTAATCTCAAACTACTCAGGCTTCAACTAACATTTCTTGAATCTTCTCAGCTCTTCTTGATCCCACTCTTTCTCTTTCAGGATGACACGCTCACGGAGCTTTGCTGTAATATGTTCCAGCAGTGATTGGCGTGTTTGAAAAACTTCCTGCTCAGATGCTGACAGTATGTGGTATGATGTGTGAGCAATTCTCCTATCCTGCAACATACCATGAGTTAATCCACTAATGTATGGGAACACTAACATAAAAGTGTTACAGAGTTAAAGCCAACCCATTCCAAAAGCACAGCACCACCCCTGCTGATCCTGGCTTGGAGCTCAGTCTGTGATATGGGGTACAGGACACATCCAGGTTAGATGTCCTAGTTGTTCCAATTATCAGTTTGCTGAGTGCTCAACAAGTTAACTAGAACAATTTTCACATGTTTCTTCGAGGGGGAATCACGGAATCATAGAATAGTTTGGGTTGGAAGGGATCTGTAAAGGTCATCTAGTCCAACCCCCTCTGCAATGAGTAGGGACATCTTCAACTAGATCGGGTTGTTCAGAGTCCTCTCCAACCTGGCCTTGAATGTTTCCAGGGATGGGGCATCTACCACCTCTCTGGGCAACTTATTCCAGTGTTTCACCACCCTCATTGTAAAAAATGTCTTCCTTATATCTAGTCTGAATCTACTCCCTTTTAGTTTAAAACCATTACCCCTTATTTAAAAGCATTACCCTTTATCCAATCCCCCCACCCCCTGATCCAGAGTCCCTCCCCTCCTCTCCTGTCCCCCCCTTTAAGCCCTGGGAGGCCGCACGAAGGGCTCCCCGGAGCCTTCTCTTCTCCAGGCTGAACCCCCCCAACTCTCTCAGCCCGGCCCCCCAGGGGAGCTGCTCCAGCCCCCCCAGCATCTCCGTGGCCTCCTCTGGCCCCGCTCGAGCAGCTCCATGTCCTTCTGCTGTTGGGGGCCCCCGAGCTGGCCCCAGCACTGCAGGGGGGTCTCCCCTGAGCGGAGCAGAGGGGGAGAATCCCCTCCCTGGCCCTGCTGCCCCCCCTGCTCTGCCTGCAGCCCAGGGCACGGGTGGGTTCTGGGCTGTGAGCGCATGGGGCTGACTCACGGGCAGTTTTTCCCCCACCAACACCCCCAAGTCCTTCTCCACAGCACTGTTCTCAATCCCTTCATCCCCTCGTCTGTATTGATACTGGGCATTGCCCTGACACTGGTGCAGGACCTTGCACTTCGAAGCTGCCCTCATCTTGCAGAGAGCTTCTCTCCCAGCACTTCTGGAAGCAGCCAAAAAGCTTACTGCAAATTAAAAGAAAGCTAGAGGGCACTGCTTGTCCACTATTATGTTCCTCAGTTCCCCACACTACTTCTCTGTGGCAAGTGCCAGCAAAGAGAGTATAGACAGAAGTCCAGAGCAAGGCAGTAAAGTAAGGTACCTGGAATATGACAATAAAGTTTGACATGTGATTACAGCTATAAATTGCTTAACTTATTTTCCTGTTCGAGGATCAGCTGCGATTGCAAGCAAAGAAATCACAACTTAATGTCTACATGGAATGTTAGTGTGGGATCCAATAACCCTCCTAAACTCTAAGCAGGCTACTCCATGAATGAGATGCACTATTACTTTTTTTCTTTTCAGAACAACTACTGTTTATGTTTCAGAGGTAAGCAATCTGCTTATGTAAGTTTTCTTGTTAATAAGAAAGCTATAAAAAAAAAGAATGTATATTAGTTCTAATTAGAACCGTCACAGAATCCCAGGCCTTTTAAAAGTTGTTTTTTAAACAAATATATGCAGAAAAAAAAGCATCAGTCAGAAGTTTATTAGTTACACTTCACAGTAATGTTCTTTTTATAAGGGATTAGTACATGGTTAAAGACTACTTTAGTAAATCCATGTATTTGTTTAGTAAATATATACTTCAGTTGATTTATATATACTATATAACATATGATACATTACACATTTTAATGTATGTTTTATTGAAATATATATTGTATTTAGGAAATTCATTGTTTTAAAGTTTGATCAATAATGTTCTATCATACTTCAGAACACATCTAAAATTACCATAATATATAACCCATAATAATTTCTCCTGATTTAATTGTAGCCTCACAGAAACATGCATTAATTGGTTTTAATGCCTGGGTTTAAGATTATGATTAACTCTCTCCAATCCAGTTATAAATGGAATCTTACAATGTGACAGCAAGGATTGCCTTCACAGGCAAAACTATTAGAAGTATTCACACTTTAAGTGATTAACATTTCATTTGGTGCTAAACTGAGTCTCACAACAAATGAACAGAAAAAGCAAATTTCCCTGGAAGTTTCTGAGGAGGCCCTAGAAAATTCATAAGGACACAACAGGCCATATATTTTAATAGATGCAAATGTACTGCACTTTCAGATATGGGAACTGAAATCATACCTGATAATATTTATAATAAGCATAGTCAACAGCTGTTCCCACAGCTTTTCTCTGTCCTTCCCTAAGAGTAACTGGTGCAAGGATATCTGCGCCAGCTTCAAGCAGCTTATCAACCTGAAGAAAGCAAAAAAGAAAACCTTCCCAAAAAATTGCATTCACACCACAGCTAAAGAGACAGGACTGAACATCAGAGTTTAACCTCTATTTGTGAGACTGTTTTGTGCACTGAACCATGCATTCCTTCTGCTCTTTCAGAGCTGACAATGAATTGTCAAATCAAAATGTGCTTTGCAAGTAAAGCCTTCTTGAAGGGAGTTGCTGTTTGTTTCTGGATATCTCACAGTTTTGCAGCAACAAAAACCTGGGACAACTAGTGAGGGAGGGGGCAGAAGAGAAACCAGTTGGGGAAATTGACTCTGCTCCCAAATCCCTCAGCTGCATCCTTCTTCACCCCCACTCTGAATGAAATCAGCCCTGTGCTCCCTGTCATGAGGAGGAAAAATTCCCATTTCCTCAAGATCACAAGGTCAAACACTGCCATTGACCACTTTACAGTAACAACCAAACACAACACATCTCTCTTTATGTGGATGCTGATTGTGTTTATAAACAACTTAACAGTCAGATTTGACAGGGCTATGGGCACTACAACCATCCCATCCAACTTTAACCTAGTTTTTCCTCTTCTACACAAGGAGGTTATCACCCTCTTTACTCAAACATGAAAATTAATTTCCACAGAAAACCTCTGTTCCTCAGGACAGAAACAAACAGTATTAAGAATAGACATAAATTAATAGTTCCGGGGGAAAAAAATCAGTTTACCCATTAATGAGAAAGGGGACACAATGCACCTGGCAAAAAATCACTATTTTTCTGAAGTTTAAAATAACCAACAAATGCCCAGATGTTATCTCACCAAAGCAATCCTCTGTGCTGTAGTTCTCTGATGTTCATACTCTGTACTGACAGCTGCACAGAGGGCACTTATCGCTCCACTTAATGGCAGATTTGGGTCAGCCCCATGTTTGAGTAGTTCAACCACTGCCTGAAAATGTGCATATACAAATGTGACAAATCAGTGACTGGAGAAGCCACTATTGACAGTTCTATGGCAGGAAAGTGGGAGCCTAGCCAGATCAGTCAAGATCCTAAAGCTTTACAGTATTTACCACAGCACACTTTGGAGTATCTGCTAGTACTTGCCATAACTTCAGCAGCACACAAAAATCTAGTCCACCTGACAGTAGTTCTCACTTCTTTAGCTTGAATCGTAATGTCATCACTGAATACTTTAACAAACAACAGCCTCAAAGACATGAGAGGGTCGCTTTAAAAATCACCTGGTCTGATTCATAAAGTGTATTATTAAAAAAAAATATTTTACCACAAAGATAAGGATTAGATCGGTTGATCAATTACAGCCTATTAGATCATTACTTCAGATATTAGCCTCTGAGAAGGAGGGAGAAGCAGTAGTTGTTGGCTATAGGACCTTCCATATCATTCAACAACATGAAATTTAAGTTTTCTGTGTTGCAAAAAGCCACTTTTGCCTAGAAAAATATCAAAACTCTCTTAAAAATTATGAAGACAGGGTAAGGAAAAAGGTTAAGGTTCAAACACTTCATACAGAATCTATTTTTATTTTGTATGCAGCTGTAGCCACCTCTATGATAACCCCTTCCATAGTTCACACTCTAGCTCCATATTATATTGCATCCAGTTTTATTTTTATCGATATTTGATACCCTTCCAGTGAAAGGAATATAGTTGAAGAATAACAACACAAAACAGATACTTTCTATTATGTTCTATCATTTATCCTATGTCAATTAATTTTGTAGTGACAGGTAGAATGTTGATTTCAGCAAAAATACTGAAATGTTTTTCCCCTTAGCTTTGCTTGCATTTCCAAGAGAATGCTTCGCTGGATTGTGTGCTTTTGTACTGGAGAAATACACTCCAATCCTGCCCCTTTCACGTTCTCTGAACCGCTAGGCTACAATCAGGCACACTCACCCCCTTAGAAGCATTCTTGCTGCAGCCTTGTGTGCTGGCTGCACAAGAGCTGAGCTCCATGGGGAGCCAGGGTGCCACTCTCATCCCATTATTCTCCTGCCATGCTTTCCACAAAGAAGACAAGCCAGGAGCCTTGACACACAGAGCTCTGTCTGGAAAGAGGTAGAGAAATGCAGCCACATGTGCTTCATCACCCTCTTTGGCTGCGCATCTTTTGCACCATGCTGACTGTCGTGGACCTGCTCTTACAGCCCCAGTGTGGGCAGAAGCAAGCCCATTAGCTGCTCGGAAAGACAGGTGCTAACTTCACACACTGAATTCTGTGTAAACTGTAAGTCTCATCTGTGGAATGCTCAGCCTCATTACAACCAAATCCTTTCTAAGACTGATCTTTAATCTTTTTATAGAACAGCATAATTCTTACCATCACTGGCTACACTTTTGTCTTATACCCAGAAGCAAGAGTTTTGGTGTTTGGTTGGGTCACTCCAGACAGGGAGGAAGCCTGTAAGAGGACTGAATGTTCTTGTGACTCTCAAAATGAACACAGTTCCCCAAATGCTAGTCCCTTCTGAGTCCTACCCAAATATTTCTGGCTACCTGATACTGTAGTCCTTTAAGGACTCCTCTAGTTTGAACATCCACAGGTTTCAAAGAAAAGTAAAGACTTTATTATTTTCACTGAAAACATATGATTGCAAGCACCACTCATTATGTAGTTTGGCTGTCACCAGAGAAGGCAGATGTGAATGGAGAAGTACAACCCAAAAAAATGAAGGAACTTGAAGATGCTCACCAAGTCATTCCCACTGGCAATCGCTAAGGAAAGTGGTGAATGGCCACTCCACAAGGTATTTGGATTTGCCTGATGCATTAAAAGGAGGCGGATAACATCCCTGGCATGCTTTGTAGGCAATTGCGGTGGAAAAAGGTAGAGTTAGATCATAATAAATTTAAATTTTAAATATTAAAAATAATAATTAATAAAATGAGCAGCATAAAAGACATCCAAGCCTTTCACACAAACTATGATGTTATAGCAAAAATATACATCCAATTTCTCATGACTGAGAACCCCAAGCATAGTGGTGTTATATGTGAAATCTCTTCCCAACCAGATTATCAAATCTCATTAATCCTGCCACCAGAACGAATGTGTAGGTTTGATTCTGAAGTGGGTCTCCTCTCTCAGATACCCTTCGCCAACTGTAAGCATCCCAATCTGCTAGTAAATGTTACTATAGTACAAAATCAAATGCACAGAGATTAGTACATGCCAAAACTAAGACTATCTAACTTCAAATTGGCCTTGTGCATGATTAAATTAATGGTCAATTAATCAATGGAAACTTGACTAAACAAGCTTCTCTTGTCAAACAGAATGCCAAAGATTTACAAAATGTTTTTTCTTCAAGTGTTAATCAATTTTTAATCACTATAACACTAACAATTCCATAGAAGAGTTTATTCCTGGTATTCAATCAGCTGCTTAGAGGGATGAAATGTCTTCACTGCCAAGTTATGTCATTTGACATCAGCTTAGAACTACTCCCTGTGAGCAGAGCCTCAGATGCTGTGATCTTACCTCACTGTCATCCTCTCTTGCGCATGCAATATGCAATGCACTCCTTCCACCTTCTTCAGGGACAGGACTGCTATGGAATGAAAAGTACTCTTGTGGTGGTCCTTCTTCATTTTTCAATTGCAAAGTGACACCACCTGTCAAGTTGGCTTCTCTGGATGGAGGCTGAGGAATCTAAGTGAAATGATGTGCACATTTGCAACACAGTTTAAAGACAAGTTAACAGAAAATAAACCTGCCTGGTCACCCATTGGTCTGAATCTCAATCATGGACAAGACTTGTTCAGCCCCACAAAAACAACAGCCGCCCTTTTTCTACTTTCTTCTCAACATTGAGGTCCATTCTGCTAGACTGTTTTCACACTGCATACTAAGAAGTTACCAATGTAGAAATCTGGGGAAGGCAAATTTGAGAGATATATTTCACTGGGCCAAACAATACCCTGTAAGGAGTGGGAGGGAAGAAGCAAGATTTCAGGCACAGAGGGCCTGCCTTGAGTCCAGCTCATTCACATGTCATTCATTTACAGTCTATAAATATAGGGTCACCAGATCAATATAAAAAACAAAAGTGCTATTTGAGAAAGTAAATCTTGCCTACACTGTCTCTGAGCATTCTGTAACTAAGTACTGTTGATAAATAGATATCAATTTCGCTTACTTACTACTTAAGGACAAAGTATTAAAATGCAAACTGACAAAGCCATCTAAGTCTCCCTGTCCTGCAGACATTCACCTTAATTCTTCTCATGACAAGATAAGTTTTATCAGTCTAGTTACATAAGCCAACTCCTTTTTTAAGTGATTCGGACCTGTCGGTATTCTGAGGAGCTGGCCAACATCACTGCAAGGCCACTCTGGTTATTTCTGAATGGTCATGGCAAGCAGGGGAGATTTCTGAGGAATTTCTTTGCCTTTCTGGCAAAACGGAAGGAAGAACCAGGGAACTACAAGATGGTCAGCCTCATCTTGGCTTATGGGAAACCGATGGCAAAATCTTCTGAGAAGCCATCTCCAGACATACTACAGATAAGGTGACTGGAAGCAGTCAGCATGTATTTGCAAAGGCAAAATCATGCCTGACAAACATCATAGCCTTCTACAATAAGATGACCAGCTTGGAGAAAGATAGGAAAGCAGTGAATGTTGTTTACCTTGACTTTAGCAAGGCTTTCAACACTGTTTCCCATAACATCCTCATAGACAAGCTGAAGAAGTATGGACTAGACAATTGGGCAGATACTGGAGCCAATACTATTTAACATCTTCATTAATGACCTCAATGCTGGGACAGAGTGCACCCTCAGCAAGTACATAGATGATACAAAACTGGAAGGAGTGGTTTAATGTACCACACAGTTGTGCTGCTTTTCAGAGGGACCAGGACAGGCTGGAGAACTGGACAGAGAGGGACCTTATTAAACTCAACAAAAGGAAATTCCTTCCGTGCACCTAGGGAGGAATAACTCCAGGCACCAGCAGATCTGGGACTGACGAGGTGGAAAAAACCTCCTAGAACAGGACCTGGAGATATTTGTGGACAGGTTGAACATAAGCCAGCAGCCTGCCCCTGCAGCAAAGAAGGTCAACAGCATTGGGCTGCATTAGGAAAAGCATTGGCTGCTGGAACAGGTTGCACAGAGAAGTTGTGGAGTCTCCACCGTTGGAGATACTCAAAACCCAACTGGACTAGATCCTGAGCAACCTGCTATAATTGATCCTTCTTTGAGCAAGGGTATTGTACTACACAGTCTTCTGAAGTCCTTTCCAACCTTTCAGCTGTTCTGTGGCTACATGATTTTGTTACTACAACTTAAAGTAATTTCTTTGGTAACAAATGCCAGAAAAAGCATGTATTGCTGGTATAGCTCCATCAGCAGTAGAGAATTACCATCAAAAATGACAACTAACTAAAAAGTGCAACACTACCAAAGAAGTCTACTGCTAGGCTGACCTGCAACCTAGAGGCACAGCAAATGCTGCAGGAATCTACTAGAGAGAGCCTGGGTTCAAGGAAAAGATAAATAAGGAAAGAAAATAAGTAGTAGGACAACTCCATGAGGATGCAACAAGCAAGTCCCACCACAGACAAATCTGTTTCTGCAGTCATATCTTCAAGCATTTGACTGGACTACACACAAGAGAATTCTAACCTCTGTCTTATATGACATGATATCCAAATGTTATGGGGCACCAAAATCAGGAGGATATGTTTACTGCAACCCAATATTACAGACCTCAAGTGGATTTTTTTTTTTTTAAAGGTTCTTTCAGAGGAATCCAAAGATTTCACTGTGCAATCACGCCGGCAAGAACCTCAACTTCCTGCTTAGGTGCTGTGTAATCTGAATTTCAACAACTGAAAGAAGATGAGCACAAAAAGCAACATACCTGGTCGGGACCATATACCTTATTTCCATCTTCTGCCCTTGCATTAAGATCTGGGGCAGAATGCAGGAGGTATTGTGTTATCTGGACCCCTTCCTCCCCAGGAATTGAGGCAGCTATGTGGAGAGGAGTTAACCCCCCTAACTGAAAACATAAACATAGCATTAAGACTCCTGATTATCACAAGCAGCACTTAAACAGCACTAAATATTTTTTTGAAAGAATAATCCAAGCTCACTCTTCCCACATACTGTGTCTCATAAACAGCCACCATAAACAGAGTTACAGGACTATGGAACACTAAAGGTCCCAGACGTCAAGCCTACTAAATATCACAACAGCTATTATCAACTTGAGGCTTCACAAGTATTCCCCAGCCACTCACAAGCTTGGCAACCAAGAAACATAATGATAAAAATAAATACTTAGAGAATAAGGAGTTTTGAGTTCTTTCTATTAAAAAAAAATCTTTGAATTGAATAATTGCTTTAAACATTTTTTTGGCCATTCTACAGCTGATTCTGACATGCAGAATATTTTACAGTAGGGCACTGAAGCTGTGGTGCACATCTAGAATTCCACATCACAAATTATAATCCAGTAAAACCTTGGATGGAAGCTGTACGTCAGTCCTGGCTCCCCTTTCTAAGAGGAGTTTCACTGCTTCTGCATCTGCGGCTTTAACAGCAAAGAATAGAAGGTGTGGTGTGACCCATGATGCATTGGGATCTGCACCTCGACGAAGCAGCAGTTGGATTGTTTCCCATCTCTTCTGTCGTCTAGAATTAACATGGAAAATACCAGAATAACATATTAGCATCTTCCAATAAAACTCTAAAAGCTAGTGGACTAAAATGACTCCCAGGTAATAGACATGAAAACAGTCATTTAGCAGAGAGAAGACATGCCAGTCTTTAGGGCCGTATCACAACTGCCCTACACCACGGTGGCAACATCATGACCTGAAGAGGGGGACAGCACTGGCACTGTATCTCAGCCCTCTAAAGGAGTAACATGCAAAATCAGTCCCTGAAGTCATGAAAAGCCCTTGCATGGTAATAGACAGGCAAAGCTAGACAAGGTTATCTACTTCTCCACCAGTCACTCAAGTGTGACTTGTAAACTTTTAGTCTTAGACTTGTTTAATGAAAGAAACAGACTCCTACTTCCTGCCAAAGACTCCTTGGAAGGTTCTTTCCTAAATCATACCTCATTCAACCATCTGAAGAAAACAAAGGTACAGTGTTTCCCTTAAACAAAAGCTGGAACAGGATCTATGCTAGACTAGGACAATAGATTCCAGATGCCATGTGCATATCCATGGAGGCGAATTACTCACACTCCCTCCTCTCCCTCCCCCGCACCAAAAAAATCTGACACCACCAAAAAAAAAAAAAAAAAAACAAACGGCACTTGGAAATCACCCATAGACTCTATCACAAAGTGTTCTCAGCAGAGACTCATCTTTTCAGATATGGTATTAAGTCAGCTTTACCCACAAGCCCTACATCCAATGGATCTTTATATTCCAAAAAACAACGTGCAATATGCACAATATTTCAGACAACAAGAATCATGGGAGGTGGGAGGATGTGCCACAAAAGTAACATATAAGGGATGAAGGCCAACCAGGAATTTTCAGTTTGAGAGTTTTAAGATATCAAAATGGCCTACACTGCCATAAAACTGAACACAAAAATGTCATCACCCTTGGTGACTGCTCTGTAAGCAAAGCAAAAAGCAAAATGTGGCCCTTCCTAAGAGCCACAAAGGCAAAATAGTTGGACTACATTTCAGCTGATACTGCTAAACAGACACTTGCAGTAAACAACTATCAAGTTCATATATAGTCAAGACTTCGAGAAATAAAGTGAATATATTCTCCTTCCTCAGGTCTACACTACACTGCAAGTGTCCATTGTATACTTCACAGCTTTTCTCACTCCACTACCAAGAAATCTTGTCCTTGTGCAAGCACGAATGTCCCTTGCTTCAACTACACTTTCCAACTGCAATCTTTGCCCACTGCTGACATGAGGTACATCAGAGTGCATAAACAATGAGTGGCTTCTACTGGCGTGAAAACAAGATTTGCCCAGTTAAACAAAAAATATCTTGCCCTGCAATGGATGCACACTTCCGTGAAACACGTGAAATACTGTTACCTTCTTTATACAAAAGGGTTTATGAGAGTTGGTCTCCCATTTATAGTGCATGAGACTTACTCTGAGATTATGCCTTCAGCCACATTGACTGTTTCTGAGGATTCTGATTGTTCATTCCACTTAAAGATTTAAAAAAAGAAAGAGGTTACAAAAATGAAAAAAATCTTCCAATCAATGACTCAGCATATTAACACATCAGAGCAGTAACACAGTACAGCATATAATGATAATGGAATTTTGTTAACAACTGTTAGGGAAATCATTTAAAAGTAATTTGTAATTAAGGTTCTGTTTGGGTTTGGTTTTTTTAAATCTCTTAAAATAACAGTATTTTTCCTTTTCTATTTCCATGATATCTAAAACATGTTTAGAAGAGTTAAAAGTTTCTTCCAGTATACATCACCTAGCTTTAAAGAAAAAAAATGCTGAAAAAAAAAGAAGACACTTACAGATTCTCAACCTGCATTAGCTTGTATGAGAATCTGTAACTAGGACCTACTTGGCTGATGTTTCCAAATCCAGATGCATATTAAACTCGGAGGAAAAGTGAATGCAATGTACCTTGCAGAATCTCAGAGACTGTGACAGACACAAACCAACACAGAAAGATCCCCTCTCTATTCCTAATTACCCTGCATTACCTCCAGAATGAGAGGTAATAGCTTCACATTGATTTTCTGTGCAGTTTTGAGCAGCTGTTATCTCTCACTCCCCTTCTCGCTTTCTCCTAAGTCTTGCAACTTTAGCAGTGGGCCACCACTTGAACATACTTGTGGAACTGGAACAGTGACTTCAGAGCAATCAAGGATTATTTGGTACTTTCCAAGAAGTTTCCTTAAGGCATGGGCCGCTACTTGTCTAGCCTCATGTGAAAGCCTCAGCAGCACCCTTCCACTTCTGGACTCCACTAAAACATTTAAAAGGCCACACAGTCCCTGCCCAGACCCCTTTTTCATCTGTTTTCTCATCCTGGCTGGTGATTCCTGACACCCTTGCTTTCGTTTTCTTTCCCATTCCTAGGTTTGCACTCTTACAAAATGTATATTGTGTTCCTATGTAGGAAGTCCAAATCAGGTGTTTCTCTTTGTGGCAGGAGGAAGGCCAGGGATATGGCTCGTCCTTTGTGAGCACTCCTCAAGGATTAGCAGGCTTCTGACAGTACAATTGCTTTTTACTGGCCACCTCCATGATGCCAGCAGGATTACTGCAGTAGTACCAGGAGAAGCACCAACATCCTATTGTTCTAATGCTTTTGTAATTCCCATCAGCTGCCCCACTGCATCTTCATTGTGTTAAACACCTAGCCAACATGGCCTCATATCTCTGCTATTGAGACAGGGCCTTATTTCAATTACAGCGTAAGCTTGTAACTGCACTGGAGCTTGGTCCTTTGAGTTCAGCATTAACAGTGAGAGCAGAGATCATTCTGCATCCTCGGAGTGCAAAACGTATAAAAGTTCTGACTTTTTCCTAGAGAGTATACACAGTAAATTTAAAAAGCAAGCTTACAGATTGAGGAAATAACACATTACAAGTCTGTCATTTTAGATTAGAAGTAAACAAACCTTGGAACTGTGTAAGCTCCTCTCAGCAATATTATCCTTAAAAGATTCTTCGGGATAAAATAGAATAAAGCACATTGAGAGAGCAGATAATCCTTCATCACTACACTTATTCACATCAGCTCCACTATCAAGAAGAAGATCGACAATGTCACTGTGGGAATGAACCTGTAGAGGGGAAACATCCATGTTCGCATATGTATGTACACACTTCTAGCTTTTGACATAGAATTAACAACACAATTTTAAAGTAGTGATGCTCCACACTGTTTATCTAATTCAAATCTGTATTTCCCACAAAATAGAAACACAATACTGAACCATGACTTACAGGGTTCAGAACATGCATTTTTCAGCTCGTTTTTAACTACTGGATTTCACAGGAATCCAGTGAGGATTCACACACAGAAAGAGACTAAAAGTGACTGACATTGCTACAGGAGAAATACAGTGTTCTAAATTATTATCTGTATTTTGCTAGCCATTTACAAAGAATGCCAAGTACTGAGGTAGCTGAAAAGGGCATGAAGAAAAAGGTGGGGCTAGGGAGGAAAAGCGGGGAGGCAGGGGAGTGGAGCAGGAGTTCATCCCCTCCTACAGAAATTGAAGTTGTGCAAGCATGGTTTCTAGCCACTACCAATTTTCAGCAGGAACAAAGCAACTCTGAATCTGATTTCAACTAGGAGAAAAAATAAGAAGGGCACAGCCACAGCCAGTAATGTAGATCTAGTCCTCTGCATAATCATAACCTGAAATCAAACCTGACATTTGAAATCATCTCTAGTACTTACTGAAGGGCTTCTTTTAGGTTATTTATTTACTGTGGGGTTTGGCACGTTACCAGTCATTACAGACATTACTCATGCCACACTGCTTTTCTGTTTTTCCTGTTTACTGAACATACCTTTCATACTATGTAATGAAACAAGAGAAAAATTTAATCCTGTTTACTATACCAGGAATTTTCTCATCGTGTGGTAAAGAGTCATGCTTAGAGTCTTACAGCAGCAGCAGCAAGTGCTGTGTATCCATGTTTGTCAGCTATGTCTGGATGAGCAAGCCCATTCCTCAGAATTGCATAGACCCCATCATAGTCTCCTCTTGCTGCCTTCTGAATTAGCTGCTCTGAGGCAAGTTCCCTGGGGCCTGGAGGCCCATAAATACTGCGGGCTCCACTAAGAATGAGGCTGACATCTGAAGTGAACTCCATTTGACAGCGCCTAGAAAAGCAGAAAAAAAGTACAGCGCATCTGTTTATGATTTAATTGTCATTACCTGCTTTAAATATGACTATAAAATATGCATATGCAGCTTGTCTTCCTGTCAAAAAAAGCAAATAAGGAAATATTCTGCGGGCCCAAAGAGCATCTCCACTTACAAGTGCTGAGCTACATAAAATCTGGCAGGCAGGTGGCAGTTCTACTAACTGTAGACTTTCTGCAACATGTTTTGTATAGCCTTGAAGGAGAACAAGTGTCAAGACAACCACAAAAAGGGATCATTGGCTGGACTTTTTGTGAGTTCAAAAATATAGCACTACGCTTCTCCATATTTCTACCTCTACACAAGCATTATACTCTCAAAACACGGAAGGTCAGAAAAGGTCTCTACAGCTTTTGCCTTCTAATTCCTTTCACAATTGGACTTCCAGAAACTCTGACATGCTAATGAGTAATGGGACTATTTTTATAGGTGTAACCAGAATAAAACCAATGTTTAACTTAAAGGAATAAAATATGTGAAATGAGATGAGTATGTTGTTTGTTTCTTTTTTTAAAAAAAACTCATTGGCAATTTGTAATCTCAAGGCCATAAAAAACCCAATCTGGAGTGCAGCTTTTATCCTACAACATAAATTTTAAAATAATGAACACCTATGGATAATAATTCCTAAAAAGCCGTACATAATAAATCATCAAAAGTTACCTGTGCTTATAAACATGAGTCTGCATTCTAACCAGTAGAGGGGTTACATTTGCAACAGGCCAAGGGTCTTCCTCAGGCAGCTTTGAGGTGTTCTGAAAATACCAAGCATCACACTCTTCCAGGACGGATCGAGTCAAAGTAAGATGATCTGTGTTACAAGAATATGCAAAGACTCCTTCAGGGAAAATATCCTTATCATCAAAAGGGAGATGCTTATAGCTATAGAGAAATGGGTCTTCCTCAACTGAAATGTATTTCTTTTGAGAATTGTCATCAATGTATCTGCAGTGTGCTGGATAATCCAAGAGAGAAAACCAACCAGGTACTTCAGTACATAGTTTAATTAGATGATCCCTGAGCCACAAGCCAACATCCTGACAGCCATCTGGATAGCTCTCAATCCCTGGTCCAAATCGCTCATCAGATTTGTACAGCCCCTTAAGAAACAAGAAAACTCATTAGTATCAGTCAGACATCAAACAAGTTATACAATTAAAGTCTGGTTTCTATTTAAACTAATCTGGCTGGTTCTGGATTTACTGGTCCACCTCCTGTTGACAGAGCAATAATTGCTGAAGCCAATCTGAACAGCGAAGCCTTCACCTTCACTTTGGTCCATATAATAGCAAACACAAATCTTCTAGCACAAGAGCAATGAAGGCCCTGAATTTATCTACAGTGGGATGTAATATTTAGATGAAACTTCCTGATGATTTTAGGGCCTGAGTAAGATTTCTTTTTTTTTTTTTTTCTTCTGTGACCAGAAGATTCATTAGCCATGCTGCTATCTTTCAGGCCAAGACAGATTTTTGGTTAGATTTTCCTACCTAATCAAAACAAACATGTCTGACACATCTGCACAGACACAGAATCTGGGAACAACAGATTATTTTTCTTACAATGGTGACTAAATTTAAGATATCTAAAGCCTTGCAAGCATGAAAAGACGTGCCAACAGAAGAGTCTCAGTAGCAAATAAAGCACTACAGGACAGGAGTTTTAGTCTTCCTACAAGGGTATCCTAGTTTGGTCATGACATTACGGTAGGTAAGGCATGAGCATTACTAAATTTAAGCAGACTCATGCATATCTGGTCACACATATGGTTCAAGACAGGTTCACACTAAGCTATCAAAACCTCAAAACACCTATTTGGACATTGAGCTGTTTAGCTACAGAGATAAAGGAGCAGGAGAAAAGTGCTACCACTGGCAAGAATCAAATCTTGAGTATGGTTATGATCATAAATTTCTCTATTTTTCCCCTAGCTTTAGATTACACATCATATTCCCAAATTAAAGCTCTCCTAAATCCGCAGTTAGTGCCACATTATCAACATTCAGCAAGAATGCTATGTTCTTGTTGATCACCTCCTCAATGCAAAGACTGTTATGTTGTTTCTCTATATGTTTTAGATTATTTGATGAATTGCAGGGATATCCAGGGATCAGTAGGAATGGGTGGGCAGTGCTTCCCTATACTTAGGACTTCAGATATACCTTCTAAGAAAACAAAGGACTGCAAGCTCTTAGAAAACAAGATTTCCAGCTTCTACTAGCAACATCAGGTCTGAAAATAATACATGGACACTTCAGATTGCTGTCTACCTCCAGAGTTTCTTAAAAAGCAGTATTTTTCCTGTTTTTCCTATTGCTGGCATTCTAATATGCCTTTTGAGAGTACTGACTAAATAATAAGGTCTTCATCAAAGGAGAATAAATCCTGAAATCTTTTATGTTTGATACTAGAAGAAGTAACTTTTTCAGGCATCAGATTTTTAGTTCTGGACAGATGGTATCACACCACAGGGCCAAAAGGAGGATCTGAGGAACTACAGGCCTGTCAAGCTGACCTCAGTGCTGGGGAAGGTTATGGAGCAGATCATCTTGAGTGCCATCACATGGCACATACAGGACAAGCAGGTGATCAGGCCCAGTCAGCATGGGTTTATGAAAGGCAGGTCCTGCTTGACTAACCTTCTATGACAAGACTCTCCTTCTATGACAAGACAACTTGCTCAGTGGATGAAGAAAAGGCTGTGGAAGGTGTTTACCTGGACTTCAGTAAAGTCTCTGACACCGTTTCCCTCAGTATTCTTCTGGAGAAATTGGCTGCTCATGGCTTGGATGGGCGTACTCTTCACTGGGTAAAAATACTAGCTGGATGCCTAAGCCCAGAGTTGTGGTGAATAGAGTTAAATCCAGCTGGTGGCAGGTAACAAGTGGTGTTCCCCAGGGCTCAGTATTGGGGCCACTTCTGTTTAATATCTTTATCAATGATCCAGACAAGGGAATCAAGTGCACCCTCAGTAAGTTCACAGATGACACCAAGTTGTGTAGGAGTGTTGATCTACTTGAGGGCAGAAAGGCTCTACAGAGGTATCTGGACAGGCTGGATGGATGGGCCAGGGCCAACTGTATGAGGTTCAACAAGGCTCAGTGCCAGGTCCTGCACCTGGGTCACAACCACACCATGCAATGCTATAGGCTTGAGGAAGAGTGGCTGGAAAGCTGCTTAGAGGAAAAGGACCTGGGGGTGTTCGTCAACAGCCAGCTGAATGTAAGCTGGCAGTGTGACCAGGTGGCCAAAAGGGCAATGGCATCCTGCCTTGTATCAGGAATAGTGTGGCCAGCAGGATTGGGGAAGTGATTGTCCCTTTGTACTTGGCACTGGTGATACCAGACCTCCAATACTGTGTCCAGTTTTGGGCCCCTCGCTACAAGAAAGACACTGAGGTGCTGGAACATAGCCAAAGAAGAACGACAAAGCTGATGAAGGGTCTGGAGAACAAGACTTATGAGGAGTGGCTGAGGGAACTGGGGTTAGTATGGAGAAAAGAAGGCTGAGGGGAGACCTTACGGCTCTCTACAGCTACCTGAAAGGAGGTTGTACCAATGTGGGTGTCAATCACTTCTCTCAACTAACAAGTGATAGGACAAGAAGAAAGGCCTCAAGTTGCGCAAGGGAAGGTTTAGATTGGATATTAGAAAAATTTCTTAACTGAAAGGATCTCAAGCTTTGGAACAGGCTGCCCAGGGAAGTGGTTAATTTAAATACTTCCAGGGAGGGTGCAAGACATGTAGACATGGTGCTTAGGGGCATGATTTAGTGGTGGAGTTGGTAGTGTTAGGTTAACAGCTGGACTTGATGATTTTAAGGGTCTTTTCCAGCCTAAATGATTCTGTGCTTCTATGATCGACTTCTTCAATATTTCCCCATGCAAAAGTTGAATACTGCAGAAGCTAAGCTGTTGAAATGAGTGCCCTAACTCACTGGAGATCAAATGATGATTTTGCTCTAAAGACCCAAAACATTAAGGAACTGGCTTGAAAAGAAATACAGATTTTCCTGTACATATGCTGACTTTGAAAGGCAAGGAAATAACAGTATTAGCACAGCATTTTTCCAGTTACCTGAAATTTTCTGCCATCCTTCCATTCCAGGGTCCCATAGCCTTCTATACGGCCAAGATAAAAAGCTCCTGTGAATTTGGAACCATCAGGCCAGTAACAAATTCCCTTTCCATGGCGGTGGTCCATGTAGAACTCTCCCACATACCTCTGTAATCCAGAGAAGAGGACAAGACAATAAGATCCAACAGACGGGACAAAAGTGAAATCACCCCCTTACTGCAACAGAGCAGGACTAACAAGGAACA
This sequence comes from Tyto alba, assembly GCF_018691265.1. Taxonomy (NCBI): domain Eukaryota; kingdom Metazoa; phylum Chordata; class Aves; order Strigiformes; family Tytonidae; genus Tyto; species Tyto alba. Next base: position 13,218,909 of record NW_024881273.1, on the reverse strand, counting down.
GGAAAAACTGGCAAACTAAGAGGGTGAATCTGTTAAACAGTTAAGCAAGACTGGGCACAGGCTCAACTCCAGTTTTGCCACAGGTTTCAAAACTCAGCCCGGATTTTACCAACTTCTCTAGAAGCTCTTCCATCATGTAGCAGTCAGGAGTTCACGTTACTTCAGCAGATGTACCTCTGCATGCATATCCTTAGATACATTGTCAAATAATCCGTGCCAAACCAACATCTATTTAATCATTCAACATCTTTCATAAAGACCTGTAACGCCAAGACACATTTAGCATTCTACGGACAGGCAGCTGGAGGACTGTACTTGAGCGGGAAAGCGGAGGTGCCTCCGACGGCCCCTCTCCCCAGCGGGCTCAGGCCCGCAGCGCCCCGGTGGCATACCTCACCGCCGCCCGGCCCGGGGGGCAGGCCCGGCCAGGGGGGCAGGCCCGGCCCGCGGGGCAGGCCCGGCCAGGGGGGCAGGCCCAGCCCGCGGGGCAGGCCCGGCCCGGGGCTCGGGCCGCAGCCGGCCGCACTCACCGCCTCTCCAGCCTCGGCCGCCGGCTGACTGGGAACTCGCCCGGCGCTGACCGCCATGGCAGCCCCACCGGCACCGCTCCCTGCTCCCGCCGGCGTGATGCGAGGCCCCGTGTCGCCGGGCGGCGCGTTGCCGTGGATACCCCGGCGGGCCCGCCCGGCGCGGGGCTGGGCCTCCCCGCTCCGCACTGCCCCAGCCGGGCCCGGCTGAGCGGGGCGGCGGGGCCAGAGGCCTGCAGGGCGCCCGGCCCGCCGGCAGCGCAGCCCTGCGCTCAGCTCAGGGGCGCGGGAGGCAGAGGCCGCTTCCCGCGGGCGGGACCCGACAGCAGAGGGGGCCGCGCTTGCACGGCCGCCCGGGAGAGCGGGCCTGGCCCTGCTCAGCCCCTTTCTGCCTCCCCCCTTCCAGCTCCTGCCCTACCCCAGCCCCCGGCCCGGCTCCTCAGCCGGCACCTGCCCCTCGCTTCCTCGGGCCCCTGCACTGCTCCTGTCCAACTTGCTCAACTTGTCCATGCTGGCATCGCACCAAACCCATACAGTTTTTCCCACTGATTGATAAACTCTGAGCCTCCGGGGTTAAGTAGAACAGGACTGGTAATTATTTTAGCACAAAGAGCTGACACAAAAATATGCAGAATTGATACCAGCCCAGATCACCAGGCAGCCAGAGCAGCAGCCTTCTCCAAGCTGGGACTCAGCCCTGGCCCACTATTAGATTATGGGTTGACTTTGTAAAAAACATTGTATTAACCAAAACTCGAAAGTGTCAGATTTTCCAGAGAACCCAACTAATCAGTTAGGCTTCCATTTTCTATGAAAGCACAGTAAATCTGGAGTTAATTCATGGTGAAACATTTTTTTTTCCCCCTTAATCTCCCCTGAGCACTAAACCCATGAAATGAGTTTAAACAAAAGTCACTTAGCTTTAAAAACTTCAAATCTGCTTTTGTAATTAATTTTTTGATTGTTTATGAAAAACTTACAGTTCCGAGTTTAATTTCCAGAATTCCACCTGTCAGAATTACATTGTAATCTAAAAGCAATAGACTGCACCTGTAGTACCACGGTGTGGAAGATTCCAAACAGTAAATGCCTGCTTTAGATGTTTATAAATGGAAAGGCACTCATTTATCATCTACTAACTTCTGTTGAGCATATTGCTTGATAGGAATTTTAGATCACACAGCTCTCAAACACACCCTCAAGAAATATGGCGTAGTTTCCATTGTAAATTGTATTAGGAGGCTATATCTTATTAGAACGAAATTAGGGATAATTTATTGTTGATAGAAAAATGCAGGACTGGAAGGCAATCACTTGAATTTCATAGTGATTTTTTTGTTTGTTTTTTTTTTTTTTTTACTATATTGTTCATGTTCCATTGTAAAAGCAGGTAGATCTTTTGCACCATTATTAATTTTTAAAAAGCAATAATCTCACTGTCTAGTTAGAATTATAAATGGCTTTCATATCCATTTTCTCTTGTGTTAGCATCTCTTCCCCTATGAGTTCCTCTTGCCTGACAAAAATACTACACACAGTTCTGGATGAGGTCCTCTTTTAGCATCGAGACACAAAATTAAAATGTTAGTCAAAATCAGTGCCACACTTGATCCTCGAGGGAGTTCACTAATCACCTCTGGTCAGCTATACAGAACTCCTTTGAACACTGATATTTGTTACTTTGATTTTTTCAGTTCCTCACCCCCTCCCCCCATCCATCACTTACAGCATTTGTGAAAATGTCCACTTTAACTGGAAGATTTTTTTTTTTTTTTCCCATTGCCCTGCACCAAATCTTTTACTGAATTTCAGAGAGACTAGAGATATTGCAACTCCCTGTTCCAGGGAGTCATTTATCCTGTCAAAAAGAGATACTAGCTTGGCACAAACTACCATGATAAACTGAAGTCATATTTATCACATTTTCAAAATACTTCCTGTACACACACAGAAAGTCAGGACCTTTATAAAATGCAGCCAGGGTCTGCTGTTTTTCAAATCATGCCAGTAGGTGGAACAGTGACTGTTAAATGTGAAGTATAGAAGGATCCCAAGACGAAAACTGAGAATCCCTCTGCCTGTCGAGGGTCCCACTGCAGATAACCCTACCCACCAGTGACAGTCATGCTCTTTCTAGCAGCTGGGTTGACCGCAAGTATGGCCAGTAAGAAGAAGCCTGATAGTCTGGTGACAACTGAATTAGGTGGTTGGTTTATTTTAAATTTTTTTGTAACAAGCTGTTATCAGCATAGGGGCTGGACCAATACAGTGTTGTTTATAGCTGATCCATGGACTCTGAAACAGCTTTCATTTCTTAAATGTTTCTTTCACTCTTCCGTCAGCAGGACCCTACCCAATCCTAGGTGAATGCAACAAATATAGCACAGCACAGATGTCTAAGGAAAAGGGTATCAAAGTTCAAAATGCTGCTGGGTGATAACAGCACTTTCAGTTGGTTGAAGTATCACTTTGTACTCCTTTTCTGTTCTTAATACTCCTCAGGGCAAGGTTGATACTGCACCCTCTGCTTCCGGTGCTCCAGCTTTGTAAGGTCACTATCTCTTTGCTAATCAGCAGTTCCAGGTCTACCTTCATTAAAGAACTTCTTCCTCAAGAAAGAGCTAATTTCCATGTTAGTATCTCCAGCCAACAACCATTCCCTAGCCTTCTACAAGTCAGAATTTATGCAAGGGTGCCAGGACCCAGGATGAGCACAGGGAGCCAGCCAGCAGCACTGTGCTGCTCAGGTTTGCCAGAATGTCTCTAGTTTGACCCTCCTGAAGTTTCTGTCTAGGCCTCCTTGTATTCATGCCATTCTTGCCCAGACAGTCTCTCATCTGTAGAGCTCCCTGCCTCTGAAGGACCAGATAATGCATGCACTCTTGGGTATATATGAAGTACAGCAGCTCTGAGTGCACAGCAAACGTGTTTTTCAGAGACTAAATCAACATCTTTACTCATTTTTCTGGATATGGAAGAAGATCTCAGGTACAGAACCTGAGAGCAAGCTGGAAGAGGAGGATTACCCTCTTCTTACTTGCAGTGTACCAGCAGACTCCTAGAATGCCAGGTGTTTGAGATCAGTGCTGGTTTTAGGACAGGCTGGGACATACTGATGCCCCATGCACTTCTGCAGGTCTCCTTTGCTTCCTTCTGTCTGAACAGTCGATTTTGTTTGTAGGGAAAATTGGCTATCCAGGACATAGGAGAGGGAGAGCAAATAAACTCTACCTGTCACCTTCCCTGTACATCACCAGTCAGATAGGAGAGCTGCTTGCACCAATGAAGCCGCTCCAATACTACAGACCCAGAGGAGGCTCTGGCAGAAATGCAATTGGTTTTCAGCCAGAGATCCCTTGGGGAATACAGAAACTTTGGGAAGATGGGCAGAGGGCCTCGGAGGAGACTTTTCCCTCCAACTCACTGAATCCACTTGCCAGTCCCATCAGAAAAACTGCAACTGCAAGGAAATATCCCCTTCTCCCCACTATTTTGCTGATAAAGTGGTACCTGGTTGGCAAGATCTCACACCCTTTTCTCCCCACATCGTCTGTATGAAGTGTCTCATCTCCCAGTCTAGATGGCTTCAGTCTGCCAGACCATATATCACATCCTCTCCTCCCTCTATGCACATTTGAACAGGCAGATGGAAGCAAAAGAATTTTTATAGCTTCCCATCTTCTTCATCTGTCATCACCACTGGCGGCTCTCAGTGTGGGGCTGTTTCTAGCAGAAGACATTTCTCCATGTTCCCTCCCGAAGGAGAAGGAATAAAAGCAAGATGGTGTTTGATGTGGTGCTTGCCATGTTCCCCAGATTAGAGTCAGTTCATTAGTATTTGAATAGGTACTCTAAATCAAATTAAATAACTTTCCTGGCAGCCTTGAAGAACAGATTCAGTGGCAAGGTGTGATTTAAGAGTAGGCGATGACCCAGTGCTGGCAGCTGAAAAAAAAATGAAGCATTTAAAAGCAGATGAAAAGAATATATTTACTTTTATAAAATTTGCAGCATTACGGGCTGCATACTTGGGGCAGGTTCACCCAGGCTGTATATATGGGACAGGTTTGCTCAGAGAGATCAGAGGCTGCATCTTAGAAGCCGGTGATGCTAAGCTAGTTCAACAGGAAGAACTGCACAAGCTGTGACTGATCTTCTCCGCTTGAGATGGATCGTATACAGAGGTCTTCTTCTTACTGCAAGTAGCTAATTATAAGAACGCACTGACTTTTACCAGCAGTGACTAAAACTGTGAATGGCTTTGCAGCAAATCTGATTAATAATTTTGTTGCTTAACCCACTCCCACCCTCCAAAGGAAAAGGTTTTAAAATGCCATTTGTTCAGGGCTAGGAATTGCCAACTGTAATGGATTTTTTCCTTGTTAGTTTTGAAATGACACATGGGTCTAGCAATTGCTCAGAATTAACCTTGAAAATAAAAGATCTAACAGAAGGGTTAAAGTTGCTCAGCTAAAGCAGTAGGAAAAGAGGCAGGATGGAGATTAGTAGAGACTTCTTTCAAGTCTACACGTGACTATTTTCTTTTTATTCTGACAGGCAATCAAATGTTCAGTTCTTTCCATGTTGCAGTGCTCAATTATCTACCCTGATTTTCTACATTGGCATATTAGTGGATGCATCTCATTGTGTAGAAGACCTTCCTGACAGCCTGGGAAGTGATCTGTGGAGCTGTTGTGCTCAGACCTGCATGCTGGTGAAGGCTTAATATAAAATATTCTCATTTGCTGAAACCAAATCAAGTAACTCCAAATGAGGCATTCAGAAGTAGTGAGCACCTTTCACTGTGTTGCGGAAACTCCCAAAACACTTCATAAAAAAAGCAAAATTTATTTTTATACACAATTAATCAACATTCTGCAAACATACAAACAACAGGTCCAAATGTCTGTGAGAGGAGAAAAAACTATCACCACACAAATTTCTGGGGTTTAACAACCACCCAAAACACCAACCAGGGGTTTAACAACAACCCAAAACACTCAATCACTCACCTAATACAAGGTGAGGACTCTCAACCTGGAGGAACATCTCAGGGCAGTGTCCCACGGGAGGTCTTAGGAAGGTGAAGAAATCAGTAACTCTGGATTCATGGAGTAATTTGCAACAGGAATGGTCTAGTACCCTACATTAAACATCCTAGGAGATGAGACAAAATACTAGTCTGAGCACTGTTCTCTTTGTGCCCTGAGAGAGGCACAAAAAATAGCAGATATTAATGGAATTTAAAGTAACATATTGTATAACCATCTGAGGGACAAGTTAAAACGCTCCTGGTGTAGTTACATGTAACATACACTTCCATCAGTCTATCTTACTTGCCTCTGGTTCTAATATCTTCCTTCTCTCTTTTATCTTTACAAAAATATTTTAACCTTCCAGTCACAAAGCTAAGGCAGACAGCCTGCATGCAATATCAGTTTGGATAAATATTTAAAATGGGACTGGTACAGCCCCAGTTCTGCAGATGCCTGTTATACCAGCAGATGATTTGATCTTTTTTCCTTTCCCTCTTACAGCATTATCTCATGCAAAGTAAATGTTATGATCACATCTCTGCTGTTCAATGTTTTCTAATTCAGTCTCTTAAAGGAAACAAAGCTAACACCAGCTTGCCATCTGTGTGTCTGCTTGAACCCTTGTCAGTTTTTCTGTTTCCCCATCCCTCAAGAATTAAAACCAGCTTTTGAAAATAGGAGATAGACCCAAACAATCACTGCCTGTGGGGAAACCATAAAACTGTGCCCTTACGTGTTCTGAAGGCAAGTGAGTCTATCAGAACATGCTCTAAATAACAAATTAGCTTACCAAGAGCTCTAAGCCAAAAAAAAACGGTAACCAGGAAAACTGGTAGAGGACTTGGGAAGGTTGCTGTATGAATTGTAGAGAGGTTTGGGAATGAGGAGAATTAGCAACATTTCAAGGAGGATTTGGAGACAGGGAGTGCTGATAGGAAATTGTAGGGGCTACAAGGAGAAGATTTGGGTCATTGAGGAGGAGTTGGAGTGATTCCAGTAAAAATTATAAGCTGCTGCTTGGGAGTTTGCATTCAGGTACTGCAGGGAGGTATTAGATGTTCCCTCCATAACACTAGGAAACCCTACAAAGCCAAAACAAGAAAAGAGCATAGTTCCTGTAGAACTGTACTGTCTTGCAGCCAAATGCTGACACCCAGCATTCATTCATCCTGTATCCTTACACAAGTCTTGTACCATTGAATTTAAGGATGCTTCCTATGAGACAAGCTAAGCAAGGAGCTTAAATCCTGTAAAATAGAAGGAGCTGGTATCTCAAATGCCAGTTTTGCTCAGATAACTACAATTACTATTTTTATTGAATACTGCATTACTACTTTATGCTGAAATTGTGCTAGGATAAAGCAGATAGTCTTCCTTTGGACCCTTTAGAATGCACATGGCTTGCGAAGTTAACACTTGTAGGAGACAATTGCCATTTTGGTTTCAGGCCCTTTTCAATCTTTCAGAAAATAGCCACACACAAAGTTTTCTCCAGCAAAATAAATAGCTGGTTTTTTCATCCTAATTTTAAAGAAGAAATCCAGGTGTTCCAAATGGAAAGCACACATCCTCTAACTATGAAGCAGTGTGTATCTTGTTGTACAGGCTCACAAACTGGACTTTTGAGCCTACAGCAAAGGAAAGCTAAGTCTTACTGATGCCCACAAACTTTGACAAAGGATGCTTCACTGGCATGCCTCTGCTTAGCTGCAGCTCCCAGAGAGCATGTATCTTCTCCAGTGAGAGGTCTTGTACCATGCTATTAAGGGATGCCACCATACACTTATTTAGGCAATCTAAAGGGATTCATTTATCATTTTTTTGTTATTCTTGCTGCTGTAGACCACCTCTTTTGGTCATTTCTGAGCACTGTAGTAGAACCAGAGAGCTGAAGAATGTCTTTTTAGGTTTGTGTTTCCACCAGTAGTCCCTAGGATGAGGAATTCAGCAGGGCTGTTGCTAAACAACAGCAGCTTCCAAAACATATTGCATGCAGCAAACCTTGTCCTCAGTGTACTTCTCTCTTTAAAATCTAGAGAGGAAATATGTCTTGCAGTTGCCCTGAAAGTGAATTATTTGGAAATTTACACCAATACAAACCAATAAAAATAATGATAGTGAGCAGTTCTAGAAATAGTTTGATTTCCTATTTCCTGGCAAGTCATTCTTATTCCTGCAAGGGTTAGTACACTTTTCCACAGAACGAGTGAGCCATGTTGTACTATAAAGTAGCCTCTTCTTTTCTAGAAGATTAAGGAGACTTTTGAACACTATGTGATATTTTCTATACTGTCTTGTATTTAATTTTGGAATGAAAATAACTGAATTGCATAGAAATCTTCAGCAATGAGCTCAGAACGTTCTTGTAGTGGATAAGGCCTGGGTGGAAAGAACAGAAGGTCCTTTTATAGGCTATCATGAGCATGCATTACAATGATATTATTTAAACATGTTTTTTCTCAAGAAGGTATTGCTAATAAATACTCTCAGATGAGCTTTTCCCTGCTGAATGAAACCAAAATTGTATTGACCACTTTCTCCATGAATATTGCAACAGAGCATACAGTAATGAAGGTGACTGCTGTCCTTACCTCTGATCCTTGAAAACAGTCCAGGGGTGTAGATGGCACCCTGCTGGGATGATTCAAACAGGAGTAGCTTGTTCCCGAGTGACAGCTCCTGGCTGTCTACACAGGCATAGATTTTCCGAGGCCGGAAATCCTGTTCAGAAGGATTGTCTCCTTAGGTTTCAAGAGGAGCAAGCTCTCAGTTCAAGGCTCCCAATCCTGATCTGGTTTGGCATGTTGAAATCCCTTAATTTCAGAAAATGACCACTTCAGAGGGTGATTTTGACACAGTACTTTCACTGTTAGGATTGCAAGGCCCTGAAAACCCAACAACATGACTGCCAGCTTCCAGAAAAGAAGGCAGTATTTTGATTGTCAGTAGTTATTTTTTTAATTGCATTTTCATGTATGTAAAAATATGTTTAAGATAATTTTTCCTTACATTTTATTTATACTGTTGTATTGTCTTGAGCACTCAGCTACAATACCCTTCTGCTTTGTTTTTCTTATTTTTACTGGTTGGTTTTAAGATACCTCAGTATTACAATTTGTACATATTGAACTCTCCAGTTTATCTTCTTTATGCACAAATAATTCTTCTCAAATATGCAGAAATCTAACAGCAGCCAGGCAGGTAGTGACAACATGAAGCTCATGAGTAGAACAGGGAAAAGCATTAAAACTGAAACAAATTATCATTATGCTTTTATGTAACTGCAGGTTTCATTGATATTCCAGAGATAGTAATTTGTTGCAATTGATTGAATGGTCTGTCTTTGCTATTTCCGGCAAGAAATCAAGGTGGATTTTTAATTGGAATACAGACTGTTAAAACAACGGAGGTAGGCGATTACGTACTTTTGTAGTTGTTTTCTATGGGCTCCCTCTGTACAGAAAATAAATTAGAAGGTGCTCTCCTCCTTCTCGAATAAAGCCAGAAATTGTCTCTAGAGAGCTGAAGTCCAGGTTTCAGCTGGCAGAGTAGATGTCAATGTCTCTGAGCTGCTGTCTCTGCCTAAACTAAGCCAAATAGAGTGAGGTATGATGGCAGTGGGATAGCAAGGGATCACGTAGGGGTCATCAAACAAGCGACTTGTAAGTAGATTAAAAACCTGTACCCTGAACTCAAAGCAGAGGCAGCCCACTGAAGGCTTGGATGGACCCAGTTTGCAACATGCAAGGCCTTTGGCTGAGTTGGGGATGTTCTGAACTTTGAGGGAAATGACGGTTTAGAAACCAGGTTTAGAAAATGATTATGTACAGATGGCTTGCTAGTAAAACTGGGCATTCTTTCTCAGGAACCCTGTGTGTGAGAGGGACAATACCAGCACATGCGGACCATAGGTGAGCAAGTCTGGTTTTGGAGAGGTGTGTATCTTGATTCATGACGTGTCACGGGTGGAGAGCTCACATTCTCAGGACCCTTCAGATCATGTATTTCATAACGCAGTGCAGCTGGAGGTTGCTTTTGAGATGGGTCAGTAGGTTTGGAAAAGAAGGCGTGTGAAACAAAAAAGGCCCAAACAAGAGGCCTCAAACCAAAGTTGACTTCTGAGTGAATTCCCCGACCAGCAACCAGCATCTTATCAGCAGACTGAAGCAACCAGCATCTTATCAGCATGAAATGCAACCCTGGGAACAATCCCTGGGAACTATAAGTAAACAACAGGAAGTAACTATAAATCACAAATGTAAAGAAAAACGGAAACTCCTCAGACATGCCCGGATCCTGGCCAGATCTGGACACACCTGAGTGAGGCATATCAATCTACCAGATATCTCCTGTGCGTTTTGTTTAGACTTGTTTGTTAAACTATGTAAAAGCCGGGCCCTCTCCCAGCACAGACGCAGACCTCCCCTACGAGCGGACGCCCTGCGTGGGACTTCCCAGCTGCCGGGAAAGGCTCTGCGACCCTTCGCTGGGACGGGGCTCCCCAGCTGGTGCACGGGGCGGGGGGATGGTCAAGTAGGAGGGCAACTGGTGATGGATCTTTCTTAATCACTATAGCCAGCTTTATGTAGTAATGACTAGGTGCGTTACCTTGCTTATTCTTTCTGCTGCTTTAAACTAAAGTAAAATAAGCCTATTTCTTTAGCTTGGTGTCTGTGTCCTTTGTGTTAACCCCGTCAATTGGCAAAACAGCATGAGATACCATATTTTGAAATATCTTCTCTACCTTGAAGCCTCCTTGGGAAAGAGCTAGCTGAATTTCAATAGGCTGTTGTTTGAAACTTACGTGTTCTGAAGTTCCCTACAAAATGGCAATTCTAAGGGGAAAAAAAGGGGTTTGGAAATAGAACATCATATTTCCAAAATCACATTTGTTCCCTGGTGGGATGTGGAAAATTATGCCAGAGCTGTTCAGATCTGAATATGTTGCAGTTACCTTAACAAAATAGCTTGAATCCTAGAATTTTATTTTGATTTTAGTTTAAAATATGGCTTTGATTTAAAATGGAGTTATAGCAGCTATGAGAATATAAAGCACACTAAGGCCCTTAGGATTAAGCAACTAATATGCTGTGTGCCTTGAACACTATAGAATCGTTATGGACTCTGAACTAAAACAATGGGCACTGGTTATGGATCTTGAGTCAAAACAGTAGGTACCAGAAGAGACTGGGTTTGGTTTGGAAGATCAGCCAAAGATGAAATGAGTATCAGCCAAAGATGAATTGAGCATGCACAAGGATGGAGTTCAATCAGTGGACACAGTGAGGAAGACTTTAACGACCACCAGAGGAGCCCCGTCCAACATAACCATGCATGTGTTAGAGACATTTGCATATGATAATAATTTCCAGGAAATAAAATGAATAAGCTGATCATTACCCTCCCCTCATTCTATTCAAATCAATCAGTAAAGATGACCAATGATTTCTGTAGAATAGGAATAGAGGTAAGGTGAGGTAACTGAAAGTCAATCAATATTAAGGTCAAACTAAACTTTATGAATTTTGTTGATCTTATGTAACCATGACTCTGCTGAAAAAGTGTATAAATATGTTGTGCTTTGTACCTGTCGGCGAACACGTCTTTGGGGGAGTTATCCCCCGTGTTCCCCAGTGCTGGAATAAAGGAGTGCCTGCTTATCTGCTTGGTGTAGATAAGTTCTATTCGCGATTGCGACTGCTAACAAATACACTGCAGAGGTGATGGGTGTCTCCACCTTCATGACGAGCTCCTGGTGTGCTCTCTCAGGGCTGGCTTTCCCAGAGCTCTCAGACTTCCCTGTCATAATCACATTCTCAGTGTTAAATCACAGGTTCCACATACTGTTTGTATTCAGCAGTGTGTGCTTAATTCAAGTTATTATTGGGATAGCAAAGACTCTTGACTGTCATGGATAGTGCACATGGATGGGGCACCCCAGAGCTGCAACATGAATACTTGCATGTTCCTACCCGTCCTCTACAGCAGCTCACCATTAATCACATCCTTTGCGTCTGTATCTCCAGTTTTGCCCATAGAAATGTTGTTCTTGAAATTGTAATTGAGAGCTAGCCCTGATTACAAACCTACTACCCGATTTCATTGTTTCATGCTATTGCCAGCTGCTAGGAGAGTGTAAAGTTGTGATTCAAGGGCACTTGATCATAGCTTTTATAAGAAAGCCCTTGGCAGCTCTGTAGCAAAGTGCTCCAAAAAGCAACAGAAACATCACAGTCACAGAAGACTTTAGATTTTGTTAATCAAATCTCTTTCTGCTGTTGGCTACATGTTCATCTGTTTCTCCTTCACTACCTTGTGTGTTCCTGCAGCCAGAGGCTGCACTGGCTATTCTAGTTTGCTGTTGCATTAACCCACTGAGCTGACACCCCCTGTGAGCACAGGAGTGCTGGATCTCATGTAAGGGAAACCAGCATGATCATGACCAAAGATGGGAAATAGGGGATGGAGTCTGACTATTTCCTCTGACAGCACATCACTGTCAAATTTAATTGACTGTCTGAATCTGCACCTTTAGGGAAAGAAAAAAAAAATCTGCTGTTCAACGCTCCCTTCACAAGATGACGTACTTGGTTTGGTTCCTGGGTTTAAATGCAAATTGCATGTTGGATTATCTATGGAAACTCTTAAAACTCACGTCTGTCCAGGATGGAATCATGGACTAAGGGACAAATGGGATTAGGCAAAAAAACCCAGCTTTGTTGGAGGAAGACAGAGATGAGGCTTCTAAGAGTCCTCTCCATGTGATCTGTACTGGAGGAGCAAGAGAGAAAATATCTGGGATGTAGCTGGAAAAGGAGGAAGCAAAACTTACTGGGCTTGTGTTTTCACATGACCACAGCCAACACATATCGCTTCATTACTAGCTGAGACCACTGGAACTCTACCTGATTTTAGAAGCAGAACACAATTCCTTCCAGAATTTGCAGGCTGTGCAAGAGCTGTGGCCATTTTATGTCTCCAGAAGTAAAAAACGTGGATCGTGAGCAAAATAAGTTGCTTGCTGTTCCTGAAGGATACACTGGGACCATCAGCCCCAAAGACTGTTTCAGCCTTCCATCATCTCAGTTAAGTCTGCAAACACTGCAAGTGTTGGGGCAGGTGGGAGGCCTGGTGGTGAGAGTGAGTCAATAAACAGCAAGATGGTGCTGAATGAAATCCAGATTCAGAACCATGTATTTGTGGTTCTGCCAGATATAAAGACACGGTATTAGTGAGAGAAGGCCATACCTTTCCCTGACTAAATCTGCACTGGCTTCAGTCATTCCTGTCCTGTATTTGGGACAGGAAGATTCCTTGACAGTCCACAATAGGATGCCATTTTCAAATACTGAGAACAAGATCTTCACTCAAGTCAGTATGCAGCAACCTACAAAGGTGCTTGGTGGTTCAGTGATTCCTCCGATTCCAGTTTAAATGTGGTGTATCAGCATGAACATGAGGCATTTGCAGATGGTATAATCTGGGAGACAGACAAAGGGTGCTATTAATCCTGCAGACAGACTGAAATTAAATTCCAACCAACATAACACAGCAGGAACTGATCCGGATCCAGTTATTTTTGTCAGCCTCATCTGCTATTTCTGTATCCATGTAGCACTGTTCTTTCTCAGCCTTAAAATTTCAGACATTTGGAAATGCAGTTGCTCATTGATCCCTGTGAACCAATGGTTCCATCATAAAGTCAGCACACGACAAAATTGGGAGAAAAATAGTGAATGGAAGATTTGAGGACATGTGAATGTGGTGGGTTTCTGGTTTTGGTAGCAGGGGAAGGGGACACAGAAGTGGCCCCTGTGAGAAGCTTCTTGAAAGCTGACCCAGCTCCAAGTCAGACCCACCTCTGGCCAGGGTTGAGCCAAACCGCAATGGTGGTTGCGCCTGTATGATAACATATTTAAGAAGGGGACCCTGAGAGGGGGTTGGGGCTTGTGTGGAGGAGTTGGGAGGATGAACACCCGGGTCAATGGAAGGAAGGAGAGGGAAGTGGGGGAGGTATGCCAGAGCAGGGACCCCTGAATCCCATGGTAAGACAGCAGGGCCACCCACCCTGCCACACATGGAAGTCACCGGTGTTCAGAGGCTGACCTGAAGCCTGTGGAGAAGCCCACACCCGGACAGACAGCTGAACTTAAAAGAAGCCAGGACTCCGAGGAAAGAAGCAGCTCCTGCTGTTGTAGTTCAGCGCTGGGAGGCCTGCAACATGCAGGGGTGACCCACAAAGGATCAGCATGGGAACAGCTGCAACCTGTGGGGAGGACTCACACCAGAGAAGGTTCATGGAGGACAGTCTGCAGTGAGAGGGGAGTCGCATGGAGCAGGGGGGGAATGTGCGGCGTTCAACCCCTCCTGAGAAGGAAGGAGTGAGGCGCGGAATCACGACTTTACAACCAGTCAGGTTATAAAGTAGGTATGTTTATTCAGCGCTGGGTGCATGGGGGAATCATTTCCTCCAAATGCACGTGAGCCTTGGAGCCAAAAGCGGTTCCTTTTTATTACATAGAATGTTACATATGTATCACAATTCCGGGAATAGGGAGGGAATATTAAAATTAGTTCCAAGAAATCCTTAAAATATCCACCCCCACCCCCCCCCAGCAACTCCCATGTTATCAGATAAATGGCATGTCTTAACAAAACACAGGGCATGTCCCAACAAACACAGGGCATGTCCCAACAAGCAAACTTAACAGACAAAGGGCATGTCTCAACCCCCAGGGGCAACGTTTCCTGAGGGTGGGGGGGCCATCTGGTTTCCTTAGATCAATTCCCCCCTTTTCTTTTCCAGTAGTAAATTCTTTTACTATTATGACCGAGATAAAAATAATTTTCCTGGTTGGACTTGTGCGATTCTCCATTGAGACTTAGGAGCCTTCTTCACTGGAGAGTGATGGATCCAGGCATTCGGCTCCTTGATTTTCATAGCTGTGAATGAGGTTAGCAGCACTTGGAATGGTCCTTCCCACTGCGGTTCCAAAGTCTTATCTTAGGATGATTTCTTGTAGCAAGACTATGGTGACCTCCGGAGCTTTCACCGTTGTTATGTTAGCGGTCTCAATCGCGAATAGAACTTATCTACACACAGCAGATAAGCAGGCACTCCTTTATTCCAGTGCTGGGGAACACTGGGGATAGCTCCACCAAAGACGTGTTCACCGACAGAGACAAAGCACAACATATTTATACACTTTTTCAGCAGAGTCATGGTTACATAAGATCAATAAAATTCATAAAGTTTAAGTTGACCTTAATAATGATTGGCTTTCAGTTACCTCATCTTATCTATATTCCTATTTTACAGAAATCATTGGTCATCTTTACTGATTGATCTGAATAGAATGGGGGGAGGGAAATGATCAACTTACTCGTTATTTCCTGGAAATTATTATCATATGCAAATGTCTCTAACACATGAGTGGTTATACTGGACGGGGGTCCTCTGGTGGTTGTCGATAGTCTTCCTCACTGTGTCGGCTGATTGAACTCCATCCTTGCCCATGCTCACTCCACCTTTGGTTAATGTTCACCTCTCCCTTGGCTGATCTTCCCAACCAAACCAGTTTTCCTCTGGTACCTATTGTTTTAAGTCAAGATCCATAACCATTACCTATTGTGTTAATTCAGAGTCCATAACAATTCTATAGTGTTCAAGGCACACAGCATACTAGTTGCTTAATCCTAAGGGCCTTAGTGTACTTTATATTCTCATAGCTACTGTAGCTTCATGTTAAATCAAAATCATACTTTTAAACTAAAATCAAAATAATATTCTAGGATTCAAACTGTTTTATTAAGGTAACTGCAACAGTTATAGGTAGATTAAGGCAAATCACATCCAAATACGGATTAATGAATCTTTATTAAGGTAAGAGAGCAAATGCAGCGCTGGGGTGGCCGAGGAGTCGCAGCTCCGTCCAGGCTCACCAAATTGTTTAAGTTTCAAACCCCCTTTTATCCACCCAGCTGCTGGTTTCAACATCTTCAGCAAGCCTCCCGGCTTCTTCTGCAATCTTATCTTCTTTCTTCTCCTCGCTCCAGCCTCCCGTCGTGCTTGCGCAGTGCTCCCTGGTCATCGTGGGCAGGGGTCTTCAGATGAAGGCTCGTAGTCTTCTTCACGGTGTTCGCTAGCTGACCCTTACTTCTGCGCCAACTCAGCCCTGTGGTCACGTACACCTTGTCCTTCAAGTCTGGGCCAATTTGCAGCTCCTTTGTCTTTCTGGCTCAGTGGTTTCAGTTCCTCTCTTATCTCAAGGACAAGGGATACCAGAGATGGCCCGTCCTGTTCTTTCTCATTCCATTGCAAAGGAGTTACCGCCCTGTGATATGGACCATTTGATGAGCATCCCAAGGAGGGGGGGCTGTTGGGTTGGTGTTTCCTCAGATCAATTCCCCCCTTTTCTTTTCCCAGCAGTAAAGTCTTTTACTTTTCTTAAAATTTGGATCATTGTACTAATAATAGCTTTAGCCTAACTCAATAAAAGTAATTGTTTCATTACTTTTAGCAAAAACAAAATTCTTCTATTATTTATCACAAGCGGAAACACCTAAAGACTCAGCATAGCATCTCATCATGACACAACTGTTTCTGTGGCTAGGGAATTTTAGTATGATGGTTATGGGCTTTTTTACTGAATGATGAAATCCCAGTTACCCAGAAGCAATTCAAGAATTCACATATTTTCATGCAATCCATGTTTGCTTCAAATATCTGGTTTTGGCTTCCTACTGGGTGGGGGTTTGGTCCAATTCAGTCTTGCAAATCCAATTGGCAATACTGCATCTGCATTTTTACAAATTCTTATTTGGCTCCATGCTTGTGCTATGACTAAATGTGTGTTCCTTCTATGGCTGAACACATTTTTAGGGCATAACAGATAACTGAGTTAATATTTCCCCTATCTTCTGAGCTTTCTGTGGGAGCAGATTCTGCTGCACATCTGAGTCTTATCACTTTCACACAACACTCACATCTTCCTCCAGCCACACATGGGTTCTGCAAGCTGCAATGTGAGCAACAGGCACCTGAGTGGTTCTTCTTGAGTTGTATGGCTAAAAGTGGAATCTGTCTTTTGAGTCTTGATTACTGAGAAGCATCAGAATAAATTTTTCAGAGTTGTGGATGAAATTTAAGCTGCTATTTCTGCAACTTACTCAGTCTCTGCAGACCTTTTTGAAGGAGTTCTGAACTCACGGGTTCCAGAAAATGAGATTTTTTTTCTCCCCACAAATGGAGATGTCTGCTCCTTTACTACCCAGAGGACAACTGACTCAGTTGTAATTCTCACTGGGCACGATGGTTATTTCAGTCATTTCAGTTATTTCAGGACCTGTCAAATACCACCTCTCCTCCTGTCACATGCATGGCCAACTTCTGTTCCTACTAATCATACAGTTTTCAGTAATAATTTTTTTTTCCAGACTACTGATGAAATATCTCTTCCATTGTGGCTTCAATTTGTGTCAGCAATTACATAAATCTTAATTTCAACTATCTTCTTTCCTGGAGAGGGATTTCTTAAATATGAAGCGGTTTTTGGATGAAGGGAGGAGAGCCGTGAGCCCTGATAGTCAAGCTTACAAGGAGGTGTTGAGCAGTGTCCAAAGTGAAGAAAAAAAATCAAACATTTCTAACTTTCACAGACCCTCCCCTTCAGAGTAACCAGCACTTCTTTATCCTCGTTATGTTTGCCTCCCCACCTTCTTCTGCCTATCTCCTCATACCACTAGGAGGGGTTGATGAGTCACGGTTTGACATACCCTGTGTGGTTTGTTTCTGGTGACTTCTCAAGCTATGTCCAACTCACTCCAGTGCAATGGCCCATCCTGAGTTGTCTCTGCAGCACAGAACAAGCTTTGGGCAAGGTCCCAGTGCTCTGAGCTAGCCGTTACACTGGAGGATCTCTGGGGGTTAAGACAGCATCAGAAAAACCCACAGGAAAATAGGCAGGCTGGACCCCCTCAGCTCCCTGGGGAAGTACCGGCTGCGCTCAGCTGCCCTGGGCACTTGCTGCCTGTGATCCCAACGGCAAAGCTTGCACAAGAGCCCCGTGATGAGTGCACCCACGGAATGATCACGCGTTGCACACACTGCAGGAGTACTTCAGCCAGGGCTCAGCCTTCACCCGCACCACCGAATCTGCACTGGCAGGGTCCTTACTGGCATGTCTGCTGCGGCCCAAGCTTTGTGTCTGGCTCCGCCTTTGCTTGACAGCAGTGGCTGCCCAAGTTCAAGGTGCTCACAGCTCCATGCAGTCAGGTCCAGAAGGTCCTCAGTGGGGAGAGGCAGCATAAGTGTCTGCAGCCCTTGTCCAGGCTCCCCCACTGCCACTAGCTGCACATGGGGGAACAGCCTCTCACCTGCATCCAGTGTGGACACAGCTCCAACCTGCTCACACTTTAATGTAGGTTTGGTGGCCACCACAACCCCCTGGGAGATGTTGTGTGCTGGGGGAGCTTGGAGCAGAGTTGCCATTTCCAACCCCCATAAAGCCCTTGTCAACCTGCGTCCCCTTCTGGAAGACAGCGAGGAGGGGAAGAGCATACAGACAGCTGGGAAGTGCTCAGGAGAACAATTTTCCTGCTGGTTGCATGGAGCGATGTACTCCTGCCAGAGTCTGGTGATTACACGTCAAATGAGAAGGCTTGATGTAGCTACCCACAAGCACAAACTGAATTTTAGGGCATGGAAGGCCCCTTTGAGACCTGTTACACCACTCATCAGTAAGCTATATCGTCAAAAGAAAATTTTATCTACTTATTATCATTCACTGTCTGTATCTGCTGTAATGACAAGTGAGCAAAGGACCTTTCAAGCCCCTGCATTGTGATGAACATTTCTTCTGAAAATGAGTTAAGGCAGGGAATTCCAATAGCGTGAAGAAGGGCAGGTGAGTAATAAGTATCTTTAACAATTGTGCTGCCATCTTTGGCACTATAAAACCAGTCAGTTTGGCACAATTGGTGGCACTGGATGTTTTTGTTTCTCACTGTGTTAAACAATGAGAATCTCCCATGGCTTTCCTGACACAACCTTAGGGCTGATAAAGTGAAACCCGGAAAAATTAAGTTATTCCCTGCTCTGATTTTGCATGGAATTAGCAAAAAAAGGCAAGAAAACATGGAGAGAGAATACATGCTATAAAGAGGGAAAGAAAGAGAGGACAGCCAACTTCATCTCCAGAGTCTGTAAACGTTTTCTGACTTTCTGGCATGGGTGGCTGGGGGCATATAATAGCCTGTGTTACCAGCGTAGCAATGGCTTGGAGGTGAAGCTAAAACTTTCATTCCCATATGTGGGGAAGCTGTGCTGGGGGCTGCACTTTTTCCTTGCCCTTCCAGATGGCATGGTTCTGTTGCCAGACAATATTAAGGTTTCTGGGTCTTTGTTTCTACAAAATAAACTCTATTTTGATTTGACATAGAACCAAATGAAGCCTTCTTTCCCTAACCTGCCCAAGGTTGATGGTGAAATGTACAGTAGATCATGGAGCCAGCAGCAGGTCTGTGCACTGCTTTGGCTCTCAGCATTTCTGAGCATACACTTGGAAGCAGGACCATTCAACAGCAGTTTTTAAATCAGCCAAATAATTATAAATCCCATACTGAAAACAGACAGACTCCAGATAGTGATTAAATAAAGCCTTTCCACACAACTTGTCACAGGGTGAGAAGCAGGGGTAGGGGTGCGTGTATGGGATAGTTAGGAGTTTGAAGTTTGGGTGGTCCTTTTCCACTGCTTATAAGAGGCTCAGAGATCTGAAATAACAGGTAAAGAAACCTAATTCTGCAGAAACTTCCATCCACCATGGGGAGGACTGGCCAGCAAACACCCCTTGCTCTTCTCTGCCTAGCAGTCATGCTCTGTAATGCTGATGACTCATGGCCGAGTAACCTCGTTCCCCACCAGCCATACCAGTCTTCAGTCTGTGGAGATGCCTCTGAAGTCTGCTGAATATGTGCTGCCTGAGTGGAGAAGGGTGGGGAGTGTCGCCAGGATAATGCTGTGGCTTTACAATATGATTTTAAGTATGTGAAGTCAGTGCAAATCATGTTTCAGGTTTTTTTCTTCTCAATAAATAGTTGCAGGACAGTCTTCTCAGTGCCCCGATGCCTGTTGCTGGTGGCAGCTCACAGTGCCATGGGCAGAGCCTGAGCAGAGCATGGACACTGAGGTGCTCTTCTGGGGAAGCCCTCCTGCATCCCATGTCCTGCAGGCAGTCATGGTTGTGCTCCCTCTATCAGACGAGTATCTTGATGTAGCCTTGGGGTTTTTTTGGATTTTGGTTTCTTCTAAGAATGCATTTAATCCCTTTCTGAGCTCATTTTTTGCTCTTTTACACACACCTTTATTTCTTTTTCTTTTCTTTTTTTTTTTTTGTTGATAAATATCTTACACTTTTTTTCCATTATTTTACAACCATTTCTATTTTCTGTACTAGAAACCCAGCAAGTATTGAGTATTTTTGACATTATGTATTGAGTAAGGATTAGTCCAGATGTGTCTTATTTCCCCTCAGGAAGTCTAAGAGATGTCAGCATGTGGGTTTTTTACATTATTCCTGTCATGGTTTCAGCTCAGAGGGTAACTGAGCACCACACAGCTGTTCACTTCCCCTCTCCACTCCAGTGCTGAGAAGGAGGAAAATAAGCCAAGGCTTGAGATTCGAGATAGGACAGGGAGAGATAAATCACCCCTTATGGTCATGGTCAAAGGGCAAACTCATTAGGAGAATAAAATAAAGAACATAAATCTATTACAGACACTAACAACAACACCACTTAACAGACAGAGTAGGACAGCAAGAAGCACCACCACGTCTTGAGAACACCTTCCCCCCGCCCCTCCCTTCTTCCCAGGCTCAGCTCTGCTCCAGATATCTCTGCCTCCTACCCAAAGCAGCACAGGGGGCAGAGGATTGAGGATGCAATCAGTGCTGCTACTTCTTCCATCTTCAGTGGGGGCAGCTTCTGGAACTTCTCCCCCTGCTCCAGCGTGATTCCCCTCTCACAGGAGACAGTCCTCCACAAACTTCCTCTGACGTGTCCCTCCCACGGGCTGCAGCATTTCCTGAGCTGCTCCATCGTGGGACACCAACTTTCTCCAACTGGAGTCCCTCCCATGGGCTGCAGCCCTTCCCGAGCTGCTCTGGCTTGGGACACCCCCACATGCTGCAATCCTCCCAGCGCTGAACTACAACAAGGGGGGCTGCTTCTTCCCACAGGATCCCAGCTGCCTTCAGGTGTAGACACCTTAAATGACCGTGCAGGGCCTCCCACAGGCCATAAATCTGTGTCTGCTCCATTACAGATCTTCATGGATGGGTGGCAGGGGGGGACCGCCCTGCCGTCTCACCACAGAATACAGGGGGGTCCCTACTCTGGGACACATCTGCCCTTGTTTCTTCCTCCACTCCTCCACTGACCTTGGTGTTCACGCAGCTGCCACAACTCCTCCCCACAATTCCGACTCCTCCTCACCACATCCCTTCTTAAATATGTTATTGCAGAGTCGCAGCTGATTGTCTCAGCCTTGGTGCAGAGGTGGGTCTGACTTGGAGCTGGGAGAACTTCAAAAAGCTTCTCACAAGGGCCACCGCTGTAGCCCCCTCCCCTGCTACCAAAACCCCCACCACTCACTTTAAACCCAGGACAATTGCTAAATTATCAATGTAGAAATTGTCCTAATCATCATGCCGTCATTTATTATGATTAACAGTTATTACTAATCCATAATCCGGAGGTGCAGGAGTATGGACTATTCTATTTTATAGGATCCCTAGCAAATGTACACAAACAATCTTTTCCCCAAAAGTGGGCTTTGTCATTCCATTTGCTGTAGCCAACACTTGGAACAGCCTCATGATAAAATGACCATGTCTGAAAATCCCCCCTGTCATTGTTCACCTTGCACTGAAGATACTCTAATTGTTTAAGACCCATCTGCCTTCTGTCCCAGCAAGTTTTCCAGAGTTGAGTGGATGGCTCCATGGACTTTTTCCAAGATTGGAATTAATATAAAAAAGCTTTGGGAGCCAGCTGAATGAATTCTGCCTCAGGAATGACAATATTTGCATGATGAGATCAGAGAATAAATAAGCTGTTAATGTGTTTTCCTAACACTGTTCTCATAGCAGCAGGAACCAAAAATTGGTCCAAATGCAACACTCCTCAGCAGAGAATGGCCAGGGAGATATGGAAACAGCCACGTCCCAAGCCCCTTGCCTTCAGGCAGAGCCTTTGAGGGAGAAAATGGATGTGAATGCTGTTTTGGCTGACTCAGTGGGGATGGAGGGCAGGAGCTATAGCTGTACTGTTAGTGAGTTGTGAATGACCCTGGAAGCAGCCGGAGTGTTCTCCCTCTGTGTGTTCCATAGCACATCCCAATACACTGCTTTACTCTAAGACAAGAGGGAAAAAATATAATTGAGGAAGGGCCTAATTTCAGAAGGAACAAGATAATCATAAATATTGAACACTAGAACAAATAATTACAAACAAAAGGAAACAAAAAAAAAAATTGACAAAATCTGTTTTTTTCCCAGAAAAGTCACCCACTTTTCGTGGAAGTCTGGAGTCAAGGCGAGAGACTCGGCTAACATCCAGGAGCACTGATTTCAGTTGTACTATGAATATTTAATGAGCTGAGGAGTGACCATGAGCTAAACAGGGGTTAGGATTCTCTTCAGAAATAAATCAGAATTTCTAAAGACCACATTAACAGATATACAGAATAAAAAAAAAATCCAACAAAACACTGGCATAATGTGTCTATCAATGTGTCTGTAAATCGTTGTGATTAGGCAATAATGAGCTTCACATTGACCTGAGAGACTTTGACAACAACCATCATTTTGCCTAATACATGTCATTCGAAATTTCTGGGGAGACTGAAAATTGCAAACTGATCCTCAGAAGCTTCAGCAGCGGCAGTGTAGGTAAGGAGGATACAAGGGATAAACTGGAACTTCCAGCAAGGCAAGGATGATCTGCAGATGAAATGTTATATTATATAGTGGCAAGACATCAAATACTTTTTGCATCATGTGAATGATCTTGTCTTGTCTGTCTTGTAAGGGATCATGCAGGACCTTTCATGATCTGGCACCACCAGCAAGGCTCAGAGCACAGGTAATAGAGCATTCAGCATAATCACAGAGCCCAAAGAAATACCATCCCAGAATATTACTGATTCTCCTGGGGTTACAAGTTCTTCTCAGATGAAGGTCACCAATCCTAAAGACTTAAAAAGGCATAACATAATTTAATAATACTTCCTGGAGATCTGTGAAGGCAAAGCTCTCACTTCATGAGGTATCTAGAATTGATTGTACCAACTAAGCTCTCTATTTGCAAAGGAAACTTTGATGCAACAACACCTGCCTGAAGAGGGACCTGGACATGCAATTTACTGGACACTTAAAAAAGCAACTGATAGTTGTTTTCATGTCTGGGTTTTCTAGCAGTTAAGACAAGGCACTATCACAAGTAGGTAACATCAGCAAGACAGACCTAAATATCTTTGATCCCAGAGACACTGCCACTAGTCCAAACTGTGGCCTTCACTCTTGCTCAACAGGTCCTCACCACACTTGACTGGACGAAGGAGAGGTGTGAGGGCAGGGACTTTGCCCCACTGCAAAGGACTGCATGCTCCTGGAAGGCCAGAGAAGATGTGCAGGGTGGACCAGCCACGGTGGTGGGGACATGGCTCTAGTGACACATGGAAGTTGGAGTTTTAACAAGACTTGCTGGTTTTCTCCACAGGGAATTCATTGGTCGAACACAAAAACATGCTGGTCTTGACCAAAGACTGTGATAGCAATGTGTACTCTAATGACTGTGCTGTAACCTACACAGGTGCCTGGTGGAACCACCAGTACCACAACTCCAATCTCAGTGGCTTTTACCCCCATGGAGGTCATGACAGTATTGCAGTTGACATCAGCTTGCAGACAGACAAAGGACAAAAATACTCTTACCAGCTGTCGGAGATGAAATTCAGAATAATGTAGCCTGGCAGGAAGGTTGCAGTTTGTCTGTGGCCTTCAGGAAAATTTTCAGTGACACAGCTTGTTGCCATCAGAGATGGATGTCATTTTTGGAGCTCAGAGGGCAACTGAGCACCACACAGCTGCTCACTCCTCCCTTCTCTTCCAGCCATGAGAAGGGACAAATAAGCCAGGCTTGGGATTCGAGATAGGACTGGGAGGGGCAAATTACCCTACCACTCACTCAAAGCCAGGACATAGCCCAATCTATTTTTTCTGGCTCCATCCAGACATCATGCAATACAAGCCATAAAAACATGCTGGTCTTTTTAATGTGGAGAATAAGGATTGGATTTTCAGGAGAGTCAAGGGACAGACTTTCCTGGTTTCCTTAAGGGCTGAACTCTCTTATAGTTTCTCTATTGTAAATCTTTTCAGGCTGGTTTAATAATATCATTTAGGGTGACAGTGTTCAGCTGAGCCTGGAGAGGAAAGGTGTAGATTCAGTGTTAATGGTTTGGTTAATGGGCTGCTCAGTCCAATATTTCGTTCACTGATTTGACGTCCATTGTGGCATTCATAAAAGTACTGGGTGGCTTTATTACTTGTAAGAGTACAAGGTTTTAATCGAACATCTACTTTATTTAATTTTGCTTGTTTCAGCATAAATGAATCTTGTAGAATGTGACTTTTTCTTTTCCTTTAGCCTGAGCTGGGAGTAAAGATCGAGGACTGAGTGCTGCTGGAATTAGACTGTTGTCCTGGGTGCAGCTACAATCCAGCTGAAATACATTGTCCCATCTTTGAGTGAGTGGTGGGTTTTTTGATTGCAGGGGAGGAGGGTACGGGAGTGGCCCCTGTGAGAAGCTTCTCAGAGCTCCCTCAGCTCCAAGTCTGCTCCACCTCTGCACCATGTCTGAGCCGATCAGCTGCGCCTCTGCGATAACAAATTTAAGAAGGGACGTGGTGAGGAGGAGTCAAACTTGTGAGGAGGAGTTGAAGCAGCTGCATGAACACCAAGGTCCGTGGGAATGGAGGAAGTAAGGAGCAGGGAGGTGTCCCAGAGCAGAGACGCCCCTGTATCCTGTCGTCAGACAGCAGGGTAGTCCCCCCCACCCATGAAGGGCTAGGGTGGAGCAGACACTGATCTGTGGCCTGTGAGGAGAATTTCGTGGCTGACCAAGGTGCTGTGCCTGAAGAAAGCCAGGATCTTGTGGGAAAAAGTAGCCTCTCCTTTTGTAGTTCAGCGCTGGGAGGATTGCAGCATGCGGGGGTGTCCCATGTCAGAGCAGCTCGGGAAGGGCTGCAGCCGTGGGAGGGACTCCAGTTGGAGAAAGTTGGTGTCCCACGCCAGATCAGTGTAGGGAAACGCTGCAGCACATGGGAGAGACTCATGTTGGAGAGGGTTTGTGGAGGACTGTCTCCTGTGAGAGGGGGACCATGACGGAGCAGGGTGAGAAGTTCCAGAAGCTCCCCCCACCAAAGATGGAAGAAGCAGCAGTACTGACTGCACCCCCCATTCCCTCCCCCTGCGCCACTGGGGGAGGAGGTAGAGATATCGGGAGCAGAGCTGAGCCCGGAAAGAAGGGAGGGGTGGGCAGAAGGTGTTCTCAAGACGTGACAATGCTTCTCACTGTCCTACTTTCTTAAATGTTGTTGTTGTTAGTATCTGTAATAGATTTATGTTCTTTATTTTATTACCCTAACAAGTCTGCCTTTTGCCCATGATGATAATGGGTGATTTTCCCCTCCCGGTCCTATCTCGAATCCCAAACCTGGTTTATATGTCCCTTCTCATGGCTGGGAGAGAAGGGAGAAGTGAGAGGCTGTGTGGTGCTCAGTTGCACTCTGAGGTCAACCCACAATAGGCTAACAGGTACGCTTGACATACAGAAATGCAGATAGTGGTGCCTGTTACGGGAAATGATTTCCTACTCTAAGCTCTGCGGCTGCTTAACTAAGCAGATACACTAGAGGCTAGTCAGGAGAGCATGAAAATCCCCCACTGAAGAGGAAGGAAACAAATATTTTTATGTAGTGGTCACTAAAAAATGTGAAATTTGAAGCCTGAATGGGAATATTAGGAGAAGTATATGCAAAACCTTCACCAAGAACCAAATTGTGGAGTGGCTGGAAGAAAATAGGCCTGTTGTGAGCGATCCAGACCGAGGGGCCTCACAACTGCAGCAGTTGTGAAGGACATATGCAAGGTCGAAAGAGATAATGAAGTTGGGGTTTTGAAAAACTGCCTATGTTACAGAGAGGTAAGGAGGTTGGAATGTAAAAAACAAGATAACAAGAGGGAGAAACAGAATGTAGGTACAGCAGAGCAAGGCGTGTGAACAAGCAGCTTTAACCTATTAGCAACCAAAACGTAACACGTGCGCTTTGTGCTAGTGTATAAATTGCTGTGTATCCTTGAATAAAGTGGCATTAACTTGATCACATTGATCGTGCATGTTGTGTCCCAGGCTTCAGCGTCACCAAATAGTTCACCTCATGCAGGTATAACCTCCAGTTTTGTGACATTTGTCTGGCCCAGCAACAGGCAAATTTTTGGAAGAATTATTCTGCTGTTTATCTCTTTCCATCCTTGCCCATTTGATGTGCATACCTTTTCCATATGCCCCTGCAGTAAGAACCTCTTTGACATGCATACCCTCTCCAGATGCCCTTGGAGCAAGAGCCTCCTTTGCCCCTTTCCTGACCACATTCCTTGTCCAACCAGTTGTGCCAGAGCAACCAGCACCAGCTATGTCTCCACTGCTCTGTACATGGGAAAATTAATACCAGCATTGAAAAAAGGTTTTGGCATTGCCTTACTACTCTCCAGGATTCATCTGAGCAGGGAGGGTACGGAGCAGCTTTTTCCTATCTTATAAATCACACCTCTGCCTGTCTTCCCTGCTATCAGTGATGAACAGCTGCCAGTCTTTCACAGCTCAGAAGACGTGTTACCAGAGATTATAAAATAAGTTAAAAATGGAAGGCAGCAGGAAATACCTTGTCAAAGCAGAGGCTGATAGAGAGGCTGGCAGAAAAGAAACCACTAAAATGACATCCTTTTGGGGTAGGCCATCTCAATATATCACCAAAAGGAGAATTAAGTAAAGGGTCCCAAACATCAGCTCCTAGAGGAAACCAAGCAAATGCCAAACCAAATGTTCAGCAAGGACATGCAGCCAGCGTGCAATAACTGACAGGGACCTGTCCTAATTGAGTCTTGAAATTAGGAAACCACTGTGGCCCAAAATCAGTGTATGGAAATGTGGAGAAGGAGCCCCTAGATGCAGGTTCAAAGTGGGTGCTCAGTGTTCATAAATCACTGTGCTGCCTAGCTGCACAGGACTAAGACATGCACCAGCTGTGGAAAAGGTTGGATTTGCCCTGCCCAGCCTGAAGGGTCTGTGGGCACCAGTCAAGACCGGTGAAACTAGCAGCCTGAACTTCTCACAGTTTTCATTGAAGCTGCCCTGGGAAAGCAGAGAGTAAAACCTTGTTCAGCAACACAGCACGTGAAACCCAAGGGGTGACTGGGGGGAAGTCTCCATTTGCTTCCCCACATTTCCCCTTTCTGATAAGGACAACTGTCTTTAGAAACTCTACCAGTTATCTGTGCCTTTTTGGAGCCTTGGGAACCCTTTTGAACTGGTTTTGTAGTAAGGACAAGGGAAATGTGCAGCAGGGTTTTAGCACTGAGAGGCTTGGGCACTCAAATATGCCATATATTCACAAAACCCAGAGCAGAAAGGCAAAACCAAGGGACATCTTTTGAAAAAAACTGCTATCTTGCCTTGGGCAAATATTCCCACCACAGATACTAAGACTGGTTATGGGCTGAAGAAATTTTCCCTTCAAAACTGAAGTGTTCATCAAAAAAAAACCCTGAAAACTTCATTATTTGCACATAGGGAAGACCTATAAATAGCACAGCCCACAAAATACTAAGCCAGAAGATCATCTTTCCTTGTTGCTTTGGGTGATAAACTACCCTTACAGGTTGACATCACTACTTTTCCAGCAAGGCAAGTCTCCAAAGTGCATGGAAGCTGCCCTTGAGCACCCACAGTGGTGCCAACTCTAAAACAAGCTCTTATTTCACATCACTTAAAATCAGAGCTGTCATAGTTTACCTCCCAGTTCCACAGTGCCAACTGTCTGCCCTTCTTGCAGCTTTAGGAGTTGTGTGGCAATGTCCTCAGGTTAGCACAGAGCAGAGGAGTGCAATGACTGGGGCTTGCTGATTGTTGTTTTAGGTACGTACAGTTTTTGTGGCTTTCCCCATCCTTCCTGCAAAGCTCTATGATCCTGGTGGCAGGAAAGGCCCAGGACCCCACCAGGAGCCAGGATTTCACCTATGATTTTGCATTAATCAGTTCTAGATGCCCTGTTGTGCAGTTATGATATTTCTGCATTAACTTTTTGAAGCTCTTCTGTCACCTGTTTGTGCCTTCTGATTTGCTAAACTTATTTTCTTGGGGCTTTGCAGACCAGTCCAATTCTGGGGACTTTACTCTTTGCATTTATGTCTCTAGAGGTGAAGTGACAGGTCACAGTGTTTAGAGGTGCTCCCCATTCACCCAGTGCACTAAAAATTCTTGTCTGGACTTTTGAGACTCACAGGGGATATTTCCCAGGGCTCAAGGAAGAATCTACATAGAAAAAAAGAATTGCTGATGGTGTAAATGGTCAATTAAGGACATTCTGATCACTGCGCCAATTTCAAAATCTACACTTGGGGACCTGATCTACTTTGGACTAAGCTTGTACATTGGCAGTTTCCCCCCTGTTCCCAAAGGTAGCTGCATCCACAAGGACACTGCTGCTCTCCTCAGATGGAAGCAGGGTGACATCTCTACATGTCCCCCAGGCTGAATGGAGCCCAGAGCTCGTACCACCTAAGGGGATGCATCAGTGCTGGGCAGATACATCACAGCTGCCTCCACAGCATGCGTTCTCGATCCCAGACAGAGCTGGCCACCCTGCTAATGGAGCAACTGGGAAAAGCTGGGCAAACACATTCTTAATTTTTTGGGCTTGGTTTTGGGTTGTTTTTTGTTTTGTTGGGGTTTTTTTGGGGGGGGTGGGGGTGGGGCAGGACAGGTCTAGCCTGGAGCTCTTGAGTTTTTTGCAGGAAACAGCTTCAGGTGGAACATGGGTAGTTGGCCCAAGGTATTTGTTGGAAGCCTGGGAAAAGCAAAATAGCAGAAAAACTGCAAAATACACATTTCCTTAACAGATGGTTATCAGAACAAACACAGGGACAGGGTGGAGAGCTGGTGATTTGTGTTGTCATGGCACCAAGGAGGAATGGGAAGCGAGGTGGAGGATGTGCAGTCCTGTTCTTCCACTTCACCCAAGGAATGTTTTGCACAACTCTGTGGATATTATCTCCCATTCTTCTACTTTTCCCACAACTGCATGCACATTGCACCAAGGAATGTGCTGTCTCATTACTCAAGAAACAATGGATTGACCACAGTCCCACCCACTCACACATACACATCTAGATAACTACTACCCTGAGTTTGTATTCAGGGTAGCACAGATCTATGAGTTTGTTCTCCTCACTGCCCCCCAGAAGGGATGCCTTTTGGTAAGATTTGTGCCCTTGGCTACACCGAGTGATTACCTGGGAATTAAGTGTGTGACTGCAATCATTTTTGTGTGTAGGGCTATATAGCCAACCTGTAGTTTGTGAATTTATCGTCGGCAATCTCAAAGAATCTGTAAAAGTTGCATAAGAATAAACTGTACTGTTCGTACACCTGACTGCTTCTCTTGAATGGCACTGGACCTGCAGCACATGGGCTGTTTGTGCATCTGGTGTCAGGCCTGTGGTCACGGCAATAATTGGCATACCTCTTAAGAGATAAGACCAGCTGCCCCTAGCCCCTCTAATCTCTGAGGAGTGGCTAGAACACAAGGGGATTCATCTTTCACCAGATTAATTCATCTCCTTAAATGCAACAGTATTGCAGCCATTTCCAGGCACAGAGCACAGAATATAAGGCATTGGGCAGGAGAAGGCTTCTCAGTGCTAGGGGCTGGCTCTTATTCATCTCCACCTGCCCCATGGGGCAAGCACAAGTCTGTCTCAGATGGGCAGCACAGGCTGTACAGATGAGAGAGGGGTCACAAGTCACCAGTCACCCAACAGCTGCCCTGCATAGACCACTCCCTCCGCAGCAACTCAGATGCACCTGCTCATTTTTTCTCTTACCTTATGAAAGGCTGAAGAAAAAAGCTGCTCTCATTTCACCCCAAGAATTGCATACACACTGCTTGACACAGATGAGAGACGTTTTCGCATGTAAAGCATAACCCGAACCTGAATGCAACCAGTCTGATCACAGTCCCTCTAATTTCACTGCACTTTTTTTCAGATGGGGGCAGGAAAGTAAGGTGTGCATTTCCCTGCCAGAACTGTTCTTAGGAATGACAATAAACACAACATCTACTGGATTATTATTTTATATGCATGCATATTTAAGTATGTATAAGAATGTGTATATGAGTGTGTATATGTTTGGGCTATTTGGAGAACACGGAATTTAAGTGACAACCAAATACTTATCTTGCCCCTGCCTTCTCCCATTTGTTTAACATTAAAGTAGGCTGTCATATATCATTGGAATTTGGGATGTTAGAGGGAACTCATGATAAAAGAGAGTACTTGAGGGGGAGCTATGTTCTGCCTCTGATATCCTGATAGCTGGGAAAGGCTCCAAAAAATAACTGTCTCCTCTGAACTGGGATGCAATAATGAGGAGAAAAACACATTTTTCCCTCTGCTATAATTCATAAACTTTACAGGCTCTGTGTCTGAAGGTAACGTGGGGGTCGAACTCAATGAAGCAGTTTGAACCCCTAGTAATTCTGCTGCTAATGACCAGAGCACAGGGCACAGCAACAGCAAAGCAAAATAGAAATCCTGGTCTCTATTACAATTAACAGGGACTGGAGAAAAAAACAGAGGGAATATAGAAAAATCAAACATGCTCTGACCACCTAACCTTGCCTGGATACAGAATTTTAATTCCGTATCAGTCATGGAACATGTATAAACTGAAACCCCTGCTTGAAGTGTTGCAAAGTGATGCTGGGCCACCTGGCAGGCAGAGCACTGGAACATGAGCCAGGCTGTGCAGCTCCTTTCTGCCAGTGGCCTCAGCTGACCTTGGGCTTTCTGTCTCCCAGTGCCTCAGTTTCCCCATCTACACAGTAAGCTCTGCTCTTTGTAAAGGGTCACTAACAGGCAGAATGATGGAAGTTGCTTGCACTTACCTAAATCAATGTTTTTGCTGGTTCATTTCCTCTATTAATATAACATAGAAGGGGAAAAGCATCGAAAATTTGCAGAGGGCAGAGGTAAGGCAGCCTGGGTGTGGTGGGTTTGTGCATGTTGTGGGGTTTTTGGTAGCAGGAGAAGGGGCTACAGAGCTGGCCCCTGTGAGAATCTTCTCAAAGCTCCCCCGGCTCCAAGTCAGACTCACGTCTGCACCAAGGCCAAACCAACTAGTGATGGTGGCTGTGCCTCTGCGATAATGTATTTAAGAAGGGGAACCTGAGAGAAGTTGTGAGGAGGACACTTCTGCAAACACCGAGGTCACTGGAAGGAAGAAGGAGGAGGAGGGGGCAGTGCACCAGAGCAGAGACCCCCCTGTATCCCATGATGAGAGGTCAGGACCTCTTCCCTGCAGTGCATGGAGGTCGCTGGTGGAGCAGATGCCACCTGCAGCCCATGGAGGAGCTCACGCCGGAGCAGGGGGCTGCACCTGGAGAAGACCAGGACTCTGAGGGCAGCCCACACTGGAGCAGTTCATCACTGGGAGGACTGCAACACACAGGAGGGACCCAGGGAGCAGGGGAGGAGTGTGAGAAGTCCCCCTCCTGAGGAGGAAGGAGAAGAACAACAGATAATGAACTGATAAAAACCCCCATTGCCTGCCCCCCTGTGCGGCTGCAGGGGAGGAAGGAGAGAAACTGGGAGCAAAGCTGAGCCCAGGAAGGAGGGAGGTGTGGGGGAAGGTGTTCTTAAAATGCGGTTATACTTCTTACTGTCTCAGTGTCTAGCTCTACAATACTATCTGTTAATCTATACAACACCCCCAAACTCCCACATTCATTGCTTTTACTTGCACTGTTCCTCAACTCCATAGGGTTCAGTTTCCACTCCAAAACATTTCAGAGCCCTAATAATCTCCACAAAGATTGTCTTCATTTCCTCAGAGGTGAGAAGAGTGGGACTGGGTGATGCTGACCAGCTTGCTGATCTCCAAGGATGCCCAGGAATCCCAGATGCCTCTGGCCCAAAAGAAGAACCAGGTCTCCCAGGAACAAAAGGTGAAGACCCAAAAGCTAGCAATGAACACTGATATCAGACAGTGTCCTGGGTTTGAGTGGGTGGTGGGGTTTTTTGGTAGCAGGGGAGGAGGCTACAGGAGTGGCCCCCTATAAGAAGCTTCTCAAAGCTCCCTCAGCTCCAAGTCAGCTCCACCTCTGCACCAAGGCTGAGACAATCAGCTGCGACTCTGCAATAACATATTTAAGAAGGGATGTGGTGAGGAGGAGTCGGACTTGTGAGGAAAAGTTGTGGCATCTGCGTGAACACCAAGGTCCGTGGAAGAACATAGGAAGAAAGTTGGGGGGGAGGTGTGCTGGAGAAGAGACGCCCCTGTATCCTGTGGTGAGATGGCAGGGCGCCCCCCCCCCCGAAGATCTACAGTGAAGCAGACACTGATTTATGGCCTGTGTTTTTTGCATTGATGATCGAGGTGCTGTGCCTGAAGAAAGCCAGGATCTTGTGGGAAAAGAGAGCTGTGCTGTTGTATTTCAGCGCTGGGAGGATTGCAGCATGTGGTCGTCCCACGCCAGAGCAGCTCGGGAAGGGCTGCGGCCTGTGGGATGGTCTCCAGTTGGAGAAATTTGGTGTCCCACGCCAGATCAGTGTAGGGAAACGCTGCAGCACGTGGGAGAGACTCATGTTGGAGAGGGTTTGTGGAGGACTGTCTCCTGTGAGAGGGGGACCACACTGGAGCAGGAGGAACAAGTTCCAGAAGCTCCCCCCACCAAAGATGGAGAAAGTGGCAGCACTGCCTGAACCCCCCATTCCCTGCCCCTGCGCCGCTGGGGGGGGAGGTAGAGATATCAGGAGCAGAGCTGAGCCTGGGAAGAAGGGAGGGGTGGGGGGAAGGTGTTCTCAAGATGTGGCAATGCTTCTCACTGTCCTACTCTGTTATGTGTTGTTGTTAGTGTCTGTAATAAATGTATGTTGTTTTTTTTCTTCCCCTAACGAATCTGCCTTTTGCTCGTGACCATAATGGGTGATCTACCCCTCCCAGTCCTATCTCGAACCCCAAGCCTGGCTCATCTATCCCTTCTCATTGCCAGAAGAGAAGGGAAAGAGAATGGCTTCGTGGTGTTTGGCTACCGACCAGGCTCAAACCATGACAGACAGCTTCGTTACTTTGGTCTCCTGGTGTCAGCTGGGATAGAGATAATTTTTCTTCTTAGTAGCTAGAATAGTGCTGTGTTTTGGATTCAGTATGAGGTTTGGTATGAGAAGAATGCTGATAATAATATACTGATGTTTTCAGTTGTTGATGAGATTTCAAGGACTCTCCAACACGCCATATCCTGCACACACAGAGGTGCACAAGAAGCTGGGAGGTAGCATGGCCAGAGCACCAGACCCAAACTGGCCAGTGAAATATTCCATACAATATAGCAACATGCTCAGTGTATAGAGTCAGCTTTGAAGTGGGGCGTTCTCTTTTGCTTCCTGGATTACGATTGTGGGATCTTGGTATTTCAGGATCACTAGCTGGGAGCGGACTGAGTATCAGTTGAGGGGGGCATCAACAATCACATTGTGTATTATCCATTTGTACTTTCCATTATTTTTCCTATTTTATTCCAATTATTAGATTGTTTTTATCTCAACCTACAAGTTTCCCTTTACCACTCCGATTCTCCCCCATTTCCCACACAGTGGGAGAGTGAGCAAGTGGCTGCATGGTGTTTGGCTGCCAGTGGGGTTCAAACCATGACATTTGGGTAGGGGAAGCAAGCTGAAGGTTCGAGTGTTGACTGGCCTTGCACTGGCTTCTGTGAGCAGCTGGAGAGTTGAATAGGAGTAGAAAACCCCATCTAGAGATGTGCTTGTACACATGGAATCATCTTTTTTTCCCTGAGTCCTGTCACAAGTCTGAAATGGTCCTGGGGTGTTACATGTCATAAGTCATTTGTTTCTTCTACAGTAAAAACACTGTTTATTTTCTGAGTCTTTATTGAACAGGCTGGGTGGAAGGGAGGCTGTGATGCTCCTGCATGTCTACCAGGGAACAGCTTGGGAACCGTATTGGCACCCCCTACCCCAGGAAGCAAAGAGGGTGTGTGTGAGGGGACATGTTGGGGAGGGATCTGTGTGTCCTTCAGGGTTTTCATAGCCAACTCATAGAGAAGGTGAATCTGATTAGCAGAGGGAGAAAATCCATTGCAGCAAAATCCATGGACTGGCACAAGATGTACAAAGCTCACAGAAAGTCATATATGAACTGCAGATTAGGACTCACACTGGCCATACCCATGTAGTGCAGCTTCAACATTAGAAAAGGAGTAAGATATGTTGCAAGATTGAATCCAATTAACAAAACCCAACTTCCTTGTTTCTGTGAAAACCAAGGCCCAGCTGCCCAAGCTTCTCTATCATCTCCCCTCTGGTCGGTTTGCAATATGCACATACTAACTGAGTCTTTCCTTGCAGGAGAAATGGGGGCCCAGGGACTCCCCAGGAAAGCAGGACGACCTGGTGCAAAATGTAATGCATACCATAGCTCTAATCCATAAATCTACCCAAGTTCATGACATGCACTGGGAGACTGGGTCTAGAGGTGAACTGTATAGCTGGCCGTAGTCCAAGAAACATCCCTGGAGTAGTGTAGGGAAAGCAGGATTTGGGGGTATGGATCTTGCATGGCGTGAGTCATAGAAACAACATCCTTGAGTGGGACCACATCACAGAGGATAGATATTAGTCTTCTTCTAGAAGTTCCCCACTGACACTTACCAGCCCCTTAAAATCAGACCTCTTCCCATTTTTCACTCCTAACCTAACCTCCCCACCACCACAACAAACCTGCCCAAATGCCCTCCCTCTCTGAGGAGCTTTGGGGTGCACCAGCCAGGATCCCTGATGCAGAGACATGATGCTGAGTGCTTCCAGCAGCCTCCAGTCCTAGACTTGGTGTGTGAGGCCATTGTAGCCTACTTGACCAGAAGGATGGGACTAAACCACCAAGAAACATCCGGTGAAGCAAGGAGGGAATTTCTTTGCAATGGGATGAGCCCCTGAAAAGAGGAAGATGTCTGCTGAGAAATCATCTTTCACTCCCTCCAGGGTGTGCTTAAGGTCTTCAGCAGGATCTGTGTGCTGCGGACATTGGAAAAGTGTCTCTTCTAAAGAAACCAGTTCCCAGCACAGGGTGGTACCCAGGAACTGAGCACTGGTGCACTGACTAGCTGGGAAAAAAGCCCCTTTGCATGCTGAATATATAGCTATTTCCTGGCCAAAGTCACCAATACTTCAGTTGAAATCCCACTGGGAGATGGATGAACCCACTGAAAAAGCAGCTATTGCCCAGAATCTCACAAGTGTCTGAAAACAGAAAGCCCCCACAAAGTCACTGAGCAGGAGCTATGAATTCCCTATACACTCTAGCAGATAGAGCAGCAGTTCTCTCTCCCCTGTGTTCTGCTCTTCCTGCTGTTCCTGAGAGATGACGCAGATCAAGGGAGTGGCCAAGCCAGAGTGGCAGAAGTACCAGCTGGGACACTCAGCAGAGTACTGTGGATTTGCACCACTTGACAGCCTCTCCTGCACATTCGGGACATATGGAGGGGCTGGAGCAGCCATTTGGGGAGCCACAGTAATTCAATCATATGGACTCATCTGTGATGAGCATTCGTTCTTTGTCTTTTGCAGGGGCAGCTGGAGAACACTGGCTTTTCAGGACCAAAAGGTAAATCATGCTGCACTGAATTTATCGTGTGAGCTGGTTTAGTTAAACTTCCATTCTATGCTGTTCTGGAACAACACATCAGGTGGAAGCAACTATAGGGAAATAAAAGTACCCCACCAGATACTGGCTGGGGCTGTTTGGTGACAGTTGAGCCCCACTGTAGGCTCAGCACCAGCCCAGGTGGTGTGAGCAGCCACTCTCCCAAACCAGCTGTTCAGCAATAGGGGCTGACCCCAGCTTGGGTGCCTGACGCTGCTTCCCAGCACCATCAGCTACAGAAACCATAGGGCTTCACACATCCCAGCCTGAGGGACCAGACAGATTTGGGCAGACCTCTGGCCTTCCCATGCTATGCCAAAAGGCAGAGGGTCAGATGAAACTCCAGTCACTCACTGCTGGTGCCAGAAGAACATGTCTCTCTACCAGCACTAGCAATAGGGTAGAAGGAAAACAAGCTTTTTTTCCCAGTGCTGTTATCCTGCATGCAGGTATCACTGGCACCCTGTCTGCGCTGCACTTCCCTCACTGGAGCTTGGCTTGTAAGAGCTGGGGACCAAGCACTGCTGATCTTGTGGCTAGTTCAGTACATTTCCTCCAGCTGTTACAGCTGCTCCCAAACCACTGACTAAAGCTCTCTGCCAGCAGCACCATTCCTCTCTCAGGGCTTTTGATCCTGCCTTCCCATGGGTGCATTTCCTCCTCCTTCCCACACCCACCTGCTCCTGTACCATGTGTCCCAGCCCAATGGGACTCAGTGGGACAAAAGGTTGGTACCCAAAGCTGTGGGTTGGCCAGCAGCAGGCAGAGCAGCCAGGTCCAACGGCAACACTTCTTCTGTCCAGCCCCAAATCAGATGTCAGGGGAAAATATACCATGCCTTGTCCAACAGCCCAAGAGAGGCAAGGCTGCTGCTCCTTGTGCATCTACAATGTGTCCCACACCCCTGGCAGCCATTCCATGTACTTGCTTGTCAACCTAGAGAGCTGCTCCCAGTGACTGAGGGTACTGGGTGCTACCACTGTCACACCGCTGTGACTTGAGTTCCCACCTGCCGTTATCCCTCAGTATTCTCCTGGGTCTGTACAGATGGGCCTTGGTAGGCTGCTGGGTCTCCTCTGTTGGGCCCAGGAGCAGTCAAGGCAGAACATATACTGAGTTACTCCTCCTGCCTGGTTTCTCTGTGCCTCTGCTGTGTGTGCAGATGAGCTAAACACTTCCTTTAACATCACAGCCCTCTACCAGTGCAGCAGGATTTGTCTGGAAAAGCAAATGATGCCAAGTGCTGCAGGAGGTGGGGACAGGGTATGGAAGGTGAAGAGCAATTGTTGATGTTGTTTGTCCAGCAGGAATGAAAGGAGAGCCTGGATTTCCAGAAACATGGGCTGAGTTTCATCCTAGGTCCTTCATGCTTTGCAGAGCAGATGGTTGTGGACTCCCTGCATCAGGAGTCAGGACAGGGCAACAATAAAAACAAATTCAGAGTGACACCGAAGGACGGAGTAAGGCAATATCACTGTTAACCCCTTTGTTTTTTACAGCCACATGCAGCTTCTATGCATGTGTCTAATCAGTAATAGAGCCAGGCCAGGAAAGTCTTGTCCTCTGAGAACTACTTGAGTCACCTGCCCTCTATGTGTCCTGGAGGAGGTCTGTCTTAGTTTTTGAGAGCCTCAGTGTCCTGGTTTCCAAGATGAAATCACTAGAAACACCTCTGTAGACATACTGCTACTTCAAAGGCGGTTATACCACCATGCTTGCAGCAAGCAGGTTCAGTAGATGCAGAGTTCACGTGTGACAGTGCCCAGATTAACTTGGTCATTTAAAAAAAAAAAAAAAAAAAAAGGAAAAGAAAGAAAACAAACAAGCTTCAATTGACCCACCTGTCTCCATGAGCTAAAGACAAAGCAGAGCTACAACCTGCTCTGGCTACACTTGGATGCTGTAGGGCCACAGTCATGTGCAGAGGCTCAGGCAGATCAAAGATGCTTTAACACCTGAAAGAGACTGGGATTCCACTGAGCTGGCTTCTTGTTGTCCCCCCAGGCACTCTTCTGCCTTCTTATGTTTCCTGGGCATGTAAAAATATTTGACTAATAAGGAACAGGCAAAGCCCAGGACCGTCCCTCCATTGGGAAGGACACCCATGCCCATAAGACAGCCTGGTACCGCTGTGTGTCCATTCATCAGATACAGCACACTCAGACACCTGCACCACCAGCACCACCGTCTCAGATCTTCTCCCAGGGCTTTCCCCTATGAAAGCCACAGATGCAGCTGTAAGCTGGGATGTCCGATAGGAACTGTTCCAGTCAATACTTTGGCATGTCTAAATCTGTCATCAGGTGTAGGGTTTGGGAGGAAAAATAAATTTACTCGTAATATATATGTATATATTCAAAAGTGATGGCTGTTCAATCCACAGAGGATGATCTGAACACTGTTTACTGCATTACAACTAGGTCTTTTTCTGTGTCACCACTTCTTTGCTGCCAACTACCCACACAATCTCTGTGCCCTCCCCATATGTTCCTGAGCCTGGGCAAACTCCTGGAACATGCTTGTTATCCCACTCAGAGTAGCCCCATCACCCAGACCCCCAAAGAGTAACTGCAGGTGAGAGGAGTCTGAGTACCTTAGACCATCTCTTAGAAGGTGCTCATCTTCCCTGTGAAATATGGACTCGGAAACTGCAGCAGGGTTTGGCTCCCAGTAGGTGTGCATCAGAGTCTTGTAGTGCAAAGAACCAGCTGGGAGGCTGAAGGGCTCAAAGCCTCCAGCTTAGGGCATGACACTGGTGTGTTGTCTGGATGCAGTGAGCACTTTATAACTCTTTCCACTTGAACTCTATCCCTGATTTGCACAGAAGCCAGGAACTGTCAAGAGGTGTTGGGTAAAAGGAAGGTCCTGACTGACTGGTACACCATCTACCCCCCAAGGCTGCAATGCCACCATCAACTTCTGCAACATGGACATGGATGGTGGGGAATGGATTGTGAGTAGAATGAGGACAGGGAGGTTTCCATGTCCGTACAGTGATTTTTTAACTAAGGCTGCAAAGGATGGCACCAAAATAAAAACAAAAAGGGAAGAAAACACACACTGATGGCATAGCTGAGGCTCACATCAGTAAGCCTGGGTGATTCCCTGTGGATGCAGGGGATTCTCCTGGGTGAGATGTCTCTGAGAGCAGGCTGAACACCACAGACCCAGTCCCTGTTTAAATCAGCGAATCATTTCCTCCTCATTTCCAAGGGCAGATGGAGGTGATCTATGAGCAAGGGATTCCCCTGGGGGTTCAATCCCCAGAGATCTGCAGGAGTGTTCTGATGCAGGGGGACTGTTTGCTGTGGGTGGCTGTGCCACCCAGGCACTGTGGATGTTTTCGGGGGGGGGGGGGGGGGGGGGGGGGGGCAGTTGGGGGGGGGTGTGGCCTGGTGGGCCTGAAGCTCTCCTTTCCTAGAGGTTTTCCAGAGGTGCTGGGATGGGTCAGTGAACTTCTTGCAAGATTGGGATTCATACACATGAGGCTTTGGCAACCAGCTGATGGAGTTCTGGCTGGGGAATGACAACTTCCACCTCCTCACCTCAGTGGGTAAGGTCTGTCTCCATCCTGGGCTGGGTCCTGAGAGCCCAACCCCTGTGCCACAACTGGTCATTAAAGGACTCTGAACTCACATTCGTCTGGGGCCCCAACAGTTAATCCTAAACAGCATGTGGGCTCTTGCAGCCCATTGCACACAGGAAATTGCACTCTTAAAAAAAAGGAAAACTAGAAGCCAATGAGTTGGCTGCATGACCTATTCTGGAGATAGGCCAACACATCTTTCTACTAGGACTGGTTGCGATGATATGCACAGCCTCTGAGTCACAGTTGTGTGCAGGACTCCTGGGCGTGTAGCTCTCAGTGCCAATGACCACCCAATATCGGATCAGAAAAGGTGCTTCACAAGAAAGCCATCAAAGATAAAGGAGGTTCTGCAGGAATTTCAAATAAAACATAATCTCTCAAGTAGTGGAAACTCCTCTCAAGTTATCTCAGGGCTCCTTAAACCCTCCAACCCGAAATGTACATACTCACCATCAGCCCTGTACTACCACTGTCCACCTTCTCTTCTAGGACCCTGTGAACTCTGTATTGACCTGACAGACCTTGAAAATAACTACTATTTTGCCAAGTATGCGTCATTCAGAGTTTTAGGAGAGTCTGAGAAATATTGGTTCTAAGAGACTTCCTTGGTGTCAATGCCAGTCAGTTAGCAGCAGCTCACTGGGAAAGGCTGTTTTCTAGAACATTTCAGAAGTCTTCATTTATAGTGCAGAGCTGTATCATGCAAACTCCTTGTACCATCTACATTTTGGGTCATTTTTTTAAAACTAGACATGGCACTCCAGGTGCCGAGCGACCTCTGGGTGCAGGGAAGGACAGGGACACCCATCACCCACAAGGCCTGGCATTTCCAGGGCTGGGGTGCTGGTCAATACTTGCAGCATCAGCACTGCATCCTCTTAATGCTTGATGTTTTGTGTTTTTTTTTTTTTTTTTTTATAAAGCAAACAATTCCTCTGCAAAATTCAATACCCCTCATGC
This sequence comes from Tyto alba, assembly GCF_018691265.1. Taxonomy (NCBI): domain Eukaryota; kingdom Metazoa; phylum Chordata; class Aves; order Strigiformes; family Tytonidae; genus Tyto; species Tyto alba. The sequence goes on along the minus strand of NW_024881273.1, from coordinate 13,178,730 downwards.
AGGAATGAGTGAAACCAACACCTGACATAGCAGTGCTCTGGGTTTATGTGGCTTTGTACACTGCAACTCTGTGTGATAGTCCATACCTTAGTAGGTCTGCAGAGAATCTGAGTGGTGCAAGAAAAATGACACTATGTAACTGTGAGGAGAACCTGGTCCATTTGATTCACAGGCATAGGTAAGTTCTCCACCTGTTTTAGCAATCCTGGCAGAGCTCAGGATACTCCTTTTCTCCAGGACTAAGGAGGAAACCTGAGAAACCAAGAGAATAGCAGGATTTATAAAATCTGACTTGCATCCAGCAAGGCCCAACAATGCCCTGCAGTGGTGCACATTAGGTTCCCTTTTGTGCTCTCTATTGCAGTAACTGTGAACAAGTATGCTCTGTAGGAGACTCCTTATCATACCATAAAGACATGCCATTTTCAACAGACCAAGACAACAACATGAGCTCCTTTAACTGTGCCACAGAATACAAGGGAGGGTGGTGGTACAATGGCTGCCACTACTCCAACCTGAATGGGATGTACAGGGTGGGCATTCCCAGGACATATGCTGATGGCATAAACTGGAAGATGGGCAAAGAATACCACTACTCCCATAAGTGAACAGAAATTAAATTCATGCCAGTTTAACATGGCAAGAGGGTGCCTGACTAGCACCGACAAGTGCCACTCAACAGCTGTGAGAAGACACAAAACATAAGGTTATTTGAAGGCAAAATTGGACCAGGAAGCATATCACAAGTTGTGCCTTCAACCTAGAGCAGACTTTTAGAGACCAGAAGAGATCAGTGCTGGTTTGAGCTCCTGTAAGCATGAGACTCTCACCTTGGGCTATCTCTAGCAGCCCCACAGATGCCAAAGCACCTTTTTCTGAAAAGTGCATTATCTTGATTTAAAGACCAAGTGAGGTGAGGCTACTGCATCTCAGTAAAGCTATCAGATATTATTACCCTAAATGGTAATTACTGGCATTTTTCCAGTCTAATCGACATCTATGAAGCCTCCAGTGTCCTTGCAGCCTCTTTTCTGTTGGACCCAAGAGCCATCTGAAAGGCACTTAATTCCTGACCCCCGCTATCTCCCTGCAGGCTGTGATGGAGGCACAATGTAGATCAGCATGGAAAGGACTGAGCTTCCAGCACAGGGCTGTCAGCACTGCTACCTCCCTCCTTCCCTCCCCACTGCCTCGCACAACATATACTCCAGGACCTCAGGTGGGACCTCGGCTCCTGGAACCACAGTAACATTTCCCAGCCTTTCATACCACAACAGAGCTGCAGCTAGGCCCAGAGCCAGTTTCAGTGACTCCTCCAGGACATCTCATTGTTTAGCTGCTGCAGACCAAGAGCTGGATACAAAACAGTCTGTCCAGCAACATGTGTGGTACCAAGACACTACAGGAGTCCCAAGTCAAGCTTTCCACAAGAGGACATCATGTAAAACACTAGCAGGTGCCGGTATCTTCCATTTCACCTTGTTTCCAGGAGCATTTGAAGATAGGCTAGCTGCTGGTAGATGGAGGTAGTTGGCAAATGCCCTTTAAGGGTCTCCTTCCTGGACTTCTCCTCCCCACAGATGGTAGAGGGGAGGAGAGCCTTGCACTAACTCCTCACTGCAAGGACAGACTAGAGTCAGTGGAAGCAAAGTATTTATTTGTGTTATGCTCCTCATGGTCCCAGGTTTATCACACTACTTTTTGCACAGATTGTGTAGCAAGGGCAGCTCCAGCCCTACAACACTGTCTCCAAACCTTGTGGGTGAGAAAAACAAAGCAGCCACTCACCCAGCACAATGCAGCAGGTCAACAATGTGCTAAGAAATAAACCCGAGGGTTTGCATCTCCATGTTCACTTGGTCCTGTCATTGCTCAATTCTCCTTTTCGGGTATATGAGAAAGTGTGTGTCTGAGCAGAGGAGAACACACTGAAAGTTTCAGTCACTTCCCCATCTCCAGGAGCTGTTTTGTTTTTCTCCTACTCCCGGTCAGATTGACATGCCCTCAGCAAGAGCAGGAGGAAGGTCCCACAGCATCCAGTTGTGTCTCACCCAATCAGCCAGTGATACTCTTGCTGATAAGTAACTTCTCAGAGGCCCAAGGTGCTGTCACAGACAACTCTGCAGAACCACAGACTCACCTGCAGAGACATATGAGCTGGTGAGGACATCCTCAGCTTTAACCTAGCTAAAAGCACTGAATCCCCTTTCCCTGTTCCCCTCTATCTTCTCTTACTACACAGAAACCTTCAACATTTAAATTCATCTGTAAAGGACACTGATGTTAGGGGAATTAAGAGAAAACCAGGAACAGTTCCCAGACCACCACAATTTCATAGCAGAAATATTCAGGTATGACAAGCCATCACCAGTGCTAAGTGAGGTGGTTTGGACCTGGCTGCAGAGTGAAATTCTCCTGTGTCCTGAAAGCTGGTGCAGTAGGCCATGGGCTGGAAGTGCATCCCCTCCAGCATGAGGCCAAATCATTTCAAGGCAGGAAAATGTTCCCTGTGCTGATACAAGCACATAAGGGAGAGGGCCCTTGGGCCTGATGGTCCATCCCAGGAACCATGCCTGCAGGAGTCACAGAGAAGGCTTGCACTGACTCCAGCCAGAAGAATCGAACCACTAAGGTCATTACCCAGTTCCCTAGATATACATACATACGACCAGCCCAGAGCTCCCCCCTTTCCTCAGCAGAAGGGTTCCCACTCCTCCATCAGCTCTCACACCTGACCAGTGGGGGAAGACACAGGGAACAGACTTGAGAGGTCCCAAAGGAATATGCTCCCCAAACTGTCAGGATACCATCCCACCCCTCTTGCTGACCATCCTCTTGCCAAGGGTCCCCAGAAGAAAAGCAGAATAACCCCAGTCAATCTGTGACTGATCCTGGCCACAGCTCATCTCAGGGCTTCTTCTCTGTGTCCTGGAAAACTCATGGATTGGGTTCGCAGTTTGAGTTTAAAAACCTCTTCTGCTCATTAGTGGATCTGGAAAGGGCGAACGCTGAAGCCTAGAAATTATAATGTCCCTAGAGCTTCTCCACACATTTGCCTTGCTGCAAATAATGACAAGTGAAGCTGGGGGAGTAACCAGAGAAGCAGGGTGGGCCAGGTTATGGGGTACAGGGACAGCACCTGTTTTCTGCCGTATCAGGGAACCGGACACATAAGAGGCTAGAAGCATCTCTGAAGGCTTGTTGATGCACAGTCATTTGAAAGCAAAAGCGGGGCAAAACCAGTCCTCGCAGGTCCCACCCAGGCCAGCCTCCTGGCCAGATCAAGGCTGCCTCCAGTGATACCCTCCTGTGTTGTCTGAGACGTGGGAGGACCCAGAAGTCCAAACCACCCATGGGATTACTGCCAGCCTCCAAGGGCTGCATAGAGCCTCCTTCCAGGGAAGAACACAGCACTTTGGCCGTGTGCAAGTGCCCTGAGATTTCACAGCTGTACATCTGAAAGCTAATTGACTTCAAGAAACTGGACTTCAGAAGGAAAGGTCTTCTTCCTACCTAACACTGATGACTATCATGTGAGGAGCTCAGGGAACTGAGATTCAGTGCTGCTCTACGGTTTGTGTTTGGTCCTGGCATTGGTCTTCTGATTTTCCAAGGCGTTCTTGTGAGAGGTCTGTATCTGAAGAGTAACTAATGCCATGTATAAGTCAGCATAAAACAAGCTGCAGCTGGGAAAGGGAAATCAAAATCATTCCACCGTGGTTTGGTCCTTTTGACTTATGGGCTGCCGGGTGGAAAAGATTAATCCAACACCCTCTGCACTATGACTGTGATGCTGCTGCTACCTTGTGCCCCCCCAACCAAAGTGAAGGGGTGACTTAAGATACCAGCTGAACCTGCCACAAATCAAGGGCACAGGGGGAGAAATGGACTCAAAATACCACTCTCTCATGGGTAATACTCTTCTGTAAATTACTTCTAACAAAAAGGTTTATTATGCCAGCTATGCTGCTAGAGCATGGAGCTGTTTGGTGCCTATGCTTGGAAACGTGGCATTTCAGCAGCACCACTCAGCAGACCAAGGATGATGAAACACAGCAGCCAGGGCTGATGTGGAAAAGAACCACTAGACTTTATTTCCAATGGCATTTATAAAAACAAATGAAGACACAGTGGATAATGCAGGAAAGCATGGTCTGTGGGGTGCAGCATGGTCAGGTCCATGCCATTGGCACCTGCAGAGCAAGGGGCCAACAGAGGGAAGAGGAGGAGGCAGCGCCTGGTTGGGTCCAGCAAAGGCAAGCCTGCTGTGCCACCCAGACCCTCTACCCACCATTGCAGTTGCTTTAATTCAGTGCCAGGACTCTGAGACATGAAATTCAACTACAGACAGGGACTTAGTGTCATACTGGCATGGGAAAGCCAGGTCCTGTGCTCCCAGCACAGGAGCTCATACCTGGAGGGCATCTCGGTTTTCCATGCTCACCTCTCCCTCCAGCTCTCACCAGTGAAGAGAAACTCTTGGTCCACGAGATGCACCAGCCAACTTCCCAGATCACCTGTGTTCTCTGCAGACTCCCAGCATTGGCTCTTCTAGTCCACACGGTGCCTGCAGACAGTTTTGGTCCCACATGCCCCTGCAGCAGGCACCAAAGGTCCTTCTAGCAAGTACCTGATATCCTTTGGTCACATGAGATCCAACATCTGGCCTCACCATTAGAGTGGATGGATCACTTAAGCCCAGAAAGAAACACAGTTCTGATCCATCACAGCTCAGATCACGCTGGCTATCCTCTGTGCTCTGTGCAGAAAATATCCCACCTCGCCCTGAATCTGTTTAATCCTTGAGCACGCTTCTTATCCCCAAGCAGATAAATAAAACCAAAAGATCTTCCTTCGTACCACAGCAATACCAAAGCATACAGAACTCCACACGCTTCTTCTACTGTGTCCCAGCCCCATGGCTGTTGCTCTGTGGGACCAAAGTCAGATGTATGGATCAGCCCAGTCTATGGTAGGGCACCACCAGCATCACACCTTGCTGGTCTTGGCAAGGAGATGGCCAGCAGGGGAACATCCCTGCAGGGAAGTGCCCCTGGAACAAGACATCTTCACCCCATAACAGGCCATTTGAGGGATCAGTATGCTGAGGGATCTTCCTTTAGTCTACTCTTGTGCAGGGAGGGCAGAGGATGAACAGACTCCAGCCTGGTAGACCAGACAGCATGGGGAAGACTGGGGAAAGGCTTTGTGAAAGCACTGCATCTAGCCAGGGACTGAGCCAAGGTGGACAGCTATCCTTCATCAATAGTGGCCTTTGGAAAAGGTTTTGTATCCTTAATGCTTTGAGTGTTAGGACATACTGTTGGATTCCCCATTCTCAAGCCTATTCCTCTATGGAAGAAGAGCCCAGGGGAGCCTGGGAAGCCTTGGGAAGTTGCAGTTAGCTCTTCAGGTCCATCTCCTGGTAGCCAAATATACACCCTTTGATTTTCATCCAACACATTGCTGGTGGTGGCTGGTTCTCACTGAAGACACACACATGTATCAGTGCTGTTTGCACTGATGTTGCAGTCCATTTCACTCCACTGGTCTAAAGTCCCCAAACTGGTGCAAGTCAAAAAGTGGCCACTCTCCCTCCTCCAGGTTGAAAAGCTTCCCTTATTTCATTTTCTACTTCTCAAGGCTTTGCTTCCCCCCACCAGCAGCATCCAGCTGGGATGAAGGTATATGCTGGGCAGTTTACTGTTGAGCAGGAGGTTTCTCACAGAAAGAATCCCACAAAAGCACAACGGCACCTCTGGGAAATAAGGAGCTGCAGGTGCCCCCTGGAGATGACCCTGGTGCCATTCAGTGCATTTCGTGCCAGCTCCCAATTCCTTATGATCCCTGGTGAAAACGCACCATGCTCTTCCACTACATCTCTGTCCCAGCACACCAACACTCCACATGTACAGGCACCATGGAACGGAGACGTTGGGCTATATACAACGTAAAATCCATCTCCAAGAGCTTGAGATGAGGCCCCCAGGTAGGTCTACAATAATGTGAGAGAACAGCCTTCAGGCTGTAGGTTGAAGGCCCACTGGGCTAAACACTGTACAAATACTTTCTGGAGGACAGATGAATGATCCTTGCTGCAAGAGCCTACAGTCTACAAAAACAGAGCCACAGCTGCACCACTATACAGACATTACACCTATTTACACCCACAAATATTTTGGTCCCAGCAGAACACGTCTTTCAGACCAATAGGCCAGCAATCAGTTGATCTGGGGCAGGGACTTCACTGCTCACCTTTTTTCTTCATTTGCAGTGCCAGACCACTTCTAGCCATTATTCTTTCCACCTCTGGTTTGGATTCACAGATCCATCACCCTCCTCTGGCTCACAGAAGACAACCTGGTATCAAAACAAAGTGCCTTCCTGGACAGCTGATCCCTATGGTCCATAAGTGTCCCACATTGCAAAGGAGGTGACGAGTGCTGGGCCAGGAAGAGAAATGGGTGAGATGCTGGATGATTTTGGACCCAGTTCTCCCCTGTTTTGGCCTCACAAGCTGTTGGCACTGCGCTCATCACTGTGTGTGCAGCAGGATGAGAAGTGGGGAGGCAGATCCCTCCATCTTTGAGCCTCTGTCAAGGGTGGTGAGAAGAAATACAGACTGCCATGCTGCTGGGACATGTGTCTGACAAAGCTTATCTGACAGGAAATATTACTTGGTTAGTTTGTATCTTGATAATGCACACCCTCCCAATCACCTCAGCTGGCACAGGTCAGCACTCCATGGGTGGCCCCAGCTGACTCTCCAAAACCTTGCCAGATGCCTGTGTGCCTGGGTGTGCCCTGAACATGATGCCAGGAGACCCAGCCAGACTTTACAGAGCATACCTGTTCCTGCAAGGCTGCTGGACAGGTGCTTTAAGGCTTTGAAATACAAGGTGACTCTCAGGCTCACCAAGCACCCCAAAACCCCCCTCCTTCACACTACACAGACCCCAGCCCCCTGAAAGGCAATTCCCCAAGGCCACAGGAATGGAGGAGGGGAAGGCCCTGGGTCCAGGGGACACAGGGAAGCAGGAGAAGATGATGTTTCTGTTGGGGATTTGGAAAGCATCTTCAAGGGAATTCAGGTCTCCAGGATCATTTTCTTTTAACAAGCAAACAGACAAAAGCTGCTCAGCATCCTAATTACATCTGTTAAAAACCTTAGCTAGGAAAAATATACCCTTGGTAAGTCCCTTCTCCATTTTTAACCATGTTTTCCATCCAAGAAATTAGAGACCAAAACTATGATTAAATAAAGACTAGCACATCACTTAGCTCTTCCCTTCCCCACCTTCCTTCTTCACTCCTGACCCCCCAGACAGTTTATTTACAGTTTGGATGATTCTCTGCCAAGTCTTGCAGGAGGCAGACAGCTCAGCCTGAAAGTTGATTGTCCCTCCTAGGTTCTAGGCTCTCTGCGACATCCTCCAATTCATCCAGGATTTCAGAGAAAGATGGCCTCTTAAATGCTTCCACCTGGAACAAGAAAGAAAAACTGAAGATGACACCCCGAACAAGAGGTGGGTGCTCTGCAGCAGCTTTGCTGGCTTCCCCGAGGCTGGGAAATGGCATCCATCCATCATTAGCACTGGTCTGGGTCACACACCTTCCAGTGGAGCCTTCTGGCATCACCACTTGGTGATCTAGGCCCGGGCTGCTGCAAATGAGCAGCCACAGGACAGGTCCCATGGTGCGGTACAGCTCAAGCAAAGGCAGTGAGATGCTGAAAGTCAGCCTGACATAGCCCAACCGGGACAGGGTGTGAGAACTGCTCATCCCAAAGCCCACTCAAATGGTGTCAGAGTAGGCAGTGTGCAAAGAAAGGCTGCAGGTACGTATCAGGAAGGAGACGTATCATTCCCTGAGCTTTTTCATGACAGTCAGTATCTAACTGTCTTGTCTCCCTGATGCAGCTCATCCTCAGTGGGTTGTGATCCCCAGCCCTCCTAGTGCCATCAGAGTGTAAGCAAAATGAGTGACACCCCAATCTCACACCCCACCATACCATCCTGGGGCTGCCCTTTGTGCCTGACCCCATGGAGCCAGCCTGGGGAGCTGCAACAAAAACTCTCTAAACCCGCACATAGCACAAGGGCAGAGAACAGCAGCCTCAAGGGCCATTTCTGGCAGAAGCCTATTATTATATCAACTTGCATTAAGAAGCTGACCATCAGAGATACAAGATCTGAACACACAGAAATCTAAGCCAATTGCTGACATGAATCACTCCTCTAATTCAGGGCAATTTATTCACACATCCGCAGGACCCATGAAAGGTTTGACTTCTATTTGCTGCCTTGAGCTCTTCGCAAATAGGTGTGTTTTGATCACCTAGCTTCTCCACTCTCTGCCTGATTACTGCCTTTGTTCTTCTCTTCTGTTCAGAGATTAACTTGGATCTTCGTTTTCTCTTTGCTTTGCTCCCCGATGCTTTGGGCAGCATGGGGAGGCCCCCCAGCTTTCATTATTAGCTGTTATGTGTGCTAGCACTGAGAGCAGCAGGGTCAAGCTCTCCAGGATTCACAACAATTTTGGTCTCTATCATACAAGTGTGATACAAATCCAATAAAACCAAAGGGAAAAAAAAGAACCTAACAAGAATCTCACCCGACAACAGCTAGCAGTGAGGTCCATCACCCTCTTTGGGCATTCACTGATCATCCCTTGGAAGGCAGCAACATCCAAACCATAATCCTGTGAGGAAGGGGAAGAGTACATAGAAAAGACTTCAGCTATAAAGTCCTTTAAAAGCTCTTAATTCTTCCCAGGGTATTAAAGCACAAAATGCTCATGGTTTAAAGCTTTTAGGGTCTCCATCACAGCTGTTTTACTGATGGCTATGCAAAGGTACCAGGGCAACATCAGCTCTGTCAGGGATGCACAGATGGTAAACCATTAGCAGAGCTGGGACAACTGCAGCATCCTTCTGCTTGCTCTGTGCTATATCCCTGCAGAGCAGTATGTGTCCTCCCGGAAAAAGCTCAGACTAAGGCAACAAGATCCACAAAAGCAAAAACCAGTAGAGGAACCAGCACCAGGTGCTGAGCAGTGGCTGTCGAAGACAGGAACTGCAGATAATCTTGTCTTCCAACAGCAGCTGAGTGTTGAAGGGGTCCAGCCAGCTGTTTCCATAACTATAGCTTTGTCCCTCTGGGCTTCTGAGTCTCTGATACGTAATTCTCCTTCATCTTGGGAACACAGATGGAGCATTAGTTCCTGTTCAGTCTCACAGAAATATGGAATAATCTCTGGTCACTGCAGGTTCTTGCATTGCTCATTGGAAAGTACCAATTTGCTGTTTTCCTGATGGATTTTTCATTCCTTTTCAGGATAAACTTTCCCTTTCCACATTGTGGAAGGAAAGTTCTCTCTTTGTGAGATCAGATTTTCTCATGGAAAAACCTGTAGAGAAAAACCTGAGTCTGAACACATACACATGCATACAGGTCAGTTTGGTTCAGAAAGAAGCCACAGTCTGGTACCATGGAGAAAACACCATTAGATCTGGCTGCAGAAATCATTACCTGGGTCCTGGGAAGCACTTCAGGGTCAGCTGGGATCCTGCCCAGGATTTCACAGAGGACAATACCAAAGGAAAACACGTCCACCTGAAGGAGGGGTAGGAGAGCGGGAGGTGGGACAGGGCATGCACAGAAGCAAAGCATGAGAAAGAGAAGTACCAACAACAAGGTCCTTCCGTAAATTATGCAAATGTCCCATCAAAAAAGCCCATTGGAGAGGGAGGCAACAAACCCCTAATCTTATTCTGGGCTTCTGAACCCACCTAGAAACACCACATCCCCACTTGGAGTCCAGCCTCATCCTCAGGAAGCCTGGCCCCATATTCTTGTTCAATGTGTCTTGTGCTTCTACCACAGCTCTGGCACCCCCCACAGACCCTGCAACAGGCTCGTGGGGCTGTAACTCATCGAGCATTTTCCTCAGAGAGGCTTCACTGTGTTTGCCCTTGGCAGAAATCCATTTCCCTGAAAGTTTAACTTAATAAGGGCCACATAAGGAACTTCCAAGTTGCTAAGCAAAGCATTACTGAGCAAAGGTCCAGGTAGTAGGATGACATTTCCTGGGGAAGGAGGAAAGGGCTTCTATGCTGTTGGAACATGTGACCAGTAAGCAGAGAAGACATCTCCCACACTCGCTCAGGAGCTCTGAGGATGAACAAGGATCTGGGAAGCCATACCTTCCGGTCATAGGGCTCTCCCCGCAGCATCTCAGGAGCCATCCAGAAAGCAGAGCCCACCAGAGACAGCTTCCTCTCCACATCCTTCATAGGCAGCTCCACCACCTCCCTGGCCAGCCCGAAGTCTGTCACCAGTGCCTCACGGCCCCGTAGTGTCACCCGAATGAGGCAGTTCTGAAAGGAGCCCATGAGGCATGGCATTAGGTGCCTGATGAGGAAGGGCCTGAACACTTCACCTCACTGGCCTCAGCCCCACCTCGCCACTACAGGCTCTCCCTTCATCAGAGACCTGCATCCTGAAAGCACACATGGGGCATGCAAGGCAGATTAGGGATGCACCAGTCACATCCGAAGCCAGGAAAAGTCCTTTGAAGAAGCTGTTCAATGAACATGATGATCTACATCCTTTTATCTGAAAGAGGCCTCGAAATGTGCATGTAGACCTTACTCACTGTTCAACTGAAGGCAGGCAGGATTACAGCCACAGCCCTTCTTGCTGCCCATAGCTACACATCCCTAACAGGGCTTTCTGGAGGAATTTCTATAAAATTATCTCAAGGTTTCTCAAAAACCCAGCAGTTTCAACCTGTTCAGCTCCCCAGGATTTCCTCCTCAGCATCTGCTCTCACAGAACTAACAGAAACAACAGGCATCTTCTCCACATGGCTCCCACTAATAACTAGATTTCAAGTGAGAATGTATACACTTCTCTCCCATATCTTCAGCCATCATCACTGCAGGTTTCCTAGGTTTCCCTGGGGAAGGATGAACCTCTTTCAGAGTTGAACCACTGCAACAAGACAGAAGGGCAGGCACCTCCAGCACTTTCCACAAGCAGATCTGGAAAGTTCCTGAGCTCATCAGTCACCACCAAATAGGAAATTACATCTCACCTGACTTCAGAGCATACCAGCCAAGAAACCTGTCGTCAGAGTGAACCAGGTTCTTGCCTTGACCTTGCCTGGCGTTTGCGATTTCATGGTAACAGAGCCAAGTAAACAATCTGAGACTAGAAAGGTGAGTTTCATTCCTATGCTGATGTCTCTCAAGACTATAAAGCTTGACTGGCTTCCCACTGCCAACCTTCATGAATATTTCAAGTTTATCTTAAAAAGCTCATAGAGCACCAACGAAAATAGCTTATAAGAAGACACACCACTACATATCCAGCATCAACTGCACGGACTTGCAGGCTTCATTTCCATGAATCACCAAGCTAACCTCTGGTGCCAGCTGACACAGATATGGTCCAGGCTGGTCACCAACCCCTCAGCTCACATTACCTGTGATATCATGGGCATGCTGCAGATCCATATGAGTTTTGGATAGTTTTACCCAAGAGACTGTCCCATATTCCTACTGCTATACCAGTGGCAGAGCTAGAGCCACATCAAAGCCTGTCCTCATGGACAAGTCTGAGAAGTCCCAGTGCTGTTCCTGTACCCATCAAGCAGCATGAGCACATTCCAAGGAAAGAAGCTTCCCAGCCAGAAGGCCAATACACAAGGAATATTATGTGCCTTTGCATTACACCCAAAGCCTGTCTCCAGATGCCAGTCTTCACAGCTGGCACGCTGCCAGAGTATGAAACCCATGGAGGTGACAATCCTAAAACTGGTGACCTGGATTCTCTGGATCAAGGAAGAACAACTTCCCTGCATTCGACTGAGTAGACACACATCTCCTGAGCTCTGCTGGTGCTCCACACACAGACAAGGGCCATTTCACATGGCACTTGCTCCCAGAGCCTTTGACCAGCTGATGTTAGCGACAGCTTCCTCCTTGCTGTGAACAGGAAAGGAATTATCTAAATTTGGCAGAGCTTTCACTGCAACTGTAGGCAAAGAAAACCATGTGCAATCCTGCATACATTTCCATCTGGTTTCTTTTCTGACAGGAACAGCACTAGGAGGAATATCTATACTGGGTCTCCTGCTTGGCAAGCAATGAATTAAATGTAATGGCAGGTTTTATCAAGAAAGCTTCCTTGCCTGCAGAGGGATTAGCATAAATCAGAGGACCAGCATGAGGCCTGAGGCTTCCTGGTTACAGCCCTAAGCGGTCCCTGTACAGTCCCCTAACTTGTACTGCTTTCAGCAGTCCAGGGTTGTCATCCGCTTTCCAGCTGCATACCTTGGAATTGAGATCTCGGTGGTAGATATTCTTGGAGTGCAGGTAGATCATTCCTCTGGTGATGTCAGAAGCTAAGTCCACTTTTTCCTTCCACGTCAAAGCAGTGTCTTTGCTGGCCAGGAGCTCCTCCAGGCAACCCCCATTCACGTACTGTGAACAGAGACAAAAAGCCAGTGGCTGTGCAGCCAAGCACAGGCTCCCCTGGAGCTTCCCAGGTGCTGAACCCTCCCTTGCCAATCCAGGAGCCCCTCCTTCAGGATGGAGGTTGGGAATGCCACTGCATGCAGGGCCCCATGTGTGGCATAGTGCAAATACCCCTCGTGGTACAGCAGGTCACTGCTGGCCTCTGGGCTTTGTCCATCTGCAGGGATGGCTGTATAAACCAGCCATGGTCTTCACTGTTGGGCAGCAAAGTAGAGGCAAAAAGCCTGGCAATGGTTCAGTGAATGCCTTCTGCCACCAACAGTGTAGGAACAAGGTGAGACCTCCCCAGTACCAGCCCAGGACTTTCCATTAGACCACACCACCATTTCAGAGCCACCCTGGAGGTCCTGCCACTCTCTGTCTGCTTTACTTTCTTCTCCTGCTCTCCACCCTTGGCTCCTCTTCTCCCCTCCAGCTGGCCAGTTCTGGCCCTTGGTGGTAACAAGCCAACCTGAAACACTTTTTGGCTATTCTGCTTGAATCTCATGGCCCTGCAGTGACTGTGCCCTCTCCAGCTGTGACCAGGTGTGGGGAAGAAAGGACCCTAAGCCTCTCTGGGGCAATCTTGCTAGTCCAGAGCCATTCACCAGTGCAGGTGTCAGAGAGGTGTAGATATATGTTACAGGATATCTGCCATCCTCCATACCAAACAACCACAGGGTCCTTGCCTGCCCAGAGCACACTTACAAGCAAGAAACCTTTACCTCCAGAATGGGGTACAGCTTGTCATCCTTCACACATATCCCAAGGTACCTAAGCAGAAGAACACATTAAAAAAAAAAAAAAAAAATTACATCAATGCTCAGCTCAATCCCTCATTGCAGAACTGCCTTAGAGATATCAAGCCAGTTCCAGCCCCTGCCAGTATCCACTGCTCACGGCTGGAGGCTGTGCCCACCTGACGATGTTGGGGTGGGACAGCTTCTGCAGCAGGCTGATCTCACGCACAATCACCTCTTGGTCCACGTCATTCTTGTAGATCTTCACCACCATCACTTTACAAGCAGCAGCCTGGGTCACCTGGAGCCAAGGTTAGAGCAGAACATCTCTTAGCTTCCAGAGGTCTGCCAGCCCCTCTGGACAACAGCATCCCTTCCCAACCAGAGACCTGAATCTCATTTCCCTTCTGCCCAGAGCTCTGCAGTCATTTGCACAAGTGCAAAGTGCTGTCTTCCACATAAGCTCCACTCCAGTGATGTCTGCCTGGGTAGCTGGGAACAGCAAGGTCCCTCCTGTCCCAACACATCACAACACTATTTCTCTGCCAAAATTTGTGTATTCCTTGGGCTGGAGCACTTTCTAAGCCCACACCAGGTTACCACAGAGCTGACCTTCTCCCCTCTAATGCCTTGCATTCAATGTCCCTTCCCAACTGCAGCCTGCCCCACATCTACATCCCTCCTTCCTAACTGGGGCTGATCACTGCACAAGGCTGCCGGCCACACTCCTCATCTCCAATTCCTTCTGCACCCCTGTCCATGGCCAGCCCCCCCATAACCAGACTCTGCCAGACAGACACAACAAAGAAAGCACAGAGCCAGCTCATCTCTCCCCCACATCCCAGGACAGAGGTCCCATGTCTGCTTCCCAGCCACATGCTAACCTGAACCTCTGCTATGGATTACCACCAGACATTTGATTTCTAGGGTTTCCCCCAGACAGGGATACTGGAAGCTAAAGAACAGAACACAAAATGCTTTTCCCCCACCTTACAACACTGAACAGACTGAGCAGGCATTTTTAGGAGGAAATTTGCTGTCCACTGTGAAAGCACCAGTCAGGAAGTACTGAACAAAGGAGCTTCATACAGGGTGCAGGACATGCAGGAGTCACCTGGCTCTCAGCCCTGACAGGACCACCCAGGGCCCCTGCACTGCAGCTCATGTTACCTGGGCTGATGATCCAAATAGCAGTTTCCAGACCACATCACAGAGCATTGTGGTACTTCAACATGTCCATCCTCAATTAACATCTGTTTTAAGGAGACTCATGTATCAGGTGTGGCCAACACTGATGTCCTGACAGCTCCCCCAGGGCTGCCATAGAATTCAGCTATGTGTTTAATTTTCTCTCAATTTGAGGTTTTGGGGTTTTTGTTTGTTTGTTTTAAGGGAAAAATAGTTTAGACACAGCATGAGCTGGATTAAGAGCAGCATTCTGAGTCCCATAGTGTCATCCACTGCTCTCTGTGATGACCACTTTACAAGACAAGGTTACTAGGCCAGGTGAGAACAAAGAGCTGCATGTAAGACCTAGCTGGACTGGAGGGAGATAAAGGTTCATTATAATGACCTCACAAAACAAATTGTCTTGGAAGCAACATGAACTGCTGCTTCCCTTCTGAAGGAATACAACCTCATAGTCTATGTTGACACTGGAACAACTCTGCCTCTCTACTCAGGCAGGTCATAAGGAAGCCAGGGCTCTGACACTCTCACCTGATGAGGCTTCATAACCACAGACTGTGGATCACTAGTCAGACATAACTGATTATTAACTCTAATTGCACAGATGTAAATATAAGAGATGCTATCAGTCATCTTTGCCCAAAGACTCTGAGTGCTCTCATGCTCAGGACAGAGCACAGGGAGCAACTGAAATCTGGAAGATCTGAAAAACTTTCAGAGGAGCCAATACTGAGTTTCAGTAAAACCTATTAGCTCTGCACAAATTTCGGCAGAGACACAGCTACACTGAGCTTCCAGTGAGGTTAGACACCAGCAGAGTTCACAAACAGTGCCTGGGCTGGTGGAGTTGGTGAGCGCGGGAGGGGTTCCTGTAAACAAGGTAATGCAAAGTCCAGCCTGGTCTTGAGAATAAATGACTGAAAAACAAGGGCAGACCCACACCCCAAAAAAAAAGTAGTGGGAGAGATGGGCAAAGGTAATGGGCTCAGAAGGCCTGTTCCAAGACTGTGGGCCCTAAGATTTTGCTCTGGTCAACCTGAAGCAGCCCTTGGTCTGCTCTGAATCACATGAAGTCTCCAGTTTTGTCCTGGATCGGTGTGAGAACCAGGAAAGTGCAGAGGGGCCTCCAAGGTATTCTCATTTCATGCTAACAGATGATGAAGGGAAGATGATGTTCTGGTGTCAGCCTTGAATGGATAAATAAAGGTGAAAATCTAGTCCTGGAAAGTTGCATATAGACAGGGAATGGGACTGTGCTTCCTAACATGTATGAATTTTTTTGAGGGCCAACAGAGAAAAAGGTTGCTCAGAGGCTCCCTTTGGGCCATTCCTTAAACAAGCCTCAGAAAAAAGAAGTCATGCTGCATTTCCATCCTGCTCTCCTCAGACCCCAAAGTATGAGAGATGCCCATGAAAGAAGCTGTATGCTTTCCCCGAGAGAAACTCATACTTGAATAGCTCCTTATTGCCCATAAGAAAACTAAGGCAGATGAGGAGGCACTTTGTGCCTGGGCCATGCAATATATAACCCACAGAGCAGAAGGCTGTGCCCAGACCTCTCAAGTCTGAGTCACCAAGTAGAACAAAGTGAATCCTCCTTCCTCAGTCAATGAACATATAACAACTCCTGATAATGGGCTTATCCGAAGGACAAAGGATGGCAAACACAACAGGCTGCCAGCACAGGCAGTGCCAGCACTTTGGGGAGTCTATGTCCTTGCTGTGGGAGCACTTCGGAAGACAACATCTGTTGGCAAAGAGCTTCAAAGGACCATTGCCAGTCATGCTTCGCAGCAGGAGTGCTGCTGTTCAGGGCTACAAGTCCACAGGGGACTGGCTGAACCAAGAGGACTACAAGTCATCAGAGCACTCAGTTACGGTCACGTTTAAGTCCCCAGACAAATGTCAAGTCCCCACAAAGGACTGCCCTTGTCCCAAGTCCTCCTCCACTGTCTTCTGACCATTTGACCCATAGCATTTCATTCAAACTTTATTTTTTTTTACATTTTTTTTCAGTTTCTACTTCAAGCAGTTATTTAATTTTCATTCAAGATCCATGTCTCCAGCTTGCCTACTGCTGGAATTTCATTCACTGCCAGGGGAGGAGGAAAATGTCACACATACTGGCAACAGCAACTGTTGCTATGAAAATCTGCTAGATAAAGGAAAGAGAAAGCAATGGCAACAGCATGCTGTGTAGGTGGGGAAAGCAATTACTAGAGGGAGGCTGTGGTGGGGTGTGGAGAGGTATTTGTCATGTATTGCTCCAGTCTGCAAAGAGCTGCCATAGACCTTTGGCTGGAGATTCCCACAAACAGCTTTAGTGCACTGTCCTTGGACCTAAAGTTCACCCAAAGGCTTTATCACGGCACCAAACTCAGATACAGTAGAGGAGACAGAGCCTTGAAAAAGCAATGTGCATTTATCTATCCAAGTTAGGTATTTTCTGCAGTTCCATGGCCAGATCCTGCCAGCCTGCCTCCATTAGTTTCAACTGGCCACATGTGCTTACACCAGCCAGAGATCTCACCCAGAATATACCAGAGTACTCCTCTGGCAGAAGCATCTTATGCTGGCCCAGGAGAAACGAGTGGTCATGATGTTTACCACGGGGCTGGTAAAGCAAAGGAGCTGAAGGCAACGGTAGAGTCAGGCCCAATTTGTTTCCACTGTCAGTGCCACATCCTAACGACTAAGATCAGTGTCAGCAGCCACATTCTGGAGGGCTGCTGGAAGGAGAGAGAAGGTTGGCAAACCTGAACGTAGCATCCACTCTCAGAGATAAAGGCTGAGTATCACTCCCTAACCTCCTTTTGCTTTGCTGTTCATAGAGCAGTGATCACCGAGGGCTGCAGGGAAAGAGCTCCAAGTCCCACCCACTCCCCCCAATTAAGTAGTGGCACTCCTGAGCTGAGAAGCAGCACTGGAGGGGGAGCAAAGCTAGC
This sequence comes from Tyto alba, assembly GCF_018691265.1. NCBI lineage: Eukaryota > Metazoa > Chordata > Aves > Strigiformes > Tytonidae > Tyto > Tyto alba. The sequence goes on along the minus strand of NW_024881273.1, from coordinate 13,161,337 downwards.
AGCACCCCGAATCCTGTGTTTGCTCAGGGTTAAATGAACTCCCACACCAGTGGAGCTTGGTGCAGGGAGTGACTCACAACAGCCCCAGTGAGCAAAGCAGTTTTGCTTTGGTGACACACCATCTGCATCAAGCACTGGCTTGCAGGGAGCCATGGGTCTCCTGACATGAAGGCAGCAGAGGCAGAAGTGGACAGACCAGCAGCCTGATCCAGCCTGACCCTGCCCCAGGTCCCTCCTCTTCCCCAGTATCACCATAACGCAGGGCAGCAGGCGGAGAGAGGTGACAGTGCTGGCATCTCCACAGAGTGTGGGTGGCAGATATTCTGGGAGACACATGCAGCTTAATTTTACGTTCTTTTTCTCCATATATTTTGCTACAGTTTTGACAACAAAACCTGCACAGAGCATAAATAAATATCCCCTAATCTCATCCAATACCCAGTTTAGCTCCCTGACAAGCCTGTTGTATGGCTAGATGACAGTATCAATGAACACTGATAGATCAAGTCCTTCCATCTCCTTTTTCACTATGGAAGAGGAGATTTGGGTCAAAGGCAATGTGGTAAGTGCACAGAGGGAGGTGTCCTTTCCTCCCTCACCCTATCCAACCTGACAGAGTGAGCTGGGAGGATGAACATGAGGAAATAAGCTTAGGGACAGGTTCCTCAGGTGAGGCACCATCTACACAGCCTCAGCAGCTGCTCAGCTGCTCTCACACAGGTCGCGGGCTGCCTGCATGTCAGTTTACCTTGTAGACCTTGGAGAAGAAACCGCTGCCTATCAGCTCGGCGTTGAAGTTTTCCCAGAACTCCAGCTTCCTGACAGCCGTGCGCAGCCTCTGCCAGCGGTCCACATGGTAGTAGGTGTCGGATGACTCACCATAGTACTGCATGGGGCTGGAGGGCTCCGGTGCGATGAGCCCTGCCTCGCACATCGTGGGGGCAGCAGCTAAAACACAGTGTATTTCACAGTGAGCCAAACAGTGGCATTTGCACATCAAATACCTGCACTAGAGACCGGGACTGGATGAAGCCTCAGGAACAGAGGGAGAGATGAGGCACCAAGATGATGCACCCTGCAGCACACGTCGCACTGAGAAGCACCCATGGGCACTGCTGCCTGGATAAGTCACCCTGGGCTTAGGTCTGTCTTATGCAGGTTGTATTCAGACTTTTCTAGACTAGGACTTAAAGATGTTGAATTAGCATATATTCACTTATACCTTTTAAAGATTTATGACAGATCAGATGTGTCACTTTCAACACATGATAGTGCAGCCCAGGAAAAGTCCAGGAGACTCAGTCTTGCTCGGCCATCTTATGTTGGGTTAAAAGACACTGTCTAAATTGGGCTTTTAGCATAGATCATGTGCCACATACTAATGCCACATATAATGGCATGTCTGTTACCCCAGAGCTCTAGACAGGGCTTAGCTACTATTGCAGACAGAGGCTCATGGATTGAGTGTGCTAGAAAGAAACAATCTTAAAAGGTTCCTCGCTTGGCAGGTGCCTACAGTTCATTATAAGCCCTTTAGAATCACAGAACAAGGAAATGCCCCAGCAACCCTCCTCCTGTCTCTGTATCTCAAATTTGACTGCAAGACTCAAGTGCCTCTGCTAAATTGTCTTCCTTTTTCACTGCTCTGATTCTCACACTACTCTCTCCAGTCCCTTCTCCCCGTTCGCCTTTCTGTCTTTTATAGCATCAGGCTCACACTCCTCCAAAGCCATATGCCATCCTTCCCCTTCTCCCACATCACTTGCCTTTAGTTACTTCCAAAAATGCAGGGGAGGCAAATCCAGTGGAAAATGGGATTCTGACACACTGAGTGAGCTGAATAAAGCACCTACTTCTCAGTAATTGTAAACAACTGTTTGTACGCTATAAAGCTGTCTGAGCACCTTCCACTCACCGCATGTGCTCAGATTCCTGGGGGCCTGGCGAGCTGCTTTGCCAGACTGTAACCAGATGAGGCAACAGTCAGCAAAGGGTAATTCTTCAACACTTCTAACTGAAGCAAAGGTAAACTCTGCCCTCCCAAAGTTTCTGTCCTAAATCCTGCACCAAACAATCAGCTGTATCATCATCCCTTGATCCCATGGATTATTTCATGGTTACTTTGCTTCTATAGGGCAAGACAAAATCTGCACTGAGACATGCATAAAATGTTTGCAGCAGCGACCTCATCCACCCACAGTCCAACCAAGATCCAAAGAGAGAGGCTGCCAAAGGGGGACAGACAGATGTGGTGGCAGGACTAAGCATAGCAGGAATTCCCAATGTAAACAGCGGGCAAGCTCCAGGATGAGATTCAGGGAGCTGCAACACAGGGGCACAGCAGCAAAAACTTCTGAAAGCATCCAGACCCCGAAGTTGCCACCCTAGGACAGTCCCACACAGACTGCAGGACTCCAGTCCCAGCAAAATCAACACAATACATGGGCTCCTACCTGACTGCATGGCAAACACCTGCAGGACCAAAGCCCCAGAACTGCTCATTAACAGGGGAGCCCATGGCCATGATCAGCGTTCAGATCAGACAGGGCACATGAAAGAGGTTACAGGGCCACAGCTTTATCCCTGCTCTGACCCAAGGACAGGCAACCAAGGAACACCCCATGATGATCCCATTCTTGCATCAACCCAGCAGTCTGGAGGTTTTTGCCTTGGGACAGTCACTGCTTCTGACAGCCAGCACCATCTGAAATGCAGCTGTGCCCAGCCCCCTCCCACCCAGCCTGCACCCAGGTGCCACACACTGGCACTGGGGAAGAGGCTCATGCAAAAGCAGGGGACAGGACTCACATCAGTCACGCTCAGTGCTGCTAAAGCCACCCTGCTCTGGCTGTGTCACTGAAGGTATTACCTTCTCACAGGGACAATTCATCCAGTTTCTGCAAGGATATCTCTCTCTGGCATCCAAAACAGCCCAACTTTGGCAAAGACTTGGGCATGAGTGCAGCAGAGCAAGGCACTGGCACAAGCTGGTGGCAGGGTGCAGCAAAGGGCTTTTATTGCCCAAGGCCATGCTCAGCATGCAGACGCAGGAGGTGCTGCAGCTCCAGGCCAAGCAAGTGGTGCTTCACAGTTAGCAAGACACAGAGGAGCTCTTCCACATCCTGCACAACTGGCCAGGACATAAAGGGATGCTAACAGGGTCTGACAAATTGTGCTGACCTCAAGCTGCCAACAAAACATGGAGAAGGAATGGCAAAGGCTTGCTCTGAGCATTGGATCCATCTGTGAGGATGCATTATCAGGGTTTACCCAATCCTACTCCCAATCCTGGAACACAGGTTTGCTTTCTCCAGTTGTGTGGATGGTGAAACATTTCCACGGCAAGCTACAACCTCACCCTGGAGTGCTGGTCACTCACTGGCAGAGCTGTGGTGAGCACCTCCAAGTGCTGCTCTAGCCACCAGACATACCCAGGAGGCTCTGAAAGCCTCCCCCTCCACCTCAACATTCTTCAGTAACAAAAGAAAGAGGAGCATTTCCTCAGCTGAGCAGCACACCTATGGTGCCCTGATCCCCAGCCACCCTGGAGCCCCTCCTGCCTGCAGGGTGGCCCAGGCATGGGTACAACAGGTCCCCATGGGCAAGGCAGGCTGCCTAGAGCTGCCTCTTCCACAGGGAATGGTTTCCTTTTCAGAGGCGTCCTTGTTCAGTGCTTTTCCCATGTACAATCTCCTCCTGCCATGACCTAGTTCATCAATTCCCTCTTTGTCCAGTAAAGAATCCCTGCAGCATCCCCCAGCACGCCAGAACAGCCCCTTGCATTATGCTGCTGAGTGGGAGTGGAGTCTTATATTTTCCTCTTACAAATGCAGCTGTTTGTTCCCAGATTAGTGCTGACACATAGGCTGAGGGAGAAAATGGCCTTTCAGAATGCCAAGATTTATCTGAAGGTTTCCTAGGAGCTGGGGGAGGAGAAGGAGAGGGTGGGAGAAGGAAGGGCAGTCTCGGGGGTCAGCCCTCAGTCCCAGACATCTGGCCAGGGCACATTCCTGCATCACCAGCAAGGTTTAGAGCACCCAAAGCTGTGCTTTTGTCTGAGCAGGCAAAGCGCTGGAGCAGCTGCCCATATCCCCGGTGCTCCCAGATCAAATTCAACCCACAGAGGGGAGACCAGGCTCAGGCACGGGAGAAGGCTCATCTCCTTCAAGGCTGCCCTGCCTGCAAGAAGGGAGACAGAGCTACTGGCTTCCATCACCCTCTGTGGAAACTGCCCATGTCTCCAGGCTTTCCAGCTGCACCCACAGCAAGCAAGGAGCTCCCTCTGTACACAGCAACCAACATGCACCTCCCAGCTCCCCAGGGCAGCGAGAAGCACTGAGGAAGCAGCTCACAGGCAGCCAGGAAATGTTTGGATGCTGTGAGCTGTCATTGCAGGGAGCCCACTCCTTGCCAGATTAAAAACATGAAATTAGCAGTCATTTGGAAAAGCAGACCTGGGACGCTGTCTTCCAATGGGCTTTCCTTGTCTGCAGACACCAGAGAGGCACTCACAGGCTGCAGGGAAGGGGCCAGTTCCCCAGCTGGGGCTGCTCATGCTTGCTGCCCATGCTTGCTGCCATGCTGCAGGCTCAGTGAGGCTCCAGCAGCTTCTAGCGCTGGCAAAGAGGCTGTAACTACCCCTGTGCTTGCACCCTGCAAAAGCAATTGCCCAGCCAAAAGTCTGGCTCCAGCCCAGGGAAGGGCCTGGCAGGAGCAGGCAGGCACTGTGGGGGTTTATTCCCTCTGTTCAGCAATGTAGAACCCATGGCTCCCAAGTAAGCCCCCACCCACCCAGCAGACTGGCTCTCCCAGACCCATGCACAGCCAGACATAGTCCCGAGCATCTGCCCAGGCCCAGGCTCTGCTGCAAGGATGCAAACCCCAGGCTTCAAACCCCACCTCTAAACAACAAATTTTCTTGAAAAAAGGGGAAAATAAACTCTTCCTCCCCTCAGCCACCAGACAGCCAATCTGCCTTCTCTGCCACTGTTTCCAGGACTCTTCTTCCCATCATCAGGAAAGCAGAGAGCTTCTCCCTAGCCTCATCTGCCGCTAAGCAAGAAGCTGGACCAGCCCCAGGGACCTCCCTGGACCATGAAGCCCAGTGCCTGAAGGCTGGAGCCTTGCTCTGGGGAGCAACAAGTAAAACCTTTGCCTACTAACATGCCATGCAAAAACCTGTGAGTGGGTTCATTCTGTAAAAAAAATATCTTTGCCAGGACACCAGGGTGCCAGCACTGGGGTCCACAAATGGGGGAACCCACTCTCCTGGTGGAGAAGGGGCTGTGCACTGACTGTGTACGTGTGCGTGTGTGCACACATATGCAGGATTTGGCCTTGAGGGGATCTGATGCAGAAGGATACTTAGAAATCTGTAGCTGCTTATCAACATTTTGTAAATGTCTAGCACTGGGATTTACCTGTTGTGTTAATTTACCTGTTGCTGATAATGATCCTGACGTTTTAAAATCACAGGAGTTGAGTGGTTTTCTCCTGCAGCACGTGTGGGCTGCATGGGCACTGCTCCCTACAGCCCTCTCCACCCTGCTCTGCCTGCACTTGGCTCACACAGATGGAGGGGTGAGTGCTCCTCAGCTCCCAGGTGAAAATGCAAAGCAAATCCAGATAATGATGGTGACATTCGATGAAATCATCTGTCTAAACCAGATGAACAAAACACCTCAGCAGAGTCACTCAGCATCTGTCTCTGTCAACAGAAATGGACTTTCTCATGTTCTGGCTTTTTATAACAGACACTAGCAAATCTTCTTGTAGCATAAGGAAAATGTAGTAGGTCAAGCAAAACCAAAATGGATTTGCTGGCCAGTACTATGTTGCTGATCCCTAAAAATATGTCATCATTATTTTTGAGTTCTTGACCCACAAAAAAAAGGAAAAAGTGTCTCCCAATACTACCAGCCTGGGGAGGAGGCTAAAGACAGACCACGGCTCCTGCTGCCCAACGAGAGGATGGTTTCCTACAGACAAAACTGACATTCACCAGTGTGAGGATGTCAAGAACAGCCCTGCAGCCAATAGCTCCCAGCATCAACAGGGACCAGCTGGCTTTCCCTGGATGCCATCATCACACAAGTTAGTAATTAGCTTTTTGTAGACATACATGAGAACATCTAGTCTAAGCTTGGCTGTTTCCCTCAAGTTAACCCAAATATATTTGATCTCTCCAGTTAAATAGACAATTTTCTGTTGGAAAAACAATAAAATAAAACAGAATCAGGAAGGTAAATTCCTTTCTTCACAGGAAGGCAAATTAGAGTAAATTACGCAGCAAGGGTAAAAGGATACTTGCATTTCATTTGAGCACAAATGCATTTTTCATAAAATGAAATAAATACGGCCCAGAAAGTCAGACTTAAAAATCTCAGGGTAAGTTACTGGCAGGATAAATAATTTTCACTTTGCAAATTCAAGTACTTATTATGCTGCTGTCAACAAGGACATCTGTGAGCCACAGACCTGAACGAAATCCCGCCCTCCTGGGACAGCAACATGCCCATGGGGCCAGGATCACACCCTGGACTGCAATCCCAGCTTTGATTTAGCTGCTCTTATTTCAAATTTATCCCTTGCCAGGTAAGAAAAAAACCTTAGGAAAGATCTAAAATCTGGGAAATCTGCTTCCCCAGGAGATTTAAATACAAAGGGAAGTCACAAGAGAACTGATAGCTAAAGTATCCTTTTGCTCAAGAGAAAATGCTAACTAATAGGGGCAAGGGCATTATAAGATCCAGCAAATGGGAACTGAGATGATCCAAAAGGACAGCAGGTTCTTGGCACAGGTAAGTATAGGTCTTTGTTATAAGTGGCCACCATGTGACATAAATCCCTTTTGAAATCTGAAATAGTTAAAAGACTCCATGCTGAAGGAGGACCTAAGCATTGGAAAACCTGATCAGAATACAGTCTTAATCCCATCTAATTTATAAATAAGATGCATGTTATTCAGAAAGCAACCTAACCGAAAAGCATAAAGTTTCCAGATGAAAATCTATGGCTGATGATACCTACAAGTGAGAGACAAGTTCTTAAGATCTGGCCCTAAAAATAAGTATTTCCTGAAGGCTTTCAAAGAAGAGATTAACTACCTGTAATTTGGCTGTAATTTTAGCTTTAGTAATGAATATTTTTGAAGTTAAGTGGAGAGGGACTGGCTCCTACAGCAATCAACTTGCCCCCTCTCCACAAGACAAGTCTACATCGGAATGAAGACACAGCCAATCCCATCCTCATGTAAGGAGCCCTGATCCTTAGCTCCCTTGTTCCCACACCCAGTGAACTGAGTCTTACTTGAAATAGCTTTCACAAAACTGAAAAAGACTCGCCAGGCCAGGATGAACACAGACATTTAGGCAGCTAAGATGCAGTTTGGCCTCTAGTAGGGTTAAGGACAGTCAGGCACCTAAGTCTTCCAAGAAGACTTGGCTGTTTTGCACTAGGTTTTGGGCAAGTTTAACCCAACTGTCTGTGAAGATCTCTGTGTGGACTCCTCCCCAGTAACATTCCTGATGCACAGAAAGTGCCACAAAACGTGCCTGATGGGAAATTAGTGGGTGTTTTGAAGGAAGAGAAACAAGACAAGTGCTCCAGGCCAGTCATCAGAGAAGACTTTGAGTTGGCTGCCTTGCAAAATGAACAATGATCAACAAGGCACACAGATTCCTTTGAGATGGAAAGGTGTAGAAAAGAGTAGAAAAAAAAAAAAAGTTGTAACAATTCAGCAATCACAAGCCTAAGCCCACATATTTACTGCCTATCTCTGCTCCCTTTGCTACACTCTTCAAGCATTTTCTGTGATTTTTATTTCAATTCTGAAGACTCATGGTACAAGACCCTTAACTGATGTCATATGGCACTTATTTCACCAGCATATATAAACCTCATTCTCCCCTGATATTTAATTGATGCTATACAAATAAAAAAGCAGGGCAGCACATGTGGGTGTTGAAAAGGAAGCTCAGCATGTGGGAACTGTCAAGCTTTTGAGCTGGCTCGAACATCCCCAGCCCACCCTCTCCATCAAGAAAAACGCATTAGGATGAGAAAAGATACTGTGACCTTACTGCTGAAAGGTATGAGGCATCATCTGATAGCAATTACCGTAATTTGCTTCTTTTTACAGCCCAGAGATGAGGGCTGGAGGCTGTGGAGGGACTGGGGTGGGAGGGAGGTGGGGACTGTACCGGGCTCCTTGCAAACCCAAACGTGCTCCACAGAGAGTAAAAGCTGTGCCCTTTATATTTGGGGTTTCCAACCAAAACCCCAAAGATAAATCTCAAAACTCAACCATTCTGTGCCGTTTCCAGAAGCCACAAGATTATTTTTAGCTCAAGTATTTTTCTCAGTGCAGACGGCCAGAGTCCTGTGATAGAGTAAAGGCTCAGGCTGCCTGCCACGCACTGGTGGCGGATGACCCCACAATGAATGAGCCTCTGTGTCCATCTCTCCTCAAATGCTAAAAGGCAGTAACAACACTTTGCTGGTTTCACAAAAAAAAACCCATATACAACAACCAGCATCACTCCTTATCAGGGAGAACGTGTTTCCCTTCCCCTCAGGTCCTCTCCTACATGTCTTGCTTGGTCTCCCAAAGCATTTGCTACCTCCTGTCCTTAAGAACACACCAGGCTGGAGACAGCCACGCACTGTGCTGCAGGCACACTGGCAATCATACCTGGCACTAACAGTGCTTTACATGCTCAGTAAGGTGCTGGATCAGTACACGGTCTTTGCCAGCTGTTCCTGAGCAATGCAAAAGCTCCCCTGCTGAGCTTCCCACACAAGCTCTCACCACACCTGGCGAGCAGTTTTCCCCCTAAACCCTGCCTATCTCTTTTCAAACCATTGGACATCATTCCTGTCAGCTCATAAAACACTCATGAAAAACACTGAATAGAAACAACACCAAATCCCCTGAAAGTGCTTCCTTTTGGGGATGCTTAGAGGCCATTAACTGGGCTTTGCGCTTTGGGAGACAGGGGAGGAGAAACTTGATTTTACACATGGAAAACCATTAGGAAATGGCTCAAAGTCACAGAACTGCACCAGCACCATTTCAGAGATGACCTAGTGGACCAGAGATCCATGCTCCAGCCATATCGCCATCCCTCAGAAACAAGGGGATGAGTTGGGTGAAGAATAGCTAATGGGGACCCACCTCCCATTGATTGCTGTATCTACAGACTCCCAGTGAATCATGGAAAGAAGAGACCAATGGGTCCTTTTGGTATCCTCCAACACTGTAGTGCTGGCTGCCACTGAGGACAGGGACAGCCTGAAGGGATCTCAAAACCCTGCTCTTCTGAGGCTGTTCCTAGGAAAACACTAACCGTGATAAACTGAATTAAACATTTTAAGATCTGTGAAATCTGTACGTGGGCAGACACCAGAGTCACCACTGTGATCATGCTGCTCCATGAGACTATTCATATACAGCACAGAAAAATCCTGCAGAAGTTGCACAGCCCAGTAAGGAGCTGACTCGGGACACCTGGGCTGCAGCCCCAGCCAGCATCTCCTTGGCATTACCTCTCCTCCTCCCCCCTCTTCTTGGTTTTTCTCAGCCCTTCAGGACAAGAACTAGCTCTTAAACCGCACAGAACTTGCAAAATGGGGCAAGTGCTACCAGAGCTAGAGGCTCAAGAGGAACTGCCCCAGAGACAGCCATTTCCCATCATTTCTCCCTCTTGTCGTGACCCCAAGCACAGTGGGAAGTCTGGCCTGAGACTCTCTGAGCACAAGGACCCCGTACCTGGGCTGAGGACAAAGGCTTCAGCAAAAACATCCTGCCCAGCTGCCCCCCTACCCTGCAGGAGATGGGCTAGCCACCATCACTTGCCTGCTTTGATACACAGTCTGGCTGCTTTAATTAGGCATCAGTTCAGCTGAAAACCATTTTTGCAGGGTTTGTTCTCTGCCAGCTGAGTCCTTGATGTTCTTAACCACCAGAACCAGGACCTCCAGTGCCAACTCATGGGTGAGGGGGCAGGCAGGGTGGACTTGCCCTTCCCTTTGCAACCTGGACTTGCACTGGGCAAGCGCTCTCATCTACAGCAACATTAGTCCAGAGCAAAGGGGGCCACAGCCCTGAAGCTGAGGACAGGCATGTTTCCTGGCCTGGCCTTCCAGGCAGGGCAGAGCAGCCTCCGACAGAGCCCCTTGAAGGCTGGATCAGTGCAGAGCCAGCAGAGCCCTGATCTGGCTGCCAGGTCATTCCAGAGTTTCATCTCCTGATCAATGCGAAAGCATTTTGAGCCAGAGTGCTGCACCCTCCCGGCACCTGACAAATGGCTCTTTGCTGACATTCACCCAAAGCCATATTTGAATTAAGCTGGGGAAGAAGAAGGGGACAACCCTGTGGAATATGTTGCTGCACTGTTTCCACAGAAAAGCCACAGTCTGCAGCATCCTGCAGCCAAGAGGAGGTAGAAAACCACAGGCAGGGCAGGGCATCCACGTCTCCAGGGCTGGCCCAGAGGCTTTTGAACCAGCTGCAAGTCATCCAGTGGAGGAGCATCTGCTGTGCCCCTTCTCTGACTCCAAACAGCCTTTTGGTCCCACATCCACTTACAAATAATCACTTCCTACCACATCTGGGATGCAGCAATACAGGATGGAAGGTGGTACATTTTCCAGGCATCTCATGGGCTTGATCAGTTTAAGGGAGAGCAAATCAACCCTTAGTTCATCAGGCATGAAAAGCACTCATTCATCACCTGCATGTCCCATTCACCACTCTCAGGTGAGCAAAGTTTCTCATTTTAAGTCCACAGCTGCCCAAAGAGCACCTCAATCACCATGGGCCCACCTCTCATGTCGTGGCACCAGCATAAGGCACTGCTCAACATTTAAATGGAGCACAAATGGGAATCAGAACAAGCTCTTTGAACTGCCTCATGCTGTTCTTTAGCAGGTGCATAGACAGAGCAGAGGGTTCAGTTGAAACCAGCACACAAGAAACAATTGCAGCAGCTGTCCTGAAACAGAGGACCTGAAAAAAGCCATGGTCCATTTGGGATTCTGCGCACAGGAGCTGCCAGGAAGCTTGAAGCTACCAACAGAAGAGTGAGGGCTGCATGTGTCAGGTGTTAGAGGTCTGATCATTACACTAATTGCAGAAGGGGGATGCTGCTCTGCCCTGAAGGGCTCAGGGGATGCTCAAAAGGGGCTCCTGATGGTGGGAGCACAACCATGGGCACACCCGTGACTCCAGAGCAGAAGCAGCGAACTGTGGGATGAGTTCCACCACTCAGTCATGGGGATGGTGCCCACCTGCCCCTGGCACCCAAAAAGGCCTGTGCTAGGTGGGATGCACCCCGTGCCCTGCCAGTGATGCTGAGGACGCTGCAGAAGGATACCCCAGGAGGTGGGATCAGTCTTCCTTGGGAAGTGCTGGTCTTTCTCCAGCAACTATTAAAACCACCAGGGAGGCCTATTTGGACCAGGCAGCCTGCTTGGAGAACTAAACCTGGTGGAGGCGACCCTGGGCCCCAAATGCTTTCAAGGCTCCAGGACTTAGTTTGCCCTTCTGCTGACAGCAGCCGTTTGGGCAGAGAGGAACAGCAGCTGAAACACACCCGAGGTAAACAACTTTAGAATTAAAACAAAGCAAACTCAGTCTTTAATTTAAGGGCCACCCACATTCTGGCAGAGGATGACCCCTCAGCTGAGGGAACACAGCCTACTGCTGCTGCCTGCAGGCTCGGCAGATGCACCAGCCATACGCTAGAAACATCGGCATGCAGGGAAAACCAGAGAGAGGTGGCAATGCTTTTTTAACTCAGGCTTACACCAATAAACAACCCACTGGATCTCATCACAACACAGGTACGTTAAACAGCCTTGCTGTGCATCCCTCCATCACTCCACCATCACGGCTTCCCACCCTTGCCCTGATGCCCTTCCCCATTCAGCAATGCTCAGGATCTGCTTTGTTTTCCAAGCTCTGTGAGCTCTATGGCAAAAACAAAGTATCATCCTTCTGTTAAGCAGAAATCATTCATCCTGTTCTTTCCTAAAGAGATCACTCTTGCCCCCTGCATTTGCAGGTCACAGTTCAAGGAAAAAGATAAGCCAAAGAGCTGCTGAGACACTGGAGAAAAGCTGTCCCCAACCTTCCCATCCACAGGACCACGGGAGGCAGTGAGCAGTGGTGCAGTCAGCTGTGGGCACACAAGCAGGCAGTCCCCCAGCTGGCTGAATTTTAAAGCTTGCATAATTCAGGAGAGAATTTGACCCAGACTTCCTACTTCTGCCTCCAGGCAAGATGCCTGTGCCTCCCCGAGGGAATGGCTCCAATATAACATTAACTTTTGATCCACCACGAGAGGAAAGGCAAAGTTCCCCCTGGGCTGAGGCATGCCAAAATACCCACGTTTTCCAGCCCTTTCAGCCCAGCTGCCTCCAGAGTGAAAAGGCAGTCACTCCAAACCAGGGACTTTACATGCCCCAAATCGCCTTTTAGATGTGTTTCTCTCCCTCTATCATTTACAGGAGCCTCTGGGGCACTATCCAGATAATTCACAGCCTAATACTGCATTCCCCATAACCTCTCTGTGCCTCATTTCCCAGTTTGCACAAGGAGGAGAAGAGCCCAAGCAAGCCCTTGCACTGCCACATTCACTCCAGCACCCTGGCAGATGTGCCACCTTGGACCAAGCCACTCCCGTGCTGGGCAGGGCAGCACAACTGGGATGAGGTGGTGGTAGGTCCCCAAGCAAGAGACATCTCAGCAGCAGACCTGAATTGAGCAGACAGTCTGGTAAACCTGGTGTGGGACCTTGCTGATTCAGAGGGGTCATCCTGGGAGAAATTCTGCCCCTGGTAACCATAAAAAGCCCCCAGCACATGATTCCCTTTGCACATTGTCCACTTTCCAGCCACAGCAGGACTGTAGTAAATATCCAGTAGATAAAGCTGAAATCCAGTTAGAGCATCTCCGACATTATTTTTCCCAGCAGTAGAAAATTAATCACAGCAGCCTCATCAACTCCAGCTGGCTCATCCTCAACACTGGAGCTATGGTCTTCAGCAGCTAAAAGATTGATTTTTCCAGGCAGCTTAAAACAAAGTAATGAAAGACAAAGAATTTGGAGCAAATTTTCTCAACCCTTCATAGATAAGGGGCAGAAAACACCTTTTCTGCTTCTTAGCCCTCTTCCTGCAAAAAGCTAGAGCAAAATTATTTCCACAGGTTTGGCAGAGACTGCTGGGCTTTGAAGCTTTCTCAACACTGGAAAAACATTTTCAGACCTGCTTTCATTGCATTATGCAGCTCATGCACAGAAAAAAAACACCCTCTCTCACACTATACAAAGTCAGGAGGTGACAAATCCTCTTAGATTCACCACTATTGAAGATGGGTCATTTCAGACAGCCCATTTTTCAGTCTCTACCATCCAAACCTTCCCAGGAGCTGGCATGACAGCCAATGATGGCCAACTGCATATCCCTGCTACCCTGGCTGCACCAGTAGGCACACATGGAAAACACATTGGCTTCAAGACTCTGTTATAAGAAACATGACTGAGTCTCCAGGTCTGAGCTGTGGCAGACATTTCTGAATTGCAAACACAGATATATTAATTCATTTTTTTTCCCCCTGTAACAGGTTAATTCATGCTCAGGAAAAAAACTACTTCATGAAACACCTGCTGATGGTGGGAGGCCAGTTAGAGAGCACTCCATGAGTGCTGAGCCTCTCCATCACATCTGTACACGGGGACTAAAACCACAGTAATCTACCTACCAGAGGCTGCATGAGATAAGTAGGTAAGAAATAATTTAAAAGCCTATGCTTTGAGATGGAGGTAACCAGACCCACCTCAGCACAGCAGGCAAGTGCTTTCTTATAAGTTCAGCATCTCCCCAGCGCTTCTGGGCACCACATCCCTGCCCTGCATTTGGCCCTCACCCCAGCCCCCTGCAGCCAGGCAGTGCGGATGCAGTGGAGACAGGCCCTGCTCCGACAGCTTCCAGGATATGTCCTGCAAGATCCGAGTGAGTCCTTCCAAGGGGAATGAAGGAGGGTGAGCTCAAATCCTGCGATGTCAGGGCAGGGTTTGTCTGTCTGCCTTGGGGGCAGTACCCCAAGCTGAGTTTGCCTCAAGCACCTAGGACTGCTGTCTACCCTCTCTACTCCGAGCCTTCCTCTTGCTACCACCTGCTGTACTGAATCTACCACTGGCTTATTAAAAAACATATGATTGTGGGAAGTCAAACTTCAGCTGGTTGACAAGCTTCCCAGCTCTCCTGCATGCCTCAGAAAGTCAGGTTACCCTTGCTTGGAAAATCAATCAACCATTTACCCCCAGTCAAATCAATTTCTCCACGCAATGATAAATAAACAAGCAGTATTTGCATGACAGTATGTTATAAGAAGCTTCTCAAGGCAAGCAAGCTATGTCCAAGAGCTCTGCACCCAATGTCACTACCAGCTAATGCCAGGGACACTGAATGCAGTAAAGTGTCTCTCCAGGGAACAAAGTATCACTCAGCAGCTACTAAAGGGCAAAGGAAAGAGAAAGATTTGCACCAGAGATGAGCATTTTCTTATCAGTGTAGCACAGCAGACTGAACCCCTAAAGGAATCCCAGCTCCGTAGAGATGTTATCTCATACCTGTCCACTATCGCAAATCAGAAAGACTTGGCTATCACTGATTGAAAAGCTAAAGCTAATACATAAGAAAAGCAAGTTAAGTGACTGACCCAAGGCCACATGACAAGCCAAAGTCAAGGTGGGATGTCAAGTCTGAGTCCTAAAAGGTGAGAAGGTTCCCCCTCACCCCTGGGCTCACAGACCTGGCTCTCCTTGTTTGTTTTTCCACTTGCAGCTCAGCACAGAAGGGATACAGTGATTTGTATTAAATAATTCTCAATGCATGTTTTTCTTCGATGAATCTGCCCAATAAAGCTTTTGAAACTACATAAATTTTCAGCCCCAGAACATACCTTGGCCAGAAGTTGCACAGCTCAGTAACATGGCCCACTGCATGGGGAACGAGAATCAGATTTGCTGAGTCTGAATGTCATCCCAGGCTGTGCTGCAGCAGGCTCTTCACATCCCCTAAGGCAGAGCCCTTACCCCAGCGCTGGCCGAGCAGCAGTGTGGTGAGCAGACTCCCCAGCTGGCAGGCTCATTCCCACAGCGGGTTTGCACACCACAGTTTGCTCACTGCCCACTTCCACACCGAGGAGGGAGAGCAGCAGAGAGCAACCCTGGCAGCAACGTTACAGTTGAGGAGTAGGAGGCTAGTGAAGGCACCGTTTGTGCAGCTTGCCTCTCTGAGGACATCAAGGCCCATTCCCACCCCACTGTAACTCCTGTGTCTTCAACAAACTTGCAGCAGTACAGAGCTGACCCACAGTACATGAACTTTATTTAATTACAGCTGCCACAGAGGGCATGGGAGGTGCACAGCACTGGACAACAACTCGCTAAATAGCAGCAACATGACATTTCATGTTCAGTGGCAAGAGACACACACCTCTAACCTTAAGCACTCACGCTGAAGATCAGATGGGGTAGGAACCAAAGCATTTGCCATCCATGCTCAAAGTTGAAAGTTGCCTCAGAAACTGTGGTCCAAGTCAAAATTTCACGGCCTTACCTTACGTAAAGCAAGACAGCTGCTTTACATAAAGTTTTCATTGCAAAATCTGCCCTTAGGGGAGATGATTATGCAAGACTTAAGTCGAACAGTAGGAACGACCCTGAAGTGTTTTCTTTAAAGTCCCTGATGTTTTAAACTCTGACTGCAGGAAACCGCCCGGCTTCCAGTCCCCAGCAGAAAACCAGCTTCTGTGCTCACCAGGCAGATAAGCAGCAGCTTCTCCATACCGCAAGAAGTGAAGTGGCAGAAAAATCACAACTTCTGCAGTAAGTGTCCTTTCCCATGCTCTCCTGGTATCTCCAGTGCCACTCCCCACATGCGGGTACATTTGAGTGCAGCCTGAAGTTACCTAACATAGTCCCAAATGCTTTGGTGTAAAAAGGTGCTTTGGTTACCAGAGGACCTCCAGTTTCAGCCCTAGAGCTTACACATTGGTTTGGGATCCTCTGAAACATCACTAGAAAGCATCAAACCTGACGATCACAGGGCTAATAGATTAAAGAGGAAATAACAACAGTGTATCAACAGCACCAGCATTAGGGACCGCTGAGGAATTTACTGTGGGAGGAGGTGGGCCAGCACAACAGAAACGCTGGGAACACAGATGCAACGCACTGCACACAGCCTCCCCACCAGGTGTGAGTAGCAACATTCCTGTGAGAGCACTCATTCCAAGCGGAGTAATATTCAACGAGAAAAGCACAGGCAAATACATGCTGCATGCCCCGAGTGACTTGGCGCTGACTCCTGCCTGTGGAAGGACACTGGGCCAGGCGAGGACCCTTCAGTAAGGTCCCTGCAGGGCTCAGTGCTGCCTGGTCTTCCCCACTCTGACAGGCCCATCCTGTGCTAAGCTGACATCCCAGCTTTGCAGCCTGGTGCATCCCTCAGCCCCACTGCTCGGGTCCTGTTAGGGTTTATACTCTTTTTCTGTTCAGAGACAGCAGCACTGTAATTCTCGCCTTTGTGATTTATAACCTTCCATGTGCAGGTAGCTCCACTTTGAACACTTCAGCTCCAGCTGGCGTCTGTTTGGCCCCTTGCAGGTTCATGCCATGCTGTGACTGACCTTGCGTGATAACAGCAATCCTCTCACTACTCAGTGCTGGCTTTTTATCATTTGTTTACACCACAGCTTTACCTACACTTTTCATGTAGGTTTTACATAGTCTCCAACTCAGTTCTCCCTGTTGTCTGAGTGTTTGTTTGTTGGGTTTTGGTTTTGTTTTGCTTTTTTTTTTTAAGAAAAACAAGATACATTTGGGATTGAAGCTGAAGGCAGGATCCTGCAACTTGAGTGTTCTCTCTCCTGGGTACTGTTTTTGCACTGGAATTGCTGAACTGGGCAAGGAAATGGAAGAAAAAGACCCTGGACCTGTTGGCCACAGATGTGGGAGAATTCTGACTGAGCCACTCCTTGCAACAGCAGGGCCCTGCTCCTAGGGCTGCTCTGGGGCAGATCCATGATTCCAAGCCAGGGACACCAAGTAAGGGCAGGGGAAGAGGGACCTTTTCTGAAAAGCAGAGTCTGGGCTGAAAACACACCCCTCCTTCAGCAAACCAGTCTGAGCCAGCATTTACACAGTACGTGCAACAGCATCACAGCAGCATCAAAGGCAAACTACCTACTTGGACATAGGGAAGGGTGATACAAAGCAATTGCCTAGGAACTCCACACCAAGCACAAATTATTTCCCCCCTCCTTGGGACCTACTTGTTCCGTGCAACCTTCCAAAAAGCCCAGAGCCCTTCTCCCAAATTAAGACTAGAGACAGCGCTAGAGACATTGGTCTCCATGGACCACTGAGCAGGTCCTGAGGGCAGCAGCTAGGAAACCACCTCTGGCTCCATTCAGAACCAGCCCAGGCCGGGAGAACCACTAAACCTCTCCGTCCCAGAGCTGCTCCCCACCACCGCTCTCAGGACAAGCTCTCCTCTATCCCCTGCCCGCTCAGCCACTCCCAGCAGCAGGCTCTCGGGACTGGGAGCAGCTTGGTCTCCATCCCTTTGAAGGAGGGGGTAGGGCAGCCAGCAGGGCTCAATGAATAAAACAGTGTCGCCTTGCGGTTCCCTCAAGTTCCCTACGAGCGGCCCGGTCTCAGTGACGGAGGTGCCCGGCACGCCGGGGCTCCCTCGCAGCCCTCTCGGGGGTAGCGGAGACCGCAGGCGGCGGCTCCACTCGTGGAGGAGAGAAAGCAGAGCCCGAGGTTGCTCGGGGAGCCGGGCGGGAGGGCCCGTGTCCGGGGGGGGCGGGGGGGGGCCGCCCGCTCCGTGCCCTCCCGGCGGGCCAAGGCGCGGGGCAGCGCGGTGCCCGGCTCGGCGCCCCCCGCCTGGCCCGAGCGCCGACTCACCTGCTCCGGCTCGGCCCCCGCCCCCCCCGAGCCCGGGGTCCCGCAGGACGCGCTGCCCACGGCTCGGCTCCCTCGCGCAACCGTCGCTCCCTCGGCGTGAGCTCGGCACCGCGGCGCGGCTCGGCCCCGCCCGCCCCAGCGACGATGCACCACCCCCCCCACACCCCCCCCCCCCGAGCCGTGCACCGGCCCCCGTCCCAAGGAAGCCACCGCTCCCCAGGCCACCTCCTCCTCATCCCCCGCAGGGCCCCCCCCCCCCCCGGTGCCGCAGCCCCTCCCGGGACAAAGGGCCGCGGCTCCCGAGGCAGCCGCTCCTCCCGCCGGCCCCCGCCCAGCCCACGGCATCGGCATCGCTCGTGTCCAGCTCTGCATCAGCTGCCCCGCGGTACTCCCCGCGCAGCACAGCAAAGGCAACCCCCCCAGCCGTGTCCCCTCCCGTCCGCCCCTCTAGGTCAGGGATTACACCCACCCCACGGTGGGGCCGTGGCTGGCTGAGTTAGATCCCCCCGCCCTGCCCCAGGCAGCGCTCCGGAGCACCCTGGCTCCTAAGTGACGGCCGAGGGCTGCTCAGAGCAAAGGCAGGTCAAACGCCAGGCATGCCACATGTGCCCGTGCCTGACTCACAAGGACACACCACTGCTAGACCCCAGACTATTAACTTGCAACAGATCCCAGCACCAGGTCATCCCGGCACTTACATGAAGCCAGAATTTGCACAACCCCAGCCTGAGGAAGGAAAGCACTTTCTATTCCCATCTCTGACAGCACGTCAAGTCTCCTCACCTCTCCTCCAGCTTTGCCTCCTCTCCCAGCTGCTACCCCGTTCCTTCACCCCCCGGATAAGGGTGCTCGTAGAGGACAGCACCCACCATCATGCGCCCCAGCTCTCCATGGACCCACGGAAGCAGGACGACCCCCTCACTTGTGCAACAGGCACCGCAACGTTTCTGCATCGATACAAACACTGCTGTGACATGGGGTGAGGGTGTTCTGTGGGTTACAGCAACCCCAGTACAAGAGCACCGAGAACTCATTTAGGTTATTTGATGAGGACAAGACAAACAAAAATCTGGGTCATGCAGGAGCAGGAGGCAGCTGGGACTTGAGGAACACAGCTGGTGACAAGGGAGGCTGGGCAGCCACAGCCAGAAACATCTGTGCTGCTCTAGTAGCAGGACAGGGCTCCCAGGACAGCAATGTGTGACTGAGGCACAGGCTCAGCACTCCCGTCCCCACCCAACAGCAGGAGCCACGGAGGGGTGCAGGCCAGGAGGGGCAGTTAGCCCTCTGCCCCATGCAGCCACGGCTGGAGGTACATGGAGCCAGGAGCAGCATTTATTCCAGGCTGCAAGGGAGATGCTTGGAGCAGCCACACAGGCTCTTCTGGGTGAGGGTCCTTAAATCCTCACTGCAGAAGGATTAACCAGCCAGGGTAGTTTCCTCCAATAAGAACAAAATCAGGTGGAGCAAAGATGACTAGCTGGATACGGCAAGAACTTCGTTATAGGGTTGTTACAGACCCTCTTCCCCTGAAGCACCATAGATCCCCTCCATCAGAGCTGGCACAGGGCACTGACATTTGGAGAGCAACATCTAGCTGCTACAGACCACAAGTTTTGCCCACATCTTCCCAAGGCCCCAGACATAATGTCTTAAATCCCTTTGTACTTCTACATGACAACCGCCAACAAGGGAAGCAACAGAAATCCCTTCTCTCTGGGATGTCCAGGGGTCATGTTCACCACATGAAAGGTAGGTTCTGCAGATCACAAGATGCAGTTTCAAAGCTACTTCCTAGTACAGAAAGACAATGTTTAGACATAACTAGCTGTTAAGGTTCTTAACGGCTTCTAGATACCCGACTTTAAGAGTATTTACTGCCATCTTGTAAATACAGTTGCTAAGATGCAGCTGTACAATGAGAAACCATCTTCAGAAGTATCCTTCCACTGCAGCGCAGAATCTGAGAGCAGCTGGCTAGGCAGTTACTGCACTGAGATTCAGGGCAGCAGCAACCTGCAGAGCTGCCCAGCCCAGGTGTACTCACAAGTACACTTGACACAAATATACTCTACAACTTCAGGCTTCAAACTCCTCCTTCAAATCAGTGACCATTTCAGGCACATTTTCCTCACAACCAGCACCACAAAAACAGTGGGAATAAGCAGATTTGCATGTGGAATCAGGAGCTTGTCAGCAGACTGGAACCCCAGGGCTGTCAGTCAGGCCGTGATCTGCACACCCACAGCTCCATGGCTCCATTTCCTTTAGGGGAAACTGGGAAAGGGATTAACAGGGACTAAAATCAACTCTACTCACAGGGAAGATGTGTCAGTGATCTCAGCAAATCCAACAGGTCAGCCAGGCAAGTCCATTTGCGGGGCGAAGCTCCGATGACCAAAAGCTCATGTTAGGATGTGGATGCATCCCCAGTTACCTTGGTAGTCAGTCCCAAGCATGTGTCTCCACACTGCAGTGCAGTCTCTGCTTCAAGTATGGCTGGCCTGGCTTGCTGCCCAGCGAGCTACCCTGTTTTCCTTGCGCTCCCCTCCTGGCTCCTCCTACAGTGTCCATTAAGAGGAACATATTCAGTGCTAAGGTAAGAGAACCTAAGCTCATTTCTCCCCTTTCACTTCTCTCAGCACACAGACACCCCTTCACAGGCTGTGTACTCATGGGATGCACCCAGCCAAGCTTCACAGGGCACCCTGCTATGTCATCCTGCCTCACCTGTGAGCACAAGCACAGATCATTCTCCCTGCAACAAGCAACAAACAGCAGCCCTAGCAGCAACTGTCTGCTCTTACAGCTAGCAGGGAAGATACAAGCTGTCAAGTGATCATCAAGTGCCAAAGCAGAGAGGTGCTGCCGCTGTGCTCAGGCCCAACCCAGCTGAACAACACACAAGCAGCCCCATCACCACCAGCTGGATGCCTCAGTGGCCCATGCCCACATCATTACGGCAAATGAACACCAGGCAGGCAACCCACCAGGAAAACCACTTTCAAGCAGACACAGTGCCAGCAACAAACCTCACAGTATTGATGTCTGAGAAGCACCTGTATTACTCTGCCAACAACCACAAGACCAGCCAGGTGTAAGTGCCACTTACATTTTCTCTTGCAAGGATTTCCTTCTTTTGTCCAGGTGGTTTTCTCCTCTGGCAAGACCTTAAACAATGCCACCATCTCTCCCAGCTTCCTTGGTGCCCACAGCTCCGCCCAGGCCAGCATGTCCATGGCCCCCAGGCATAGCTGGCAGGAGTAGGGGATCTGGCATGTCTGCAGCAGCTCTGATGGACGCTTGCAATACCTTCCTCCACCCCTGCTTTCAATCACTTTAGGATTATCAAGGACCCTGGAAGGTTGTCAAAGATGTTCTTTTCTGTGTGCTTGCTGTCACTGAGGTAATAAAACAAAGGTCAAAGGGTGTCCCTAGAGGAGCTGAGCAGTCAAACCTCTCATCTGAAGCCCATCCTAGGACATCAAGTGGTTCTGGGTATTTCCAAGCCAGCCAGCAGCCATACCACCCCATCAGGAACTTGTGAGGTGATGGCTGCCTGTCCTGCATGCTGAAGGTCTCTGCAGGTAGATGTTGAAAGATCACTGACAGAACCACAGGTGTGACAGCCACAGCCAGGATTTGGTCACAAAACATAAGCCTCCAAAAGGAGCCTCTGGCAGGTGCGAAAGAGCCTAGCAGAAAAAGTCCAGCATATGGAAAATCCCTCTGCTGAGGAGGGGTGGGGACCCAGGTGCATTTCAGTGAATGCCCTGATCTTCGGAGAGCCACTTTGCTCCTGGGTAAGGGACCCCTGGGACTCTCAGCTGGGCCTGCAGACCAGAGCAAAGAGGAATAGAGACTTGAATTGGTCTAAGCACCTGCTTTTTTCAGACCCAAACTCCTAGAAAGTCCTCCAAGGCATGGCCTGACATCACTCTGTAGGTCATTCAATGCAATGCAAGATATTTGTTCTCTTTGTGCTCCTTGGGAGGTATCTTCTAGAAAAGACTTGTGAAATCACACTGCCTCCACCTGTTTCTCCTGCCTTGGACAATTTGGGGGCTCATTTGTCATTTCAGCCACATTCGACAGAAGGGTCAAGACCTCAGGGGTGCATGGTTTTGTGAAAACAGGTAGCACGTGGGGACGTAAGGCCCTGTTCATGCTCCCAGTGCAGGAGGTGGCTGTAGACACTTGAGAATCCACACCCCAGAGCGACTGCCTCAAGGTCCAGCAGTGGGAGAGGCTCTAATAGGAGCTTGCACCTTCTTAGACACCAAAACCAGCACAGCCATCTGAGTAGGGGCAAACATGTTGTCCCTTGGCACATTCCCAAGCCACAGGATCTGCTGCACCCTGTGCAGAAAGAGGAGAAGCCTGGACTCCAGGAGGAGCAGCACATGCAGAGAGACCCTCAGCCTCACCTCTCCTGCCTGCAAAATGTGATGCTTGCTGACTGCTCTGCACGATGAGCCTCTCATGGCAGGGATGGCCCCTTGGTGACCACCAGTCCACCCGCTTCTGCCCACATACAAGTTCCCATTTTCTGGCTCACAAAAATCACTCTTAGCTTGTGGCATCCCTGAACCTTACCCAGGGATGGACTGTGACCTCCTGCAAAACACAACAGCCAAGTGGCACTGAATCTGTCACATATGGCCCAACAATGGATTTAGAGGCATTGCCTTCAGAGTAAATTTGCAGCAACGAACACCTGGCAGAAGTGCACGGACCACTCAAGTTAAGAAAAGCCAACAATGAAAGTGCAATTTTTGGGGGGGCAGAACCCCTTCACCAGCACTCTGACACCATCCCAGGCTGCAGAGCAGCTGGATGGTCCCTCTAGTTCATGTCCACTCCTGCCTGCAGTGTGGAGCTGTGGGTCCCAGCAGCAGCCTGCCACAAAGTGCCACTGGCAGATCTGTTGCTCCCCAGAGAACTGATCATGGCACCTCCTGAGGCTGCGGTGTCCAGAGCCACAGCCTGCCAGACCCCACAGTACTGGTCCAGACAGCAGAGGTGACCCACTGAGCCGGCCTCACGCCCAGCTGGGCTCTGCAAGGCCCAGCCCCCAGCTCTCCCACAGCAGCTCACATCTCTGCAGCATCACAGCCACATCACTCCTCGGCTACCTGCCTCATGGAGGTCACTGTGCCACTAAACCTGACCTCCTGAAGAATCTTATCAGGAGGCTGGTGCTCTAACAACCACTTTGCACAGTATACGCGTGTTCTGCCTTGGCAAGACTGCACATGGATTGACGTTAGCACTTGGTCACCCAGCTGGCATAAACTGCACAATGCCTCCTGCATCGAAGGCTCAGCACTGCACCATGATGCTCCCAGGTCACTGCGCTCCTCAGAGACATGGGTTTTTTGTACATTCAGTGCTGCCATGCCCAGCTCTGGCTCAAAGCATCAGCCAGCACAGCCCTGGGAACATCTACCCAGTGCAGGGATAGGAGCAGCAAAAGACAAGGTCAAACCTTTCCTCTGATGATCACCAGGACAAAAAAAGATTTGGGTAAGCACCACCTCTGCAGGGAGGCCTCCTCCCAGCCAGACACTGCAGCCTTCCATATCACATCCTGTGCAAGCTAAGAGAGCTGCCCCACAGCATTTTCCTGGGCTATGCCATTTTTGCAATCCAGAAGAAATCCAGCTGCCACTCAAAAGGCATAGCTGCACCTTCCCACTGCTTCAGTTGCCCCTGCCCTCCACCCTGTGCTGGCACCAACTGTCTTGTGAGCCAGACCTGAAGACCAATCCCTCAGAAAATCAATTCAATAGGGAGAAAGGGAAAACATTTTTCAGCTGGCTCAGCTTCCTGGTCCTGCTCTTTACCCAACAGCATAAACCCATGCCTGGGAAGGACCATTACAAGCAACTGATTGGGGAGGGGGTGCCCTGTCTCCTTGCTCTGACCTAGGCATATACAAGACTGAGTCGCAGGTAACCTTGGCCTTGCTGCAATTACAGGGCCAGCTCCCCACCTCTGCTGCCTTTTTGGCCTCTGCAGTGCACAGGCCAATGTCCAATGCCCCCCTTTTTGAATCATTGATCACCTTCTGTATTTTTCTCCACTTGCTCCACACGCTAAAGCACAGGGACCTCTTCCAAAATAAAGCTACCATTTTTTGTCCCAGGAGATGCTTGCAGGCTGAAAGCATGGGAGAGGACACAGTGTCCAAATACACCATATCCTCCCTCTCAGCAAGACTGCTCTAAGTCTTGACGCTGTTCCATACTGTCACAGCAAGCAGCCAGAGGAGCATGGGGAAAGGGAGCCAGGTTCTGCCAGGAACCACTGCAGCAGACAAGGAGTCAGAGAAGCTGCACTCTCATTTGGCCACCACTCAGGAGTTACACAGGTGAACACTGACAGCCCTCAGTCTCAGCTGTGGCTCACCAGGAAGCTGAGTTTCCACCCATGGAGCCAAACCATCCCACTGCTGCCCCACAGAGCCATAAGCTGAGCAGCAACTGCAGGCCTGCTGGGGATGCCTTTGAGCATGTAATAGTTATTGCTTGATCTCAAAGGCACTCTGGGAATTTCTGTGAACGAAGATACACAGATCCTACTTCCTTCAAAGAGCGAAACTGAAGTTACACAATTACTACCTGCAAAGCTGTTTATGATTGACTATATGATTAACCCCTCTTCCTATTTTCAATATGTTTGAACATCCTATTTCCATCCCATCAGCTAGGACCAAGGGACCTTCACACCAGCCATTCTTTAGCTGACACAGACAGTGGAAACTGATCCACAGAAAGTCAGCACAGTGCCACAGGTTATTAGAGAAAGAGGTGCTGCTCACTGCTCAGTATAGACAGGACAAATGTCCAATCTCTCCACTTTCACAGGACAGGAACTTAGAAACAGAAGTATTTACATAATTTTAAACTAACAGACAAAATACAAATACATGACACCACTGTTTGGTCCAGAGGTCACTCCAAGCACCCCCTGCTCTTTCATCCCACCGTGGTGGGAGATTGGAAGGAACTTGTCCAGCTGGAGCTGCCCAGGGCTGACAATCTGAAAGTACCATCAGAGGCATTTGCCTTTTCAGTTTAGTACCTTTGGATAAGTTTAATATTATTGACAGGGGAGGGACAACAGACTATTTGTCTCTCTTTTCAGATACTGGAAAGCCTGTGGCTCTTTGTCCCATTCGCCAGCAAGTATTTTCATTGCTGAAGATGCTAAGAGCCTTTTTGAAAGCATTATTTTATTAGGAGCGGTTTACACAAAATGCCTTGGTGAAAAACCTTTCCCTCACCCCTGGACAAATATCTTTGCCCATGTCACCTCATGGATTTCCCTAACCTCTTTGTCAAGCTTGGCAATGTATACAAATCCTTACCTCTTCCCTTAAGGCCCTGGTTTACACACCTCACAGCCATTATTTGTAGCCTAACTCTGCAAAGCTCTTTGGGACAGAATTTAGGTAAGTAGTAGTCTAAAAAGATCTTAATTCTACTGCGTACAGCACAGCCTTCAACCTGAGCCCACACAGGACTCACTCCAAGGGCAAGTTTCAGCCTTTCTACTGCAAAAGCAAACAATTTCCTGTTAATGTTTTTAGTTTTCTTTGTATCAGTTCACATTTTAAACTAACATTTCTAAAGACTGTCCAGTGGTTTATGAAGTAGAATCTCCTACGTCACAGCCTTTTCCTCTCTGGGGAGGTGGGAAGAAAGTTCCTTGAGCCTTATCCTTCGCAGAAATAAACCTGTTCAGGAGCATCAAGCCAAAACAGTCTTAAAAATGACAGTCCCCCCAAAAAATCAGGGATTTCAAAGTCTTAATTTTAATGACACTTTATTGAAAGCACAAACCTGAGAGTGCAGGAAATTAACTAAAAAATAATGTAATTGAAATACTATTCAGAACTCCTCTGAGTATAGTATTTTAATTCTATTAAATTCATTAAGAAAGCATAATACTGTTTAAGTCATAATGCATTAAAAAATAATTTTTTTAACCAAGTGACCAGTCTATCAGGAATAAATCTTATGCAAGTCTCAGGCAAGAAGTAGGCAGGATCTCTGTACCTCCTCAGGTGGGAACCTGAGTACAAAATCAAGCCTAGAGAAGCCACAGCCAGAGCTCCTCACACATTCTCAGAGCCTGGTGCTATTCTGTCATCACACCAAGACAGACTAGACCTGATTTCCACCTGGTTTTGTTATCTTATGACCACCTGAACCAGACCAATCTCCCATGCTGTGGTTGCAAATAGTAATAGTAGACATGAAAATGCTGCTTTTACAGCTTCTCACCCATGACCACATCCTTTACATCTTCCTATAACAGCTCCTTTGCTCTTCGGTAAGCTAAACACATTCCTTTATAAAATATAAACTCCTACGATTCACAGACATCTTGTAAAGTGTCTGCAGCGTTTTGAATAAGATGACAATGTACTGACCCTCTGGGGTAAAACCAAGCCTTTTTTGCATGTTTATACAACACTTGGCATGAGATCAAGCTAGATCATAGGTACTGCTGAGCTTATTTACAGCCATACCAGCACGTTCAGCCCTGCCCACTTTACAATGCAAATTTGTCCATTCTCCTTTTCCTTCAGAGCCGCATGCCATTTGGGGTATCTGCTGTGGCCTCCCTCTGGAATGAAAAACCTAGAGAAATCACCCATTAAATAATTTCATGCTACTCCTGACTTGCTCTCAGAGCAGCATAAGATCCCCCTCTCTCCAGCATGCCCAATCAGAGGGCCAGAAGTGTATCACCACCATGGGCACATGCTCGTCTTGTCACACACTTAGCTTACATCCTCCTGCCAAGAGTGAGGCACCCTCCAGACCTCCTCTCCTCTGCTGCTCTCTCACCCACCACTCCTCACCAGAGAGGTTGACACAGGCAAACAAACCCCACTGTGAATCCTCACCCAGATTTCCTCCTGTGCTACATTCTCACTTCCCTCATCTCCGCTGGGTACTAAGCTGCACTGTCATGGCCCCAGTGCGTTGCCTGGGCTGGGCATTGACTCCTCCCCAGCTCTTTCTTCTCACACAAAAACATCGTGGAGGACACCTGAAGTACCACCACTTGTCCTTGCAAAGGGCAGCACCAATTCAGCACCAGCAGACAAATGCTGAAGAGGTTTGAAGAGCAGAAGCCATCATCAAGGCCAAGGTGGAGACATCCCGTCTCCTGCCTGGCAGCTCCCCTCGGATCTGTGGGGACAGGGTGGTGGCCTAGCACCAGCCATGAATCTCGCTGGCTTCCACGCTCCCCACACCCACGCCACAACCTGGGTTCCCGGAAGAGCCAGGAAGGCCAGTTAGCACAGACAGCGCACCTGCTGCCTGCAATAGCCAACAGCACGATGGGGAGCTGCGAGGCACTGTCTGTCCGCTCAGAGGGGGCACACAGGCCCCTGCCAGCCACCCGCGACCCTGCCTCCCTCTAGGCCCCTCACGACCCTGCCCTGCCCGAGCATCCCTGGGCCTGCACTGAGGCTCCTGTCCCGCCCCTGCGCCTTCCCCGGAGCCCAACCCCGCCTGCCTCAGCCTCTCTAGCCACGCTCCCAGACAGCGGCCCCGAGGAAATGTTCTTAAGCAACGTAGCGGCGCCTCGGTGTGCATGGCGCTCCCGCGGTCACGTGAAGGGGCGGCAGGTCGCCACGTGACGCCGAAAACGTTAGGGTCATGTGATCGGCTGCCCGCAGCTCTCAGGTGGGAGGCCCGTGCTGGATGGCGGCCACGGAGTCCTTGATGCTGCTGTTGCCGCTCCTCTTTCCGCCGGCCGGCGCCGCTCCCGGTGGGTGCCCCGGGCCGGCTGCCTGCCTCCCCCCCCGCTCCCGAGCCCCGCCACGGGTGGGATCCCCCCAGCCGGCCTCCCCGGGTGGGACCTCACACCAGCCTCCCCAGGCGGGAGCCCCTAAGCCGGCCTGGGGGGCACTGGACGGGTGTCCCGGGCTCCCCAGGGCCCCGGTTACCCCGGCTGGGCTGGGCGCGGCCGTACCGGGTGGCGGCGCCGGTGCCGGTTTCCCTGGCGCTGACGCTCCCGCCTCCAGCTGCCTGGGCAGGGGGACCCAGCCTGGAGGAGCGGCTCTTCCCGCAGGTGCGGGACCACTTCAGCTTCGAGACGTACGGTAACGAGACCTTCCCGCAGCGGTACCTGGTCTCAGGTAGGTCCCGGGGGGCGTGCTGCCGCTGAGCTGCTCCCAGCCCTACCGTGGCTGTGGCAGGGACTTGGTATGGCTTAGGGATGCATTTCTGCCTGCTTAAGCTTTAACTGCTCCTGCACTAAGGCAGAGAGCCATTTGGTGCTCATCTGTGCTAAGCAGCGAGGAGTCAGTTTGTACTGAGTGCTAGCCCTTTGTGAACCAGTCATTCCCCAGCACTGTCCGTATCCTTCTCTCCTTCCTTTCAATTTGTCATTGTGGCTATGGCTGTGGGGTGCAGCTGTGGGGATTGGCCTCTCTGGAACAACAGCAGACTAGAAGCAGCAGCTGTGTTAGGCTTGTACCAGGGCTGGCTCAACACACATGTGTCTAGTTGGCCACAGCATCTCTGACAAGCGCAACTCTGCTCTGAATACAGCAGAAGAAACAAATAGTGACCTAACTGTTGCACTCTGTACCCATTGTTTGTATGAGTGAAGATAGCTCCTCTTGGGTCAGTGTTTTGCATTATTTAAAACCCTGCAACTACAGATAGCTGAAGCCATGCTGAACTACGAGGGCTTCCAGCAGGGACCTGGCACTGTTTTCCTTTCTAGCTAAATAACGAGTTATCTTCTGTGCAGCAAGCAGTGAGAGAGAGGTGGTGTGTGACTAAAAAGAAAGCAATTTCAATAACCAACGTCACATGTTTTTCAATCCTGCCTGCTTGGAGGAATCAGGGAGAGAACAAAAGTAGAGCTGTAAATAGCTCCAGCCCAGGGGGCTGCCCAGCCTGGCACCTGCCTGCTGCTGCCTCACAGACTGCCTGCATCTGGGGCTTCATGTGCACCATCTCACCTTCACATCTCCTGTTATTCTGCAGCTTGTTCAGCACCTGAACCCAGTCATATATGTTTCACCAAGTGTGAATTCACGGATCAGTTCAGCCCAAAGATATGGGAATACCAGTGAATTTTGATAGCACACCTGGGGCTGAAATTTTACTAATTAGGTGGCCCTTTTGGAACAGAAGTTTGGGATCACCTGGCTTAAAGCACTGCATAACTTTTGTTTTCCTTTAAAAGTGTTATGTTTGATCTGAGTGTCCTGTGCAAAGCTGAGTAATATTTGTGAGAAACAAAACATTAACATTGCAGTTCTGCTGGTTCACAAATAGTTTCTTACTCAAAATTCCTGAGTAGTTCCATTCCCCTTTACTGCTTCTTGTGTAATACATGACTTTTCAGGTCATCAGCAAGAACTTGAAGGAGACTATTATTTCACAACCAGGCATCTGACTGTCTTGAGGTTATCTGGCAGTTCCCCAGGATTTCAATCTAAAAATAGATACCTTTTTAAGCAGCCTATCTGGTTAGTTCTTGGCTTCTGTGAATGGTTTTCTCCAGGAGCCACAAAGCATATAAGAAGAAAAGCTAGAGTGAAGGTGGCACTTCCATTTCCTACCTGGTACCCAAAGCAAATTCAACACAAAGAGAATTAGGCTCTTTGTTAACAAAGAGCAGCAGTTTCGCTAATGAAAGTTTTCAAACTCATTTCCAAGCCAAATCCTGCTTTGGTAAGTCTGTGTTGAGAATGCCAAGAATTAAATTCAGGCCTCTGTTCATGGAAATGGCCTCATATGACACGCTGCAGTGGTGTCTGTAGGATATCTGCTGTTGGAGGGTCCCTTTGCAACATCACCCAGTGTGTTGTAATCAACACTTAACTGACTTTCTGAGGTCTGTTGTTGAAGAAAGCTATTTATTATCCCTCATAATTCCTGTGCAGTTTAAGACTAAGTTAAATCGAATGTTTGTTAAAGTCGGCAAGCATTTAAGCAACTGTTTTAGTTAAGCAAGTATTGACATCATTGATCAGCTTCTCCTGCCAGTCTCAATTTGCCTTCAGTTATAAACAGATCAGAGGATGAAGCACATCATCTTGATATATCATCTCATATATATATGTGATATATCACATGAGATATATATGTGTATGTTACATATAGCAGCAGCATATCCTGGGCTACATCAAGAGAAGTGTGGCCAGCAGGTTGAGGGAAGTAATTCTTGCATTCTACTCTGCTCTTGTGAGACCCTACCTGCAGTGCTGTGCCCAGCTCTGGAGTCAACTATGCAGGAAAGACAAGGACGTGTCAGAGTGGGTCCGGAGGAGGGCCATGAAAATGGTCAGAGGTCTGTAATGAAGAAGGGCTAAGAGAGCTGGAGTGGTTCAGCCTGCAGAAGAGAAGTCTCCTGGGAGACCTTATAGTGGCCTTTCAGTATATAAAGGGAGCTTATAAGAAAGATGGAGAGAGACTTTTTACCAGGGCCTGTAGTGACAGGACAAGGGGCGATGGTTTTAAACTGAAAGAGGGTGGATTTGGATTGGACATAAGAAAGAAATTTTTGATTATGAGGATGGTGAGATATTGGACCAGGTTGCCCAGAGAAGTTGTGGATGCCCTGTCCCTGGAAGTGTTCAAAGTCAAGCTGGACCAGGCTTTAAGCAACCCGATCCATTGGAAGATGTCCCTGCCTATGGATGGGGAGTTGAACTGGATCATCTTTGAGGTCCTTTGCAATGCAAACCATTGTGTGATATGTGATTTACAGCTTGTCTCTACCTTATACATCACAGCAGGAGCAGCAGAAAGGTGCAGGCAATTCCCTAACGTCCATTTTGTAGAAAAAGTGATCTGTGCAAGTGTTTTGCGATGAGTTGGGCTGAAAAGGGTATATAAATGGGAAATCAGTCTTTTTGGGCCAGCTGTTTCTGCCTCTCAGAACTGAGATTTTGAGGATTTTCAGGCAGAAGTTGAAGTTCCAGGCCATATGCTGATCTCAGGGAAGCTCTTATTTACCCCTGCTCCAATGAGAGATATCTGTAGCCTGGCCTTTCTAATGCCTTTATGCCCCACCTCAAGTCTCATAGATCGGCTTGTTCACAGAGTTCTTCCATGTTAAGCTCCTGACAAAACTCACCGAAAGTAGAGTGATTTCATGCTCATGTGTCATTTTTTGTGTGTGTGTTGTGTTTTTTTTATTTGCTTCTGTCAATTGTTTCACTCAGCAAAGTTCTGGAAGAAAAAGTTTGGACCCATCTTTTTCTATACCGGCAATGAAGGTGACATCTGGACTTTTGCTCAGAACTCTGACTTCATATTTGAATTAGCAGAGGAACAGCAAGCACTTGTGATTTTTGCTGAGCATGTGAGTATTTTAGTCATTATGTGTACTAGAGAGTCTTGTTCTGTTCAGTGTTATCAAATTCAGCTTTCTGCAGGTCATGAAAAATAATATCTCTTGCCATGAAGCTGAGGTATACCTGCTGTAAGCTTTCTCCTTGTGGTAACAGCTCTTCTTTACTTAAGCATGGCTTCTAAATTTTTTTTACTATGCCTGCTGGCAATCCAGGATACAGACTATTGTTTCAGCAAAACCTGTGCCATGGTGTATTTGCTTTAGACAAGTGCTTTTGTAAGTAGTTTCCACAGACGTTGAACACCACAATGGATTAGAGCGTTATTTTGTTTAGACAGTATTTAATCTCCTTAGCTTGCGAAATCCCAAGCCAACCTTTCCCACACCACTCTATTAAATTTACTATTTCACAATTTATGCATGAAGAGATTACCCTGTTCCCTTTTCTAGTTGAGGATTTCAGGAGAGAGACGTGTGCTGAGGGCTCACTTGGCACCCACTGAAGTTGCTTGTCATGGACTGTCCATACTCTACAGGGTATGTCCTGAAGGTCTCTGTTTCTCAGATGCAGGAGACAAGGCACTTCCTCATTTATGAACAAGTTAGAGGACACCATGTGTTCTGTTATCACTTCCTGTTTGTGCACACTTATCCCAATTTTATGGTGAGAACAGGGACCTTGACACCAGCATTTCTGCAGCATATCTCTTTCTTTTCAGAGGTACTATGGGAAGTCTCTTCCATTTGGACTTCAGTCAACACAGCTGAAGATGACTGGTCTGCTTACTGTGGAGCAAGCACTTGCTGACTATGCAGTGCTAATTTCTGAGCTTAAGCAGCAGTATGGTGCTGCAGACTGTCCTGTCATTGCTTTTGGAGGCAGGTAAAGGTTGTGTGTGCTCCTTCCCTTCTCTGCATTCTTTACCACCCACATTAGTGCTGTTCTCATAGATCTACTTGGCTTTCAAGCAAGTTCTAACAGCAGAGCTTTAAGCTATCTGATAGAGAGCAGATGTGCCTATGCCTGAGCTCATCACCAGGTCCCAATCAGTTCTCCCTTCAAGAATTAGTCTTGATTTGTGATTGCTTTGGAGGTGGATGTTCCTAGGCATCTTCAATGTACAAGTCAGCCAGAACTGCAGAAAATGGGAAATTCCTCCTGCAGAATAAGAACATTTTACATTGGGAATACAGAAAACTAATAATTCGTAAAATATTCTTTCCAGGGAGGCACCCAGTTTTTTATTAAATGCAGCCTTTTTAACAACATCCAGCCATTTTCATTGTAGGCTCCTTTTTAATTCTGCTCTGTAATCCACTACATGGTTGTTCCTGGCTTCCTAGTAGAAGTCATTCCTCAAAGTACTTGCTCTGTTGCAGCTCAGAGCTGTGTTTATGCAATATCCTTGTCTCTTGAACAGCTCCCCACGCTTATAGTGGAGGGATGCTTCCTTTTAAAAGGCTTCTAATTTAGTTGCAGTAAGCTAACAAGCATTTGACCCAACAGTTACCACTGTGTCCAGCTCAGTGTAGTGGTGACTAGACTGTTGATCTCTGGGGTATTTGTACTGTGACTATCAGGCCAGTAGAGAATGTAAAAAGGGCCAGGAACTGTTCTGGGGTGGGGATGTGGGAGAGGGATTCAGCAAAACCTTCTAGCTGGGCTGTATGTTAGACTACAGCTCCATGTGTGTAAATCAGAGTTGAGTCTGCAGCAGCCCTGAACAGCACTAAACCCACATGAAGAATACTGAAGTACAGCAGTGTTAGAATGGCCCAGCATTTCCCGTGGGAGGAAGAAAACCCCAAACCCTCTTAGGCTGCTTATAACTTTGCCAAACTTTAACCTAAAATTACTTGTGGCAGGTTTCAGCCAATCCCTGTTTCTAAGACCAGGGTTAGAGAAGTGAGTATTGCACGTGGGTGATGTGTGAATGGTATTTACTGCAACCACTTGAGGTGGTGGGGAGGGAGACTTGAATACCTGTAAGCGTGAAGTGAGACTGGATGTTACCTGTGTTTTGGGGATGTCATTTTCCACACCCAGGAATGACCTCGGAGTAACTCCACAAACATCAGCATATGACTAGCTTTTGTCGCCTTGGGGTTTATCTAGCAACCCTTGATATATCTGCAGATTGTGGCCCTGGCACTGGAGCTACCAGGGTGGCTTTGAGTTTTATTGTGGTGTTTGTCAAAGTCTCCCCTTCCCCATACCTGTGCTGATCATTCATGCAGCTGTTGTTTGCAGTGCCCAGGGAGAATACCCCCCACATCCCGGCACTAGAGAGAGCTGCATATCCCGTAGTATGCAGGGACAACCTTTGCTAAGAACCTAGCTACTCTTTACAATCCTGCATGCCAAATTTGTCTCCTTTCCCCATTGAACAGTGACAGCCTCACTTGAGCCCTACTTGGCTCGGCACTGAAGCCCTCAGGACACACTCAGGATGGTGCAGAGTTAAATACTGAGGCAGGATTTACATTTGGCTGCAGAAGCAAACTGGGCTGCTGTGTCCCCACCAGAGTTGGTGTGAGCATTTGGGAAAAGGCCAATGAGAACACACTGTACTGCTCACTGACCATCACTGGATCTTTTTTACGAGGGTGGCATCTACTAGATATCCATAAGCTTCTTGTTGGGTTAGGTGAGCCTGTGAATGCTGGCCTGAACTTTTGAGTTACTATGTTATAAGCTGTCTGTTAAAGGAAATAACTCTTTTGTTTCTCCTGTGGCAGCTATGGAGGAATGCTCAGCGCTTACATGAGGATGAAATACCCAAACATTGTGGCTGGAGCATTAGCTGCCAGTGCTCCTCTGTTGTCTGTGGCTGGGCTTGGAGACCCCACCCAGTTCTTCAGAGATGTAACAGCAGTAAGTAGCATCTCTTTTCCGGAACATTATTTTCATCCTTTAAGAAGGCTAGATTTTTTTCCTTTTCCGTGTGTTTAAACAGACATCAGCAGACATTAAACAGATGTCTTCATAGCATCAGTGCTGGGCAGGGAATGCAATTAAATGGGAACCCACAAGGAAAAGCAGCAGCTGCAGATGTGATGGCTGAGCGCTGCCTTAGCTGTGGCAGCTCAGGGCCCAAAGGTGCTGCTCTGAGCAGCACAACGTGATTCCAGCACCTTTAGTACCACTAAGGATTCACTTTCTAGTGAATCCTTAGTGAAGGATTCACCTTCTAGCCCATTTCTAGTGGCCTGACTGTATTACAGCCTGAAAGTTTTCCTTTGTGCCTAGCTGAACCCATTTTGCATAATTTATTCTTCAAATCCTCTCCCAAAATGCTGTATTTTGCATTGATATCAATGATTCACAGCAACTCCTTAGTCACAGTATGGTTGCATTTCAATTAAGAGCTTGGAAATCTTCACTACGCTAATTAAAAATATGCAAGGTCTCCTGGGTTCATTTAAAACCAAAATTTAAATGTGGCTTTCAGAGTTGGAGTACATAGGGCCCATAGGAAGGTGATATTGCTTAGAACTGACATATTTAGTTTATAAGGAAAGAAATGTACTACCTGGTAGTACTGAAATCTTGTGATGGGGTCTGTGTTGTCTTTTTTTGACGTGAATTTCTAGATCTGGTGACACAGGTGGCTTTGCATGAACTACCTGTGTATGAAACTTGTGGTCTTTTTGCTTTTATTTCAATGCAGAGACTTATGGGACAGGTAGCATTGCCATTAAGTGTAAAGAGGAGACTAGCATATGAAAAGAAACACAATAGTGTTTGAAACTCCAAGTGTATAAGAGACTAAAAGACATCTTGTCTTAAAATTATACATTTTAAAACAAAAAATGTAATACCACTTAATCATCTAACAGATGCTGCAGTGGGAATTCTTCCCTGGTTGATTGTAATTCTTTCTCAGAAGCCCTGTTCAGCTGATAGCTCTGTCTTGATTCAGCTGTGAATATGCTGTGAGTCATTACACACCCCTGAAATTAGGGCTTTGACATTTTCATGTGAGAAAACTTTCCAATTAATTTTAAAATATATTCTCTCTGCAGTGGTAAACTGACCTCTGGGCTGAGATCCTAAGCAAGCACTCTGTGTTGTTTCCAAAGTAATTCCTTTCACCTTCAGTGTGTTTGCACCTGAAATCTGAATTCAATTGCTCTTCTTGGTGAGAGAACACCCCTGAGAGCTGTTAATACTAATGAAGGCACAAACCTTTCATGAATCATTGCAGGACCTCTTTCTTCCTGTGAGTCCAGCGTGCTTTGTCTCAAAGCAGCCTCCTCTGTGAATTCTACTGAGCTTTTCCAGCTCAATTCATAAGCCTCTGGCTCACCTGGGAAGTGAGCAAAGGGCTGAAAGCTGATTGTGCATAAGGCATTTGCATAAGACTAGGTTATACATGCCAACTGCCCTGCTTGTGGCTAAGCAGAAAGCCCCTGTGTAAATACTGCACATACAGCCACATGCATGCTTCCTGCGAGGAGACTGCTGCAGGGGCTGTTCAGGCCACTGACTTCAGATCAGTTAGATACCTGAACTAGGTGCGATTGAAAAGAGCAAAGCTGGCAGCTTGGAAGGGGAACAGCTTTCCTTGGAATGCTTTCTGCTTCTGCCAGGGCTGGGCTGAACTGTTCCTGGGTCTGTACAGGTCTGTGGGGGAGAACTGGAATGGGTGGTGGCTCCCTAGTGTGGCAGGCAGTGTGCTGCAGCAGCCCAGCATTGCCTAGCGGGGAGCTCAGCTGTCGTGGCAGCCAGAACAGACCTGCTCCTCTGTCCCAGGCTGATCTGTCCCCACGCTCCAATTAGAGCCATTAGTAGATGAAGATCAATAAGCACATCCAGAAGGAGATCTGGAGCCCCTAAAGGAATGCCCAGGTAAGCTGTGGAAAACCCCATGATTTCTCTAAGCAGAACTATCAGACAAAGGCAGAGTTAGGAAAAAAAGAAAGGTCCCAAATCTATTTTCAGTTGAGGCTGGGCCTTTGTAAGAAAAATGCTTAGCTAGTGATTAGTGGTTACTTAACCATTGTTCTAGCAGGGTAAAGGGACCTTAAGGGAGCCCTATTAATTCTTATTTTGGAAACCACTGATTGCCAGCAGCTCTCAAGCTGTCTTACAAGCTGTCAGAAGAGAAACAGCTTGGGTTGCTAGAGCCTTCAGTGACAGAAACAACTTGTTGCACCAGTATAACCAGCCACAGCTCTTCAAACATACCTTAAAGTGCTTTTTCAGGATAGAGACATGGTCTTCTTGGTCATCTGGCAGACTGAAGATGAAAAGCAGGTCTTGGTTCCTAAACCAGTTCTCTACCCCTCATGCATAACTGATTTCTCCGTGGCTCCTTCTTACAGGCAAAGTGCAGCTGGAAGAACTCTATTGTGTATTTAAAAACAAAAACAAACAAACAAAAAAACCCCAAACTTTTAGGCCTAGCAGCCTCGCACCTTCTTCCCGTGTCCTGGCCAAGGCATGTGTCTCCTTTTGCTGTTTCGTGTTCAGTCTAATGGCTCCGCAAAGTGCAAAGTGTTTCGTCTAACAGCTCATCCTAGTGAGACCTGCTGGAACAGTTGCTGCTTGGTCTGAGCTCTGCAGACTGTTGGCTTCTACTGGGACATGCTGATTGTCTGGAGGACAAGGTAGAAGCACCGCTGTCACTGCTCCTGGAGACATAGATGAGGTTCTGACCAGGGGGCCAGTAACCCCTGTCGTTATCTGGTACTTCTGGCAGTTCTTCCCAGTGCAGCCTCCACACATCTCCTCTGTGCAACCATAATCCCATGTCTTTTCTATTTAGGATTTTCAGAAGTCCAGCCCAGGTTGTGTCACAGCTGTCCGCAAAGCCTTCCAGCAAATTAAGGATCTGTGCCTGAGTGGAGGTAAGGAAAGCTAGCCCTGCAACAGCTTCCCAAGGGCAGCCAGCAGGCTATCCCAGCCATCTGGAAAAAAGTTAATTCAGTTTTACTTCAGCTAGGTCTTCAGTTGATTCAGCTAAATCAATGCAAATGCCCACCTGTCCGCCTCTTTCTGCTTGCATGATAGATTTTTGATTTAATTAACGGTTTTAGTTAGCATTAAAATCAGTAGCCAACACCAAAATGAAAGCATCTATGCATTCAGTGTTAATGAAACCATCTTTTCTGCACCAAAATGCAAGAACACCTGCAGATGCAAACCACCTGCATTTTATGCTGGTAAATCCTCATGTTTCACCAGATACTTGTCCTCAACACTCACACTGTTGAGAACTGTTCGGGTGGGTATGACAGCTGCATGGATCAGCTCACTGGACATATCTGAGAAATATTTAGAAGGCAATCTAGGTCTTGAAGCAGCCATCAGTTTCTTTCATCTCCAACATTGGACAGTTAGGTGAGGCCAAGGACAGAGACTGGTGAAGATCTCTGCAATGTCTCCCAAGTAGGTCAGACCAGGTATCATGGGCCAAGGCAGCATCTCCCGGGAGCTCTGCGTGGTGTTGGAACAACTGTGGTGCCTTCTTGATCTGTCTCACGGCTTGGCTTGGTCTGTGGTGCTGTACGTCAGGATCTGTGTGCCTCCAACAGCTGCTATCGCTGCCTTGCTGCAGGGGCTGGTCCTGGAATTGCCCAGAGGAGCCAGGGATCCAAAACCCCATTTAGCTTTGGGTCACATCAGGAAAAATGTTACTATTAAATAGCCAAGGTCCTCGAGGTCTGCCCGGGGCCATGCTTTCTGCAGCAGGGTGGATAAGGTAGTCGTATTCAAAGCTTAGGCTCTCAAGTGAGTATCAAGAGGCAGGTCCCAGGCCTTGAGTTTCGAAGTGAAGACATCTGGGCTCCAGTGGGCAGCCTGTAGAGTATGATGGGGACAGACAGGAGCTGCAACTCCAGAATGTGGAGAATGAAAGTTAAGGGAGCAGCTTTCCCCAGCAAAAATGCAAAGGAATAAGAGTGCATCTTGAAGAAATCTCCTAAAAGATGGATTTCCTGACTCCTGCAGGACACAGCAGGGCCCAGAGAGGGAGCCTGTGGTGGTGAGGAGGAGGCAGACAGTCAGGGCACGGGCAAGGATGGGCTGGTAGCAAGCTTCTCTTCTCACTGTGCCAGCTGGGACTGCTTCTGCCTTGGTGGGTGCTGATTCCCCTGGGCTCCCCAAGGAGGTGTTGGTGGCTCTGCAAGGGACAGAGTGTGGGCTGTGGGCCATGAGGGCTTGTGAAGCTGCACAGGAAGACTGTGCTTGAACATCCACATGTGTGTAAATTTAGATGTAATGTGTCCTTCCCACTAGTAACCTCATCTGCGTGTTACGGCATCTCCTTCCTTCTGAGTGAAACAAGATGCTGAAGCATGGTATTATTTTCCTCTGTTGAAGTTTGTGTCTTTCATTTTCCTTCATACTGCAGCCTACAATGAAATCAGCAGCAAAATGGCCACGTGCAATAAGATCTCTAACAAGGAGGATGTTTACCAGCTTTTTGGGTTTGCTAGAAATGCCTTCACCATGATGGCCATGATGGACTACCCTTACAAAACCGATTTCATGGGTCACCTCCCTGCCAATCCAGTGAAGGTGAGTACCAGGATGCAGGTGAGAATCACGGTTTCTGTTGTGCACCTTGATGGCCAGAGTGCAGGGAGCTGCACAGCCTGGGACACTGTCAGGCACTCACTATCGGTGATGGTGACGGAGGGAGGTAGTGTTGGATGTTGCAGCCCTTCCACTCTGACAGTAAATCTACACACTTCAAACTTCTCTGTGACAGTGACTGCTGTGTTTGAAATGCACTGCTGTAAGGCTCATCAGGGAGGGTTTGCTGGAGCCACTCCAGCCCTGTTCTGCCTTTACCTTAGACACAAAGTCCTGTGCAGGCTTGTTGACTTCAACTTTTAATCACTAAAAACCTGTAGCTTTTTAAAACAAAAAAAACTGCTTTGTTGTAGCCCACCTCAACACACTTTCATAGATGTATTTTTCTTGATGGGTAAGGATGAATATCTAAAAATCAGGCTCCTTTCTAAGTGTTGCCCAGGAAGATGACATACCTCAGAATATAATGCAGCAAAGTCTGCTGCTGTGAGGACTGGAAAACCTGTCAACTTTCAAGAGAACTGAAGATGGCAAAGTTTGGGAAAGGGGATTGGTTCTCAGGGGGTTACAAAGACTTTTCAGACACCCATTGCTTTGAAAGGTCACAGCTTTGACCCCAGATCACCAGTTGCTGTTGTAATTCTTGGTTTCTTCTGGTGTGCTGTCAGCCTTATGCTGCTGTTCCCTGCTGCACTGCAGCACACCACACCGATGGGACTTTATTTGCCTCTGGCCTTATGGCATTTATGGTTTGAGTCCTACCTGAAGCAAAATGCATACTGTGCAAGAGGTCATACAGGCTATGCTGTACTGGGACTCAGGAGATGCTATCTCTGGCTCTACTGGGCGTCCAGTTCCATTCTAGGATCTGTTTAACAAACTGTAAAATGGAAATAATTATTCTAACCTCCCTT
This sequence comes from Tyto alba, assembly GCF_018691265.1. Classification (NCBI taxonomy): domain Eukaryota; kingdom Metazoa; phylum Chordata; class Aves; order Strigiformes; family Tytonidae; genus Tyto; species Tyto alba. The sequence continues at coordinate 13,121,555 of NW_024881273.1, read as the reverse complement.
GAGGAGGACATTAAAATGTTCTGATTGTAGGAGGAAGGAGCTTTTGTGTATCACTGTGACCTCTGCACAGCTGCTTAGCTTGGTAAAGGAACTATTTGTCCTGGCCCTGTCTTCTTGTTTTTATGTATTTTGTTGCTAGAAGAGAGGGGGGGGAAAAAAACAAACAAACAAAACCTGTTGCATTAGGGCCTTGGAAAACTGCTGAACCATAAAAAAGTGTAACTGATAATTTTAATGAATCTTCCAGTTTAGCCCTTCTGCAGAGCAGTTAACTATTCTGTCTGCAATTTACCTATAATGTGTCTCATCCAGGTCAGCTGTGAACAAATCCTTGCCCACACAGACCCAATTCAAGGCCTGGCTGCTCTTGTTGGTGAGTTAATATCACCAGTTTGGTCTTTTACTTAACACCCTGTTTTCCAGAAGCACCTGTAAGTAGAGCTGTTTTACTGTTGTGCAGGTTGTGATTCATGGGAGCTGGTATGACTCCAATCTCCCACTAGGATGTTTTACCCTGTATTGGCTTTGTCCATTGTGATGTCCCATGAGTTCATTCTCTCAGCTTTCCAAACTTACTCCTGTCAAGTTTTTCAGCCATTGCAGCCCCTTAGCATGTTGACTGTCCATGAGATGTGGACTTCTAAGGTACTTGATTTTCATACTCTGGCTCAAGCAGTCACTGATTCAATGCACATTCACTGAAGGAAGTTTTCTGGTCTGCTTGCTGAAGACAAGGTTGTCACCACAATGCCATATTGTCTTAATCCAGTGGCAAGACAATTTTAAATACATCGTGTACATCTCTGAGTATTTAATTTGTCAGCCAGCAGTGTTTTAAAGGCAATTATTAGAGATAGAATTCAAAACTTTTTTGAAGACTTCCTCATAAAATATCTCAAGTTGCTCATTAAAAGTGAGTTCTACCTTGGTCATTATTCAGAAAAACAGGTTTTGCATGACAAAAAGTTGATTTAAGGAATTCTTTGGGGTTTATCGCAGCTTAGTAGGATTGGGAACAAATTCTTTTTTTTTTTTTTTTTTTCCCCTCAAATTATGCATGTCACCATGATAGCACCAAGTCAGAAACGTACCGGTTCCAAATCACTGCTAAAGAATATTTTTTGCTGGCAACTAGAAGAGTTGTTAAAATACTAATGTCTTGGCAAACACTGTCAGATCTCTTGACATATTCACATCCTACTTATTTTCTGAGGCAGAGTGGGACTCTTGTTTCTTTGTGATGAACAAGCTGAGGGTAGATTTCTTCCTCCTGCCTGTGGGGGAGCACTTTGTGCCTCTCCTCATCTCACCAGCTGCATTCACTTGGGACAGTTTAATCATACAAGAGGCATGATCCACCAGAGCTTTAGGCAGAGGACTGGCTTTCTTCCATACCTGCCCCTCTGTATCATACAGGAAAACACTGTCTTCTTTCTGCATGTGCTTCAACAACCCACCTCCTGCAAGGTAGAGCGTAGTGTTGTGGGCTGTGATGCTGAACTGGCAGCAGTTAAACGGGGATAACGTTAGCATTGTCCACTGATTGCTTACAGGACAATAGTACTCTGTCTCATTGACGTGAATCCATTCCTCCACCTGCAAAGAATCAGACCAACACTCACCTACTGTATCACACCTTGAGTGGGCATTGCTGGCATGTCATGCTCGCTTGGTAAACCAGTATCTGAGCATCTATTTGAATACCATGGGGGTCAAGGTGCCAGATTTTTGATACACATTTAGCAATCAGAGTCTTAAAAGAAACTGAATAAAATATCAGAATGATATGGCTTTAAAGGAGCTTTCTGCTTGGAAAACCAGAGGAGTGAGTTGAGCAAGGTGCCACAGGGACCTGCTGGAACTGGCATAGCCCAAGTCCTGCCTGCTTTCCAGACTTTTAACACATTACAAAGGAAATCATCTGAAGAGGGCTATAATGTATTGAATTGTTGACAGTAACTGGGTTGGTGTCATCTGGAGGAATTTGATATCAGCTGTGATATGCTATTTCTCTTTATACATTTCTATCCCTTCCTCGGTGAGCAATTAAGTACTCTAAGACACCCTCATTCCTTCAAAAGAAAGTGTAACCATCGTGGTAAAATGGGGCCAGGCCTTGAGTCTTTATACTTTCAAACAGTAATTGCTGAATGATCTTTGAAAATTCAGTTCTCTTGGCTTCAGAGAATGAGTTTCTCCTAGAGTGAGTCTTTCAGTCCGTGTCAGGGCTCTTCCCAGAAGGCTGGGCATTGCTTTCCCTCCTCTTTCAGAGATGGAAAATCCAGGTTTGAAGAGACTTCATTTGCATTCCAGGACTTAAGCCCATCTTTCCTAAAATTGAGGCCAGTGTCCTCACTGCAGTCCATTCCTCATCCTGTCTGCCATTGTTTTACCCCCTTTCAGCTTGAACAAGGAAAATCATGTGGTCAGTGTGGTTGGGGCAGTTACATGACCAGTTTTACCCTTAGTTTTTCCTGTGTTAGCAGGCTGCGCCTCCACCATATGTTTTCTCTATTTAAAAAAAATGCTTTAAACAGCCTTTGTATTCTAGCAAATAGAGTGTGACAACAGGATGGCTTCTAATGCACATGATTGTAATGGCAGGCTCATTTTCTTAAGCTCACTGGCCTGACTTGCAACTGTGCCAGTCCACTAAGAGATCAGAAATGGTGAAGGTACTGGTCAACCTGTTGGAAAAAAACTGGGCCTAGCAATACAGAGACCCCATTTTGGATCAGATTTGAGATTATAAGAGCAAATGACTTACTCCTTTTAGTGTCCTTCCTCCAATGCAAAAGATCTTGTCCTTGACTGTAGCCATCCCGTGATCACAGCGGGTAAAAGCCATGGCACTGTTGCCAATCCAGCGTCGGAGGCGAGGGAGATAGCTGTAAGTGTCTCGTAAGGTTTTACCCCCAGAGAAGCCCCCTAGAAGAAAAGCAGAAGTCTTGAAAACCTATCCATCATCCTCTCTGAAATCCAGCAAATCTTCTGCAAAGATTATCAGAGCTGATTTTTTTCTTTAAAATACTTCAGAAGCTCAGGTTCAAAACTCCACACCATTCTATAGAGCTGATGTGTGAAATTTAAAACCTGAGCTTCTTAGGTATTTTTATTAAAAGACAAAAAAACAAAACCAGTTCCAGCCTTTCTGTAAATAGTTTTCCACAAAAAATTTTTGAATAAATCTCTTGAGGTATTTCAGGTGTAGCCAGGAACAGCTTTAACTAGGGAATCTGTTTCTAGCACACACAGTGACAGAATGGTGGTTTGAAAGAAAAGTGTTCAAAGCTCTTTGAACTTTGCATCTTCAACAGAAGGTCACAGCCAATCTGCCAGTGCTGTTGTCAGCTTTTTCTCCTTATTAGGCACTCACTTGTGTATTTCAGGAGTGTATTATAAAAAGCTCCTTGCAGAAGAAGGGGGCTGCTATGGGAAGGGTAAATGCCTCCAGCTGCCTGCCTGTTGAATTCCAGCCTGCAGAGAGTCTTTGAAAACAAGGAAGATATTTCAGGTTGGCCATAAACCCCAGCTCACCTAGGTATGGACACTTTGTTTGCATGGAGCTTGTGTATAAATCTTGGACTGAAGTAATGCTCTTTTCAGTTTGCTTGGCCAGGGCTGTAGGCTGGCCAAATCAAATTTTCAGTTACCCCACTAGTTAGAAGGAATTGAATGCTATAGGTAGATCAGAACCCAAGGGGTATAGTGTTACCCAGCCAGCCTGGATCACTATGGTATGTTTGCACCTCTGTGAAGCAATTTTATCCTTGCTTTCTGGTAAGAACCAAGACTGGCAGAGGTTAAATGAGCTGCCTGTGGCACCATGGGCCAGCTGAGTCAAAGCAGGGACTTGAACCTGAGTGTTGAGCATTCCCCCAGCTGCACCATTATCCATCTGCACTGCCAGTCCAGGAGCCCTGCTGTCGTTGGGGTACACATCTGGGAAGGACAGCCTGTGTGCTGCTTTCCCTGCCCTTGGGGCCTCCGGCGCACAGCCCATCACAGAGAGCTGCCCTTCATTGTAACTGTGCAATTGTGGTTAAACTGGACTAGATCCATACAGTGATTCCAGCTGGCTGTAACAGTTTATGAAGCAGGGAGCTTACAGTGATGGCAAACTGGACCAGGACTTTTAATTGCAGAGGCAATAACACAAACACCACAGTGCTTTTCCTAGGACAAACCAAAAGTTATCTTTCAAGTCCAAATTAGTAGCTGCAAAAGCTAAAGATCCTACAACAGTTTCCTGCTGCTTTATTGTTAAACATCCTGCACCATCTACCAAAGATCCCCATAAAGACTGAGGATCCCTTGTAGGGCCAGAGCTGTACGGGCTCACAGGGTAAGAGGATAAGAGCCTGCATTATTCTACTTTTTGTACAAATTAACAAATCAGCACAGTAGGGTTAGCCCCATATCTTCCATTTGGATTAATACCAGGGTTTAATCCCACCTTCAACACTATGGCAGCCTGCTTCTGGTTTACCTTTTCAGAAAGCAAAGCTTTGGAATTTAGCCACAGTTGAAAGGTCAAAGGCGAGCAGGGGTGTGGATTGCAAGCAGATGGTGTCACCTTTAATGTCTTGGGAAGACAATAATTCCTGCCATTTAGGAGGAGAGGTAGGCTGTGCTAACACAGCAGGAAAGGGACCCTGGAGCTATGGAAGTTACTGGTGTGGGTGTAGGCTTAGACTGTGACATTAAAATGCTGGCAAAAATTAATGAAACTATATCAAAATATGCTGCTTTCTACTAGTTCTATCACCTGAAATATATAGGATTCCCTTATGGGTTGTGCCTGCATGATCAGCGATAGGCATGGGGAAAGGAGCTGCAAACTCCCACTTGTTGTCAGCGGGCCGGTACAATTCCGTGGTGTGGGTGAGAGTCCCCAGCAGTGTCCCACCACCCACGGCGAAGATGCGATCAGACAGCACATCCACGTGGAAGCGTGTCCGCCTCTCCAGCATGCTGGCAACTTGGAGCCAGGAAGTGTCGCGGGGATCAAAGCGAAAGACCTAGGATCACAGCAGAAGGGTGATGATTAGCAGAAGGCAGGGAGCTGGCTTGTATCTCATGTGGCTTCGAGAACTGATGAGCTCCCTGGACTGAGGGAGTTTTATATTCAGACCTGGAGAGGCTCAACTTCCAGTGCCAGCCAGCTGATACAGCAGTACCTTCCCAGGGGAGCTGGAGGCTCCGTTATGGCCTTTCTCCAGGTCTGTGGGGGTCTAGGAACAAGTTGAGTTCTCTGCTTGAGCAAGCGGAAGGTAAAACACATTGGCTTAGTGAAATACCTTTCTTTCAAACACCAGCTAGCATGTGTCAGCTGAAAACTGTTTCAGTGAGATTTAAACAAACACATCTTGCATCTTTGTTACTGTTGGAGTATGTAGCAGAGGGGAGCTGAATTTTGCCCCCTGCTTTTGCCCAGGAGAAGGCAGGACTTGTTTCCCTCGTCCCTGGTGGAATCCCTACAGGGGCACAGCACCTCTGCTAGGGCTGGGTTTCCACTCACATCTTGTTCAGCAGAAAATACCTGCCCAGGCTTGTTTTGTCAGACCTGGTCAGAAAGCCCGGGTCTGTGAGCAAGGACAGTATCTGCAGAACCCCATGCAGTGAGTGCTGGGCTTGGGCTGTAGCTTCACAGCCAGTGCTGCAGCCCTGCTGGTTTTCAGCATCCTCTGATCCGCTGCTGCTGAGCTGCCTCCTGCCTTCAAGGCAGTGGAAGAAAGTTGCTGTTTGTAGCGGCACTGCTGAACTAAATCCAGTGCTGAAATAAGCCTCCTGGGAGCATGGGAAAATTAAAACATGCTGTTTTTTTCTAGCAGGACCGCTGAGGCCATCTAGGAAACCGTAAAATCCTGCACAAGTCTTTTTACTCTCCAGGCAGAAGAGGAAGGTCCTGGGAGCTAAAGCAGATTTGTCTTTCAAGGGCAAAACTAAGGAAGGAGCAGTTCTCGAGTGAAGTGGTAGGCTTTAACCATGCCCTCTGAGCATGAGTCCAATGGCAGCAACAATGGGGACAGGGCAGCATTCATAAGGCTGTTTGACTGACTGATGTGGACCTGGCTGAACCTGTGCTGCGGAAGTTGTGTTACAGATTAGGATGACAATTTGCAGTCAGAGGAAGGTGGGGCCAGGGCAGGACCTGATTGCTTCCCAGGGAGTTTGGAAGCTGTATTCCCAAGGGCTTTCAGCACTGCAGAGTGCTAAGAAATATGTAGACATGGGAGATCTGTGGTGGGCAAGAGGAATGACTCCCTTCCTCCCCCACCCATTTCTCCAAGGCTACAAGTTTCTTGTGTCTTACCTCATTTAATGGCTGCTTTCCCATGGGATCAAATTTGCACTGTCCCCCGATGACAAAGAGGAAGTCATTGATGATGGCAACACAGTGGTTGTATACTGGCACACAGAGGTCCCCGACCTTGTGCCAGGTGCTGCAGCTCTGGTCTGCAGCCCACATCTCTCTGCACAAACAGTTGTCAGTGGTTCTGCCACCAGTGACGAGCAGCATGGTGGCACCGGAGCGGAGGCTTGTGCTCTGGGTCTGCAGGACCGGCTGAGCGTACAGCTGGGAGTGGTAATTCAGAGCCTCCTGCAGGTACCTGTGGCAGCCTGAATCCAGCCTCATAAGAGGCACTTCCTGGACATATCTCTGCAGGTCCTGTAAAGGAATGAGAGGGAATCTTATGCGCCTTAAAATATCTGCTGCATCTTTCAGCCGTGTGCAGTCGTGCTGCAGCCAGCTCACAGCAGCTCTGAACAGCTCCAGCTCGCAGCATCCCTCGGTGTTGGACCTGTCTAAAACTTCACAAAGGGTTCCTCGGTCCAGTTCTTTCAAGCACTGAGGATCACCCAGGATCTGTTTGTAATGCTGCCCTATGTAGCACATGGCTTTCTGTGTCAGCTCTGATGGGCCAAGTTTTTTAGCAATATTAAGAACATCCATGCAGTTCTCACAGTTCAAGCAACCCTCCAGAAAGTGAAAGCACAGCTTGATCACCTCCCGAACCAGAAGGGTTTCTGCGGCTTTGAAGGTCTCCTCAATATTCTGTAATGAGAGGTCTAGTTTGTTGGAATAAATGAAGTTGAGAACATTCTTCAGCCCAGCAGCACTGACAGCTTTCAGCTGGACGTTACTATCCAGGCTCCCTACTCTTGTCAAGTTTCCAACAAACAGGATCTTGCAGTAATTACTTGCTGATGCTAAAACAATCTTGTGGGCTGGAAAGCAAACCCCTTCTGCCTCCAGTGTCACGTCGCACAGTGTGCTCTGCGAGCGAAGGTTGTTGAGCCCTTCCAGGAGTTTCAGCGGGTAGGTGTCTGACACAAGCCTCGCCGTGCTGGCCGGTGAGCTGAGCAGCATTGCTCCGAAAGGTCTGTAGCCCTGGGACAGCCCCAGGACTCTTCGCTGCACGCACTCAGTGCATCTCCTGCGGCCGAACGAGTGGTTTTATGCTTTGAGGGAGCTGAGGCTGTGCTGCCTACACTGCAGAACCATGCAAAAGGCGGTACCTGCAAGAGCCTCCTTCCCCAGTGGCCTCTGCCCAGCGCTTTGCGGTCTCAGAGTCATGTGGGGCCCTTTGCAAAGGGAGCTGTTGGTGCTGGTTATCAGACAAAGCCCACAGTGTTTGTGGGTTTTGCCTGTGGGCTGTGACACTGGCAGCAGTGGACAGCCACCGGTGTAGCTGCATTCCTCCTTGCTATCTATGGCAACTACCCATCCATACAAAAAGCAGTTAATTCTTCAGCAGCTCCCCAACTATGCTTCACTGGGCTGCCTGGTCAGGTGCTCTTTCATCTGGGCAAGCCTGGACATGCCGTCTTTCCCTTTGTGAACAACAGTCAAACAAAACCCTGTCTGACGGGCCACCCTTGGCCCTCTGACTATATTTGATGCATTCAGGCAACAGCTACTTCCAGGGAGGGGGTGGGAAGGTCTCGGCTGTTGTGTCCCTTTCGGTCTGAATTATTCAGGTAATGTCCTGTACGCAGCCTTTCCAGGGGTGCATTGGGGATTGGGGGCTAGGGCGCTCCCATGGGCTAGTGAGCCATTCACTTCTAGCACGAGGAGAGACAGCAGAGAGCACCTGGGAGCCTCTTCCCATAGATACAGCAGAAGCAAAGGGTATCACACAGCCAGGCTTGAGACCACGTGAAAGTTTTGGCATAAAGTTGGGATCTTAACACTGATGCAGACCCTGCTAGCTCTGCCCCAGCCTTACACACTGGCCCAGATAGGGAAGCTGCCTCTCTGCTTGGTCTTGGCCATGAAGCTTGTGCAGGAGGTGGCGGGTGAGACACAGAGAGGCACTGTGCAGGGTTTGAGTGAGTGGTGGGGTTTTTTGGTGGCAGGGGAGGGGGCTACAGGAGTGGCCCCCTGTGAGAAGCTTCTTGAAGCTCCCCCAGCTCCAAGTCAGCTCCACCTCTGCACCAAAACTGAGCCCATCAGCTGCGCCCCTGGTAACATATTTAAGAAGGGACCTGGGAGGAGGAGTTGGACTTGTGAGGAGGAATTGCGACATCTGTGTGAACAGCAAGATCAGTGGAAGGAAGGAGGAGGAAAGGGGAGGGAGGTGCACTGGTGCAGAGCTCCCCCCCAGCCTGTGGTGAGATGGCAGGGCCACCCCCCTGCTACCTGTGGAGGTCTACAGTGGAGCAGAAGCCAACCTGAAGCCTGTGGAGGAGCCCACATTGGAGTAGGTGATTGCGCCCAAATGAGGCTGGGATCCTGTGGAAAGAAGCAGCCCCCGCTGTTGTAGTTTGGCTCTGGGAGGACTGCAACACGTTGGGGGGGACCCACACTGGAGCAGCTTGGGAAATACTGTGGCCCATGGGAGGGACTCATGTCAGAGAAAGTTTGTGGAGATCAGTCTCCTGTGAGAGGGGGACAATGCTGGGGCAGGGGGAGAATGCCAGAAATTCCACCCCACTCTCTGAGATGGAAGAAGCGGCAGCACTGAGTGCACCCCCCCATTCCCTGCCCCTGCACCGCTGGGGAGAGGAGGTAGAGATACCGGGAGCAGAGCTGAACCCAGAAGGGAGGGGTGGGAGGAAGTGTTTGCAAGATTTGGTAATGCTTCTCACTGTCCTACTCTGTTAAGTGTTGTTGTTAGTGTCTGTATTAAATTTATGTTCCATTTTCTTCCCCTAACAAGTCTTTCTCGTTAGGGGAAGAAAATGGAACATAAATTTAATAAACATAAATGTAACTCCTCCCTGTACTTATCTCGATTCCCAAGCCTTTTGCTTCATTTTCTCCTTTTCAGCGCTAGGGGGCAAGTGGGGAGTGAGCGACTGCATGGTGCTCAGTGGTCTTCTGAGCTCAAACCATGACAGGCACTGACAGGCTGGCTCTGTGCTGTGTTCCCACCTGACAGGGGTGTTCTACAACTCCTCCGGCTCAGCACAGTGTTACGACATATACCAGCTGTACCAGTCCTGTGCTGACCCCACGGGTTGCGGCATCGGCTCAGATGCTGAGGCCTGGGACTACCAGGTAAGGTGTTGGAAACACCAACAGGTTTCGGCTGCTGCCCTGGTTATCCCGCCTGCCCCATGACAGCTCTTGTACCTCTCTCAGGTTTGTACCGAGATCAACTTAACTTTCAACAGCAACAACGTGACTGACATGTTCCCTGAGATGCCCTTCACGGAAGCCATGCGCGAGCAGTACTGCTGGAGCAAATGGCACGTGAGGCCCCGAGCACGATGGCTGCAGACAAACTTCTGGGGAGGAGGTGAGTAGTGCTGGCTGCTCATCCCTTCGCATTACCCTGTAGTTGTCTGCCTGTCCCAACTCTGCCCAGCTGAGCTCCTTGGGGGCAGGCACAGCACGCTAACAAGTCCTGGCAGAAAGTCACAGCCTAATGCTGACTTCAGCCAAACAGACCTTTCTGTACCTCTGAGAAAGAAGTGGAAAATCTAAAAACTGCCAAGATTTTGTTTTATTCCCCTGTTTTCTGTTCTTGGCCATGCTAGCTGCAGTAACCAAACGTTTTTGGGTAAATGGGCAGGAAGGAGGCCTCTCAAATGTCATCTCTCTGAATTTCAGACCTGAAAAGTGCAAGCAACATCATTTTTTCAAATGGAGACTTGGACCCGTGGGCTGGAGGCGGGGTAAGCATGTGCACTCCTGCACACGTTGCACAGAGATCAGCCTTTCCAGGTGATTCACTGCCCCTCTCTCCCTTTCAAAGCAGCACTGGCTATTCATCTTTAGCCCATTTGAGTTTCTACAAGTGACTGTTGTATGCTGAACGATTCAGTAGCCTCAGGACATTAACAGTGGACACACTGAATAGAGTCCATCAGCCAGAAACACTGATGCAGCAAAGGTGGCTTCACTAATGCAGACGCAGCAGGAACCCAACACCCAGGGTCTGAACCACAACCTGTTGTGTTTCTGAGTCAAGACTTGGTCTCAGTGCTGACAGCCGAGCACTCCTTGCTATCTCCAGCCTCAGCATGCTTTATGAGACCAAGCAGCAACTCGAACTGGGGCATATTTTGGCTTAGGTTCAGCAAAGCCTCAGAGTGGTAGCAGAGCTCTAGTTTAAAATTTAAAAACAAGACTGACCCAGAACTGGATGTTGAGTTAGCTGAGCTCCGGAGTTCCTTCTTCTAGGCTGGTTTGGCAATCCCAGCTGCAAGAGGAACAGGCTGTTTAGCATGCGTGGGCCCAAAGGAGCCTGTTAGTTCAAAGTGCCTGTACTGGAACAGGCTGACAGTTTTCATCTTGGGGGAAGCCTTCACTGTTTGAGACAGATGGTTTGGCTCATTAGGACTATTAGCCCCACACACACTATCAGCTGTACCAAGGATCTCTTCCCGTGCTTTTCCTCAGTCCTGCCCAGCTCATCTTCCACTTTTCACCACTGTTGTCCAGTTCTGCCCAGTGACTTGGTGAGAGTTTGTCTCTGCTTCTCCTCCTTCCAGATAAATAGCAGCCTCAGTCCTTCACTAATTGCATTGACCATCAAAGGAGGTGCTCATCACCTAGATCTCCGGTAAGTACTGAACTCTCCTTTGGCTGACAAAATCCTGCTGCACTGGGTGTTTGATCTTACCTAGACACAGTCCAAAGAGCCAGGATACCAGACTGTTGCAGCATAACTGGAAGAGGAATCTTCTTCCCCAGTACAGGGCTCTCGCGGCCTTCGGGGAAAGCGGGCTGTGCAGAACTCGGCACTAAGCTCACCTACTTTCATTAGACCCTGTTCTTGCACAGGGATTGGCATAAGTGTGTGACAGCCTGAAGCTGTAGTCGTGTGAAGTCATCCAGCGTTTCTTGGCATTAGCCATCAGCCTTCAGGTCTGGGGCAGAGGGCAGCAGCCACCAATGCAAGGCAGAGCTCAGGGCTCTCAAGCCTGCCTCCTAACCTCCTGGCGGGTGTGACACTGTATCTTGTTCTCCTGGGCATGAAGTGTGGAACAGATAATCTCTGTCCTTCAGTTCCCTGGCTTGTCCTTTCCTGTGCAAGAGGCAAGAGCTGCTGCTCACTCACCTTGCTCTGCTTTCTCTAGAGGACGCAATCCAGCTGACCCCCCGTCCGTCACAGAGGCGCGCAAGCTCGAAGCAAGCATCCTCGCTGGGTGGGTGAAAGCTGCAAGGCTGGAGGGAGCACAGGAGAAGCGCCCGGGAGCTCCAGTGGGCAGATGGCCCTGACTCCATCCCCGCAGCCTCCAGCAGGGCTGGGAGGCTGCCGAGCTGGGCCTGTGCTGTTTGGAAAAGTGTTCTCTCCTCGGCCCTGAGAGGGGAAATTCACCTGTCTGAAGTGTCCCACCTGCCCCTAATCAAGCATCCAAATGAACGCAAAAGACCACTGACTGAAGCCAAAGGCACACTGTGTGGGTTTCATGCTCACCTCCTTGGAATGAGAAGGCATTATAAATGGTGGAAATAATAAAAGCTTGCTTGAAGGCTTAAGAATCATCACTGTTCTGAACAGTATGGTTGCAGGGAGCACCTGAAGGTTGAAGCTAGATTATTTTTAGACAAAAAATAAACACTAGATGCCTGGAGGAGAAGCAGAGGTCTGGTCATTACTTACACAGTTTCACAGGGGAGTCCACTAGTGACCAGTTATGTCAGCCTCATCCAGTACTGTGGGTTTGGGTTTTTTGTTAGTTTTTGGTTTTAACTTGCTCAAGAGATGTCCAGTTGGTGACCTGGAGTTTTACACAAAATAATCCCGGTATGTACTGTTGTCACTCAAGAGCTGCTTATTAGTGACCAGTAAAGCACACTTCCACTTGAGTTGTAATTTATTTTAAAAAGATCTGAAGACAAGTTTATTAAAGTGTGTGATATAATTTCATGACTTGATAGTATAACCAAAGAAGATAAAAAAGGATACTTCTCACCTTTCCAGGCAGAGTAAACCCATCTTTGCACAGAGACAGGTGGATTCTTACCTACTGGAATTACTATGCACCAATAAATACTAGCATAATTGCAAAAATATTAAATCCTGGTAATTAATTGGATGCCTCTGTTGGTCCATTTACAATGATTTTATGAGTTAGTAGAGAAACCTCCCAGGTCCAAGGTTTACATTACGTATACAGGCAAAGTCACAGCATTGCTTCAGCTTCTGTTGCACTGCTCAAACACAAGGCTTTCTGTTAAGCACTTGCACTGCTGGGTCCTCCCTGCCATCACTGTACCACTGGTTCCCACAGCTATGCTGTCAGTCACTCATGTTATCTCACAGTCTTCAGGTGCTGACAAAAGGGGGTTTTGCATATGACCTGATTACCTATTCCCTGTTCTTGAGTACAAAAGGGCCAAAGCTTCTGCTCCCCACCCTGCCACTGATGAGTGCAGGGAAGAGCAGCAACAGATGAAGTCCATTTATCAGGTCTTTCAGATATGTACAAATGAAGGACAACGTATAGAAGACCTGATTAGTCAAACTGCAGCCCCCAAAGAAAAATCCATTCAGACTGTTAGGGGACCTACATCCTCAAGAAGACCTGTATCTTCTCCATTAGTGCTGATGAAAACCTCTACACCTCTGCTAAGAGCTGGCACTATCCCTTTTGCTCATACTGAAGTCAGGCTGAAACCATACGGTTTATACAACACAGCCACCTCCAGCCTCACTGACATGCTAGAATCCGGTATTCACCCTCCATGCTTACAGACCTACCCCGACTTTTCTGAATTTAGATTTGCTGTACCCCAGCGTTCAGTTATTCTGGACTAGCATCACATTAAAAAAAGCAGACAGTGGTGGATGTGTCTGCAGACAAGAGGGTTACATCTTGCTTATACTACCCTTGTAACAGCATCCTTCACTCCCAGCGAGTAGGCACCCCAATTAAACCAACCCAGCAGTGCAATAATGCAGTCAAGGTCAATATGAGTCTTTTGGAAAGTAATTTGCAAGTTACAGCCTTTGCCAGTGGCTTGTTTTATGCCTTTGAGCGAACGGAGATCCCCATGTCTTTTGCCCTTCCAGAAGGATAAGTTCTTTAATCCTCTTACAATGGACTATACTGATCTCTTATTTTCCACTTGCAGATAGTACCTGCCCCAAAGGAATCCACATAGTGCAAGGGCCACAAATGGTTTGATTTACATGGAAGGATGAACTGGAGGCTTTCAAATGCTATGGCAAAGGGATAAACGAGATATACATGGACTTGCATGCAGATGATCAATGAGCAGCACTAAAAATAGTTACAAAACCAGGCTTCAGAAACTGTGGCAGAAGTCTGAAGCCTGTGCCACAAATGTCCATAACGTTTTGAAGCCTAAGGCAAGGAAGAATGGGACCTAAGTGGAACCCCCTGGTTGTGTAGTGCTCTCTGAGCTGAAAGGGAGAGCCAACCAGCAGCAGTCACCACTCTTTCACACTCCAGGAACACTGCTTGTGGCTGAGCTTCAGGGAACACAAAAGGAAAAGGGAGTGCAAGCAGAGAGTAAGTGACTCAGAGCACCGTCCACAGGTGGAGCCCCCATGCTGGTTTAAGACCTGCACAAGTGGGGTTGTTGAGAAAAGGCTTATTCATTCTATCATCACATATCAGCATGAGGAATATGACCAAGATGAAAACATTGCCCAAAACGGTAAGAAGTGTCTCTCTGGTCACATGCCTTTAAGTCAGAGCTTGAAAACTGTTCATGCAAATCAGCAGGTTTTCCTGGAAAGCACAAGACATCCATTTCTAAAGAACTCGGGGTTGATTTTTTTACAGAAGCTGAGGCCTCCAGACTTTGACAATAAGTTCTAGCAATACTTGAGAGACAAAAACCCTCAAGCTATTCTTCCCAAATCCAAAGTCAGAAAACTCTTAACCCTTCTATTGAAGCAACAAGCTTGTCAGACAGCATCATGAAGCTTCTCTGACATGTCAGTTTTACTGGTCTTGTTAAATATACTGAGTGTGGCACTGGAAATCAAGAGCTGAATTGCCTGTAGGGTTATTTCTAGCAGAACACAGCTGAGGAAAGGCTGTCTGTAACGGGCATGAGATTCACAAAAATGCATAAACATGTTAGTTGCAAAAACCTATCCTGTCTGCATCCCTCCTTACTGCAATGTCACCCTGGTACAGAATCAGGAACAAAGTGGATTCTTTGCCTAGTATTTGGAGGAATACATATAGCTTTATCTGAGCTTGGCATGTAAAGTTGAAAATCTTGTTAACTGAAAGCCATGCGAAACAGAAGGTCCCCTGTCAGCCAATACCTTGAACATAGCAAAACTGCCAGCTTCTAAGATCTGTAGTGAGACCTCAGTTCTCAAAAGGTCCAGCGATTAGATGCTAACTGTGGCCCCATCCATCTATTCAAGTTTCTTTGAGCAAAGAGGTATGTATTTTTTTCTGAGTTGTGGCTTAAAGCCCAGAGTGTGAGACTTCAAAGTCCTACAGCTGTGCAGCCCTCGTGGCTGTGTCCATACCTATTTCTGTTTCTCAGTGGAAGCATAAGTGAACAGTATAGCTTGGTGGGCCTGGGGTTTTTTTGCTTTATTTTATTTGGTCAAGGCACTCAAGCTCTTGGAGAGAAACCAGGGAAGCTCTTTGTGCAAAAGTACAGAATCACTGGCTGAAGAGATGGCCCTTCCACAACGTTCAACTTAAGCATCCAAAGTGTACCGGTATGTTGAAACATCAAAATAGATTACAGACCCTGCAATTAAGGCTTTGATTCAAAGAACCACAGTGTACGCGAAAGAAAACTTTTCAACGACATACAAAGCTTCTGTTCTGCTGGGGGAGCACACAGTGGAATTGAGATGGACAGTAAAGCTCAGAGACTAATCTGACACAACATATTATGTTAAGGAAGTAAAAATAAATAAACAATTAAAGTGACCTTTGTAAAAGAACAGAAGCAGACGAACTTTTATCAGATTATTTAGGTTTGTGCCATTTCACATGTGATACAGGAGTCTGAAACAAGCATTTGTTCTCAAAGGTAGAGAGAGATGAACAATGTTAACTTCAGATTTAAAGGACAGGAACAGTAAAGCCACACTTTGCAAAGATTCAGTTTCCCGTGAAGAATTAGGTAGAAAAGAAATTAGTTGGACCAAGAGGTCAAGACAAGAAATGTGTTTGGGAAAGCGACGATTTATTCTTCTCTCCTTCCTCTGACTCACTGTGAAGTGGATTATTACTCTCAAGCCAATCATAAAGCAAAAAAAATATAACACAGACTCCCACAGTCCCACTGGTAACACCAATTACATTAAGACTAGTATAAGACTTCAACAACAGAAGATTTTTGGTCAGCATTTATAAGTTTTCCACTTTCTAAGAAATCTGTTTCCTCGGTAGGGCTGCTGTATAGGTGAGATGCCAAACTCTGGAAGTTTTACAGTCCATAACAAAGTCATTAATTAGGGGTTCAATACTAGCTTCAATTGAAGGCACAAGGCCAAAGCAACACAAGTCAGTAGGGCCTGGGTAGTATCACTAAATTTATTTTTTTTTCTTTCTTTTTTTTTTTAATCTCCAGTTTTAAGCCTTCAGCTTTTAGCTAAAGCTCGGCTTCTCAGAAATATGAACCTGCTACACAAACAAAAACACAGAAGGTGTTTCCTCCCACATTTCAACAGCATTTTCCTTTGCTGTTATGTCAAAGAAAACAAAATCTTGGGAGCAAATCAGTTGTGCAGAAAAAGGATTCCACTGCACACCTAAGTGAGAAACTACTTCTCAGGGTTACTGGTGGCATGTGAACTAAAGGAACATTCTAATTCTGCACAAACTTGACATGACTTGAAAATCCCAGGGTTGCTTTGATGACAGAAAAAGGTATAAATAATTTGTAAAATGTCTTAATTTCCATAAGCCATCATTAATACATGGAATGATAAATATGGTCCCACGGGTAATTTCTGACTCCAGCAAACAGAATTGATCAGCATAAAACAAATAAAGATGCCTCTTACTTTACAAATACTATAAAATACACATATGCCCCTCAGCCACTGAAAAATCAGCCATTACAGTCAGATTTAATTAGTTTCACTTAGAAGTCCTAGATTTAGAGGGGACTGTACCTCACTGTCACCACCACTGCCTGCATACTTCCTGCCACTCCCATTAATGTGAGGGGAAAGGACATTTTGGTGAGAACAACCTCTTTAAGAAATATGAACAAGCACATTTTTGAGAACTTATCTGTGAATACAGGACTATCCACGTATCTACAAAACCAAAAGGAAAAGCATTATAGAAATCTGATTTCCAAATTCATGGTTTAAATAGTTATTTGCACATACAGAAATGAAAGATCCCAGGGCTCCCACAAGATACTTAAAAAGCCTGGGTCTGCGTTGTCTTCAAGGAACTGAACAGATTTCACTAATTCTATTGGGACAAGTAATTGTTGTAATACATTTAGACCGTTTGCTTTAATACTACCAATGAAAATACTTCTATCCAAAGTACTGCTAAGGAAAAAGAAAGATTGAGAATTTCTCCGCAGTCCAAAAAATTATGAAGTTTGCTGTTCAGTTGTAAGCTTGTTTTGAGTCAAACACACACCTTACAATGCGATATCTGGACAGGAAGGGACAGAAGGAAGCTAACTTAGAATTATACCTAATGTGCTCACAAGCTTTCCCAGTGCCCAACCTTAGAAAGCAGCTTTCAGTCAGAATACCTGAGTCTAACTGATGCAAATAATATATAAAATGCATGTGTAGTTTCACTTGTGTTTCACATTATCTCCTGCATTCCTGCAGACAAGTTAAAAAACTGAAATACCTCTACAAAATTATATACCACTTTGAGCCAAACCAGCAGCAAATTCTCTTCCATCATTCATTTCAGCCACAGCTTGAACAGATCATTCAAAGTGCTCTATAAAACTAAAACACTGTACAATAGATGCTTTGCTGCCACTTCCTTCTTCTAATGTGATGCAGCATAGATTGGTAGTTTGGAATGAGATCAGAGTATCAGTAGCAATTCTGTCGGCTTTGCTTCTACCTGGGACAATGTTACAGTTCTTTGTTTATTCCATTTACCACTTGAAACACTCTCTGTTCTTACGAAGGAATGGCGCTGTACCGAGTGTTTCAGTTAATCGAGAATAAACCAGAAGCTTGTAGGCTTATTCCTTCTCTCCAGGGACAACCCTGTGCTGTAAGACATTGCTGCATTCCTGACATTTAATAAGCATTTAGTAAGACTGACAGGAGTTCTGGTTCACCAGATCCCTGTGAATGTCATGGTCCATACAACAGCTATTCTCCGAACTGCATCATCAACACCAGAAAAAACACCTTAGTATGGCACAACTTGTCCATCCCAGAACCAGGGATTAGATTTAAGACTGACATGACTTCTCCAAACCAGAGAAGCTTTCCCAAAGGTTTTGTTTGTTTGTTTTAAGCCAAAAAAAGGTGCAGTATAGCATGTCTCCTCAAACCCTGAAACATAAAGTGACTTGAAGATAAAAATGCCACCACTGGAAGGTCTGATGCCCAGTCTATGCTGGTACCCAGATAGGGAGTGGATGAGCTTCCGTGTTAAACACGTATTTGTCAAGGTTGATTAAGTCTATGTCATCTGAAAACAGCAGAAACATGTATTTGAGTGTTTCCCCAAGAAAGAAGCTCTCCATTTTATCTCGTGGCTCTGGATTACTGGGATTCTGGACGTTGTTAATGGATGTATAACCACCTGTAGGAACCTGTGTCAAAAGAAAAGCAGAAATTTTGTATATTTTGATAATCTAAAACATTTTAACTTCTTAACATCCAGATGCACTCAGAGAAAGTAAGTGCTATGAAACACATCAGCATGTATTTAATATCATACTTGTTTTTCATTTACATATAAAACTTCAATTATGAAAAAATCTAAATGGATTTTAAAAGAAACCACAAGGATAAAATGAAGCAAAACATCCATTTATGCTTAATTTAAAGAAGCATCACAAAGAACATCCCCTTGAAGCTTCTGGACAAACGTACAGAAACTTGTGCGATTTCTACATTAGAACTGGTCAAATTACCACATGTACTCTCTAAAGAGCAGACAATGGATATTTAATGACCACTGGCATCTAGAACACACTTCTAGAGCATATCAGAGTGGTATCTCCATGAGCACTGTAGCCAGAATGAATATTAAAAAACCTCTATTGAAGCATTAATGCCATTTTGTGGCAAATTTTTTTTTTGGCAACTCAACCAAAGGGTTCTTTCAATCCAGCCAGGTCCTTCTCAGCTTCTGAATTCTCTAAAAGATCACAGTAGAGATTCTAACAGCTTCCAAGAAGACATAGGGAAACTTTGTTAGTCTGCATACAGCTTCTGCATTTTACATTTTAATCAATGTAATACCAGCTCTTTCCCCAAATGTACCAAGTAGTGTATCTCAAACTGTAAGATGCCGCTGTGTGTACTTCCAAGTTTCCCCACAGGCATTTGATGACTCTTCAAAGACAGTAGGTTTCCAAAGTTCTTGTTAGAGACAAGTGATCAAATACAGTGCTGACAGAACAGGGTCTTTATAAGCTGACCTTACCCGTGTGTACTTATTGAAGTTTTGCAAGATTTCCCAGCCCCAGTCTTGGTATTTCTTATCACCAGTGAATCTGTACATGTAAAAAAGGCTTTCCACAGTTTCCGGTCGCAGTAAATTGTGCCTGTCTGCAGGCTGCAAGAGGAAAAAAAGGCAAGAATGATTCAGACAGGGAATTTCCTCAAGAGCACGTGCACAAAGAAAAAAATAGCGATTCCCATCTCCATCCACTCCAAAGAGATTATTATGCATCTCAGCTTCTAAATACACTACAGGGGTAATTAAAAACGAAGGCTAGGGTACACCCAGAAAGGGAAGCAGCAAAAGAACAAGCTGCTCCACATCATCAATATCTGGCTGGGAGTTTCAAGAGCAGAATAGAGATAAAGAAGAATCCTCAAATTACAGTTCAAGGTCAACTATTTATTCACCTTGATTTCCACATCTTTGTGGCCCTTTTGTGCATGAAGATTGAAGTGTACGATCTCCGGACTCAGGCCTGTCTCTACTTGAGCATACATCTGGTAACAGGTTTCTATAAGGGCTTCAGCCAATTTCATATGATCAGCAGTCAATCCATTGTGAGCTCCGAGTGCCAGAGTACCAGGCAAAAAGCAAACCAAGTGATCCTGCAAGACAAGACAATTCTTACTGGGGAAAAAAATTACACAGCAAACAGTTACTTGTGTGAGCATGCATAACTTTGTGTCTCTATGTGTGTGTCTTTTTTTTTTTTTTTCCCTCCCCTTCTTTCTCTTTGGCAAAACATATTTCAGGTACCAAGAACTTGAGAGTAACTTCTTAAATCTGATGCATGAGACAGGCAACATTATTACAGACACATCACTAATTTGGAAAATATACAAGACTGTTTTTATATCAAGTTTCTGAAAGAGATCTGAGGTCAGGGCAAGGGGTAAGAGTGTCGTTTGGTTTACCAGAAGAATACATTTCATAACAACTCATGAAGGGGGGTGGGCAGGATCACCTAAAGGTTTCTCAATAGAGACACCTAAAGGAACAACATAAGGGACAAACTGATCATCTGAATTTAATTTTAAACTTAAAATGGAAGAGAGATGGGAGTTGGACACAGAAAACAAAGCTGTAGAGAAGAGGAAGAGGTCAGCTGAAGGATATTTTCCTCATTCTGAAATAATCACCTTCGCATTATGGTAAAAGATACAACATCTGCAGACATCATTAGATGCACTGATAAGCTTTCAAGCATATTTCTGTCTGAAAAGTTGCCCTTTTCTTGCAACCTTGTTATTTGGGGCAATAAAAAGCTATTACCCCTCAAAGTCTGTAGAGCACCAAAGATGCAAGAGCAGCATTTTTCTATAGTCTGGGATATAGCTGGCCCCCATTCCCACCACTAGCTCTCCTACACTTACTGTCCTGTTTACAGGCAGCTGAATGCCACAGTACCCAGCACCTTGGACAAAACACCTTTGCCTCTTCATGTATGTATGGAAGAAGGGCATCTGAGGATGATCTTATGAAGAGCATTCCTGCTGGCTTTCCCAAGACAAAGCAGCAGCAATTAAAGGACTGCAGGGTCATTTCTTTCTTAGCTTTTACTTGCTACACCAAACAATTTGTTCAAAAGACAAGAGGAGTGGTATTACTTCAAGAACTGTGCAACGTTT
This sequence comes from Tyto alba, assembly GCF_018691265.1. Classification (NCBI taxonomy): domain Eukaryota; kingdom Metazoa; phylum Chordata; class Aves; order Strigiformes; family Tytonidae; genus Tyto; species Tyto alba. The sequence continues at coordinate 13,100,898 of NW_024881273.1, read as the reverse complement.
GTAAACAGTCAAGATTAATTTAGTTAACTTTCCAAGAAAGCTCAATCGTCAAAGTCAGTTGAAGAATACATCAAAAACCAGATTGTATACAATGCCCAAAATGCATCTCCAGCAAAATTCAATTTGCAATACAAGATTGATTGTCCTCCGGGGCTAATCCACCACTGGTATTGTGAATGTAAGAATTGCAGATTCACATATAGAACTTCAAATGATTCTTACCATACAGAATGAAAACTCAGATCTCATTACCCAAAAACAGAGTAAAAACACTCTGGTGCACAAGCAGCACCTGTATGGACCTTTAAAAGCTTTGTCCAGTTCTAAATGAAAAGGTTGAGGGTGGTAAAGGTCAACACTGACATAGGAGACAAACATCTCCCATTTTCCCACTTGGCCAGGGTAAGATACCCACCAAGCCTCTCACCCAATAGCAGTCGGTTAAATATCAAAACGCTGACTCCCTGGAACAGAAGCAAGTGTTCCAACACATGCAGAAACCTAAGCCAAATCTATCTGTCTGAATTCAATTCTGTCATATCTTAGGATGGGGGAGCCCCCTCTACCCAAAATCCAGACTTGGTCTTGCTCACAGCAGGTTTGGAGAGCCTTTGGGAAATTCAGATACAAGAAGCACATGTTGAAAAACAGAACATCTCAAAAATGCTACATCAGGACACCAAACAAGTCAAAGAGTGCACTAAAGCTCACTTCAGATATTGAAAAATTGTGCATAAGGCTACATATACATTAATAATACATCATTCATCTTAAAAAAAAAAAAAAAAGCCACACAACACATACAATATCTGCACTTACATGAGATCTTTAACTGAAAGATTTTAAAATGCATTTTAAAGAGTATGGGTGCACAAATTAAGAGCAGGGAATGAAGATCAATCTGTTTTCCCTACAGCAAACAGCATACTGTTTTACTCAGTAACTCTACATGTAGGAAAAGAAGCAAATGTTATGAATGGACAGAACCTTCCAAAATTATCCAACTGTTTTGGGTTTTTTTTGACCCAATAACACAATATTAGATCACCTGCTTGTTTTGGAAGGTAAATCTAAAAAGCCAGGTGTGCAAGTGCCCACATATATTTTTGAATTATGGAAAATAAATACCTAAGATAGGCACTGTTTCAACAGTTTCAGACACTGGAATTTTATGACCAAAACGCAAAAGAAAAAGAAAATTTTACTCCAGCACTAAAATGTTCAGTCTTACAGGAACATAAATGAATTTCCTAGAGTAATTCAAAGAGAAGGCCCATGTTTAATACAAGTGACTAGTATGGACAAACTAGTTACTCAGTACTGACATCACACTGCCTATGGCTTGTTTTGGTTTGTTTTTTTGTTTGTTTTTTTGTTTGGTTTGTTTTACTTTGGAGTGGGGAAGGGGGAAAGACAACACAGAAGCTTTATTTTTGCCTGTCCATACGCTGACTTTATTTTTGGTTTTATGGTGGTGGTTTTTCTGGTTTCTTTTGTTGTTGTTTTTTTAAATGCAGTTGTACTTCTTACCATTTTGGCACTGAAATGGCCATGAGCAAGCTCTCCTACAAAAGTAAGTTTCTTGGGTTGTGATCTCTGAAGAAGATGCTTTTTCACTCCTTCTATGGCTCTCATATAGTCTTCCAACAGTCTGTGAATTAAAATCATTCCTAGTTGGCTCACATTCATGCAGTCAGAACACATTTAACCATAGCTGATGTTCAGCACAATCCTTTTGGAGACTCTTATTTCAGTCTAAAGAACAATACTCAACTAAATGTGAAAACTGACAAAAAACCCTAGAAGTCATCATCAGCTGGACATTAATTATCGCTACCATGTAGCAATATTTAAGTATTAAAGAAAACATACTCCCCACTCTGTTTCTAGGCAGTAAACAGATTTTATTTCAGGAATCCTTAGAAGTACAGTAATTGAAATCACAGAAAATGTAGGCTGGTAGGGACCTCTTGGAGGTCTCTACAACACTCTGCTCTGAAGCAGATTCAATTAAATCAGGTTGTCTGAGGGCTTATCTGAGCAATTTTTTTTAGTATCTCCATCCAAAGATGAAGATTCGATGACTTTGAGCAATCTTTTCCAACATATGACCACTCTCATCGTACAACATTTTCACGGTATTTAATTGGACTTTCCCTTGTTTCAAAGTACTTTTATGTGGAAAAAATACAGTTGAGTAATTTGCTTTTGAGGCTCAGAAAATGCCATTGTTCATAGTCCCAAAGACAACTATCACCATTTACACTGAGGTATGGCTTGGAAAAAGCAGTGATGCAAACTTTCTTTGTAGAGATGCACCTGCTGTGATACAAAGACATGCCTCAGGGAGGCACATGGTGCTCTGTATGTACTAAACCCCTTGACATTAAACAAGTCCAACATAATTAGCTTATAAGCAGACAAAAAAGTGCTTGGATTTTTGTCTTCTTTTGGAGAAAACCTTCTTTTCCAATATCTCTAATTCCTCTGCTCCTTGAAATTCTCTTACTTATCAAGTGCATATAAGAGAAACGTAAGATACTTAAAGCAAAATTTTACACAAACATCAAACTTTAGCCTCCTTTTTAAGAAAAGTTATTCCTTAAGGATTAATTCTCCCACCTCAACCATCTTGTAAGATTCACCTTTCCCTAACAAACTGAGAGAAAACACAGACATCACTGGTGAAATTAAGTACCATCAGTATTTCAGAAATGTCTAATTATGCCCCATATCTACTGCAAAAACTTAATTCTATTTTCCTGTCTGCAACAGCCCTCACATCTGATGTGCTGAGGAAGAAAAGTTTTCTGAGAAGGAGATGTGAGACTAAGCCTAACTGATGCCGTTTTTATATCAAAGTTACCACAGGTCCCTCTTGCTTGCTTAGTTTGCTTTTAAAAACAGTGATATTTTCAGTCAACTGTTGAATGCATACATTATTTTTCTTTAAGCAGCAAACTACAACAGAAAGTTTTACAGCTCACATAATTCTCACACCAATATGAGAAGTGGAAAGAACTTACTCGTTTTCCTTTTTCCCACCCTGAATCCATTGCTTGAGCAAATACTCATAGTAGCTGTCGGCTCTGGCTCCCAGAGTATAGACACCCAAGTGAGTGAACTGCCCACTATTGGTGTTTATGAACATAGGCACTAGTCCATCATTTTTCCCTGAGAGGGTGTGAACATGCTTCATCACCTCATCTACAGCTTTCTAAAAGGAAGAAAATAGCAAACATAAATTACAGGTATAAATGGTGCACAGAACTGTAGCTAGTAGCTTCAGGCTGATAAATTTTCAGCTCGTGCAATATATTAAATACAGGATGTCAAACCTTCTGACTCCCAAAACATGATGTTCTAGGTACATTTAAGTACTCTGAAATAATTATAACCATTTCCTTTCCTTCAAGTAAGCCCACTCAAAAGCCAGTACTATGGCACTGGACTATGATCTCAGTTACTCATATTTGAAAAGTAGAAGTCCAGCTACAACAACAACCACATGCAGTAGCTTAAACTCCTTTAAATAACTGCACTCTTCAAAACTTGACCTGTGAATACAGTTTAAAACAATAAAACAACATCATCAAACAAAAAGAGTGGAAAATATTCTTCTCTGAAATTATTTTTATTTCAACTAACTCTTCCTTATACTGTGACCTGCTGTCAGTCCCTTATCTAGTTTCTTGTACAGCAACACCAAAGTTTTGTTATTTGCATTTAGATAATGGTATCAAGAAACCTCACATAGCATTCTAGCAACATTAAGCAAGGCGCAGTTTCACAGTCCCCTGTTTAGCTTAGTATTTTTTCAAAATCTGACAACCTAGTGTCAAACAAAAACATCAATGACAAAAATTTGGGGGATGGGGGAGGAGGGATGGTGGTGTTAGTTTTGGTGTTGCTGCTTGTTTTCTTTTTTATTGGCAGGGAGTGATAGTGGGTTTTTTGCTGTTCAGGGTTTGTTTTTTTTTTTTTTAAGTCAAAAGCTATTTCTGAGAAAAATCATTATTGACCTCCACTACTACTTTTTGGTACTTAAGAAAATAATAGGAATTACTTTGTTTCTTTTCCTTCCCTCATCTAGAGTAACACAACTCATTTAGCATAACTTAGAGACGGCAGAGACTATGTGTATTGACAGAGAGTCAGTGGTGGAAGTATAGAGAGGTGGAAAAAGAGAAAAACATTGACTGAGTCTTCCATACCTGGAATTTCTCATCTCCAGTGAGACGAGAGAGCTCCCTAAACTCGAGCTGAATACTGGTCACCTCTGCCACAGTGCTGTCGGATGTCCAGCGAGGTGGATGTGCAGTGCCCCGGCCAATGTTGACATCAGAATATGGTATCTTGGAGGGGGTCCTGAATGCTGGCATAAGCCTGTTGCCAATGTCTTTCTAAAGAAAACCCAAGAGCACAGGACAAAACAATAAAGAAAAAAAATAGATATATACACACATACCCCTGTTAGATTTTCTTTCACCAGGCAGACAGAGAAAAAGATAACAGAATAAGAAAAAAAGAACAAGAGATAGCAGCTTAGTTTCAGATGGTGCAAGAAAGCCAAGAACTAAAAAGGGTCATGGATTTATTCAAAGTAATAACTAAAGAGTTTCTACGTTGTTCCTAATGAACACTCCATGCCTCATTTGAGTCTGCAATCCCTATGCAATGTGATGCAACTCTGAAGTCATTGACTGCATCTAGCCATTCTAAAGAGCTGGCTGATGCTGTTAGGATACAAAGAAAGGGAAACAAATGACAACTATTACTCTTCGCCAACAATTTACTTCCTCTTTTCTTTCATGAACATTATTATGGTCAGCTCTTCACCAAGAGAAGAACACACATATGAGAACACCTGACAAAATACAGCAAGGCTCTGAGGTTATCCAGAGGGAAAAAAAAAAAAAAAAAAAAAGTGCAGGCTTAACAAAATTAATGATAAATCACTTTCCCACTACTTTAAATATGAAACTTAAAAAACAGGAACACTTAACTTTCTGATAAATATTCCCTCAACTTTGTCCAATACGGAATACATAATCTAGTTTCATTTGTAAGACTAGTCACTCACAGCTTTTTCCAGGAAGAGGCTATCTCCGGAGAGATGGTAGGTGCTCAGCAAGCCCCCCAGGATACGAATAGTGCTTTCAAAGAGGTTCACATCCACATTTTTATCAAATACTAAATCATTTGCTACCCATTTTCTTGCTTCTTCAAACTCTGCAAAGTATAAAAGGTAGTCCCAGTTATGAACTTCTGGCACGTTTCAACTAGACTAGAGACATTAGTACTCCGTATGCCCATGACAGTTATTATATCTGTCTAAAAGCACATGGTGGGAGAAGTCTGACTAGCGTTGGCTTAATTCTTATTCAGCATACACCACAGATGCATACAGACAGACAAAAATACCCAGCAAAATAAAAAGTTCCTTATAGTCTAAAAAAAGAAGAAATTGAGGAATTCTTTATTAAAATAGTCCAGAAATTGAGATCTTTTAAGTCTATCCATTTGACTTGTCAGACAATTATTTACACTTCCACAAGAGCCTTCTGAACTTTTTAATTAAATCTTTTTAAACCAAAGCCATTATCTAACAAGAAAATAGATAACATTTTCAGTTAACAGCCATAAACACCTTTAGCCTAGCAATGTCCTGGGGAGCCTGCCTCCTACTTCAGCACTTAACCCTAAAATCCCGACAATCTACAATTTTTTGTTCAGAAGCAGAAATGGTTGTTTACCGTACTACTAATTCAAACAGGAACATAAAAAAAAAAATCCTTTTTAGATTCAAAAGTCAGCTTATCATCAGTATCACTCAATGATTGCTCTTGCACAGAGTCTAACTTCACGTGTTGCATGTGAGTCAGCTCACATCTCTAACTGTGAAGGCTAAGAGATCTCAAACTAATCGCACCTTCCAGAAATGCCTGCTTGTGACCAGGTGCAGAAAACCACCAGTTTCCCAGAAATAGAAAGTACTCCACAGGAGATTAACTCTAAAGCAAAAGGATGACTCTACGTCCTCACAAGAAAAAATGTCTTGGATGTTGGGTAAATACTGGATGTTGGGTAGACTGAGAAGAACCACAAAAAAATCTCCACTGTCAGATGGTAGCACTATCTGGCAGTACAACAGAAAAGGTAAAGTACTGTTTCACAGAAGAATTAGCATTGATCAGCTTACAAGAAAGACTGGCAACCTTAAATAGAACTTTCATTTAGATAGCGTTTGTTATTCAGAAGAAACCCCAGGAGCTTTCTAAGGCAATCAGCAAAAGAACTGCTATAAAACATGAAGCCTTCACCAAGAACCCATTTTCAACACATCCAAACCACTAATAATTTATTTAAAAAGCTTTATGCAGTTCACAATTTTTTATTAAAAAAAAAAGCTGCACACTGTCAATTTTTTGAAACTTCAAGACAGCCTGCTCAGGCCTAGAGCTGCACACATGATATGGAATTTTCATTTGATTTAATATTTTACACAAACTTCAACGATAGAAGAGGCAGTTAACTATGAGAGACTTTGACTGTTTATTGTCCCCTTACTAGCAGTTCTGCTCTTCCTATCTTGACACAAAAAAAAATGCATGATTGATAAAAGTTTACAACAGTGGCTATCTACCAAGGTTAAATAGACACAGTTCCAGAAATTTTTAAGTATCACTAAAAAAAAACCCCTGCACCACTGAAAACTAACAATAATAATAATCAAAAAGAGTAGTAAGTATGGATTAAGCAAGTTGTTTGCAACAGAATTGCAGAATTTTTGGCTTAGTTTCTAAAAGCTGTTTAAAAGTTTTCTAACATAGTAATTTCAAAAATAACTGCAAAAAATACAGATATCAGAACAGTTCAGGAAGGAGGTATTGGAAACTCCCCATCTCCATCTATAGATCCCTTACAGAAACAACCTTCTTAAATCCAGATATGAAATACTGGTATTAGGTGTGATAAAACACAACCTATAAGCTTACAGGCTACCTAAGACTGATGGGTAGAAAGCCTACAGTGGCCGTACAAGGGTACAAAGATAGCACTAGGGTTTTAGTACAGAAACAAAAATCAGGATGCGTAATACATTCCTCAGCTTCTAGCAGATATATTCATTGGTATATGTGACAGCAGAGTATTTTTTTTTCTGGCTCAAAATTCTACTCCAAGAAAAATGGTGTCATTTAATACAGTTGTGTGTGGGGGGTGTGTTAATATTTATTTTTATACATATTGTTCACATACATATACATATGTATGTATGTATGTATGTATTTACCCTCACTGGTAAACTAAACTTAATGGCCACACATAATAAATATTCCCTTCAAAGAACTCTGAACATGTACTGCCTGAATAGAAAACAAGGAATTATTTTAGAAGGAAGAAAATGGAGGACAAAAAAAAATTACCTTCTTTTAAGCCTAAAATCCACATGGTATCCAAGGCATCAATTAAGGTAAGCCCAAGCCCAAACCACTCGCTGAAGGACTTGGACAAAGGCTTCAACTCATCATGGCCCCAGGCAAAATCCTTGTATCCTTTCCATGCATGGTGGAATGCTTCTATCACAGCCATCTGACGTTCGTTTATGGGCACTGCAAAAGGCAAACAGCACTTTGCTCAAGACTTCTGCAGGGGAATTAGGCAGCTACACCAAACACCATTTTGCTGCATTCTACTCAAAATAAACTTTCTTCCAAATGAAATGATCACTGTAATGGAAAAAGCATCCTCAGTTTATTCTTTTCAGTACAGCCTTTCCTCTGTGGAATAACCAGTCAGTGTTTCTGGTCAGCAATTCAGCCAGGTGGAAACAGAGATCTCTCCCCGGCAAAAAAAGAAAAAAGTCACTTCTGCACATAAAAGACTAAAATAAACACAAGCACAGATGTTAGATGAGTATCACTAAAGCTCAAAGACCTGAAAGTCAGGAAATAAGATTGCTTAAATCAACTGTAATTCAGCTGCTGAATACATATGCTTAACAATAAATACAATCCTCAGCTAATTTACCACATACCATTTTTAATTCATCTTCCCTGCCTTATTCATTGCTTTCTGCCAAATCTAAAATCATTTATACAAAATTATTTCTACTGAACTTTTCATTTAATACAAAAAAGGAAGAAAATTTGCATTTTTCATCTTGGGCAAAGCCACAGTTTTTTTCCACAATTCTACAGAAATTTTTGCTCACGATTTGCTATAAAGTTGAGTTTATGTTACATATCCAACATGAAAAATTTCAAGTACATTAGCTGAAATTTTGCAAAATTATAAACACATATTTCTAAAGTGGGAAACACCAAGCAGCATAACTAACCTGTGCATATTAAGCTAGCACAAGCCAAATACATCACATTGTAATATGTCACATATCAGAACTTCCTCATATGAGCCTTGAAAGCAGAACAACAGGTTCTTTACTCCACAAGGACAGCAACTAAAAAAACAACTTCTACATTCTGGTGAGACTTAAAAATAGCTGAGTTCAATTCAGGGAGGAAGACACTTTTCCTGTATTTGCAGAACAAAAGGAAAACCACTCCTGAAAAAGGAAGCTGTCCCTTCCAAGCCCCCTCTCTTTAAACTATCCTTTGCTGAAGAAAAGATGGGAATGTCTGCCTCCTCCCAGAGGCTACATTTCAAAGATTTGTCATTAAAATTTATTTTCGAATTCTGAAGGCTAATAAGCATGAACACTGTCATGGTGGAATAAGGACACTGAAAGCCTTAGATGTTCTAGGTAAATAATCTTTCCTATACCTTTTGTTTTCTTTAATTAAAATAAATAAATAATTAAAATAGATGTGGGGGGAAGAATTGCACAACTTCAACCATAAAAATGAACAGAAATACAAGTATCATCAACTGTAGTATTTACCTGGTTCCTTCTGGTCTTCAGCTTCCACAGATGAAGGTTTTTCTGATTCCTTTATTTTACTAGATGGAGGTTCAGTGCTTTGGTCAGGTTCTATCAGTGCTCCTCTCCAGCTTCAAATACAAGGGCTTGTAATTAAGACTTAATTTGATCACAGAAAGTCATGCAAGTGAGACATCTCTGCATTTCCTTTTTCTCACAATACTTTCATAAAACAGGAGTTGGATTTTGTAACACGGATCAAAACAACTATGTTGTCTACTAGATAATTTTTCTGTTCAAATAAATTAATTTGCACCATAGAAGTTTTACTGGATTAAGAAATGTGTCTTACAGGCTCTTAGAATTTCATTAAATATCTTCGCAATGGAATTTAATAAAGAACTTCTAAAAATAATTAAAACACCTGAAAATGCTGCACTAGAAGTATTTTGTTATCTACCAGTTCTGAAATGATCATAGGAGCTACTAATACTAAACAGTATCACACAAATGATCATCATCAAAAAATCACAAATAAATACAAAGGATAGTCACTTAAAGTACTTGCCATACCACCATAAGGTTCAGGAGTCTTCCCTACTACCACAAATGCATAAATCAGTTTTTACAGGTTTTTATTAAGAATCTCCTGAAGTCTTTCAGAATGGACTTCAAGTGAAGCTAAATTCATATCAAGATCAAACAATCTGGACCATGCTGTTTAATATATAGTTATGTTGCTTCTGAGCGCATGATATGCCTCCTAAGGGAACCAGGCTTACAAGACCTTTAAAGTTTCTGTTGTTTACAGTCAGTATACCTTACGACTGACATAAATCCCATAATTTCCTTTCTTACTTTCAACCTTTAAACTTGTCTTCACTATACTTTCATTGCTCTCCTAAGTTTTCCTGTTACCACCCGTTTAACTCAATGAATTATAGTGGAAGCAGAAGCACAAGAATAAAACAATTCAAGTCATTCTGAAAGATTTCAGATAATACCAACAGCGAAAATGCTGATGCAGGAACAGTTCTGATGAAATGATCATCTCAGATGTGCCAGTGCTGGACACAAACATATAAAAAAAACGAAGCCTAGTGTTCTAAATCTTAAGAACCTCTGCTGAACTTGCAGTAGTCTTTTCTATATCCAAATTACATCCCCCCAGTTAATCCCAAATCAAAAGATTTCAATCAGTAATATCTTAGGGAATAATTTAATATGAACATAATCATAGCAGCATAGACCCTCAGTAAAAGATACTACTGTATCTACATAAGGGGTCTCTGAACTGTATGATTAATCTTCTGTAAGAAAGGAGTAAGCATATCTTGTACAGTTACATGCACACAGCTACATACATGTCTACAGCTTCCATCAGTTCAACTTGGGCTTACTGTGTTTAGTGGCATCATACCTCTAACCAACACTGACACCAGTATAATCTTCCAAGTCTGGACCACGTCTTGTGACAGTATTATCGTACTGATACTGGTACATTAATATTTACTACAAAACAAATGGTGGAAACCTATAGACACTGAGAATTCTGCTGAGTATTAAGAGTGTCTAAGTGCATTAGAAACACAGACAGACTTGTAGGGCTCTAAATCCTCTGCAGTTCTATGATGCAAACAATAAAAACAGAAAAGCTGCTCATTCATCAAAAATAAATCAGCCTAGAAATATCAACAGCTGTCAGGCCAGACTGTAACTTGCTGGAAGCGTTTCTACCTGATAACAGATTTTTCTGTTTTCTCTTCTTTATCAGCCAGGACTGGCTCTTCTACAACCCTGCTGGTATCATGTCGGGTCTTCAGCTTCACATCCCTCCGTGGTGGCTTGATCTGAAGATTGGAAGGACCACGCCGAATATGAGGTGGTTTTGGTGGCTTCTGAGAAAATAAAGAAAAAAAGATGTGCTTGGCACGTTGCACTGATGGTAAAATTTCAAAGCATAAATCAGCAGCATTCCAGTGTTAAACAACTTCAGATAAATCTTATTTTGATATCGTATCAGCATATGAGTTCTGTCCTAAATGGAAGGTATGCTAAAAGCCTTGGCTTTTTGTTTGTTTTAAACTTTTGGTGAAATTATCCAGTTCTTAAGTTTACACTGATAAATTACTTTTAAACTACCTCTACTGCTACCAGATACTAATTTAACACAAGGCACTGCCAAAGGACTGTAAAGATATTTGATTCCATTTCACTAGGCACAGTAAATTTTTATCAAAATTAGCAAAAAGCATTAAAAAAAAAAACAAACTTACACAATACCAGTGTTAAATAATACCAACAATTACTATACAATTAATACATGTACATTTGTGCAGAATAAGGAAATTATTAAAATATAAAAATTCATATTAAGTAGAAATCCCAAAATTCATGAGGTAAATACATGAAGAGCAACACAGTAACCAGTATTCCTCTACTCCCCTAATCCACAGAGGCAAGCCATGTTTCTTTCCAGTCACATTCCCTACAAATGTAACCCTTCAAAGCCTACTAACATCTGTTCTGCTTGCTGATATTTTTCAAGGTACTAGAAAAGCTATTCCAATTCAGTGTGACACTGTATCCTACTATCCACATTCAGACACAACTATTTAGGCTCCTCATAACAGCAAGACTGAGGACCAGAGCACTCCAAGTTCAAACAAATTAATCATAGCAGGAAAGTGAAGCCTCAAGTAAAAGGTCACTGTGATATAAAGCCCTGGCACTCCTAGGTACATCAGTGATTAAGAAATAGTATACTGAACACTTAAATAAAAAAGGTAAAGCCAAGAAATATTATACCAAAGCCCTTCCTGAGAAGAGAGCATTTCACTCAGAGTAGACTTTTATTGCAACTTAGAACTCCTTTCTCCTCAATAACTGTCAGGACCAAGCACTATTTGCGGCTTTCACAAACTCTTTGGCAGCTCTATAAAACTAATTTCTTCTCATAGTACCTGTGGTGAAAGCTCTGGGTAGTCTGCAAGGTTGGTATCTGCTTTCTGGGGTGCTGGTAGAACAGCTGGATTTGCCAGCTTTAATCCAGGAGTTTCTGGTTCTGTTCTCTGATCATCCAATGATTTGTTTGTCAGACCTAGACACACAAAACTGCTCAGCAGAAGGAATCAACAGTTTAGGCCCCAGGTAGAAATTTGTTACAGTTTGCTGCATTCACATACTAGATGCAGCTGCAAAAAGCATTCCCATTCACAAAACACTGATAAACACACATTAATTGTTAGATACAAAGTGTCTATTGGTATTAACACTCTCCCTGATATACAAGGAGGCTGCTAAAATGCACATGCTTCTTTTTAATTCTTATTATTTTAGCTTCTCAATATAGGCAGTAAAATAATATCAAATGTAAATGTGCCTTCATATTGTAGAAAATCTTGGTATTTCTAATCTGATAGAAAATCTTGGAATTTCTAATCTGATAGAAAATCAAAACCAAGAGAGGATTGTTTTATTCTACTGTTCAGGTTTGGATTACCAATATCTACATACAAGCATAATAAAAAACACATTCACAGTCTCCAAATCTTAATCAACTAAATCAAAACATTGCTCTAATCAAGATAAACAATGAAAAGGTATATGAAAAATACTTCTGATTAAGCAGAAACCAATCACATAAAATCATCTCACAACTGCACTTTAATGGATACACCCAATCATTGTCAATAAAAATCAAAACTAGTTATAAGAACTACAGCAATCTCTTAAATATAACACCATATTCCAGTAATTCTGAGCTATGCAGAACACATACTTTTCCATGGTTCCCCCATGCTTGTGTATGAAATAACTCCACAGACTGCCAAGGCAGCGAACAGGAAGAGAATTACGCTCCGCTGTAGTCGAGACAGCTGCTTCCATTTCTTTAGGAGAGAAAATAAAGAAGAATATTTAGCATGACATTGAGAGCTTACTCAGTCAAAAATAAACTTTTATCAGTTCATTCAGAGCAAGAAACACAAAACTGAGTAGGTTTAGTTTTACCCTCTGATTTCAACTGTAGACATCCATTGCTTACTTTATTTGATGATAAACAGAAATATAACATGCTAGTAAATGGCACAGCAAACTCAGAAACATCAGAGCCATTTGCTGAAAGAACCTCAGAGATTACCAAGTGCTGAGATTCCCAGAGAGCATCACCTATAGTGTGCTGACTGGACAAGAAAAGCCAGGCATACTGCCTCTGACAACCATATGTGGCACTGTCACACCGAACAGGTCCTGCCACCACAAATAAAGTCACCAGCCCACAGCAAGATGACAATGAAATAAACCTACAGAACAACCAACAAGACAAAGCCACAATGTTTTCAAGGTTAGTCCCAGGCAAAAATGTGTTTTTAAAACTAAAGTATATACAACAAAATCACTAAAAGTCAGACAGCAAATGCTATGTTAGCCTGAGAGAGAAGTTTCCTCCATTTAGATAGAGCACAGTTGGAGTTAAAGTTTAACTGCTAAATTATAATTTTGTTAGTTTTCTAACAGTCCTATCAGAATTCACAACAGCAGCATTTTGCTTCTAATTTTTTGGCATTCACAGAGGACACTTCAGTGCCAATGCTACACTTGGGAACAACCTGCAGTTTCCTACAAACCACTCCACACCCCACAGCACTTCCCATAGTCCTCATCCTCTTAATAACAACCAGATGCTGCAAATGTTTCAGCAAAGAACTGTCAATGTGCTCACATCGCCAAGCCCCACTGCATGCATTTTCTGTTTTCCTCCCACACTGCAGACAGCACAGTAATCCTGCACACCCTTCCCTATGCACACCACAAGATCCCACTCCTTCACCTTCGGCTCTACCTGCACAGCGAACCATATCATCATCTCCCAATTGCAGAAGGATGCTTGAAACCCAGCAGCCCTGTGTTTCCTAAGGGTAGTATAGGAAAAGAGGCATTGACTGTGGTGTCTTGGGATGAGTAGGAATAAGGTGCAAGAATATATGAAGGCACTCACCACTATCTTACTTTTTTTTTGCTGACAAATAAGGATTAAAGAAGGGTGAAACATCTTGTGTCTTATTCCCACATTTCCCTAGCTGTTAATGGAGAGAAGCTGTCATACTGTGTCCCTAAACAAGTTCTTCATACACTTCATCTAACCACCTGTAAAGCCTCCATAGGTGGCTATACCTCACACTCTATCTACAACAAAGGTTGTCTTGTCTATTTGACTCACAAATTCCCACCCTGCCTCTCCAGCCCAAGACTCCCACCCCCTGTAAAGCTGCCTGCCCGCTCCCTACCCTCAAGCAGACACGAAGGTTACTTCCGCACAGCTCTGCTAGACCCCCTCTTCTCATACTCAGCCATCCCGCAGAAAGCAGAACTGTCCCCTTTACTCTCCTAGGGCAGAGGACAGGGCTCCCCTTTCAAGCCCTGAAATAGGGGACAAAGGCACCAAAGACCAAATCCCACACACCCCTTCCACTCCTGCCCCAGTTGCAGGATTCCCCTCAAACGCCCACTGTATCCCCTCGCCCCAGCTTTTTCACAAAAATTAAGATACGACTTAGAGCACCCTCAACCTGCCTGCACTCCACAAACCCCTACGAGGTGGAGAGCTGGCACCCAAACACTGCTGAGAGCAGAACCCCAGCGCAGAGCCGCCCCTCCCCAAAACCCAGGGCACCCCCATCGTCCAGTGCCCACAGCTTAGGTCTGCTCCCCAGCTCGGAATGAGGGGTCCCAAGCCAGGACCCCCAACGCACAGTCCAGCTGCGCCGAAGCCCTGAGACACCCCTCACCGTCCGCTCCCCGCAGACCGTCCCTCCCGGCCCGACAGTGCTCCCTCATTGCCAGGTGCACCCCACAACCCAGCCCGGGGGCACGCACCCACCGCTGCCCCAGAGCTCTCCACCTGCTCCAGGCCGGGTCCTGCCCTCACGGCCCGGAGCCTGCCCTCACCCGCCACCAGGACCGCCGCCTCCAGGCCTTGCTGTTATTGTAGCCGCCAGCCCCCACCGTCTCCTCCGGGCTGAGGGTGACGGAGATGAAGTCCCGTCGCGGCGGCGAGGCGGCGGCGGCGGCGGCAGCAGCAGCCGAGTACATGGCGGCACCTCAGGGGCCGCAGCCCGCCCCCCCGCCTCCCCACTGTCCGGCCGCCATGACGCCGCGCCTCCCGGGACGGAGCGGCCGCTTCCGGGTGCCGCTCTAGCCCGAAAGAGCTTCCGGGACAACATGGCGGCCCTAGCAACAGCCGCGCCGCGCCCTAGCAACGGCGGCCGCCAGGCGCACGGGCCGCGCCCCGGGAGGCCACGGCCGGCACGGCGGGGCTCGTCAGCCGTGGCCTTCACCGCCGGACGCAGCGCCGGTGCCGCGGCAGCCGGTGAGGGTGCCACGACAGAACGCAGCTCTCGGCCTGGGCTTGTTCCGAGTGCGAGCAACGCCACCAGTCATCCCGGCGCGGGCACCTCTTTCGGGCAGGGGGTTGTTGGGGTTTTCCTTTTTTCCCTTGCTGGCCCTTACCGTACCTGTTCTTAGGACAGAGCCGGGCCGGGCCCAGCGGGGACTCCAGCTGCCCAGGCAGGAAATGAGATGTCAGGAGACGCTGGGAGGCCTAACTTTTCCTTAGCCTAACTTTTCCTTCTGAGATTATAATATAGAGACCAGTCACTGAAATATTGGCATAAAAGAAACAAATGGAAATGTGCAAGTAGGTCATCAGGAAAAACAACTTGACAATTAACAGAAGGGCCTATGTGCTCCCATCAGTCAAGCTCAGGAAGGTGCCGCTCCCACCCAGCTTGGAGAACCACACTCTGGTAAGGCCACCAGCACCAGCCACACATCAGAAAACACTCTGCCCCAAGAGGATGCACCACAGACCAGTGCTCCTCCTGCTAGTCCACCAGGAAGGTGAGAACAGCAAAGGAAAACCCCAAACACCTGCTGACTCCCAAGGGACAGAGAAGTGCTGCTTAATGTTGTTAGCACCTGCCAGTGAGAACCCCAGACAGTCATTTGACACCCCGTATCTTGTCCTCTGCATCACACGCACATAGTCCTGGGCAGACAACACAGGCATAAGAACAGACAACTGAAATGTGTGAGAGGATGGAAGTGGGCAAAAAGTGACTTAACCAGTTGCATAAATAAACCCTTCCGTGAGATCTGGGGCTGAATTTTGGTACTCCGCAGCATCCACTTGACCCACACAATTCCCTCCCTCAGCTCCTTCTTCACAGACCCCAGCCCTTCATCATTCCTTATGCAAATAGTTCTCTCATCTTCACTGTGGAAGAAGGACATTAGTGGGTGTAGAGCTTAGTGATGTATGCAGAGACAACAGGACTGGTTTTGTAATAACTTACTTCTAGATCAGGTTCATAGTCCAAAGGGAAAAAGAAAGCACTGAGGCAGCTGCTTTAACACTACTGCTTTAAGTGCTGGCACTGAATTGACCTTCAGCTGTGCCTAACTTTTCATTTAACATGCATCATTTGAGCCTTTAAAGTTGGAATCCACCTCACACTAGATTTCCAGATAAAACTGAAAATCTGGTGGTTTTCTGAGCATTTCATGATTAAAAAAAATAAGCAAACAATTCTTGTAGATATTAACACTCTGCTTAAACAAGCAGAAAAACAATTTAACAGAAGCCTGAATCATGCATTCATTTTTAGTATTTATTTTCCTATCACAGGAAACTACTGATTTATGCACCTTAAAAACACATTAAAACCCACAGCAGCCTTCTTGTGGGTGCCAAGAGAGAAACATGGGGTGAAATAGGTAAGGAAGGAAGAATATCTACTTCTGACCTTTGATGGGGTCAGCACTAAACCCCCAAAAGAGGACAATCTGTCATTTGTGAAAAATTAATAGCTTCCCCCCTACTGATTGTTCAATAAATAGATCCCTATTTTAAAAGTTCCTGTCAGTGGGACACCAAGCAAAAGTTGCACTACAGTGAGTGCTTCTTACCTACACAACAGCTGCAAAAGCCTGACTCAGATCCAGATCACTCAGATCTACTTTAAGTAAAACCACACCCCACCCACAATTAAACTCCTTTCCCTCAGTAAACTGAGTTGAAAAGCTTGAAAAAAAAAAAAATTGAACAGGATTACAGGCAAGAACGGAATCTTCTGTTTTGTGATGAAAAAAATATATCCCACAATGTCAAATACCTTCAGGCATCACCCTCTTTTAATTTCCACATCCCTCTGTACATCTGAAGTGTAGGTACTGAATTCCCAGCCATGCCATCGGTGACACTGTCTCAGTGTCCTGCAGCTGTGGTGACAGCACTCATGACATGTAGGGACAAAGACAAGTGTATTTTCCTCGTGGACAAGAAACACAGACAGACACATAAAATCACAGTAACATCTTTATTATAAAAATGCTTAAGTGTCCAAAAGTTTCTGGAGTACTATGGGACCTCCCTTTGTTTCAGGTACTTTTTTCATTCCATAATGCATACTAGAATTACTTTGTTACATACAGGACAGTTTGGTGTTTGTTTTTTGTGGTTTTTTTTTTTGTTGTTCTTGTTGTTTTGTTTTGTTTTTTTTAAAGTTCTCTCAAAATTCTAAGTTCCAGTATAAAGTATGAGGATTCATAGAAAAAAAAAAAAAAAAAAAAACAAACAAAAAAAACAGACAAGGCATTCAGCATTTTAATTCAGCTTTTCCTTGAAAACAACCTCTAGAAACTGTGTCAGCAGCTCAGTGTACACAATTAAAGCACATGGGAACTTAAGTCTCAAAAGAGAAAGCACTTTAGAAAGAGCAAAGGAAGTATCTGTTCTTTATAGCACAGTGCAATTTGAAACAAGCATCTGCCTGAATCAAGAAGCAATATCCACAAAGATACAACACAATTTGTTCTCAGATACAAAACATGACTGACAGGAATGGAATGATCCATAGACTGTGCAAAAAAAAAATTACAGAATTTAATGTCAAGGACAAATGCTTAATTTATACTAAAGATAGGAATTACTGGCTGCACATGCAAACTGAGGTAATCAGAACTGTCATTAGGTGGTTTGCATGTGCAAAAGGCTCCTTACTTATGTGCAGATACACTTTATACTTGAAAACACTGCCATTGACACTTAGATGCTTGCTTTGGAAAACATGAGCTTACTTACAAATTGTACTTACTCTCAAAGCCATTTTTATATTTCCCCAACATCTGAATACAGCTTCACATCAGGAACTACATAAAACCATGTAAGTTGTTTAAAAGATGTATGCTTAATAAAATAGCATCAGCAGTTCCTCAGTAGAAGCAGATGCATGAAATACCAACATGCCAGATGAGGCACCTTCCCCACAACCTTCCTTAAAAACTGATTTAGGGGAAAAAAAAATACAGAGCACTCCTCAAGCAAAGGCCATCTAACAGTGCACCTGAAGCATCCTCACAAAAGCTGAAATGACTCTGGTGTGTTCAGTGCAGGCTCTGCAGCACGCGGGCGCCTGCCTGGCATGAGCTTGCTGGGGCAGCATCCAAAGGCTGAACAGGAACAATCATTTGTGGATCACGGCCACATTGGGATCCCTCAGCCAGGGCTGAGTTCACATGCTACATATGTTCTGGCAATTAGTGTGCTTAGTTAGCTGACACATCTTTAAATTATGGTTAGTAATATATTTTAAAGCATCTAAAGAATTATTTAATAAGTGAAAGAGTGCTGGAAAACTACTTGGCCAGAAACTGTAGAAGCAGAGGCTGCTGTTTTACTGTGTACACTGCTTATGCTGGGATCAAGCCTTTTCTTTGTTTTAGTTAAGCATTAAATTCTACCATCAGAATTTGTTCCTCTTATTACTTTCAGATACTTTTTAAAAAGAGTCCCCTTTGAGGAATATGGTATACATTAAAAAGAAAAATTAAAAGTAAAATAAATGTTTGTTATAGACAGGAAGAGCAGAGGGTTGTCATGAAAAAAAATATCTTTTTTTTAATTAAAAAAGAAGGTCACTACAGCTGTAAAGAGCAGTCTAAGCTGAATATTCACTTATGTTTTCTTAGAATGGCACCAGCGAACCTAGATATGCAAAGTAGCCTGTTCTGTGCTTTGGAGACCAAACCTCAAGCAACGCTTATGTACAGGAGCATCCCTACCTACAGCAGACTCCTCTGTATGATCAGGTTAGAGGATGCAGTTGCTGAACTGGATCTTCTAACCAGCACAGGATCAGGGAAAAAGATGAAAAACTGATTCTTCAGCTGTGCACACCATTTAAAAACAACAAAAAAAAAAAAATCCAACCCCATCAGCACAAACAAGATACCTAACAAGGCACTGAATTCATTTAATCTTCTTGAATACAAAGCTGATTTATTAGGCCCTGACTGGCTCTTTTACACATTCATATGCACAGTAAATAAGAAATATAAAATCTGTTTGGTACTTGGAAGGTATTAATGTTCATTCACATCCAAGTCTACAAAACAAACTGAGGTAAAAGGCATAGCCTTCAAAGTTACTAAACAGAGCTGGTGAGCACGCATGTGTGTAAACACAGCTGCTGCAAGGATTTGGCATCAATCTGATACAGCAAAGCATTTTTTTTAGAACATACTTCATAGCTGACGTTTCAGTAATGTCAGTCTTTATAATGAATCTGACAGACAGATAACTGATTTGGGGGGGAAAGGCCTCCCTTCTCTTCAAGAATTTCCTAGCACTTCTGCTTTGTTTTCATCAAGTACAAAGGGCGATGGGAAGTCTTTGTTCTTCACATACACCTCCAGACCCTGAGAATGTGTGAGAACAGTACCGTTAGCTTGTAAATACAGACTGGATACCTGCACTATTTTTAAGTCTACATAATGTCCTCAGAAAATGACCAACTACTCAGAGTTAAAAGGTCACCAGGAGAACAGACAACAACAATTTCCCAAGTGACAGAGATGAAAAGTGTTTCAGCCCCAAGCTGGGGGCTCAAAAAGAAGAGGTACCAATAAACCATAAAATAATGGATCTCAGAAGCAAGCTTCCTGGGGAAGGGCAGGCATGGGAAGGCGTGTCCTCAACTCACATTAGAATAATCCTAGCAAAGAAAAGTCAACTTAAATTGCCTTGCTTTCATTTTGCTCTTACAGATTGCAATGAGTTCACTACCTGCATGTGAAAACCTAGCAAAGATATAAAGTTTTCTGAATGCCCTTCCTTACAGTGCCCATGTATCCTTCCTGCAATCCACTATTTCTCACCCTGTCTGTCCAACATAGGGAAGCTCCTCTTTCCACTTCTAAATGGAAGCAGCTTTACTAAGACCAATTATTTTCAGAGGGACAAACAAGAAATTTAAGACATGGTTCCTCTAAAACCAATGCTTTAGGGAACTTCACACTTCTCAATCCATATACACTCACAGTATAAATGGGCACAAATTAACATACAGTCGAATATAGTGACCCCATGGATTTTGTAATTTGAATGTTCTGCACTTTTCATTCAGAAGATCTCAAAGTACTTCTGAGTCTTAATGAACCTGTCCTGCCTCGTCGCAAATCTCATTTTACAGATGATTAAAACTGAGTGAATAAACTGATGAAGAGTAAACCATAGTGGAACCACAAATGTAACAGGGCCAAAGCCTTAGTTCCCTTGATCTTACCATTTCTCAGCAAGCCTAAGCTAGAGGAATCCCCTGCATTTGGAAAGAAATCGGATGCATACCTGCACACTCTTAAAAATACATCCACAGATAATTATTCTCACCTCTCCAAAGTAAGACACTAACGGAGAAATCTCACACACAACCGGAAGATCTTCAGTTCCTGAGAGACTGGAGAAGAGAACACAGGATTAACTTCTTGCTGTGCTTAAAAAAAAACCTGTGCATCTTCTTTGAAAGATCATCAAGAATAAGATATTCAGAAGGATAAGACATCTGCCAGATTCATGTGCACCAGACATTATTCAAACACAAAGTGTGAAAATAAAGGAGAATTATCAGGTTCCAAGTATTTCTCATCAAAACAAGAACATGCTTCTAGAGGTGCTTTTCAAGTAAAATGAACAGCTTGTCAGTTTATTAAACTGCGAGTTGATGAAGTAATAGCCTCACAGAGTAAAAGCAGTTTCCTGTTCCACGTGATTGCAGGAAGTATCTGAATTGGTAATTGCTATAATAGCTGATACTTAAACCCACCTGGGAATGTTCCCAAGCTTTAAGCATTGGGGCCATATTCACAAAAAAAAAAACGGCTAGGACTACAGATTACAATTCCTTGGGCTGGATAAATCCAGAATGATAAAGAGGGTTGTCCCAGCCTAATGAGCTCCTATAGGAGGAGTCAACTCACAAGCCCAAGGGCAGGAATCTCTGCCAGAGATAAAGCCCAGAGCAATGTGCATTACTGTTGAGAGCACTCGAAATCACTAACGGAGCAGGAGTTGTAATAGACATCACTCTGCATGTTCAGAAAAGACCAGCTGAATGAAAATCATGCCAAGTCACCCTGCAATCAAACTAATGTCTGGTTTTGTAGAGCACAGTACATGCCGTTTAGCCAGCTGCCGTGCTGGGCAGTCACAAGCAGAGGAGGTCACAGAGGTTCATACCCGAGTTTCTCTGGTATCCTGCAACCATTTTCATCCAGAAATCTGGCCCCAGCCTTGAGAGCCCAGCGGTAATGCTGGGCCAGGAGGGCTTGCCGAGCAGTGGTAGGAGTGTCTTTGTCAGCTGTGTCTCCATTTTTTAGTGGAGAGAACTCCTCTTCTCTCAAAACTTCAAATGCCACAAAATTCCTACCGGCAAAAGGGAGAAAACGATTATAATGAAAAACAAAGCTAGCCATCAGCCCTGTTGATGTGACAACAACTTTCATGGGGAAAGGCTCATATATATTTTGGGGAGCAGCAATGTATGCAGCCTGGGGCAGTCAAGCTGAGGAAAGCCCACCTCCCATCTGAAAAGCAAAGCAGTACCAGAGCTGTATGGTGGAAAACCACAATAAGAAGCCCAGTTTCTGGGAACGTAACAGCAGCTTCATGACCCTCCAGAGCTGTGCACAGGTAAGAGGAAAAACAACAGTTCTGCAGAGATCCCACAGAAACCTCTCCAGGCACTGTGAAGCTCATGGACAAAAAGTCTCAGCTAAGAGCACAGCAGGATGGAGAGCAGCAACAATGCCTGAAGCTCAGACACAGCACCAGGCTCTGTGGCTCACTTCAGAGCACCACATGCCTGCTCCAAGAAATGACTGCTCCACTTGGGAGTCTGTAGGCAAGGATCAGCTGAGGACACCAGTCCCCAGGGATGAACAAACAATATGGAAGGATTCACAGTTGAATGTTAAGTACAGCTATTTACCAGAAATGGAAATGCAAATTAAAAAAACCCACAGCAGCTGTGCATTTCTCCACTTCAGATGTGAAGAGCAGCTGCCAAGCTGGTTTTGCAGTATTACGTATTATTTTAAAAGGACAAGGAATCACTGATTGCAAATGAGTCCTTTCAAAGCTCAGAACTCGGCACTGTTTCCATCACACTGGGTTTGCCTTTGGTATGATACTGCTTTACTGAACGCTTACCAGGAAACTGAGACCAGTTCAAACCCTGAGCTCTCTATCCTAAAGTAAATCCTCTAAAAATAAACATACTGTTCCCAAAGATAA
Organism: Tyto alba; assembly: GCF_018691265.1. Taxonomy (NCBI): domain Eukaryota; kingdom Metazoa; phylum Chordata; class Aves; order Strigiformes; family Tytonidae; genus Tyto; species Tyto alba. The sequence goes on along the minus strand of NW_024881273.1, from coordinate 13,078,387 downwards.
TTCAGTTTGCCTGAGGTCTCTTTCTGCCACTTATTTAAGCCTAAAACAGAATCTTTACTGCTGAATTCAAGACCTTGGGAAATAGGTTTTATAAGAACAGTTACGCTAAACTCCTAAATTATTTAAATCCCATGTTCCCTAAACACAAAGTACCCCTGACTGCATGGCACAGTACTCTCAGCTATGTGTTAGAGCTTGGCAAGTCAACACTGATAGTTCCCACAGCAGCAGTAACTCGGCCCCATGGTTCTTAAGCAACCTGTTTTCCAAGCACCGAAGGTATGAACTGTGTCCTGGCATAACACACACCAAAAACATAACCAGAGCTGCAGTTGCCATGGAAGCCACAATCCTGAAAGACCCCATTTTTGTGAGTCTGAATGCTCCAACATGGGCTTGGATTAAATGTTGCCTTTGCACTCAATTTCCTTCTTTTTCTTTCTTTCCCAGGGCTGGCAGAGGCCAGGCCAGCCAACACATCCTCAGTGGAACAAACAGTTCAGGGAGCATGGTTAGAGCGAGCCCGGCTCCTGCTGAGCACCCTGTGACCATACCTCTCAGAGCCTGTGGCATTACTCTTGTGTTGGGGCTTGGTATAAATCCAACAGCCTAACAAGCCACCCACAAACCACACGCTCTGTAGCAAGGCCTGTTACAACCTATAGTCATCCAAACAAACATTGAGAAGGGGAGGAAAAAAATAAAATCATGTCTGCCACTAACTTAGAGAACTGGAACACATCAAACACAAACTTCTCCAGCTTTATCCCGTTCGGTTTTAGGGGTTTTACCAGATTTCCCTCCTCGTCAATGTAGGGCACCTTCTTTATGGCTACATGATGCCTCAGCTGCGGCTCATATTTACTGCAAAAGGAGAAGAAACGAGTTCATTTAGTTCATGCTTACTTAGAAAAAAGTAGCACACTTCTGGGAAATAGATGGCTTATTAGTGCTCTGGGTCATCTCTCAACTGTTGTGGGTGTTGCTTTCTCCAAATTGATCCAAGTCACATCCAGGAAACACTTCACTGAGCAGAGTAGCCCAGCCAGTGGCAGTCCCTGTACCAGTGGGACATGACAGGGTAAAGCAAGAGGAGAGGGAGGACCTAGTGTCAAGCTGAAATTTCAGGCAAAGATGAAAAAAGGTAATCCAAATTATTATCTGACCTGGATGACAATGGAGCAGAGCAGACCCCTCACACAAGGGTGGATCAAAGTCTTCAGGAAGGTCATACAGCTGCTCGCTGAATACCCAGCATCACAACCCCATCTCCCAACACCACGGTGCAGAGTCCTTCCCCAGCTTCACCCTCTCCTGTCCGAAGGGATGGCATGGGTGATACTCCCATTAAAAATAGTGTGGGGCTGCAGCACTGGCCACACTGCAGCCCACATGTCTGCTCACCCAAGAAAGTCATGCATTGGTGTATCTTAGTCAATTTAGCTACAGCAAAGCATGTGATCTCTTCATTGAGTAAGGCCTGAAGAGCACCCTGGGGCTGTCAGGAAGGAGACACAGCTGTTTTGAACTGTTTGGAGGAGAGAGGAGGTGAAGAGTAGAGCAGGAGTTACCCATAACTGAAATTACAGTGGGCAACAAAAACACACACTCTTGAAGGCATTTCTGGGCTGCACGCCTGCCTAGCAGGTCTGATGGAACTTACTGGGCCACTGTCTCCAGGAACTCAACTGTGAAGAAATGGTTGCAGATATTGCCAGTACTGTACATCAGTCTCCCATCAGGGCTTTGCTGCTGCGCAGTCTCCAGGCTGATCTCACTGTATTCCACCACCTGGTAGACCCCATCCACACAGCACACTACCCCAACAGGCTCTGTGGGGTAAGCCTTCTCCACCACCTGTAGCCACAGGACATAGGGCTATGACAAGGAAAAAGAAAATCCCAGCACTATTCCAACTCTCGTGTACAAATGATCCTCCAGCACCTGAGGAGCACAGGCAAGGCAGTGCTGGGTATACAGAGTAGCCTAGAGGCACATTTTGTCCAACAACTAGGCATAAAACCCAGTACTCGATCATGTAATTGCACAGTTGCTCAGAAAACAAAACAGTTAAAAGAAATCAGCATACTGTGGGGCAGTTTTCTTATCAAGGACTGAGACCTGGCATTAAATGAAAAAATGTTTGCAGCTATTATTAGCCTTCAGCTCCCTGTCTGCATGTACAGTGTTAATGATTAAAGTAATATAAATCTCTCCTCAGGCACCTGATGCTTTGGGGTGACAAAACCAGGCTGGTTTGCCTTTCCCCACCTTCCACAGTGGGGCATAAGGAATAACTCCATTAGACTTAAAGGTGCATTTATAAAACACAACCCAGTTCAATACAACTTCCAGATAGTCCATATATCTTTGTAAAAAGGGCAGGGCATAAAGGAGAAGCAATTCCAGCTTGTCATTTCCTGTGCAGTTACAGTCTCTGCTCTAACTGAAGTTTATTTTCCACAGCACTCTCGGATGAGCTGAGGACACCCATGGGTAGAGGTTCTGAATGCAACACAGGCAGCAAGCAGTTCTAAATCTGCTTGGAACAAGTCACTGTCAGGCAGAGGTCTGAACACCCCTGTTCATCTAAGCTCACCCTAGCCAGGAGCTTCCAAGTGTAATCACACCTTAACTCCCTGTGGTGAAATGGCCCAGCATTAACACCACCTCACCTTTGCACCACAGTCCGCCCCTGTGGAAACACAGAAGCCTATGAAGACTGGATCTGCCATTTTCACAAGGATATTGTCCACACAGTATACATGGACATACTGGATTCCACGCTGCTTCATGTCATCCAAGATCTTATTATCCACCAAAGCACGGTATAAGCCACCATTGCCATCTATAATGCAAAAGAAAAGAGAAAGCCCTGGTTAATTTAGTGACTTTGTGGGTTTTTTGTTACTAATAGAGAAAAATCTGAAAGCCTTGAACAAACTTTATATAACAGCAAAGCAGGGATTGCTTTCTAGCCAAGAGTCAGTGCTACCAGATTTTATTTCCAGATCTGCCATGCAGTTCAGGCAAGGCTGTTCCCCTCCACACCCCAGCTCCCTCACCTGCAGAGTGGCACCGTGGGGACCAGCCTCATAGAAAAGCACTATGAGACTTTATGAAGCCTCTGAGGATCTTCTGATCATATCTTATGATCCTCAGAGGGCAAACACTGAAAGGCAAAACGTTATGCAGAGAGTGGGAAAAGCCTGTTACATTTCTTCTCTTCCAGTGCAGAGCAAAAGCACATTTAAAACTCAGCTTGAAGAAAAAGACTAAAATAAATCTAATTTTCTATTTATCTTCCCCCCTCAATTTCCCAATGCCTTTTTAAAGGCTTGAACTGCAGCCGCACAAGAGACACCTGCACATTCGTACATCATGCTTTCACAGTTCCTCCCCTGACACCTGTCAAATCAGGAAAACCACTCTGCAGCCACAAAACCGCATCACTGCAACATGGCCCCAACCGGGCTGCCTTCACCAAGTCCCTTAACACGTCCAGGTTAAGAGAAGAGAACTTTACTAGGTGAGACATTGCAATCATTTTGGAAAGAGTTAATCTTGCTGCTTTTTTACCTTATCAGCCTTGAATGGGAGGGAGCCTGGCTCCTGACAGCTTCACCCCTGGGAGGCAGCACCCCAAGGACCTCAAACACAGCCCTGCTAATGCACATTGTTCCTAACCTGCAGCTGTCCCACTCCTAATCCTGCTAACACCCCCAGGCTTTGATAAAAACCATGTGCTATGGGCAAAGCTCCAGCAAGAACTAAACAGATTGCTACACTATTGGTTACCAGCCTGAAACATTTAACTAAACCCTTCCACACTAATCAGAAGCATTAACACTGACCTCCAAAGACTGTTCCATGTGTCAAGGCTGGCTGATGGCTAGGAGCAATTATCAACACGTATTACATTACTGTACCATGTAAGAGTGAACAGTGGGGGGTACCTGGAGCCATAGCAATTTTCCCCTTCTCCTCCAAGATGGCCTTCCCATCAAAGGTGACAGCGGGCAGCATCCTCTGTTCAAACATAACCACATTGGATCTATCCAGGTTGAAGTAGTCATGTTCTACAAAGAACTTCTCTGTCGGCCCCAGCGTGAACTCACTTGTCATGATGTACCTGGGTAGGAACAGGTGCTTGAGCAATGAGCAAGAAAAGCACAAGCAAAAGTCAAAACTACAAATGGAACACAAAAGGAAGGAAACCCAAGAGTGTTAAATGACACTACAGTATCCTCGGTATGCAACCGAGCAGGAGAGCTCTCCTCCAGAACTCATCCCACAGGAAGGCTGCACAGGGTCTTGTGCATGATCCTAACCACAGGCTTAGCTCCAGCCAGGATAGAAGAGCCTTTCACTAAATGTGAATGACATCTGGATATCCGGATGAGCTGGAAAACAAGGCAAAGGACAGTACAACAGCCTCGTTCACCCTAGATTCAAACTGATGTTAAGTGTTTAAAGAAGCCTTGACCAGCACAAAGTGCTGAGAATGATCTGTGAACCCCTAGCAGCTCAGTCTGTCAGCACCTCTTCTGTGCCAAGGGAAAGAGCAGCATTTTCAAACATTGACTGCATGATTTGTTTGTCTCTTAAGTTTCTCTATTTCTTCCTTTCCTTCCAGATCCACATTGCTGCTGACTCTCCCTCCACTATCTTTCTTCTTCAAACAGTAGCTAAGAGCCATCTTCCTCATCTACCTGTCAAGCACTTCAACAACTATTGGCATAGGCATGTAGGGTCCTCTGCCAGCATGCCAGGGTAATCAATCCCTTGCACAGGAGAGACTCGACCTCACACACTCCCCAATTTACATCTTGGCAGCACAGCATAGCCTGGCCTCTGAGGTACTGTAGCAGCCATTTGCATCCTCAGCCCAGGGAGAGGAACTGTAAACATTATTAGCAAATGTCAAATCCTACAAACAACCCATCCTGGTTTCCAGCAGCACCAGGGATGGGTCATTTGCAATTCAGGTCATGCATGCATGGCTTCAGAAAGAAACACAATGTGGACTGGAATCACCTTCAATCTCCAATTTGTAAAGGAATGTGCTACCCTTAAGACCTTGCTCTTTCACTCTTCCCAAACTCTGGCTCAGACCAGACAGTAATTTCATAAAGGTATCTCTTCATGGTCTAACGAAGAACACTTAGCAGAAAACATTCCCAGAAGCATGCTGCAGTGCCTTCCTCCCTCTCACCCACCACATTCCACAGGGAATTCATATTTTGCATCTTGCAGAGAACAAGTCTCTTCTGAAGCCTTTTGAAAGCCAGGAGCAGCCAGGAGAGACTGCAGTCAGATGTAAATGACAGCAGGAGGTAGCCTGAAAATGGAGAATGACAAACATTTACTGCTGCAAGGGGAAGAGTTTTTTAGCTGTGGCAGAAATTGCAGGCAAGGGGAGGCAGAGGGTCTTGGAAGGTGAGCTCTAGGTAATCTCCCTCCCTGCAGGAACCTGAGAAAGAATGGCACAATCATATGAAAATTATTGCAAAGCATCTGAAACAGGCACTGAAAAGTGCTGGTTATAGTGTTGTCAGGGACTGTGCTTGAAAAGACAGCACGATACAGCAGTTACAGTACTGGTCAATGATACAAGGGCAGTGTTCAGTCCCTCGGGTCTGCAGACATGGACCTGCCACTACCCATCCCTATGCACCCTCCTCCAGCTGCTGGCATCACAAATCCTGCTGACAAAAGGCTCTCCCTAACGTGTCTCTGTACAGCACCCAGCAAAGTGCTTCTAGAAGACAACATAGGCAAGATTGAAATGCAAAGACAGTAGGTCTGTGGCTCCAGGTCACCTACCAGGGGATGGAACACTTGCAGTGGTATCTCTGGCCAGCAAGCTGCTCCACTTTGCGGATTCTTTCTGCTTGGATCTGATACAAGGTCTTGCCACTGGGCAACCCCACGTTGTACATGCCCTTGGGATAGCTCACGCCCAGGCGAGTTCCTTGTCCTCCAGCCAGGAGTAGCACTGCCACCTTGTTTTGTGAGATCAGATGCAAGCCTGAACAGGAACATAAAGGCAGGTAAGAATCACAAAAGCAACCAACACCCTCTGCTTTTCTCCTGAGCCTTTCTGCAGACCTCAGGCAATGGCCAGAAGCTGCCAGTTCAATCCCCACTGCTGGCAGTTCAGACAGAAATATGATGCTGCATGAAATACAAAAAAAAATTATTTTAACTCTTTGATGCAGCAGCTTCCTCACCTAAAGCAGCGGATGGTGTAACAACAGGGAATGGCCATGAGTTGCAGCTCAGGAGGTTCAAACTGGTCATTAAGATAAAAATTTTTACTGGGAAGGTGGTGCAGCACTGGAAAAGAGATCCAGAGAGGTGGGGATGCCACTTAAGGATTTCAGGGCTTACTTCGATAAAGCCATAGCTGACCAGAGCTAGGACTGGGTACGGTCCTGTTCCAAATAGGGGCTGGACTAGAGACCCCCAGAGGTCCTTTATCACCAACATTTCTACATCCCAAAGAAGTGAAGTCTCATCATCTTCCGTAAAGCATGGACATTTCTGGAAACTGTCTTAATCAACTATCTGTACTTGTGCTGCAGCTTCTGTTTGGCTGCAGTCAGGACTAATGACACAGCCAAACCTGCAGAAGCCAGAACTCCCACAATCTAATTAAAAACAATATAATTTCTCCCAAAAAAACAGGAAAGTCCAGAACTTGTGGAAGAACCAGACCACATAATAAACACTCAGTTCATTCACAGCCTTTGTTCCCTGCCTTCTCTCAAGCCAGCATCACACTAACAAATGACTACTGTGAGGAAGATTTTTCCTTACGGAATGCAGTGAGCTCTGGTCTATCCAGGTCAACAGCCACAGCTCTGCTGCTGTACAGTAGCTATTGGAGCCTTTTGCAATCTAATGCAAGAAGTCTCATGCACATCACCGAGCCTGACACTGCGCCCCACGGTCCAGGATAGCCTGTGTTTCACCTCAACCTCAGAGAAGATGACAAACACCCAATTTGAACCAGATCTGGGACTAAAATATTCCTGACTTGTACTGAAAGGCACGGGGACCAAAGATATTGAATTAGAAGGAAAACAGGATTGTTTTAATGCTAACCTTTAAATTATTGGCTGTTTAAATGAGCAATAGAGGGAAAATACCAATTGCCGCTCTAACAACCTGGCTTGGTTTTAATTCTGTTCAGAAATCTACCTTTCAGCAATAAAACCAACCGTAAGTCACGCATGATGTTGTGGTAATACTGTTGACCTCCCCATGCTTACAAGTTTCAGCCCCACCACAGCTGTAACACAATGTTTCTGCTTAAACATACTCTTTCTGAAAAGGCTGGTAACACCTGCCCAGGCACACAGAAGGAAGCTGGTTATGCAGCCCTGCCACTGCTTTGCTGCAGAGCGAGTTTCTTTGTGCCCATAGAACTGCCAAAGTTCTCCACCTCTGGAGATCCATAGTCCACCCTCCTGCTCCAAGTGGGATTAGGAGAGGTCTTGAGTGGGAAACCTGTGCTGAAGGTGACAGTCTTGGGATTTCAAAGTGTCAGGAGGTCCTTGGATAGATGGGGAAGCTTGAATGGGTTTAAACTTAAAATTTAAAAGACACAGGTGGCAGCACTGTGGGTGAGCTGTACTGCAGTGCAAATAATCATAATTTTATGCAACAAGCCACAAGCAATTAATGGCTTTGCATCTTTACTGAACTTCCCATCATAAAAGACTTAAAGCACAGAGCAGGAGATCTAAGGTATTAGTTATGCCACTATTACTCACTCTGGTCCCAGACAAATGGTTTGCTGCCACATGCTCAGCAGGCTGTTTGCCAGCACATGGCACCATCGTGGGAGAAGGGAAGGACCTGAGTGAAGGGCCACAGGAGCATGGCTCCAGGCCTCCCAGTGCCCTGGCTCAAGTGGTGGCTGTCCCCACACCTGGATCTGGCACAGAGGCAGCAAACTCGTGCAGGAGGGAAGCATGCGAGCAAGACCTGTGCTTTGCACACAAGCCTGGCTCACTGCAGCCACACAGCCCCGGGGGACACAAAGCTGGGTAAAACCTTCTTTCCTGTGAGCCCCCTCTTCCTTCCCGTCTCTCTCCACCCCACACAGACACAAGAGATTCAACGAACCAACAGCCAGGAGTGCTCAGCTGCTGAGCTGTCCCTTGAGTCCACATTCCCGCCAGGACCAGCTCCACCATAACCTCTGCTTGCACCCGTGCCTGAGGAGCTGTGGGATAGGGCAGCGAGGAATTACAGACCAATGGAGGGGTCAGCAGCAATGACAAAATTACCACTGGGGAGAGGAAGGGAAAGTGATTGCAGTTAGAAAACAAAGCCAAACTCTTCAGTTTGGGTCACTCTTGTGGCAGCCACCCCGTCCTGGGGCAGGGCAAGGAGAGGACAGTCACGGCTGCGGATGAAGCAGTGACTCCTACCATGAGCGAGGACATGGTTGCACAGATCCTGCCTGTTCCCTTCCCCTGCTTTATCCCAGGAAAAGGAATAACAACTGTCATTGTCCTGCTGAGCTCAACCATGGGCAGCTCAGCATGGGGAGCTGATTTGCCACTCCACAAGGAAACACCTCTCTTCTGGCCAATCTATCCCTGAGCAAACTTAATCTTGTCCTCTCCACAGTAACGATAAGCTTCTCAAAGCACAATAAATAGCAGTGTTTGAGCAAAGAAGAGCCATTGGCCATGAACACTGGCAAAAATGTACTTGATGTCATTCCCACGGCCAAATATGACACTGGATGAGTCACCCTCCAGTGATTCCCAACTGTATTTAAAACCCACAGCAGATCAATGCAGGTCTGGAGACCTGGCCATGGGAAGGGCTCTGCGCTGAATGTCACCCTGCCACAGCTGCCCAGGGCTGAATGAGTACCATCAGAAAGCAGCCTGAAACCACCGCATGCATGTGCAGGGCCAGCAAGCATATCCTACTGGGCAGAGGAGATAAAACAGTGATGTGTGTGTTTGTGTGTGTATATATATACAGTGCCCCACATCAGTTAGGAGAGTCACAAGGGCAGCTGTGTGAAAAGAAAGACACAACCTTCCTCTGGCATCAAAAAGACCAGCAGTCCCCCCAAAAAAGCAAACCTGAAGCTCTCTAAAGACCAGAACAGCCTTGGACTGAAGTTGAAGGCTAAGGCACATGGTTAATAAAATCAAAGTACCCAGCCACATCCCCCTCAGGACTGCTCCAAGTAGTGGTGCTCCATGGATAACACCAACCAGGCAGAGCGAGGCACTGAGTCATGGTGCAGCTGCAGCACATTCATCACCTGCTTCCATCGACATGACACTCCTCCATGCTCCAAAGCCGAGTACTTGGTACTTAGTGCTCATCCTTACCTAAGCCTTGCCTTACTGCAGGGCTGGGGCAGGGAGGATTTCTTTGCTTGGCCTTGCATATGTCAGCAAGGCAGCACCGTGCCAGGCTGGCAGGCTCCTTCTAACAAACCTGTCCCAAAATGTCCTAGTGGAAAAAGAAAACTTAAGGGAGGGAAGAATTTATGGAGGGGAAAAAAAACAAACAAACAAAAAAAACCACAACACACTAAAAAAGTTCCTGTGGGACATTCCCAAACTAAACTATTCTGTTTCAAACAGGCAATAAAAATATTTTTTAAAACGTACATAATCTAGAACTGAAGCTGCATGAGCTAAGGTATTTCACATTGACTGAAAAGAAAGCTGTCTGAGGTCTGAACTCAGCATTTGCTGGTCTCAGTTGCTGCATAAAGGTGGGTGTTGCTTTGGCACGCAACTGAGATTCATCCACCAGTGGACCATGACAGGCGCCCACTCCGCTCCATCCCCGCCAGGCTCGCACCGACACGCACTCTGGCCCTGATGCGATGGACCACATCCCACTGATCTCAGATTAAAGGTTTATGCGCAGCAATAGACTGTAGCCAAGGGGCATCTTTCCCACGAAGGAAGCTCTGTAGTGAACGAAGCTCTGTAGTGAACGCTGTATCAGAAAAGCCTGCAAAGTGCACGAGCGGCTGTGATCTTCAGCCACAACTCAAGGCTGCCAGGGCTGGTGTCTGCCCATTGCAATGGAGATGTCCCAGAAGAGATGGCAATTCTCAGAAGTTTTCTCTGTGGTAACAGGAAGAAGGAATCTGCCCAAGGGCCATTTGGAATCTCACATCCACCTCCTCCTGAAGGGGCCTCTCGCTGCAGGGACTGAAACCTTGACCTAAGCAGGATGCACCCAGATCCAAAGCAATATCACTGGTAACATCAAGGTTGTAACTCTTTCTGTTCCACAAGTCCAGTAGACTGACGGGGACATATTCCCGGGAGAGGGCTGACCACAGCGTACATGAACAACACAGCAAAAGGACTCTCCTTCCCATCACTTATGGCACTCTCAGTATTTATGTTGCAACCCTACAACTATTGGAGAGTTTTTCAAAGTTTCTGATCTTAAGTTGCCATGAAAATGAATATCCCCAAAAACATGAGTAATTAAGCCTGCTCTGACTTCCCAGATGTAAAACTACTAATATTCATGAGTAAAGTTCGTAACAACTGACTCATCTTGCTGCATATTCCTGCAGTAAATGGAAATATTTATCCCTCTTAAAAAAAAAAAAATCTGCCTTATTTCCTGCAGCATATGAACAGCTCAAACAAACAAAAAAACCAGATTTCTTGACTGTTAGATAGCCATCAATGCTACAGTAAGTCTTATTCTGCATAGAATGTAAAAAACAAAAATAGATTTTGCAGGAAGAACAGATTGATTTTGCAAGAACAGATTGAATTCTCCTGCTGAATGGGCATATCAGCAGTAAGCAAGAGAAGAATAAAGCAAAATACCCAAAATCCTTAATTCTGCAGAGCAGTTGGGTAACCAGAATGGCTTGTCAATCCCTCTGATGAAATGGGAGCTACGCTGCAGCCCATGCCCAAGACTTAGATTTCATTAATAAAAGATTTACAGAATGTAAAAGCACCTGTGCTTGATTTACAGCATCATCCCTAAGGCTGCCTAGAAAATGTGATCGCTTAATGTTTATGTTTAAGATCTGAAAGCAAATCTGAACAGGCTAAGTTTTTTCTCAGAGACGATAACAATGACCTTTTTTTCTTTAACTATTAAAAAAGTATCTTGGATGTTCCAAAGACTAAGTTTAGAGTTGCCTGGTTCTCTTAACCATCATTTTTTATCACAGAAAAGCAGGAAGGGGAAAGGAGGAGACACAATTTCAGCTGTTCAGTCTTTGCAGAAGACACGCTGCAGTCTAGAGCTGCTAGGAACTCAAGACAGCCGCAGACAGAGCACAGATGAGCTCAGCTCAGGGGTGACCCCGGCACTGTAGCCAAGGGCTGTATCAGCCACGCAGCCTCAGGGACATCGAGCAGCTGGGGTCTGGACTGCTGTCTCTGCTCTTATCCAGCTCAACACCACAAGCAGCTCACTGGAAATAAGAGCTTTCCAAAACCTGCATCCCCTCAGAGATCCACAATCCCCACAGAGCCTGAGCCAACAATGCCGGCTCCGCTGGGAAACGCCGTGCAGGGGCACGGGGATGAGGCCACGTCCGCAGGGACACGCAGCACGCCAGCGCTGCCCGGGTTCAGCAGCACTGTCTCACTCCCGATTGCCCTCCTCTGGAAAATAAAACCTGCTGCTGATTCCCATCTCCAGCATTAAACTGGATCAGAAAAACAAATCAAAGAGAAGCAGAAGAACTACGTCCCCCTCTCCTGGTAGAAACCAAGAAACACTGTCTGCAGAATTGACACAGCTCAGGGCTGTCTGGACTTCAGGGCCAGGCAACCTATGTGCAGTGCTGGTGGTCCCAAACACACCAGACCTTCTGGTCTCCTGCAAGCATTGCTCACAGCAAGTGAGGCCAGCCCCACGCAGTTTTACTTCCCTTCCCTACTACAGTCAGCAGCACAAGGCATATATGCCAGCTCCTCACTGGCTTGGCAGGGCAAAAGACCAAGGACTCAGTTTGGTAAAATTGTTAATTTAACTGTGCTGCCCTGACCTAGACCCATTTGCTTTTAGGATTCATCAGTTCCCTTCCCCCTCACCACAACACCCTCAAGCAAGAGGCAGTGACCACCATCCAAGCAGGTCCTCTACCAAACCCCCCTGGGGGGCCACCGTGGTGCTGGCTGGGTTCTGACACCCTTTTCTGCTCAGCTGGAGATGAGAACACAGCTGGTGGAAACACCGGCTGGACCAAGCACACGTGGCCACTGGCTCGCCAGAGTTTCCTCCTACTCCCTCCATCACCACTCAGCCCTATCAGCAGGGTCTGATGTGGCAGAAAAGCTCCTCTGGCCTGTGACCCTGCTGCTTCTATTTTTGATTTTGTCTGGAAACTTTTACTCCCCTGCCCACACATCCCCACCTCTTTGCTGGCAGGTTTAGGTCAAGGCTGTGCAGATGCTTGCCACAGTTTAGGCAAGTGTCTCTCTGACCACAGCTGTTTTTTTCTGTCTTCCTTTTTTCATTATGATTATTTTTTAGCAGTGCTGTTAAGTTATATACAGGAGGGGAGACACATCTGAAGCTATGTAAATAAATAAAATAGAGCATGCACTTAGAAAAAAGCAGAGAATGTCCATATAAGACATCCATGCTGCAGGGGGAACACAGCACCCCACATCCATCCACCACCTCCCCCATCACCCCATCGTTCACAGGGTGACCGAGGAAAGCTGCTAGCATCTACCGGGCTCCAAAACCCACAGATGTTGGGCTCTCCTGGGCTTCTTCCACACTACCCATTCACTCTGCTCCCCGATCTCATCTCCCTCCTGCACCACACGTTGCACAGCCTGGATGGGGCTCTGCACCAGCCCCCACTCCAGCACGAGACCTGCCTTTGCATCTGTAAGCGGTCTGGGAGATCACCCCCATACCCCGCTGCAGCTTCCCATTTCAGCAGCAATACAAAGCCTCTGCTCCCACCCCTCCCAGGGACTTCACCTCCACCTCTGAGGCACAGCCTTATCCTGTGTCCTGCTGACCAGATGCTCTCCAGCCTCGGCCACTGTATTTAACAGCTAAGAGTGAAAATTCAGTGTCTCGGCCCCAAAGTGCCCCCCACAACCCCCGCTGTACACCGGGCAACTGGCTGCCCTCGTTCAGGGCCCAGCAGTACAGCTGTAAGCCCAAATCTCTGCCTGCCTCACCATCACCCTCCGCTCCCGCTCGCCTCCCCGCTTCCTGACACCAACCCCGCCTCCCCCAAGACAAAACCCAGCGCCGCTGTGCAGGCTGCTAAGTGCCACCCCAAAGCTGGTGCCGCTGGATACAGCTCCGTGCTGCGGGGACCCCAGCAGGCACAGCCTGCGCCGGCCGAGGCTCCGCGGGATGCTGCGGGGACGTCGCTGCCGCCCGAGCCCCCCCCGCCTGGCACCAGGCCCAGCGCTGGACCCAGCCGAACCGGCCCACTCCCGCTGGCGCCAGGCCGCGCTCTGTCGGCCTTAAGACAGCCCCTGTTGGTTTTGGGGGACGTGTCTCGGTACTTCTGGCACCGGCTCGCAAGCGCGCCAGGCCGGGCCACCCGCCGAGAGCGGCCGGCGGCACCGGAACCGACGCCCCGGTGCCTCCCGCCCCAGCCCTCGGCCCGGCCGCGCTCCTGAGCCCGCGGGCCTACGGGCCAAGGCCGAACGCAGGGCCCGGAGCCGGGGCGCCCGGGACAGCCGGCCCCGCCCGCCGCTCACCTTCCGCCTCCCACCGCTCCAGCGCGGGTGGGCCGCTGCGGCGGGCGCTGCCCAGCCGCCGGGCGGGGAGCGGCTCCATCCGGCCGTCCAGGCGCTCCGGCGGGCCGCGCTGCCGGGCCCCGGCCGCCGCCGCCGCCAGCCGGCAGTGCTCGCCCAGGCCCGGCGGCAGCGCCGCCAGCAGCGCCTGGCGCTGCCCCGGGCCCAGCTCGGGCCAGAAGCGCAGCAAGTGGCTCTGCCCGCTCCGCGCCAGGCGCGCCCGCACCTCCTCCGGCGGGGTCATGGCGCCTCTGCCCGCCAGCGGACGGGGGCGGGGCCGGCGCCGGGGGGCGGGGCCGGCGCCGGGGGGCGGGGCCAGCCCCAGGGGGCGGAGGCAGCGCCGGGAGGCGGGGCCGGCGCGGAGGGGGCGGGGGTTGGGCGTGGCGTGGCGGGGTCATGGCGTGGCGGCGTTACCGGCCGGAGCCGCGGGTGGGGGCTCGGTGCGGGTCTATCCGGTCCCGCCCGGTTCCCGGGAGCCGCCGGGCTGCGTGTGCTGCTCCAGCTTGGTCCTCTCTCGGGCCCGGAGGAGCCTGCCGCCCGCTGCCGCGGGATCCCTGCCCGTCGCTTGCCTTTCGCCCCGCTGCCGCTGGCCTGCGCGGCGTTTCCCCCACGGCCGAATTCACAACCCACAGTTCGGTCGGGGCGCAGCAGGGTGCCACCCGGGCAGGGCATCTTCCTGCCGTGGGCTGTGCCAGCTGGTGCGAGATGTGTTTGGCTGCTGAGGTGGATCTGACTGGGACCCCAGGGTTGTTGGTGCTGGGACCTTTGTACCTGGGAAAGTCTCACATCTTGCACCCACACTTGCAAATGCATCAAAAAGCTCTCGGGGTTACTTCAGCACAGCAGGTAGGTAGGTGGATCCTGCCCCAACCCAGCCATGATGCCTGATGCAGGTTCAGGGCCCCTGGCTCTCAAGTCCAGCTCCCCATCAGAGACACGGCATCAGCATCAAAATGACTAGACAGAAAAACCCAGAGACGAAGGCTGGGCCACTGGTGAGGTGTCAGAAGGCACACAGCAAGTCAGCCTCCTCTGCAGCCCATGCTGGAGTCACACCTGCTGAGAGCAAGTGGGGTGCAGTGTTGTACATTCCTGCCTGTTATATGTGGTTAAAAGATAATTTGCAGAATGTTAAGAATTTAGCATTGGAATTTCCTGCTTTGCTTAGAGAGATCAATGGGTTGTTCTACCAGGGTTGGGGGTCCCTGCACAAGATGTTTGTCCTGTAAAACAGCTTGTGCTAATGAAATTTGTAAGGTAACTGCTCTGATGAATTACCTGGAGCAAGGAGAAGAAAGAAGAAGATAAGATTGCAGAAGGAGCCAGGAGGCATGCTAAAGACGTTGAAACTGGCAACTGTGTGGATAAAAGGGGGTTTGAAACTTGAACAATTTGGTGAGCCTGGACAGAGCTGCGACTCCTCGGCCACCCCAGCGCTGCATTTGCTCTCTTACCTTAATAAAGATTCATTAATCCATATTTGGATGTGATTGGCCTTAATCTACCTATAACACTGCCCACAAGCCCCCAGTATATTTGGTCCACTCCTGCTGCTGGACAGCATGGCACTAACTCTGTCCCAGCCATTGGCCTGGCTCCGTGGCATCCTGCCGACAGTCTGAGCCCAGCTGGGCAGGAGACGAGAAGGCAGCCGGACAGACAGACAGCTGCTCATACACAGCCTGCGTGTGACCAGAGTCAGGGGAGCTGGACCCCATCCAGATGTGATGATCACATCACGAAGATTCCCTGGTAGTTGTCAAAGCCTCTGTTTCACACTATGTTTCCTATTTTATGTGACTCATTTGGGCAGAGGCTTAGGGTTTCAGAAACTTCACATTGTTCCCATTTACACAAAATCTCTTCCTGCCGTGGTTGCGTTCCCTGCCTGCCTGATGTGTGAATGAATGTGGGTCCTTCCACACACATGGTGCCTGCATAACCTTTGACTCTTACTCATCAGAAAAGGCTCTGTCAGATCCAACTTATAAATCCAGCCCTGCCTTTTCCTGCAGAACCGTATGGCCCTTGCTGCCTCTCCTTGAGAGAACCCCAGCACAAAGCTGTGGGATCTTGTAACTGTGGGATCTCAGCTCTCCTAGAAACACCACAGCAAATCATGCTGCTGCTGGTGAATGTGATCCCACCCTCCAAATCTAGCCTTCCACCAGAACAGGTTTGTCCTGCTGCACAGAGTCGCCTGGGCTGATTCTACAACCCATCGCACAGTGTGGGTAGAAATTTTCTTCTGTAAAGCAGTAAAAACAATGACAAGTTGGATCAGATATACTGGGCAGGACAACCCAAGAGAGCAGGGAGATACACTTGGGCCAAAGGAAACACAAGCATGCAGGTGGAACAGGAAATTCAACATTAAAATTGCTCCAGCACCCTGAAAGCAGACAGACAGCAAACTCTGCTCCATCAGGGTAAGATATTCTACCAGGAAAGAGAGAGAGACCTTATTTTTAGGGCCCTGCTTCGGGCCTCAATATATAAGTATCCACCAATATGTTCCCCAAAGAAATGTGGGTTTATAGTCATTCATTGAATAAAGTGAAAGTCTGGGTAGTTTATGACCGTGGCATGACTGTTACATTCTGCCCTTAGCTGCTCCTGTGATAGCTGGCTTCAGCAGCAGCAGCAGAGTGGAATTCATAATAGAACAGGGCAATTGCTAGACAGATTCTAATCGAAGGCCTTGCAGCATCTATCACACTCAGCCTCAGATAGTTCCCTGTATTTAAGCTCATAGTGCTGAGACCCCATCAGCTGGAGGGATGGGAGGGTGAGGCTGGACACAAGCAACTGCCATTTCCTACCAACACAAATTCTTGCTCTGCAGACCCAGGCATGTTGCAGAGTCAGCAGACAAAACCACCATTCCCCTGGACAGCTTATTTTAGCTTCCTACCCACTGCCCTTCTCCCAGCCCTTGTGGCAGCCTGAGAGCCTCCTGGCAGCCACCAGACTTCCTGCTCACCAGCCCTCCAAAGGAAAAAACAGTCTGGAGGAAAGAAAACTAACTTTGTGGAAATCGCCGGGCCCTCTCCAAAGCAAATAGAGCATGTCCTCAAGAGGCCCCGTAAGCAGCAAGATGGAAAACATGATGGCATTTCAGAGCTGGGAAGATCAAACAAGATAGCCCTCTCCTAAGGGAAAATCTGCTGTGTCTCCCCAACCACACTCCCCTCACTGTTTGTAGTCTCTGCCCAGGGGGTTTATTGGGGACAGCTGCATTTCTGGGATGACGCTTTTGTACCCCACTGGAAATGATTCCCTGCACCTCCTCAGCTTTGGGGCTGAAAGAAGGGGTTAACACCAATTGCACTTAATGAATTGGACAGTGATGGGGAGCACCAGAACTTGGCATATGGACTGTTGCTTGCACAGCTTCCAGTCTGGTTTTAACCAAGCCCCAATCAACCATTCCTGGGTATGGTCTGATAACCTGTGCTTGCCAGGAACTAGCCCACTTTGAGTGCGGCACTCTTTTGGACAGCAGTACAATATGTAGAGGTGGGCTGTGCCATGCTGGCTGGTCCATGTGCCAAGCAGCAGCATGCACACACTGAGCCCACAGACATGCAGCTGGTTCCCCACCAGACCTTGCTCTCCTTCAGGAGAACACAGCAGCAGAGGCTCACGGCATTGGTTTTGAACGTGGTCATCAGGAGACAACCTCATGCCTGCAGTCACTGGGTGTCCTCTGCTGAGTCAAAATTCACACGTGAACACCTACATGCTGCTGAAATCAGCATGGGGCTTAACCTGCTGCCACAGGTACCTGGCATCATCAGGTCGGTGTCATGTAGGAAGGTGCTCCAGTGTCCACCACCAGCACCCTGTCTCCCCAGTGCTCTGCTGGGATTTGGTGCAGCTGCTATGACCTTTCCTGACAGTGGTGGCAACACTGGTTGGGGGGGACACACTGGCCTTCTCCATGCCCTCCCCAGAGAGGGGCAGTGGTACACTGGTTGCCACCACACCAGAGCCATGTCACCACTGATGCCTGCAGGCCAGCAGTGAGGGAGGGTTGGACCAGGTTTGAATGGCAGCTGGTGCTTCCCAGTAGCTTGGAGAAAGCAGAACTGAATAACTATGCTGTTCATATTAAAAAAAAAAAAAAAAAAAAAAAAAAAAGTTGGCTCTGTCAGTCAGAAGAGTCTGGGCTGGCCCCAAGATAAACTATTCAGTGGGAGAAAAAAAAAGAAATCAAAACACCAAAAAGCCTTTTCAAAATTTCTCTAACCTCATTCACCTGACAATGCAGAGGATGAAGACATTGGCCTGTCTCATGGCAGCCTCTTGAGGGCACTTTTGTATGGAAAACGTAGTAAGACCAGAGCTGCACTGGGCAGTTATGTCCCAACTCCCTGTTGCCAGAGCAGGAAGTTCCAAATGGAGTAGTATTTCAGCTGAATCATCAGGCACAGTCAATGCCAGGAATTGTTTCTGCTCTCTGGATTGCTTTACTGGTGGGATCCGGGAGACCAGCCAGAGCAGGTTCTTGATAGAGGAAAGCTCACTGAAGGCCTCCAGAGGCTTCTGTGATTTACCTGGCAGCCTGGGTCTGACAGGGCTGAGAAACTCCATGGAGAAGAGGAGTGTCAAGAATGGGATAAGAAGCCAGGAGTAGGACCAAGCTGCTGAAGACACCTTGGGATGGAGTCCAGCCTGGACAGGGAAGCTGATGGCAAGAGGAGCACAGCAAGGGCCACATGGATGGGAGGGCTTGAGAGTCAAGCATCTTCCACCATCTCTCTCTGAAGCCAACTCAGAGCAAAAGGAAATCACCCTGGCATGTGACAAAGGGAGAAAAATGTCCCTGGCACAGGGAGGTGTCTGTAACACAAGGAGATGTCCATGGCACAGACAGACTCACAACCTGAGCACCTGGACAGTGGCAAATCACCCTTTCTGGCTGTCTCCCTGATGCTCCTTCTCTCAGCGTCATGAGCATCAAACCAGGACGGGGGCTCTGGAGGTGCCAGCATGTGGCTGCCCAGGGCCCCTTGAGCAAGTCGTGGCACCTCTGCCATGGGAATCTTGACACCAGGGCTTTGCAGTCTGCTTTGTTGAAATGGAGGGATTTTGCAGAGGGCGGCACCATTCACTGTTGGATCTAACAGCCACAGCAAATTTTGGTACAAAGTAGAGAAACCCTTTCTCTGAACAACGCCAGTTCATACTAAATTTATAAGAGATATGATCTAAATCCTGGTTCTCTCAGATTTGTCAACACTGACACATTTTTTTTCCTCCTTTCCTCCTTCTCCACATCCATGGTTCCTTTGGGCCCCTACCCCAGCTCCTGCTGGCTGGTGGCTGCTGGTGCTGCACCAGCTGCAGCACTGCGATGCTCAGACTCTATTCCTGCTGTAAGCACTCGCTTCCTCCGTGGCGCCAGGCAAGTCAGGCACACAGGATGCAAAAGAGCTGTGCATCAGCCTCCTGTGAGGATGCTGCCGACATGAGAACCTGGGCACTTGCTGGCTGTGTTTGCAGAGCTAGCAGTGAGAACGAACACCACCACGTTCAGGGTTTTTTTTTCCTTTCTGTTCACTAATCACGTTTGCTCTGGAGTCTTTAGGGATGTTAGGTCTTCAGGTATCTCTGCTTAAAAAGAGAGTCGCTTTCCTTTCTGCAAGGCTACAGTCTCTTTGAGGTGCAAAACCCCAACTACCCGAAGCTATTTGTCACCACCGGCAGCAGAAGCACCCGTTGCACTCGGGCGCAGGCGGCGGTGCCCTGAATTCTGCCCGTAACTTAAGGAAGTTTGCAGCTGCGGGAGCAGCGGGTGCAGGTCCGCGCTGCGAGAAATGGGGGTTTGTGCCTGGTGGAGGGGGCAGCGGCCAGCGCGGCTCTTCCCGGGAGGGGGAGACCGAGCGGGGTGGGCAGGAGAGGTGATCAGGAGGGTTGGCAGCGGGGGTGGCAGCGGGGGGGGCAGCGGGGGTGGCAGCGGGGGTGGCAGCGGGGGGGGCAGCGGGGGGGGCAGCGGGGGTGGCAGCGGGGGTGGCAGCGGGGTGGGCAGCGGGGGTGGGCAGCGGGGGGGGCAGCGGGGGTGGCAGCGGGGGGGGCAGCGGGGGTGGCAGCGGGGGGGGGCAGCGGGGGGGGCAGGCGACACCCCGGGGCCCTGGCCCGAGCCCACCCGCCGGCCGGGAGAGGGGCGGGCTCCGCGGGCAACTCAAACCACCGTCCACGCCCTCAGCCAATGGCCGGCGCCACCTCCCGCCGCCAACCAATGAGAGCGCGGGACCTCCCGCCACCAGCCAATAGGAGCGCGGGGGCGGCAGCGGCGAGTAACGCTCGGCGGCGGCGGCGGCGATGGCCCTGGAGCGCGGCGGCCGGTCCGTTCCCGCTGGTACCGAAGGTCTTCCCCGGGTGTTCCTGCAGAGCCTGCGGACTCTCTTTGATATCCTGGATGACCGGCGGCGGGGTTACGTGCACCTGCGGGAGATTGAGTCGCGCTGGCGCGGAGCGGAAGCCCGGGAGCTGCCCCCCGGAGTGATGGAGGGGTTGCGGCGGGCAGCACCGGCCAGCGGGTACCTCACCTTCGAGCGGTTCGTCCTGGGGCTGCGGGCTGCCCTGACCGGTGCTGACCCCCCGGCAGAAAGTGGCGGCGGGCGGCGGAGCGTGGAGAAGCCGCCGAGCCCGCGGTGCGCCGAGGAGCGGCGCCGGAAGAGCAGCGGGCAGCGGGAACCGGGGCAGAGCCAGCCCCGCGGCCGCGGTGAGCCGGGGGGCCGGGCTGGGAGCGCCGGGCTCGCAGCGCGCCCGGCTTGGTGCCGGAGACTCGAGGTAGGCAGGGCGGGTCTGTCCCTGCGGCTTGCTCCGGCCCTCGGGCAGCGGAGACCCGTTCCCTCCTCCGGGCTTAAAGCAGCAGCGAGCTCTTCCCGCAGGCCTGGTGTAAAACACTGCGAAAGTTACTGGTTCTGATTTCGGCTTCGGTGGGCTTTGGGCCAGGCTGGGGGGGTCAACGGGAACGGCAAGCACGCCACCCCACCGTCCACCTCGGGTTTATGCTTCCTTTCACATCTCTCCCCGCGTGAGTGCTTGTCTGTTTATAGCGGGGACAAGAAGAATTAAGGGCTTTGCCATAGCGTGTCCGTGGTTGTCCCCTGGCACAAAGCCTGTAGGTGACCTTCCTCGGGGTGTGGGTGATGCGGCTGGTCATCTCGGAGAGCTGCTGGGCCCTGGGGTCTCCAAGAGCCGAGCAGCTTCCCCCGAGTGAGAGCTGTGGGCGTGGAGCAGCCATGTGCTCGGGTGGGCTCAGTGCTGTGGGTGCATCCTCTCAGAAGGGCTTGGCTCACGATTTCATCCGTATTTTGGACAAAAAAATTAGAAAAACCTGATCCACCTTTGTTTGGATAATTCTGCAGCACTGTTTACACTAATAAATAATTAAGCAATAATTAAATGGGAAAGCGGCACTGGGGAGATGTGCTTTGCTGCCCCCAGGTGCTGCCCAGGTGGCCAGGGTCTGTCTGCAGAGCTCACCAGCAGGTCCCTCTGGACTCTGCCCCTCCCTTGGGAGCCAGGGCCCCCACCCCCAGGTAGCATGCTGACCTTGGCAAGGGGGAGACTATTTCACTGGCATCTTGATTCTTTGCTAGTCAGAGGGAGATGTCATAAGGAAACCAGGCTTCTGGGCTTATCTGGTGAAGGTAATAATTCTTTATCTAGATTTGTGATCTATAGACACAAAAGTCTGTGTGAGGAGCTGGTGTTTGTTATTGCAACACTTGAACACAATGACTTCCTCTACCTTGGGAAAGTTGGGCTGGTTTGACTTTCCTTCCCACTCAGTCCCTCCCAGTCCCTTCTTCTGCTGGGTGGAGAAGAAACCTTAACCGTGGCTGAGGTTCTCTGCTTTCCATTTCGCCTCCAGACTAATTACTGGAGCTTCATATGGGGAATATTATTAAGCAGTCTAGTTCTTCTATTGTCAAGAGTGTAAATCTGGAAAAACCTGAAAAAAAAATCCTGCTTGGAAAACAAACAGCAAATTAAAAGCTATGCTCTGGAAAGGAGCAAGTAGATGACTACAGCAACTTTCTGGTTGCTGAGGATCTTTCCATTACAGGCTGCTGTTCTACTGCTGTCTGGAGCCTGGAGGCAGCATTAGTGTCTCAGCCCTTGCTGCCAGCTTCCTGCAGTGCAGGGCTGTATTCTGGCAACAGGCTTGAATTTCAGGTTGATTCAACAGCTTAGTGAATGTTATAACTCTGAGTTATTCTCTCTCTTTTAGCTCTAGATCCTGCAGAGCTGCCCAGTGCTCCCTTCCACCACGGAGGGTTTCCCAGGGTGTGGTTGAACGGGTAGATGTTCTCTTCGACTGGCTGTGAGGGATTTGGGCAGTGCTGTGGCAGGATGCAGATCTTTCCTGCTGTGGAGAAAGGTACTGGATGCTGAGAGTTGCCCATAGGTCCAGGAAGCCCTGTCTCCATTAATATTATATTGTTTGGGCTCAAGGCTGCTCTGAGCCTCCAGCTGCGTGAGGTAGCTTCTGTAAGAACACAACCAAGTGCAGCGAGATGGTGCATCAGTGCTCATCAAATACAAAGAGTCTGAGGAAACTCTCCTTGTCTGTGTTCTGGGGGAAGGAGGTGCTCACAGGATGCCACCCTAGCTCTGCTTTCTGGTCCACAGGGCGCCTGCATGCATCAGAGGTGATTTGGATGCAAATCATGGCAAGATGGCAGAGGTTAGGGCCAGGTGATCCTCCTGGCCTGTCCAGGGGGGCAGTGTGCCAGCGGGATGGCGCTTCTATCCCTTCTTCCTTGCTAACCTCCATCAGTGTATGGGCAGAAGTTCTTCTGAAGAAGTTCCTGCTCATTAGCTTCCAGCTTCTCAGAAGCTTGCACCAGCCTAGCAGTGCTGGGACAGCCTGTGAGCCGCTGCTGGGTACCAGCCATAGTCTCTGGGGAGCCAACAGCATCTACTAGATGCAAGGATGATGAGACTGATATTGGAGAAGTCACTGGGCATGGAAGTCACTGTGATGGGCTTCCCTACTGTTGGTGCCTAGGTGGCCTGTCACAGCAGCACCTGAGCATCTCGGTGTTGGGGATCTTTACCCTTCTGGTTCCCCCGAGAGCTGAGACCTGGGGAAGTTAAGACAGAGCAGAAAATGCCTTGAGTACGTGGTCTGTGGTGGCCCTGGGCACTGCCTCCTCCCCAGCACAGCGTTTGCCTTTGCTGCTGGGGTCACCTGGCTCTAGCTGCTGCCTGGAAGGCTGGTGGCCCCAGCAGGAAGGAGGGGATGGTTTGTAGGTAGCTGTTACTGTCTGGGCCATTGCCAAGGACAGGTATGTGAATGTGTAAAACGACCCTGAGGTGTCTGCTCTGTCCTGGGCACTTGCTCTGGCTGACTGGGCTCATGCCCTGCAGGCTCTGGGAGGGAGGAGGCCAGCCCCTATCTCATGGCAGGATCTCTTCCACCTCTAATAATCTGGTCCTGCTCTTTGCCTAAGAACTACTGATCCCAGCTCATTAGCAGGAATCCTGTTTTAGTCAACTCAGGTGCACGCAGCTCTGTTTTTTGACCAGGGAGTGCTTTCTTACCACAGGTTCAGCTATGCTAAGCCTGGCAGTTCTAAGTAACAGCAGTGAAAACCTTTTTAACATGTTTATACCCTACAGCTCTTCCCGAAGGTGCTCTTGGCTCTGCTTTGGGATCCTGCCTATTGAAGCTACCCTTGTTTTTGGAGCTGTTCCTCAGCTTCCCAAGCAGGATGTGCTACAGGTCTGCTAGGAGAACATGTGTGTGGTTGCACTGGTCTTTCTGGGTTCCTCCCAGGTAGATATGGGTGAATAAAACCAAAGGCAGTTGGCAAAAGAGATGAATGGGTGATATCAAAGACTTTGTGTTTATTGACATGCCGGAGACCTGTCTGTGCCAGAGCACTTGCTGGCAGGAGAAGAGGGATGTTGTGATGGACCGGAAGGAAGATTTTTGCTGTGCCACAGTACTTCTTTTGGCACAAAGTGACAGGCTTGAGGGAGGTGCTTGTGTAGCATTGCCTGTTGCCCCCTGAGCCAGAATCCAGCTCCTGTTGCTGAACCGGTGCAAACATGACATCACGGGCAGCCCCAGTATGGTGCAACTTTCCCAGACTATGTTGTCTTCAAGGTGAAGGGTGGCTCCTGTGGCCACGGCTGCCCTGTCTTGCCCCATATCCCCCTTCCATCGTGTCCACGTGCTCAACCGAGGGGACTTGTGAAGCAGCAGGCAGTGATGTGCCAGCCCAGGCGATGCTACGCGCCCTGTCCCAATGCTCGCAGCCCTCCGTGCCTGCGTGGCAGGGAATGTGCTAGAGCTGTGCCAGGCAGCTCCAGTGCCTGGGAGCAGGAGCATGCCCACCCCACGGGGAAAGGATGTCGTGATGGGTGGGGATGATGCATGGGGAGCGGTCCTGAGGAGGTGTTTTCCCCAGCTGCCTCACTGCCTGTCTTCGCTTGCCTACCTCCCTGCTGCTCTTGTTTGAAAGCCAGGTTGGGAAAGAAGCTATTGAGGAAAGCTGTGTGTGGAGAGCAGGGTGAGCTACAAGAGCGAGGGAGTGAGCACAAGGCAGAGTCTGCTGGGGACTCGGCAGGGGACCAGGGCTAGAAGGGAGGTGCAGCAGAGCAGGCTTGCTGCCCAGATACGTCTGGGGAGGGTGCTGGCTGCACCCTTGGTTGCCCTGGCGCCATGGTTTGGGGTGGCTGGGCGGTGTTCTGCCAGCTCAGCCAGAAGCGGGGATCTGAGCTGGCTTGGCCGTGGCCGCAGGGCTGTGTTTCTGGTGAGTTCGCCAGGGTGAGCAGTGCAGGGCTTGTACTGACTTTACTGCCGGTGCCCAGCCAATACCTGCTTCAGCGTACAGGCAGCACAGGCAGGAGATGTCTGATCCAGCCTGAAACCTGCCAGTATGAACTCAATCTGCAAAAATAGGTTATACGTGTATTTGGACCAGTGTCATATGTTTGCAGTAGATCAGTCTTTTCAAGATAGGATGTTGAGATTTAAATAAAATTTTGGAAAACCTGCAGCCTGATTTACTCTATGGTTAGACCACAGGCACAGGGTCTTGGGGGGAGAACATCTGCACGGCCAAGCCCACTACCAAGCAGGAGCTGCCTTCAGGAAGAGTTGGGTTCCTGGCAGGGCCTGTGCCACTTGAGCGGGAGCCAGAGGTCCCATGAGGACAGGACAAGGCTAGGCAGTATCACTAATTCAGGCACAGCCTGTGCCGTGACTGAAACCGCATTGCTGGGGAACTGCCTGCTTTTTGCAGGTGACCACCAAGGTTGGTTGCCAGGCTGATGCAGCCAAGGAGGTTGTTGGTGAAGCCTGCCCTACACATACAAAGATGTGAGCAGGTGCTTGGGCTGGTGCTTTGCTCAGCTGCTCCCTGCCACGTCTGTTTGCAAGATCACCCTGCAGATAGTCCCACAGAAGTGGCTGTGGTGGGGAGGTTTTTGTTACAAGCAACTGGTAGCCTCATGCTTTCCTCTCTTACAGGTGACGATGCTAAGGCTGCCGGGCAGTCCCAGGGAGATGGCAGCCGTTCAGGGGCTGGGGACGCTCAGAGGCATCACAGGGGACGTGCAGGACACCGGAGACACACCATCGCCAATGGTGTGGACTTCAGCATGGTAAGGGGACAGCCCTGCCATGGGCTCCGGCGAAGGGGCCTGTGGTACCTGGGCGAAGGTGGATTGTAGGGGTCCCTTCACTGCTGACACCAGCTCTGTTTGGGCTGTGGCTCCCCCCTGCCCACCCGGCACATGAGCTGGGGGGCGTTGGGCAGATCCTCGTATTTTGGATACAAAGCTCTGTTAATGTACTTGGAGGTCCTGCATTACTTCAGAGGTGCTTTATGTCCTGAATCGTGCCAGAGGGGGAGGAGGTGCATGTTCCCCTGCCTTCCCCTGGAGCAGGGGCAGCCCATGGAGCCAGTGTTTGACTGCATGGGTGCTTTCCCCGTGGGCAAAAAACTTGGGAAAGGCAGACGTGTGGGTGTAGGAGCAGGCAGGTCTCTGGGCCTTTCAAACACTCCAGCAAACATCAGATACACTCTATGCTGGCAAGCAGAGGTGCTGGGCCTGCGAGATGGTCTCTGTAGATCAGGGCTCAAGCATGCTGATTCTCCTGGCTCCTGAGGGACTTTTTATGAGTAATTCAGAGAAATCAGCACTGAATTTAGGTGGGCAGCCCAGGATAGAGGGATCTGTTTCCCTCTCCATCCCTGAATGGAGAGGCTTGGATCAGATTGCCTGGCTGAAGGGATCTGCACTACTCCCAAGTGAGGTGGAGGAGCTGTTTGGGCGTGCTGCCCACAAGCTCAAGCTAAATTTTCCTGGGAAGAGAGCCAGGACCCAGCCTGCAGGATGAGTGGTGGGCTGGAGCTTGTCTTGCCAGTGTCAGAGCTGCTGCTGAGGCTGTGACTGTCACCTCTGCACTTCCACTCCTTGCACCCTGGTGTCACTTTGCTCCTCGAGCCCAATAGGGTTGACTGGTGGCATGGGCAGCATCAACTGCAGCCTGGTGCTGGCCTTGGGGGACATAACATGCTCCTACGCCTGGCCTGGGTGGGGTGTGGTTTTTGCACACATGGTTTGCTGGGCTTGCAACCATGCCAGGGGTTGGGATGCTCTTGGGCCGAGGGGGCCTCTGCTGAGAGGTGCTGGCAAGGAATAATAAATATAGATGTGTGTGACTGGAGTTGGACGTCTCTGGTCCTCAGGGTTTTGGTGTCTGGGAGATGCTGCTTTGGGGAGGGGAAGATCTCGCCTTCCCTGGCAAGGCTCTTGCTGTGCATGCAGCTGCAGGCTGGAGGCCATCCCTGCCATGAGCTAAGGTCCTGCCTGGTACTGGCGTGGATGGGGCTGGTGGGTTTGTTCCCAGTTCTGCCACAAGCACTCTTGTCGTGGGCTTGTGTTGCGCTTGCCTCTGTTTCTCCACGTTGTTGCAGGGCTGGTGGGAGGGAGGTTGTCTGCCTTTCTTTTCCCCTCCCTATGTACCTAAGTGTTGCACTGCCTTTTGCTTGCTCCTCCCACCAGACAAGGGGTGTCAGTCCGTGTCCCACAAGTGAGAAGCCTTCCCTGGCACCCCAGCAGGAGCCTTTAGATACTAATCCCACTTCTGAGCATACAGAGGCAGTTGGAGCAGGTTTGAATCCAGCAAGGATGGAATCCCTGTGCAGGGCAGTGCTGTCACCTCCTCCACTGATGCTGGGAAGCTGTTGAACCCACAGAGACAAGGCACTCAGCTGTGATTAGGCTAATTTGCCTAAAGCCCAAGGCAGCATGGGAGCTCTGATATCCATCCTGCATCCTGGGGTGCACTAAGACTGGTTCATCCTGAGCAGCAAAGTGGAGATGTGGGGGCTGTGCTGCAGCCCCAGGACCCTTTGCACCACCACAGCTGGTGTCTGCTCAGCTGTTTTGTTTGGTTTTTTTCAGCCAGTCCATCATCGATCGGCCTGATTTTTCCCATGGCCACAGAGGGTAGCTGGGATGAGATCTTCTGTGAGAGGCTGAGGAAGACAGCACTGGACTTGGCTGATGCTACCCAGGGTAGAAACACTTTCATTTGTAGGCGACCTGGGGTACAGCACTATCTTCCTCCTGTCCCAGAAGCTACCTCTGCCTTCAGAGCATCCTTAGCAAGATGCTGTCTGTCCCTGCACCTGACAAAGCTGGTGATGTCCCACTGCTCTGTGGAATGCTGCCTCTTCCTCTGGTCACCATGGTGGCCAGCAAGCCTGGTGGGACCAGGGTAGGCCAGGTGGTCACAGGCTGCAGCTTGAGCTGGGTTGGGGGTCTTTGCCACATACAGCACCTTCTTCGTACCCCTCAGTAACAGCCTGTGTAGCACTAAGGCTCTGTGCTTCTTCCCGTGGGTACATCCAAGCATGTCAGGGGAGGGGGCTGTTGTGTTGCAAACAGCATTTCCAGGAGCAGCAAGAGCAACAGCAGCCCTGGTGTAGGGCTGTCAGGGAGGATGGAGAAGCACTGCTGGCCTGAAGAAGGTCTTGGTATAGTCTCAATTGTCCGTGG
Organism: Tyto alba; assembly: GCF_018691265.1. Taxonomy (NCBI): domain Eukaryota; kingdom Metazoa; phylum Chordata; class Aves; order Strigiformes; family Tytonidae; genus Tyto; species Tyto alba. Next base: position 13,050,590 of record NW_024881273.1, on the reverse strand, counting down.
TGATGGGATATTTTAAGGGTCATTTCTGAGCTGAATCACTTCCCTCCAGATGCTCTCCAAAGCAGCAGGAGAGGTTCCTGAGCATTCAGCAGCTTCTGGGTGATCAAAGTCCCACTGGTGCATGGAGAAGACTTTCCTGGAGCCCAGTCTGTGCTGTGGGCAGTGGAGGCCTGGCTGCCTTGGGGCAGAGAAGGCAGAGACAGGAACACAGGCAGCTCTTTGTGCTCTTGGCAGCAGGGCAGGAGCTGGGGGAGCAGATTGGCATGGCTCAGGAGAAAGGGAGCAGGAACCCTGGGCTCACTGAGTAAGGGCTGATGAAAAGGTCACTGCACCAGTTGCTCTGTTCCCCAGGGATGTTCTCTCACCACCTCTGTGATTGCCAGTGGCAGCGCAGTGCCAAGGAGCAGCAGGAGAAGAAGGTGGCAGTGGAGCAGGGCAGTCCATGTCCCCTGGCGCACAGACTTCTGCTACAGCCCGGCTGTCAACGGAGGGGCCGAGCCACCTGCACTGCAGCAGCCTTGGCTGTGCCACAACCTGGCGCAGAGTCCTGCCCTGCTTGTTCCAGGGGGACAAGATCCGGGGGCAGGAGCCCTGGGCACCCTCGTAGCAGCTCACCGTGCCCATAAGGGTCCCTGCACCCCTCTCCAGGTGATGGTGGTACTTGAACTGAAAGACTGGCAGAGACGCTCAGTGGAAAGGCATGCTATGCTCTGCTTAGCTGGGAGGTACCTCAGGGCAGGAGGCAAAGCAGAGTGGGGAGCAGAGTGCTGGGGAAACAGGGCTGCAGGTTTTCCCCTGGCTTCCAGTCTGCACTTTAGCTTGGCTCCCTGCTGCTTGCCAAAAGCTGTGTGTGTTTGTGCTACTGGATGAGCCTTACAGCCTTGAGGGGGCATTTTGGGAGCAGCTGCAGGCCCTGCTCTTGCTGCATCCCTGGATAAATATGAGGCAGAGAAACCTGCTTTTGCTGTGGGGAGCCGGAGAGTGGAGGTAGCCTGTCTTTTGCCTGCTTCAGTTGTTCTCCCAAACTGGAGAACTCTTCCTCAAAAGCAGCATTGGGCAGCAGCCATCATCCCACTCCTCTGTGGCTTTTCATCAGGAGAGGATCTGAGGCCCCTCCATGCCTTGTAAAGAAACCAGCTTCTGAGTCTTGACGAGACATTGGTGGTCAGGGGGTGACATCTCTGCATGCTCTGTCCTGCAGCCGAAGCACATGAAGGAGCTGGAACAGGAGAAGGATTTCCTATTGCAGGGTCTGGAGCTGGTAGAGCGCACCCGGGACTGGTACCACCAGCACATCCAGTTCATGCAGGAACGCCAGAGGCTCCTGGGGAAGAACAAAACCAGTGCTGTGAGTCTGGGGCTTGTTCTTAGGGTGCCCATCTGCTTGGGAGGGTCTGGGGCTGCTCTGTGGGTTTGGAGAACCGGGCTGGGACTTGACCTGGAGCTGGCCCCATGGTAACCCCCAGCCTCTTCTTCCTCCCGGTCCCCCAGGAATTCCTCCCGGACGGCAGCCAGAGCCACCTGGGGTGCCTGGTCCCCAAGCTGCAGGAGGTGAACCGCTGCCTGGGTGACCTCCTTTCCACTGCCAGCAAGGTGAGAGCAGCACATTAGCCGCTTGTGATCCATCCTGCTCCTTACCTCATGCTGGTGTCATCAGAGCTGCCAGTTTCCCTGGGCTCTGGGGAGGTGACTTGGCTCTGTGGGCAAGGCAGGGGATGGGGGACAGCCAAGAGGCCAAGACAATGCAGCTGGTCTCAAGCTGGGCTGGAGGATGCTCAAGGCATTTGGGGGACTAAAGAAGATCCCAAAAAGGTTTAGCCATTGCGAAGTGAATAAGGAAACCATCTTGCTGAGGTCCTGAGCCAGGCCTCTCAGAGCTGGCTGTCCTGCCAGGCTCCTGGCAGGAGCTGGGCACACTGGCAAGAATGCTTCCCACCTCTGCCTGCCTTGCTGGAGACCCTGTGATGGCCTGTGCTGGGATCTTAATCTTGTGCTGGCATTCTCTCAGTTCCCCGTGTGCCATAGAAACAGCTCTGGCCTTGGAAAAAGGCTGGGGAGGGCCACTGGGAAGGAGGCTCAATGTCTTGTTCTTTCCCTTCATCTTCTCTGCAGCAAGCAAAGCCCTCCTCAGTTCTGAGCAGGCTGGTCCCTGTGGCATCCCCAACTCCATCAGGTTCCCAGCAAGCCATCAACATGCTGAAGGAACAAAACCGCCTTCTCACCAAGGTGAGTGGGGATAGAGGGGGAGGAAATCCTCTTGGAGGGGGCTGGGAGAGGATGGGGTGTGGAATGGGGCCAGGGAAGGAATACGAGGCAATGGAAAATGTTCCTTCAGCTTGGCCAACCTTGGTCATCACAGAGAAGGGTGTGTGGGCTGCACCTGGAGACCTTTTATCATGCAGCTGTGTCCAGCTGTTTGCTGGGTGAGGGTCCACGGACAGGGATGGGGCATCCCTGCCAGAGGGAAAAGACTGACAAATGCAGGTCATGAGAGGGCACAGATGCTGCGGCGGGGGTCTGCAAGTAGGGCTGCTGGGGAAGGGGCACCCATGATGCCCCTGCCAGGGCCAGGCTTACTGCTGAGGTTCACATCCCAGCACCCACAGCCCAGAAAATGTCAGCATTTTCCTCCTCTGTCCCATGCAGGAGGTGACCGACAAGAGCGAGCGCATCACCCAGTTGGAGCAGGAGAAGTCTGCCCTGATCAAACAGCTCTTTGAGGCTCGTGCCCGCAATAACCATGAAACAAGCCAGCTGGACTCTACCTTCATCTAGTGCCAGTCTTCCTGCTCCCTGTCCTCAAGCTTCCCTGCGGTTTTCATGGGACTCTTGGCCAAAACCCAGTGCACCCATCGCTTCAGGTGTCATATCTCAAGGTCTGGAGCCACCCGTGGCATCTCTGCAGGCAGAAGCCAGGAAGGCATTTCCCTGATCCCCCCTGGGGAGCATCCCTGCACTGCTCTGCTGCCGGGCTTTCCAGCTGTGCTGCTCTCAAGCTGCTCCTTTTCTGTCTCTAAACAGACTGCAGAGACTGTACCCCCAGCTCCATGATCCCCAGCGTGCTGGGGGAAACAGCTGCTGCCCATGCTGCCTGCACAAAGGCAACTGGGCAACTGTTGTGCCTTTGGCCTGACTTAGTCCGAATTTTGGCTGCTCTCAGAAAAAGATGATGATTCTTCAGCACTCCAAATGGCATCTCCAGGCAAGCCTGGCTGTTGAAGAGTGGCCTCTCCTCTGCCTTTCTTGCTGTTGGAGGACAAGATTGAAATTCCAGTGGGATGTGCCTGGCCCCTCTGCTGCTGGAGTTCTGCCTGCCAGTGACACTGTACTGGGCCAGGGCAGTGCCTGAGCTGGTGCTCCCCCTGGGGTAATCCCTCTTTCCAGTTTGCAGTAGTGATGCCATAGTCGCTGTTTACATGTCTGCAGGCTCCTGTAGTTAATGAGCCATAGACCCAAACAAGGTAGCCTGTAGCCCTGAGCTGCTGTTTCAGGCTCTTTCCAGATCGAGGCAGACACCTCTACATCCCTTTATTTGGCTTCACCTGGCAAATGTTTTCTTATGACTGCCAGGCTTATATTTTTTTCATGATTTTAAAAGGCAAAATGATGTCCTACAGCATGAGGATGCTAACAAAAGCCTGATTTCACAGAGGGGCTTTAGGACAAGGTTTTGTATTTAGCTGAATGGGGGTGACAGAGTAGAGACTGATGGGCTCTTTCATTTGCACATCTCCAAATGGAGAAATGGCAGCTTTGCCTGTCCTGGTGGTGGATGCTGGCTCCCTGGCGTGACATCCTGCATGAGAACACCCTTCTCCAAGCTTCTAGGGGTGGTGGTGGTCTAGGTGTGGGTCCTGCTAGACTGGTACATCTCAGAATACCTCCTCCTTCCCACCCAGCTCAGTGATGATGTTTGAGCTGGACAGTGTCTTCCACTGTGACTTGGTACTTGGTATTAATGGTACTTTCATAGGAGATCCTTGTGAATCCCCATGTAGCACAGTCCTGGCTCTCCATAGCTCCAAGACCAGGACTTTTCTCTCCAGAGTTGTTTCATGCTCTGATTTTCCTGGCATGATGCCATGGCACAATGCACTGAGATGAGCAGAAGGTGCTAGACGTGCTCTGTCCTTGGCTGGGTACCAGTTTGAGGTTGATCTTGACCTGAAGGTCACTGCAAGGCATGAATGCCTGCTCTACACCTGTGCCTGCTGCCCTGTGCTGGAGCAGGGATCAGCAGCGTGCCAGGGAGAGGCAGTAGGTGCAAGGCCGTGGTGTCCCCTGTCTGCAGGAATAGGGTGTTAGTTGTCCCCTGGGCATTGGTGCCTGCCATCTCTTTCAGGATGCCACCTCTGGTGTCCAGTACCTGTTTTGCCCGCGGTTCAATTAAAAGCAACCCTCTTTATGAGGAGAGTCGCCTGTCTGTAGAATAATAAAATAGGGTGAACTATGTCATTTATCTTCTCTCTCTGCCTAAATCAGCCCATCTGCTGCTGCGAGCCTTGACGTTCCTGACTGTCCTGTCCCACGGGATGTGGGGTAAGCTGAGGTTGCACAATCATGGCTTGAGCATGAGGAGCCCAGGGGGTGTCCTGTGCCCATTTTTGTCCCATCTGGGCTTCCCTGCACTTTGGGGCTGGGGACCCTCCCAATCTCTCTTTGCTGCTGTGGGACAGGGTCATGAAGCCACCTGCACCCCTTCCAGTGCTTGTAGCCTCATCTGGCTGCTCCACCAGATGTGCTGGGGTCTCGTACCCCTCAGGTGGTGCTGGTGTAGTTCGCAACCTCTTGTTTCTTTTTAAGCTACCTCCCTTGGAGCTGGCCCCTGTGGCTGTGGGCAGCAGTGACTGTGGTGCTCTGCCGTGACTCGCTGCTGCAGGGGCAGCCGGAGGGGACCTGGCTGGCACAGTACACTGTGGTGCACATCCTGCCCGGTGCCAAGGGTGGCAGCATCTGCTCACGGTGAACCTGAGGCTCTACCCTGGCCAGAGGCACCTTCCTTCGCCCCTCAGCACAGGCAGGCTGTAGGGTGAGCTGGGACCCCCTGCGCCCCACAGAGCCCCCCAGGGGTGAGCTGTCCGTGCCTCTCCTGCCAGGAGCAGAGCCAGGAGGGTGACCCGAGCCAAGTCCCCCACAGTTGGGAGAGGGATCTTTGCTGCAGCCTCTTTCAAGTGGTGCTTAGGACAGCCACGAGTCCTAGGCAGGGCAAGAAGGGGGGTGATAATTGTCCTCAGTTCCCATTTCATGCCTTTGCTTGGATGCAGAGCCTGTGAGGACCATTGTCCCTGTTCAATGCTGCGCCGTGCAGCACCAGGGCAGCTCTCGCCCTGTCCTGGCCCCAGGACTGTTGCTGGGGTGGGTCCTGCTGGAACTGGGTTCCCCTGAGAGCTGCAGGGCTGACCTCAAGCTGCCAGCCCTGGCCTGGACAGGCTGCTTCTGGGTCCCCGATGGGTCTGACCAGTGCCGCACCCTTCCCTGTGTGTCTGAGCTGTGTCCACTTTGGCACCCTGAACTGTGGGGATTGCACCACTGCAGCGGTGGTCCTGTTACAAAATATTAGGGTTTTGAAAATTGTGTTTCATGACTTAACTAGTTATGCAGGCAGAACGAGTACAGTGAGTAGAGCTAGGCCTTAGCCATAGGGTGAGCTGTTCCCATAGGAAAGGATGTGCAAGAGAAGTTAAGAAGAAAGGGAACATGATGTAACATTTTGCTCAAGAGCCATAAAACATTCAGAATAATACTGGGAGAGATGGTTCTAAGAGGAGGAAACAAAAAGAAAGTGTCATTTATCATATTAGGTTGCTCATCAGCCCAAAACCCCAAACCATGGTGACATAGGAGCCCAGGTAGTCAGTAGTTAGATTAAGATAAATGGCCAAATGATTTTGTAACTTTTATGAATATGTATGGTTCAGAGAATAAGGAACCAATAATACAGTAATGATGTAATGGGAAAGAATAATAGTAACCAATGCAGGTAAAGGGCAGCTATAATGAGCAATTAAAAGCGGACATTGTATGCATGCCTATTATACTAAAGGAGAACAAAGAATGTTGGGGTTTAAGTATCTGTGGATTACAATGTTTTGGCGGACACCTTTGGGAAGGATCCCATGTCCCCGGTGCGCATCGTTAATAAAAGACATCTCTGCTTATCTAACTTTGTGTAGATAAGTTTTTCTTACCGCGCACATTTACAATAGTTGTGGTGAGCCAGCCAGGAGCCTTGCAAGGGAACCACATGGGTCTAAGCGTGCATCAGACTCCAGCCAGCACCCAGAGTTTTTCAGAGAGAAACATCCTCCTTTCCCTAGAAGTTCCTTGCAGTGTTCCTCTGGATTAGGTAAGAATTCAGACATTCTACCTTGGTTCTGGGGTAAGCCTGCCTGTCAGACGGAGCAAAAGCTCCACATGGTTGGGGCTAGGGAATTCCTGTCGGTGGAAGCCTAGTCGCTGCCTGATAAGATGAATATGAAAGTATCGCTGGATTGGCATTGGAGTAACTGGTAATTGGGTAATTTGAGTACTCTGAGGAATCTGTTGTGCACACATTTGGTATTTCTGTATTATCATGGAGTGTGATTGAGTGAGCTTGAGACGTGCAATTGCATACGAAGCAAGAGGGAGCTTCGATCTGCGGTTCTATTACCCCACAAGAGAAGTAGCCAGAGATAAGCAAAGCGAAAGGACAAAACGTGTGTTGGGAATATCACACTGTATACTGTGGTGGTTTTGCCATGGCATTCAAGTTTCCAAATTCATTTAAGGAGGGAAATAGGGGTCCTATATCAAAGACCTCCACCTTAGGCTGCCTTTTGGCTCACTAGAAAGAGATGCATAGTGACTAACGTAAAAGTCAACTTATTGAATATTGTATCATGTATGGCCATTGTATAAATTAGAAGATGAAGAGGTATGGTCCTTAAATGGGACCTTGAATTATAACACTATCTTACAATTAATGTTATTTTGTAAATGGAAAGGAAAATGTGATGAGGCTCCATGTGTAGATCTGTTCTTTTATCTAAGAGAAAAACCCAAGTGGCAAAAAGAATGTGGGCTGACCAATCAAGTAATGTCTCTTACAATAGAGAATAAAAAGGTTCAGGGACGTTGCTCCACATCATATACCTCTGCCAAAATGTGTCTTAAACACTTGGCACTCAAAGCGGGGGGACATACAGATACAGGTCCTGAATTGGACATTGCTCCTGCTGCCCCCATATACCCCGCTATCTCATTACCCTCCCCTGAACATGAACCCGACTCTGGTCCTGAGCATCTAACAGAGCAATTGGACCAGGGTGCTGGTGTAGCAGAAGGGTTCCAGCCCCATCTGGGTAGTAGTGGAATGGAGGGCGAGGAGTCGAAATAGAACTCTCTTCAGAAGTGTCCAGGAGAACTCAACACCATACTTATTAAATAAGCCCTTTAAGATCAAAGGCTGGGAGACATTTAATTGCCCCACTGAGACAAGGGGTGGACAGAATGGGCCAGTACATGTAAAAGTACCTTTTTCACTTTCTGATTTAATTATTTGGAGGGAATCACCTGGCCCTTATAGGGAGGACCTGGGTAAGGTTGGAAGGCTAATGGGAATGATAATTAGAACTCAAAATCCAGATTGAAATGATATACAAGTAATTTTGGACACCCTTATGGATTCCGCTGTAAAACAAATGGTCTTGAGAACCGCTAGGATGCGGGCAGAAGAAGATATCCGCACCGGAACAGTAGATGGCACCATAGATCAAAATTTTCCTACTGGTGATCCTCGATGGGATCCAAATCAAGATGAGCATATGCAGAGATTAAAACGATATCAACAGTGGATTTTATATGGGGTCCAAAATGCTATGCATAAAGCTATAAATTGGTCCAAATTATATGATATTCTGCAAGAGATAAAGGAATCTCCTATGGCATTTTTAGAAAGGTTACAGGAGGCAATCTGTAAGTATACAGATATGCAGCCGGAGGCAGAAGAGACAAGAGCACAATTGGCATTAATTTTTTTGGGGCAATCTCAGGAAGACATAAGAAGAAAGCTTCAGAAGCTGGAAGGAAGGGAGCTGCGGAATTTGGAAAATTAGAAGTAGCATGGAAGGTTTATAATAATCGAGGGAATGATGTCTGAAAACAGAAACAATTGCTTGCAGTAGTGGCAGGGACACAGAATTTTACAAGTCAAGGAAGGGGAAGAGGCTATCTAAGGGGAGGAGTGCGAGGGAGGAGAGGAGGGCTAGGCAATGGAGCCCCTCCCAGAATAAATCAGTGTGCTCTTTGTAACGAGAAAGGGCACTGGAAAAGGGAATGCCTAAGGAGATTAAATAATCAACAAGCAGCAGCAAATGTGATGGTTCTGGGACTATATACAGAAATAAGCTGTGAGAGAACGAGGTTACATGTTTGGCAGATACGGGAGCCACATTCTCAGTTTTGAACAAGCAGAAGGGGATGATAGGAGCTAAAATGGCAAATATTGTTGGAGCTCCAGGGAAAGAGGAAAACCAGCCGTTCTTACGACCTTTGAATTTGCAATTTAGAATAAAATTATAACAAATGAACTTTTTTATGTTCCAGAGTGCCCGAAACCCTTAATGGGAAGAGATTTGTTATCTAAATTGAATGCACAAATTGTTTTTAAAGATGGTGAATTATTGTTAAAGATACATGAACCAAAGACAGGAGAAATTCTGATGATACAAGAAAGGTCAAAGGTATAAGAAATTCCTCCAGAAGTGAATTACACAGTAATCCCTATGGTGTGGGAAACTGATATTCCCCGAAAATCCAAATTGACACAACCTGTGAAAACTGAATTAAAGGAAGGTGTGAAGCTAGTTAGGGTTAAACAGTATCCAATCAAACCTGAGGCAAAGCAGGGAATTAAGGAGCTGATTGATAAATTCTTAAAATACAAAATCTTAGAAGAGTGTGAGTCAGAATATACTCCTATTTTACCAATACGGAAGCCCATTAGTGAGTATGGATTGGTACAGGATTTGAGAGCTATAAACCTAATTATAAAAGACATTCACCCAGTAGCAGCATAACCATACACACTATTGACATTCCTTAAAGAAACATATGAGTGGTTTACAGTGCTTGATTTGAAAGATGCTTTCTTTTGCATACCCCTGGAACAGGAAAGTTGTAAACTGTTTGCCTTTGAGTGGGAGGACCCACAAACAGAGCGTAAAGTACAACTGATGTGGACACAACTATCTCAAGCATTTAAGAACAGCCCAATGATCTTTGGTAGCCAGCTGGCAAAAGAACTGGAAAACTGGACAAAGGAAAAGACAGTGACCCCACGGCCAGAACACCTGCTCTTACAGTACATGGATGAGATTTTGGTAGCTACTGAAGAAAAGTCAGCCTGTATTCAGGTAACCATTGAACTTTTAAACTTTTGGGGACTTAATGGATATAAGATGTCTAAGAAGAAAGCCCAAATAGCAAGCCAAACTGTAATATATTTAGGCTTTGAGATTTCAAAGGGACAGAGGAAGTTGGGGACTGACTGAAAGGAAACGATTTGTGCCATTCCGGAACCCTGAACTGTACATGAATTAAGAGCATTTTTGGGAATGGCTGGGTGGTGCTGTGTCTGGATTATGAATTATGGCCTGATAGCCAAGCCATTATATGAGGCCCAGAGGTCTGTTCCTTTCATGTGGGGTCGACGACAACAAGAGGCCTTTCAAAAACTTAAGCAAGCTCTAATGTCAGCACCAGCTTTAGGATTGCCTGATTTGACTAAAGACTTCCAGTTGTTTGTCCATGAGCAACAGCACCTTGCCCTGGGAGTCCGGATCCAGAGGATGGGAAGCTGGAAGAGACCTTGGGGTACTTTTCTAAACAACTGGACACAGTTAGTGAAGGATGGCCTGCCTGCTCTGGGCAGTGGCAGCAACAGTAATATTGATACAAGAAGCCCGAAAACTCACTTTGGGAAGAAACATCAAGGTTTATGTTCCACATATGGTTGTTACAGTGTTGGAACAAAAAGAGGGGCATTGGCTATCCCCAGCAGAAAGATGAAATATAAGGTAATCCTTATGGAACAAAATGATACGGTTCTAAAAACAACTAACCTTGTAAATCCTGCAGTTTTTCTAAGTGCTTCACAGGAGGAAGGAGAACCCGAGCATGATTGCATAATGACTATTGAGCACATATATTTCAGCCAAGAAGACTTGAAAGATGTCCCTCTTGAAAACCCTGAATGGGAGCTGTTCATGGATGGCAGCAGCTTTGTATAGAATGGAACTCGTTACACAGGATATGTAATAACAGCTGAGAACACCATGACAGAGGCAAATGCACTGCCCAACACTATGTCAGCACAGAAGGCAGAATTGATTGCATTGACGTGAGCTCTGGAACTAAGTAAAGGAAAGAAAATGAACATATGGACAGATTCAAAATATGCTTTTGGAGTAGTCCATGTCCATGGAGCCCTATGGAAAGAACGAGGACTATTGTCCTCCCAAGGGGCAAATAGTAAGCATCAAAAGGAAATCTTACAATTGTTATTGGTGGTTCAAGAACCGGCCCAAGTAGCAATCATGCACTGTAAAGCATATGAAACTGGAAATATAAAAGTAGCAGAAAGAAATAGATTAGCAGATCAAGCTGCTAAGAATCCAGCTCAACAACAAGTGTTACAGATGGCAGTAATTCCCACTAGGACCGTAAAGCTCCCTAAGGAACCACCAAGCTTGTTAAATGCAGAGAAAAATCCAGAGGGATGGTGGACAACCTCTGAAGGTCAGGTGGTTGTGCCCTCATTAATTATGAGGGAAATACTAACAGGTAAAACATCAGGAATACCATTGGGGTGTAGGAGCTCTGGTGACATTCCTGAAGAGGCATATAGTAGCAGTAAAGATGTTAGAAATGGCTAAATCAGTTGCTGTCAGGTGTAGAGTATGCCTAAAGAATAATCTGGTTGTACAAAGACAGGTTCAGGTGGGTAAGTTAAAAACTGGAGTAGAACCTGGTGACTGCTGGCAGATTGATTTTACAGAATTACCCAAATGCAGAGGGTATCGGTATATTCTGGTTGGGGTTGATACTTTTTCTGGATGGCTGGAGGCCCTTCCTCGTCACACCAATCAAGCTAAGGAAACAGTTAAGTGGCTTTTACAAGAAATAATCCCAAGTTTTGAGGTACCCTTTGGAATATCATCAGATAGAGGTCCATGTTTTGTAGCAACTGGTGCAGGACACGAGCAAAGCCCTAGGGAAAAGCTGGGATTTGTATGCTTCCTGGAGACCACAATCTAGTGGAAATGTAGAAAGAATGAATCAGACTTTAAAGAGACAAATTAACAAAATATGTCAAGAGGCTAACTTGAAATGGCTTCAAGCACTCCCATTGGCATTACTGTATATTAGAATACAGCCAAGAAGTGGGATGTCAGTCAGCCCCTATGAATTAATGTATGGAAAACCATGAGACACCTGAACCCAATCCAAGTACGCATATAACAGGAAAACAAGAAGTGTATAATTACTTGCTTTCTCTTGGAAAAACTTTAGTTAGACTCCAGAGTTCAGTGGTGTGGAATTGACTCCTGACTTTGGAGAATCCTGTACGTGACTTCCAACCTGGGGACTATGTCCACATAAAGACCTGGACAACGGAGGCCCTACAAGAGAAGTGGAAAGGACCTTACCAAGTGTTGCTAACCGCATTCACTGCAATCAAGATTGCTGAATCAGACGCCTGGATCCATTATACCAGAGTGAGGAAGACACCATCTACAAATTGGAGAGTGATTGGAGACCTGGAAACCTTAAAATTGACCCTGAAGCATGATTAACTATCTGAATTTTGTTTTTCTGTTAATTTTACAATCTGTGATGGTGGAAACATGGATGAAGGAAAAATCGTCAGGCCTAGCACGGGTGACCAACAGTACTCAGATTCAAACCCAATAATTTGAATGATTGGTGGGTAAGTACAGATGGACAAGTACAGGTATAAGGTGAGATTTTAATAAGAAAGAAATAGGATACACGTGAGGAGGTAGATACGGAACAAGTAATTTCAGTACCAAGTAAAACTCAGGAAGAAAATTTGATGATAGGTCTCATTAAGGATTTTGCAAATCTGCAAAATATATCACAAATTACTGCCTGTCTACCAATACCACAGGTGGTTGGAGAGTCAATCCCATGGGGAATTTTAACAATGAATATGACTACTGTAGAGAAAAAGAATGAAACTACCCACTGTAAACAGAAGCCTGTAGTTGGATGGCAAGAGAAGGTAGAGATTAATAAGAAACAGTGGAAATCCTCAGGGAGTAGAGCAGATTGTGCAAAACTGTTGAATTATCACTATATTCCTATAGGAAGATTTAAGTGTTGATTGGTGCATTTATGATGTGCAAGTGAGACAGAAGGTATCTAGAATAGCTATGGAATAGGAATGTGAAAAGGCTAAACAAACTTTGAAAAAAGAGGAGGAATGGGATTCCATTTGGTCTATGAGTATTCTTTTACAATTTCAGTATATGGCAAAGACGTCATGGTGTTTTGCATGGGATGGATTAGAATTTTCAGTAGATTCAATTGTGATTGATAGACAAAAGCACAACCATAAGAGAAAAGGAGAAGGTAGTCCCTTGTTAGCAGTGTGAACAAATATACAATTGTAGTATAGTGAGCCAACCAGTCCAGTGTATACCTCCTCTGGCAGCAGCTTTAAAATTTGGCTGTTTATGTTGAGGATTGAAGAGTAACTTAAACGTGACTAGGCTCTGGAAAGTTAGCTGCCAAAGGTATATGATCCTGAGCCCTGGACAATTGGTCTGGTCCATGGTACCTGGACATCTCATCTGCCCATAGATGGGAAGGTTAAACAAATTACTCTAGGGTTGCCTACACTATGCCCTATTTGGAGAAATCTCCCTTTAAAGGAAGTCAGGAAAATTTGCATTTGACATGAGTAAAAAGATCAGAGGTGGATGATGATAATGCTTGGAATGATCCAGGGATGGGAGTAAAAATTGGTTGGGCACTGGAATCCCTCTTAAACCCCATAGCATCCTATAGAAATAGGGAATGGTTATACCGATTGACTGGACAGATTGAACGATTGGCAAACATGACACGTAAAGAATTCAGACAAACTAATTTACAACTGCAGGCTACGTCAAGAATGGCCTTACAAAACAGAGTGGCATTGGATATGTTATTGTTAAAGGAACATGGTGTACGTGGATTTTTAAAAGACAAAATAGATCATTGCTGTATACATATTCCAAATGTCACTGAGGATATGGAGCATGATTTAGAATTGCCAGGAAAAATAGAAAAAGGGGGACATAGGATTAGAGAAGACATATTGGAAAATTGGATAGACAAAATCATCAGTGGATTGGGATTGAATCTGAGTTCATGGATAAAGTTGTTAATTGAAACTTTACTCATTTTGACATTGGTGTTCATAGTGCTTGGTCTGACATACAAATGTTTGAAACGTGAATTGACCTGTAAAACAGTTTAATTGGATGATTATACAAACAGTAATGAGAAGACAAGACAAACCATCAAAGGATCCACCATCATATGACAACTTGGCATTCAGTGAGGCCACATTCTGAATATGTGAAAATATCAAGTATAATAATCAATACTTTCAAAGGGTGGAAATGTTACAAAATATTAGGGTTTCAAAAATTGTGTTTAATGATTTAACTAGATATGTAGGTAGAACGAGTACAATGAGTAGAGTTAGGCCTTAGCCATAGGGTGAGCTGTTCCCATAGGAAAGGATGTGCAAGAGAAGTTAAGAAGGGAACATGATGTAACATTTTGCTCAAGAGCCATAAAACATTCAGAATAATACTGGGAGAGATGGTTCTAAGAGGAGGAAACAAAAAGAAAGTGTCATTTATCATATTAGGTTGCTCATCGGCCCAAAACCCCAAACCATGGTGACATAGGAGCCCAGGTAGTCAGTAGTTAGATTAAGATAAATGGCCAAATGATTTTGTAACTTTTATGAATATGTATGGTTCAGAGAATAAGGAACCAATAATACAGTAATGATGTAATGGGAAAGAATAATAGTAACCAATGCAGGTAAAGGGCAGCTATAATGAGCAATTAAAAGCGGACATTGTATGCATGCCTATTATACTAAAGGAGAACAAAGAATGTTGGGGTTTAAGTATCTGTGGATTACAATGTTTTGGCGGACATCTTTGGGAAGGATCCTGTGTCCCCGGTGCGCATCGTTAATAAAAGGCATCTCTGCTTATCTAACTTTGTGTAGATAAGTTTTTCTTACCCTGCAGATTTGCCACAGTCCAGGGAAGCCATGAGACCTGGGTCTGTGGCCAGGTCTGTAAGAGGTGTACTGGGTGACTTGGGTGAACACCTTCCCTTCTTTTTAGGCTCTGCTCCTGCTAGAGCTGGGTTTGCACAGATCTGTGAACGTGCCTCCAGGGCTCTTATCACACCTGGAAACCATTTTATGAAGCTGCAGTCCGCACTGGGAGCAGCAGGTCTCTGCTATCCCCAGCCAGGGCAGCTCCTGCTGACCCACCTCACCTCAGTCCCTCCATGCTTGAAGTTGTCAAACCAAGGTACAACCCCGCAGAGTCAGCACTCATGTCACTGGGCATTTATCACAGGCACTGGGGTGAGACCACACAGGGAGGCTGCCCTGCCAGTGCCTGGTGATGGGGGGCTGTTATCGGGAGCAGGCTGTGCTTGGCCCTCGCCTGGTCTCAACCCAGACCTGTGTCTGGCCCCCAAGTTGCCTCAGAGGCTGCAGGACCTCATCCTCTGTGTCCTCAGACATGTGGTTTGGGAAGGATCCAGTCACCCAGGTCTATTTGTAGTTTCTCTCTTCTGCCCAGCTCCATGACCTTCTCATGCTCTTGGAGGCTGGGCTGCATGCCCAACTATCCCCCTTAGAGAAGGGCCACTCTCCCAGCAAAGCAATTATCCCAAATGCTAGCAGGAACAGCCACATCTTGGGCCTTTAGCCCATACGTTTTGTGCTTTTTGCTTGGCTTGCCTTCTGTGTAGTCAGAAGCTGTTCTGCCCATCACGGGCCCTTGCTGCCCTGGGCCATTTGCAGCAGCTCCAGCACACAACGTGCTGCCATCCCACGTGCTCTGTAGCCTCTGTCCTGTTCTTGCCAGTTCAAATCCCTGGCAGATGAACCAAGGATGTGATGACCTGGAGAAAGCCCCAGGTCCTGGGGCTGGTCCTCACTGGGACAGGCATCCAGGCTGTGCAGGGCGGTCTTGGCTAAGGGGGTGCCTGACGCATCTCAGAGCAGCGAGCTGGCACCCAGTACCTCTTACTCATTCCCTTGGTCCCTCATTGCAGGTGTTCTGTCCCAGACCATGCCTGTGCCTTGTTGCTGCAGCCCTGTCTGTATCCCAGGCTCCAGCTCGCCAGCACTTTTCTCCTCTTGGCAGAGATAAAGCTGCCTCCTGCCTTAGCAGTATTACCTGGAGCATGCTCAGTGCTCCCCATTCCTCCTCCCTGGCTGCAGCCATGGGAAAGTTTCATTTTCCACTGACACTTGAGGCACCGGGTAGTAAAGATCTACTGCCAGGTGGCAAGAGGCCAGTCCTGCCCTCCTCTCTGTGGGGTACAGCAGGGGCAGCAGTGGGTGAGCCTCTGCCGCACCATCCCAGCTTCTTGCCGGGGGACACGGGGGCCAAGGCTTTGCCAGGTGGGTGCTCCCAGCAGCACCATGGGGGGAATCAAGCACAGCACCCTGGCTCTGCTCCAGCATCCTGTCAGGTCCCTGCCAGGTCCGATGTCTCCCTGTGGCAGTGAACCCAGCCTGACACAGGTACTCACTGCTGCCTGCATAGCCAGCCGAGCCTCTTCCAAGGTACAGCTGATTGAAGCCAGATGCTCCCTCCTGGTGAGACCCTGGGAGATGGGGACGGGTGGGGCTTTCAAAATTCTTGCTTTCCTCTGCAGCTGCATGCCATGGGAACTGCGACTTTACTCCCTGCATTACATAAAGAGGCAGCTGCCCGTGGTGGATATCCACCCTGTTTCCTCACTCTCAGAGAAGCAGCAGTCAGGGACCAGAGCAGGGGCTGGGGTCCTGGTCAGCACCCTGGGGGGGGGCGGAGTGGGATGGGGGGTGTCACACTCACTGTGTAGGTGCCTTTAGACCCAAAATGTTCCCCTGTGAGTGCAGACAAGGTCAAGGTGGCTCACTCCTGCTCTGCCATCAGGGAATCTCTGGTTGCCCTTCTTAAGAGATGGGTTGTTGTCAACTGGGGCCATGCGCTAGGCAGGGACAGGCAGCTGAAGGGACAGAAGTGGCTAACAGGCAGAGAACCTGTGCAAGATGCCACCCTACAGCCGTGTCCCAGGGAGCGATCAAAACCCACCCATGCGATGATGCCATTTAACTGCTCTGCCTTAGTTTCCCCAGCTGTAGATTACGGCTGGGCACATGGATTAGCACGTCCCTGTGGCAGGAAGCCTGGGCTGCTCCATGCCTGTGCAGTTTCACCAAAAGAGCAACATTCCTTCACTCATTCCATGTCTTGCTGCAGTCTGGCGCCGCGGAGATGGGGCAGGGAGGACACATAGATCCTGCTTGCCCTGCAGCTGGATTCAGGGGCCAGTTCTGGAAGCAGTGAGTCCTTACTGCCTTGGAGCCTCTCCTGGGTGCATGCCTCCCATTTCCCCCCAAGGCATCCCTGCAACTGTCCAAAGGACCCCACAAATCTCTCTCCTGCTGCAGGCAGCCAGGGACTCCCCATCCTTGGGCAGGTTCAGGCAGGCAGGTTCAGTTTCTTTTAGCTACTGAAAATTATCTCCTGCCCATGGAGGAGGTCTGGGAGGTCTCTACAAGCCCAAGAAAACACCAGGTAGGGACATGTCCCTCAGCCCCTTTTTCTTGGGGTGAAAAAAAATTGTTATCAAATATTCCTGTCAAGAACCTGACATCAGGCAGGTCTGCCTGTGCTGCCTGCACCAGGGCATCCTGTAGCCACCCCTAGACAAGGGTCATGGCCACCTCCACACCTGTGTGTCCCACAGATGGGAACCCACAGGGTCTGACACAACGTCAAAAGCCCAATGTAAGCAGGATGTCCTAGCCTGAGCTCCCCAGACCTGTGTCCCCAGGTAGGACCTCCAGCCAACTCCTTGCCGGTGAGGACGGAGCTGCTGTGGAGGGACTGGTGCTGGTCAGGCCTTGCCAAACCCCGTGCAGGCGCCATATGTCACCCTGCTTACAAGGAGGGTCTCACAAGTGGCATGAGTTTACGCCATCTCAGCTCTGGGCTCCTCCACACCGTGCCACCGTGGTCCTGGCAGACACCCAAACAGGGTGGCAGTGTCATGGGTGGGCAACCCGGGCAGGTCTGCAGTGGAGGGGAACAAGCGAAACAGAAACCTGGCCATATTGTATTGAGAGCATGCACCAGCTGTGTGGGCTGACTTTCCCCCTCATGCTGTTGCACACACATACACAACAAAATATGTATCTATATGTACTGCCTTGGAGTCCCCAGGAGTGATGTGATAGGCTCTGAGCAACCTGATCTAGTTGAAGATGTCCCTGCTCATTGCAGTGGGGTTGAATGATATTTGGAGGTCCCTTCCAACCCAAACTATTCTATGAGTATATGATTCTATGTGGAGCTGGGGGGGTGAAGAGAAGCTCTAGATGAGTTGTGCCATGAGCAGTGCTGGGCTCAGCGGGGAAGGGCTGAGTGTGGCGGGTGGCATGGGTGCGGGCAGGGTCTTCCTGCAGTAACAACATTCCTGTCCACGGGATCTTGCACAGGGGTTTGTGTTGCTTCATTTCTACAAAGGCACTGAACAATCCTCAAATCGCAGTGGTTTTATCCTTCCCCACTGAAGATGAACAGCCCCCACATGGTTCTAGTCAAACTGGGAAAGAAACAGGCTTTTTTGTCCTGTTGGCTAAATAAAGAAACCAAGACATCGCCTCAGCCCCCAAGGTTTTGTTCAGCCCAAAATGAAAATATTTTGTATTGTTTTGAGTTCAGTTCAGGCATTTTAAACACACTTTTATTTTTCCTCCTGCTGTAATTAGGGCCAGTTGAAATGGAAGAGCCATTTCTAAGTAGCACACAGAGAAATGGCCCCATCCTGGCATGAGCTCTGCCATGCAAACAGCATCCACTTCTTTGGGATGCTTCCCAAACCTTCATTAGATCTTAAAATCTTCCAAAATCTCCATTAGTGCTCAAGCTGAAACACTTTTCTGGGGAGAACTGATCCTGTGGGCAGATAGGATGTCCCTCTGTGCTAGGCCAGTATCCCATCCCCTGTGAGGGTTGTGCCCCAGCCAGCCTGGAGAGAACTCAGCTGTATGGGCCAGGAAGATATTAACCAAGTAATTTAAAGTTTTCACAATTAAATATTTAATATTGATGGCTTAAGAAGAGAATAATTTGGGATTGTGGGAGATATTCAAGTGCTGATGCTCCTGTACCTACGCAAATGCCTTCTCACTGGTGGCCATGTGGCTGGTCATTGCCAGCGGCTGCTGCTCCCCGCAAGGACGCCGGGCTTGTCCCATGGGGATGGATGAGCCCAGCGCCCCGGTAGCATCCCTGGCACTGCAGCAGGGCTGCTGCCCTGAGGAGGGACAGCCTGCGGCCAGGGAGGCCGGAGGCATCCTGCTGATTTTGGTGGGGTTCTTGCTGGGGTCTGCAGGGGCGGCTTCATCCCCACAGTTTTCTGTGCTCTGCACTACCCAGGACACCTGGATGTGTCAGCTCTGATTTTGTTTTTCTGTCTGAAATCCTAAGGGGATTTTTCCAGCCCAGCCATTTTTCCCATTTTCCTCTGATGAGTAGGCTGTTGCACCGCTGCCAAATCCCAGAAAGTCATAAATCTCCCTGGCCCTTCTAAAATAATTAATTAGGGGGGGGAAAGGAAAATAAAAAATAAAAACATAAAAAACAAAAACCAAACCGAGACCAAAAGCAGCTTTTGTAAACAATACTTTTAGGAGAGGGCGTTATTCTTCTCCAGGATCCTCAGCCTTCATCACTCCCATTGCTCAGCTTTCCCTTGCAATGCCTGCCTTTAGTGGGAGCCCAGTCTTACAAAACCAAAGGAGCCGTGGAATCCTAAATATCACAACACTTTATTTGGTTAAAGGCAAAGCTGTTGGGGCTGTTAGGGCTGCAAGGCTGGGAGCAGGTCACCCGACAGAATCTGACACAAACACTCCAGTTGTTTTGTGTCCTGAGGAACAACTCTGCCCGTGGGGTCTGGGGAGGGGGTGTGGTTCCCACTGTGACCTGGGTACAGCGGGAGCTCAAAGCCCATCTGCCCTTGTTGCCCTCAGGCCTGTCACTGCTCCCTGTGGCTTTTCCAGGGATTTTCACCATTTTCCCAGGGCCATGAGCTGCTTTTCCTCCTCCTCCTGCCGCCCAGTGGGATCAGTGGCTCTCCCCTCACCGGACATTTGAGTGGCAGGCTTGGGATGTGGGTCTGCAGGGCAGGATCTATTCTCCCAGGTCCCCTGCCCAAATATCCAATACCCCAGGCCCCTTCTGCCCGTCGCTGGCACCCGGCTCCCACAGCTGCGCCCACAGGAGTCATGCTGCCTGAAGGCACCCGCTTGCAGGGTGATGTCTGCAGGGCCAGGGCAGCTTTTGCCATCCCTCCAGCTGCCAGCTCAGCTGCAGGGCTGGGAGGTGGTTTTCTCTGTTCCTCACATGTGCTGGTGTCAGGTTGTGACAGCCACCCCGGCCTGGCCATGTGCATGGTGCTGCAGACACTGCCGCAGCTTGAGAGATGCTGGGCTGTTCCAGCACAGCCTGTGAGGGTGCTAACGAACACCCCCAGATGACAGGCATACTGGGGGGCTGCCAGAGGGAGTCACCAGCACAGACAGAAATGTGCCAGCATTCGTGGCACTGCTCCAGGCAGATGCTCAGGGATGCAGGCACTGCTGGACGAACGCCCTGCCGCAGGCGCACAGACGGGCACAGGCGCGGGTGCAGCAGCACGCCGGCGGGTGTGCACACTCATGCTGTGCAGGGCTGTCCCGGGGCAATGCACACCATGTCCACAGTCCCACTGTGTCTGTGTTCACACTGTGTCCATGATCACACCGTGACTGTGCTCACATCATGCCAAACTGCTCCTGGCCACACACACCAAGCCCCCCCCCCCCCCCCTCCCCACTTGGTTCCCGGCTCCCCATCAAGGCAAAGAGGAAGGAGCCCCTCCATGGCCAACAAACTCTGTCGGGGCTCAACATCCTCCACTCCCATCCACCCCACGTCCACTCATGCACCCCTATTCGCGTGTGACAGCCTCCCGGCTTCATAAGCAGTGCCCATGCTGCAGGGTAAGCCCCCACTGCAAGGCCAGGGGAGGCACCTCATCCTGAAGGCGCTTGGGAAAAACAGGCTGGGTATAAAATTAGACAGAGCTTTTATTGCCAGGATTTTATTTTTAAATGCAATTGAAAATACATTGCTGGAGGGAAAATCCAAGAAGTCTGAGCTAGGCTGCGGGATAATGGCATGCCTCTGTCCCACAGTGAATGTCCCACTCACCCCTGAGCAGGATGGAGGGTGGGAGCTGGCTGTGGGGTGCAGTCAGGGCAGCAGCAAGGACTGCAAGAGGCTGATCCTGCCCTCCCAGGATGCACCCAGCACAGTGCATGAGGAGCAGTGAGAACACACAGGGCATCAGGTTGAGCCCTGCCTGCAGCTATCAAGGAGGTCATAGGGTCCCTGAGACTCTCCAGTAGGAAGGGACCTTCCTATCTGAGCAGGATGGGACCCTCTGGCCAGAGAATATACAAGTGGGGATCTGGAAACTCAGGACTATCCTGGTGAGGCCGGACAGGGATGAAGCCACCAGCTTTTCCAGTGCATGAATGAAGTGAAGGTGGAGGCCAGATTCAACCCAATCTGAAGTAGGCAGTTCTCGGTGCTAGAGTGGCAGTGTTAGTGGTTGCAATTGCGAATAGAACTTATCTACACCAAGCAGATAAGCAGGCACTCCTTTATTCCAGCACTGGGGAACACGGGGGATAACTCCCCCAAAGACGTGTTCACCGACAGGTACAAAGCACAACATATTTATACACTTTTTCAGCAGAGTCATGGTTACATAAGATCAACAAAATTCATAAAGTTTAGTTTGACCTTAATATTGATTGGCTTTCAGTTTCCTCACCTTACCTCTATTCCTATTCTACAGAAATCATTGGTCATCTTTACTGATTGATTTGAATAGAATGAGGGGCGGGTAATGATCAGCATATTCATGTTATTTTCTGGAAGTCATTATCATATGCAAATGTCTCTAACACATGCATGGTTATGTTGGATGGGGGTCCTCTGGTGGTCGTTAAAGTCTTCCTCACTGTGTCCACTGATTGAACTCCATCCTTGTGCATGCTCAATTCATCTTTGGCTGACGTTCATTTCTTCCTTTGGCTGATCTTCCAAACCAAACCCAGTCTCTTCTGGTACCTACTGTTTTGACTCATTGTTTTAATTCAGAGTCCATAATGATTCGTACAGTGTTCAAGGCACACACCATACTAGCTACCTATTCCTAAGGACCTTAGTGTGCTTTATAATCTCATAGCTACTATAACTCCATTTTAAATCAAAGCCATATTTTAAACTAAAATCAGAATAATATTCTAGGATTGAAGCTATTTTGTTAAGGTAACTTCAACAGCAGGACCTCTTTGTTGAGGGATGGTGCTGATGCTGGGAGTTTCCCTGTGTTCAAAATGAGTTTTTTGACAAGTCCAAACAGAAGGGATTTACTGAAGAGTGTAAATACAGAGAAATCAGGAAATCACATCTGGGTCAGGAAATCCCCCAAGCTGAATATAGCTGGTGACAGGGAGAGGGCTCAAGGGAAGTATCAGATATGCTTGCTGTCATCTTCCTCATCCCTGGACAGTGCCAGGTAGCAAGAGGGGATGGTGGGGACATCATAGCTGTGTTATTGCTGGCCGCTCTCATGCTCATTTGCTCAGAGCGGCGTGTACCAGCCATGAATGCAGTTGGCACAGGCTCTAGCTGGACCCTTAAATGGTTATTTTTCAAACCAGTGAAACTTGTACATGTAAAGATCTCACTCGGAAGCTTAAACCCACTGCCAAGGGTCTAAGCAAGTGCCTGGTTCCCTGGTGAGCTCCTCACCATGAGCTGCCTGGTGACTCCCAGGAGACCCCAGTTATTCCAGACACCAGCAATGTACAGACACCTGTACAGACACCTGTACAGACACCTGCTGCTGAAGCCATGGGACCTGACATCCGTCCTCTCCGCTCTGAGCTGCCCTCCTGCCCCACCAGTGTGATGGTCCTGGCAGGGTGATGCGAGGAGCCTGAACTGCACCTGTGGCCTGCGACAGGGCTCAGGGTCTCCATCAGACCCAGATGCCTCTGGCTGCCACTGGCCAAGATGTGGCAGCCACTTGGCCGTTGTGCTTGGCCTCGGTTTATGGAAGTCCTTCTGTGGTTGGGCACCCATGTAACCACAGGAGAACTGAAAGTGCCAACCCAAGCGCTCGCTTCCAAAGAGAGGCACGTGTGGGATGTTGGAAAGGGAAGCTGAATCATTTAACAAGGCACATCCAAGCCTATATGACGAGGCTGGGGCAGGATGTGGTGGCAGCTGGGCAGGCTCCTGGCAGCAGTTTGGCTCTCAAACCAGCCCTCACAGGCTGAGCAGGCTCCTGCCATGGGAAGGCAGATGTGTGGGATCCTCCCTGGGCTGCAGGTGGGATCTGCTTCACCGTGGACCAGCACGGGCTGCAGGGCGCAGCCTGCCTCACCATGGTCTTCCCCACAGGCTGCAGGGGAATCCGCTCCCGTTCCTAGAGCACCTCCTCCCCCTCCTTCTTCACTGACTTTGGTACCTGCATGGCTGTTTCTCTCACATCTCCTCACTCCTCTCTCCAGCTGCTGTGCAGTGTTTTTTACCCTTTCTTAAATATGTTATCACAGAGGAACCGCTGTCTTTGCTGATGGGCTGAGCTCTGAACAGTGGTGAATCCATCTTGAAGCCAGCTAGAGCTGGCTGGGTCCAACATGGGGGCAGCTCCTGGTGTCTTTTCACAGAAGCCACCCCTGCAGCCCCCCACTACCAAAACCTTGCCACATAAATTCAATGCAGCCCCAAGGACATGATGTCCCCCTGGCAGGAGAGGGACCAGCCTGGAGCAGAGGGAGGACGTGCTGGAAGTAGGATGCGGTCACTCATCCACACCAGCCTCTGACCAGCTCCTGTCTGGTTGACGTACATCAGGCCGGATTTTTTCTGCCCAGACAGCAGCTTCCCACACACCTGAGCTGGTTTCAACTCTCCTGAGGACTCACCAGCCTGGGCAGCTCCTTCAACACCCCATGCAGGGTGTGTTTTGGGAGCTGGACTTCACCAGCTGTTCCTTGGAAAGAAAATGAGCAGCTGCTGGTGCCTCTGGCAAGCCATCAGCATCCCCAGCCTCTGCCAAATTTCACACTCATGCAAAATGCTATTTTTCTGTGCTGAGATTTTAACTTCATCCCTGCCCAGGGACTTTGAGCTGAACAAATAATTCAATCAAAGAAAGGTTTTCCCTGTAGCAGAGCAGTGTCTTCCTGTGACTCTCATCGGCAACATGTGAGCGATGATTGCTCTCCTACCCCACAAAAAAGCAAAATCCAGATATAGCTGTAAAAATTGCATTCAGTAGTTTCATCCAAGTCACCTGCTGAAACCTGAGAGCAGGAGTGAACTTGGAGGTGGATGAACATCCTTCCTTTGCCCTTCGTGGGCACATCCCCATCCCTGGGGGCACAGAGGAACACCTGGGGGTCACACTGCCATCTTGCCACAAATGAACCTGGGTAAGTTTTAGTTTTCCTTTTGTCCCAGTTACAAAGCACAGATGCATCTTGAAAGAGCAGAGTGGTGGCTTTGAATAAAGCATTAGCGGCCCTGAAGTCCTCAGAGATCATCCTAGATGTTGTGATTTGACCTATTCTCCATCTTCTTTCCCCTCCCAGTGGCTCCATCACCTCCGCAACCTGCTTCAGACTCAGGGATGTATGTCTAACTGGTGCCACCCCAGGCATGGCACTGCTTGCTCTTCTGTTCTGCAGTACATAACATCTGTCATGGGACAGTGTTTCTTCAAAATATTTTGTAAGTGTTATTGGAGGAGGGAGTCTGGACCCCATTCTGAGGCTGAGACTGTTGCTAGCTGGGATGCTCCCCGATCCAAGAGAGTTGCTGCGCCACGAAGGCCAGGCAGGAGACGTGGAGCAGTCCCTGACCTGCTTCATGCTGAAGCAACTCCCTTTTCATTTTTCAGAGGTTTGCACTAAGCCAGCTGACATCCCCAAAGTAGGCTGAAGAAGACTCACAGAGATGTCTCTGTTTTGGGCATGAACAGGTAACCTGCAGCACTGGGGTGCATTTGAGGGTGTCCATCCGTAGTTGGAGAGATCCCTGTGCGTCCTCAGGAGCATCCAGCTGCACATAAATCATATTGTTTTGTAGCATAAGTAGGAAGAGGAAATGAATGAGGCTCTCAAGGGCTTTATGAGAGCTTCACAGAACATGATTTTCTCAAATTGCAGCTGGTGGAATCCCATGATGAGCTCAGAAGCTCCAGTTCTCTCTGAAAGACAAACAAAAGTCCAGTATTGAAGTTACGTTCAAACACTGAAAAGTGCAACTGAAAAATCTCTGCAGTTTACAAACTTTCTTTTTTTTTTTTAAATGTCAGGATTTTGGGTTGTCTGACTCCCACTTTTGAGTTTTGAGACATTTGAGAAAAAACACGAAAGAGAAACTGGGGAGCCACAGGGCTTCAGTAGAAGGGTTCATATGAAAGGCCCCAAGGCAGGCAATGGTGGTGAAAGAGAAGGGTTAAATATGGGAAAAAAAATTATTTAATAAATTGATTAAAGCTGATTAATTCAATTTCCTGGGTATGGATCAGTTCAACAGCCTGATCTCAGTAACAGACGGTTTCATGGCAGCTCTACAAAGCTCGTGTCTGCGCCCTGGGCGGCCTTGGGAAGTGCTGTGGGGCCAGGAGGTGAGCCTGGAGGCTGCAGGGCTGCCAGGAGGCGGCTGCTGAGGGAGTGTCTCCAGGGAGGCCAAGCTCCCCGTGACTTTTGGCCAAAGGGGGAGCCATCAGCAGCGGGGAGAGATCTTCTACCTGGTGCCCAGATGTCAGCGGGCCTGGGATGGGATCCTGCAGGGCCTGAGCAGCGGGGTGTGCTGGGGTTTTGTGTGTGGTGGGTTTTTGGTAGCAGGAGAAGGGGCTACAGAGCTGGCCCCTGTGAGAAGCTTCTCAAAGCTCCCCCGGCTCCAAGTCAGACCCACGTCTGCACCAAGGCCAAACCAACTAGTGATGGTGGCTGTGCCTCTGCAATAATGTATTTAAGAAGGGGAACCTGAGAGAAGTTGTGAGGAGGACACTTCTGCAAACACCGAGGTCACTGGAAGGAAGAAGGAGGAGGAGGGGGCAGTGCACCAGAGCAGAGACCCCCCTGTATCCCATGATGAGAGGTCAGGACCTCTTCCCTGCAGTGCATGGAGGTCGCTGGTGGAGCAGATGCCACCTGCAGCCCATGGAGGAGCTCACGCCGGAGCAGGGGGCTGCACCTGGAGAAGACCAGGACTCTGAGGGCAGCCCACACTGGAGCAGTTCATCACTGGGAGGACTGCAACACACAGGAGGGACCCACATTGGGAAAGTTTGTGAAGAGGTGCAGCCCATGGGAATGACTCATGTTGGAGGAAGTTCATGGAGGACTGTCTCCTGTGAGAGGGACCCCACGCTGGAGCAGGGGAGGAGTGTGAGGAGTGCTCCCCTGAGGAGGAAGGAGCGGCAAAAACAACGGGTGATGAACTGACAGCAACCGCCATTCCCTGCCTGACTGTACCCCTGCAGGGGAGGAGGGAGAGAAATCAGGAGCAAGGCTGAGCCTAGGAAGAAGGGAGGGATGGAGGGAAGTGTTTTTAAGATGTGGTTGTATTTCTCACTGTCCTATTCTGATTGGAAAAATAAGTGGTGGTGGTGTTTATATTAAATTGATGTTCTTTTTTTTCCCCAGTTGGGTCTGTCTTTTGCCCGGGACCATAATGAGTGAGTCATCCATCCCTGTCCTTATCTCAATTCCTGAGCTTTGTATTTTCTCCTTCCCATCCCTGAGGGGGAAGGAGTGAGTGAGTGGCTGCGTGGTGCTCAGTTGCCTTCTAGGCTCAAACCAAACCACAGGGCCAAGCAGGGCTGCTGCCTGGAGGCAACCCAGGGCAGGTACCAAGGGCTGGGAAGTGACAATGGAGAGGAAGGACTGACTTAGCTGAGCCTTGGCCAGAGGGTCACAGCACCCGCCCTTCTGCCCTTGTGCTGCAGTGGGTCCTTTTGCTGACATCCCTGCAAACAGTTCCTTGCAGCCAGACAGGCTCCAGATGCCTCAGGCTGCCCTCCCTGTCATGTTGGTAAGAAATTAAGTCTGTCCTGTGTGTGCCATCATTTGTCCTGTAAGTGTCATCATCTGTCCTGCCTGTGCCATCATCTGTCATGCCTATGCCATCACACTGGCATTGCTCTGCTGGACACAAGGGGTCCTGCTGACAGGAGTGTTGACAGCTTGAGGCAGGAAGAATGGCAGCCCATGACCTCCCCAGTGCCCCCCTTCAGAGGGGGTCCATGCTCCTCCCTTCACCACCAAGGACTCAGAGCCCTGAGAACATGTCAGAAATTACTTGCCAAGGTCACTCGGAGCTGAGCCCCGGTACCACTGGGCAGTGCAGAGGGTTTTTGGCTAAGTAGCAGTGTGACAGTGGGAAGTCCTTTTCCTGGAACAAAGAATGCTTTCCCAGTCTTAGGACCAGTATGGGTGGCTCTGAGTGACCTTCTGTCCTCTAGCGGTTGTCTGGCTGGGGCTGCACGTTGTAAGCCCACCAGCCAGGGCAGGGCCTGACTGCCCATGCATCAGTTTGTTGGGGAGAGGATGTGAAAATGCCATTAGGACTAAGGCTGGGGAGAGAAAGCATGTCACACTCATCTGGGGCTGGAGCAAGCCCTGGTGCTCCAGCAGATAAAATGGTTCTTGAGAGATTTCATGTTGCTTTTTGGGATCCATTTTGGGACTGGAAATGTGTACACTGACTGGAGGGTGATCCTCAGGGCTGTGTGCCTTTACACAGAGACAGTAACCACCTATCAAAAGGAAACTCCATTATTAGCATGAGAAACAACAATACTGATACACTTTAAATTTAGAGATTGCTAAGCCAGGCAGCTGGGCTGACAAGGGGCTGCCCTGTGCTGGGGGCATCCCCAGGTGTGGGGCTCTGATCTGCTCTGCTAGGGCTGCTCTCATGGCTCCTGCTGGAAAACAGTGGAAAAGTCCAGATGAGATGCTCCTCTGGTGTGAGCTTTCCCCAGAAGGACCATGGCACAAGGGAGGGATGGGGTGTTGCATGACAGCTCTGCTGGTTGTCCCCAACCTCATGGGGAGGCCACCAGGGAGCCCCAGCCTGCATTGGGAAGCTAGTGTTTATTAAGTCCTGACAAAAAAAGCAAAAAGACCCCTCCTTTCCCTCAGATTGAGTTCCCAATGTGAGGTCTTGGATCATGCAATCATAGTTTGATGCCAAAGATTTCAAGGACCAATTACCCTGGGACAGGACAGCTTCTCCAGTTGCAGCACCGTACAACAGCATCAAGGGATGTGATTATGTGTCTGCAAGTGGGAACCGTCCAGAGGATGCTGGTCCTCAAAACCAGCTGCAAGCATCAGAGGGAAGCAAAATGATCTTGCTCAGTGCAAAATGGGATTGTGTTGAACTGGTTGGATTTGGTTGAACCTTCCCACATCCCTTCCAAGAGCTCAGGAAAGGGGTGCTGGAGCAGCATCACCTCGCTGGGCTGGTGCGTGCTGCCAGATAGCTGCAGGATGGCAATGGGAAGGTGATTTATGCCCTGATAGAGATGCTCTCACCTCCTGAACTGGATGCTGTGACACAGTGAGAGGACGGTGGATGCACAGAGCCCTTCCAGTGTTCGAGTCCTCCCAAAATTTTAGTTTTGTCACTAACACCGCTAGGGTCTCCAGGGAACCTCGGGGCAGAGACTTTCTCCATGCAACAGCAATGGGAAAACAGCAAAATTCACAGCATAGGAGAGTTAATGGAGACACACTAGCACAAATCATGTCCCTCCAGGTTACTTGAATTCTCCTCGCAGATCAGTGCAATAGCTGAGAATGGAGAAAGAGGTATTGTTTGGACCTTTGGGAGGTCCCAAGGCCCCAGGCAGAGGAGGTATGACCACAGGCACCCCCATGCTCACCTCCATGCCCTGCTGCTCACAGCAGGACATCTGCAGTGGCCCCATGGTCCTGCTCACCTCCAGATCATGGGAAGCTGAGCAGCAGCCCTGGCACAGCTGCCCCCAACAGCTGCCTGCTTGTTCAGAGCTCTTCTGATGCTCTGGGGCTCAGCAGGGATAGCCTTGGTGTTTTGGCATCGCACAGGGGAGCTCATCCTTGCTGTGGCTCTGGGTGAGGCTGCAGTGGTGGCGATGGGCCACCTGACATGTGGGGCTGCTGCAGCAAGCCTCCTGCCCTGACAGATGGGGCAAAGGCTCAGCCTCCACATCACCTGGCTGCTCACCAGCGCAGGCTGTGGGGCTGGTGGTCATGGTGGTAAGCTGAAGTCATTTCAAATGTGGTTTCTCATTTGTCGTTGGAGGCCCTGGGTGCATCTGGCCAGTTTTAAGAAAGGTGACAAACAGTTTCTTGCTTTATTCCAAGCAGAACATAATTTCCCCCTCCATTCTACCAACTCTGTCCCCACCCCACCACTGTCCCCTCCCTCACACTGAGGATGAGCCCCATGGGCAAGGCTGTCTTCCTTCATGTCATGTGCTTCCCTCCTGCTCAGACACCCCATCCCACACGTTTAGGGAAAGGTGAGCCCACAGCAGCATGTGGAGCCAGTGAGATGCAGCCATGGACCTGGGGCTCTGCATGCCAGCACACCTCTGCCCTGGGGCCATGCCACAGGGGAAAGTTGCTCTTCCAGTGGGTCTTGTGTCCCATGCAGGATCTGCAGCCTTGTACCACGAGCTTGGGGAAACAGCTCACCAGGCGCCGTGCCACGGCCATGGAGCCAACGGCACTGGGTGCCTGCCAGCCCTCGGTGGCTCCTCGCCTCAATGCCTGCCCTGTGAGCTACAAGCACCCTGTGACCAGATGCCTCCCTGCCCTCTGCCCCACCATGAGAGGGTTCCTGGCAAGGCAGCCAGGAGAAACTGGTGGGGCTTTTCCAGAGAAGCTGCATATTTCCTGGCTGCTTTGGTGCCCAGGCAACAGGGAACAGATCCCTGCCCATGGGAGCCCCCCTTGGGCTGGCATCACAGAGACGCTGCCCTGGGAAACGGGCAAGAGAAAAGGTTTTAGAAAGTAAGGCAAGAATGAAGATTTGTGCTTGGGTTTGATCTTCCTTCCAGGCAAGTGTCCTTGCCAGAAGGGGGATTATAACCTTGGATACACTGGGGTCCTTCCAGTTCCTTCTTTGCCTGCAAGTCGGAAAAAAGATTTGGGATCAAAGTTCACCAGTGGAGCTTATACCTGCAGGGTGTAGATGCAAAGCCACTGGCTCAGCAGGAGCTGCCCTCAGTCACACTTTGGTTTGTTTCACTCATTTCTTTTTCTCCTCTACCAATGGGAACACTGCTTGGATTTGCAGCCTTGTTGCCCACAGACTCGCAAAAACCCCAAAATACCTTGACTGCATGTGCTGTGAGTTTGCTTGGTGCTGGGACTGGTATGGGCACCCTCAGCTATTCCCAAAGGACACTCGCACCCCAGCCAGCCCCAGACCACCTCTCAGCAGTGACACCATGCAGGTGGAGACGTGGGTGGGTGCACGCTGAGCAAAAGCATCATTCTGGCTCCAGTTTGACATGTCTCTGCTGGGCTGAGGGACGCATATCTCCAGCAGGACATGCTGCTAGAAGGTTTTCCAGTACCCTGCGCAATTTTGGGGCTCCTCCATGCAAGGCAACGAGACACTGGGGAAGGAGTCAGCACCAGCAATTTGGGAATCCCAGACACCCAAGTCCTTTGGTTTGTACAGGACTCAGCCTGCCTGGAGGTTCCTGAGGAAGGGGCAGCTCTGGGCTTATGCGGCCACTGGCCTGTGACCTCCGAAAAATATACCTGATTTCTCAGCCAAGTCCCCAGTGTTGGGTCGGTCCAGATCCTGACTCCGGCAAGAGCTGCAGAGCTCGGCCAGACTCTATGTGACCCTGGGGACTGGGAGCAGGGTACAGATCCTTCGCCTGGCTGTGGGATCAGTGCTGCTCCCAGGCAGGACTGAGACTGGGAATGCGATTAGGGTTGGGATTGAGAGAAGGGCTGGGGGCTTCTTCCTCCCATGGACAACAACATGTGGTCCTGTGAACAGTCTCAGCCCAGCCCATGACCAAAAAGCAAGTCCTTGCCCTTATCCCCTCCTGGTTCACGCACAGCTTGAGCTGCCCATGAGGCAGACAGGGGCTGTGGACCTGCTAGGGACACTTTTGCAGCTTCACGCCATCCCAAATGTGCTTCTGGCTGCCACAGGGACAGTGTTGCTCTCCAACCAACCCCTCTCTCTGCCTGCTGTTCCTTGCCCTCACTCTGCAGAATAACCACAGGACCTGCTGTCCTGCTGTGCTCCCTCAGGATCATGTCGGGACCGCCCCGGGGCTTTTATTACGACGGAGATCAGTGTTATGCTGTAGCAGCTCTTGAGTGCATCATGGGACTGCTTGTGCATTGCTCATGGCTGGCCTACGCTTGTGGCTCATTCTAATCCCAAGTATTGAGTGCTCCTGGATGCATCTCCCCTTGCTGTTGGCCAAAGATCTTGAAGATGGGGTCAGAAAACCCTGTCCCTAATCCCTCCCTTTGGACCTTGGCCCACTGCAGTGTCTCCAGGCTCATTCCGTTCTTCCTGTTATTTCCCAACCACATATGGAGCTGCAATGCCGCCCATCAGTGCTCCCAGATGTGCTCGTCCATGTTTAACAAAGACATTTAGAAGCCCTGAGCCCCACCACCAGCAAATCCCACCATCCCCAGGCACCGCCTCCCAGGGCCAGCCAGATAGTCCCTTCTCATGCTCCAGTTTCTCCACTAATCACTTATTCAACCTGGGCAGCGCTCACCCAGGTGGCCCCACATCAGATGTTTTTGCTGGAAAAGGTGGGTTAGAAGAAGCTCTCTCTTTTGTCTGGGAAAGCGGCTATCCTGTATTCCCAAGTCAGTAACACACTCCCCATCTTCTCATCTTTGTTCCCCACCTGCCACTTTTCCCCCAGTGAATATTTAATTTCACCTGCATGTTCCCCAGGGTGGGGACAGGCTTTATTACCCAGCTGGGATGGGGCTGCCACCAGGACCTGTCTTTCTTGAGGACCCTGAGCCTGCAGCTCTTCCTGGAGCAGGAGGAAAGCCCTGTCTCCTTCATGTCACTGAGTTGAAGTCAGTGTCCACATCAGGTGCAGGGGGTGTAGAAATACATGCCAAAAGGCGACAGATCCCTCAAGCGTGCTGATGGCACATCCTCATTCAGCTTTACCCTGACCCAGGCTCTCAGTGTTTACCCAGATATGGGGTGAGTAAAAGGCACTAGCACGTTGGGAGTTGGGACTCCTGATCTGGTTTCCCCCCTTTGCCTGTGATATCCACCCACTCCTCTGGATGCCTTTACCGTGCCTCATCTCATAGGTACACCTGGTTCTTCTCTGTCTTAGCCCCATAACAGAGGTGACACCTTATACACAGTCTGTAAACATGCAAAACTGGCATTAAATCGTGGGGAACTTATTGCTCCCTCATCTCGAACCCTGGCCCTGCATCTGATTGATTATATGATTATTTCATGTTACTGTAAGTGTCTGGTCGTGCTGAGGGCCTCTATCCCTCCTGCTATCAAAGTAGGCCCCCTAAAATTTCACCACGTGCCTCTGTCCCTGGGGACACTCAAGGCAACATGAATGGATGGAGAACAGCCCTGTGGAGAAGGACTCAGGGATACTGGTGGATGAAAAATTGGACATGAGCCAGCGAAGAGCAGACACGGCACCAGAGGCATGAGGACAGTGGGATGCCAGAGGCACTGGGCAGCCTTGCTGTCTTCTGGAGCGCAGGGCCCCAAGACCAGGCATTGCTCTTCCTCCTTCCTGCCTTGCTGTGCGACACAGCAACAATAAGGAGCGTGTCAGAGTGCAGGGAGGTGGTAGGGCAGCAGGGCAGCAGAGGTGGTGGGGTGGCAGGTAGCAAAGGTGGCAGTGGCAGGGTGGCAGAGTGGCAGGACAACCAGGCTGGGCTGGGCTGGCTCCCCACGCAGCTGCTTGTGCATTGAACCTGCTCGTTCAGGCAGACTATTGCTTCACAATCTGGAGTCCCACAAAGGTGACATCCAAAATCCACACGTTTCCTCAGACAAACAAGGCTACATTCATCTCATGGTGTTAGGAAATCCCTCATTCCATCTTCTGTCACAGAGAAAGCCCTCCCTACCCCTCGCTTTCTTTTTCTCACTGAATTCATTCATGCCTGGAGCTCATTTCATGGTCCTTTCCAGGCACTGCCCACCTGGGGTGACTATTTCAGCACAGGCGCCTGCTCCTCCCCAGGGATGTGGCTGGGTTCCCCCTGCGAGGGGCTGGGGGTGCCCGCACAGTGTGGCCAGAGGCACTGACACCCTTCCCTGCCCTGCTCTCCTCAGGTGGTGCCTCCTGTAAATGGGACACAATGAGGAATGACAGCTCATGGGAGCCTCTCCTTGCTGGGGCCGAAGCAGCCAGCGTCTGACCCTGGCCAGGCTGAGCTCAGGATAGTGGTGGTAGAGTGCTCCCCACCTGAACACACCATTGTGGAGAAATTTCTCTGGCTATACATGGGTTTGTGTGACTGTCATTTCCCTTGTATGCCTGGGAGTGTTTGCAGCCCAGCATGTCACAGCTCTTGGTGCCTACCTGTTTGCACTGGAGGTTGAGTGACACCAGTGATTGGTCAGGGGTGGGAACAGGCTCGCTTGGACCTTGGTTCAACTCCCTCACAGGGTGGCAAACGCAACCCTGTGCAGAGAAGGAGGAACAGCCCCTCTTGCAGTGGGAAGGGATGCAAACCCCCCCTTCATGTTATGTACAGGCAACCTGGGAACAGGGTAGCTAAGTCTGCATGAGACCAAGGTATGGAAGACACATCTCCACTAAAATCCCAGGAGGGTCCCACCACACTGAGTAACTGCCTGCCAGAAAGGGGCTTGCTCCAAAGCCCCAAAGGCAAAATAAGGATGAGCAGCAAAGGACCCCTTCTACCCCCACAGGGCTCTCCCAGCCCCATCTCTGCTCACTACCATTCAGAAAAGAGATTTTTCATTCCTTTTCAGACTCTGGAGACCTCTTCTCACTGGTCATCTAGTCTAGAGGAGAAACAGGAGGTTTGGCAGCTATTAAGAAAGGGATTAATTGCAATCCAGAGAAGATCTTTCTGCTTCTGTGTTAATCCCTGGTGTGGTTGCATCTGTGAGGGTTGCAGATGTGTGCCTTGGAAATACTGGATGGGTAAAGAGAGTGGCAAGAAGAGTCAGGAGTAGGCAGATATGTCCCTGTGGAAACTTGAGAAGAGCCTTAAAGTCAGCAGTGATGCAGGAAGGCAGTGGAAACGATGTTCTGCTAATCCTCAGAGACAAAACTATGGTCTTCTGTATTAGCAGCAGCAGCAAAGGGGAATCATTTTTTCACATAAATCAGTATATTAATGTCTTGGAGTTGATTGACACAGGTTTTCCAGAGCTTAAATGCTTAATGAGTTGAAGTGAGGAGGTAGACATACCTGCAAACAGACTCAGAGGGTGAACGCAGCAGTCCCGTGGAGAAGCCCTGCTCTGTGGTGGTGGGCCCTGGCCAGATGAGGGTCACTCTCTGTGCCTCAATTTAGCCATTTTCTTCCCCAGACTCTGCTGCCGTTCAGTGCTTCAGGGAACAAAACTGGCTCATCCCCTGTGGAACCTCCAGCAGCAGACCTTCCATGTCACAGCATTACATTGCGGCCAATGGCCTCTGGACCACAAGTCCTCGGCACAGGCTGGGCCCCTCAAGCACCTCTGCACCCCAATACCACAGCGATAGGCAGGAAGCTCTGCAGAAACCCCAGCACTGGTGCAATGTGTGCTACATGCAGGGCAGCTGTGAGTAGCAGGAAAAGTGGCTTGCTTTGAAAAAAAAAAATGAGGCAGGCTGCAGGGAGCTGAAGCGTGACTCTGCAGCCTGCAACCCAGCTGGACTGGAAGCCATCTCCTCCTTCAGCCTCCTCTCCTTGGTGATATCTCATTGTTTATTATTTTGTTCACTGTTTTATCCCTTTGTGTAAGCAAGCTCAAAACGTTCTTCTCAGAGCCAGGGGCCCAACCTTCCTTGGCTCACCGCTCCATGTAGAAATGCATTACATTATTCACTTGTGACCATATTATTAAAAACAATCTCAATATACGTCCAGGCTCCTCAGGGCTGTCACAAACTCCTTGTAATGATTAAAAGCAGTTATATATTCATAGCTGTTAATCATGGTAAGTGATACGCTTTCTCTGAGTTTTTCTGTTGCTCAGGGTGTTCTCACCTCCCACCAAACCCACCTCTGGGCTGAGCCCTGTGGCAGGGAGGATGCCCAGGGAGGCCGGTTGAGGCTGAGCCCTGGGTCAAGGACAGTGCCTGGTGGGGTGAGAAGGTGGGACTGACCCCGGGGCAAGGCCCATGCCCAGGGCGCCGGGATGGGGCTGAGCGCTGGGTCGAGGACCATGCCCGGAGGGTGTAGAAGGGCCTGATCCCGGGGCAGGGGCGGTGCCGGGAGGGAGCTGAGCCCGGGGCAAGGGGGACCCCCCAGCCCGGGGCCGACCCCCCGCAGCCCCGGGGGAGCCCGGTGTCCCGCCCGTGTGGGCCGGGGCGGCGGTGACTCAGCCGGGAGAGGCGGGCGAGGAGGAGGAGGAGGAGGAGGAGGAGGAGGAGGAGCAGCAGCAGCAGCAGCAGGAGCTGCCGCAGCCGCCGCGTAGCTGCTCACCTGCCCCCGCTCCGGCCCCGCCATGGCCCGCCGGGTCGCCGCCGTCCTCCTGCTCCTCGCCCTCGGCTGCCTCCTGGGCATCCTCCTGCTCTGCCTCGGCTCCGGGGACACGCGGGGCCCGCCGGGCTTCAAGGTGAGCGGGGCCGGCACGGGGCGGGGGGGGGGGCACCAGGCGCGGAGGGGCCGGGGGCAGCGGGCGCCGTGGGCGGCCCGGGCATGGGGAGGTCGCAGTGGGCACCCCGATCCGCGGGATGCCCGGGGCGGGAGAGGCTCCGGCATCCAGGGGAGGCCACCGGGGATGGGGGGACACCGAGCCGGGGGGCGGGGGGGTGGCAGGGAGCAGCCCGTCACCACCCCCCCCCCCTCCCCGGGCTGTGCAGGGACGGGGCTGCCCCTGCCGCCAGGCCAGCAACGAGCCCCCCGGCCGCGGGGCCACCCGGCCGCCCATCCCCGGCACCTCAGCCCTGCACTTCGAGAGAGGAATCTTTTGGACACACTGAAAACTGGCAGCGGAGTGTCCGGGTGCGGCCCCCCCAGGCCAGAGCAGCCGTGTCAGTGTCTGCTCCTGAGGGTCTGTCTGGGTTGGGGCACCCCTGCACGCCCCCAGCACCGCCCGGCATTCCGGAGCTCCAGCTGCATCGCCCGGGCCAGTGCTGCTGGATGAGAACTGCACTTCCCTATGAAAATGAGCTGCTTTTTTTTTCTTTTTCATTGTAAATTCAGATGCTGAAAGGAGTTCCCATGCAGTTTCTCATTGGCCAAGTCCCCCAGCTGAATCTTCTGCAGCCCAAGTCTTTTGTTTTAAAAAAATGCATATGCTTTTCAATGATAGATGGAGCTATCCCGTGAGAAGCAGGCTCTTGTCCTGGAAAATGGTTCATCCGAAACCCCCTTTTTCTCATCTCAAGCAATTTGCTTGGAAACTTTCTGAGCCTGCCTGAATGCCAGATGTGTTGTCTTCTCTCTGGGTTCGTCAGATGTAATGAAGATGAGGTTGAGAAAGTGAGCTGGCTTAGCCAAGACAATACTTGCTGCTGTTAGTATAACTAGCAATGATTAACTCTTTCATTGTGAGACCTTTCTTTGCCACCCATTGCCATGTGCTGGGGCATCTTGGGCAGTGCCCTTAGCTGGTTTCAAAATGGATTTTGTCTCTTTGGACACAGGGGAATTAGATGGATTGGTACTGAGAGCCCTATGTGCAGCCTGGGAAGCCTTTTTGCCTCCTGGTTCCAAACTGGAGCTTTGGTTTTAATCCAGATGTAACCCCAGAAATTTAATTTTTGTGCTTTTTGTGCTTTTTCTCTCTCCGAGTGGTAGCACCTTCCAGTCTGCAGGCAGTGGTGCAGTTTGGGGCTGAGCATCCCCAAGCATTCACGTGGGTCCTGGCCCTGCTCCACCCAAGGCTGCGCTGCCTGGCTGGGGGACCTGGGGTTCTGCACCATTCCTGGATGTGCCAAGTGCATGCAAGGCCCAGCACAGCGCACGTGGTGAAGTGCTGCGCGCCAGAGCTCAGCACCAGCGTCGCGGTGGTGCCTGTTCCTGTGGGGCTGGTGCCAGGTAGTCACCAAGGTGTTTGCTTTTGCACAAAGCTCAGGGCTGTTTTGGGTATGCAAAGGTTTGTCTTAGTCTAACTCAGCCCAAAATATGCCAATACAGTTTAGAGGAGGTTGGTCTTGCTGTGGGGGACCCTGGGCACATCCTCCCACCTACCTGGGCAAGACGTGGTCTTTGCTGGCTCAGTCCACATTAGCAGCAGCTGCTGAGTGATAGCACTGTTCACTGCTGAGCTACAGCTCCATGTCTTCCCTTTCAAGCTCCTTTGCTTGGAATATAGCACTAAAAATACCCTGGATTAGTTATCCTGCTGCTGGAGAAACTGATCTGAGGAGCACAGTGTTCCCCTTCCCTCGTGGGTCCTCAGCGGGGCTTACGGCACCACCGCCTGATGGCTTGGACCTGTTGCCTTCTCTTGACAACCCTTTTTTTCCTTCTTTTGGCAAATCTCTTTACTGGCTGTTACAAAGCCTGCTGGACTATTGCCCTGCCAGCCGTCCTGGGGAAGCTGTGGTTCCCACGGCAGGAAGGAAACCTGTCATAACCCACTGCAGACCTTGGGGTCCCTTGGGTCTTGCCACCCTCAAGGGAGGTGGGATGTTGTGGGGCAGGGATGAGCCCCTGCTGCACTATGGGGCAGCTCGGAGAGCCCATGGGGTGGACAGCTGGCAGCCCAGACGTGGCCACGGGGCATGGTACCAGGCTGCAGCAAGTTGGGCAGTGCCCAGTGTCCCCCTCTGCCTCCTCCCCTGGGGTGTGGGACATTTCTGGGCAGAGCCATGCACTCACTAGGAGCCCTGAATCCTACCCATGACGTTATGGCCCCGTGGCCTTTGGGGACATCACCACCCTCGGCATCCCCCCTGCAGGGGCTTTGGGATGGAGGAGCCCTGGCTCGGGCTGGGCTGAGCAATGCTGTGGTGGGGCAAAGCCCGCATGGCCATGGGTGACCCAGGAGGCAGCGGGGCCAGGGGTGGCACAGCGACACTGTCCCAGTGTGGGGCCATGCCGTGAACCCCTGTGTCCCCCAGCCCTGTGGCGTCACCAGGGTCTGGTCAGGGGGGTCCTGTTGTTAGAAAAATCCTTCATCCCCGTGCCACCAGGAGATGCTGGGGTTGGGGACTGTCCCGTGGGCTGGGGCCAGGGCTACAAACATGTGCAAGACCCTGCCAAGCCCCAGAGTCCTGTCAGGCACACATGGCAGGGTGGATGAGAGAGATATTGGAAGCCAGGTGCCAGTGCAGGATCATGCCAGGGAATCCTTGTGTCCCTCCAGCCCTTGTTTCCAGCCCACTTATTGGCAGGCGCAGAATGCCTCAGCTGGAAGAGCTGAGGGCAGTGCTTACGCTGCAAATCACTAAGAAGATGGGCTTTCAGCTGGGTTTCTCCCTCCCAGGGCTTCCTGTCTGCTGGGTCCCTGCCTGTGCCCGTGCCTGTGCCTGTGCCTGCCCTGCCTGTGCCCCTTCATGGCCGCGAGCCACAGCTTGGCCACAGATCGTGCCTGCACGGCAGCTTGCTCTGCCCTGGGTGGTGCAATGGCCCCGATGCCTGAGCACAGGGGCTCTGACCATCACAGGGGCTGGCACCATCACAGACCTGCTGTGGGTGACCCTGTCCCCAGTTTCCATGCGGGTGCTGGAGGCGTATGTGTGCCTTTGGGTCCGGAGGAAGGGATGGGACCTCTCCTTCATCCCTGGGGACCCTCTTGGTTCTCCAGGTCAGCCTCAGCCCCTTTGTGTGCACACGCCTGTACAGGTGCCTTCCCCTGATCACCGCTTCCAGTGCTGCCCCTCGGGGACAGGCTGGGGTGCAAAACCCTGCAGCCCCCCCAGGGACCAGGGCAGAGGGGGCTGGCATGAGGCTGTGGCAGCTCCTCTCATGCTGGGGCAGCTGACGAGTGAGCCGTGGCATCGGCGACTGGCTGGGCGCTGGGCACTCCCTGCGGCTGGCAGCACCCACCGCGCTGTGGTGGTTTGTGTTGTCGCACGTCGTTAGCGAAGCTGAGCCCAAGCACTGCTGCTTCCACTGCTGGGGCCGGGCCACCGCCGGTCAGGGGGGGTCCTGTGGACCATCCCTCGCTCATAAGTCCTGTGGCTGCTGCCCATATTTGCCACCCCGCACCTGGCAGCGACGGGCTCTGCCTGTGTAGAGGCGAGGGTCCGAGAGGAGAGACCCCCACTGTGACCCACAGGCGTTGGTGGGAAAGGGCACTGTGATGCCCCTGCATCGGGCGGCTGGTTCTGCAACCTGCCCTGGCAGTGTCAGTGTCACCCCCAGCGTGACACCTCCCTGCAGGGCTTGCCCAGGGTGCGGGATTGGTGCCACCTCTTGCTGCTGGCTGCCCGCAGAGTCTCAGTTGCAGCCACGTGTGTTCCACTTCCCCGGGCCTGAGCAGGCAGCGCAGCTGCCCCAGGCACACACACACACACACGTGCCTGCACGGGTGCACACACGCATGCGTGCCCACATGCACCATGTGTGCACACCTACCTAAATGCATGTACACACAGACACACGTGCACCCACATGCACACAAACACATTGGCACCCCTGTGGGCATGTACGCCTCACCTATGCACAGCCACATGCTTGCACCTCCACACCTAAATTCACACACGTGTGTATGTCCATGCACACACACCCCACCATGCATGATGGCAGGCACACACACCACCTGCATACATCCGTGCACATGTGCACCTACATACGTGCAGCCACCATGCATGCAACCTCCCCCCACCCGTGCCAGCCCATGCATGCACCTCCGTGTCAGCCCTCTGTGGGGCTGGAAGCAGGGCCCAGCTGAGTCAGCCCTGACAAAGGTGGGAAGAAATCCCCTCAACCAGGTTTTTCCCCACTCCTCGCAGGCTCCCAGGGCTTGTCCTGCCAACCCTGGGTCCAGCCGTGTGTCCAAGCTCCCATGGCCATGTCCGTTCCTGTGGCAGGGTCAGGCTGGCATCCCCAGCACTGTTCCTTGTGGGCTGTCCTCATTCCTGGTGTGTGGCACTAGGTGTCCCTGGTGCTGTGGGTCATCCTCCCTGCCTCTTGATCCATTTCTTAGCTCCTGCCACACCGTAGGTATCCCCATCTCCAGCCTCACATCCCCAACACAGGCTGCAGCCCCCACATGGCATCCCAGGGCTGGGAACCCCTCTTGGGGTTCCAGCTGTGCACAGCCTTGGGTTTGGGAGCGACCTGTCGATGCTGCTTTCCCTTTGGGGACAGCATTGTCACCCTGCTAATGCTAATGTCACTCCATGTGCTATCTGGGGTGGTGCGGTGCCCTGTGAGGACACTGGGGACATCTGCATGGTGGCCACAGGGCGCATGGGCACATGTGTGGCAGAGGTGGGCAAGGGCTGCGGTTGGACCCTCACTGGGTCCTTTGTGCCAGCACCCACTTGCGAGGACTGGGACAGTAAAGGAGACGTGCTGAGGGGACTGTGGGGCTGGGAGCCAGTGGTGACATGCCAGTGGGCATCCCCTGGGACAGACGGCTTTGCTGGGGCAGACTCAGCATCCTTTACTGCTTGTGCTTGTGCCTGGCAGGTGCCGGCCCATCCCAAGGTGCAGGGGTACCCACAGGCTCAGGGGCAGGCAGGCAAGGCAGAGGGTGCTATGGTGGGGAGGGACTGGGGGGACACTCGGTGCCAGGGGGTGCGTGGCCCATGGCACGCTGGGCAGAGAAGGGGGCTGAGAGCTTCCCCGAGGCTGCCCAGAGCACTGACCCCAGCACCCAGCCCAGAAGTGGCCCAAACTGGGAGTCCTGCTTCCCAGCTTTGTGCTTTAGAGAAGCAGTTGGGCAGGGGTGCTGTCACAGCCCCCCTTCCTCCTCTCTGCAGTGTTCAGTATTGCTGGGATCTGGCCCCCCACACCAGTGCCATGGCACACAAGCTCCAGTCTAGCTACAGATGGGGATTCTCTGCTGGCTAGTAGCTTTTGGCCCAGGGCAAGCCCCTGATCATTAACGGGAGCCAGGGAAGGCTGGAGGTGGGTCACCCATTGGAAATGGTTCCCTGGGGGTACCACTGGTGTGGGGCCTTGAGTTCATGTAGGAATGAGGGTTGCCTATAAGCAGAGATCCTAGGCATCTCTGTCTGTGCCCTGACGCTTTATTTCTGCTGCCTGAGCAGGCCAAAACCCAACCCTGCAGCCACATGGGCTGGAGCCCACTCTGCAGCTGGCAGGGACAGGGATGGATGGGGACAAGGATGGGACCAGGGGCACCCACCAGGCAGGGCTGGGGTGGCTCCCAGGTATTGGAGAGGGAAAGGAGCTGGCTGCTGCAGCCCTGGGACTCCACCCGGATCCGGGCAGGGCATGCAGCAGACAGAGCTTTTGTACAAGCCAGATTTAATCCTTAGGTGGTTTCATGGCAGAGGTACTCAACCTGGGCAGCGCTGGATCCCGCCTTGCTTTCCCCAGACACACAGCCTCCTCTCTGGCAGCGAAGCAGCCCCAGCGCCGGTGGGGCGGTGGAGGGGGGCAGCACAGGCAGCCCCGAGCCCGTGGGTGGTGGGAGGCGAGGGAGAGGGGTCCGCCTGACAGGGATGAAGGCTGCATGGGGTAGCCCAGCCCTGGGAGCTGGGTAACCTTGTTTGGCAGGAGGGAACGGGGTTATTTATAGCCGGAGAATGGCCGAGCCATACAAGGGCAGGAGAGATGAGGTGCCTAGCTGTCCTTCTTTGGCAAGCTGCATCCCTGAGGGACCACTCCCAGGTGTCCCTCGCTCCTCCACTGGCCCCAGGGACCTTCTAGCACAGCTCAGCACAGATGTCTGCTGGCCAGGAGGATGCTGCGGGGAGATGGGAGCAAGCAGTGGGGGAAGAGCCTCCCAGTCTCTGCTCAAGGAGGCAAGGGGCTCCTCATGCCCAAAAAAGCCAGAGTCCCTCTGCTGTGCCAAGCGGCATCCTGGGGTGGCTAGTATCCCTGGCTGGGGAGGGCACACACTCCCAGCTGCATCCTGGGCAGGGTCCCATGCAGGCGGGCACGGGCAAGGCCACGCCAATGCTGAGCTGAATGGTGCCCACCTCTGCCGATGATCTTGAAGCTGCTGGGCAGGGCACTGCCAGGACAGGACTGGCCGACCACAGCATGTTGTTGAGGCCCAGCGCCTTCCTTTGGGATGGCCTGGGGCAGCTGAGGGGTCTTCTGCCTCCAGGCCTGACCTACTGCCTCCGCTCCCCCCGCAGTATGGCATCGTGCTGGACGCCGGGTCTTCCCACACAGCCATGTTCATCTACAAGTGGCCTGCAGACAAGGAGAACGACACCGGGGTGGTCAGCGAGCACAGCATGTGCGATGTGGAGGGTAAGGGCTGTCTCAGTCCCCTGTCTGGCAGGAGGGTCTGTCACACCCTCTGTGGGCAGGGCACTGTGATGGTGCAAATGACCTTGCAATGCCTATCTGCCTCCTTGTGTACCAGTGCACTGAGGTGTTATAAGGGATCTAGCTCTGTTCCCAAAACCTCCCCATCTCCTCTCCAAGGCTTGCAGCCATGCATGCCTGTGGTTTATCTTTTCCTGGCATATGTTGAACTGCCAGCAAACAATTCAGTTCCCTGCCTAACCCAGTGAGGAGTGAGAGGTGGTTTTCCACTCTCCATTTAAGCCACCTTTCCCAGGCTGTCAGCCAACAGGGGATGTGGCATGGGCAGGGAGATATGGCTGGACTCTGGATGGCTCCATGCCCACAGAAACCTGCAGCACCTACCTTTTTAAGGGCCTGGGAGGGGAAAAGCTGCCCACCGAACATCTTCCCACTGAGCGTCATCCCACCACCTGTAGGGACCAGTGCTGTTTCCTTTCCACAGGTCCCGGCATCTCCAGCTACAGCTCCAACCCTCCAGCTGCTGGGACAAGCTTGGTGCAATGCCTGAACCAGGGTCTGAGAGATGTGCCCAAGGAGAAGCATGTGGGCACCCCGCTCTACCTGGGTGCCACAGCCGGCATGCGCCTGCTCAAGTGAGTGCTTGCTCTGGCTGTGCCAGCTGCCTGGGGGGAACTGCCATGTCACCCTGTCATCTTGCCACCCATGGCAGGGGTGGGGATGGTGAAGGACGTCTGCAATGTTGCCCCTTTGCCAGGTGAAGCTCCTAACCCTCCCAGCTGCCTGGCTCCGTGTTCCTTACAGAGGTGCTCCTGCCTTTCAGAGCAGGAGATGCTCTGCAGGGCACAGCCAGCACGTATCTGGGTGGAAAGGGGCTGGTGTGGGGCCAGCACGAGGATAACCCACCCAGTCTTTTTGGCAAGCCAGGAGGAAAGTCAGCCTGCACCCACTGCCAGTCTGATGGGACGGAGTGAGGTTACCCCATGAAAACAACACAGAGGAGGAAGTTGTGCCCGCCTCTCCCGGCCACAGGGTATGGCTCAGGAGGAGGGAACACACCTCCACCCCTGCTGCTTGCCTCCTTCTCCAGCCGAGTCAAGGGGAATTAGCTGGGTTTTTTGGGGGGACATCCCCACAGGTACCTGAGTGAGACCCACCTGCCTCCTGCCCTGTGTGCCATGGCAGGGCTGGGCCCCGAGGGCTGTGCGAGCATCGGGGCCTCCACTCACAGCACCCCAGCACAGCCCTGCCACTCTGCCCTCTTGCCTGGCCCGCAGCATCGCGAACCCGCAGGCGTCGGATGCCGTCCTCAGCGCTGTGGCAGCCACGCTGAAGTCATACCCCTTCAATTTCCGGGGCGCAAAGATCCTGTCGGGGGAAGAGGAAGGGGTCTTCGGCTGGGTCACCGCAAACTACCTCCTCGAGAACTTCATCAAGGTGGGCAGGGGATTGTGGTGCCCAGCGGGGATGGTTGTGGCGACCAGGCTGTCCTGCAGCTTATCACATCCTTACACTCACTCTTGTCTTCCTTGCTCAGCGTGGGTGGCTTGGGGAGTGGATTCAGCCCCAGAAGAAGACCCTGGGGGCCATGGACTTCGGGGGTGCTTCCACACAGATCACCTTTGAAACCAGGGACACCATTGAAGACCCCAGAAACGAGGTGATGCTGAAGCTGTACGGCCAGGAGTACAAAGTATATACCCACAGCTTCCTCTGCTATGGAAGAGACCAGGTCCTCAAGAGGCTGCTCTCGAAGCTCCTCCAGGTACTGGTATGCGCTTGATGGGGATACTGGCTGTCATCACCCCACTGTTGCCTCCTGACTCTGGTGTTTATACAGGGTTGTCCCCCAGCCCTGGCTCTAGGACAGCCC
The DNA here is from genome assembly GCF_018691265.1 of Tyto alba. Classification (NCBI taxonomy): domain Eukaryota; kingdom Metazoa; phylum Chordata; class Aves; order Strigiformes; family Tytonidae; genus Tyto; species Tyto alba. The sequence goes on along the minus strand of NW_024881273.1, from coordinate 13,006,728 downwards.
CTTCAGGCCAGCTGTACACCTTTCCCAGCCAACTCTTGGGTTTTGCCCCCAACCCCCTCCTGTGGTTTCAGGGCTTCCTCCCACCCTCTTCATAAGGTGCTGTACCCCTTGGCCAGAGCCAAGACATCCCGAGTCATCTCGAGACACTTGTGGCAATGCCAGCTCCGCATCTCACTGCCCAAGCTCCCTTGCAACTCCCCAGAAGGGAAACACAGGCAGGCAGGCAGGCAGTGGTGCCGGTGCTGTGCAGCAGCAGTGGGGGAGCCAGGGCTACGGCACAGATCACACGGCCCATGTGTTGCTTCTCTAGCAGGCTGAGAGCTACCAAGCCACTGTCCCCAATCCCTGCTGGCCCACGGGCTACCACAAGAGCCTGTCACTGAGCAGCGTCTACAACAGCCCCTGCACAGAGAAGGAGAGGCCAAGCCTTGCCCTCAACACCACTGTCACTGTTGTTGGCACTGGGAACGGGAGCCTGTGCGCTCTGCACGTCAGCAAGCTCTTCAACTTCACCACCTGCTCCTTCTCCCACTGCTCCTTCGATGGCATTTTCCAGCCTGAGGTTTCAGGAAACTTCATTGTAAGTCCCGGCATGGAGTGGGGTGGTGGGTGGGCAGATGTCCCCAACCCCCCGGCATCACAGAGTGGCAAAGCCCCAGCTCTGCAAGAGCAGTCTCTTGTTCCCACCATGCCAGTCAGAGCAGCTGTTCATGGTGAGAAGGTTTGCTTCCAGTCTGTCCCACAGCTGCCTCCTTTCCTCCATCAGGCCTTCTCTGCCTTCTTCTACACGGTGGACTTCATCCAGACAGTGATGGGGAGAACTGTGCGCTTGCCCAGTGACCTGAAGGATGCTGCTGAGATTATTTGTGCCACCAGCTGGAGTGAGGTGAGCCCCGCAGGCACTGCATGGAGGAGAGGGCTGCCTCGTTTGGGGCATCACCCGGGCTCTGAGAGCAGCCCTTGGAGGGGGCTGGGTGTCCTGGCACCCATGGAGTCGGGGAAGGGTGGGTGATGGCTCTCACATGGGACCAAGAGAGACTCAGGTAGGTATGGGCAGCACCTTGGCCAGCCAGATGTAACCATCCAGAGCTTCAGGCCATGGCAACAAAACCTGGACCCTGCTGGCTTGACCCCTTTTCTCTCTCCCTCCATGCATCCCGTCCAGCTGCTCCAGAAAGCCCCCAAGCTGGAGAAGAGGCTGTCGGATTACTGCGCTGTCAGCACATTCGTTTATTTGCTCACCACCGAAGGCTACAACTTCAACAACCATTCCTTCCCCAACATTGCCTTCCAAAAGAAGGTAGGTAACACCAGAGCACATCCCCATCCCATGGTACCTGCCTGTAGTTAGGCCAAAAAGCACTGCAGGAGTGAAGATCCCACACCAAGGAAGAGCCAAGGAATGTGAAGAAAGATCTTGGGGAACAGGGGAAGGATGGAACTCCCAGGTTTTGGGTGGATCTTCTGGGAGATGGAAAAAAGCAAGCTGAGCTGACTGTGGGGTGATCATGGAGACAGGAATTTCAAGGTCCTCCAGGTCCTTCCTTGGCCCTCAAGACACCAGCCATCTCAAAAAACTCTTTGCCCTTGTTTGTTGGGAAGTTATCTCAGGGCAGGATCCCATCTTTGCCAAGTCTCCTCATCTGCACGCATCATGGGAGGGGCAGTGAGATCAGCAGTGGATGAGAACCTGCTCCCATCAGATGAGCCCAGCACAGCATGGGCTGGTCACTGCTTTGCCCCCGGGCTGGCTGGACCCACAGGCAAGCGAGGGCTCAGGGGGCTGTGAACTGCCTCAAACACCTCTTCTCCATTGGGATGACAGTAAGGTGATCCCTGGAATGTCTGAGGGCCATGGAGCTGGGTTGAGCAGGGTGGTGACCATGCCATGCTGTTTCCACAGGCAGGAGAAACCTCCATCGGCTGGGCCTTGGGCTACATGCTGAACCTCACTAACATGATCCCAGCAGAGAAGCCCTCTTCCCACAAAAGCATGCTGTACAACTACTGGGTCGTCCTCATCCTGCTCTTTGTGGTCACCACCCTGATATCTCTGGTGACTGCCATCTGCCTGCTCCGGCGCAGCAAGTCCCTTGCAATCTAACAGCAGAGACAGGGTGGGCCTTGTCTGCACGACCCAGCACCAATCCTTCCTACTGGAGTCTTCATGACCTCAACACTTGGGATGCCGCAAGTGCTCAGAGACGTCTTCCTCCAAAACCCGATGCTGCCTGTCCCAGAAGGAAAGCTGTCCCATTTTGCCCTCCCCTTGCCTTCAAGCTGCAGAAAGGGTGGGACAGAAGAGGACCGCTGTCTCTGCAGGAGAATGGTTTCCCAGTGTTACTCAGGGATGGACCTGGAGCAGGCTCGGGATTTGGATGTTCAGATCTGGGGCAGCTTTCTGCTGCCAGACCTGGGCTGGACGGGGCCAGTGAGTCCAGACAAGAGCACGATTTACTCTCACATGTATGGGGTGGGTGGGAAGTATTACTTATGCTGTCCTTATAGTTGACCTCGCTAGCACGTTCCTGGAGCATCAGCCCTGACTTCCAGGGAGCTCTGGGCATCACTCAGAGCCCATGCTGTCTTTCTGGATGATGTACAAAACCCACTGACCTTCCCAAGGGCCAAATCTTGGCCTGGACTTCCACTGGCCTCAGAACAGGGGCTTTGGGTAGACCCTTAGCAACCCATCCCTCAGGGTGACCTCTTCAGCAACCAGATGCAGTGCCTTTCCCATCCCTGTGGTTCCTAAGCCAGTCTCACCTTTGCCACAGCCAGAGCCTCCTCCATCCCCCAGCAATGGCACAAAAAGCCCCTGTGGCTCCCTGGAGCTTGGCTGTGCCAGCAGAGGCGATGGGCTTGCTGCAGGAGTGGGGCCTTGCACTGCTTTAGGATTTGAGTCCTGTACCACTCCACACCAGGCAGCTGGGAAGATGAGCCTTCATTTCCAAATGAGTAAAAACAGGGACATGCAAACATGCAGAAAGTTTGGTTTGGTTGGTTTTTTTTTTTTTTTTTTATAATCAGAAATAAATCTTTGTAACCACTCCTATGGCTCTGTGGCTCTTAATCAGCAGCGGGCTGATCAAGCCTGGCTGCCTCACAGGGCTGGAGCCACTTACATTGTCTACTTGGACACAGGCTGCAGGTCAGACTCTGCCTGTAGGTCTCAGTCCTTCGCAGCCAGCCCAGTGCTGAGTCCCCACCACGGTTTCATATGCTCCGCCAGCCCGGAGAATCTCCCAAGGTGGACCAAGATGGGCTTGAAACCTCACTCCAGACTCAGGCCCACCCAGAGGTGGAAGTTTCAACCAGCCATGGTTGCAAAGTTGAGGTTTCCCAAGCGCTAGAGGTCCAGTCACCCCAAAGGTGTGAGCAGGCAGTGCTGAAGCTGGCTCTGTCCCATGCATTCACCGCTGTGCTCATGGCCACAGCCTCCACACAAGGAAAACACATGGGGAGCCTCTGCTCCCAGGGGTGTGGGTCTGGCACCCAGCAGGGCAGGACAGCAGCCTGCAGGGTTGGCAATTTGGGCACACAGTCGCTGGCAGCTCCGAGTCACCACGGCACGCATCCAGCTGCACAGGACCCGTCCCGACTCCTCAAGCCCACCTGAAAAGAGCCTCCTGCCCTGCCATGCTCCTCTTCACGCCCCAGGAGAGGAGTGGCTTTAGCGAGAGTTGCAGTTCCTCACTGCTCTCCTCGCTCTCACAGGTGGCACCAGCTCTGCTCCACAGCTTTACTCACTTACCAACACCCTTTCCTGCTCCAGCGTGCTTGGCTTAACCTGCCTGTTCCCCTCATCCGCTTTGCTTTTAGTTGTTCCACTGGCTGCTCTCTGCACAGGGCAAACACAATTCCAGGTCAGATGATGTTCTGACACCCCAAACCCAGTTTACTCCCGGGGCCTCTCATGTCCCCAGTGCACGGACTCCCTCCTGTGGCGAGGCTCAGGGACTGTCTCCAGCTCTCTCACTGGAGCAGGCATTTCTGGTCTCTCAAGCTGAAATGCTGCTCCTTTGCTTTAAGAAACCAGCTACCTTCCAGAACCCAGGCTGGGTCTCCCCTTCCAAGAAATTCAGCCACAGCTGAATCAGTGCTGGACAGCCACCAAGAGCAGCCCATCTGCTCTAGTCATGACTTGGAGTTTGCTGTTACGAAAGAATGAAGTGAAAGAGGATTCCTAATATTCCCATGTGCCCCTCTGGGTGTGCCGGACTCATGACAGTACCATTCCGTTACGGACCTGGATGGAGCGCCTGGGACTGGCCAGGTGACATGCCCTAAGAGTAAGGCGAGCACCACACAGAGGGGCTCTGGGCACACGGGCACCCCCTTTGCAGGGGCAGAGGACACCCCCAGAGGCCATGCAGCTGCAGGGCTCAGCTCAGCCCCATTCAGGCAAGCGAGAAAAGCCTTGCTGCTATGGGAGCAGGGACACTACTGACCAGCTAGGCTCAAGAAACAGAGAGCACATGGCAACAGCTCTGCCCTCCCACAGCTTCGCCCAGACCCATCTATGCCTGCAGTCGTTTCACAGTCCCGTGCTGTCAGAATGCGAATGCCATGGCCTCAGAAGATCCAGAGCTCTCTGCTCCCAACATTTACTGCAGAGGTTGCCTCATGGTGACATTTACCACCTGCACCCTTGCTCTTCCTGTTCCATTGCCAGACTTCAATTTGTCCACACTGAGTGCTTTCAGCTCTCAAATTTTATTGTACCCTACCATGTGTGATGTGCAGAGGCCACCTGGGAGGCAGCAACCCCTACAGAGCCTCCACCACACTCTCACTGTAGGGTCGAATAATCTGAGCTCCTGGGCAGGGCCACAGAGCCCACCAGTCTCTGGCAGGCTGGGCAGGCAGGAAGGGGTGAAGCAGGACACAGGCACAACGCACTGTGCTCTGCTAGCTACTCCACAACATCCCCGTATATGTTCCTCCTCACCAGCGGTGCCACACTCTCTCTGTCCTCTGGGCTGGGCAGATTTTCTGCAACAGAAAGAACAAGCTCCCTGGACCCCGGACTATCCCAGCATATTTGCCAGGGATAGGCAGAGAACCACAGAGCCCTCGTGAAGCATTTAAAACCTCTTCAGCTAGGCCTAGCTTTGAGAGCTCACGGCACCAGTGAGAGAAAGCAGCCATGAGAACCATCCACTCCAGCTCTGCTCACCGCACCGAGGAACTGGGGTGTGTAGGTGCTTCCCTCCATCCCCTACCTTCTTCTTCTTCTTCTTCTTCCAGCAAACAAGCCCTTCATGGTGGCTCTTGTGAACCCACAAAGCAGGCAGGGCAGCAAGCAGAAGGAGGTGCTCCCACCCCGTGCTGCCAGCCCTGCTCAGGTACCTGCAGCGCAGGCGATGGCCCAGAGCATGGGGAGACGCGGGAGGCAGAGACCAGGCAGGGTGCTCCAGCCATCCTAGCACTGCTCCCATCCCTCAGCTGCAGGCTGACAGCGTGAGACTTACATGGGGATTTTGGCAACGACACAAAGTCATCAGCTTAATTATGAGGCAAGAAGAGTAAACTGGTGCAGCAGGGAAGAATCAGGCATGACAAGCCCAGGGAAAGCAGCAGCGAGAGATGTGAACATACCTGTGGGCCGAGACACCTACCAGCTGTGGCGAGCTCCTGTGGGGACTTGCCTGTCTCCAGGTAAATCCAGAAGTTGGAGCATTTCCTTGTCTCAGCTCTGGTTACCACATAGCTGGCAAGGGACCCTGTGGCTGAAGAGACCGAGACGCTCCCAAGAGCGCTGGCGGCAAAGGTATTTGCCAAGGACCGGTGGTGGGGAAAGCACCTGCCAGCTTATGAGCTGCCGCAGCTGCCTGTGAGGCTCCCAGGGCCGGGAGGTGCAGGGATGTGACAGGAGCCAGGGCCGGACATGCCCCGCTGTAAGGACAAACAGCCCTTCCGCCTGCCACCCGGCCCGGCTCCCGCCGCTGCCCCGGCCGCGGGCAGGACACTCACCCCCCGCCAGCAGAAGGCTCCACTGCAGGCTGTACGGCAGCTTCTTGTTCACCAGCTTCTGCACGGCGAAGGCGGCTCCGCTGCCTGCCAAAACCCGGGCGCCGTTACCGGCCGCGGCCGCGCCCGGGCTGCCCCGGGGAGCCGGGCCCAGGGGCCGGGCGGCGGGGGGAGCCGGGCCCAGGGGCCGGGCGGCGGGGGGAGCCGGGCCCAGGGGCCGGGCGGCGGGGGGAGCCGGGCCCAGGGGCCGGGCGGCGGGGGGAGCCGGGCCCAGGGGCCGGGCGGCGGGGGGAGCCGGGCCCAGGGGCCGGGCGGCGGGGGGAGCCGGGCCCAGGGGCCGGGCGGCGGGGGGAGCCGGGCCCAGGGGCCGGGCGGCGGGGGGAGCCGGGCCGGGCCGGGCCGTACCTGCCAGGAAGGCGCCGATGCCCTTCATGAAGGCGTGGGACTGGCAGGCGGCATACTGCGGCAGCGCCTGCGGACACACGCGGGGTCGGCGCGGGTGGCCGGGCCCGCCGCCCCCCCCCGCCGCCCCGGCCCCGGGGGCGCACCGGGTGCTTGGCGGCCACGCCGTCCTCCACCCGCCGCAGCCCCAGGTTCACCATGGCGCCGCCGCCCGGCCCCGCCCGCCCCTTCCGGCGCTGCCGCCATGGCGGAGCCGGCCGGGCCCTTCCACCGGCTGCGGGGCGGGACGGGCAGGTACCTCTGCTACTGCCGCCCCGGCCCCGGCCCCGGCGGCACAGTCTAGTGAGTGCGGGGCCGGGGCCGGGGCCGGGGCCGGGGCCGGGGCCGGGGCCGGGCGGCTCCGCCACAGCCACAGCCTGAGCCGCTGCCTCCCGCAGTGTGACCGACGGGCTGGAAGTCTGGGCCGGGGCTCCGGCCGCCCGCTCGCCGCTCGGCTGCGTACGTACCGGGGCCGGGGCGGTGGCGGGGCCGGGGGCCGGGGACCGGGGCAGGCCGGTTTTTTGGGACGTTCTCCCTCTCCTCCCCAGCCGTGCCAGCCGGAGGAGCACGGCGAGAAGCTGAGGTGGGTTCGGCAGCGGCGGGGACCCGGCCCTTCCGCCGAGGGCCCCGCTCAGCGCGGGCGCGTCTCCGCAGGGAGGCCGTGGGGCGCGGGGCGGCCGCGCTCAGCCTGGGCGAGGGGACGGCCACGCTGCAGCCGCGGAGCGAGGAGGCCCGGTGCTCAGCCCTGGATCTCATCAAGCTGCCCGTCGCCGAGGCGAGGAGCCAGCTCCAGGGGCTGGTGTTTGGCATGGCAGGGCGCATCGAAAGCCTGGAGAAACGCCTAGAAGGTCCGTGGCGGGGGTTGGAACGGGGTGAGGGTGGGAGAAGGGCAGGGAGCTCCCTGCCACCTTTGCGGTGTCACCCCCCCCACACCCAAAGATGCCCCAGGAAATCCAGCAAAGCCAGCAATGGGAGAAGGCTGGGCCTCCCTGGCCTAGCCTCAGGTGGTTTCCCTTCACTGATCCCGGGTAGACTGGCCAGAAGGGCTGGGCAGCAGAGGTGCTGCCTTCTTTTTCCTGTTTGGGCTGGCTAGGGTCTGTACCCGATCACCTCAGGCAGAAGAGATCCTGTGTGGGGCCAGAGGACACAGCGTTTTGTCTCTGTGCAGAAACGCAACTTTGTCCCCATGGCCAACGCCGTGCCGACATCTGTGGAGGGGGAGTTGCCTTCTAGAGGTCTCTAGTCTGGGGGTCTAGGAAGATCTTGGGGCAGCGGCAGCCTGGGTGGGTGTGCTGGAAGGAGAATGTGGCTCAGTTTGGCTGTGGAGGGGAGGGAGCTTGCTGGGGTTGCTTTGGAGCTGTGGGCATCGTTGGGGCGCGTTGTCACAAGCTGTGGCTCTGGTTCCTGTCTCAGCAGTGGTGGAGACACCGGCACCTTCCTGCAGCCCTGAGAAGAATGATGCCTGGAGCCAGCAGCGCTTCCTGCCAGGTAGGCAGTGGCCAGAAGACATCTCCCATGGTCCCAGTGCTTGTTTGCCTTTTCTTCCCCAGGAATCAGCTGGTCCTGTGCCCATGTGCTCTTCAGGACACTGAGTCCCCTCAGTTGTGGCTGCTGTCAGCTGCTCCGCTGTGCTGATGCCCTTCCCCTGTTGCAGAAGGGTCCAGGGCTCAGCGCAGTGGCTCTCGAGGTATCTGGGATGCACTGTGCTCAGGTCAGATGCTGGGCATTGCCAGGCAGGTTACTAGCCTCCAGGAGGTCAGGCTTTGCTGTTCTTCCTGCTGCTTTGGGAGAGACCAGGCTTGGCCCTTATTCACCTGCCGCAGATGCTGGGCCTGCCAGGCTGGGCTGCTAGAGGCTCACCCTGGGCATGGAGGGGCTTACAGGGCTGGTAAAGCAACTAGCTGACCTTTTGCAATCCCCATCCTGACTGAGGCAGACCCCAGCCCCAGGAAGAAGAGGGGTGCTGGCTCAGCTTTGCCGGCCAAGAGGAAGATCCCAGGAGAGTCTCTTATTAACCCTGGCTTCAAAAGGTAAGTGCTTCCCCAGGTGCAGTGATGGGGCTGGGCTGTGCAGGGATCCAGTGGATACTGCTCTGTAGTTGCATGGGAGCAGGGTGTGGGGCTTTGGGCTGTGATGTTCCCTCCATCTCTTCCTAGTAAAAAGGCACCGTCTGGAGTGGATTTTGAAGATTCTTGACCTGTGCTGTCCCATCCGCTGATGACAACCCTACCAGAGCCTTGTCAACCATGTGTGTGGCTGGTGGAAGAGGCTTCACTGCACCCTGGGTCTGCTTGAGCCCCTTGCATCTAGGGAGGCGGGTAGGGCAAGCAGGACCCAGAGGGCTGGAGCCTGAGCAGGCAGCAGATCCTCAGCTGGTGCAGTGGCAGGGCCTTTGCGGGGGACAGATGGGGCAGGGGTAACAGAAGTGGTGGCGTTTTTCCCTGCAGCTCTTTCCTGCTGGCAGGGGACACCTCTCTACCTTGCTTGCCATGATTTGTTGGGTTTTTTAAAGAACTGTTATATCATAATGTAACAAAAAGATTGCCTGTGCTTAACTTATTGCCAGTAAGAGTGGTTTTAGCCAGCCAGTCTCTAGGGACTGTGACAGCATGGATGTGTCAGTCCATTCTGCCTTTCCTTTGGTCAGGAACCCTGGGGCCGATTTCAACTTAACCTGGAGGGTCAGGGGCTTAGAGGAGTTCACTTTCCTGCCAGCTTTGTGCCAGTGGGCTGATGGGTGAGTGGTTAGAGCCTCCCCAGCCCCCTGGAGCGCTGGGAGAATGAGCCCAGCCCTTGTTAGGCACTGGGAGGCCTGTGTGAAGTCCTGCGAGAGAGGAGAGCTGCTGGGGCTGGTCACTCCAGACTCACAGTTGTCTCACTTGCAAAGCTTTTATTGATTTCTTGGAGCTCTGATACATGGCTTGGACTTGCCTCGCTTCACCCCCATCCCTCCCAAATCTGCTCCTGAGAGCTTCCTAATGGCAGGATCTGGGAGCATGATGCCCTCCACTCCCCTCACCCAGGGGGCTGGGCCATGTCCACCACCTGTGCCATCCCTCCGGCTCCATTCCCAGGGCTCTGCCGTGGCTGTGCTGCTTCCCCTCACCCGGTGCAGCTCCTCAGGGGCATCCTGCGGTGCCTGCTGCCCTGGCACAGCCCTGCCTCCGGTCGCTCACCTGGTGGGTGGCACAGTGTGCCTCTGAGGGAGCCTGCAGGGGTGGTCACTGCAGTGCACTGCCCTCTCTGCACCCCACAGCCCTCTGCTCTGGGCAGCTTTTCCTCCCCAGCTTCTACCTTTGCCCTCAGCGTTGCCCAGCTTTGGTAGATGGTGCCTGTGGTCTCTTTGCACCCATCCCGATGCTTGAGGCACCACAGGGCAGGTCGTGGGGGTCCTGGCTGGGCAGGGAGGGTGGCAAAAGAGGTGGGAATGAGTTTGCAGGCTCAGTGTGATGCAGATTACTGCTGGCACCGTGGGCTGGTGTGCCGGCTGGGGGAATTTGGGTGGCGGGGGCACAGCTCATCGTCTCTGCCCTCCTGCATGGATGCAGGCAGGACCGTGATGGATATAGCAGGACTGAGGTGGGCACTGGCCTGCTGCCTGACGCTGGCCCTGTGCTCACCTGGGCACGTGCCTGGCTCACTGTGGCGACCGGACCACGGAGCGATAGGCTTGCACAATCTCCTCGCTGCTGGGGCAGGTGTATTTGAACTCCCTGGTTTCACTGGCAGCACTGAGGTAGTGCCACACACCCTGCAGGTCCTTGGAGATCCCGAAGCGGCGGTAATGCTGGCACACGACCTGCAGGCAGAAACAGGGTGAGTCCTTGCCCAGGAGTGTGTGCCAAGGAGGGCCCTGCAAACTGGGGCAGCAGCCAGCCAGGATGGGTGGCAGGAGGCCAGGGGACACACCTGACACTGCATGAGAAGGGGTGGCACCTGGCGGGGATGTGAAGGGGAGTGAGGTCAGTGGGAAGGCAGTGTGCTGCCCAGGGGGCATGGGGAGGGGGGTGCCAGGGGGGCACCGGAGCCGTAAAGGGGTTGGCAAAAGAGTGGGGGTGTTGCTGCAGGCAGCCAGGGGGGAGGCGAGAGCATGGGGCCAGTCTCATCAAGAAGCCAGGGCAAGGGAAAGGCCATGGCACCAGGCTGCTTGCGCTCACCTGGATGATGTTGAGCTTGGGCAACAGGTTGCAGTCAGCTAAAGTGAGCTGGTCCCCGTCAAGGAAGCGGCGCTGGGAGACCCGGAGCTGGGGGTTGCGGGCCAGCTCGTATTCCAGGGGGGCACTAAGGTACTCGTTCAGCTTCAGCAGGGCCCGCAGCAGGTTCCGCTGCAGCACTGCGGGAAGGACGGCAGCACGGCTGGGTCAGGGCACAGCCCCGCTGCAGGCACGGTGCCCCGTGGGTCTGCCCTGGCCCCCTGCCTGGCCCAGGCTGGCACCTGGCCCCTGCTCTCCCAAGAGAGCCCTGGCACAGCCGCGCTGAACCCCGTGGAGAGGGACAGTGCCTGGAGAGACCCAGCTATGGCCTGGGGCAGCGGGGGGCTGGAGAGGCTCAGGGTGGCCTGTCCAGGCTTCAGGCTGGTGGCACCTGAGGGGTTGCATGAGGTCTCCCCCCCCACCCAGCTCCTCACCCTCGTCCTGGGCAGGCACTGGGTTCTTGATGAAGGTGGAGAACTTGTGAAAGATGTCGTTCCCAGCCAGGCTTGACTCCCTGTACTGTGGGACCAGGCTGGGGAACCTGCAGGGACATGGGTACGGGTGAGGAAGGAGGCAGGGGCTGGCAGGCTCATGTGTTGCCTGCCCATGCTCCCTCTCTCAGCCTGTCTTGCCCCTCTTTGGCTCCTTGCCCCCTCTCAGGGCAGCGCTAGCCACTGACATGGGGGGGCCCAGTTGGTTCTCCAGGAAGTCCTCGATCATTACTGTGTCAGTCTTGGGCTCGCCGTTGTAGAGCAAAACAGGCAGCTGGGCACCCGGTGCGAAGTCCTTCAGCAAGTGCAGTGCCCTGTGGGAGATGAGAACGCAGGGCACCACGCGTGTGTGTATGCACGCGTGTGTCCTGAGCAAAGGGACAAGGTGGTGCCCCCAGGCTGCTCCTGCATCAGTGTGTGCCCAAAGCAGCTCTTCCCTGGAAAATGTCCACCAGCCTCCTTCGGGCAGCGGTGGGAGGGTGCAACAGGCTCCATGCATCCCACAGTGCCCACCCTTCGCTCCCCTTCCCGAGGTGTTGGGGATCTACCACCCACCCATTTTTGTGCCAGGGCAAGGCACACCTTGCCCATCGCCCTGACCGCACGGTGGCAACACCCGTGGTGAGTGGAGGGGCACGACTCACCTCTTCACATCCACGGTGGTGAGGGTGAATGGCACCCCTTTGAGCAGCAACACCATGAAGAGCCGCTGGCAGAAGGGACAGTGGCCCATGCTCTCCCCATCCTCGCTTGCCTGCAGGCAGAGAGGGGGAGCTCAGCTGCCCCTTCACCCCGGCGCGGGGGCAGCGCTGGCCAGGCAGCCCCCGTAGGCACAGGCTGACGGTGGCAGAGCGTGTGCCACCCCCCACCCAGCCAAGCCCAGCCTGGCCACAGGCTGGGGAGCAGTGCTGGCAGCTCGTGGCACCCACTAAGCCAGGCAGGGTGCCCCCAGACCCCACCCCAGAGCAGCCCGCGTGGCACAGTGGGTGCTGGCCCTGGCACCCCTGGGGGAGCAGGGGCCCCCCAGCCTGCCAGGCAGAGAGCAGCTGTGGCTGGGTACAGCCCAGTGCGGCAGGGGCTGTGCTGGAGGAAGGTGATGGCGATGCTGGTGGCCCCGTCACCCCTGGGCGTGATCCCAGGAGGACCCTGTCCTGCCTTGTGCAGCCGGACAAACTGCCACGGCCGGGCAGTGGCTGGGAGGGGCCCTAGGGAGAGGCCCCTGTTTTGTGGGGGCATCCCAGTCCAACACTCCAGGCTGAGCACCCGCAGCCCCCTGTGCTGGGAGGAACGGAGGACGAGCAGCATCGCGCTTTGCCCTGGAGAAGAGCCCTGAGCTGCCCCAGCCCAGCAATTGCCAGGGGTGACGGCCAGTGGTGCCCACCAGTCTGGGGCACCCCAGACCTCCGTGACGCCCCTCACCTTGACGAAGAGCTGGATTTGGGGTTTCTCGGCCATGCTGGGTGGCGGCTGCTGGCTGAGTGGTGGCTGTAGCACGAGTGCCCGTGCTGGTTCCGCAGCCCCTCCCAGCCCACATTCCTCCCCAGGGTGCACCCGCTCGCACCCATGCCTGGCTGCACAGCGCAGCGGGAGACACCCTGTCGTGGGGCCCCGGCCACGGCTGCTGCTGCCAGCCCGAGTGCAGCAAGGACAGCTTGCAGCATTGTCAGTGGCTCCTGCCTGCGTGCCCTGCCTGCTCTGCCTTTGCTCTGTGCAGCTTTGTGCCCCCCGCCAGCCCCACCGCGCACCCTTGCAGAGGCCGAGTGTGGGGTACGGCCCTGCGTTGTGCCCCACTCTCTTTGCCCACGCCAGGCTCCTGCACCCCCACGCCAGTCAGTGCACTGTGAACCCCCTCCTCAGCGCTTGCTCAGCCCAGTCCCTCCCTGGGCACCCAGCCCTGGCACGCCTGCCCACCAGCAACCATGCAGCCTCACTGGCTCCAGTTATTATTTTTTATTTAAAACAATCATTATTTTCACATTTCATCTTTGTTTCTTTTGCTTGCAATGTACAGGCTCCTCCAAGGCGTCCCCAGCCCTAGGGGTGCCCTGTGCCCGGGGCCGGGCATGGCCCTGGTGCTGTGCCCACGGCTGGTGGCCAAGGACGTGCAGAGGGAGGTGAGGCGGGAAGCGGGGCCAAACTCAACAAAGCAAAATAGTGTTAAGGCAGCAGCCACCCCTGCCCTGGGGCGATGCCCTCCTGCTCCCACCCCGCTGCCACCCTTGGGGTACCCCCCAGCTGGGGTTTGTGCCTGGGCAGCCCCGGGCCCAGGGCAGGGAGGGCACTGCAGCCACTCAGACTGCATGGGCAGGCCATGCCAGGGGCATAAAAACATCTCTATCGACCATCAAAAGCCATGGGGCACAGGGACGGTGGCCTGGCAGCAGATGGGAGGGCTGGTGGGGCGAGATTTGTGCCCAGGGTGCCAGCACCATCCTGGAGCCCTGAGCAGCAGGGCAGGCACAGGGCAAGGACAAAGGCCAGGCCAGCGCACAGAGCAGGGTGCCATGCCCACCCTGGGGGGGCCTGAGGGTGCCACCACCGAGGTCACGGCTGGGGACCCAAAGCTGACATCACCCCCTCTCTCCCTGGTGGCAAAGGGCTAACCCTGAGCTGGCTTGTCCCCCGCAGTGCTCTCCCAGGAAGGGAGAGCGTGCCCAGCAAGGGAGCAGGGAGCACCCCAGGCGGGGGCTGCCCACCCGTGCCATCCACCCCACTCCAGAACCAACCAGTTTTCGGTATGCCATTAAAAAAAATATGGTCTGAAAAAATCTGAAAATAGAGCTTATCTTCCCCAAATTTTTCCCCTATTGAAAATACTGTATATTGTATCACAATCTATAGCAGGTGGCATACAGGACTGGCGAGGCCGGAGGGCGTGGGGACAGCGGAATGTCAGCTGCCACCTGGGTCTGCCCCTGCTCCCGTGCCCGAGTGGGGCCAGGGCTGGCCCCGATCCACCTCCCCGTGCAGTGTGTTGCCCCACGACAGCGAGCTGGCGTGCCCAGTGCTGCTCGCTTGCCAGTGGGCAGGAGCTGGCCCAGGGCCTCCAGCTGAGTCCGTGCCAGGGCGGCAGAAAGGGCAGTGGGGACACAGAGAGCCAGCGCAGCCTTGGGTGCTCGCTGGGAAGGAGGGGGGGGGGCTGTGCACAGCACGGGGGGCTGCGAAAGCCTGGGGCCAACCACGGGGTGGGCAGTCAGGATCGGTGTCACAGGCCCTGCCATCGCCCCACCTCTGGGCACGGCCACGGGTCGCTGGAGAGGGGTGGGCTGGGGGGTGCTGCTGGGCTGTGGGTGCTGGGCACAGCCCCTGTGGGTGACAAGGCAGCAGGATCCTCTGCAGAAGGGAGGGGTGCCTGCTGCTGGCCCCGGTGACGCTGCCAGCCCCGGTGGCACCGCCAGCCCCTCTGCCGCAGTCCATCCTCCCCTCCCCTGCCAAGCTGTCTTGCCCTCGCACCTCAGGGCCACCCCACTGCCAGCTTTAAAAGCCATCCTGGGGGTACAGTAACCCCACTTCCAGTATCACCACTGGCTCAACAATAAGAAACCAGCGCAGGTGGCTCCTGTACAGGGCCAGACACTGAGCGATGAGTGCCAGGGCAAGGGGGGATAAGGAGGGGGACACAGCAGGAAGGCGGCACAACCGCAGCAACGCCCTGTGGTGGGGAAAGCAGCCGGTGAGGGCAGGCAGGAGGCAGGGTGAGGGGCTCCGGGAGGAGGGACGTGGTTGGAGGCAGAGGGGAGAAACAGCTGGTGCCAGCATGTGAAATACCCTGTGAAATACCCCTCTGCCCCACCGCGTGCCCCTCTGCAGGAGTGCCCGGCCCTGGGGATGGTACCAAGTGCCCGGCACACGCATGGCAAGGCCGGCGTTTCTGGACCCCTTGGCTGGCAGCAGTGCGGGTGGGCAGGACGCAGTCACGGGGCTGAGACCCCCATCTGGGACAGGGTGGAGGTCTCCGGCGACATCCCGCTGGTGACAGAAACCAACTGCGGCTGAAGCACCAGAGCTCCTCCCTGCATGGCGCTGGACCCCGAGCTCCCCACAGTGCTAAGGGCAAGGCTCAAGCCAGCGGTGATGGAAGCAAGGCAAAAGCAGCTGTCCCTCCTGCCCTGCCAGGGCCAGGCCTGGGGTGGTGCCAGTGCTGGTGGTGGGGGGGTGTCCCTGCAACCAAAGGTCCCCAGGGTGAGTGCAACACAGGTGTCCAACCAAAGGCATCGCTCACAAGGCACCTGGGGCCAGCAGCACTGGCACCAAGCCCTGTCCTTCTCTTCACAGTCTCCAACCGTGGCATGTACTGGCTGGGCGAGCCAGACGAGGACGGTGGCCCTGGGCACCACGCAGTGACACTGCCCTTGGAGCTGAAGGGGACAAAGGCCACGCAGCGGGCAGTGGCTTGTGAGGTCCGTCCAGGCCAGTGCAGTACCCACCATGTCCTCCCTGGCACACGCCTCCAGCCGTGGCAGCTCTGCTTGACGGGGTGAAGGGAGGGGAGAGGCCAAAATGGTTAGGTGGCTTCACAACCGGGGGATGTGGCTGCCCCGGGGGGTCTCAGCACAGTGTGTCCGTATTGAACGAGAGCTGAGCCTGTGGGCAGAGACAGGCAGGGCTCAGCAGCTGGGCTGGGCAGGGGCTGCCTGCCCTGCCCAGTACACCCAGTGCTGCTGGGGCCAGAATCTGGCCTGGTGCAGGGAGCAGCCACCCTTCCCAGAGAGCCCTCTCTGGTCCATCCCTGGCTCCACATTGTCCCTTTCCCTGCACAAGACCTGGTGCCGCAGCACCCAGCCCTGGTGCCCCATGGTAGGGCCACAGCTGGGACCAAGGACACCCAGATCTGGGGACAACCTCTCACCCTCTCCTCTTCGAAGCTGATGAGGCCTTCGTCGTCAGTCTCCAGGTCCTCCTGCTCCTCCACCACAAGGGCCCGCAGCTCTGTGGGGGCAGCCCGGGGACGCAGCAAGCTCAGCACACGCTCCAGGGGCGACTGCAGGACGCAGCTGGGGCTCGTCTCCTGCTGCTCGAGGTTGTCGCTTTGCTTCTTGGCAAAATTCACAAACACCTGGCGGGGCAAGCGTCAGGAGGCTGCGAGGGAACCCCGTGAGCACCTCCACTCCCTGGCTGCCCCTTGCCTGTCGTCCATGCCGCTGGAGACAGGTGCCAGCACATCCATGGGGCTGCCACCGTGCACTCCACCTAGCCTCATCTCCTGCCCCAAAGGTGGTTTCTGCCAGGCACTTTGGCATGGCCAACCCGCCTGCCCTCCCTGGGGATGAGCATCCAGCCTCCCGCACCCTCCCCAGTCTCACGTTGTCCAGCGTGGTCTGGCTGACGGAGTAGTCTTCAATGCCCAGCACATCCACCACCTGCTCCATCTTGCTGAAGACCTGCGCCAGTGAGATCTGGTCTGACTTCAGCTGGTACTGGGCCTTGGTGTGGTGCCGCTCCTGCAGGGGACACGGAGGTGACACCCATGACCCCCAGACCCCCTCCCATCACCCCATGGGGAGTCCCACTGAGGTGTCCCTTGGGGAAGGAAGGCTGCTTGTGCCCCAAGGCAGGGGCTGGCAGGGAACAGCACTGCCACCACAGGGAGGTCACCTTGAGGACAGCCTCAGGGAAGTTGCGGTTGAAGAACCTCACCACCTCCTTGACATTGAGGCTGGACTTGGTGCGCACTGTGATCATGTAGCCGTCACCAAACCTGCATGGGGACAAGGGACCCTGTGAAGACCTGCCCTCCCACCTGCACATCTGCGGGGAAGGACTGACTGCATGGAAGGGGACAACGCTCTGTGGCAGCTGCTGCACCCACCAGAACAGTGCCAGGATGGCTGAGTGAGCCCATTCCCCTGCCCACCCTCCAAAGCAGCACCCACACAAAGGGCTAGCATCTTGCCACAGGTGCCACACCGTCACCCTGACACGGGGCCCTGGCCCCCTCTCACCCTGCAGCGCACACAGGGTACTGGACCTCCACTGGGCTCTCACCGGTTCTTCAGGTGCTGGATGCTGCCAAGACACTTGAGCCGCCCGTTCACCATGATGGCCAGGCGGGTGCAGAGCGCCTCGCACTCCTCCATGCTGCGGAGACAGGGCAGGCTTTAGCAGGGTGGCATGGGGGGACAGTGCTAGGGGCCACGGCTGGGGCAGGTGGGGGGCTGAGCTCCCCAGGCTGTCACCCACGTGCCGTGGCCCCACCACCAGAGATGGGAGAAGGCAACACAGGGTGTCTCGTGTTCCCCCTGCTCCTCATGCTCCTGCCGAACGCCATCCCCTGGGGACCAAAGAGCCCCTGCCCACCCATGCAGCACCGCAGGTGCCAGGAAACATTGGGGGTGCAGCCAGAAGGCCCCCCCCGGACCTGTGGGACGTAAGCACCACGGAGCGACCCGTTTTGATGACGTCCAGGATGAGGTTCCAGAGGAAGCGCCGTGCCTTGGGGTCCATCCCTGTGGTGGGCTCATCCTGTGGGACAGACAGCACCTTCAGACACTCCAGCCCCCAGGGAGACCCTGCCACCACCCTTCTGTCCTGAAAGGACACCAGGACACCAGCTGGGACACCATCCCACACCCTAGGACACTTGTGGCAGTGCTGGGGGCAAGCAGCTCCCACCCAGGGTCATTTTTCCACCCTAGCCTGGTGCGAGGTGGACACGGGGTGGGAGGAGGACCCCCCAGGCAGGGTGCTGGAGCCTGAGACGCACCAGGAAGATGAAGGCCGGGTATCCGATCAGCGCAATGGCTGTAGACAGCTTCCTCTTGTTGCCTCCGCTATAGGTGCTGGTGGGTTTGTCGGCATACTTGGTCAGCTCCAGCTTCTTCAGTGCCCACTTGACCACCTGCAAGGTGCGGAGGGCTGCTGTCACCCTGCCAAGGCCACGGAGCTGGCAGAGCTGGCAGCAGGCAAGCTGCAGGTGGACCAGCTGCCAAGGGGACCACAAGGGACGTGCCAGTCAGGGGAGCCCCCCAGTAACCTCTGGAATGGCCATGAGCTTTGGTAGAGGCCCACAAGCCTGTGTGCCCAGACCCAGCATCCCACATGGGCATACCACTGGGGCAGCACTGCCATGAGGGTAGCAGCAGTGGCTCGGGTCCCCAGGGGTACCTGGGGAGATGCCATTCCCATGGCACAGCACCAGCTCATGGGCACTGGCAA
The DNA here is from genome assembly GCF_018691265.1 of Tyto alba. Classification (NCBI taxonomy): domain Eukaryota; kingdom Metazoa; phylum Chordata; class Aves; order Strigiformes; family Tytonidae; genus Tyto; species Tyto alba. The sequence continues at coordinate 12,988,475 of NW_024881273.1, read as the reverse complement.
TCACCAACCCAGAGCCCTACCCGCTCCTCGTCCTTCCAGGGGATGCCGCGCAGGCGGGTGTAGAGCTCCAGGTGCTCCTGAGCTGTCAGCTCATCAAAGAGCGCATCAAACTGGGGGCAGTAGCCCAAGCTCTGCTGGACCTGCAGGAGCTCCTTCAGGATGCTGTAGGAGAAGGAAGGGCCGTGAGCAGAAGAAATTGCTTTTTGGGAGCACCCCATTGCTCACCCCCCCTTTCACACACCTTTATATCAGAGCATCTTCTACCAGGTAAGCCACAACGGGCAGCCTTAGTCAAAAACTGGTGTCACTTGCCACCCCCCAGATGACGGTCAGCCCACAACCCGCAGGGTTGCAGAATCTCATGGAGCGACACGGGCAAAGTCACACTGCTTCATCGTGGGAGACCCCCGAGCAGACCCCATCCCGTCCCCAGGGCAGCAGGCAGTCCTCCTCTCCCACCCAGACCGTGCCCCCCAACCTGTGCCCATTAACAAAGGCCTCTCCGCCTGTGGTGCTCTCGTCCCCCGTCAGCATTTTGAAGGTGGTTGTCTTGCCCGCGCCGTTGACGCCCAGCAGCCCGAAGCACTCCCCGGGGCGCACGCCCACGCACAGCCGGTCCACGGCCAGGATGCGCCCAATCTTACGGGACTTGTAAACCTGGTGGGGCAGGGGATGGGGGCTCAGCCTGCCAGGAGGCACCCAGACCCCCACCCCTGACCCACGTCCCACGGCGCCGAGGTGCCTCCCTCCAGCCCCGGCGCGTCCCCCCACCGCTGCTGCACCTTGGTGAGGTTTTCGATCTTCAGCATGTCGTTGTCAGCATCACCACGCAGGACACGGTGCCGCTCATTGGCCACATCAATGTCATCCTCGATGGGTTTGGTGGAGACAGGCAGCCGCCTATGGGAGGGCACACGGGACAGAGTGGGTGCGCCTCCCTGCTGGGGATGGGCAGCTCCCCAGCTTGCACCCACTGGAGGGCCAGCCTTGAGCTTATGGGTCCTGGTGGCAAAGCTTTTCCCTGCAGCCAGCCCTGCCTAGCCTGACCCCTGCTCCCCGGTTGCACTCACTGGGGCTTCCGGAAGAAGTTGTACTGGCACATGATAGTGATGAAGAAGCCAACAAAGCCTTCAATTGTCATGGCAACAAGCCCTCGTGTCACGATGTCCCATTCGAAGGGCGATTTCATCTTATCGAACTGCCCTGAGTGGGAGGAAGAGGAGAGAGCAGCTGGGGACACCTTCCTGTGGGGACACCCTGGTCCTAAGTCTTGAGCTGGCCTGTGACAATGACATTGTCCTGCTCCTGTGTCCCCTCCCCTGCCGCAGCTGCCTGGGCTGGTCAGTGCTGCTGGCACCAGGACTGGTCACAACAAGGCTTTCCATCCACACCGTATGTGCTGTTGAAATCATCTTGCAACTTTTCAACCTCAGTAGGATGAATCAACCCAAATGAGAGTGGATATTGGATGGATTTGTTAGATCCTGTCCCAGAATTGCCCTTCATGATGCCAGCAGCACCTGGGTTACATATGGAAGCTGCTTGAGAAGCAGAGAGCATCGGGAGCTTTTTGAGGCCAAGCTGAAGCTGCAAGTAGCAAAAGGCTCAATTTAGCTGGGCAGTACAGCCTTGCAAGCAAGAGACAACATCTAGAAGGAAAGAGCCCTTGCAGTCCCTATCCCTCGTACCACAGCATGGCCCCACCATGGTCCACCACAGCCCCATCATGGCTCCACCATGGCCCACTATGGCCCCACCACAGGCAGCACGCAACAGCAGCAGCAACACACAACTCTTCCAGGGCTCACAACCTCCCCTCCCCATGGGGCTGCTATTTGGGATGGCCCAAGGAACCATTTTCAGAATCACCGGCACCACAACATGTCCGACCCTCAACTGTTTGTCTTCCTGTGCCTCAGACTAGTTCACATGCCCTGGCTTTTTGCTCCACGTTGCTCTGGGCTTCGGGAAGCCCCACAAGGCAAGCGGAGGGGATGTGCCAGCACTGTGGTGCCCCCAGCCCCACATGCCCTGGAGCAATAGAAGAGGGAGGGAACGGGAGGCCATACCAATCTTGGCATAGTATTCGTTGATGTACTCGTTGTAGGCCATCTCCATCAAGCCATGGCCCAGGTTGTAGTTAGGGAATACCAGGAAGCAGCTCTTCAGGTAGCTGTTCACCACCTTCAAATCCTGTGGGAATGGGCAGAGAGGACACAACCATCAGAAACACACCTGAGGACCGTGAACCCATGGTAGGATCAGGATCCCCACCAAGATACAGCCCAATCAGGTCTCATAGCTGATCCTGCTGGGAGCAGGAGTCTGGAGCAGAGACCTCCTGAGGTCCCTCCCAACCTGAGCTGTCCCATGACCCGATGGCAGCTTCTCCCTTCCTGGTGGTCCCAGGCAGAGCTGTGAATCCTGTACCTTATCATGCTCAAAGAGCTGCAGCAGGAACGTGGCAACGGTGGCTGTGATGCCGATGAAGAGGTTGATGACAATGAGGAAGACGTAGGCAGAGCTGGGCACCTCAAACCAGAAGGAGGCAGGGTACATGATGGGGGTGATGGACCAGCTGGGAAGGCGAGTGGCAGGAGCGCACATCAGCGTGGCAGGAGAGGGACCGGGCAGCGCCAACCATTGAGCCCTGGGATTGCCCATCTCCCAGCCCTGTCCTCCATGGGCTCTCCCACCCCAGCCCTCGCAGCCCGCCAGCCACGGGAGCCGCAGAACCTCAGCCAGATGGGCAGCCCCAAGCCCAGATCCTGCCTGTGCAGCCACAGTGCAGACGGGGCGTTAGAGGGACCCACCAGTGCCTCCAGACTGAGCAACGTACCCGTAGAGCAGGAAGAGGGAGAGGACGGCAGGGAAGTTGGTGGGAGAGGTGTACGCTGGGAGGTCAAACACAAACAGGATGATGATGCAGCACGTGGCCGGCACCAGGTAGTTCAGCTGGAGAAGACAGAAACTTCTGTGACTGCCCACACACCCACCTGGCCCTGAGGGCTCAGTCAGTGGGGCCATGTGCCCTGCTCACCATGTCCCACACGTAGTTGGCCAACCAGTAGATGACAGGATCACAGCCGCTCACGAACTGCAAGTGTTTGGCCTTGGTGGCCTTTTCAGCCACCAGGAACACCACAAAGCTGGCTGGCACAAAGGACATGGCCACAATGATGAAGATGGCAATCACTACATCTGTGCCTTGCAGGCTGCATGGGGAGCAAGGAGGAGAGCAGGGACCCTGTCACCCTTACCTACTTGAAGGAAGGTCACCCCAGCCCAGCACGGGACAATCACTGTGCGTAAGGCAAGGCATGGCACAGGGACCCCAATGTCACCACCACCCAGTGCCCCCCACGCAGCCTGCAGGGCAGAAGCCTCAGCACTCCTCTGCAAACTGTGGTGGGGAGCTCCCTCCCTTCCACAGGACGGCCACCCTCCCTCAAACCCACTCCCTGGACCTACAGGTAATCCAGAGACAGGCTGGCGCTCGTCTTGTTCATGGGGTGGTTGGTGACTGTGATGCCTGCAGGAAAGCCCAAGAAGGAACATGGGAGCATGAAAGATGGCTCACGACAAAAAATCTTGCCCCCAGCATGCCTGGTCTGGGGTCTGAGTGGGAGGATGGGTTTCCCCCCCAACCCCGCAGCGTGGCAGGAGCTGAGCTGCCTGAAGCAACCAAGCACCGAGGCCAAGGCCTCCCTTACCAGCTGGCAAAGCGCATCCTCGGACACAGTGCAAGTCCAGGTGCCAGCTGGCAGCACCTTGGGAGGTTCTGCCCCAGTCCAGACTCTGCCTGTGTGACCCCCCCCTGCCTCAAATAGGTACTAGTCTGCTTGGTCCAAGGGGGAACACTGCACTTTATAGCCATGTTGGACCATGCCCTATAGCTGTTCCTGATGTGCTTCTGCCCTTAAATGCCTCCAGGTCCTCACCATAGGCAGCGGGGTTGCCTTTGCTTTTGGGCAAGTTGGCTCGCAGGATGGCATTGTTGAGAGCGTTGAGGTAGGTGGGCATGCTGTGATAACCCTTGTTGTTGTAGAAGACCTGGAGAAGCAGAGAAGAGTGGTGGGAGGTGGCAAGAGAGCTGGGCCAGTGGCAGATGTACTGGAAGGGAAGGACGGGACATGACAGCCGCAGGACAGGCTTCCTGTGCCCACGGCCGTGGGGAGCGCGGGCCACTGCAGGCCGTGCTGGGGGCTGGACCTGCAAAGTGACCCATGGGGCAAGAGCACCACCAGATGCCTCGGCGGAGAGCAGCGGGTGAGGGGTCCCTGCTGTGCAGGCACCGCTGCCTGCCCCCTTCTCCTCCCCACCCGTGCTGTGGCTGCCACTGCCCACCCGTCTCCCAGCTGGCACGAGCCGCAGTGCGGTCCCACCTGCGCCGTTCTCCGGACAGCGATCTTGCGCACCGTGGCAGGAGCCCTGGCCCCAAAGGAGGCCGGGATGGATTTCTGGACGTTGCCGAAGGTGAGTGCCCCATACCTGTGGGACGAGGCACCACTGAGAAGCCGTGACCGCCGTCCCCCACCGCCAGGAGTGGGGCCATGCTCAAGCATGCTTCTGGCTCCTGTCAGCACCCCAGGCAGGTGTCCCCAAGTCCCTCATCCCCCACCCCTGCTCCACAGCACAGGGCAGACCCTCCCAGCCTTCCCTCTTGCCTGTGCAGCCGGAAGCGGTCTGAGGTGTAGAGCAGATACTCAGAGACGTTGCGCCCTGTGATGTCTGCCAGGATGTCCCCCGTCACCACCTTCATCTGTGGGGGGTGACCCCCTACACCACTGGGGCAGGAGAAGCCGGTCCCCTGCATGGAGCACGTGCACTTGATGGGCTCGTGGATGATGCGGGGCAGGGCAGGGGCCGAGGTCACGGTCTCTGAGGAGCAAAGAGGGCAGCTCACAGCCAGGCTCCTGCCTGTCCTGGCTGCCTGGGACAATGCGGGGGGTGGCAGAGGGGCTCAGATGAGGGGTCCCAGCTGGGCAGGGAGGGAGCACTCTGCCCGACTGGTATTAGCTCCTGCTGGGGCAGAGCCTGGTCTGCAAGAGGGATTTTGTGTCCTGGTGATGGAGAGGGACCAAGAGACGGACATGGGGAAAAACTTTAGGGAAGAGAAATGGTTCAGAGAGAGGGCATGAAATGAGGCTTCATGGGGACCAAGCAGCCAGCCCAATGAGGGTAACACATGGCTGGCCACAGGGCTCTCATTGGTGTCACTGACCCACAGAGCTGCACTGACACTGCCAGGGCTGAACGGGGAATGGTGCTCCAGGGCCAGCACCAGCACTACGCCAGAATTTCAATCCAGCAGTGCTCTGCTGTGACCTGGCCAAACTGACAGGCACTTTGAGGGATCCCTGCTTCTGTGGGGCAGATATATCATCCCTCTGCTGGAAATGAATCCCAGGCCTGGACAGACTCAAGCATCAAGCACAGGCAATACCTTTGACAGCAGAGGAGAAGGTCGTGGAGTTCCATGCTTGAAGCAGGTCCTCATCTACTGAGACAGGGTAGTCAGAGGGGGCCGGGGATGGAGGTGGTGGCACGAAGTTGGAGAGCGGCAGGCCCTGGGTGAAGGAGTCAATGCACATGGCGTCGAAGTACTTGGCCGCCAGCATCTTGGACTCGTTGCTGTCGAGGTTGAGGGTCTGCATGGGCTGGTCCAGCGTGTTGTTGAAAGCTGTCTTGAGCACACAGGTGGCCCCCACGCCAGAGGGCAGGTGGAAGGTGTTCACCAGCTGCTGGGGGCTGGCATCAGGAGACAGCCTGATGCTGCAGGGAGAGGAGCGGGTGAGGAGGAGCAAGAAGTGGGACACGTGGGTCGCACCACCTTGGCTGTCTTCTACTGGGACCTCTTCAAGGCCTTGGCATGTATCATGACTCAGTGGGCACAGGCACCACGGCAGGACACAGAGCCCAGGCCTGGCATGAGCCAAGCTGCTGGTCACAGCCAGTGTCAGGGCTGGCACATATACCAGAGACACCCTGGGGAGGATGAAGGCTGGCTTCTGCAAGGTGACATGGCACCAGCCAGGCTCTGCTCCAAGCCTGAGCCAGTCCCGGCACCAGCCCCACTGTGGACTGCCCTCCCTGCTGCCCCCACCACAGTCCCAGGGGTGGAGACAGGGATGGGCATGCAGAGAGGGCACAGGACACTGGTCACCGGCGAGCGGTGGCTCTCACCGGTACTCATGCCGCTCCTCGTTGGCGTAAGGAATGAAGTTGCCCTTGGGCTGGGTGTAGTTGTGGTACTGCGATGGCGAGAGGATGAGGGGTGGCAGGTCACCTGCAGGGACAAGGACAGCAACCTGCTCACACCTGCAGCACCACCACACACGCGCAGACTGGCTGAGTGGCCACACGCCTTGACCTCACCGCCCACCCCCCAGCCAACGTCCCCACCGGTCACACCGGGGCAGCCAGAAGGGGCCACCAGCAGCCCCCAGCATGCAGGTGGGTGGCTTGCGGGCACCTATTTCGGGCACCGAGAGCGCCACTGTCATGGCCACGCAGACGAAGAAGGCTGGCAGGAGGATCTGTGAGAAGAGGGCCTTGGTGTTGCGCTTGGCGCAGTGGAAGCGTTTGACAATTAGCCCATGGAACTGGCGCAGCTTCAGCCACGAGCCCTCCAGCTTGAAGCTCCCCTGCCCGGCCAGGTCACGGTCCTCTGACTCCACCTCTGCATCTTGCTCTGGGAGAGGAGAAAGGTGTCAGCCCCCTGGCATGGCCACTCCCATACCCGCCTTGGTCCCCAGGGAGCTGAGCCAGGCACCGAGCCGGGTGCAGCCACCCCCAGGGACAGGGTGGCACCTAGCCCCGATGGCCGCCAAGCCACAGCAGCACCACAGCGTGAAGCAAGGCAGCTGGCTGGTAGGTTCCTCTTGGCCCAAAATGGGAAATTTAGACAAGTTTTAAAAAACACAACCTAAATTGGCACTTTTTGGCAGAACCCCTCCGTTTCCCCACCAGCTCTCCCAGCTGGTGAGGGGTCAGTGCAGTCAGGAACAGGGGACAGGATACGGGTGGGGGGACCCAGTGAGGCAGCGGGCATGGGGCTGGGGCTCAGGGAGCTCTGCTGTGGCACTTTGCCTCCTGAAACCCAAAATCACAACACTCGGAGCAGCCCCGGCTAGGGAGGCAGGGTAGCACATCCCTGAATTAATCATGACAAGAGCTGCCGGGGTAACCCAGAAAAGGACTTGTGAATAAAACAGCAGCCTCAGGGTGCCTGCCTGCATTCTCCATCCTCCAGCAAGCCCAGCATCCAGGCAGGGAGAGCCCCTAGGCCAGGTCAGGGTATGGAGGGGAAAGACACCAGCTGGAAGGTGATTCCGTGCCCCAAGGCCAAGAGGAGACAACCCAACCGGACACCAGTGTGAGGAGCGAGCGCGTTAGTGGAGCAAGTCTGCAAGGTGGCACTCACAGGACCCCAGGGAGGCAAAGGGCAGAGCCAACACTGACTGCGCCCACTGGCTCCATGTCTCGGCACAGGATCCCTCCACACACATGCCACTGGTTTGGGGGGTACGAACTGGTGGAAGCACCCATTCCCAGCCCTCCTACCCAGGCTGAAGTTCTCTAGGCGCAGTGTTGGCATCATCAGCCCCCCAGGGGGGTCTTGCCCCAGCAGGCATGGCCCCCCATTCCCAGCACACCTGCGTGCCCCAGCCAGGGCCAGCTCTGCCCTGCCCAGGTGCAGGGATGGGCGCTGGCGCTGCCACTGCCCCGGCCACCCTCCCGTGTCCCAGCCGAGCGCCTCGCCCGGCCCCGGCCACCGGTGGCACAAACCTTGCAGACTGATGTTATCGGGGTCCTGCTGGTTATCAAACAGGGGCGCATAATCCCCAAAGAATTCGGAATAAGCCCCACCTTCGTCACCCCGCACAGAGCCCACTGAGGAGGCCGAGTGCAGGGATGCCTGCGACTGCGCCAGCTTGGAGCAGGTCACCAGGTTGCTGAGCTCCACCTCGGGCTTCTCCGGTACCGCTGCTTCGGCCAGAGGTTCCCCATTGGCCTCAGGCTTTGGGCCCAGCTCAGGGGCAGGTGGTCGCATGGTGTCCTTCTTGGACTCCTTCATGTCTAGAAGGAGAAGGGCAGTTGCTACTGGCCATGCTTCCCTTCACCACAGTGTGGCATGGAGTGGGGATGGATCTGCTCTGCAAACCTGGAGTGGAGCAGAGGCCATCTGCCCTTGGCCAGGATGGGCTCCACTGGAGACCACTCCTCCCCTTGGAAAAGCCCCCACAGAGGCACAGAGCCCCTTGCCAGCCCCAGCAGCACCGCGTGCCCCTCCACTGCCCATACCCACGTCACTGTTCTCCAGAGACTGGTCCTCCTCAGACACCTTCAGGAAGACCTCCTCCAGTGTGGTGTCCATCAGCCCGAAACTGGTGAGATCCAGCTCCTCCAGGCTCTGCTCCAAGTGCTGCAGAGGCAAAGTGCTGTGTGAGGAGGGCAGGAGGCACCCACAGTGCCACAGCCACCCGCAACCGCCTGCCTGCCCACCCCGCCAGCCCCCATACCTGGAAGAGCCTCTCGAAGCAGCCCTTCTTGACGGCCTCGCTGGGCAGGATGTAGGAGAGCTCAGTGTTGGTGTCCGAGATGAGGAGGCAGGAGGCCACGTATTTCTTGATGAACTGGGAGACACGAGGCTCAGAGCAGGGGCTGACAGAGGAGTGGGCCGGGGGGCTGTGCGGCTGGCCTGTCTCTGTGACAGAGGGGCAGGGCCAGTCAGTCACTTGGCCCCCAGCTTCCCACCAAGACCCACCACGCCCACCCCACACCCCAGCACTGTGGGGGCTTCTCCAGCCTCCACTGCAGGGTGCTGGCGGCTTCCCAGCCACCCTGCCTGTCCTGGTGTCCTGGTGTCAGCTGGGATAGAGTTAATTTTCTTCCTAGTAGCTAGTACAGTGCTGTGTTTTGGATTTAGCGTGAGAATACTGATGATAGCAACAACTAAAACATCAGTGTGTTAAGTAGTGCTTACCCTAAGCTAAGGATTTTTCCCCTTCCCATGCTCTGTCAGTGAGGAGGTGCACAAGAAGCTGGGAGGAAGCGTGGCCAGGACAGCTGACCCAGACTAGCCAAAGGGCTATTCCATACCATAGGGTGCCATGCTCAGAACAGAAACTGGGGGGAGCTGGCCAGAAGGGGCAGATTGCGGCTCAGGCATCAGTCAGCAGGTGGTGAGCAATTGCATTGTGCATTGCTTGTTTTCTCTTGGGTTTTATGTCTTTTGCTTTTTGTTATATTCCTTATCATCATCATCATTGTCATTGTTATTATTATTATTATTATCATCATCATCATCAACTTCATTTTAGTTATTAAACTGTTCTTATCTGAACCCATGAGTTTCACTTTTTTTTTGATTCTCCTCCCCATCCCACTGGGAGGAGGGAGTGAGCAAACGAGTGTCTGCTTGGTGCTTAGTTGCTGTCTGGGGTTAAACCATGACACCTGGGGATGGTGCTCTGCACCATGGCCCACGCTGGACATCTCAGTGGGCAGCCCACAGGCTGGACAGAACCAGTGCCTGGAGACAAATGCCACCATGCAGGGTCTAACCTGGGACCCAGACAGCAGAAATCAAGGCTGAGTGATGCCACCTCCTACACCCCTTCCCAGTCCCCCTCTGCCCTCCACATGGTCTACGGAGACTTGGCGTGGGAGCACTTGGGTTTGACCTCTCGTTCCTCTTCTGGGCTGAAGAAGGGCTTGTCCCATCTACTCCTCTAAACACAGGGTCCTGCTGCCCCCCAGACCTGTGCCGTTCCTGATGTCCGACTGCTTCTTCACCACTGTCAGCTTGTAGCCATCTCCATAGGTGCTCTTGAGGAAGAGCGGGGAGCCACAGCACTTGAGTTTGCCATGAGAGATAATGGCAATGCGGTCACCCAGCAGGTCGGCCTCATCCATGTGGTGTGTGGAGAGCAGGATGGTCCTCCCTGGTGGTGGCACAGAGCCTCAGTGGAGGGGTCAGGGCCACCGCAGCCAGAGGAGCAATGCTGGGCTCTGCCCACCTCCGCTCACCTGGCTTGTACTTGAGGATGAGGTCCCAGATGGCTCTGCGTGCATATGGGTCCACGCCAGCTGTGGGCTCATCCAAGATCACAGCCCGCGACCCACCCACGAAGGCAATGGCCACCGACAGCTTCCTCTTCATGCCCCCCGAGAGGGTCTGCACCAGGGAGTGGCGTTTGTTGGAGAGCTCCAGGTCCTCAATCATCCTGGGGACAGGGGAGAAGAACCAGGGATGCCGGGGAGGCTGTACTGGCACTTGGTGCCTGCAGGGAGCACGTGATGCCTCTTCCCCACATGGTACCTATGGCCCTCGGACACTGGGACAGCCCAGCTGCAGCCACGCTACAGGAACATCTTCTGCTAGCTTCCACAGCCAGCTCTACTATAGCTCAGCCAGCGTGAAGGGGGCCCACTCGTGTAAAAGGCACAGATGGGGCAAAAGGAGCTGGAGAGTGCCTACTTGTCCATCTCCTTGCGGATCTCCTCCTCCGCCATGCTCTTGAGCTGCGAGTAGAACCAAAGGTGCTCCTCCACCGTCAGCCTGTCGAAGAGCACGTTGTGCTGGGGACACATGCCCAGGTTCTTCCGGATCTCATCCATCTCCGTCCGGATATCGTGGCCGTAGATGGTAGCAGAGCCCGAGGTTGGAGGGAACAAGCCGGTGAGGATGGACCTGGATGGACAGAGAAAGGCAACAATGTGAAGGACCCTGTATTCCTCTGACTGGTCCCAATCCCAACCACCATCTCCAGGAACATCTGCTGGGTCCCTGGCAGGGCAATGTCAGTGCAGAGCCATGAGCCCACTGTCTGTTCCCCCTTTTGTGCCAAACCCACATCCCCACTGCTGCCCTCTGGGCACGGCACCAGCTGCCACAGGCCATGCAAGGGCATCACACAGCACGTTCCCCACCCACTGCAGCTGGTCAGAAGGACATGGCCCACGTCCGCCCTGATGGGCACTCACATGGTGGTGGTTTTCCCCGCGCCGTTGTGCCCCAGGAAGGACACCACCTGGTTCTCATAAAGATTGAGGCTTAGCTTGTTCAGCGCCAGCTTCTTGTCTGTCTTGTAGACCTTGGTGAGCTTGTCAATGCAGACAACCAAGGGGAGGTGGGTCGGCTCCTCCTCGATGCCCCGTGTCTCCTCTGCCGTGAGAGTGGGATGGTGAGGAGCTGTGGGGTGGCATGGAGACCAGGTGTGGAGCAGGGCTCCCCAGGGGATGAACCTCCTGTAGTGGCTGTGCTGGCTCGTGGCACCTTCCCCTCTGCTTCTCACCACCTTCCCCCCTCCCACACCACAGGCAGAAGCTCCCAGACAGGCAGCAAAGCCTAGCCCAGGATCCTGCCCTGACAAGGGCACAGGGCACACACAGGGGTCCATGCAGCAGAGCCAGGGCCATACCTGGGCCACCTCCCAGCGCCCCTGCCTGCCCGCCCTCACCCAGTCTCCGGCTCTCCATGGCACAGGCCTGATCCTCCTCCATGATGCTGAGGCGGGTGGTGCGGGACCAGGGCCAGGTCCACTCCCAGGTCTCCACTCGCCCATTGCCCAGCCAGTAGGACTTCTGAAAGGGGAAGTACCAGGGCCGCGGCAAGCCAAACATGCCTGCAAGAATAACCCCTGCGGAGTCAGGGCCAACCCTGCACTCATGTCTGTGCAGAAGTTGGCCAAGCGCCGGGGCAGAGCTCAGCACGGGTACAGGCACGGACATGGGCTTGGAGATTTCCCCAGCTTAGTGACACCACTGTGGGGTGGGGGCTGCAATCACACCAGCCAACTGGGCTCAGGGCAACACTGCTGGGCTGTGCATGGAAGCAAAGTCCTCTGGGCTTTGGGTTGGGGCTGGCTCACATTTCAGTTTTACTAGGAAAGCAAACGAAGCTGGTGAGACCCCTGCCCAAGCAGGAGATAAAGGGAAACAGCGCTCCAGCCATGGAGCTTTACTACAGTTGGCCAGTGAACTGAGACACACGACTGAAGGTCTCCAAGGAACCTGTTGGTGTCACCACTGGGTCAGGGCATTTGGGCAGGTGTCCCCAACGGGACACATGCAGGCGGCCCTGAAGGCACACTGTGCTGAATCCCACCGTGTCAGGGCTGAGCACTGCCAGGAACCAGCAGGTGCCCAGCGAGGAGGTTCCCGTAAGATCAGAGGTGCCCTCATTCCCCATTGCCCAAACACACCTGGGTGCACAGCTTCAATGTACCACGTGAGCACTCCATACACCACAGCATCCACGATCAGCATCATCATGGACAGCAGGAGGTTGAAGTCATCTCCTTCTACAGGCGACTGGCTGAAGGTGTGCCACTGGATGCCCACACCAGCTACTTCGTACAGCGCAAAGTACTTGGAGCCAAGCCCAAAGGCCGTGGTGGACATGAGGGACTGCAGAGAGGTGGAGGGAAGGGACATCAGCAGTAACCACAGGCCAGCTCCAGAGGAACAGGTTGGGGTGAATTGCTACCTGGTGCTTCCCCACCCAGCCCAGTGAAGATGCTCCCTGCTCTGGGAGGCACCAACCTTCTGGAGATGTCTCCAAAGCCCTATGGGGAGCTGGCTCATACAGGTGGAGGTTTGCCCAGGGCTTGGTGACAGCTTGGTGGCCTGTGTACTGGACATAGGGTGCCCGGGGCAAACCTGGGTTCAAGCACATCCCCAGCAACCACAGCCAACTCACCGCGATGCACTTTTCAAAGGCTGTGATCTTGTCATGCGCCACCTCCTCCCGTATCGCTACGTACATGTAGGGCACGTAGCTGAGGAAATAGATGATGCCACCGCAGGCGGAGGCCAGCTTGGCCTTGGAGTAGAGCACTGACACCAGGAAGCTGCAGGGAGGACATCATCACCTCGGATCCTGCCCTGCCAGGGCATTCTCCACACTGTCTGATTTGGGTGGTGTTAAGGTGATAAATTGGCCCCTCAGATCAGCTGGCTCGGGGGACCTGTGTCCCCCCACTCGCCCTTGTTCACACAGCTCCCAGCACCCTCGCCCCATGGCACAAGGATCCTGGTGCTGCCTGTGCCCCCTCACCCCACGGACTGGACCAGGCAGCTCACCAGAACATGATGGTGGCCACTGCATAGATGGCAAGAAAGAGCCAGATGATGAGGACATCGCTGTGCATCAGGACCTTGCCGTACTTCAGGATGGCAGTGAGTGCTGTGACCGAGATGGAGAGCTGGACGAAGCCGGTGATGAACCAAGCCACCCAATGCACCGCATTGTTCAAGCCCATCATCTTCATCACCTGTGAGGACGACACTGCTCAGCAGGGCTGTCCCCGACCCTGCACATCCCTGCTGCCTCGCTCACCAGAGCTGGAAGAGCAGCAGGCAGCACCAAGGGGTCCCTGGGGGCTGCTGGAGTGGGCAGGCCACAGCACCCTGTGTCAGGAAGCCAAAAGGCCAGCTCCCTCCAGTGCTGGGCAGGGCTTGTGCCAAGGACACTCAGAAGGACCAGCTCAGCCCAGGGACATGGGACCTACAGTCACTCCAGCTCACACTCCCCGGAGACACGGGGAAGGTGCCCTTGAATGCATCACAGGACTCGGAGCTCAGAGATGCCAACTCCTCTGCAGGGATCTCTCCTACCATCCTCACCTCTTTCAAGCGATGTTCCTTCTCCGTCACAATGTGCTGGATCATCATGGCCACCGAGTAGACCCAGGAGATCACCATGCACAGGGGCATCATGTGCTCGATGACAAAGAGGAAGCTGGTGGGGTAGAGGAAGAGAGGGGAAAGCTGGATGGTGGCACCGCCACCGAGACCTGGGGAGACCCTGGGGCACAGGGGCTCTCCCACCACCTGGGGACAACCAGCCCTCTGGTTCAGCAGCTCCTTAGTGCCCGGGAAGAGCTCCTCCAATGAGTCCATAGGACAATCTAGTGTCCTGGCTGCCAGGTGCTGGCAGGCAGGTGAGCAGCAGCCCAGTGCCCTGCTTACCCTGGTGTGGATGGGGCCCTATCCACCCTCCTGCCCTGGAGAGCTAGCGGCTCTGGGAGTTCTCCACGTGCTTCCTCCAGACCAGTGTTCAATAACCACCAACAGACCCATGTGCCATCCGTTTACCACACTCCTTGTTCTCCCCAAATCTTTCAGCCTCCAAAACACCCTGCAGCCATGAGTTCCTCGCTTCAGCTGCGAACTGGGCACAAAATCCTTCCCCTGCTTGACTAGCCTGGTGGTCCAAGGAGCAGAGCTTAACTGGTTGCTCATCATTTCCAGCGTCACCAACTTCTCTCAGGCCCCCAAACTTGTCCCCTTGTCCCAGTTTAAGTGTCCTGGCCTGCAAAGGGGAAGAGGGAAGGTCCTGCCCCTGCCCACCTTGCCCACATGAGCGTTACTCACTCGTCCCGAGTGTAACACGGGTACGGGAACATCTGCACATAGTTGCCGGGCTCCACCACATCATGGCCAACAAACGTGTTGATGAGGGCACGCTCCATCATGTCTGAGGAGGAGGACAGGGCAGGCTGAGCAGGCAGTGTGGGCAGGGGCTGGGGATGCAGACAGCTGTGGCAGGGAGCTGGCTCTCACCCTGGATCCAGACGAAGCCATAGAGGAAGTAGAAGCGGCCGCCGGTGTTGGGGCCAGGCCGCCAGTACGCCCGGCGGATCTCATTGGTCTTCTCCGTGAAGCTGGAGTTCTGCCGGATCTTGTACATGACGTGCGGGGGCAGTGAGCCGTCCCTGTTGGTCTGGAAGATGACACCTGTGGGCGGCAGGAGAGGCAGGGAGCCCGCTGGCACCACAGGAGGTGGCGACACCGGCCGGGCTGCAGTGACAGGCAGGGACGCGGAGGGTTCAGCATGTCCCAGCCAGTGGCACCCCGAGGGTGATGAGGACAGTGGGCACGGCCCTGGCGTGGGACGTGAGGGCATGTGGACAGCAGGCAGAGGCAGTGGGGGAGTCAGGGCAGCATCAGGGCACTGCACCCAGCAGGGCTCAGCCAAGGGCAGAGGACGGGTACTGCAAGATGCTCGGTCTGCTCATCCACCCACTGCAGGACCCAAGGGAGCCAAATCCCAAAGGCAGTGGCCCCAGTCTGGGGCACAGATAGAGAAGGACATGGCTTCAGGGACCCCTGCAAAGGGGCTGGTTCCTGGGGACATACTGGCAAAGACTGTGACGTTGTCCTGGTAGGCCTGGTTCAGCGTGTAGTTGACAATGCTCTCCTCATCCGGGAAGCCTTTGAAGATGTCCACGCTGACCTGGTAGGAGGGGAGGGCTGATGAGTCCCCACTGGCCCTGACAGGTCTGGCAAGCAGACCCTGCACACGGTGCAGCATGTGTCACCCACAGCCACCACACAAGCCCCCAAACCCAACAGTGGATGGGCACCTCCACCACTGACATCCACGCCAAAGCTCCTGACACTGCAGAAGCCACCATCTCCTCCAAGGCTCCCATCCCATGGCCTTAATGAAGAATTTCTGAGCAGACCTGACCCCTCCTTGGACCTGCAGAGCCTGGCTGCAGGCAGTGGGTGCTGCTCCAGCACAACTTCACCTTAGCCATGAAGTGGACCCAGCCACAGGCAGCATTGTCAATGGTGTCCAGCTGCTGGAGCAGGACGCTGGCGTTGGGCAGGGAGAAGTTGCCACTGAGAAAGTTGTGGAGAACATCACTGTCGGAGACATTCAGGATCTCTGGGTGCTTGTGGAGGTCGGCAGTGAACTGGGACAGGGAGGGAGACATAAGAGGGAGAAGTGGGGGTATGCCCTGCCTCTCAGCCTCTTGTTCTCCCCACGGGCACAGATGGGACCCACGCTCCTCCTGGGGAGAGGGGGACAGCATCCACCCTGTGCAGGAAACCAGTCTGGTCCTCACAAGAGCAGGGTGGGCACCCAGGAACATCTGAGAGCTTCATATGAAGAAGGTACGAGGTGCCTGGGGGCAGGACACCCACTTCCCACGGCAGTAAAACCCACACACGCTCAGTCCCCACCGCCCAATGCTACCTGCTGGAGCCAGTGGATGCGCCTCTGCAGCCTGCCCTCCTCCAGGTAGGCACGGATCTCGGGGGAGATGTTCAGCCACGCCTTGGCGTAGTGGGTGACGTTGCCCACAAAGGCAAAGGTCTCATTAGCCTAAGGGGAAGGAAGGTCACACAGTGGGACGAGGCAGGAGCCCCCCTGCTCTCTGGGATGGCTAACAGCTATGGAGGCATCTGCCCACCTCCCAGCAGGCATCGCTACCCCAAAAAGGGCCAGGGCACCTGCCTGCTTCTGGGAGCTGGCCCCTTCCTCCCTGCTCAGCCCTGGCCCCGCTGAGCCTGTCTGGGCAAGGAGGTCCCTGCAGAGTGGAGTTGGTGGGAGAGGAAGAATGTGCACCCTCACCTTCAGGATGACCTTGTCCACTTCGGTGCCCACAGGCGCATACAGGATTTTGGGGTTGCTGGTCATCAGATGTACGAGGAGGCCCAGGTTTCGCTGCTCCTTGCTGGTGAAGCCCAGTGAGCTCATGTTGCCCTGCTTCAGTGCCTCGGGCTCAATTGTCCTGCAAAGGGGGCTCAGGCTGCCAAATCCGCTCCAACCCCAGCGCACCTCGCTGTGGGCAGCCCCCACCCCTGCACAGGAGGGGATTTCACACCAACTCCTGCACCAGCGTGGTGCTGCCCAGCACAAGGAGCTTCCCCTGTCCGCAGCACAAGGATGCAGTGCAGCATCTGTCTCGCGCATACTCATCGAGCAATGACCGGGGCCCTGGACCACTGGCAGAGACAAAGTGGGCTCTCCCACACCCCCGTCCTGACCAGAGAGCAACTGAATCCAGCCCTCTCTATCCCCCGGGGCTCCTACCGGTTGTTGCCACAGAGGATAGGCTGCAGCCCAGCCCAGAGCTGCACAAATGCTGAGAACTGTCCCTGGGGGTTGTCGCCACCAGCCGATCCCCGCCCGGCACCCTCCTCCTCTGCCGTGGTGTTGCTGGCCGTGGCATTGGTGCCAGCCCAGCCAGTGCTGTTGGCAGTGGGTGGTGGGGCCTTGCTGGCACAGGCTCCCCTTGGCAGCAGCTTGGCCAGCGCTGAGAGGATGTCCACGTCACGGAGAACCTTCTCCATCTCCACCAGGTCCTCCAGGAGGGTGTGGAGGCGGTGCTGGGTGGCTGTGCTGTTCACCTCATCCAGCTTCAGCTGCAAGGACGAGCAGGCAAGGGGTTACCCGTGGCTGGGGTGACAGGGCCCTGCTCGCCAGCAGGTGACCAAGGGGGACTCCAAGCAGTGGCACGTCCACTTTCTTGGTTAAGATTGGAGCTGTGTCCAGCTGGGGCCCTGGACTCATTGCCATGCATCCATGGCTATCAGGCAGCAGGAGTGCAGGCGAATGCTGGCAGGGTCTTGTTGGGGGACACAAGATGTCCCTCAGGCAGGAAGGATGTTCCTCTGTGACCACAAGGGAAATGCCAGACTTGGATAGGATGAGGAGGGGGACCTCAGAGCCAGCCTTAAGGAACATTGCCACCAGGGACACTGCCAGTCCTGAGGAGAGCTGCCTGTGGGGAAATGCTTGGAGGATGCTGGGGCCACACAGCCCCGTCCAACGGGCCGCATCCCAACAGGTGCCAGGAAGGGGAATCATCTGGGGTTCCGCCATGGGGCTGGGTGGGGATTGTCCACGTGGAGTAGAAGGGTGATGAGGAGTGGCGGGGCCATGTAACAGAGTCCCCACACATCCCCTGGAGATTAGGGAAACCCCGCCCAGGACTTGTCCCTGTCCCACAGCCCACCCTGCAGCTGGCAGAAGGCACGTCCCGCAGCCCTCCTCTCACCCTGCTGACGATCTTGGGGGTGTCCAGCTGGTCCCGGAGCTCGGCAGCCAGCTGGGCAAAGCGCTGCCGGCGGGTGGCCCGGCTGCCATTGCAGGCCAGCGCCCGGTACGCCTGCAGCAGCGGCTGCTGCCTGGGGGCCACACGCAGGAGGTGGAGCAGCCTCCCCAGGCTCTGCTCGCACGTCAGCTGCTCCAGCACCGGCCCGGTGAAGAGGACACCCTATGGGGCAGGGAGCCGTGGGGGCACCGCCGCGGTGCCCACCCTGGCAGAGCAGCTCTGCCCGTGCACCCCGGTTCGCCCCGCGAGGTGCTCACCTCCATCTCGGTGAGGAAGGCCTGGGGGCTGTCAGAGGAGGCGTGTGCCGGGGCGGTGCTGGCAAGGCCCAGGGCCTGGGAGAGCAGGTGGAGCAGTGCCGGGTGGTGTGGGGCTGCCGCAGGGTCCTGCAGTACCCTGTGGACCAGCCCTTCCCGCAGGCTTCTCCAGCCACTGGGGAGGCTCTTCTGCAAGAGGACCAACAGGGCTGGAGAACAGTGTTGGGGGCTTCCCTCCGTGTGTGTCCCCAACCACACACGAACGGCCCCACAGCGCTCACATTCGTGGTCTCCAGGGAGAGCGGAAGAAAAGGGGATGTGCAGATTGGGGGGAGCATGGGTCCCCTGCACCCCAGACACAAGAGGGAACAATCTCCCTGCCTCCCTCCACAGTCACCATCCAGGAGGTGCCGTCACCCATTGCAATGGGAAATGTAGGCACAGACACTGGTGTGCCTCGAAGCACTGGGGGAACCAGTGACAGCACCAGGACAGGACCAAGCCATTCCTGCTGCTGCTCTGGCCACCAGACAGCATCCTATCACATCTCCTCTCCTGGGATGAGCACCCCCAGGTAGCCTTGTGGTGGAACATGGAGGGGATGTAGAGGACAAGCTCTGCCCCACCACGTCCCCTGCACACGGCACCGCTCCTCACCTCCAGCTGTGTCATCTTCTCACCAGGGCCAAACCCATCCCACAGGTCTCGCTCATGGGTCTCATCAGGTACCAAAGGAAAGGAACCAAAAATCAAGCGGTATACCTGCACCAGGGATGGGAACAAGGCTGCTGAGCACACCGGGAGCAGAGGCACCCGTTTGCCCAGCAATGCCCCAGCGTGGGGTTGCATGGGTGACAGGATGAGTCCTGTCCGGGTGTCCGCTGACTCCCACCCCAGGGTGGTCAGGGCTCAGTCTGAGTTGGGCCGTGCCCATTCACTGGGGCAGCAAGGACCTCTGCAAAGCCTGGCACTGCAGCACTGCGAGGTCACCCACCTCCCACAGGTCGTCACCCACCTCCTGCAGGTCAATGCTGGAGCCCAGGAGCAGCTCAGCTGTGCTGTTGGGGAGGGACAGATTCTGCATCAGGAAGCGGTGCAGCTCACCTCGGTCCTTGGCTGCCCATGCCAGTGTGAAGCCAGATCCTGGCAAGGAGCAAGGCAGAGGGGTCAGAGCAGCCCACCAGCATTGGAGATGTGGCACAGACCCATGTGGGGACGTATTACAGCTGTCCCTGCCTGGCACACAGCAATGTAAGGCACTGCCCCACGCCATCACACTGCTGAGTGCCTGGCGGGTGGGCATCTCCATCCCTGCAGCAGGATACAGCCTACCTGCTCCACTGGTGAAGTGGGTCTCCATGGAGCTGGGCTCGCTGCTGCTGAGTGCCTCCAAGCGCCGGCGCAGCGACTCCAGCTCCTCTTCCAGCCCTGGGTGCTGTGGGTCGAAGAGGCTGCTCTGCTCCACCGCTTCGCTGAGGTGCTCCAGGAGCTGTGTCACCCTGCAAGAGCCCAGCACCGACACAGCTTCAGGGACAGGGACAGAGGGATGGGGACACCTTCACAGAACTCAGGCTGGGGTCGAGCCCCTCAGGTGCACAAGGTAGCAGGGTTGCCTGCCATGGGGCACCACTGCCCCAGAAGCTGTCCTCCCCTGTGCACTGAATTGACCATGCCAGGGACGCAGAGGAGAGCCCCACAGCCTCAAAAGGCTCACAGGGGAATGGTGGGAGATGTCCCCCGCACGCCGGGGACACAGCGCTCTGCGCCCAAGCACTTTGGGGGACACAGGCTTGTGCCTTGTCCTCAGTGGAGCAGTGCCAATGTGGGAAGGGGCAGGCTGTGCACAGGAGGGAGCGGGGCGGGAGGAAGAAGCGCACGGGGAAGGCACGACTCACGTGGAGTTGGAGTACTGCAGGAAGCCGAATTCATCACGCTGGCCATCGGGGCACAGGGACTGCATGACAGGCAGGATCCCAGCCGAGGTGAGTGGTGCCGCCGTGTAGAAAGCTGGAGCCAGTGAGAGAGTGCAGAGGAGGCCGGGGAAGGTGTGGGCAGGGAGGGAGGAGAGGTGGGGGGAGGCAGGGGGCCACCAGAGAGACACACTCAGTTCAGAGAAGCACGCACTGGGCCCTGTGAGCCCCGCAGGAGGTTGGCGGCCAAGGTCAGAATTCTGCAGCTTTCCCACCAAGGCTGTCCCCAGCGGGTGGCCCCTTGGGGCTGGGGACAGCTCTGGCCTCCCCAGCTCCTGCTCTCTTGCCCCTGCTCACTCCCCACTGGTCCCTCCCACCCCAGGATGCCACTTCTGCTGCTTCCCCCAGGACGGCCGCCAAACTCCCCCGGCCTCTCAGTTGTTCTGGTTAGTAACCTCAGAGGCACCACTGGATCTCCAGAGGAAGAGGAAGAGGAGGAAGAATACAACAAGGAAAATAGAGTTGTCACCCGCAGCTCCCCAAGCCCCTGGCCTCCCCCCTGCCCAGCTGCCCCCACCTTCAGCTGCTGCAGTGGGTGGAAATGGAGACACAGCAGGGGGGGAGATGAAAGAAATGAGGAGCATCAAGGGGACAGCAAACCTTCCCCTCCTCCACCAGCGCTGAGCCATTGTCCCTGCTGGGGTCATTCCACACCTTTCCCTGGGGCAGGGCGAGCCCAGAAGGGCCAGTCCCAAAGAGGACCAGAGACTGGCAGTGGGCAGGGAGAGCCTGCTCTTGCCACCCTGGCCGGTAGCCCTGTGGTTAGAGGTGGGTCAGTGCTGTTAGCACGGCCACGATGGTCAGAGGCTGGTGAAGATGGACATCTGGCAGAGACAAGGAATGGCCCAGGGCAGGGACAGGCGTAGCATGGGATGGGCTAGCAGATGGTGGTGGCTACACCACACTTTGGTAACAAAACCAGCACATGGGTGGCATCTTGCTGGCCTCCAGGCTCCTAGTAGTGCCACATCCCAGTTCATCCCAGCTGCAAGGGACCAGGACAGGTACCCAGCAGTGGTGCAGGGGTGGGAGCCACCTCCAGCCCCCTCCGGCTCCTTGTGGACCAGCTGGGGTGGGACACAGACAAGACTGGGTGACCACAGGCTACCACATGCGTGCCAGCACCCAGCAGGGTCTGCCCTAGGAAAGAGGCAAGAAGAATCATAGAATCATTTAGGTTGGAAAAGACCTTTAAGTTCATCAAGTCCAACCGTTAGAAGGGGTAGAACAAGCCTCCACCTGACCTGGAAAGCCCTTTGCAGCCTCAGGGGCCAGGGACATTGCCACCAGCAGCCCCAGCTTCTGGGGAAGCCCGCACCACCAACCCGGTGGGGACACCACCACATCCTGGCTGGTCAGCCCCCCGGGAGGAGCAGGCAGGGGCCACGCTGTGCTGCCCAAGCTCATCTTCACCAGCCACAGAGGAAGGCAACAGGGTTATAGAGGTGTAGATTAGGCCAGAGTGAGTTGATGCAAACTGGGCTCTTTCTCCCCAAAATACATGGCCAGCACAGTCAGAGGAAGGGGGAGAGGCACCCACCCGCTCCACCAACTTACAGACTGGTGCATGCAGTAGAGGCATGGAGGACAGGCAGGCAGGGGAGATGGTGGGAAAGAAAAAGAAAACATGAGCAAAAAGAAAAAACAAACCAAAAAAAACCACACAACACAGAGCGCACGTCAGCGCTGGGGCAGGAACCAGGGCAGTGCCCACCACCGCCTGCAGCTGGACCCACGCTCACAGCTGGGCTCTTCCTCGCTGGTACACGCTGAAACACAGGCTTGGACCATCGTTACACAGGGTCGTGGCCACTACTGCCGGCTCCCAGCACTTCCCCCAGGCCCCACCGTGCCACCCACGCAAGGGCACCCTCTAAGGCGGGCATCTACTCGGAGCCCTGACAAGTTGGCAGCTCTGATCCACTGCCTCCTCCCATCAGCACAGCACCCGCATCCCCAGCCAGAACTCTGGCTGCACATCTCCAGGAGCCTCCAGCTTTGGTCCCATTAATTTCTTGCTTGTCCAGGGCCCCAGAGCCCTTCCCAGGGCCACCCCGGCTGCTCCTCGAGCAGTCAGGGGGTTCCATGGCTGTCCCAGCACCATGCAGCTCCATCTCCCCTTTCCCCCAACAAAATGTCCCTGCCGATGGCAGCCACAGGCCGGTTGGTGCTGCCACCCCCAGGGAAGCCCCCTGGCTGCGGATGACTGGCTCTCCAACCCCGCTGTGTTTGCCCTGCCAGACCCCGGCTGCAGCCCCTGCCCAGCGATACATCCCCCAAAAGGCTTCACTGGGGCACCACCAGCTGTCACAGCCCTGCCCTTGCACCCACAGGCTGTCCCCAGGGTGCTGAAGCAGCTCCCCAGAGTCTTGGAGTGGTCCCAAGTGCAGGTGTTCTGGACACCACCCTTCTGACACTCACCTTCCTTTACGGGGATTGTCGGCTTCTTCTGCCGCAGCCCCAGGAGGATGAAGAAGAGCACCAGGGGGATGAAGATCTCAAAGGCCAGTACCCACTGTGGATGACACAAAGCAGAGGGATCATGACGCTTGGGAACGGGACCAGGCTACCAAGGAGGAGTGAGGGCAGGACAGGGGTCCCTGGGGAACCGGTGCAGTGTGGCACCATGCCCACATCTTGCAGGTGTCTGGTGGCACTGTCACAGCTCAGCCAGAAGCAAATGGGTCCCTGGGCACCTGAGGACCTCCTGCTTGCCCCTGCCTGCACTCTGCCTGCTCTGTCCTGCCTGGGGGCCCCTCGTGACATGAGAGGGTACCAGAGAGGGGATCGATCCCCACTCCTGTGATGCAATCAGGGTGCTGGGGATTAAGCCCAGCCCTGACCGGCCGCTGCAGCTGGGGCTGCCCAGGGGAGAAGACCTCAAGTCCTTATGGTCAGCAAATGGCCACAGGCTCCCATGCTGGCAGGAGCTGCCCAGCGTGATGCTCCCCTGCCATATGTGCTACCACTGAATCCCAGCTGCAGGGCTATGCAGGGGGCAGACCCCAAAACCATTGTGGGGTTCGGTTTGGCCCCAGCTCCAGGTGCAACTGGGGCACAGCGTGGGGGATCCTGGCACCCCCTCTGTGCCCTCCCAGAAGGCTGCGGCTGCGCGGGAATTCCACTGGCGGCATATGGTAAATCACAGCAAATCCCCAGGAATCGCTGACCCCAATCGCGCAGGCGGCCCAGGCTGGGCTCCGTGCCCAGAGGCCCCGAGGACAGGCATCAGCACCTTCAGCCACCAGCAGAAGCGGACACCCAGCATAGCCGGCACGCTGCCAGCACAGCCGCTGCCTGTTTGCACCGTGCATGCCCCCAGCACGGCCCCACTGCCCCCGCTGCCCAGGGGAGGGGAACTACTGTAGGTGGGGAAACTGAGGCACAGGGTGAGGTGAGGCAACCTCAGCTCACTTCAGGGCCAGATCAGACCCTGGGACCTGCTGCCAGGAAGGTGCCTGCTATGACACTAGCACCAGCCCGGTCACCTGCAGCAACCAGGTGCCGGAGGGGCTTGCCAGCAGGATGGGAAAAGAGGGCTTTAAAACAACAGGGCTGCCTGGAAGGACACAGCCAGCAGCAGGTGACAGGGTCTGGCCCTCCTGATTCCAACAGCGTCACCTCCGTGCTGGTCTCGCCAGGGGCTCCAAACGCTCTGCCAAAAAGTCAGAGCAGCCCCACTCCTCAACCCTCACTGGCACATGGCCACAGCACTCCTGTGAGCACCATGGTTGATAGGGCTGTGGGACAGTCATGGCTTCACCCATGGGTGCCCCCCAGTGCTGCCCTCCCCACTCCCAGAGCCGCTGATTTTGCAGGGGGGACAGAGACCGGAGAGGCCAGCAGACACCCCAGGGACGGCACGGCCAGGGGGATCCCCATCTTTCTGGCACTACTGGTCCCAGGCGCGGTCCCTGGCGTCACCAGCCCTGTACTGGGAGGGTGGCAAGGGACACACCGCCTCGCTCTGCCCACCCCATGGCTCCTGCCCTGCCGCTCACTGCCTGCACCCGCCCCACTGCCTGTTTACTAGGCGCACAATCAGGCCTCTGTGCCCAGGCGCCCGTGGGACCGTCCCCCCACACCCACGCCAGGCCGTACCAGGCTCCCTTAGGGACTGTCGGCTCCTTGGTGGCAACAGGGAGGACCTGATTGCTGTTATTTTTTTTAAAGTGTGTCACTGATCTTTTGCTCATCTCTTTCCCCAGATAAAGCCGCTGTCTCTGATCCCCTCCTGCACCCCCACATACCCCAGTGACAGGGCAGGCTGTCCCCCACTGGCACCTGGGCTGACACAGTGATAGGCAGACACGGCAGCAGAGCAGGGCTCAGCAGTCCACACCTCTGGGACTCATTCCGTCCCCATCGGGGCTTCCCAGGCATGGGAGGGTTAGGACTGCCCCACGCCCATAGTGGGGCAGAGGCACTGGCATGAAGTAGGGATGGAAAGGAAAAAGGATGCTGTCCCAAGGGAGCCTCAGCCCCCCCGGGAGGGCACCCAACACTGGCACAGCCTGCACATGGCAGGGTTCCTGGCTGCGGGTGCAGGACACTGGGAGACAATTTGGGATTGTGTGAGGAAGGGCCAGGATTCAGGCAGCTGGGAAGAAAATGCTGGGAGGAGAGGGACAAGGAGTTAAAAAGGGCCAGTGTCTGCCGATAGCTGGCCACGTCCTGCACTGACCACAGAGGTCTGTCCTGTCCTCTCACCCATTCCCTTCCTCACTCCTCCTGTGGTGAGGGCTCTCACATGTATGTCTGGGTGTGAGGGGAGGGTGGGTACAGGTGCAGCACCCAGGGTGGGACGCAGGTCCCAGAGGCCCTTGTGCCCAGGTGACAGTGGCTGGGGATCCGGGGGCAGCAGCAGAGCTCAGCTGCCAGAGGGATCCACCCCATTAGACACACATGTATACATCCCCCTGGCACAAGTCCACCTCAACCTGCCAGAGAAGCAAGCAGGATGAGGTGCTGGGTGCTGTTTGGGTTTGCATGAGTGCTAGGTGCCTCTGCCTGCCACCACCAGGGATGGAGGGGTACGCGTGTGCCCACTGGGATCCCCCATGCAGCTGGATCCTGCCCGACTCGCCCAGTTAAGGGAGGCAGAGTTGTTGGGTGCTGCTGGCGGGTGCTTGCCCCAGGCAGGGGGATGCTCAGCTCCCCGGAGCACCAGGCCAGCAACTCCATGTCTGCTCCCACCTTCTCCCACACCGGCAGATGGGTACGGGGGGCCGTGAAGAGGATGAGTCGGGTCAGGGCCACACAGCCCTAGCACAAGGCAGCAGCACCAGCTGGGGACAGGCAGCTCCCGTGCTGCCTGGCCAAAAGCACTGACAAGCCCCATGGGATGCAGCAAGAGCAAACGGTGTGGCCTGGCACAGTGCTCCCACCAAGCCCAGCCTCTGGCCAGGATGAGGGGCAGCTGGGAGATGTGCTGAAGCCAGGGTTAGCACTGCTGCAGGGCCATGGGCTTTGTCAAGACAACTCCACCAGCATCCCCAGGACACAACCGTGTGCATGCCCACAGCCGAACCAAGTGCTCCCCATGGGGGCAGCTCTCTACATCCATCGCCACCACCCAAAAGTCTGCTCCAACCCTCCTGCCCGCTCCCAGAAACGCCCCAAGGCCCGCAGCCACTGCCTTTGACCAGCACAGCAGAGGGACAGCCAGGAGCTGGGAGCCCCCACTCAGAGGCACCCCAATCTGGCAACCCCAGTGATGCCCCTGCAGCCCAAACCTGCCATATCACTCCCTCTCTCCCCATGGCCTGGCACCTGTGAGGGGATTTGGCCCTAACACAGGTGAAGCAGCACCATGCACAGCCCAGGGCAAGCCTGGCCTCCAAGGCCACTGTCCCCACCCCACCAGAGGACAGGGCAGGGGCTGCCTGAGCTCCTCCCTGGAGAGGAAGGACTGCTGCTGCCTGCTCCCTGCCAGTCTCCCCTTCATGTTCCAGCACTACCCATGGAGCCAGCAGCAGCAGGTGCCAGCCCACAAAAGCCCCAAGGGATGGGGCTCAGCTCCTGAAAAATCAAAACCCCAACTTTTCCAACAGCATTTTAAGGCTCGTAGAAATATCTTAAATTTTTTGATGGCTCCAGACTTTAATCGTTCTGAAATACCCACTCACTTGCCCATAGCTGGGAAGCGCAGGCATGTGAAGCCACAGTCCCTGGGAAAGATGAGTGTTGGAACTGGCGGGTGAGAGAAGCCCCACAGCTGGGCATACAGATGAGGACAAGGTGAGGCCTTGACCCGGGCCAGTCCTGACCCCCCCATCCCAGTGGGGACCCAACCACAGACACCCACTGATGGTCACCACCCATCTGGGCACCAGCCAGGCCTCCCCGAGGTCACCCGCCTGTGCCTTACCCATGGGGACCGCCAAGGCTGGGCGCAGGGGCTATCTACTCCCCCACCGAGGTCTGGCTGCTCTCACCCCTGCCTCTGTTCAGACTTTTTCTCAGTGCAAGTTATGCTGGTCAACTCTTGTCCCACTGCCAACTGCACCCAGCAAAGGCACATCCCCACACTTCACACCCTGCCCTGACAGCCTGGGGACATGCCTTGGGGAAGCTGGAAGAGGAGGAAAACCCCACTGGGTTTTGCCAACGCTTCTCCTGAGCCCGGTCCCACCAGGCCAGAGCCAGAAGCCCAGGGAGAGCTGAGCACAAGTTCTCCCCCACGCCATCTGGGCACCAGTGTGCCGGGCCAAGGGGGTCATACCACCAGCAGCAGTCCTGCACCAGCACAAGACACTGGGACGTGGCCACCCTCCCGCTGGCACAGGGTGCCCAGCCTGAGAGCAGGCAGGGTTGTGCCAGTGGCTGCAGTGTGCAGGAAGGTGGTGGCTGCCCCACAGTCTCTCCCCACAGGCATGGAGCAAGGCAGAGGCCTGCAGGCTCAGTGGCTCATGGCCACCTGCCCTCTGGACCACCGTGGCCACCAATTGCTCTACAACGGGTGCCCCTCACGGCCACCCGGTGAGCAGGGATTCAGAGGGACATCGCCTGGCACTGCTGCACCGGCAGCACCCTGCCAAGCCTGCACCTCCCGCCCTCCTCTCCCCCGCACCAGCTGCAAACAGTGCGGGGGCAAAGAGCACCCTGAGCCGGGGCAGCACAGGCCCGATCGATTCCTGCTGCAGGATCCAGCACCAGCCCCACCCAGCCCTGGCGTCGGGACCTGGCAGCACCTCCACAGGCACAGGGTGTCCTGTCCCCCAAGGATGCTGCACCCCAGCACAGGCGCTGCTGCAGCAGGGTGAGACCCCCAATACCCCAAATTTCAGCCTTTCTTACTTTGGAGGCACCAAGATCCACCCAGGCCTGCTCCCGTTGGCCAGGGAGGAAAGGGCAGACCTGCCAGGACAACTCTTTTACATGGTGGGAGCTTCCCAGCTCTTGGCCAAGGAGCAGCAGAAGGCACAAACCCTGCACAGGGAGAAGCAGCCACCCTGCTGCCTGGCTCTCCCCTGCCCCATGTGCATCCTCCTCCCGCTCCAAGAGCCCCACCAGCACGCTGCAACTCTGAAGCAGTACCCAGAGCCTCAACTCCTGCTCACCATTCCTCTGAAAGAGCCTCAAACTGCCAACACCACCCCAGGGCAAAACAAAACCCAGCAACACACTTCCATCACCAGCATTTCAGAGCCAGGAGCTCCAGCTGTGGTCACCTTCCTGTCCCAAACATGTGGGCACAGAGAGCCACAAGGAAGGCAACTAAACACCCTGAACTGTGCCTGCGGTAACTTTCAAGCGATCACCTGTTAATTTTACATCCGACATAGGTTTAATCCAGCTACCAAGTCACTGGGGAGCCCATCCCTTAAGATACACATCACTGAGCTCACCCCCGTCCTAGTAGAGCCAAGGTGACGCAGCCTGCACCGCCCAGGGCTGCCTCCGGTGCCCCAGGGCACTGCCTGTCCTCAGGTACCCACAGTCCTGGCTTCCCTCCACCAAGGGCTGCGGATGCTGTTCTGATCAGACCCCATCACCCCAGGGCTCCTACCTGAATTTCTGCCCTGGGAAGAATAAAATCACAGCCAAACCCCTGAGTGGTGCCCAGGATGGCTCAGCCACGCCATGCAAAGTCCAACATTCCCATGGGCTGGGCATGAGACCTTACAGAGGTGCCATGGGACACCACCCAGCCATCACCCTCACCAGGCTGCAGGCAAGCTTATCTGGTGACAAAAGGGGTTACAGAAGCGGGTGGCACGTGGCACTGTGGGACAGGAACACACCTCTTCTGAAGGCCACCTGGTCACACAGCCTCCCTGTACCCACCACTACTGCATCCTCAAGCGACCAGCCAAGCCCTCACCAAGTGCCTGTGGATGAAGTCTGTCCCAAAACCACTGCTGCGCCTTGCTGCAATGCTGCCCCCCAAACAGCCCCTGGTGCCAGGGATGGTGGCGACCCCCCCATGGCCACCAGCATTCAGGGGCAGTGCAGGGGACTGGCCCCAGCTCTCGAGTCCCAGACGAGCATCCTCAGCCAACCCTCAAGTATCTGCTCCCCATCCCACCCCACAGTACCAGGGCCACTGCTGGGAGGAAAGCACACCATGATGAGGCACCCACCCCAGGACAGCATCCTGCAACATGGGACTGTGCTAAGAGGCAGCTGCTCGTAGGGCAAGGCACACACCACACTCCTCCTGGGAGATGCCCAGCAACCCCCAACTCCAACCCACACCTCGGTGGTGAATCCCCAGCAGGGGAGGGGTCTCATGGTTACCCCCCTCCCTGCTCCAATCCCCTTATAGCCTCTGCCTGCCACAGCAGGATCAACCCCTGCTGCAGCAAGATATGCCCGGTGGGATACGGAGGTGTTTTTACTCGGTGAAACATCCAGCTTGGGATGGGGCCAGGGCAGACCTACACTGAAGGACCCACCAGTGGCTCTCCCCTACCCCATGTGCATCCTCCTCCCACCCCAAGAGCCCCACCAACATGCAAGGTACGCCTGATGAGGCCAGGCTCCAGCACGGGGCCTGCCGCTGTACCAGCCCTGCCAGCACCAGTAGCTGCGCTCTCGGGCTGCTGGGAGAGGGCAGCACTCCCCCAGGCACAGGCAGGATGATGTCCCTTTGCCCAGACAGGGAGCTGACCGTGGGACTTGCACGCAGCAGGAACACAAAGAAGTAGGTGGCACACACAGGACACAAACATCCTCAGGGCATGGCTACCCCAGGGGCTGCACCAAATCCATCCATGAGCTCTCACTCCGGCACACGGCTGGTTCTCTGCTTGCCCCATCCATGCATAGCATCACTGGGTGGGCGAGGAGGTGCTGGTCCTTCCCCCAACTCCCTGTCTGCAGCAAGCAGGGCACTCCAGTGATGTTCCCCACGCATGGGGGTGATCAGGACTGGGCTCCTTGTCCTCCTCCTCCAGCTGCAGCTTCCTGCACTGCACCCTAACGCTGCCCACCGGGCTGGGGAGGCTCTGGGAGAAACAGGTCCCCAAAAGCTGTGCGCACACCCAGTTTGTAATCCCACCAGCCACGGTGGCCAGGTCTGGGTCAGTGGCCAAGGGCCAGTGGATGCCAAAGCACAGCTGTGCCAGCCAGCTCGCCCTCAGGGGCAGGGGTCCACAGCACCCTGGCACCGGGCAGCCCCTCACTGTGGCCACTCAGCTCTGCTCAGGGTAAGCAGCAGGGATGACTCAGCCAAAGAGCATCATCCCCCTCACCCATTTTGGGGGGCACCCGCCTGCAACGCAGGCCTCGGCGCAGCCCTGCCCACGCCCACCCCTGCCCCAGGTGGTCTCTGGTGCCCCAGCCACAGGGACAGCCGGGGGGGGGGGGGCCTGATGCTCCAGCGCTGCCGGCGGGGGAAAGCAGGCAGGATCAAGCCTGCAGGATATTTGGGAGGGGGAAGAGGAGAGAGCACTGCCAGCTCGGGAGCAGCAGTTCGTTACCCTCCCCCACCCTCTAAAAATAACCATCTCCCTCCCTCCCAGCACGCCCATCCCCCTGCCGGCACCGCTGCCCGGGGTCCCCGCGGCCGGGGGTCCCTCCCCGGAGGGGGTCCCCCCCCGGAGGGGGTCCCTCCCGCCTGTCAGGCAGGATTTGGCAGGGAACCCTGCCCGGGAGCTGCCAGGCAGGGCAGGGTCAGACCGTATTCACAACCCTGGCAGGGAAAGTGCCGCTCGGCCCCCCCTGGGAGGGGACCAGCCCCCCGGGGAACCCCACGCTCCTCGGCCTCACCCTCAGAAAGTGGGAGCAGCTCCTCTCCAGCCCACAAAGAGGCAGCTCTGACCCACATATGATTTGGAAACCTATTTATAGCCCGTGGATACTGAGGGCTTGGGGAAAGCTCTCCCTCCCCGTAGGGTCAGCCCCGGGGCTCGGGGACCGGGCTGGGGAGCGCACGGGGCCTTTAGGACAGGAGGGCAGGCAGTGGTGGGGAAGGAGATGCTGCCCAGGGCAGAGGGTTGGGTGGGAGACAGCACCGAGCCCACGGGCCTGGGCTCCTCCAGCGGCCACAGGGCCCGGATGGCTCCCACGGACACGGGGTGGGAGCGGGGCAGGAGAGACCCAACTGTTGCTGCCCCACGAGGGGAGCTGACAGGCGGGGCCCACGCCGGGGCCGGGTGGCAGCCGGGCGGTCCTCGGCCGCTCCGGGGGTTCATGCCCACGCTTCTTCCTCCCTACAGCCCCACGCGAGCACCCATCGCACCTGCCACCCCACGCACCGCCCGCCCCCAGGGCGCGTGGTGGCGGGGGGAGGACAGCGCGGGGGGGGGGGGGGAGACCCAGCCCTCGGGGGGCGAGCGGGCAGCTTCGCGTCCCTCCTGCCGCCCCGTGGGCTCCCCGCGGAGCACACCCCACACCCCCCCCACACCCCCCCCCACACCCGGCAGCCTCGCCTCGCCCCCCGCGGCGGCAGCTGGGGGGGGGGGGGAGCTCCGGCCCGCCGGGGCCCCGCCGCCCCCGCTGCTCACCGGGCTGCGCCGCTTCAGCGTCACGTTCTTCCAGAGCAGGAGATGGAGCTGGTGCAGGAACCCCATGGCCGGGCCAGGCCCAGCCCCGCCGCAGGGGCTCCCCCCCCCCCCCGGCTCGGCTCCGCGGATCACCCGCCGCCCACCGCCATTCCCCACCGGGCCGCCGCCTTTGTCCGCAGCAGGGAGGGAGGAGGGAGGGAGGGAGGGAGGGAGGGAGCGGGAAGGAGAGAGGGAGGGAGCGGGACGGGCTCCGGCTCCGGCTCCGGCAGCGGCCCGGCCGGCCCGGCCTTGCGCAGCACCGCCCCCGGGCCGGGGCCGCCCGCCCGCCGCCGCCCCTTAAAGGCTCCGGCGGGCCGGGGCCCCCCCCCCCCCCGCCGCTCAGGGCTTTGCCGGGCCCGGAGGGCACTGTCATCCCGCCGGGGGGGGCTCCCGGGGATTTCCCGGTGGATCCCGAGGCCCCGAGCCGAGGGACACCGGCCGCTGCGGCACCCGCGTCTGCCCGGGAACGGGCTGCCTGCCCCGGGGAGCTGCCGAGCGCGGGAAGCCCCCGCTCCCCAGGAGCTGCCCCTGCTCCTCCCCAAACCAGAGGCGCAGGGGGGTCACCCGCCTCCCCTCCACTGTTGCCCCTCCAGGACAGACTTGCTTCAGGGCGGCTGGTGGCTGCGGAGGTCTGCGGGCGAAGGTGGTGGCACCGCTGTCCCCACACGCCGGTTGCTGGCGGCCCCGCTCAGTCCCAGCTGCCTGCAGCTCCTGCCCAACTGATCCCACGGACGGGTGGTGGGGTGTCCACATGTGTTCTTGGAGGGGACCAGCCCGCCTGCAACAAGCTGTACCCCCCCACCCAGCTGTGACTCCAATTCTGGGAAGGATGCACTCAACAGCAGTAAGCATTGAACTAGGCCAGCTTTCTTCCTTCCTTCCATCCTTCTCTCACTCCCTCCTTTCCTCCCTCCCTCTTCCCATTCCTCTGGTTCTCTTCATTTCAGGACCTGTCCCTCCCTGCCCCCCAGCTGTCAGTAGCCACCTCTCTCCTTCACCCCCTTGCCTCTTAACCATCCCAGTCTCCATGCTGCTTTCAGGGCCAAGTGCAGCCAGGAGCTGTGAATAACTCATTTGGCTGCCCCAGCCCCCAGTGGTGTTGCCAAGGGTGACTGTGTTTTGGGCAGGCTCTGCAACAGCTGTCCAGGCACTAACAAAAGCTCCCCTTGTCCTGCCACAAAGCGCCATTACTCAAAAAACTTCTGGGTGACTCACTGTGAGGAGGTGAAGGAGGACGAGGGATGCCCCGGGGGATGCGGTGGTGGAGAGGCACTATGTTGCCCCGGCTCTGTGACCTGGGGAGGGCAGCTGGTTTGGAAGGGCTGCAGGGCGGTGCAGGCAGGTGTGTGGGCAGCAGAGCTGCCTGGCATCAAGGGGAGCTTTGCAGGGGGGTGGCCTGGGCTGGCTCCGCACCTTTCCATCTGCACCCCGCTACCATGAGTAACCTGGGGTTGCTGCACTGTCATGACCCAGAGGTTTGCTGGCTTTGAAATACCATCTGGTATTCAGATCTGGTGTCAAGGTAAGCTGAGCTGTGGGGGTTCAGCCAATGGGCTGTCCAGCCCTCGCTCCAGCAGTGGCTTTTACTTGGTCCCTGGTGAAGGACGGATGCATGCACCCTTGGCTCCTCCCAAGGGATTGCACATGGGTTGGCCCCACCCCACACTAGAAACACCTCAGAAAACCCTACCCTTCAGCAGAGCGGGTCCCCAGCTTGGAGGGGCACAGGGGAGAGCATCACGGGTGGGGCTGTGGGCAACGGGGTGCTGTGAGCAGTGACCTGGATCTCCCGCCTCCCTCCCCTCCTGGGTGGGTCTTAGTGAGCTCTGCAGCTCCTCTTCTCCTTGGCACAACCACAAAACTCCGCGAGGGGCCAGCAAGAGACAGGCCCAGCAGCATGCCATGGGGCAGCACAGCCCCAGTGACTCAGTGGCCCATCTCCTCTGTGGACCCCGGGCCCTGAGGAGGCCTCCCCCCCACTCAGGGGAGTTCCTTGCAGGGTGGCCAAGCTCCTCTCTCTGTGTGTCGTCATCTGCAGATGGCAGCACCCACCCACACAAAGCTCCCTGCTCTGTGCTGGTGCCATCTGGTGTTACCTGCCGGTCTCATGGCCCTGGGCACTGGGGGCTTCTGCCCAGCCCACCCAAGCAGAGCTGACCCTGGCTCCCAGCACGGCTTGGAGCAATTAGCCAGCCCCAGCCTCTGGCACCATCTTGCCATGTCCCTGGGCCTCGGGGGTCAGGGTGGCTGGACCCACTGACTGCAAGTGCCCCACCACCACCACCCAGAGCATCATCTGCTGCCAGGCTGTCCTGGGACAGCACCTGGTTGCAGGTGCTGAGGAAAAAGCTCCCTCCTGCTCCACCACCCATCCCACAGCCCCCGTGAGAGCCCTGTGGCAGATGCTGTCCCTGCTGCTGTCCTCTACGGAGGGGAACGACCACGTCCTGTGTGGGCCTGGTCCCCAGGGCCATGCAGGGGGGGCTGGGGACAGCTGTGGGGACACTGCTGGCAGCTCCAACCAGGCAGGGAGTGCTGCCTGCAGCCAGCAGGCTTGGGGCAAGTCAGGCTGGGAACTGTGCCCTGTGGGCTGTGCAGCGCCTGGTATCTGGGCTTTCGATCATGTAGGGGAAGAAATGCAGAAAGGGGGTTAGAAAAGATAACAGGAAACAGGGGACATGGCTGGGGAGGAAAAAACACCCAGCCCCAGAGCTGCAGTTGGCCTCCGAGGGCTCCCAGGGCAGCACTGAAACCACAGAGCCCTGCTACGCCCCAGCATGGTGGCATGGCACTGTGCCCAGCCACTGCCCCGGCCCCTTGCCTCACCGCCAGCTCTGCAGCCATCCTTGTCCCCAGGATCCGGGCAGCTGGCAGGAGCAAGGGTGCAGTGAGGGGTGAAGACCCCAGGGGTGCTTGAGCAGCCCAAGGACCCCCAGAGAGCAGTTCGGGGCCCCACGCGCAGCTCTGGGTGTGCCAGCGCATGCCCCTGCCAGCTCCAGGGACAGCACTGCATGCCTCAGGGCTCCCCTCTCCACCCGTGCCTCAGTTTCCCCATCTCTTTTCTCCCGCCAGGGTTTTTGGCGAGGCTTGGTGCCCAGACAGCAATTCCAGCAAAGAAAACAACTGAACACGTAGTCACACTGGGACAGGGACAGATCCACAGCCTGGACATGGGAGGCAGCTCTCCATGCAGACATTGCTGTGGCACACACATGCCCAATTCCCCTTTTGGCAGAAAACAGCCCAACCAGGGCAGGTGCCCGGGGCTTGGCAGCACTGAGGAGCTGCTGGTGCCACTTTAGCTGATGGTTTCAAGATGAGTCAGTGGGAGTCAAAGTTGGTGTGCATCCTGTTTTCAACCAGGCTTTGGGTGGCAGCTGGGAGGCACCTTGGCGAGGCTGAGGGCAGGGCCTGCCCCCATCCCAGCGCAGGCAGGGCTTTCGGACCCCAGCACATGCACTTGGGCAAGGCGGCTGGCTCCTTCCCAGCACCCGCGAGGAGGGAATCGCCCATGACCCTGCTGCCATGGGCACAGACGGTGGCAGTGGCAGTGCCAGGCTGAGGCTCTGGGGCTGATGCTGCCTCCATCTCAGACAGCTCTGCCAGGGGCAGCAGCAAATGCTGAGGAAGCACCTTGTTCCAGTCTGATCCAAATGAGCATCTTGCTGTTCAGCTACTCCTGGGTGATTTTGGAGGGAGCTGCATGTGCCAGGGATGCACAGCCAGACCCAACAATCCTGCTTTCAATACTAATAATAGCAATACTAATACTAATACTAATAATGATAATGATAATAATAATGACGTATCAGTGGTCTCAGTGAAAGAATATTTGTGGGGTGTGCTTTGGCACAAAGCTGCCAGCTCGTAGAGCTGCCCCAGGGGCTCAGCACAGCCCCGCTGGGCAGCTTTACCCCCTGCACGGCCATGGCTCCAGCAGCCTGCAGTGCAGGCAGGAGTGCCACAGGCAGAGCAGCCCACTGGGGCTCAGGACCCTGCCTCCACCCTGCCCTGCAGGGCTGGGTGCCCAAGGACAGGGTGGGGTGGCAGGGCTCATTGTGGGTCTGGGATATCCACCCACTGTCCCCTCCTCTGGGCCACCACGTGCCTCCTCCCTGTTCCTTGGCACCCCTCTGCCATGGGGGCAGGAACCCAGGAACCCTGTCAGAGAAGGTGGCCAGTGTGGGCACGGACCCAGTCCCTGCCAGCTTGAGAGGGGACCGTCCCACACCACGGTAAGTGCCAGAGAGCCCTGGTGCAGTGCAGAGACACGAGGCCATCCCACAAATCTCAAAGCAGGGACGAGTACCTCGGAAGACCACAGCCTGGCCAGTGGATCGAGGCACCCACACATCTATGGGGTGCATGCTCAGCCATGCAGCAGCCCCCCAGCCATGGGTCACATCGCTGCCTGTGCAGTGCAGGGGGAGTGCTGGGAGTGGGTTGTGCCAGCTGCCATGCGCGGCAGGAAGGACCCGCTGTGGGGCCGGGACGAGGCAAAACCGCAGAAAAGAGGAAGCCCTCGAGTGTCCTAGCCCAGTACCAGCAGCTGCCTGGGCAGATGCGCACAGACACCTCGCATGCCGCCACGCCAGTCCTTCCCTGGTAAGTCTGAGCCCAGCACCACTGCCCACAGCAGGGAGAGGTGCTGAGAAACGGGTCAGCTCCTGGCACTGCCAGAGTGGGGTATCCCCTCCCAGGGCATCATTAAAAAACAGGGGAAGCATCCCCACTGCTGGGGACAGGCGGGCAGAGACACCCGAAGCACCAGTGTGCCATGCGGGGAGCCGACAAAGCTTTCCCAACCCTCCCCGCTTTGGATGCCAGGTTTTTCTGGAGCCTAAACTTAGCACATGTATTTTAGTGGGACAGACAGAGAGGGCCAAGGCAGTGAAGGGATTTTTTGCAGCAAAGCTGCAGCAGCTGGGGTGGGAAAGCAGGGCACCACTTTCCGGGAGGCTCTAAAGTTGCAGTGGAACCAGCACAGCCCTGGCCAGCAGTGGGGCTTGGGCAGCCAATGTGTTTTCAGAGGTTACCTTAAAAGGGAAACCGCTTTTGGTGCCAAACGCCATGGATGGCCTGCAGGCACTGAGCCCTGCGCCTGGGACCAGCACTGCCAGGTGGGCTTAAGCTGGTGGCTGGTCCCCAGCCTAGCCAAGCGTCCCCCTCGCTGCCCCCATCACTGCGCTCTGCTTCCTGGTTAAAGCACAGCACTGCCGGCGGGGGCCTGAGGCGGGCAGATGGGCACTGTGGCTGGGAGAGCATCTCGTGTTCCCATGTGCCTGCGAGCTGAGCCCCACCAGCGGCAGCCCCAAATGGCTCCCTGCCCACACTGCTCGCCCTGCCCTGCCTGCGAGGCACTGGCCATCTGTGACACCCCGAGAATAAAATATGAGCATTTGGGGCACCGAGGCTGCAAGCTCCCAGCCTGCTGGGGCTCCCCGTGTCCTTGGTGGCTGGGGAGAGCACCCTGAGCCAGTCACTCCCAGGAACACCCCAGTTCGCAGCTGGGAGCCAGGATGTTTGCCCTTGCCCTTTGGTGTGTGGTCCCATCCTGTAAATCCCCAGACACCTTCCTTCGGAGCCTGGCTGTGGCAAAGCTAGCTGCGTTTCAGGCTTGACCTGCCCCAGGCAAAACAAGAAGGGTGGAGTGGGACCGTGACTGTTTGTCAGGTGGGGAAACTGAGGCATGGAGCAAGTACCAAGGACTGCATCCCTCATGCATGTCACGGGGAGTGGTGCCAGACAGTTGGGGAGGGGGGAAAGGTGGCTGCTGCCCACTGTTTCTGTACCTCCCTTTGGCAGCATCCACAGCAGGGGGGTGACACAAAAGCCACTGTGGGGTGACACTAGGTGCACGGGGACCCTGGAAGGGGGGCCAGGGGCTGCCAGAGGGGCCAGGGGTGATACTGGAGCTCAGGTTTCATGGAGAAGCCCTTTCTCCATCCCCTCTGGCCCTAGCGCTTTACACCACCCCTTGCCCACAGCAAGCTGAGCTGACGGCCCTTGGTAGCCTCTCCTCTCTCCCAGGTGCCAGCTGAAGTGACAGCCAGTCCAGCAGAATGCCCCGGGCATCGCTGCTGACACGGCCACCATGGGGCCGGCCTGGTGTGAAGGCGGTGGTCACCGCTGGGCTGTTTGCAACCTTCCTCTGGAACCTGAGATGCTTCCTCAACCCCGGCAAGTTCTCCAGAGAAGCCCCCAAGCACACTGAGCCGCTTGTGGTCCTGGTGTGGGAATGGCCCTCGAGGCAGGCCCCCAATGTCAGCGGGGACGTCTGTCGTGAGCTGTACGGCATCGCAGGCTGCTGGCTCACCACGGAGCAGCGGCTGCTGGGCCGGGCAGATGTGGTGGTGTTCCCCCACACCAGGCTCCAGCCTGGCACGGACAGGCTGCCCAAGGAGAAGCCGCCAGGGCAGCACTGGGTGTGGGTCTCCCTGGAGTCCCCCTCCAATACTAAAGCTCTAGAGAGGTGGAACCAGACCTTCAACTGGGTGATGACCTACAGACGGGACTCGGACATCTTCATCCCCTATGGCAAGCTTGTGTCCAACCAGTCAGCCACTGTGAACATCCCTGAAAAGACCAACTTGGTGTCCTGGGTTATCAGCAACTACCACAGGGCTCAGAAAAGAGCTGAAGTCTACAAAAACCTCTCCAGATACCTCCATGTGAACATATACGGGAAAGCAAACAAAAAGCCACTTTGCAAGGACTGCCTCTTGCCAACAACATCCAAGTCCAAGTTCTACCTGGCCTTTGAGAACTCCATCCACAAGGACTACATCACTGAGAAGCTCTGGAGGAACTCGCTGATGGCTGGCACTGTGCCCGTGGTGCTGGGGCCTCCCCGGGCCAACTATGAGCAGTTCATTCCTGCAGACTCATTCATTCACGTCGATGACTTTGGTTCCCTGGCAGAGCTGGCCACCTTCCTGAAGACCATGAACTCCAGCCGCTACCAGCAGTTCTTTGCCTGGCAGAAGAGGTACAGCGTGAAGCTCTACACCGACTGGAGGGAGCGAATCTGCACCATCTGCATGGCCTATCCCAGCCTGCCT
Source organism: Tyto alba (assembly GCF_018691265.1). Lineage (NCBI taxonomy): Eukaryota > Metazoa > Chordata > Aves > Strigiformes > Tytonidae > Tyto > Tyto alba. The sequence goes on along the minus strand of NW_024881273.1, from coordinate 12,950,338 downwards.
CATGGCCATGTCTATCCCAACCTGGAAAGATGGTTCAACACCTAGTATGGGGTGGTATGTGCGGGGACCATTGGGCAGAGGATGCAGGGGTGGGGAGAGCGTGGGGCACCCTCCTACAGACCAGAACATGGAGCAGAGGGGGATATGGGAGCCCCAACCTCTCCTCCCAGACTGGCTGTTGCCACACTGAGACCTTGAGCAACTTTGTGTGACTTCATTTCCTGCAAAATGGGACTAACATCACCCCCCCTCAAAGACCCATCACTGACCTACTTCACCAGGGTGCTGACAGGATGAGAGGGTGCTTTGGAAATAAACGACACAGTGCTGCAGAGGCCCTGCCTGTGGTGCGAGGGCTGGGCAGGGCAGAGGACTGGGCAGAGGCGGGGGGCTCAGGGCTCCCCAGTCTTCCCCTGTGATCGCTCTATGCCCCATCCCAGCACCTTCTGCTGGGTGGCAAAGCCCCAGTGACAGAGGCCCCATGGTGACATTTCTGGCTGAGGTGAAGGAGCTGAGCTCAGGGCAGCTGGGGGGAGCCCATCACCCTGCAGCAGGGGCAGAAAGCACAGCCTCTGCTCCGCTACTTCCCAGCACAGGCCGACAGCACCCATTTCCCCCACCCACCCCCACTCTCAAACTGTGGATGTCACTGTGCTGGTGAGGACCGGCAGGACACCGGATGCTCTCGAGGGCAATCTCAGCCTGCTCAGTGCCAGGCTGAGTCAGAGAGGGATGCTGTGGTTTCTCACTCCCCTGCCGGCACGCCTGCCCTGTTGCAGCAGGAAGCCAGCGAGGTGGTGGGTTCCAGAGCCTTGCAGCAAACCCAGAGCAAAGCCGGTCCTGTGGGCACCCTGCGGCACCGACAGCCTGCACCGTGTGTCCTTGACAGTGCCAAGGCCCGCATGCCCTGCGCCATGCACGCTCCATCCACCCCAGGTGCTTGCACCACTGGCACCCTGGAGTGCTGGACCGTGTGCCATGCACACATGGCACTGTGGGCACCCTGCAGCACACACCCCCTGCACCCTGGGCATGGGCAACGTCCAGGCACCCCCGAGGGGAAGCACCCATCTGGGATCAGTGGCAATGTCAGGGTTGGGTGACGGGACCAGGGGGTGGGACGTGACTGCTCCATCTGTGCCTTGCTCCATGCCCCTCACTGTGTGCCCCCCAGCTCAAGTGTCACCAACCCCCTTGATACAAACTTTTTACAGATTTCCCCTGATTTATCTCACCGCAGCCCTGAAGTTGCCCAGACCCACCCCTGCCACCCCACGAGCTGCTGAGTGTCCTCCAGGACCTGCCCCCCGTGCCCAGGGTGTGGTGGGGCTCAGGAGTGCAGCGACACCCCCCCAGCAGAGGGGACAATTCCTGCCCCATGTTGGCGCTTTGCTATGTCCCCAGCAGCCGCTCACCCAGCCCAGTCCCTGTTGGGTTGCTGTCTGATGGGCACACTGTGCTCTTCAGACTTCTGTGGCTTCCGATTTCTGTTTTATTTTGTCTTCTGGGTCAACTGAAAATGGAGCAGGCGGGGCTGAGCGCTGTAGGCAGGGCACTAGGGCAGTGGGATTTGGGGATCCCATGGGAGGCCGGGGCTCCTGCCTGGCTGGCCTTTGGCTGGAGCGGAAAATCAGATGGTAGAAATGTGGATAAGCAAACCTTAGGGACGTGACATCCTTCCCAGTCTTTCCACTACCTACCCTGCTGAGAGCCAGCCTCCAACACCCCCACCCCCCGACACCCAAAGCACTAAGGCAGTATAGGGCAGCAGTGGCAGTGGGGGGCAGTTTCCAGCGGGTGCTGTGCCTGGCTCTGCCTCCAGCCTGCAGCCAGGCAAGGGATGTGGCCTGGGCACCCAGGTGCTGAAGAAAGTGGGGACACAGGGTGAGCCAAGGGGATCCCACCCCGTGGGGCTGGCATCCAGGCCACTGTGCACCCCAGCCCTTTGCACGGTCCTACAGTGCCCCGCAAGCAGCTGCCTGCAGCGACCCCGCTCCTGCCCAGCCCCTGCCAGCAAGGCAGCAGGCTGGCCCTGGAGGCCAAACACGTCCTTTACTGGCAGAAGAGCTATTCAGTAGTTTCCTTACAGGCTTGGTAATTTCCTTGCTTCTGCTCAGGGGAAGAACCCCTGGGCGGGCAGAGGCTGGTGGCAAACCAGGCTGCAGAGGCAATGGCAGTGAGAAGGGAGGTGTTTTCCCCAGGCACTTCTCCTGGCTGGGCTGGCACCTCTGATCCCCACCAACTCAGCTCCTGGTGCCCACCCCAACCTGCCTGGCTCGGCTGGCACCACCCCACATGGCCACCGCCAGGCTGCCTCAGCTGGACCACGCACACAGGAGCGTGGAACGTCCCTTGCCTGCTGGCAGCCTCTTGGCAGGGACAGCCCAGGCTTCCCATAACTCTCCCCTGCCCACCCCAGGGGCTGGGAGCTTGTCAGCTCCCACTACATCCCCACCTGGTCCTTCCCTGTCCACAGCATCCACTGGAGCAGCCCGCAAGATCCCACTGGGCTTCCACCCTCCCCCATAGCAGCTGTGGAAAAAACAGCTCAAACTGGGTGGAAGGTGACCCCCCAACACTCCTGACTACCTCTGCTTTGGAGGGGGGGGGCACAGCCTCGACAAGCTGGTATCACCATTCTTGATGGTGGGCTGGGCTTGTGGCACCCAAGGGCCAGGTGTTGCTGGCACCACGGGAACAGGTCAGCATTATTTGCATGCACCGATCCAGCCCCACCATGCCCCCCCCCACAGCCAAACCCTCACTGCTGGGCTGCCTGGCAGCGTGCAGGAGCCAGGGTGCAAGGAAAGGGTTAACTCACTCTCATGCCCCAAAGAACTGAGATTTATTCCATTGCCAGAGGGAATATGATTAAGACAAACAAAAAATAATCATCAACTACAGCAGGCTCAAAAGCACGGGGGTGCTAGCAGCATGGACAGGATGGGGGTGCTAGCAGCATGGACAGGACGGTGTTCACCCCCCTGGGCTGGGACTCCCCGGGGAAAGATGGTCCCTGGGCTGGGGCAGAGGGATAGCAGCTGGAGAGGGCACAGGGGACCCAGGGTGATGCTGGGCACAAGGGCCAGGCAGGATCTCCATCCCACACCACCCCCCCCCCAAAACAAGCCCTGCCAGCCTGCGCATGGACAGGTGAGGTGTTCCTGCGCTGCAGGGCAAGGGGAGGCTGGGGCTGTGAGGGCTCTCCTCCAGGGCTCTGCTCCAGCCCCACGCTCCAGCCCTTGGCTCAGCCCGGCTGCCTGGGAGGGTGGGCAGAGCCGCCGGGGACCCTGGCCCTGGGCACAGCACCCCAGCCCTGCTCTACGTGACAGGGAAGAGACACCTGGGAAACTAGCAATCACTACAAAAATTTTTGCTTTTTTAAAACTACAACCAAAAACCATTTTAAAAAAATAAAACCACCCCCCTCCCCCCCCACCCACCCACCCCACCCCCCAAAAAATCTAAAAAATACTTTTTCTGGGTTTTGCAGGAGAGCAGCTTGGCTGGGGCCGGGCGCAGGTGGCTCCGCTCAGCGCCCCAGGCATGTGTGGCTTTGGTGGGGGGCAGTGGGGCAGGAGCAGCTGCCCCCCAGGAGAGGTTAGAGGGGGGCCGATGCTGCTGGGACAACTAAACTCACATATAACTGGGAAGGGCTGGGAGCAACCGCAGAGAGCAGACACCATCCCTGTGCCAGGCTCCCAGCCCTTCCCCTGCCCCTCGCACCCCAAAAGCCCTAAGGCACCCCAAAAGCCCTAAGGCAGGCCCTGGGAACGGGAGTGGGGCCGTGCCTGTGCCTTCTCAGGGCAAAGTGGAGGGGAAGCTGCCCCCAGAGAGCCAGCCCAGCCGCAGCGTTGGGGCGGCACCGCCACCAGCCCCCGCAGCCCCCGGTTCAGTGGCTGCTGTTGCTCATGGAAAGCCCAGGCTGCAGCGCTTGAGGGAACATCTCGGCTTTGTGGAAAGGCGGCATGTAGACGGGAGGGGAGGGCGCCAGGCTGTAGCCCTGGGACGTCACTGGGATGGGCAGGCCAGTGGGCACCACGGACTGGTTCATATCATACATGGCCCCCTCTGCCTCGTTGCTGAAGGGGAGCAGCAGCCGTTTGCCTTTCTGACGCCGGTTGCAGAACCAGACCCGGACCACCTGGGAGGGAGGGGAGATGGGGAAAGGTGAGGGGGTGAGCCCCGGTGCTGTGGAGAGGCCACCACTTTCTGCTGGTGCCTCTCCACAGCACCCCAATCCACTAACACAGACCCCTCCCTGCCACAGCTTCTCCTGGGGCTGGGCTCGGACAGGCTGACGGTGGCTACCAGCCACAGCCACCCTCCCACAGCTTCCAGTATCAAACTGGCCCACAAGAGTGGCTCAGGAACCACAGCCATTTGGGCACCCACCCTCCAAACCCTCCCACCCTTCCAACCTACGTCTTTGTCCATGTTGAGGTCCTCGGCAATTTGGGAGATCTCCTGGGGACTGGGCTTCACACACTTGCGGAAGAAGCTCTCCAGTGTCCCCTTCACATTGGTCTCGATGCTGGTCCTGCGTTTTCTCTTCCGGGCTTGGGCCAACACTTGCTCCGCATTGCACATCTGTTAACATGAGAGGCCACGCACTTGGTCACAGGGCTGGCAATGTCCTCACCAGGCTCTGCACACACGTGTGGCTGGTTGCAAAGGTCTGGGAGGGATGGGGACAGGCTTTGTCCCCATGACTGTCCACTGAACATCATCCCACTGTGACTGGGGCCATTCCCAGTGTTCCAGCACTGCCTGTGGCTCATGCAGGGGGGCTGTGGACACATCCCCCTGCATCCCTTCAGGCTCCCCAGAGAGCAGCAAGCTGCATTTTCAGTTTATCTAAGCTTCCAGCAGGACCTGGCTGCTCCAAGATTGGAGTTGTCACAGTTATCACAAGGTGTCTGTGGGGGGATCTGGGCTCCCCACAGCCTGGCAGAAGGCAGTATCAGTGAGTATGGTTCCCTCTACAGCCACGCTGAAGCCATGGCAGCAAGATGCTGCTGTGGCACAAGATGCCTGCAGATCCCCTTCTCTCTCCCAAAAAGCAAGTGTACAAGGGAGAAGCTGCAGCTTGAGGGCTCATTGGTGTGCAGGACCCCCGACTCCCAGCCCTCCCCAGCCCTGTACCTCTTGCATGTTGTCAGTGTTCTCCGCCTCGTTGAGCCAACGCTGCAGCAGTGGCTTCAGCTTGCACATGTTCTTGAAGCTGAGCTGGAGCGCTTCGAAGCGGCAGATGGTCGTCTGGCTGAACATCTTCCCTGCACGGGCAGGCAGGGCGTCACACACCGCTCCTGCCCCCGCGCCGGGGGATCTCCCTGCTCCAGCAGCCCCCCAGCATCCACCCCTCCAGCATCCCCAGTCCCTGGGGGATGGGGGACCAGGAAAGGCATTCTCCCCGCTGCTTCAGCAGGGATTTAAAGCACTGAAACACTCCCCAATAAGCAGCTGTAGTTATTTTAAACCAGTTCCTTGTTATCAAACCCTTCCAGCTTGAGGGAATACTTAACAGGGCCCTGGGGCTGGTGCTCACCACCTCCTTTTTAGGTCGTTAAGGAGCAGAACTCTCCATTGCTCAGTTGCCCCATCCCCCCTCCCAGGCCTCTCCCTTCACCCCAGGGGTAAGGGGGAGACAAAGGACTCTTACCATAGAGGGTGCCCAGGGCCAGCCCTACGTCAGCCTGGGTGAAGCCCAGCATGATGCGCTTGTGCTTGAGGTCCTTGGCAAACTGCTCCAGCTCCTCTGAGGTTGGTGCATCCTGGCAGGGGCAGAGATAAACTGAGAGGGGGACAATTCACACCCAGGGGCTGCCAAGAGAGGGGTCTGCCCATGTGTTGGGGTCAGCGTGGAACAGGGCTGGAGGCAGGAACAGGCTCAGCACCAAACACCCACCAGCCACTGCCACCTCGGGGTGATGGGGTGGGTGGGTGGGTGGCAGAAGGTGTTTCACCATCACCTTTACAAGGGGCTCTGCTCAGGGATCCCAAAGTGCCTCCATCCAGCCCTGCCCCATGCAGGAGCCCCTGGACACCCCCCTCCCATCACAGCACACGGCCCAGCTCACACCGTGCTGGCATGGCAGAGGCCCAGGGTGGCACATGAACCTGGGGACAGAAAGAAGGTCGGGGGAGCAATCGGAGCTCCTGCTCTGCCCCAACATGCCCTGGCCATGTCCCCTTTGGCCCCAGGCTCAGCCCCTTATGACCCGACCAGAGGCAGCACTGATGGGCACATTTCCTGATGGCTGCAGCATTGTCCCACTCCCACACATCCCACGATGTGTCCCCACTGGCTCAGCCACCTGGGGCATGGGCAGCCACCTCTGCACGGCTCTCGGGCATGGGGCAGCCCCTCGCCGGCCCCCCTCCCGCATGCGACCAGGGCAGGTGAAATGGCTCAAATGAAGTGAACTATGAAAGCGCCCATGACTCGAGTGGGATTCAAACACCTCTTTGCCACAGACAGGCTCTTTTCCCTTCTGGAAAGCTGCTTATCCAGGTGCTTCCCTTCCTCCCTGCAGCGCAGCCTTCAACCGCTGCGAGGAGATTTTGCAGTCTTTTACCAGACTTCCACATTTGCAGTGCAATTTCGGGTTTCTCAGGCATCCCTCCTACCACCCAGTCTCGGCTTTTAATTCCTGGCGTTACATCGGCAGCAAGAAGCCCGGAGCATCCCTGCCACGGGGCAATCCTCACCCTCCCTCAGTCGTGGAAAACCATTTCCTCGTAACCCAGTGCAGCGGGCTGCGACCGGGGCCACGCGCATCCCTCCCCGCTCCCGCCGTGGCGTGCGTGGGAGCTCCTGAACCCCCGCGGCAAGTCCCTGGCAGCAGCTCCACGCCAACCCAGACGGCACACCCGCAACTAGCTCGCTGCAACTCTGCAGTCAACCCCGGCATCATCTGCCGCTGCTGCCCCGGAGGCGCGCTTGCCCGGGAGGGACGGGTTTATATTATACCAAGAGCTTAAAATACTAAATCCCAAAACGCAACCGCCAGTCATGCCCATACCCAGCGCTGCCGCTCTGCCCCCGTGCTGGCTTTGCCCGCGCCCCGGCCGCCGTCGGAGCCCCGGGGGAGCAGCCTCCGTGCCCGCACGCCGGGGGCCGGAGGGGGCTGCCAGGAGCCGGGCTGCGGCGGGGCAGGTCCCGGGGTGACCGCGCTGCGCTGCCCCCAGCACCCCGCCTGAGCCGGGCCGGGGACGGCCACAGGGCACGGTCATCACGGGGGAAAGCTGTCCCCCCCATCAAGTCCCCAGAATCACCTTTCTCACCCCAAAGCAGGCTCCTCGAGGCGCGCTCCCCCCGCGGAGCGGCCGACCCAGCCGGGACGAGCCCCAGCGCTGGGACACGTCGGGGCCGCTTTCGGGCTCCTCCCGGGGGCAGCAGCGGCGGAGCGGCCCGGCAGGACGGCACCGGCGGGCTCCCCGCCCCGACGGGGCGGCGCGGCAGCGAGCCCGGGCTCGGCTCCCTGGCACGGAGGGCAGCGCGGCTCCCCCGGTGTCCGCTGGGCGGAAGACGGGCCCGTCCCCGTCCCCGTCCCCGTCCCCGTCCCGTCGGGTCTCACCTCGTCGCCGCTGTCGCTGGAGTGTCCGCCCTCGCTGGCGGCGCCGCTGGAGCTGCCGCTGCTGCCCAGCCCGGAGAGGCCGCCGGAGCCCGGCTGCAGCGCGGCGGGGCAGACCTGGGGGCCGGGGAAGGCGGCGGCGGCGGGGCCGGGGAAGGGCGGGCCGGGCAGGGCGGTGCTGGCGGCGCCGGGGGGCGCGGGCCCGGCCCAGGGCGGGGGGGGCCAGGCCGGGCCGCAGCAGGCCGCGGCGCGGGGCTCGGGCGAGGGCTGGCGGCAGGGCCGGCCCGGGCGCGCCTCCGCCTTGGCGGGCGGCCCGGCGGGCGGGGGCAGCCAGGCGCGGGCCGGCGGCGGGTCGCGGGGGGGCTCGGGCTCGGCGGCGAAGGGGAAGAAGAGCGGCTGGGCGGCCGCCCCGTCGAAGCCGCCGCGGGGGAAGGACGGCCCGGCGTCGGGCAGGAGGCCGAAGGGGGCGGCCGGCAGCCCCCCGTCGGGGCTGAACATGCTGCCCGCCGCCCTAGGGCTCCATGCGCGGGGCTGCGGGGCTCGGCCCGGCCGCCCGCCGGCCGCTGCCTCCCTGCTGCGGCGCCGCCGGGGCCTCTGAGGGCGGCGGGGCCGGGCCGGGCCGGGCCGGGCCGTATGGAAATGGGCCCCTGCCCCATTGGCCCCGCAGCGGTGGGTCGGGCGTGAACTTGATCCTCGAGGGGGCGGGGGGGGGGTGTGGGGTGGGGGGGGGTGGGCAAGGTGCGATGGAAGGTGGGCTGGGGCCCACCCGCGTCCTTTCCCCTCGGGCGGCGGGGAGCGGAGGGGCTGGCGCCCGCCCTGACAGGGAGGAACGGCGCTGCGCGGGGAAGGGCAGAGCCCCCCCCCCCCCCCCCCCACGGCCCGGGGGGGGCCCCGCGGCTCCAAGTGTTGGGGCGGCGGCGGCCCCGGGGTCTCCCCACCTGAGAACCCCCGTCCCGGTGCCGCAGGGCGCGGAGCCGGCACTGCTCCGCGGCACGGGGGGCCGAGGGCGAGGGGGGCAGCCGCGGGACGGAGGGCAAGCACCGGGGCCGCGAGTGCTGTCACCCGGCGCGGCGGGACCGCGGCCACCCTGTTGCCCCTCTGCGGTGCGGGGGTCTCCCGGCTCCGTGGGCCACCCCGCGCACTGCTTCGTGGGCGAAGCTGGGGCTCGGCTCCCCCACAGTGCCGCTGTCCCTCTCCTCCTCCTCGCCCCGCTGAGGAAGGCCGTGCCTCAGAGGGAGCGTGTGCAGGTAGAGAGGTCCCGCAGCGCTGGGTGTGCCGCGGGGGAGCTGATTGCAGCCCTGGCTATCTGGCCCATCTGCTCCACAATGGAGCGCGCTCGATATTTTCTCTATCTTAAGGGCTTTCCTCTCACACTGCCCTTCACAATGGTGCCGTCGGGGCCGGCTCCAGGCACTTCCCCCTTCCCTCCCTCCCGCCTCAGCACCGTGAGCTTCCCCGGTCCTGCTGCTGCTGCCACATCAGCCTCTGCTGGCATCTCGCAGCCCGATGCCAGTTCCCAGGCACCGGCAGGCGCTGGTGGCGCGGGCACCCCCCGTCCTGTCCGGAGCAGGGCGAGGAGCGACCCTGCTGCCAGCACCGCTCCCTGTTTATTAACCTGGATTACTGGGAGCCTGCTGCTTGTCTCACACTGGAGATATGCCCAAGAGATAGGCTGAAGGAGCCTCCCCCCACGGCGATGGGGCTGCTGGTGGGACTGGCGGAAAGCACTCGATGCTGGTTATGAAGCACTTGCTTTGGCTCCGGAGAGGGCTGGCACCCAGGGGCTGGTACTCGCAGTGCCAGCAGCAGCCCCCGGCCCAGCACATGGCACTGCCGCACATCGGGGGGAGTGGAACAGCCCCCACACACACACCTTGTAATGATATTGCTATAAGGGAAAAAAAATTGACCAAGGGTATGAGCTGGAATTAAAGCCCCTTCCTGACTCCTGGCTGGGCATGTGCCAGGCTGCCCATCCTGGCTGCAGCAGGCTGCTCTGGGGAGGGAGGGTAGCCCCAGGAGTGACCTGAGGATGCATGTCAGTGGGGATGTGGGCAACCCCGAATGAGCCCCTCGTCTGTGGGACCTGCCTGGAGGGAACCCCCCATCCAGACCCGGCACGGCACCTTGCCCTGCGGGTGCTGGATTCGGCCACGCTGCCGGGAGAGCTGGGCCCTGGACCATGCTGCTGGGGGTGCTGGCACCAAGGCGCTGTGCCTGCAGGCCTGCCCCGCTGTCGGCCCTCTGCCAGTGGGCAGAGGAAGTCTCGCTGCAGGACTCCAATCGCAGCTATCAGCCCTGCTCCTCCTGGGATCCCACTGTGGCCCAGGGTTTCAGAAGATCCTTGGCTGGGCAGTAACTCCCCTTCCCTTTGATTTATTGTTCCTGGGTCAACCCCCTCCTCCTGCCAACCTGCTCTTTCTCTCCTTCCCCTCAGGAAGCCCCCCAGCCCCCCCAGCCCGCCAAGGCCTCAAACGAATTCCTGCTCCTTTCATATACAGGCGGAGGGGAAAGGAGACGTTGACTTTGAACTGGCCCCTTTGTAGGAGCGGGAGGCCCATTGTGGCAGTGATGGTTTTATCTGGGGGGATGTGGAGGGAGTCAGTGGGGTTTCTCGGTGTGTGCCCCCCCTCTACATTTCAATGGGGTGATTTTGGGTAGGCTGTGTGAGGTGCCTGGTTATTGTGTGGGGTCGTTGTGCACCAATGGCTGGGGCTTGGCCATATGTCTCATTTGGGGTTTCAGGGCAGAGCCTGCTCTGGGAGGAGGAAGGATGTGTCCCTCCATCACCTCCGTGGCTGGAACCTGATCATGCTCCAGGATCAGGTTGGGCTCTGTCATATGTAATGCAGCCAGGTATGGGTGGGATTGTGCTAGGAAAAAGGGAGCAGAAAGAAATGCATCTGTCCTCCCAGGCTTGCTTGAGGACAGAGATGCACATCCGCTTGTCCTCCCTCTGCTGAGTGTGCTGGTTTGGTGCTGGTTTGGCTTGGAGATGAGGTTTTAAGAGAGCATATGACCACAGATGATGTTTTATTCACTGTCAGCCCACTCTTTCTCCTGGGCTAGGTGATGGAGAAGCCATCAGGGCTGTGCTGGATCCCCCTGAGTTTCATGCCTAAGGCAATCACACCTTGGTGGGCTGCAGCCCTGCACGCTGTGGGTTGGTGCCCCATGGTCAGGAATCGGCCACAGTTTTCACCCTAGGTCCATCTGAGGAGGGCTGGGCAATGGGTTCGGCTTCAGAAGCACCCTCCCTGGAAGAAACGCTGAAGCTCCTCCATGGCACTGTAGTTTGCTTGGCTGCAGCTGGCTTGAGTGGACAGGATGGAGGCTTGTTGCTTCCAAACCCAGCTGAGATGAAAGTCTTGGGAGGATGATTTAGTCCAGTTCTGTCTCCTCATTAAAAAGGTCTCTGCACTACCGAGTCTGGGGTGTAGTTTGGGTAGCACCCACATCACCGCAGTGCCTGAACACACCAGCCAGTCCTCCCTGTTGTTTTACAGGTGGGGAAACTGAGGCATGGACAGACCCTGCACCCAGCTTCAGGCTGTCCTGGGATGTCTGTGGCACAGACTTGGTATTCCAGGACAAATGACTTCTGTGCCCAGACGTGCAGTGGAGACACAGCTTCCCAGGGGGGCCCTGAGCAAGGAGGTCTTCCTGGGAGGAGCAGACAAGTTTTACTCAAAGATGGAGCTTCCCCAAAAGCCTGGGTGTGCTTTGAGAGGCTGACGGGCTCTGAGAGCAAAGGAGGAGTGAATTTGGGGACCTCGGGGGGGGGGGGGGGGGGGGAGCAGGGTGGGTGTGTGTGTGGGGGGGGGGTGTGTGTGCAAGGTTGGGTTTACCCAGGGGTGAGCCTTGGGGCAGTCCCAAGTGATTTGTCAGGCGATGCTGCCCACCCCGGGCTGCAGCTGGAGACCCCAGGGCCACCCATGAGCAGGGCTGAGCAAAGCACCCCTGATGATGCCCAGGCGCTTTGGCGGTGAGTCAGCACCCACCCTCCCCTCTGCTGAAACCAGGAGGAGATGAGATTGTATCAGCCTGATGGGGGGGCTGGCGTGATCAAAGGGCCGGGAGAGGAGCTCAGGCTCCACACAATGGGGGGACACGATAGCCCTTATCTGCTGGCCAAGCGAGGTGCGAAGGGCCCTTGGGGCGAGGGGCGATGGGCAGTGGGGGCGGGTGGACGCTGGGTGCTGCAGGGCTGGGTGGGGGCAGGCACAGCTGGGGGAGGGGGGCAGGCTCCCACCCAACCCTTTGCTGGGGAAACCTCTCCTGGAAAACACCGAGAAACAAGAGAATAAACACTGCTTCTTGCCGGGCCAGGTAGAACCCTTGGGAAGGGTTTGGAGGCTACTCCAGCTACAGGAGCAGGACAGCTGCTCTCATTATTCCCCGGGGAAAATTTTGGGACGGGGGACCCGCAGCATCCTCCCTCCCTGTCCCTGCATCCCACCCCACTCCCAACAGGAGCACCCAAGCTGAGGGCTCCACAGCGGGGAGCTGGCCCCACACCACACACTCGCATGGGTCTCAAACATGGTCATTTAATAAAATCTCCTTTTAAAAGAACTACAATCCATACAACAACAAGGGGCACAGGGAGAAGGGCGGCAGCCCACAGGTAGGGGAGCAGGGCACAGGGAAAGGGTCTGTGTAGCGATGGCCTCTGCCAGCAACCCCACTGGGGACAGTCTCACACCACCACCACCACTCACCAGCATGGGGCTCTGCCACTGCTGCCTGCCCTGCCCATGCCTGCCTGCGTGTGCCACAGCTCCTGAGCGTGCAGTGGTTGTATGCACAGCAGCTCCCATGTGTGCGAGAGGCCATCCCTGCACAAGACACCACCAGCATGCAGCACATCACCCCTGGTTGTGACAGTCCATGCCAGGGTCTGGACATGAAGCCACATCTGTGAAAAACAACCCAAAACCCAACCCAGGCCTTATGCTGGAGGGGTCATGGCCAATGCACAAGGGAGGTTTTGGTGAATGGTGCTGGGCTCTGAGCAAGAATGTGTTGGTGGGGCTGGTGAGCCTGGATGCAGAGATGGGCAGAGGGGTGCAGGGGGTCTCTGGAGCCCAGGAGGTACCTGGGATGGAGCAGCAGAGACTGTCCCCTGCCATGGAGGGATGCCCAGGGAGCGTGCCGGGCCGGGCTCTGCAGGGATGCTGCAAAGGGCATGGGCTCCACGGGGCAGAGAAGCAGCACAGCAAAGTCACCATGCCTTGGTTACCCCTCCCAGCACCCTAAGCACCAGCCAGGATGCCCAAGCATCCTCCCCCACAGCCACACAGGCTTAAAAACAAAACCCCTGAACCCTTTTTCTGAGCTTTGACCCCATGGAGGCCTGGGGCCAGAGGCCTGCTGGCACCCAGGGCTGCCACAAGGAAATGCTCTGCCTCTGCCAGCACAGCCTGGCACAGGGTCCCAGGCCACGGCACCGCCGGGACTGTCTATGTACCTGGGCCTCTGAGGACCAGCACCCCTAGAAGGGGATGGAGCCAGTGCAGGGGGCCAGGGCACGTCACACCTGAAGGTGCATCCTTGAGAGTGCTGCCAGCGCCTGCCCAAGCCTGCTCTTGCTCCTGCCCTTGGCTCCCAGAGCAGGATCCTGCCCCGGGTTGAGGAGGAGGAGGGAGACCAGGCCCCGGAACCTTTAGCGATGCCACCCACTCATGGGAGTCTTCATCCCTGGCAGAGGGGCTCTGGGCACGCTGGCAGCCCCGATGCCTTCCCCTGCAGACATGAGCGTGCCCGGACTCCCCCCAGCCCCGGCCCCTCTCTCTCTCTGGCTCTCCAAGCCCCTCTCCAGCCCTTTCCCAGCTGCTGTTGCATCAGCCCAACCACAGCTGGGGCAGCAGCTCCCTCCTCAAAACCCACTGCAACCGCCTGTTTCCGTGCCAAGGTAGCGGTGGCCTCCCCCACGGAGCTGGCATGTCCCCAAGAGCAGAGGGCGAAGGGCAAGGCAGGGACGCAATTACAGCAGCAAAGAGGACAAGGACGCTGGAAACGGGGGTGATCCCCCCCTCCCATAGCTGTTAGTGGGTGTTTATTGGGCAGGCGTCGAACAGTCTGGCAGAGCAGGGTCCGTGCTCCTTCGCCCAGCTGTGGGTGCACCTCCAGCGTGGCTGCCCCGCCAGGCTTGGGCGTTGGGCATACAGTCCATAGCGAGCTCGGGCAGAGGAAAGGAGGGGTGTTACTGGTGCGACTTGGGGTTGGAGGGGTGTAAGGAGGAGTCATCAAACAGCGGGTTCCTCACTTCCATTTCTCCGGTCTGCGGCGGTGGAGGGAGTGGGATGGGGGGGAGGAAAAGGCAGGATGTCAGAAACCAGCAGGGGTTTGAGTCTGAACCCCAGCCCCCTCCCAGGGAGGATGGGAGGACCTTCTGGGCTGGGGTGAAACATCAGAACTCCGCCATCACCCCTGGAAAGGCGCTGCCTCCCCATCAGGAGTGGCTGGGGATGTGGGGATGGGGGGATCATATGTAAAAAGCCCATGGTCACGGATGGGATGGGACCCCACAGACTGGCTGGGGACCCCAGTACAACACCCATGCCTGGCTGGCAGGAATGGGGTTCCTCTCCCAGACTGCCTGCCTGCCATCAAGTGCCCTTTAATGGGCCTGTAAAGACCTAATGATGACCCTTAATCTGGGCCCTGATGGCCGGGCTCCACAGTGATTACCATGTGAAAGGCTCCTTTCGGGTCTCTTTGTGCTCTTTGTACCCAGGGCTGTTAGGAGCTGCCCTTCCCCGGGGTCCCTTGCCAGCCAGAAAAGTCCCCTCTGGCTTTGAGGGGTCACAGGTCCCCTGGGTCCAGGTGCTGGGGAGGCAGTAGGATGAGCCCCCTTATCTCGGTGCCCAGGAATCCGTGGTCACCATGTCTCTGGCACCATTGGGATGGTGGATTGAGTCTGCCAAGGGCTGCTCCAGCTCTCTGCTCCTGGGGCCATGGGGCAGTGCTCCCCAGGGAAAAGCCCCGTGCTGGGGCACCCATTCCAGGGCACCCGCTCCTGCCCACTGGAGGCTCCAGTGGGACTTGGCCAGGGCACATGGGGGCAAGCAGAGGGGTTGGACCACCTCAGGGTTTAACGAAGGACGTGTGGAAAAGGCTTCTTGTGGGGAACTGCACAACCCAGGCATGTGTCGGATCCCACCCCGCACACACAGGGTGTCCCACTCCCGGCCTCCCCGTGCCTGCCATACCGGAGCCAGCCCGGGGCACTCGTACACGGTGAAGTCTCCATCCTCATTCTCCTCATCGGATGATGCTGAGTCCGGCAGCTTGGGCTCTTCTTTATGCCTGGGGGGGGAGAGAGTATGCAGTGAAGGGGTGAAGCCCAAGGGGGGTGATTAACAGCACCCCAGTTAGTGTCAGGGCATGGAGCAACGACCGGGTCTGCTGTCTGCTCCTGAGGCTGCTTACTTCTCCATGGAGAGCATCTGCTGCTTTTGGTGCTGGTAGTGGTACATCTGGGCGCTCTGAGCCAGAGTCTTGTCCCCGGGCTGTGGAGAGAGCAAGGACAGGCGTGGAGGCTGGGCTCCAGAGGGTCCCCAGCCCAGCTGACGGGTATCCCCTGCTGTTGGATGCCCCCCAAGCAGAGCACACGCCTGGCCCAAGCACCAAACACTCCACAAGGAGGGATGTGGGCACATTACCGAGATCTTGTCATAGGGCAAGGGGCTGGCTGCTCGCTGTGCTGAGTAGTCTGCTTTCTGTGCCAGCCTGACCTCCTTCTGCAGCCTGCCAGGGGAGAGGAGAGCGGTCAGCAGGAGCCACTGGAGCAGATGACTCCATACAAGAGACAGTGACTCTCAGGGGGGCTCAGTCCTCCCACCCACATCTCTGTTCCCTGCGATGACACCCATGATGGGTGGCACCTCCAGACACAGCCACCTCCATCCTGTGGGGCCTGGGCATGAGGCACTGACATGAAGGGGGTGTCAGCACCCAACCACCACAGTAATGCCCAAACCAGGTGCCACCTGCTCCCAGGAGCGTGTGCCTGGCAGACGGGTGTCCCACCGCTGTCCTCCAGTCCCAACCAGCAGATGCCATACCTGCAGGGCGACTGGCAAGAGCAGCTACTGCCTCTCCTCCAACCCCTCGCCCACGCCTGGGAAGCACAGGGACAAGGTGCCCTGGGCACAAGGACACGGAAAGACTGGCTGGCACCAGTAGCCCCCAGCTCACCTGCACCAGCAGACTGCAGCCACGATCAGCACAGAGATCCCAGCCACTGTGCACACCACGATCAGCCCTGCAGAGGTGGAGGGGGACACAGAGGGACAGTGGGTGAGCTTGGTGGCACAGTGTCACCAGCCCCTGCTGCCCCGGCCAGGACGTGAAACCCCCTCTCCCACGAGATCCCAGGGTCTCACCAAGCACTGTGCCGTCATTTGAAGGGATGGGGGATGCCTCCACCGGGTACTTCTGGACCGCAGTTGTGGTGGAGGTGGGGAGGGTGGCAGCTACCTCGTTGCTGGCGGGACCCCGCTGCAGGAGCCCCTCTCTCAGCCCACTGGCCATGCGCTGTCTGCCGCTGGCGGGGACTGGTGTGGCTGCAGGAGGAGGCAGAGCTGTGAGCAGAGCAGTGGCTGGGCAGCTCTGGAGGGCAAACCAGCCTGGGGTGCAGGGTCTGGCTGCTGCAGGGTCCCCAGCATCACTGCAGAGAGTGGTGGGAGCCGGGGAGCAGGCACTTACTCCTGGGCTTGCCATCTCGCAGTGGGTGGGGGTGAGGAGCCTCTTGTCTGGCCAGCACATCCGCTAGAAAATCGATTTCTTTCTCCAAGCTGGGAACGGATGTCCGCCCTGCGCCAGGAGAGAGTGGCCATGAGAGGGGCACCCAGGATGCGGCCGTGCAGCCAGCCCCAGCGCCAGCCCCAGCGTTCCCCCAAAAAGGGACTCACATCCCAGCATGACCAAATGCAGGTGGTTTGGAGTCTAAGCCCACCTCGATGCAGCACTCTGGCATAAAATAGTCCCAAAGCCGAGCCCTGGGATCTGCACATGTCCTCATCACTTTTGGAATGCTTTTTCCCAAAAGCTGCAGGAGCAAGTGGCCACAGCCGCCCCCCTTGCCAGAGCCCCACAGGAGCAGGCAGGCTACCAGCACCCGCTGCTCAGGAACCTCCCTGTGTCCCTGCACCAGAGGCTGTAAAATGGCCCTGAGCAAGGAGGGACACAAGCTGGACCAGGAGAGACACCCCACAGCCACCCTGCTACTGCGGGGTGTGAGGGGCAGCTCTGGCAAGGTGAATCACTGACCTGCTGCGGGCAGCGGGGCTGTTTCAAGAGCAGGCAGAGGACACCGGAATTTTTTACCCCAAATTGTCCTGTATGGCCCAGGGGGCTGGAGCCACCCCAGAGCAGGGCTCACCCGGGGCTGTCCAGGAACTGGTGGGAACCCTCACTCCAGCTTAGGGGCCGATTTCTGCCCAGCGCCCAGCAAGATGCAGCCCCTTTGGGGAGGGGCTGGGGTGCCCCACGCAGTGAGGATCATTATGTATCTGCAGGGGCTGACTGGGTATTTCAGGAGTGGCTGACCCAGCTCATGCCCTAGCATAGTGCGTGCCGGGGACCTGCAAAGGGTCCCGGGGACCTGCAAAGGGTCCCATGCCCCTGCAGTGCCCGGCACAGGCAGGAACCCTGCCCCCAGCCCCCAGCCCGGGGGTGCCCATCCACGCAGTGACAAGGAGGAGCAGGAGTGGAGCTGCTGTCCTCACTCACCAAATAGAGTCAAGCTCTGATGCTCCCCACTCTACTTTTAACAGGATTAAACTCAACTTCAAAGGCAGAGACTTCCCTGTCCACATCCCTGCCCCCTCTGCCCTGGTGCAGCCATATAAAGGCTGTCCCAGTGGGAAGCCCTGGGGGGTAAATCAAGACATACAAAGGCAAGGCGATACCAGCAGCTCTGTTCCTGGATAGTTCAAGGTTATAACAATTACAGCTTCTCTGGAATCTGTCCTCGCTCCCAGTGTTTGGAAATAAACTCCAGTTCCCTCCAGAGCTGGGCACAAAGGCCACTCAGCCGCCCTGAGAATCAGAGCCACACATGTCAAAAAACAGTTTAAACGGGGGACACTCTTGCTTTAAACAAGTGCACGAGGAGCCATTGTCTCCATGTCCCCTGTGTCCCCTGGCTCCCCAAACTGCCCCCAGCCTCCCATCCTTGGCAGGAGCTGGAGTACCCCATGAGCTGCAGGTTTCCCCAGCCCTTTGCATCCAGTTATTTCCAGCCCCAAAGAGATTTGCAAAGTAGTGCCATGACCATACGATGCCAGGTTTGGGGCTGTGCCGTCAGCACCATGCCCAATGGGGAAGTGCCATGGTGCCAAGGTGCCTGCACAAGGAGCAGGGGAGCAGGCACAGGACTGAGTGTGACAGCCCCATGTCCTGTGGGGACAGCCCTGTGCCCGGGAGGGGACATCTTGGTGCCTTATTGGGACAGCCCTGCACCTGGGATGGGGATGGCCTGGTTCTAGCTCCCCACTGTGCTCAGGAAAAGGCCTGTCCCCATTCCCATGGGATGCAGGGGTCAGACCTGCCCATGCCGGTGTGTGTGACCATCAGGGCTGGGAGAAGCAGGCTGCTTTGGTGCTGGTGCTGCCACCAACACGATGCACTGCCCAGCCCTGCCCTGCCACCTCTTGGCCTTGGGCAGGCACAGCTGCAACAGCCAACACTCCAGGAGAATGAATGTGATGTGGCTGGAAAAGGACAAATAAAGCTGGAAAACCATCAAGAACAGCTCCCAGGTCACTATGAGCCTCCCACTGTGTGAAGCAGCACAAAGAAAACCAAGGCAGCTGTGCCATTTGTGCTTTCTGGCATTGCTGGCAGTGCCTCGGCCATACCCACTCACCTGCATTAACCAGCTTTATTGCCAAGTTCCCTTTCAGCAGCTAAAATCCCCACACCCCTGTTTTGTTCAGCCGCTGAGATTTCCCCTGGTGATGCCACATCTGCCACCCTGCAATATTTGCAGAGCAGAAGCAGCCTGGCACTGATGGCTGGTTCCTGACGAGCGCTGTGGGTGGGTGAAACGCCGGCCCAGGGCTGCTCCCCTAGGGAACAGAGGGCCGGGGCTGAGCCCCAATTCCTGCCCGGCTGCCCCAGGCCCTGGCTCTTGCTGCAAGAGGAGCTGAGATGAAGGGAGCTCGCAGAGGCCCCCCCCAGCCCTTCTGCAGCAAGCTGGGCATGCTGAGCAGGCACAGGGTGAACACAAGGTATGCACAGGGCATGGAGAGTGCTTGCAAGGTATGCACAGGGCACGCACAGGGCACGCACAGGGCACACAGGCTGCATGCACGGTATGTACAAGGTATGCACAGAGCATGCAGGAGGCACGCATGGTGGGCATAGGGCATGCATGGGGCATGGGTGCCCTCTCATGGTAGGTCCCACCACCTGCCTGCAGCAGGGTGGTCAGCAGGCTGGCACACAGCATCCCAGCCCAGCTGCTCCGTCCACCCTGGCCCCTCCTTGGAGCTTTCCCCTCCCCAAGGTCTCCAGGGCTCAACCCCGGGATGGTCACAGTTACTGTGATGGATTTGGGGACAGCAGGGAGCAAGATAGGCCCCGGATAGAGGAAGCCTGATGTTGACAGTCTCCATATGATGGCACAAAATTCCTACAAATCCACTTATTTCTAGTCCTTCTCTAGGATGGCTGATGCCCTCCTGGCTGCTGGCAGCACAGCAAGCGGGGAGGGGGGAATCCCCAGGTCCACAAGCTGGAACACGCTTCTCCCCCTCTTCCCAAAGCACTTCCCACAGCCCGGCGGGACTCAGCCCTGGCTCCGTACTGGCAGGGTCAAGCGGGAGCAGGGTTGGGACCTACCAGCCCAACCCACGTCACACAAACCCATCACAGCATATTCAAACAGCACGCAGCACTGTGGTGCTGGCAGCGTTTTGGGAGCTCAGACCCCTGCACAGGCAGCACCAGTGAGGTGCAGGCAGCCAGCTGCCCACCCAGCTGAGGCAGCTGCAGGATGCACCGTGCCATGAGGTGCCATGCAGCCCGTCTCACCTCCATGCTGGTGCTGTGCTGGGTACACCAAGACAACCACACATACCATCACCAGTGGCAGGCACATACCATTCACATGCATCACCCCCCCAAAACCCCAAAACACTACTTTTCACTCCAAAAAGCCACTCTCAGTGACTGCCTGCACAGGTACACTTAGGGAGAGGAGACTCGGCTCCTGCCCACGCTCCTGCCAGGAGCCGCATCCAATTGCAGGGACAGTGCAGCAGCAGCAGCTGGGATCCCAGGATCGGCGTCACCGGCAGTTGCAAGCAGCTCAAGGGCTTGAGCCGTGGCAGCCCCTCCTTCTGCTTGCACTGCATCCCCCCTCAAATGCAGCTATTATAGCCCCTCTGCATCCTTGTACAATCTTCCAGTTGAACTGGGCAGCTGGGTGCTGCTGCCAGACCATGGTACAGGCACAATGCAAAAGCATCCATGGAAAAAACTGGTGCCTCCCTGCCAAAAGGAGCTGGGCATCCTCAGGATGCTACTGTTCCCCTGAATGTTAAAATAGAGGATTTGGGAGGGGATTCCCCCTTTTCTTCCCCTGTACCCATACTTTTGCTGACAGAAGGTGGTGGCATTGCTTGAGACAACAGGATGGGGCTGGGAGAGACCCTGGGATGGTCTCCATCCTTCCGGCATCCTCTCAGCATCCTCTGAAGATGCTACTGTGGTCCCACATCTCCCTGCCGAAGCTGGGAAAGGACACTACCATGGTCCCAGAGAAGCTGGGCAAGGATGCTACTGAGGCTGCATCTCCCCGCAGAAGCCAGTGTGGAGCAAAGTTGCTATGGAGATGCTGGTGTATGTGCAGCCCTTCTGAGAGAGGAATTTACTCCCAAGACTTCACATTAAAAAATAAACCACAAACAACTCTTAAAGCTGTTTGGTACCTATGGCTGTGGAGCTGGTGGCAGGGAGCATCAGCAGTCAAACTTTTGCTTGCTGCCAAACACCAAGCTGGACAGCATCTCTATGCTATCCCCTAACTTGTCCCCC
Organism: Tyto alba; assembly: GCF_018691265.1. Classification (NCBI taxonomy): domain Eukaryota; kingdom Metazoa; phylum Chordata; class Aves; order Strigiformes; family Tytonidae; genus Tyto; species Tyto alba. Next base: position 12,929,711 of record NW_024881273.1, on the reverse strand, counting down.
TCCCAGCCATCGCTCCCATTTCAGTGCAGCCCGGCCCCTAAGCCCAAGAGTCAAAGGGCTGCGCAGAGCCAGGGCCCCACTCTGGGGATCTCCCCTCTGATATAAGGGGTGATCCTCCTGCCAGGAGCCTGACGGCATGAAGGGCACGATGGGCTCTGCCATCCCCCCACGTGCCCACCCTCTGTAAAGCGTGGGCTGAGCTGCAGGCAAAGGGTAGCTCCAGCTGCTCCCCAGCGGGACCCCAAATGTGCCCCAAGACACACGAACCAGAACACAAAGCAAACTCCCCAGAAACCCAGAGGGTTGAAGGAAGGTGCTGACGCACCTTGCAGCAGGCATGGAGGCCGTTCAGAGGCTCTTCAGAGCCCCCATCCTGCACCCAGTGATCTCCAGCAAAACCCACCAGGAGTGATATGTGAGGGCACGGTCGGGTCCCAGCTCCTTCCCCATGCACAGAGGCTGCTTCTCTTTAGTTAAAGCAAAAATAATTAGGTGGAGCCATAATTAGTCTTAATTTGCCTGCTTGTTGAATCTGCAAGAAAAAACCCACAACGTGGGGGGCACAGAAACAGCTCTGCCTACAGCTTTCCAAGCTGCACAGATAGTTGATCACCCTAAAAAAGGCGCGTGCCTGGCCCCCAGTGTGGCTGAGCTGGAGTGCAGGTGGCTGCACTGGGAGCACCCTCCACGCACCACAGCAGTGGGTGGAAAAGCCCTGTGCGGGGTGGCATGGATCCCCATGGGCTGCTAGTCCCCGGGGATGCTCTGCACGTGTCTCCCACTGGCACAGTGCACCCAGGCTGCCATAGCCCCACAGCTTTTGGGAAAAGCGGGGAGGGATAACACCCAGTGCAGTCCTTGGGGACCTCGTACGCAGCTGGGCAGGGTTCCGACCTGGTGCTGCTGACTCCCACCCCTCCTGGCATGGATGTCAGGCAGTCCCAAACCACATCCCAAAATCTCAAACCAATGGGAACCAGGTATTGAAATCCCAAACACCAGCTCGGCTCAGCTCCGGGATGGGTGAGGCTGCAGGCACCTGTTTGCCTTGGCCATGGGGTCTGCACGAGTCATGGTCCTGTGCACCGAAAGCTGCTACCTTCCTGCAAAGCCTGGGGCTCCGCATGGCCATGACCTTTCCTTCGAAAAGCCCCCACCCCAGAGCAGCCAGGCAGACCCCGGAGCATCCTGGAAGCTGCTGAGGCCCCCTCCCATCGCTGGGCACTCGTGGGTGCTGGCAGGGTCCAAAGGCACACATGGTCACCAGTGCAGCGACAGGAGGATGCACAAGGAGTGAGGTCGGGTTTGTGTGCTCCTTGCCAGCCCCCAAAACCATCCCACAACTGCCACATGCTGGGGCTTGGAGTGAGAGGGGGCAGAGCCACTATCCCCACAGAGATACAGCTGCCATGGGGAGGAGAAGCTAGAGGATGAGGAGCAGGGGTGCTGTCAGGATGGGGGGGCTACCCTGAGGTGAGGGAACCTCCTGGAGCTGCAGAGGTGTGGGGCAGGTTTGCAGGCAGATTTGCAGTCAGGGGGTTGCAGAAGGGGCTGCTGCAGGGTGGGTGCACCTACCGCTGGGGGAGAACTGCTTCTGGATGCATCGCCCACGGTCGTCCTCCTGGAAGGTGGGCAGGCAGGGGCCACAGGCACCTGATCCTGGTGGGCAGAACTGCCGGCGCTGCAGAGCACAGTCCAGGCTCCGGGGACACGATGCTGCTGCGGGGATGAGAGAAAACGGGTCAGGAGGAGGCGAGGGGTCAAATGCTCCCCTGGGTCTGCCCATGGCCTCTTGGCACAGGACCCAGCTGCCCCTGGCAGCTCCTGCTGCAGCTAATGGGTGGGGATGTCCTTCACAAGAGCTGCCCCTCGGCCCCCCCTTTGCCTTCACAAAGCTGTAACTGACTGCAGTTAACCACGGGCTCTAATGACCAGGAAGTTGGACTTGATGACCTTATGGGCGCCCTCCAACTCAAGATAGTCTATGATTTTGTGACCTGGGCAAGGCAGTTTGCTGCCTGCAGGGAAGACCACGGGACCCTGAGTCCCAAGTCCCAGGGTGCTGCCATCCCATAGGACACCATGAGCCCCAGGGTGCCACTGTCCCAGGGGATGCCCCAAGCCCTAGGGTGCTGCAGGACACCCTGAGTCGCGCAGAGCTGGCAGCAATGAGGGTCTCCAGCCCCTGCCTGCACCACATCGGCAGTGGCTGAGCAGGCTGGCAGCTGCAATCCAACCAACACAGACCAATCCTCACGTGGGAGCTGTCAAACAAAAAAGACCTCCAAACCAACCCCTGCCCAAAGCCTCAGCACAGCTGTGACAGGACATCACAGGCGGCAGTAGCTTCCATTTCCATCCCTTTGACATCGCAATGCGGGAAACCAGTGGGATCCAGTGCTCCCCCATCAATGCACCGCGGCCCAAACCGCCCTTGCAGCTTTACAGGGCATCTCATTTCCATGTCAGACCTGGGGACTTCTCTGCTACCTGGAGACAGGCATGAGCCCCCCGTGCTCCAACCTCATCTGGACCCAACATGCTGTGGCAGTGCTGCCACAGCCAAGAGCAGCCCTGGTTCTTTACCCCAGCCTGGCTCAAGTCAGCAGGACCTCCTGGGGGAACACAAAGTCTCTGGGTCCTACACAAAGCTGAGTCCTGAGACAGGGTGATGGTGTCAAACTGTGTGCAGAAATGGAGAGAGGAACTGTGACCAGCTGGGACAGTGACATACAGGTCACCTGCAGCATGAGGCTGTAGGGACATTCTGGGGTCCTGGCTTTCAGCATCAGCATCAGGAGCCGCTGCCGGGGATGGTGACACTGCTGGCACTGCCACAGCACAAGCACAGACGTCCCTCGCTCCCTCCCTCCCTCCCTCCCTCCCTCCCTCCCTCCCTCCCTCCCTCCCTCCCGAGCTGGTGGCAGTGCAGAGGTAGGTACGCCTGTGTCTTGGGCTGGGCACAGCTGGATGGGGGGTGCACAGCTGGATGGGGGTGCAGCACACAGCTGCCCTAGCCCTGCTCTTCACCTTGCCGCACGTGGCCGTGCCTACAGGTTTCCCACGGGCAGCAGCAGGCAGGAGCGCAGGGCCTGGGTCCTCCCTGGGAGCAGGGCCATGCCTGGCTGCCTACAGCCTGGTGATGAGTCACGGCAGGAGCCGGCTCCCAGCACCCTCCCACGCTGCCTGCACCATCCCTGGCAGCCCTCGCCTGCCCACGATGACACTGCCGCCTGCTTGTCCCCGCGCCCTGGGGGACAGTGGAACCGGGGGGGGGGACAGCCCTGACAAGAGAAGGGGCACAGCCCAACTTCGGGGGCTTTCCCAAGCGTCCCCATCCCAGCAGCGCGCTGGGGGCAAGGGGGGGCAGCTGCGGCCGTGCCCACGGCACAGTGGAGATCCCACCACAGGATGGAGCCACCAGGACACGAAGCTCCAGGGCTACCACAGCGGCTCTGCTCCCCCAGCATGGGCGCAGGTGCCAAGCAGGATGCCACCCACAATAAATCCTCCTTTGCCCAGCCCAATTTCACCACCAAACTGCTCATCAGAGGGCGCAGCCACCACCAGCGGCCCCCAGACTGCACCCGGACCCCTCCACGCTGCCCACGGGGCATCGCACTCATCACTCACTGGCTGACGGTGCCGGGGAAGGACAGAGATGCCTTTGCTGCAGTGGTTTCTCCTGCGGGCTGGGTTTTCTTGGTAGCTGCAATTAGGGTGGCAATTAGAGTTGGCTGAACTCCATGCTGGGTGCAGCAGCCTGGGGGGGATTTGCTTGGGGCAGGGAGCAGAGATCACTGTGCCCGCAGGAGCTGGGTTTGCTCCCTGGGGGCAGCGCAGGGCTCGGCCAGGTGGCCGGGGGAGAACTAATGCTTAATGGGAAAATAATCAGGCCTTTAAGCACAGAAATCAGTCTCGGCTGCCTGCTTTGCTTGCTCTGGGCTTGTTCTCAAGGCCATTTTGTTTGAAGGTCACAAAACATCCAAAACACGTGTCCGCTCAAGGGCAGGAAGAGGTTTTGGCACAGTGCAGCCCCAGGGGTGGGGACATGCCACATCCCTGCAGGGTGCTGGGGGTGACACCGCAGACCCCCTCCTGTGCCATGGACCCATAGAAACATGTCCCGCCCAAACAGGTGCTGGTGAAAGCTGTTCACTGGTGGGAGGAAGCCACCCCAGCATAGGTCACCCAGCACTTGCGGCTGTCCAGCAGCATGAGACACCAGCGGGACCCTTGGAGCCACCTTGGGGCAGTGGAGGGGTGAGGTGGAGGGTAGCCCCAAGCCAGTACCCAGCAACTGGTTAAATAAAACCCAGCCTGGAATATATAAAAGGTTGTTATCTCTGTTTGAGGAACGAGCTGTGCTTGCCCAGCTGTCATGGGCTGGGATTAGGAGCGAAACAGGCGGGCACTGATCTAATTAAACTCCCCACGTGTAATCAATCCATGGCTAGCCAGCAGATATCGTCGCCTCGGCACCCTGCAGGGTGAAGGGTCTTACAGGGGCTTTGCCACTCTCTGAAACCACCCCAGGGCCCAGCAGCTGCTCCCTGGCTGGACTGGTGAGAGTAGGCACCTCCATGTCAGGCTGGGTACCAGAGACTGAGCACACCCTGGGCTGGCACTCAGAAGCAATGGGGGCACCTCCAAATGCTGCCACCCACCCACCCCTCCCTTCCCCAGCCCTGTCCAGCCACACTTGCCCAGGGTGGCCAGTTCCACCCTGCCCAGTGCTTCAGCAGGCAGGTGGTGGTGGGGTCCAGCTCCTGTTTTGGGGTGTACCTGTCCCTGCCCACCACCCATCAGCTTCCCCAGCCCTGGCACAGTGCCCTGGCCACAGGTCCCTCTTCCTGCACACCCTCCCCAATGTGGGTGCCAGGGCTGGCACAGCACACGGGTCCCATTTCCACCCTGGCAGTGGCCATGACACAGCCACGCTGCCCACCTGCACCAGTACCAGCTTGCAGGCTGCAGCCCCCCGGTCTTGCCTCTGCTCCCGTGGGGCTGCTGGTGAGCCTGGGAGAATTTGGGATCCTCCCCACCCCAACCATGCCCCCTGCTTGGCATCAGTGCAGTCCAGCATGGCCAGCCCTGCTGGCTCCTGGGGCAGGAGGGATGACCTGGCCATGGGTGGGACAGGGAGGAGGCAACCAGGCTGGTCCCAGGGGACGAGGACACAGTTGGGACAGCACAGACCCGCCTGTGGGACGGGGCAAACCAGCTGTAAGGTGAAGCGAGAGGAGTGTGCAAGGACATGGAGTCCAAAGCCAGTGCTGGCCACGGCACAGCTGGGGTGTCACTGCCCAGACGTGCCGGGGGGGGTCTGGAGGAGGGGGGTGCTCCATCCAACTGCTGTCTCTGTGGCTGCCATGATGCAAACCTCCCATGCAGGTGGGCAGCAAGCCCAGCCCAGCATAACCAGAGGTAACTCATTAAACTGGGCTTTGGGCTGGGACAAGCCACTGGTGCTGGAGAAGGCAGGGTGGCTCCCTGCAGGCAGCAGCAGAGGCCAGGGCCAGCAGGCGACTGGGACACTGTGCAGCCAGCATGGAAAGACATGGGAGGAAACACTGGTGTGCAAGCATCGAGGTGTGCGTGTGCACACACCGCCCCCCCCCCCCCCCCCCCCCCGACAGGTTTTCTGGGTGGAAAAGCTCAGCACAACAACCCCAGCCCCAAGGACCCACCCTGGGGAGAGCCATAGCAGGCACCCAGGGCCAGCCCTGAGATGAGCAGAGCACCTGTAACAAGGGGTGCCCACTGTGCCCCTCCAAATGCCATAGGTCCTGCAGCCTCTCACCATGGTTGGGCAGGACGTGGAGCTGCTGGCAGTCATGGCCCTGGGTGAAGTGTTTTTTTGACACTCATGCCAAAACACAGAGGTGAAAAAAAAACAGCAACACCAGGGATGATGTTTGGGTGGCTGGGAAGGCAGGAATTGCCCCCGCTGTGTCACTGCCATGGATAGAGAGATAAAAGTTAACATGAGAGGATAACCAATTAGCGCTGAGCACTGGTCCAAGTGCCGACACTCCGTGCACCGGCAATGCCCAGCTTCCCAGCTGACAGGGCCCCAGTGCCAATGGCATGAGCTGGCAGAGCCCACTGGGCATCAGCCATCGTGGGCGAGTGGGCACGGAGCTCATGCCTGCCTGCCAGGAGCAGCCTGCCATGGGGGTCCGGCCCCGCGTGGCAGCAAGACAGAGCCCCTGGCAGGGGACAGCCACTGAGCCAGGGCATGGCGGGGATACTGGGGTCCCTGCGGAACAGGGGTGCAGGTCTCCACTCCCACGTTGAGCATGCTGGCACACGGCTGCAGTCGGGGGATGACCACAGTGGAGGGGATGGCAGATCACTGGCAGGAGCAGCCCAGGCCCCGCAGCAGTGCGGTGTCTGCCAGACCCACTCAAGGTCACTCCTCCTCCAGCTAGGTGATGTGAGACCTGTCTGCAGCCTGCCTGCCCTCCCAGCACTTCTGCTGTGAGCTGGCACCTTCTGGGGCTCTCCTCCCGGCTCTGCAAATTGCTCCTGGCTCCAAAGGGCTGGAGCCAGGGTGGGCAGGCAGGCAGGCGTGCTGCACCACACTACACCCCAGCCCCCCGAGGTATCGCTTCCCTGTGCCCCACAGCCTCCCTGGGGCAGGGGCAGAGCTCCTGTCCAGCAGCAGGCAGGAGCAGGGGGGGCTGAGACACCCGAACGCCCTGGCTTCACCCCCCCCCATGCCCCGGCGGGAGACGTGGCCTCTGGGGTGATCTGGGTGGCCACCGCCTCGACTGCCAGCAGCCACAGCAAAACCCAGCTAGACGTTTGGGGCTGCTCGAGCGGGTGCCCCAGCCCTGGCACCACTCCCACTGCACACACCGACTGTGGGATGGACACCATGCCAGCGGCCCTGATCCCCGCTGGGTTCCCTGACCTGGCTGCATCCCCCTCCCCTGCTGCTTCTTGCACCTGAAAAGCAGGTGGAGGGGAGCGGGGCTTCAGGCACAGTCGTACCCCCAGAAGTGATCCTGCTCCCCGGGTACAGCCGCTGGCACCACGGCCCTGGCCAGTGCGGCTCTGCCACAGCTTCAGCAGCCCCCGCGGGAGCCCTGCCGCTGCCTGCAGCCGCTCACGTCACCGCCGTGCTCCTGCCCCCGAAACTGCAGCAGATGGAGACCCCTCCCGCGCGCGGAGGCGGCGGAATGGGGCTCTCCGCAAGCGCCGATCACAGCGCACTGGGAGCAGGGGGAACGCTGGCCACGTCACGATGCTCTTGGGGATGGAGGATGCGGCATGGCCACAGCCACGCAGCCTGCCCCCCCCTCCGCCGCCCTCTCCTGCAGCAGCACCTGCGTGTGTCGGCCCACTGGAGAGCACTTCGCAGCTGAAAGTGTTTGTTTGCCTTTTGCTTTGGAAGGTTTGGCCAGGCAAAAGCCACGTGCCACTGGGTTTCCCGTCCCCCAGGCCACTGGGGCTCCTGTCACGGCTTCCAGCTTTTCTGGTTCAGCCAGGCAGGCGCGGAGATCTGGCCCAGCTGATAAAGCACGCTGGCAGAGACAGTCCCCAGCGCAGCCTACGTCATGGCCAAGGGACAGTGCCAGCAGCCCTGCGCCACAGGCTGGGGGACAGGGATATCCCCGCAGGGACCCCCTGGCAGTATCCCCCCTCCTTGCCCTGCCTGCATCGCAAATATCTCGGCTGCACTGTGCTCCCACTGAGGGGACGGTCCTGCCGGCAGCGTCCCCACCCAGGAACAACAGCAAATGCCACCACGGGCAGTCACCCAGGCAAAATGCCACTGCCGGCTGCTTTCAAGTCAGCAGCCCCGGCAGGCGCTGCAGGGAGGGCTGCCTGCGCTGGAGCCTGGTGTACAGGCAGCACGATGGGCACTGGCACAGGGTGGGCAGGGGCACGTGGAGGCAGCAGGGCTGTGTGGCAGAGGAGAGCCATGCTGAGGGCAGCTGCCTGCTGCAGCCCTGAGGCCACCACGGTGGGCTCCCAGAGCCTTGTCCCCCTCCAGGTGCAATGCCAAGGGGGAAACGGAGGCCCAGGAGGGGCTGAGCCAGGCTTCCCCAGAGGTGGGGGGATGCCAAACTCTCGGCAACCCCAAACACTTCACCTCCCCGATGACCCCAGAGCCCAGGCCCGCTCTAGAGCAGATTCTGTCTACAAGCAAATCTCAAGTTGCTCCTGCAATCCAGGGCTGGGGGAAGGGGGGAGCACCAGGCAGTGTCCCCCTGCCAGGCTGATGGAGCAGGACTTCATGTCTTTGCTACTCAAACTCCTTAACTAGCCAGAAAAAAATCCCTGTTCCTTGCCTTGGCAATCCACCTCGTGCACCAAGGGAAGAGGAGCTGGATTGGTGGGTGTTGCGGGGAGATGGCAGCCAGATGGATGGAAATGGCTCTGGCAAACTGCAGCTCCAGACCCTGGTGGGGGGACCATCAGAACCAGGAGGCAGCAGAGGACGCAGCCCCCTCGCCCGTGGCCACCACATGCCCTAAGGGACAGAGGACCACCGTCACCAAGCAGAGCCCTGAGTGTCTCTTGTGGGAGCCAGTCACCAAATCAATGTCATACTTCGCCCCATCTCACAGCACCATGGGTGGTGTAGTGACTGGGGGGGCACTGAGCCAAGCAAGACCCCCCCAGTCGCCCAGCCCAGACATCCCTGGGCACTGCTGGCTCTGGCCGCCGGCTCGCTGTCCCCCTTCTAGCTGCTCGTGGGCAGCTCCAGCCCCTGCCTTGGGAGGGTGACATGCTGCATCCCCTGCCATACTGGGGTGACCCCTTCAGCCACAAGCGCTTTGCCTCAGGTATTCAGGAAGAGAAGAAATAATTAAAAATAAAACCAAAAACCAGGTGCTATATGCAATTTCGCCAGTGCTGCCTGCTCAAACCTGCTCTGCATTGCTGGCCCTGGCTTGGCTGGGTGGACCCTCACCTGTACTGGGGACCCCAGGCTGTTCCCAATGCCACCCTATTCCAGAAAGCACCTTCCTGTTATTTGCAGCTTGAACCACCCATTTTCAGTCTTGTTTATCAGGCTTTGCTCAAACAAATACCAATGGGTTTCATACCTGCCCAGAACCAGCCGCGGCTGGGGCAGGGGTATGGGTTGGGTTTTTTTAAATTCCTTTTTTACTGGCCAGGCTCTGTGGTTTGGCACAGCACAAGAGGTGAAACAGCCAGTGGTCAGGGCCACGGTGCAGGGAGCCTCTGCCAGTGGGTTAGTGGGGCTGGGCCCACACGGGCATGGTGTGCTAATGCTGTGCCGGCATCGCAGGGGATGGGCAGGGGGTTTTACAGCTCTGCTCTGAGCATGGACCCACCTGAAGCCCAGAGCAGCCTCGAGGGAAGGGCTTGGGTCCAGCTCTCTCCTCCTGGCACTGGCTAGGCACCGACTGATCAGCAGGGCAGCACCCACAGAGCGGAGACATGGCCACCAGTGGGCTCTCCCTGCAGACCCATTGCTGCTGGTGAGAGGGTGGGAAAGGGCAGCCCACCTCCCCCCAGCCGAGCACCCGAGGAGCTGCCAGGCCAAGGGCCAGCACGAGTGCGCCGGCACAGCTCAGCCATCTGCCAGCAGCCGCCCGCTCCCACGTGCTCCCACTGCTGGGCTGGAAATAAAACCCCAGAGCGGCAGCTCCCTGGCGAAGCACCACTGTGCCCACCAGGGCCAGATGCTCTTTGGCAAAGCCAAAGCCCTCCCACACCTCGCTGCGTCCCACGCCATCGGAGACATTTTGCAGCCTTTGGTAAAGACGCATGAGCACAGTTTTGCTGATTAAACGCCCTCAGGCAGCTCGGAGACAGCACAGGTGGCTTTGCTTGGGGTGGAGAGTCCATCTCTCCTGCCTCCACCATCCACCCCATGTCTGGCACCAGCTTCGGTGCTCCCACCAGCCCATCACCCTGAAATGGGGGTCTGGGGACGCAGTCACTTATCAGCAGGTGCTGGGGGCTATAGGGGCTGACCTTTATGGCTTTGCAACAGCTTGTAAGCGGGGACCCCCGGGCAGGCAGCCCACATCCCTGCAGACAGGCAAGGTGAGAGGTAGGTGGAAAAACAGGGGCGGCCTCACCCCACCCCGCTGGGGCTGTGCCCACGCTGACTCAGCCACCACCACCAGCAATAAAGACTTGTGGGACATTTCGTTCCGCTGTGGCAGAGAACCCAGCAAATGGAGGGGCCCCCTGTGAGCCCAGAAAATGAGGGGCCTGCGGGATGCACAGCCACATCCTGGGGATGCTTGTGAATGCAGCATCCCAGGGCTCCTGGAAAAGGGCTGCAGACAGTGCTGAAACAGCTGGATCCAGAGTTTTCTTCTGGGTTTTATCCCCTGCAGGAAGTGGATGGCTCAGGGAAACCCTCTCCTTTCCAGCCAGGAAGCCGAGAATAATGCCCACAGGATGGGTCACATTACCAGTAGCTTACTGAGCCTGCCCTCTCTCCCGGCTTAGCAGTTGGCTGGGAAATAATCCCTGACAAATGCGAGACAATGAGCTCCCCAAGGCAGAGCTGCTCCTCCTGCACCCGACAGCCGTGGGGTCCCCAGAAGTACTCCTCTGCAGACCCCCAGCCGAGCCCAGGCAGCACCCGTGGGTGCTATGGGTGCACAGTGAGCATGTCACCTTCCCTGCCTTTTGCCCTCCACCTCTGTCGCCGTCTCCTTTTTACAGGAAGGGAACAGGGGCCGAGGGCCCAGGGGAGCCCTGTGTTGTGACAAGCCAGGGTCCCTGCCAGCATACCAGCTGACATGTCACCTCTCATATCACCTGCCTGAAGCAATGGGTCCCCCCCTGAGAGCAAACCTCCCTTCCGTAAAGGCTTTGCACCCTCCATCCACGCAGGAGAGACCCCAGAAACACGCCACGGGGTACACTGCTTGGAGGGGGCAGCTGTCAGCCCGCAGTGCTCTGGGGCAGGAAGAGGCAGGGACTGGGACCTGCTCTGGTTCCATTTCCTTCCTCCAATTCAAAGTGTACTCCAGACACTTAATGGCCAGTTTCTTCCTGTTGCAATTATCATTAGCTCGTGAAGCAATTAGCTATAGGCCTGCTCTCACCATTTGCTCCTCTGGTCAGTCCCGTGGCAGCGGCAGTTGGTAAAGCCCAGGCACAGAAGGGAGATGCCCCAGCACTGGCAGCAGCACCAGACCTGTGCCCTGGCATTTTGGGGACCAGACCCAGAGCCCCCGTGAGGACGGAGCACTGGGGCACTGTGTTTATGGGTTTAATGCAGGGATGGGACCAATGGCAGCTCCTGTCCCCAGTGCCCAGGGACCCAGTGCCTTGTGCCTGGGGAGATGCCACCCTGTCACCTCTCCTATCCACAACATCCCCATAACCCCATCAACCCTCTCGTCCCCAGCACCCCTTTCTGTTCCCAATGTCCCCCACCATGCTATCACCCCTCCTGTCCCCAACATCTCCATACCTCCTGTCACCAGCACACCAGCCACCTGGTGACCCCTCCTGTCCCCATCGCCCCTGCCACACTGTCACCCTTCCTATCCCTGTCACCCCTGCTACCCCTGTCACCCTTCCTATTCCCAACATCCCCATCACTTCAACCTCCCTGTCCCCAGATCCTCAACCATGCTGTCACCGCTCCTGTCTCCAGCATCCACATAACCCCTCCTGTCCCTGCCCCCCCCGTAAGTGTGCAGCAGAGCTAAGCTGATTACCTCCCTTAATACCCCCATGGCCCAGAAGCGCCATTTCAGGCAAATGTCCCAGACTTGTCTTCCCCTTTGCACTGCAGGAAGGAGCCAGGTGCCCCTGGGGATTGAGGGGTCCCTGGGGAGGGGGGTGGCTCTGCAGGGAGCCCCCTCTGTGCAGCGCAGCCCCAGCGTCATGCCAGGGTCCTGCTCCAGACCGCCTGCGGACTCTGAACCCATGCCCAGAGCTTCCAGGGAAATTGTAGATCCAAAAGGCCGGACCCTGCACAGCGTAGCCACAGCATCTCCTAGGCTCCAGCACCACTGTCTCCCCACCCCGAGCTTCAGCTCTCCCCACACTGACACCCACTGGGCACAGCTGGGGCACAGATGGGTTTGTGGGTCCCCAGTGAGCTGCAGCAAAAGGAGAGGAGGGATTTTCACTGTGTCTCTGCCATAAACTCTTCCTTGATGCTGACCATGTCGGGAATTGGAATCGTGGAGATGGTGGGCCTCTTTCCACCCATTCTCCCTCCCCAGACCTGTAGATGGAGCCCTGCCCAGGTCCCTGGTGCAGGTACTGACCCACTCCTGCACCACACCTCACCTGCCCACAAGGGCTCATTTCTCGTGTTGGGAGCCAGCTGAGCAAATGTAACCCCAGACAACACGGGGTGAACGTCTTCTCCAAGAATAAAATCCCACAGAAAATTAAACCTGGGAGCAGTGCACAGCTCCCGAAGGAGTGGCACTCCAGTTGCCATGCAGGAAGCACTGGTGTGGCAGAGGACACCCTGACATGCAGCCACGGAGGGGCTCAAAGGGACGGTGTAGCTGCACACCACCGAGCAGGACCAGTGCCCACCATTGCCACCGCTACCAGGGTCACTCAAGACACCCTTCTCTGTGTCTCAAAAAAAAGCTGGGGCTGGAAATATCTGCTTTCTGCAGACCAATCCGTGGGATGTCAGGGGGCTCAGAGACCACCCCCCGCTCACCCTGGGAAGCTCATCAGGGCAGCCAGTCCCTTGCAGGTGCCACAGACACAACATCGGGCACCACTGCGATGCTCCCAAGAGCGGCTTGGAGCTTCCCCAGCTCCAGGATGATGGTTCCCAGGGACAGCCCATTGCACCACCCTGACCCCACCACAGCTCCCTCCCCAGCACAGTGATTGCAAAGAGCAAATTAAAAGCCAAATGATAGACAATCCCACTGCATATCGAGCCATGGGTCCTTCTTAGGGGATGGCTCCTGCCTTGCCGTGCCCAGCTCTGGACCTTGAGAAGTCCCTGCACCACCACAGAGCTGGGGCAGCCGCTATGAGCACCAGCATCTTTGCTCCCACCTGCAACCCTGAGAAGAGGCACGAAGAGGAAAGGCAGCGAGGAGCCAGCAGTTCATATGTGGCCAAATGGGTCACTTGGACTAGAAAGGACCAGTTGGTTTTTGCTGAACAGCTTCTCTTAGTGTTTCTGATGCAAAGTCCTGGCTGCAGCAGCTGGGCCAGGGTTTTCAGGCTTATTAAAAGAAGAGGTTCTTGCCTGTCATCCTATTTGTAAAATTTTTTTTTTGTTTATAAAAATAATAGTAGATTAAATTTGGCAACCAAATTGCTCGAGAAGGGGTGAGAAGTCTGACTCTCACTAATGCTCCAGGAAATACAGCCAGAAAACGGGTGAGGAAACATTTCTGCCCGAAGCTGGGTGTGCTGGATAGACACATGTGAGGGGAAAAACACAACTAAGGAGCACCAACTCCCACTGTACCACCTCCAAAGCCAGATGATGCCCTTCCTCCAACTTGGATCAGGCCCTTGGCAAGACGAGGATGTCACCAAGCCATGTGCTGGATGCACCCTGGGACACGGCATCTGTGGCAGGGGCCTCTGGTTTGCAGCACCGGCAGATGAAGGCGGGGAGGAGGAGATGCCAGCCTCCATTTGAAGAAGCTTTGCTGAAGCTGCAGAGGCACGAGGACGCGAGTATGGTTGTTCAGGTGCCGCCAGCTCACTCCTCACCAGGAGCCAGATTCACTGGCACATCCCAGAGCAGGAGCTGCCCCTGGCCCTGCCACCTCCATCATGCAGTCGTCCCCAGAGAAAGCCAAGCTCTGCCCCATCTGCCCAGGAAGGGAAATTATAAAATGGGAAGAAACAGCCAACATTTCCTCCACCCCACCACACTCGGGGAGGGCAGCTGCAGGGACAGGATAGTGACTCCTTTCACTGCCCAGCTTCCCAGAGATGCTCCTCCAGCCATCCCCAGGAGAAACCAGCCCAGAGCTCCCTACCACCACATGCTGCACAAACCCGACCTCCCAGCAATGGGATGCTGCTGTCAGCATTTCCAGGCGGTACAACGATGACATGATTGGAAACGGCACAAAGAAACCGTCCCCAGCCTTCGCTTGGGAGAAAGAGGTGGTGATGAAAATCCCAACCCCACTTGTGCCAAGAGCGAGCCACAACCCAGCTGCTGGAGCAGGCGGCTGCCGGCGGAGCGAGGCCCCTCACTGGGAAGGGGAAGCCCTGCTCCCTCCCCCCATGACTGCCCAGGCACAGCCACCCTGAGCAGCCCCTCGGGGCGGGGGGGGTGCCCCCCCAGCAGCACTGCCAGCCCGTGTTATCCCCCCCAGCCCCTTAAATTCAGAGGCAGCAGAGATTATGCCAGATTGCTGGTGGCTGCACCGGAGTCACTTGGGTCTCCTTCCTCCCATAGCAGCCTGCGTCATGGGTACCTCTGGCCAGGCCACCCAGACCTCGACGTGCAGAAGAGGGAGAGCACAGGAGCTTCCTCACCTCCAGCCTCAGCATGGAGGGAGCCAGATGTCTTGAACCACTGAGAGATTTAAAAAAAAATACTGCACCTTCTTGCCCTCCCAGAGAACAGGCAGGAGCATGGTGAGGCCGCACCATCCCCAGCTGACGGCAGGCTGCCTGCCCGCTGTCTGCCCCGCCAGCAAGCCAGAGCGGGGAGAACAATATTAGATCTGCAAACAATGCTGGGAGCAAGGAGGCACTCCCCGGCTCCTGCGGCCAGCGAGGCAGAAAGCACCTGCCCGGAGACAAGCCGTCCTGCGGGCAGGGACACCGCACCTCCCTGTCCGTGCGGGCAGCCCCCAGGTTTCCCCGCAGGCAGCAACGCTGGGGGCCAGATGGGGTTTTCGGATGGGTGGTGTTCATGCCCATCGTGGCCCCGTGCACAGAGTGAGGGGACACAGCACACATCCAGTGCCAGACCCACCGGGAAGAGAAATGCATTAACCTAGACCCCAAAACTGAAAAAAAAAAAACAAACAACAAGACAAAACCAAAACCTAAATCCCCAAAACAACCCTAAAGAAAACAGAAAGAAGGCCAAAGGCGGTGCTGCTGGGAGGGAAACAAAAGCCACACATTTTTTTCTGCCCTAGGAGAGAGGAGGAACGCCTCTGTCACGGATTCAGACCCGTGGGGTGGTGTTGCTGCTGCGCCCCTTGAAGGAGCGACTCAGGGGAGGGAAGCTGACAGGGCTCTCCCAGCCTGGCACAGCCTCCCCGCGGCTCCCTAAGATGGCTTGGTCACCACAGCAGCTTTATTTGATTTTTTCTTTTTTTTTTTTTTTTTTTTTTTTTTTTTTGTTTTGATAGTTTTAAATTTTTTTCCCCCCAACAAAGGTGTTTAACGGGGGCCGCAGCGCCGGGCCGCTCCCAGGGGCCCATGCCCTCTCCCCAGCCCAGCGGTGGGTACCCCAGCCCGCTGCGGGGGCTGCCTGGGGGCCGGCCGAGATGGGGGAAACTCCGGGGGGCTGGGGGGGGGGGGGGGGGCGTGGGACCCCACGAGCCGTTTACCACCTTGCTTTCAGGACGTGGGAGCACGCTGCCCCGGGGAAGGATGCTGAGCGGGCCTTAACCCACGGCAGCTTCCCGGAGCCCCCACCCCCCGGACGCTGAGTGGGGTGGGGGGGGACACGGGAGCCGCGGTGCAGGAAGGGACCCGCTGCCTCCTCCCGGGGGACAGAGAGCCCGGGCACCCACGGATGCTGAGCCCTCGTGGAAGTGGGGAAGGGGGGGGGGGGGCAACCGCACCGGGTTCGCCGTGGGAGGGCCCACGCGGGTCCCTTGGGAAGAGGGGCGCGAGCATCCGCGGTCCTCCGCGGGGGGAGAGAGGACACACAGACACGGGGGTGGACGAGGCGGGGGGAGAGGGGCGGCGGGAGGGACACGGCCACGGGGGGGACACGGAGACACACTCACCGGCACGGGCGACGCGCAGGCGGCAGGCCCCGAGCGCAGCGAGCAGCAGCAGCAGCGCTCCGCGGCGGGCGGCAGCGCCCCGGGCCGCCACCATCCTCCACGGACACGGGCGGGCGTGGGGGCCGCGGCGGCTGCGGGCGGTGGCGGGAGCTCCGGGGCGGGGCCCGGCGGAGGGGGCGGGGCCAACATGCGAGGCCACGCCCCCACCCCCCTTCCCCGGCAGCATCGCGGCAGGACCGCTGAAGCCTTCATCCCAGTCAGCATCCCCCGGCACCCATCATCTCAGCCCATGCCCCCACGCACGCACCCCCCCCGTGGTCTTGGAGGGGGGGGGAATCCCTCAGAGGGGACCGACGGGTGATGTCCCCATGCCTGCTGATGGCCAAATTGTGGCACTGGGACACTGGGTCCCTTTGTAGGCATCAAGGCCATCAGCGAGACCACCCAGCTTATCCCACGCCCTGAGCCACCCTCCAAAATGCTGGCGTGGGACAGCTGCTCTGAGCGCTTGGCAGCATCTCTGTTTTGTGTGGAATTGTCTGTGTGTGCCGGGTGGGACAATTGACACCAAATCTTGAAACCAGAAATGCAGCCTGCACACAGGGAGGTGAGGAGCATGGGGCAGTAGAGATGCTGTTTCTTCCCAGCTCCAGGATCAGAGGTCAGAGGAAGCTGGTGAATGTTGGGACTTGATTACTGCCCCAGTTCCACCAGGAATGGCATAAATTGGGGACGATGGGCTGGGAAATCCCACATGTGGGTCGTGTTGCTGCTGGGGCAGTACCCTGGCTGATGGTGGGAGGTGCCATGTCCCTGCCTGCCAGGCAGTTGTGGCACGGGACTGCAAGCACTGAGTTTGTCAGACCTCAGGTGCAGCCACAGGCCTTGGACAGAGCCGTGCATGGCTGAAACACCCCCTCCCTTCCCATTCGCAGCCATGTCCCTGGATCACTGTGGAGTGAGCTCCCTTCTGAACCCTCATCACACACGCTGGATTCATCTCATGTGTGTAGGGTTTGTTTTCCAACCCTTGGATCCTCCTTGGAGCATGAACGTCCCAGCTGGCTGCAAGGCAGCGGGTGCTCGGTGTAGATGTGCCTCTGCAGCCACCAGCTCCAGGGATGCCCCACGGACACCCCAGTCATGCTGCTGACTGACATGTCCCTGCCAGACTAGGATTAGTTTAATTATTAGTTTAATTAATTCCAAGGGATTATTGTCCCCAGCATCCCTGTGTGCTGCAATGCTGCTTGGGCTGCACAAGGTTTTATCCTGCGGAGTCAGGGGATGCCAAGGCAGACAGCTTTGCAAAATCCAGGAATCCAGTCCTTGGCCCCATGCTCCAGGCACACACCCGAGACCTTGGTACGAGCAGGAGGACGTGATGCTTGATGGGACCCGCTGTCTGGGATCCCACTGGCTGACATGTGCTGCCTCTTCAGTCCCTAATTCTCAGTGGAGGGATTCCCACGGTCGGTGCCCTGCCACGTGGTTAGGCTCAGCCCCAGCTGACAGCGCTCACGGCGGGATCCCCGTTAGTGTCAGCAGTGCCCTGGCAGGCTGTCAGCCTGTGTTGTGGCTTTCCAAGGTTTGCAGGGGGTGCGGCGTGCTGGGGACACTGGGCTGGGCTTTGGCAGGGGCTGCCTCCTGCCCGTGTCTCTTGCTGCCACCAAGGCTGTGCAGGAAGGTGTAGGCAGAGATGGGTGACAGCATGACATGAGGCCAGCCGTGGGGACAACATTCATTGCAGCTTTGTCATCTGTCTCCAGCACAATAGATATCTCTTAAAGTTTTCTTTCTTCCTTAATTTCCTTGGCCTTTCATTCCTGCCAGCTATCTGGGAATTTTACTTCTAAAGGAAAGATCCTGCATCCTCTTTCCTCTCCAATTTGCTGGAGCTCTGTATTCATTAATTGCTTCTCAATTTTAACATGCACCTCTGGGGCCAGCAAGTGCAGCAGGCAATGGTACTGGGAGAACTGGGGCAAGTGTCCACTCTGGGGCTGGTAACCATATCTTTAACCTGCTGCTTTTTCCCCTACAGGAAGGGGGGTTTGGAAGGTTGCTGGGATGGATACTGGTCCAAACCACAGAATTACTGGGACAAACTAGACCCATTTATGCTGATATAAATCCCTAATAAACTCAGTGATTCTAATGCACTGAAAGAGCCGAGCTCCTCTTCTGTCCTGTGTTGTCCCTGCTGTCAAGTGACAGAGACGTCAACCTCAGCCAGTGGACAAAGTCCCTGCCAGGTCCTGTCCCCATGTGTTACTGACCCAGCACCTCCAGCTGCATCCAGGGGACTGGTGCTCCCAGCCATGGGTGCCCTTGTGCCGCAGGAGAGTGCCATTGCGTGGCCAGGGCTTGGCACCTCTGGGGCAGGGTCCAGCTGGGACCCCTCACCCATGGGGCCAGGGCAGGTTCCCAGGCACCGCAGCTGACCTGGCCCTACCAGGGCTGTGCACCTTCGGTGGGTGGTTGGTGCCCCTGCCCCACCATGGGCTCTCCAGAGCCCCATAGTTGTTGGGGGTTTCCCTTCTTGGTGTTGAGGCCAGCAGCTGGTTCCTGGTGGTGGCAAGGACCACGGGGACTGTAGCAGTGAGGAATTATGAAGCTGACCTAGACCACAGGTCCACAGCGTGGCAGTGGCCAGGAGCAACCATAAGCCACCCGTTGCAAGTGGCTGGGAACCAGCGATGGGTCTGTACAGAGGCAAACTCAGCAAACACTGGGCCAGCGCAGGGTGCTGGGGCCAAGGCAGCCCCAAACAGGGGCATTTGGGTGAGGAGAGCTGTGGGGGAGGCAGGTGGGGATGGTGGTGCGACCGCTTCCTTGTGTGCATGTGTCAAGCCTGGGGGCACCTGGCCTGGCAAGAGCAGTGGGAGCAAATGAGGGGTAACTGAGGAGGCACTGGTGTGTGTTCGGGGGAGCCTGTGAGTCTTGACAAGGCAGGGAGAAAACCCTCACCCCATGTTGCTGACCTGGACAGGGGATATCTGAGAGCCTGATGCACCTCTGAAAGGATCCCAGAACTCCCCAGCATCACACCCAGCCATGGAGCAGGGTCACCATCTCTTCTTCTGGGATCAAGAGGTGGAGAGGGCCATGGGAGTGAGACCTGAGAGCAGTGAGGCTGGGGGCTGCAGAGGGGGGAGCTGAACTGGATCCTCCAGCACTGACCCATCAGGGTAAGCGGGGCTGGCAGCGAGGTGGGACCTGCTCTACTGAGCCTGAGTTATCCTGGGATGCTCTGATCCCAATCCCCCTCTTTGGAGCAGTGCTTGCTGCTCACTGCAAGTCCAGCTCCAGCTCCAAGGGTCTGGCCCATTGCAGACAACTGCTGGTTTCCAACCTCCCAAAATGCAGGCTGAGGCCACAACTCTTGCTAGTGCTCAGTTTCACATCTTAAAATTCACGCAGTGAAAGGAAAATAAGAAAAAATTATCTGGTGCTCAGCCTCTCTCCAGAATGGTGATTCAAGCTAGGGGTCACTTTTGGGCTGATTCTGGGTGGTTGTTCTGGGAGTTCCTGTGCCTAAGTCTCTGGCTGGGAGGGCAGGAGTATGCTGGGGGCTTGTCTCAGCCCCGGGATGGGAGAGCTGGAGCTCTGGCTCACCTCCTCTGACAGTGGGGTGCAATCCTCTACAAAGACAACTAGGAATGAGGCTCATCTCCTGCTCCAGAGAGGAGCCTGAGGAGTAACACAGTCATGGGGAAAGCTGCTCAGCAGCCACCCAGGGGGATGTGTTGGCTAAAATCCCTCACAGACCCCAGTTGGTAGCAATGTTTCTGCCTCACACCCCATGCACTGCCTGCTAGGGTTGAGCCTGCCCCAGCTCAGTGCATCCCAGGGCACCACTACCACTGTTGAGACATGCTCCCTGTCGTCCTCAGTGCAGCAGCCACAGAAAGGTGCCAAAAGCACCCTCTGCCTCTCACCACCTCTGTGCTCCATGCGAGAGCCAAGCACAGGGACCCCTGGGCAAGGAGCACCCAGGACAGGGGCTGCTAGTTGTTCCTACTGGCTTTGGTCAGGATGATCATCTGCCTCTTGGAAAGTCCCGTCTGGCTCATGGTGTCTCTGAATTTCTCCAGCATGTGGGTTTTTACTTGAGTGTTTCTTTCTGCAGGCACAGAGACATGGCTGCAGCCTGGCTGAATGTCCCCAGGCCTCCTCCTCCCATGGGGGTGGCACTGGTATCACTTTGGGGTTCCTATGCAGCCCTGCCCTGAGCATCCAGTCCCCCGGCACCCCCAGAGCATCAGGAAAAACTGCCTAGCAGCTCCCATCCCACTGGTAGGGCTTGTTGGAGGGTCTGACCCCTGCGCCCCTTGCCTCCCTGGGCATCACTGTGCTTTTTTTGTGCTTCCTCTGACACTTACAGTAGAGAAACAGCACTGAGATGGTCAGCCCCTGGTAATGCTGATTGCTGAGGAGGATGTTGTGGCTGACATAGTCTTTATCGACCAGGCCACAGCTGGTGAGATCCCTCCCTGCAGAAGAAAGTGATGGAATGTTTTAGATGTGGTTTTCGGAGCTCAGGGCATCACTTCCCTCTGGGGTGCAGGCTGAGCCTCCCCATGGCTGGGTCTCCTGGTGCTCCAGCAGCTCCCAGAGCCTCAGGCACTGCACAGCTGTGCACATCTTCTCACACACCCCCTGCCTGCCTGGGCCTCACCCCACACCCCTCCTCTGCACCCCCCACCCCCAAACCCTCCCACCCTATACACCCTGCACCCCTCCTCCACACCCCCCACACCTAACATCCCTCCCCTGCATCCAGCATCCTCCACAACCGATATATTCAGCATCCCTCCACTGCACCCTTTGTACATCTCTTACCCCCCACCTCATCACCCTGTGTACCCTGAACCTCCTGCACACCCTTGGCCCACCCCCTGTCAAGTCCCCAAAGTGGGTGCTGCTCCCAGCCTGCCTGGCTCAGGCTGGCACAAGCATTGCTGTGCTGCTTCCATGTTCTCCTCTGACTCCCTGCCAGTCTCCAGAGCCCAGCTCCCCACCCATCCCCACCACCTCCACACTGGCACAATGTGGGACCTCCTCAGATGCCAGCCTTGTCCCCAGGACCACCTGTGCCTCTGCTCTGGCTGCAGGACATGATCACTTCCAGCCTCCCCAGCCAGGATGTCTCCCACTCAGGGTGGTCCCATGGACCTAAGACCACCTGGGGCTGCAGGACCCTAAAAGCCATCAGTTCTTCCTGTGCTTGTGAGAAGCATCACTTCTTTACTTCAGACCACCATCAGAGCTCCTAAGCCCTGAAGAGCCTGAAGAAAGTAGTTGGTTTTTTTTTTTTTTTTTTTAATCTTGGGAACAAAATATGCTTTTAACAGCCCAAATCTGCAAGCTTTAGGATCTTACCCCTCCATGGAGGACCTGCTGAGACTAAATTGCACCAAGAAAGAGGCTGGTGTCTCCCATGCTGGAGGCTGGGGCTCTCTGAGGACACTCCTGGACAACCTCTCCTTCCATTAAGCCAGCATGGATCCTCACTGATGACTGAGCACCAGCACGTGCTCACAGCCACCACGCTGCCTCTCCTGGGACACTGTGACGTGGCCTTGTTGTGCCTCCCAGCAAAAGGACCTTTCTGCCTCAGATGGTATCACCCGCAAATCCTGACTCCAGCACACTCCACAGAGAGAGATGGAGAGCTGGGACAGCGCATGGGGCTGGGCTGGGCTCTGCGGCAGGCGTCCTGCACCCGGGTGGAGATGTTAATGGGGCAGCGTGGTCGCCTGAAGGGCCTGATATGTGGAGCCCAGGGAGCAGGGCATGGAAATCTTTAGCTCCCCATGATACACTTTGTGGCAGTATGTGAAACTGCCATCTACACAGTGGGAATAGCTCACATCAGTGTTCATGCTATGGAGGGGTCCTGTTCTGGGGGTTGGCTTAAGCACTGCTGCTGGGTGAGATCCCGTCTCCTCCCTTGCACCCCCCTGGTACTTATGGAAGTTTGTGTACTGACCAGGTTGATCCATTTTTTTTTTTTTTAAGACCATCTTCCTCTGCTCACATCCTGCAGAGCTGAAGAGCAAATAAAGACCGTTGGACTCCAGTTGATGACAGACAAAACCCTCAGCTTTTCTGGTGGGCCTCCTCAAAAAGCAGCTTGAGACGTCATTGGGTTGCTCCAGCCCAGGCAGATTCTGGAAGAGGCATGAAGCTGTACCTGGGGCTTGAGCTCAGGCAGTTCCAATTAGACACAAGGCATAATTAGCGATGTCAGTGGTAACTGGGAGGAAGCTATCAAGAGAACGTTAAGTTTTCCATCTTTCATCATCTTCTAACCGAGACTGGACACCTTTCTAGGAGGAACAGGGTCATCACCCAATTAATTGGGCTGAATGCCGAGGTAATGAGGGGAATCCTCTAGCCAGTGATAGACAAAGGAAGAAACTAATTTTCTCATCAGGTCTTTAAAACATGTAAAACCACATCAGTCATCTCCACTGAGAAGTGGCTCAGTTGATTTTGGCCTCTCTTCTCAGACAGGCTCCCAGATGGTGATTGAAGACAATCTTGCAGTGGTAAAAGTAGATTAAATGCAAAGGTATTTGTACAATTTCTGTGATTTAGTGATGCTTCTCCAGACCCTGATGCTGCCCACTCAAAGGTGCTTTACAAACAGCTGGGAATGAATGAATTCTCTGACACCATCTGCAACCTGAATGAGCAAACCTCCCCCGTGGGCCAGAGGGGTTCCTGGCAAGGTTCCTGGTATAGTCCCTTGTTCCATTTTTGCCAAATCAGGCTGTACCTTAACTCACAATCACCCAAGAGCTGCTCCTGCTGCCATTTCCCGCCCGGGTGCAGGGCTCTGGCACAGTAGTCCCTCTGGTCTCTGAAGTCTCCAGCCGTGTGGCAGGCGTTCCCATGTCCACTGGGTTTTTCTACAGCTGTGTGATCACCATTCCAGGTTGGAGGTGAGAGACCAGGTCCTGACAGTTCTGCTACATGCACACAATTGCCACACATGTTTTACCAGGATGGGAAGCAACAAACCCCTGGGGGCCCATGGGGTTCTTCCTTTCTATATTTTACAAAGAACTCAAGAGCTAAGTGAGGTGAAGAACAAGAAGAGGAGCCTTGGGTGAAAGCCACAGAAAATGAGAAGATTTGTCCTGACAGCCAAAGTTTTGATGAGTATACCACCATCACGGTGAAATAGGGTTCTTACAGACATCTTCCCACTTTTCCTGAGATCTTTGATCCAGTTGGAGTGGGAAGCTGTGGCAATGGTACACCACTTCCCAGTGAGCTAGAGAGAATGGATCTGCACTGATTAATATGGAGAGCAAAGAGAAATTCTGCGATAGATCAGGAACCCCCCACTGCCTCCTCTGCCCAGGCTACTGATGGGTAGACAAGCCTCTCTTCTGCCAGGCAGAGCAGTGCTCTGCCATAAAGAGCTAATCCAATGTAAGATTTACCTGGCCAAAGCCAGGTACTCTGTGACCCTTACTAGCCCACTGACTCTCCCACTAAGGCACACAAGCTTCCAAATGTCACCCTGTTGAATGCCAGGAGGCCTGAGGGACTTTGACTTCCAGCAGGAACTGGGGTCCTTGCAAAAACAGGCAGGTGGGTTTTGTCTGACCTCTGTTCCCTCGTGGAAAGCATGTCCAAGCAAGTCATCTTCCCTATCCTCCACCATGGGAAAAACCCCTCCAGCAACATTACCTTCTCTCCATCAAAATATTAATTCAGAGAGAGTTTTGCCCAGGCCTGAAGCATCAACAGAAGTATCAACTCCAGGAACAAGAAAATGACCATCATCTTCAGTGCACCCGTGAGAAAGATGAGCTCCACAGGCAGCTCAGAGCTTTCATCCCTGCACATGGATCCTCAGGGGCAGCAGAGCCAACCCTCCCTCATCCCCCATCTGTGCAATGGCCAGTGCTGAGGTAACATCGTTAGCTGGGTTCCTCCCTGCCTGCAGCCAAACCGTGTGTTCCTGCTGAGGTCTGAGACCTCGGTACTGATCCTCCAGTGATCCCCTCAGGACCTCTGTGAGAGGACAGGGAGAAGGGGGAGAGGAATTCCCTGCCACCTTCAGTCCCACTGACAGTTTCCGTGGGGTCAAAGCAAGAGGCTCCAGAGTGATGGAGAGCCCCAGCCGAGCTCCTCTGCACCCTGGGGCGCATCCCGTCTGGTCCCAGGGGCTGGATATGTCCCATCTGCATAACTGATCCTCATTTCATCCCTAAATCTTCCTTTGCTGTGGGTAAATCTTAGCTCCCACAGACTCTATTTTGCTCAAATGTGGTGGTGTAGAGCACTACTCGCCAAACTTTTTCGATTGCACACACCAGTGAAAAACTTCTGAGCCTACAACCCCAATATATGTATATTTATTCATAATTATATACATGTACATTATAGTACATACACAGTAATAGACATTTTAAAAGGACAAGAAAAAGATTAAATAAACACTATTTCTAAAGTATTATTTTATTTTACTTTATTTATTAATGGTACCAAAAATGCTTTCTTCCTGCACCCCAAAGGATTGTCTTGCATACTGCCGGGGGCACATGCACCCTGCTTTGGAGACCACTGCTCTAGAGCGAGCAGGGATCTCCCCTGACAGATAAGTCTGATAAAAGGGATATATGTTCCTTCTATCCCTAGTGACACTACTGGTCTTTACGGCAACCTCTGTGGTGTGGTCTTGCCCATCAGTGTCACAAGCTGATGAAGGCTGAGAATGGAGCACATGCAGGACTTGTGGTGCCTGACCCTTCCCTGCACAGGCATTCTCCATCCTCTTTCCCTCCAGAGGTGCATACCCAGCCAGATACTAACGTAGGCACAAAAGGCAGGAGCAGTCATGGAATCAGAGGTTTCCCTGTCAGCAGAGAGAGCAGCGGGGTGGCAGATAGTTCTGACTCACCCTGCCCTGTGGATTGTGGGTGAGAAGGGATGTGAAGTTCCTGTTTTGTTTCCAAAGGAGCTGCTGATTTTGTAGATATCCTAAAAACTGGGTTCCCCAGCTGGTGCTGCCTTGTCCATGTGCTCTGGGAGGACACTTTGCATCCTCACCTGAGTGAGATAAGGCATGTTTGGGTTCCTACTGGGAAATCCTTGTCTTCATCAGGAACGGGGGTGTTTCCAATCACAGGAAACCAGTTCCCATAATTTCTGCTAAGTAGGAGTCTTACAGAATCTTACTTGTAAAGAAATCCCAACCCAGCATTTTGCTGTGTTTTCCATATGTTTTGCTGTGCCTGTAGGCATATCTTCTTTCACACAGTGGTCACAGCATCTTTTCACACCCCTTTATTTACGACTACCAGATAACACCTTCCTGGCTTTGTGTGCTGCTGAGAGCCACTGAAGCCTTCCTGAAGGCATGTCATGAACCAGATTAATCTGCTCTCCCACCCATGCTCCTGCCTCGTTGGCACCATTTCACATGTGGAAGAAGCTCTCCATTCCCAGGATTAACTTTGACTCCTGAAACTACAAAGATCAAACCCCTGACAATGGTTTTCCTACTTATACATATTTTATTGCATTAAGGGAAAGACATCCGGCTCTGCAGTGTCTGCAAGTCCAGCCCAGACAAGATTATCCACCACTTAACAGGAGATGTAAACAGCCAAGAATTACTGCTATGCTTTGCACAGTGTTTTACCTCAGAAAGGGCTCTGTTTAGGAATAAAAGCTCTTTCCAGAAAGCCTGACGAAGCCCTGGTGTAGATAAATGATTAAAAAAAATAAGGCTTACCAAGAGAACCATCACATCAAGGGCAGTGTGTAGACAGCCAGTACAGCTTCTCTACCTGGGTAGTACCTATTTCTTAGGAAAAAAGTTCCCAGAATAACTCCATGGGAGAACTCCCATGGACAAGCAATTTACAGTTTTACAAAACCCCCTCCTAGTCCATTCAGGTCCCCAGAGGACATTGCATGCTGTCCTTCTGCCATCAGTCTGAGAGGGTGAAGTCCTCTGCAGTGCTCCACACTGGAAGGACGGTACCCAGCTCCTGGGATGGGATGAGACACAGCTCACCTGCCTGGGGTCATGCCTGTGTGAGTTGGGCTTTCTGAAGCTGGCACTGTGAGTTGAAGCCAGCCGTGCTGGGGGCTTTCAGACACAAAGGGAGACAATGCTGTGAATTAGGTACCCAGCCCTTAGGTCCCCACCAGGCAATAATGGCTCTGAACATTGGGTGTGTTGGTGAGGGAGAGCAAGGAGCCCTTGCCCGACCAGGAACCCCAGACCCCTTCATGTGTGTTGGGTCACCAAGAGCTGCATCCCTGCTGTGGGGAGGGTTGGGGTTGCTCAGCGGCGATGCCTGCACCCTTGGTGGACATCTGTAACACCACCCTGAGCAGGGCTTTCTTGATGGCCCCTTTGACCTCACTGTTTCTTAAGCTGTAGATGATGGGCTTCAGCATGGGGGTCACAATGGCATACAGCAGGGCACGGATATTCTCCATCTCCTTGTTGCTGCTGGATTGAGGCACCAGGTACACAATGGCCTCGGTGCTGAAGAACAGGAACACCATGGTCAGAGATAGAGGCAGGTGGCAAAGGCCCTCTGCGTCCCTATTCCCTTCTGGAGGACAGCTCTGCTGATGATGCCAACATACGACACAAGAGTAAGGAGGAAAGAGCCCATCGCAATAGCCCCAGCCAAAGTTTACAAGGCAGCCTTGTTGAGGGAAGAGTTAGGGCTGCAAGATGCCTTCAGCAAGAAGGGCATCTTGAAGAACAAGTGGTCGATTATGTTGGACCCGCAGAAGGGCAAGCAGGCTGTGAGGAAGGCCTGGATCAGCGACAAGAAGGAGCCGCTCAGCCATGAAACAGCCACTAAGCATTGGCACATCCTGCTTATAAGCCCCGGGTAGCGGCAGGGGTGGCAGATGGGCAGGTACTGACCATAGGCCATGGCAGCCAGCAGCATGAGCTCAGAGCCCCCAGAGCAAAGGAAGAAGTAGATCGGTGTGATGCAGCCCACAAAGGAGATGGTCTCCTGCGGTGAGAAGGGGTCTCCAAGGATCTTAGGGAGAGTGACGGAGGAGTAGCAGGTGCCCAGGAAGGAGAGGTGGCCCAGGAAGAAACACATGTCGGAGTGCAGGTGAGCCTCCAGCAAGACAAGGGTCAAGATGAGCAGGTTCCCCAGCACCATCACCAGGTAAATGAATGAGTAGCACAGTCAGAGGGTCACCCGTGCTCTGTAGGCACTGGAAAATCCCAAGAGAAGGAACATGGTGGGGCAGCTGAGATTTCCCTGCTGAAGGGATTTGGAGACCATCTACAAGGAGATCAGGAGGAGATAATGACAGGTAGAAGGAGCTTGATCGCTCTACCTCTGTTGTGGGGTGTCACCAGCCCTCCACTCTGCTGCGTGGTGGGCTGAAGCTGTGCTGCTGCCCCGGCACACCTCACACCTCCTCCAGGGGCTTGGCGGGAGACATGGCTGTGGGGGCAGGTGGTGGGTCTCAGCCCATGGAGTTTCAACCCTTAAGGCAACCCCCAACTCTGTGTCACCTGAAGGACACCAGAAAGAGCTGGGACTTCACCACTGTGGTCAGTAAGGATTTCAGGGACTCTTAAATGAGAGCAGACGAGGGCGGCTCCTCTCCCCTGTCCAGGCTTCCTGGGCTGCAACTGGAGATTGTTCTGAAAACCCCACAAAATGTGAACGTGTTGGACCCTGTCTGAACAGTCGCTGCCCTTTATGGGAGCAAATTGTGTTTACACCATTAGTGAACATACAGAAAGATCTCCTGCTTATCCTTACCTGTTTTTATCTTGAATCCCGAGCCTTTGCTTATTTTCTCCTTACCAGCACTGGGGGCATAGGGGGAGTGAGCGGCTTCATGGTGCTCAGTTGCCCCCTGAGCTCAGACCACAACACCAGAACACTCTCTCCATCACAGACTGTGGGAACAGATCTCAAAAAAAAAAAAAAAAAATCTTTCAATGTTACAGACAAATAAGGTATCCTCTTGCAAATACTGCACTGTAGATGTTAGTCTTATGTTCACACCTAGAAAACAATGCAGGAGGGGGACCTCTGAGAGTCTGAGAGATCATAGGAGGGCCAGAAAGGCATCTGAAGGTCACTGTGTAGTTCAAAAAGGTGTGAGGGTGGCAAGAAAAACAGAAACACTAGCCTGTAGGAAAAGGGAAAACCTCTGAATCTAACAAGAAACTGGAGCTCAGGGATAAACAAAGATGAGATACAGAAGATTTTGAGTGTGAACCTAAAACTACTGAATCCACAGGAAGAGCAGTAGCGATCAGAGATTCACACAAGACTGCAAGAAGCTGTTGGCACTGACAGAGTTGTCACCAGGTCCTTCCAGGGAGAAGTGTGGGAGATCTGCCAGGAGTGAAGAGGAGGTGGGTGCCAGGCTGAGAAGACTTGAGCACCCTCAAAAGACATTGCAAGCTCCCTCCAAGAGGGAACAAGGACAACCCCACAGTGCTGGGGACGTGCTCCACAATGCAGAGATCCAAGGACGGGCTGCTGTTGCCCAGCATTCGGGGTGGGTGTGTGAGCAGGGAGGGGAGCAGCCAGTCCAAGGATGGGTGCCAGGGGAAGGGCTGGGGTGCTTGAGCTGATGGGAGCCTCCACGGACACACACATCTTACTGCAGGGAAGCATGTCAGCAGGATGTAAGAAGCCTTCAGGGATCTGATGTCAGGCTTTGAGCCGTGAAGAGAATGGAGGTCACAGGAGAGGCATATACTCTCCGTGCTGGTTTGGGATGTGCTGGAAGAGTAGGAGCTGGTAAAAAAGGGCATAACCACAGAGGGAAGGGAAGGACCTGTAGGATTAAGAGCAGCTGGGAGACTGTTAGTAGGAGAAGGCTGGTGCCTCCTCTGGCTCAGGAAGAGCAGATGGTCCACAGGAAACAACACAAATGATTGTGGCCTCGTGCAAAGCTGGTATGGAGGAACTCAAATTACTACATGGAGCACCCATGGCATCAGATGTTCCCAGGGGTCACAGAAACAGCTGGTGTGACCAGAGCAAAGGCAATGGAGGACAGAGGAGGAGAGGGTAAGAACAGGAGATGAGGAGGAAGGGTAGAACAGCACAAGATGTTGAAAGGCACCGTCAAAAGATCCTCCTGGACCTAAATTGCCTTGGGAAGGAGGGAAAGGAAGGTCTGCCTGGACAGTGCTGGGAGTCTGTCACAGATTCCCCAGCCAGACTGGGGCCAGGACAAAGCCCAGGAGTGAAATTCTTCCAGGAAGAGTAACTCTTTAGAGGGATGGTGGTGTTATAAATCACAGCCTTGTCTGTAACAAGATATCCATATCTATAACAATATTCCAGATAGCCTTGGATATGACATCTCACATATTTCTTCACCAGGTCACAGCATGAAGTGAGCTGATGGGGTTTTTTGTACTTGTTCCTGAAAAATAGGGTGTTTTTAGAAGAGGTATCTGAGAAAATATCTTCAGCTAGAGTAGACACAAGTAAATGCAATTTTATGTAAATAGGAGGATCAATAGGAGCAGATTGGTGGCTGTGACTGTGAACAAGTACAAATCAGGAAAAGTCAGGAGAGCTGGTTACTGCAGCTGGGCAGATTTGGGAAGCTGAGCATGCAAACATAGAAAAGAGCTGGGATTTTGTGAAAACAAAGGTGCAAAACCCATCTAGAACTCCCTCTTGAGCACAAGAGAAAGGCTGTTGGAGCAAGGGTTCTCCCCTAGCAAATGAGCAATTTATATACACTGAGGAGGATATTTGGAAAGAGTGGCCAGTCTGCAAGGGAGGAAAAGAGCCTGAAAAGTGGAAAGCAAAGTCTGCACTGAAAGATGAAGGAACATGGGGAGACTGTGAAAATTCCTTGTAGTGTTACAAGATTAATATACACCCTTCAGCCATGCAGTTGAAGGCAGCCCCGTAGTGCCTTCTCAGCTCAGTGCCCTGGAAGTCAGATACCACCCACTTCCAATTTTCCAGGAGGAAAATAGCAATTTATGGCAAAGCTAAGGTGGCCGGTGACAACATGAAGGTGTGGGGACAGCACCATCAAGGAGGGAGGAGAGTCTTCAGAGGTTTGTTGCATCTCAGAAGGGTAGTGGTAGGGGAGAGTGGCTGCACTTGAATTCAGGAAGAATGAATGCTGTTTCTCCTTCAATGAGGGTGCAGAGTCTTTGTGATGAAGGCTATGTCAATTAGGAGAAGAGGAATCCAGCACCAGGCATTTGCAAGGCTTTAGGGGAAAGAAAAAGAAAGAAAATTAGGTCAGCACAGGAGCTCTGGAACTATGGATCAGTCTGTCTGCCTACAGGGTCTTCATCTGGAGGCCCAATGGTCCAGTCAGCCCAGGGTAGTCATGAGTCGTGAGTGTGGAACAGGATGCCAAACTGGCCATGGGGACAACAGGAAGGTTTCCAGTACATGTGGGAAAATACTGATGCTGTGGTAGGTTAGTGAGACCTTACCGGGTGATGTACAGAGAGCAGGGAGACCACTTTAGGAGCGGGAAGCTGAGCCAAGCTGCCAGGATGCCTGGAGAGGGGAGAATCCATCAGAGAGAACACGGTGTGATGTGATCAGCCCAGAGAAACAAATCCCAGCAGGGAGATGGCTGCGGCACTGGGGAGCAGAGCCCTTCGCCCAAGCACGCTGCTGTAGGTAACCTTGGCACAGGTGAGCCTGCAAGAGCTAGAAGCTTAAACCCAATTTCAAAAGTGACTGACCCAGGAATCATCTCCCTAGATCTAATACACCATGGTCTGGACAAGGAGCCAAAGTCTCACATGGTGCCTTCACAGGAAGTTTGGGTCCCAAAGTGACACATCATGGAAAAAGGCAGGAGGAGTTTTTGTTCCTAAATCTCTTTGTCATCTGTGAAAACTTCTACCTTTACCTAAAATAAACCTGTTTAAAGTATAAGTAGGTGTCCACAAAGCCTTTGCATTGGTTTAATGAAGCAGAGGTGGAAAACTACATACCTGGTTCACCTGGAAGACAACACACAGACAAACACAGGTGACATTATAGTGGGGGCCTGCTACCAGCCACCTAACCAGGAAGACCAGGCAGATGAAGTCCTCTACAGAAAGATAGGAGCTGCCTCATGTTCACAAGCCCTGGTCCTCATGAGGTACTTCAACCACCCCAATATCT
The DNA here is from genome assembly GCF_018691265.1 of Tyto alba. Taxonomy (NCBI): domain Eukaryota; kingdom Metazoa; phylum Chordata; class Aves; order Strigiformes; family Tytonidae; genus Tyto; species Tyto alba. Next base: position 12,898,681 of record NW_024881273.1, on the reverse strand, counting down.
GTTGGACGGACAACACAGCAGGGCACAAACAATCCAGGAGGTTCCTGGAATGCGTTGATGATAACCTCCTTCTCCAAGTGATGGAGGAGCCAGTGTCGAGAGGTGCTGTGCTGGACCTTGTTCTCACCAACAAGGAGAGGCTGGTGGGGAGTGTGAATCTCAAGAGCAGCCTTGGCTGCAATGACCGTGAAATGGTTGAGTTCAAAATCCTCAGGGCAGGGAAGAGGGAACACAACAAGCTTGCTACCCTGGACTTCAAAAGAGCAGCCTTTGTCCTCCTCAGGGATCTGCTTGGCAGAGTAACATGGGATAAAGCCCTGGAGGGAAGAGGGGCCCAAGAAAGATTGTTAATATTCAAGGATCACCTCCTCCTAGCGCAGGAGCGATAAATCCTGACAAAGAGCCAGTCAGGCAAAAATGCCAGGAGTCTGCATGGATGAACAAGATGCTCCTGGATGAACCCAAACACAAAAAGGAAGCCTACAGACTGTGGAAGCAAGGACAGGTAACCTGGGAGGGACACAGAGAAACTGGCTGGGTACCAGGGATCAGGTTAGGAAGGCCAAAGCCCTGATAGAATTAAATCTGGCCAGACACATCAAAGGCAACAAGAAAGGCTTCTATAGGTATGTCAGTGATAAAGAGAAGACTAGGGAAAATGTGGGCCTCCTCTGGAAGAAAACAGGAGACCTGGGATGTGGAGAAGGCTGAGGTACCCAACGACTTTTTTGCCTCAGCCTTCACTGGCAAGTGCTCCAGGCACACCACCCAAGACACAGTAGATAAAGGCAGGGACTGGGAGAATGAAGAACTGCCTGCTGCAGGAGAAGATTGGATTTAAGAACATCTAAGGAACCTGAAGATGCATAAGTCCATGAGACCTGATGAGTTGTATCCACGGATCTTGAGGGAACTATCAGATGAAGTAGCTCAGACACTGTCCATCATTTTGAGAAACTGTGGCAGTCTGGTGAAGTTCCCACTGACTGGAAGAGGGGAAACATAACCTAAATTTTTAAAAAGGTAAAAAAGGAAGACCCAGGGAACTACAAGCCAGTCAGTCCCACCTCTGTGCCCAGGAAGATCATGGAGCAGATTCTCCTGGAAATTATGCTGGGGCACATGAAAAATAAGGAGGTGATTGGTGACAGACAACATGGCTTCACTAAGGGCAAATCGTGTCTGACAGATTTGGTGGCTTTCTATGACAGGGTGATATCTTTGGTGGATAAGGAAAGAACAACTGTTGTCATCCACCTGGACTTGTGCAAAGCATTTGACACTGTCCCGCACAACATCCTTGTCTCTAAATTGGAGACATGGATTTGATGGATGAACCACTCAGTGGATAAGGAATTGGCTGGATGGTCACACTCAAAGACATGTGGTTAACAACCCGATGTCCACATGGAGAGCAGTGACAAGCAGTGTTCCTCAAGGGTCGGTGTTGGGCCCGGCACTGTTTAACATCTTTGTTGGTGACACGGACAGTGGCATTGAGTGCCCCCTCGTCAGACTCACTGATGACACCGAGCTGTGTGCTGCAGTGACATGCTGGAGGGAAGGGATGCCATCCAGAGGGACCTGGAGAGGCTGGATAGGTGGGACTGTGCAAATCTTATGAAGTTCAACAAGGCCAACTGCAAGGTCCTGCACACAGGTCGAGGTAATCCCATGCAGAAATCCAGGCTGGGCGAGGAGTGGATTGAGAGCAGTCTTTCAGAGAGGGACTGGGCGGTGTTGGTGGATGGAAAACTGAATTAGAGCCAGGAATGTGCACTCACAGCCCAAAAACCCAACCATGCCCCAGGCTGCATCCAAAGCAGTGTGTCCAGCAGGGCCAGGGAGGGGATTCTCCCCCTCTGCTCCGCTCTGGGGAGACCCCCCTGCAGTGCTGGGGCCAGCTCGGGGGCCCCCAACAGCAGAAGGACACGGAGCTGCTCGAGCGGGGCCAGAGGAGGCCACGAAGATGCTGGGGGGGCTGGAGCAGCTCCCCTGGGGGCCCAGGCTGAGAGAGTTGGGGGGGTTCAGCCTGGAGAAGAGAAGGCTCCGGGGAGCCCTTCGAGCGGCCTCCCAGGGCTTAAAGGGGGGACAGGAGAGGTGGGGGGGGACTCTGGATCAGGGGGTGTAGGGATAAGATGAGGGGTAATGGTTTTGAACTGAAAGAGGGGAGATTTAGGTTAGATAGAAGTAAGAAATTCTTCCCTGTGCGGGGGATGAGGTGCTGGCCCAGGGTGCCCAGAGCAGCTGTGGCTGCCCCCTCCCTGGAAGAGTTCAAGGCCAGGTTGGACAGGGCTTTGAGCAAACCAGTCTAGTGGAAGGTGTCCCTGCCCATGACAGGGTGGGTTGGAACTAGATGACCTTTAAGGTTCCTTCTATCCCAAACCGGTCTGTGATTCTATGAAAACTGGTGCAAGAGCCCTGGGAAGGGCACCCATCCCCAGCTCCCTCCCTGTGCCTTGTTTCCTTCCCAGAACTGGGAGCATACCAATGGTATGGTGTCCCCAGGGCACCACCAGAGTCTGGGCTACCAGAAAACCATCTTGGCTTCTTTGGTACCAGTTGCCCCACTGGGAAGTGGAGGGTGCAGGAGGGATGAGGCATGGCAGACCATCTGTGTTCCCCAGCAGTGCCTTCCAGCCCACGAGCCAGAGAAGGAGATGTCAAAGATACTGTGCGATTGGGATGCAAGTGTCATCTTCATCTCATGTGCCAATAACTGTAGAGGTTTGCAATTACATCTGCTGATCTGAAAATCATTAGCTGGATGATCAACCAGTCATTGGAAGAGTCTGTTTGACTTTCTGATAATTAAATTGCATTTGACTTGCAATCAAATCTAATATGAGACAAGAGAACTCAAGGTAGACTCGGGAGTAGCTGATGGGTGCTGCTCTGTGTGAAGAACAGTCCAACACCATGGTCTTGCTCTTGCTGGGTTTGTAGAGCCTCACCCCGGGCAGACCAGGAACACCTGGGAAACAGGCTGTGGCACAGAAGAATGAGGGACACGTCTGCAGCCGGGCAGCACTGTGTTTGCAGTAGGGGCAGGGCTCCTGCTGTGCTGCAGGCAGGCGAGCTGTGGTGCTGTGGACTTTGAGACGTGTACTGTGCACCCAGATACTCAACTGTCTGTGGGGCCATGAGAGGGACATCAAGGACTCCTACATCTGCTGGGCGTGGGAGAGGGACACAGAGCAGAGCAGGGCAGAGCTGGCCTCACAGAACCCTGACGCAGGGCTGGCTCATTCCCTCCTTGATCCTACAGCTGTCCTGTCCTCAAGCACTCACCCTGCACAGATGCTGGGGACACTGGTGACCCAGTGCCTGCATGGTTTACCTTGAGAAGATGCTTTCTCTCTTCATGCTAGGTGTGTCTGTCAGCACCAGGGGGTTGGGACACCAGAGTGATTTCAATATACTCCTGGGAGACACCTGGGAAAAGATGTCCTGTTACAGCACAGTCCATAATTTCTCTGCACAACCCCTCGGGCTTGGTGCTTTGGGATGCTGTGGGAGCAGGGAAGCACACTGCAAGGCTCAGTGTGCTGAGTCCTGTGCTCAGTGCCTGACCACAGACATCCCCCTGAGGGATGCTCCAGCAACATCCCCACAAAAAGGGCCCCAAACCTTCAGGGGCCAAGTCTGAAGTTGTCTCTGAACTTCTTAGGAGCTAGAGACACCCAGAGGGGTGGTCCTGTGGTGGAGCTGGAGTAGCACGGTGGCCTCTGCAGCCAAGGTGTCTCAGAGACACTCTTAAGCAAGAACCTGAGTCCAAGAATATGTCAGAGTTTGGTTCTTCAGCCCGTGCTTTCCTTTTCTAGATTGTTTTCCCCACTTTTACAACCAAGAATGTAACTCCTGGCTTTGCTGGATAACCTTTGTTTCTTCTAGACAAGCCCATCTAGATTTAAGAGTGACTTAAGGTGCTCTAGTGAGTGTAAACTGTACTGCTTCTCTGAACTTCTCTGATTTTCTCAGAGACCTTCCACCTCTGAGAAATTTGGGAATCTGGATGGGACGTTTCCCCCTGGATGCACCAATCTGCAAAAGTCAGGGTGAGGCCTGAGAACATCTACATCTTTGGGCAGGGGAGAGTGATGGAGGCACTGGCCAGAAACAGGATCACCTCTCCCTGATGCGGCACTTCTCCCTGCCCCTCTGACTCAAGCACCCTTCACACTTTCAGTGCACACGAGTGCAGATTGGAGCATGAAGTCTCCCTCCTATTTTACCATAGCAGCCTCGGCCTTTCCCAGGTGGTCAATAATGAATAAATAGTTTCTATGAATGTTTGGTGCTGAGCTGGTCGTGTTCATTCATGTTCCTTGTTATCAATCCTATTTGCATATCTCCATGGCCCAGGGAGCCACAGGAGGATATAGGTTGGAAGGCACCTCAGAGGTCTCTGGTCCTGCCCCTGCTTAGAATAAGACCACCTTTAAAGTAATATCACATTGCTCAGGGACTTGCCCACCTCCGTTTGGATACCTCCAAGGGTGGGGAGATACTCAGCTACATTTCTGGACATGCTTTAGTGCAGGACCAACCTTCATGATGAAGAACTTTCTCCTTTTGTCCCACCAGAGTTGCAGCTCATGCTTGTTGCCCTTCATCCTAGCACTGAGCACATTGGCAAGTCTGGCTGCATCTTCTCCAGATCATCCCTGAGGCAGCTGGGGACAGCAGCCAGATGTCTCTTTTGCCTTCTCCTCTGAAGGCTGGACCAGCCCACCTCTCTCAGTCTCTCCTCATACATGCTGTCCTCCAGGCCCCAACCAGCTTTTTGTTCTCCACTGGGCTCTCAGAAGTTTGTCAGGACCCTTTTTGTACTGAGGAGACCTAAACTGGACCCAGCTCTCCCAGCACGGTCTCATAAGTGCTCCCTTGAGCTGATGGCTAACCTGGGCCAGGATGCCTGTAGCTGCCTTTGTTGCAAAGGCACTCTACTGACTGATGTTCAGCTTGTTGCCCACTGAACACGCAGGGCTTTTCCTGCAATGTTGTCATCTCTCTGCAGGCCCAGTCTGCCCAGTTGCATGGGGTTAGCCCAGCGCAGTGGCAGGACTTTGCATTTGCCTTGGCTGAACGTCAGGAGGTTTGTGCTACTCCATTCTGGGGGCTGCTGTGGCCTCTCTGAATGGCAGCTCCAGCATAACAACTTGTCCCCAGAGCTTTGTTGTCATGAAAGCTTGCTCATCATCACTGATGTTGGACATTGCTGGGACTGATGCATCTTCACACATTTCAGGAGATGCCGACACTGGCAGCTTGGGAAGTACCCAACCGCACTGCTTCCCACCTTCAGGCCACCAGACACTTCTCATCAGCCCTGTTGAGTCATCCAGTTGTAGACCCATAGTATAAAACCACATCCTGAGATGATCCAGGTTGAAAATAGACACAAGCTTTCAACAGCTTTAAACACCTGGAGGAAGAGGGAACATCCAAAGCTGGTTGCGTTTCTGTTGCTGGTGCCTTGTGAAGCTGTGGCCCGAAAGACCACTTTGCTGTCCCAGCAGCACTGCAGTTTTTTCCTCACTATTAGTGGTTCTCAGTTGTGTCATTAAAAGTTTCTGAACTTCTGTAGTCTTAACTTCTGAAAAGGCTCCAGGGGACTGCTTGTGCCACTGTAACATCTGGGAACAGGAGCTATATTTACCCCTTCCCAAACTAGGGATCAAAAACAGTGTTTATTCCTCTGTAGGGCTCAGACAAGTGCAGAGGTGTCTACAAGCAGTAGTTGGCAATTTAAAGGTGGCACACTCCTGACCTGTGGAAGGTCAAACTGTTTATTCCAATGCCCACACTCAGATCCTGGTGAGGGGCCATCCCCAAGGAGGGATGGAGGGTGGGGAAAGGCTCAGCTGAGCTGGCACCCACCAGGTCCTACATCCTACACTTGGGGAACCCCATGGTCTCACTCTACACCATCCAAGACAGATGGACGAGACCTGATGACTGCATGTCATTGGAGTGACTCCAGCTGTGGTGACCATACCACCAGCTGGTGACAGTGGTGCTGGCAACCATCACATGCATCCAGAAGGCTCTAATGCACCGTTGCTCCGGGCAGGTTAGATGGTCACCTGTAGACTCAGGTTGATGGCCAAGAGCCCACAGGTCCTGAGGAGCAAGCAGGACCTGGTTCACAGGCTGAAGTCGAACGCCATTCTCATGGCAGCCAGTGCTATGCTTAGAACCAGAGACAATCCAATACAGTCATATTTTATTTTTAAAAGGGGATAAAGTGGAAAGTCAAGAGGATTAAATATCACATATGGCACAGAGATTGTCTGGAAAGACCAGTTTAGATTCACTCTGGACACTTAAGCCGATATTAGCAAATCCAAACCCTAAACAACATTACAAAGGGAAAGCCTAAATGGAAACCAGCACTATTAAATCAATTTAAAGAAGCTGATCAGAAATAAGATAAATGTTCTTAAACTTGCTGAAGTTGCATCCACATGAAGACAGTAAAATAACCCCTGGTAAGTTAACTGGCAACAGTGTAAAACAAACAACGAAAGCACCAAAATTTGGCCCCTTGCTCTTCTACTATGAGGAATGACATCTGCAGTTAGATACATTCCTTTCTTCAAAGGCACCAGAAGCAGAACTTTAATACTAGAAAATGTTTGAGCAGTAGCCAGTCAAATTCAGAGTGAGTATTCAAATAAAATAGGCTGGTAGAAATGTGAAGAAACTCTACATCCACCTTGGCTGAGGAGGTGCTTTGGTGGATCCCCAGGCTAGATGATCTCTTTTACAAACACTTGAAAAGGTCTGTCCCAGCACTGAAGAAGTGCAAGTGAGTAGTAAGATGGAGAAAATTACATTTCCAGTCAAAGTAAATCAGGTATGAAACTCAAACTTTTCACTCCAGCATGTCATCTGCTGCCTAGACTCACCTTTGCTACCAGAAGACTAGAAAATGCAAATATGCTGGCTTTTAAAGAGGTTGTCAGAGGTAAAGAGACTACAGACAAGTAGATTTACTATGCATTGTGGGCAGATACAAAAGCTGTAATAAATGGCAGACCTGGTTGATGTTTGGACAAATTATGTCACAGGGTAGACTGAATCCAACTTTTGCACAGGAAAATCACATCTCAGAAATACAATTTCTGGAGGAGTCAACAAGATATAGGTATTGGACATCACATGGTCAGCTGGGGAGGGTCTCTCTCAAAGCTTGCAGGGGAGAAGCTGCCATAGGCTAGGGAGGGAGATCCTCACTTGGATAAATGAGAGATCAAAGAAGGGAGGAAGATCACCCAAGGAGCACACTGTGCCAACAGACATCTTGTAAAACATCTCATCCACATGTAGCAGGTGCCAAAGGTGGAAGCGTGAGAACTTAGGAGAAGATTGGAGAACAGGACAAGGCACCATGTAAATCTAAGCTGTACCCACACCTTCCCAGCTGGGTGGAGGTCCAGGTCTGGTCACCCAGCCCCAGCAGGTACATGGCCTAAGCAAGGGAGGGAGAAGGATGAGAGGCAGAACTGGGAGAGCAAGGAGGCTTGTTAACAATATAAGATCTGGAACAACATGAAGAGGATAAGTAGAGAAGATAATCTTGCATCACCAGCAAGAACTGCAGCCATTGGCTGTGAGTCTCCAAATTGCATCAAAGGCTGGTCCAGCACCTTCCTTGACCCAACACCTCTATGCTCTCTCCAGCAGTTAGTTGGGACCCAGGTGCCTGGGCTGATCTCCTCTGCACCAACCTGGTCCTTGCCAGCCCATCTCACCAGTGTGCTCCCACAGCACCCAGCCAAGGAGCTCCAGGTGAAACCACTGCAGCAAGCTAAAGGGAGTGCAGAGAGAGATGGTGAAGCTCCTTGTTGCAGGATGCTACCAGTGCCAAGAAGGTGCCTCACCCCAAGAAGCCCTTAGAAACATTCAAGGAAGAAAAGTCCCATGTCATTAAATATACAATGATATCTGGCCAGGTTTGCTGGGGGGAACAAAGGGAGCAGGTACAACCCTTTTTTTCACCCTGTCCCTGCATGCCTCTCCTTGCCCCTGTGCCTGCCCGCTGTTGAAGGCAGGGTGCTGGGAGAGGAACTGTGCAGCCTGATGAACATTGGATGAGCAGCAGGTAGAGGGACAGGCTTGATGAGAGGGCTGAGGGATTGTGGAGGGCTGCGGTGGAGACCCCCTGCCTACTTTACAAGGAGGGGACTCACGCCCAGAAAAGGTCTGAAATTACAACCTCTATGCATCCTGCTGTGGCAGAGAGAAATGACGTCACTGCTCTCTGGCAGGGTGATGCCTGCACATATCAGGAAGGAGATATTTGTCTGGAACACCCTGTGGCGACACTGGGCCTGCCCATCACACAAGGCCCTTGGTGAAGGGAGTTGCTGGCAGTGGGATGTTTCCATCTGCATTAATACATGTACCAAAATCAAGCCTCAAGGCAAAGCTGTGTGTCGGCCTGGCACTCTTGGGAGTGCTGCAAATGCCGTACTGTTCCAGTCCAAATTGCTGGGGAGAATTCCTGATGGAAACGCTGGGATCCTTCCAAGGAGGGTGGAGATGACACTGGATTGGAAAGTCCCAGTGAGGCCCTTTGACCTGCTGCTGCTGGGACATGTCCAGCTCTCATGATCCTCAAGTTCAGGAGAGGCAGTTTCCCAGATGTATTTTCCCAGTCTGTGGGAGCAGAAAGGAGCACCTAGGAACATCCCAAGGTGCTCAGCTGCTGGGACAACACCTTCCAGGGGTACCTGTTACAGTCACGCAGCAGCAAGTCAGGTCCCAGGCTGAAATGAGCATCCAGGTGATGGGCAGGGACAGGCAGGGTGGAAAGGCCAACAGAGAGGATTTTGGGAGGAACTTCCTTTTCCAGGAAAGGCACAAGATGCTTCATACCCTGCCAGACCTTGGTGCCTGTGAGCACTGCCTGAGCTCTGGAGATAAGCGTGTGTGAAGTGACAGGGCTTCACTGGGGACATGGGTTACCCCGGGTGGGCTGTGGTTTCTCCCAGGTGGCTTCGAGGAGCTGAGCAGAGCAGGAAGGGAAGGATGGAGTGGGATTTCAGAAATATAAATTCACAGGAAGACAGTCTCTAATGGCAGATGTCCACCACCACCGGATAATCTGAATCCAGTGGGGGCTCTCTCTGCATGGCACCCAGGGACAGAGCAGCCCCATGCCAGCTCTCCAGGTTTGGGTCCAGAGGATTCAGGCAGCCACCTTCCACCTTCCATCAGCCCTGCAGCACTGCAGGGATGAGGGGTCCAAAAGCTGAGTCTTGCCCCTGTCTTGGCTCAACCTGAGCTGGTGGACAAGCAGGGCTCTGGGGGAGCAGAGGGCTGCAGTGGCAGCAGGCGAGCAGAGGGAAGGTGAGTTGGGCAGGAGCGGTGTTTGCAGCCCTCCAAACTCCAGCCTCAATCTCTGTGCCCAAGTCCTATGGCCTTTCTTCATCCAGTCCCTCATGCCCACAGGATTTCCAGCCTCACCGCATCCCTTGCCTCACCTCTGCCTGGCCATGGTCCTGCCCCATGGGAGGCACCCAGGAGGGAAAAGCCTGGTGGGCTCTAAAACTGCCCTCGCTTGGGTGAGCTCAGCCCAGAATTGCTCCTGATGACTCACCATTCACTGACCCCAGGAGGACAACAGAAGGGACCACATGCCCAGGTTCTCCCCAGACAGCTACACCAAGATCTGGGATGAGTTTCTGTTTATTTGGCAAAAAGGAGGGACTGTGCACTGGAGGAGCAGGGGACATGTCAGAGCCTTGCCTAGTGATCTGAGAAAAGGGATGGTGGAGCAGCAGCCTGGAGCTTCAGCGCGTGGATCTTGTATCACCCGTCAGGAGCATCTACCAGCCAGCCCACAAGTCCTAGAAAACATCCAGGAGAGGTGGGCTGAGTATTTAAGGTGAGGAGACCAATGGAGAGGGCCAAGCAGGGCTCTCCATTAGGATCAGTGCATTCTCTTCCAGTTTTCCCCAGCTCTGTAGGGTGAACCATCTCCAGAAATTAATTTCTAGATAACCCCTACAACTGAATGTGTAGTGGGAAATCACAAGGCAGAGTGGGTCAACAACAAACATGTTTTGCGTGGTGAGACACCAACCCAGCCTCTGACCTGTTTTGCTGGTCCACAACCCCAGGGTCCCTTTTGGCAAGAGCTGGTGTCCCAGTCCTCACTGCTGGATGAGCTTTGCAGCTGTTTCTCCACTGAACCGGTGGTTTCAGTTCAAGTGCCCTTGCTCACTGTCAGTCAGCTGTACCCTGGGGGTCCCCACTGCAGAGCAGCTCCAAAGGGGACAGTCCTACCTGAGTGCAAGCTCCAACACGTGTTCAAACAACTTAGCCCCCCCCGAGTAATTTGAAGATTTCATGGTGGGCCTTGCTGGGACACTAAGAAGGGCAATTTCCAGCTGAGGACATTGCAAACACCGTGTTGCACTGTAGCAACTCACCTACACTTCATCGAGGCTGCATTCATCTGTGAAAATAAAGAGAAAGGCTGAGTCCCAGGGCTGTGGTCTGGCTAGTCCCATTTAGCACCCAAAATAGACAACCCAGAAATGAACTTAATCAAGGTGAAAGCCACAACGTGCCAAGCCAGACCGCCTCTTGCTTCCAGCACTTTCTTCTTCCAGCTCAGACCACAAAGTAGTGTCAGTGATGGGCTGAGCTGGTCCCTGCTGACGTGTTCTGCCTCCCCGTATCAACTAAGCCAGACCAACATGGTGCTGGGCAGTGCTCACCCTGTCTGGGCAGCATCCTGATCATCTCGTTGGTGAAGCTCTTCTCCCTCGCAAGCTTCTTGAACAGTGCTGTGATTCTGGGGCTCACCTGCCAGGTTCTGCCTAAAGGCAAAGATGTGAGTCAGCTCCAGGCTGTGGCCTGTCCCTGCATCTCCTGGGCAGCTGGTGAGTGCACCCAGGCAAGGACAGGATGGATGACGGTCCTTGGGAGAAGGTTGGAGGCACTGCTTGAGGTCCTGGAGAGCAGTGCTGGCCAGGCACATGAGAAACCCCTCCCAGGGGACAAGACGAAGCAGAGTTCCTGGCAGCAGCACAGTGTCCTCTCTTGGGTCCCATCCCCATCATTTCTACTCCCCTAGCAGCAGGACCCTGCTCTTTGCCCCATTTCACCAAGTGACTTACCCAAGGCCACGGTCTCCCAGCACAGTGCAGAAGCCTGAGCCCCAGCCTCTCCCACCAGCCCCAAATCATTGCCCCTTCCCCTGCCACGCAGGGAACACACAGTGGCCCCAGCCCCTCTCCTTCACCCCACTCAGTGCAGGAGGGCAGCAGTGAGGAGGGTGGGGGTCTCTCCTGCAGTCTCCCTGACTCCTGGCCTCTCAGGACACTACAAAGCACCCCGACACCTCCCAGCTGGTCACCCCAGGCAGACCGCCAGTGGCTACGCACTGTAGAGCCTCAGCATGCGCAAGGTCTTCCCATCCTTCACTCTGGAGACAAAGATAACTGCGTATGTCTTTCCATCGGTATCCACCACCCGTGCTGTTCTATTGCCTCTGTCTGCAAAAGGACAGAAAGGAAAAATGAATTACCTCCTCCTGAGAACTGCCACACTGCAAAAGGGCTGTAAGAGTGTGACTCAGGATGCCAGGGGCCAGGCCCACCCAGTTCATCTGTCTTAGTCTCTCTGTCCTGCTTTTTCTTCTTGCTAGGGCTCCTCTGAAAGCCTGGGGGAGCCCCTAGCTCACAGCAGAGCAGAGGGACGGAGGGACTGGAACGTGAACACAGGAGGGACTGGGAATGGACGCCGCTGACAGTGGAGTAGCCCGACGAGTGTCAGACTAACACTTGGGCTGGGGATGGTGGGAAATCACTCTTGCATCATCCCTTGGGAACATCCATCCACAGTCCCTTTGCAGAATGAACCTGCTTTTTCCACAGGGTTTAAGTTCTGTCCGAACGTGTCTTATCCCAGACCAGCTTCCCAGAGGGATGGAGCAGGGGGGTTCACCACACTGGTGGGACACCAGCCCTGGTACGGACCAGCCCTGGGGTGCAGCTGTCAACTGGCCACAGAAGGATGTCCCACTCAGGACCTCAGGAGGGGCAGGCAGGCACCCCTGAGGGCCATCTCCAGGGACAACCAGCCATTTCAGACAGGGATGATGGGAAATGCCTCCACTCCATCCCCGGGGCTGGGCTCCCCCCACTCACCAGAGCTGTAGTATTCACCCGGGATGCCTGTTTGCTTGTAGATGGACTCCAATTTCTTACATCCTTCAGGGCTGTAAAATAGTGAAGGGTGCTCTGGCTGGGGTGAAGTGACCCCCTTTCCTCTCTCCTGGGGATTCTGGCTCTGGAGTTGCTACCCGAGATGTGGGACTTGCTGTTCAGGGTTGGGATGGTGTGTCTCATCAAGGGGACAGATGCCATCCTTGGAGAAATGGGTGCCTAGGCTGGCAGGGCACAACACTGGCACCCAAGGATCATCCCATGGGGTCACACAGACGTTCCCTTGCTCACGCTCTGGGCTTTTGGGATGATGCTGGTCCTGCTGGGAAAGCTTTAATCACAGGGTCCCTTATCACCCTGCTGCGTCCCTGCTGGGAGCAGAAGAGTGTCTCAGCCCCTGTGATGGGACCGTTCCTGGCTGGTACTGCTGTGAGCCTGACTGGCCTGCCCTGAAGAAGGGGCCCCACGATACAGCTCTCCTGAGCCCCTGTTTTAAACCACGGGCTGGTGGTCCTGCCTCACACCCCTCCCAGGTCTCTGGTGGGTGCTGGGTGGAGGCACCCAGGTGGAGGTCCATTGGTGAAGGTCTAGGGAGGTCAGTCAGTGAAGCCCATGGAGAAAAGCACTTGTCACTTACGTGGGAATTGCAAAGGAGACCTTCAAGTCGCTCTCTCCCAGGACTGTGATGGTGGCCATTGCCATCTTCAGCTCGTCCTTCTTCTGGAGATAGCTCTTGGAGTCAGAGGCCAGAGCAATGATGTACCATTTCCCTGCAATCTGGCAGTGAGGGTGGGCTGTGAGTCCAGAGGAGCAGGCAGGGGCTGTCCCCTCCTTGGGGACAGAGCCAGGACACCCTCAGGCCATGGGACACCCACTTCTCCTCCAGGCACTGAAATCCCTGCTGGGGCACTTATGCTAGAGCTGAGTGACTGCCCCTCCTTGGGTGTGACAGCGGAGCCAGCGGTGACTGTGGTGTCACCAGCTGTCCCCAATGCCAAAACACCTCTCCGGTCCCCACCCTGGCAACTGGAGGCCATGCTCCCACCTTCCCTTCCCTGGATGCTGCAGATCACCTTGCTCTTGTCCAGCGCCACAGCCCCAAGGTCCTCAGCCTCCACGTGCAGCAAGCAGAGCAGGGCCAGTCCCAGGATCAGCCCCATGGTCCTCATCTTGCTGCAGCCTCCTCTGGCTTCACCAGCAGGATGGAGAGCAGTACCAGGGCTGCTAGTTTTATAGTGTCATGCTCTCCCCGCCTCTGCCTACCCAAGTGCTACTGTGTGCCGAGCTGCACGGACAACGCTGCTGGTGTTGGCTTGGTCAAGGTGGTGGTTTTGAAGGGCTGAAGTCACCCCAGGGTAAACAGCCTGGTGTATTGCAAAAGAAGGGAAATGCCTGCAAGCCCCGGAGGGGGCTGAGAAGCGGGGTTGCAGGAGCTGTTGCACCAGTGCTGAAATTTGGGATTTTCCCCGTTTCTTTTAGTTGCTTGTGAAAGAACAAAGAGAGCTTTTGTTTCCCAGCTGGCTGCCAGAGGGCTGCCGGGAGGAGTGGGGAGGTGCTTCCTGGCATGGGCCATGGCAGCACCGTCACGCAGTGACCCATGTCGAAGGGGCTCGGTGACCCATCCCTCTGGCCAACAACTTGTGCCCAAACCCAGGAGCCGCGCGCTGCCAGCATGGCCTGGCCCCACGGCACCCGTGTAGGCTCATGCATCTGCTCTGGGGCACTCAGGGCCCGCAAAGCAGGCTGCACCCGGAGCGGGGTAGGCAGAAGGGGTTCGTGTCACTGTGGGAGTGTGTCCCCTCCTTCCCAGGGTGTGATGTCCCCTGTGCCCTGGCTCTGGCATTCTCCTGGGGTCACAGCCCCGAAAGGGTCCGTGCTGCTTCCTCTCAGCCCTGCACCTGGCTGGGCACCGAGGGACCCTCGCTCTGGGGCAGGGGGGCAGTGGGGGAAACCAGGGGCTGCCTCCGCTCTGCAGGAGGTGGAGGGGGATGGATGCTGCCCTCGGGGGTCATAGCAGCATGGTCCTCCCTTGGTCAGTGGGCAGATGAGGGGATCAAGGGGGATGGGAGACAGGCGTGGGGGTCCCTGTCCTGCCGCGCCATTTACCCTGGGCAGCCATGGTGCAGCCCCGCTCCCTCCTGGGTGGCCCCTGGGGGGAACTGAGCAGGGAATGGGATGTCCTGGGGACAAGTTTCCTGCCAGAAGTCAGAGCCCATGCAGGCAGGGCTGGGCAGCCTGACCACTTAACCCTGCCTGCCCAGATCCACCGCCCTCCCAGACAAGCTGTACGAACCCCTCTTCATCTCAGCTCGATTTCCCCCTGCCCTCATCCCAGTAAGCTGTCCTACTGCACCTTCCCCATCCTCACCATGCTGGGCACAGCAAACAACACCCCTGGGGTGCGGAGAGGAAAGGTTGGACCGAGGGCTACTGGGCTCAGGGTGCCTGGGGATCTTGGCGGCACCCTTGCTCCCACCAACAAAAGCACCAACTTCTGGGGCAGCTTCTTCACCTATTTATTTAGGAGGACAAGGCATGATGCTGGTGTGGGGCAGTAGGTCTGGCAGAGCCCAGCTGGGGAGAATGGGAAAGGGCACCACAGAGAGGGGAGCAGAAGCTGGTTTCCACCAGGTCTGGAGGACACACAGCCCTGGCGTCGGCCCCTTCAGCTGCAGTGAGGAAGGACAGACGAACAAGTAGTTAGAGCAGGGGAAAGCCAGTGTGGCACAGAGCACTGAGGCAGGTGGGGGGCTCCCTGGGGGGGCTGCAAGTACCTGCTCAGCCCAGGCCATGCCGGGAGGGAGAACCAGCTTCCCCCAGCCATGCTCACCTGACAGCCTTGGTGCACTGATCTGTTGAAAAGCAAAGAGATGGGTGAGCAGTGGCCCGAGCCCGTGTGCAGCATCCCCACACAGAGGGGCCGTGCATGCCACCCTGTGCCCTCCTGGCACTCACCCGACTTGGGCAGGACGACCAGCATGTCCTTGGTCAGGCCCACAGTGGGGATAAGCTCTTCAAACTTCTGTAGGAGCTGAGGGTTCACGTCCTGCTCCCGTGCTGCAACCAGACACCCGAAATGAGGGCTGGTAAGTGTGGCAGGAACGTGGAGCAGTGATGGGGACCCCAGGGAAGGGCAAAGGTGAAGCCATGGGCATGCAGGGGGGACACTGGGTACCCCATGGCTGTCCTGAGCAGGCAGCAAAAGGGCACAAGCCCTTTGGGATGAGTGACCCACCTGCCTGGGGTGTATGGGGCAGCTGGCAGGGCTGGGGGTATGCAGCTGAACTGGCACACTGCAGCAGGGCTTCAGTTCAAACGACAACCAGCTGGGGATATTTTTGATGCAAGGCTTCATTCACCCCAACATTCATTCCCTGGGTGCCAGCATATTGGGTGCTGACGGTGGTGGCCCTGGGCGGCGGTGGGGAGCCCAGCTCCCCTCCCCCCCCCTCCCAGTGCCCCTATCCCTTCCCCAGGGAGCCGTGGGCACCCGTCCCCACTCCCAGCACCCACTGAGGAGCTGCAGCGCAGTGCTGGGATCCTGCTCTCTCTGCTGAAGCTCATGCACGATGGCGTAGGAGCTGTAGTCCGTCTCCATCACACGCAGGTCCCTCTTCTCTTGTGCTGCTAAAGAATACCAGACAGTGCCCAGCTGGCACAGCCCGAGCACCTCCATGGTCCCTGCTGGGGCTCACGGTTCAGGGTCTGAGCCTCAAATTTGCCTGAGGGGGTATGAGAAGGGAACCCCTGTGCAATCTGGCAGAGCTGGGTGCCCACCTGCAGCACGACCTCTCACCGAGCAATGGATGCAGGGGGGCCAAACCCACCTCATGCTGCTCCGTGGGTGCAGGGGACTGGTGATGCCCACCCTCCATTTCAGAGTGTCCATGGCTCCAATCCCCCCCCTGCCCACACATACCCAAATAGTGCCCTGCCTCCTCGCTTCGCTGGAAGAGTAGCTCAAGCTTTTGGCATCTGTCCAGCCTGGAAAGGGAAAATGGAAACAGCAAACGTGGCTGGCTGCCCTATGGGAGGGCAGTAGGGTGGTGGGCACAGGGGGAGCCCAGCCTGCTCGTGGGATGTGCCAGGGTGCAGGTGGGACCGGGCACCACAGGGCAACAGGTCTGTGCGAGGATGTTCCTCATCCAGCCACCTCAGTGGGGAGGGGAGTCCCCTGGCCCAAGCAGAGGGGACACTTACAGGGGCCAGACAAGCTTCATAGCCAGGTCCCCCTCTGGCGTAAAGCTGATAGTGGTGGTAGATGACTTCATCACATCCTTCATCTTCAGGAACACGGAGCAGTTGGAAACAGCAGCTGCAATGTGCCATGTCCCTGCAAACTGCATCAGGACAGCACCAGTGGGGTTTGGGAAAACCATGGGGACTTGCCACCCTCTGTGGGGACTTGCTAGCCGATGGTGGGGGACCTGCCACCCACCATGTGAGACCTGCCTGCCCATTGTAGGAACCTGCCAGCCTGCAGTGGGGGAACCTGCCACCCTCCGTGGGGACCAGCCAGTCTAACATGGGGACCTGCCACCCACCCGCCTGCACGCAGAACGCTCTGCCCTGCCCCATGCCAGCAGGACGGTGCAGTGTCTGGCCCTTGTTCCCTGGGGAAGAGCCACATGCTCGGGGGCATCATGGCCCTGGATGTTCATGTCCCTGCAGCCACTGGGTCTGGCCACAGAGAGCAAGAGCAGGCCAGGACTAGCCCAATTTTGCACAGGCATCTACATTTTTTCTGGAAGCTGCCCTGGTGTCAGCTCAGGGCCAGGACTGGGGGGTGCCTGAGGATGCAGCACGGGCACCCTGCCCCAGCCAGCCCCTCCAGCCCAGGCAGGACCGGCTGGGTGGGCACCCTGTGCCATTACCTTCTCGGCGTTGAAACCCGGCTGCACAGGGACCTCGGCCATTGCCCGCAGCAGGCAGAGCAGGGCCAGGGCTAGGCTGGGCAGCACTGCTATCATCCTTGCTCCGGGGGCTGGATGCAGGCAGGAGAGGCTGTATGGACCTGCCTCTTCCCACACCCACCTTTATAGCTCCCGGCACTGGCAGCATCCCTCACCCGCCCCCACTTTATGCAACAGGTTACACAAGAGCAGGGATAACTTGTACCCATATTAGGTGACAGAGTTGGCTCCTTCCCCCTCTAATTTCCCAGTCCTGGATGAATGCAGCCTTGTGTGAGACCCAGCCCAGAGCATGTCAGGGACCAGACAGTGCCACATGCCCAGTGCTGCGCCTGAGGAGGGGGGTGAGGGTGGCCCCAGTGTCCCACTCCTGGCTGTGGCCCGCTGCCCCCAGGGTCTGGCAGTTCTGAGATGGATTCTGCCTCAAGAAGGAGGATGGTTGGGCCGGTGTTTTAAGCCCGGGGTTGAGACACAGCCTGATGCCCCCCAGAAGGAGCTGAGACTTCCCAGGCTGCGGCAGTGGGCACAGACCCCACTCCCAGGGAGGGTCCAGGCTGACAGCACGGAGAGCAGGCAGGCGGCTGGGGCTGAGCCACATCCAGCACTCACAGATGTCATTCTGGTTCATGTCTATCCTGCCCCCACATTTTTGGAGAGAACCACCCTGGAATTGCCCATCACTCCATTCCCATGCTGCCAGCCTGCTATCTGTCAGGGAAACAGGCAGCAAGGCTGAGGTAGTCCAGGGCGCCTGAGGAAGCATATGGGAGTGGGTACCCCAAGCAGGTCCCAGCCCTGGGCACCCCTTCTCCCTGGACTGGACAGGTTTGCTGGCCAGGCAGCACTGTGGCCTGGGGTTACAAGTGCACACAGGATCCCACCCTGGCAGCCCCATGGCCAGGAGCTGAGAGCAGCCGTGACCCCCGTGTCAGCCCCAGCCCAACCCACCACCACCAGCCACGCTTCCCCCTCCCCACTGGGGCTCCCCTGCAACGCCCCAGCAGACAAGGGTGAGGGACTGGTTTTATATGGGCTTTAATAGGGACAGGGGTACAGGTGTGGGGCGTCAAGCCAGGGAGCGAAGGCTGCTGTGGTGCTGGGGGTGCGCTGGGGAGAGGATGGGATGGGGCAGCTGCCAGCTCCTGGCGCTCTCGGGGCTCTGGCCAGCAGCAGCTGGTGGGTCTGCCTGGAAGAGACAGGGGGGTGAGTGGAGCTGAACTGGAGGAGGTGGAGGGGGGGACATGGCAGGGAACAGCAGCCCTGCCAGCCCTGTGCTGAGAGGGTGGGCACCCACCACCCACAGCTTGGGGCCACAAAAGAGCCACCCCATGGGGATGGGCTGGGGGACCCCCCCCTAGGGATAAGGGGGACCCCAGAAAGAGGAGCAGCCTGGGTGGGCTGGGAAGGGGGACGGGGGCTTTGCAGGCTGGAGTGGCTCTAAGCAACCCCCCATTGCCCTCCCACAGGGTTGGTCCGAGCCCCAGTGAAGGCAGGACTCACCTAGGCAGCATCTGCCATGCATTTGTCTGCAGAAGGAAGAAAAGTAGAGATCAGCTCCTGCAGGGGCTGGGGACCGCTGCCCCCCCGGGGGCCCTGCATGGGGCTCTGCCCAGCAGTACCCCACGGCTGGCCCCAGTGCCGGCCCCACAGGGAGGCAGAGAGAAGACAGGAGGGTCTCCTCCCTAACTCAGCCCCTCCTGGGGTACCTCACACCCTGCTCCCCGCCAGCCCCCTGCCCCTCCAACTTCTCACCCGTCTGGGGCAGGATGAGGATCTCTTCATCCATCAGGCCCTGCTCCCTGGAGAACTGAGTGAACCTCTCCAGGCGCTCAGGACTGAGCTCCTTCGTCCGGCCTGTAGAAGAGAGCAGGGTGAGAGACAGCCCCCCCCCCCCACCTCAGCAAGGGGTCGTGCTGCCCTGGGGTGCAGGAAGCCCAGCAAGGGACAAGTTCCCCAGAAAGCAAGTCCTGACGCAGACATCGCACGGATCACCCCAGCTTGGGAGATGATGCTGCCCTTCTCCTGTGGGAGAGATCCCCCCGCTGAGGACATCCTAGGGGATCCCAGGGTGGCGGTGGGGTGGACGGCAATGGGGCCCCAGGGCAGACATACTGTAGAGCAGCACCATGGTGGAGGAGCCAGTGCTCTTGGAGATCTGGGTGGCCACCAAGGCGTACTCGTTGTAGTTGGTCTCCACCACGCGGATGTCGTGCTTGCTGCCCCAGCCTGCGGGGACAGGGAGGGCATGGCTCAGCCCCAGGCACCAAACCAGACACCGATGTGCTCTGGTGAGGGCACAGGGGCAGGGGCTGGCAACAGCGGGAGTGGGCTGGGAGCTGGAAGCACATCAGGGGCTCCCTGCAGGAGAAGGGGCTGGGAGCCAGGCACTCACGTGGGTTGCTGTAGCTGAATCGCCCCGGCTGCTCCGTCTTAGTGTAAAGGCTGTTCCTCTTCTCACACTGGTCGCCCCTGGGGAGCACAGCACGAGGATGTCAGAGGGGCCAGGAGGGGATGCTCCAGTCCACACATAGCTGCAGACATGGCACCATGGGGGAGCACCCCCTGCTCACCCACCCCTTCCTCATGCCCATACTTGGGGTAGGTGGAGGTGACTTCCAGGTTCCCATCTGTGGTGACGGAGATGACCGTGACGCACATCTTCATCAGGTGCTTCTTCTCCTTGAACCAGTTGGAGTTGGAGGCCAGGCCGATACTGTACCATCTCCCCGTGAGCTGCACACAACCTCTGCTCAGCCGCCAGCCCAGTGCAGACCCCGTCTCAGCCCTCTGCCACCCACCAGCCCCAGCCCAGGCCACCTCCCCCTCCCCTGCCAGCCTGCACCCCACAGCAGGATGGCATCTTGGCATCCTCATCCCCCACAGAGCTTCTACAGATCTCAGAGTCCACAAACCCCGCCGAGATATGGTTTACGACATGCCCTTCACTGTCCAGCACTTGGGGTGTTTCCTTCCTCTTTGCCCCAAGCCCGGGGAGGAGGTAACAGGACTGAGATGCCATTTTCACCCGTCTGGGGGCATGAGGAGGGGTCAGGACCCCAGGACCAGCATGACTCATCCCAGCCTAGTCCCTGGGGCTAGCAGCTTGGTGCACCAAGAAGGGAGCTGTCAGCCTTGGAGACGGGCTGTGCTGGGACCACCCTTGCAGGACATGCCAGACCCTCATTCTTGCAGGACACACCTCCCTGGGGTTGCTGTGTCCCCCAGGACCCTTCTGGGGGCTCCCTGGAGAAGCAGGCAGCACGGCCTCTGCCCTGGCTCAGTGGGACTCCAAGGCTGTGGGGCCAGGCCCCACGACGTGCAGCTGGGCTGGGGCTGTCCTGCTCTGGGTCCTGCACATCTTGAGGGTGGAAAGGGAGCACAAGCACCCCGAGCTTGCCCAGCACCCAGGGGCTGGGAGGGCAGAGGAGTGTGTGGGACACCCTAGCACAGCAGCCCTTGTTTTTATGGGAGCCTGGGTGGCGGGGGGAGGGTAGGACCTGTTTTCGGGAGGGGGGTTCATGGCCCATCTCCATGCTGACTGTCAAACTGAGATGGCATTTCTCGGTCCCTCCTACAAAATCCCTGTGTATCTACACCCACCCCATGGCACAGGAGATGGCTTGGCCCCACATCTACTCAGTCCTGCCCCACAGGCTAGAGCCTGGATCCTGTGTCCCCTCTGGATCCACCAAACTGAGGCCCCGGGGGCTCCCCAGGGATGGGTGTATGAGGGTGTACCAGTCACCCTGCCCCCCCCCCCCTCCCCAGTATCAGGGCCAGCCTAGCCCCAGATCCACCTCCAACACCCTCACCACACATTTTCAGGGTGAAGATCCCCCAAAACACCCCGAACCCCCCCACAGGTGATGCCGGCCGGGTTGGGTCACCTTGTCCTGCTGGAAGTCGGTTTGCACAGGAACGCTGTCCTGGGCGTGCAGTGCCCCGAGCAGGGCCAGCCCCAGGACACCGAGCAGCGTGCCGCGCATCTTTTGCCCCGAGCCGAGCCGAGCCGAGCCGAGCCGAGCCGAGCCGAGCCGAGCCGAGCCGAGCCGAGCCGAGCCGAGCCGCAGGCAGAGTGCTGCAGTGCCGGAGAGTCAGGCAATCCCCTATTTATGGGCTGGCTGTGCGGTGGCCCCAGGGGGGCCAGCCCTGCCTCCCCCCCCCCCACGCCGTTATGCAAGCAAGAGCAGGGGCGAAAGCCGAAGCCAAAGGGCAGGCAGGGGAACCTGCAAATGTTTCCCTCCTGTTGATATGACATGTTTGCTTCGGGGTGCCAAACTGATCCGCGGCTGAAACACAGCTCGCAGCCAGCACAACGGCTGTCCCTGCCCCCAGGGCCGGGGGCCGGTGTGGGCTCCTGGGGCTGCCCACAGGCACGGGGGGGTGGGGTGGGGGGGGCTGGGACTGGGGGCCGAGGCTTGCTAGCTGCCCTGTCCCTGCAGGATGGCCTCACTCAGACTCAGAGAGGGGCCCAAGCAAGGTGGAGGGAATGACAAGCGCCTGCCAGGTCCTGATCCAACCCGTGGGACTCGTGGGCACCTTTGGGTGCTCCTGCAGGACCCCTAGCCTCGCCCCGAGTCCCAGCATCACCCAAGGAAGCATCTCAACCGGCTCAGCCACATATCAGGGTGCATCCCACCAAGGTGCAGTTCCGATACACCCCAATAGTGAGCTGGGGGGGCTGGGAGTGTTGGGGGGAGCCAGACCCCAGCCTTGGGCAGCCCTGATTCCCAGCTCCCTGGGGACCACCACACAGCCAGACACAGCCCCACAGGCCACCCTGCACCTTTTGCCAAGAGGGGCTGGCAGACGTCCTCCCCCCTTAATCTGAGGACACCTTGAGCACCCAAAGGGTGAGGGCTGGGGATGAACGCTGGATGTGAGCAGTGGCACCCATGGGTCTGACGCGGTTTCGGCAGGGCTGGCCCAGCAGCCCAGCTTTATGTAAGGAGTGTGTTTTCACAACAGCTGTTTTTTTCCTCTGGCAGCCCACCCTGCCGTCCAGCCCAGCACATTCCCTTCCCCGCACCCAGCTGCGAGCCCGGCTTGGCCCTGCACACCATGTGCCGGGGGCCAGGCCGGCCCCAGCTCCGAGGATTTATTAAAACAAAACAAAAGCTGAGCTGCGCAGGACTGAGCATCACGAGAGCCCAGCTGGGGGCCCCCTGCATGCTGGGCTGGGGGCTCAGCCTCTGTCTGAGCCCACCTTTGGGGTGCAGGGTGGCAGGAGGAGCTCTCTCCATCAGGCATTGGATGCACTCATGGGTGTCCCTGTGGTTCTACGCTGGGGCAGGGACACAAAGCCACCCAGTTCCCTGGGCATCTCTGGCTCCCTGCCCTGTCCAGAAGCAGAAGGGTGTGTCCAGGAGGTGCCCACTCTCCCGGCTCTCCTGGGGGTGGCAAAGCAGGGGGCCAGCCCAAGGAGCTGGGTGGCAAAGCTGAGTGCAAGCTGGGGAGTGTGGGGGCACCCGGGAGCACGTGGGGGCCCCAGCAGCAGCGTGGGGCAGGCTGAGCCCACTGCTGGGGCTGGGGGACACAGGCAGGACAGAGGTACCTGGGCTGTGGCTCACCACGGCGCCTGGACACAGACCCTCAGGTACAACCTGGGCATTTGCACCCCAGGAATGGGTTCATGGCAGATAAATGTGGGCTGGGCTGAGCTGGGGTGCAGGGCGCAGGGGTGTCCTTGGGGACCAGCCCAGCTCCCCAGGGCGGCAGGGCAGGGCTCTACCCTCGCCTCCCATCACCCTGCCAAGCCTCCACCACAGCGCAGCCCCTTCTGGGGAACGGGTGGGTACAGGGCAGAAAGTGAGCTGGATCCATAACACCTCGACTCTGCCAGGCTCAACCGGGCAGCCTGGGGGTCTGTGAGCGCGGCCAGACACAACTGCCCTGCAAGCGGGCAGTGGGGACAGGGGCTGGCTTCGGGCAAGTCACGTGGTGGTCCCTTACATAAGCCCGTGATAAACAACATGTGTTACCCGTTTCCAGTAAGATTGCAAAATGCCGGCACTGAGGGCAGAGGGCTGCTCCGTGCCCCAGGGGCTTTGAGGTGGCCGGGGCACCGCACCAGCCTGCTGCTGGGGGCTGCTCTCCATCCCCTCCCACCACCCAGCCTGCACCAGGGAACTGGCACCACTTGCCCAAAACATGCCAGCCCCAGCCCGAGTGCGCGGCAGGACAGCCTCGGCCAGGCTGGACGCGCAGGGAAGAGGGGTCCTGCAAGGAGCTGCAGTGTTAACGCTGGGGCTGCAGCCCCTCTACCCTGGTTGCACCCCTGGCCCAAGCCTCCACAGCCCCCCGCAGCATGCACAGAGCATGCAAGGGGTGTCCCCTGCCTAGCTCTTCAGCAGGGCTCCGGCCCAGGCAGCAGCCCCTTGGGGAATGCGGTCGGCAGGGCTGGGACAGGGGAACCAGATGTTTCACTGCCTCGGAGGCCCTGGGGACCTGCAGAACCACTGCGGGGCTGGGGATTCTTCCTCTGGGGTCCCTCAGGGATGTTCTGGCTTGTCCAGGGGGGAAGGGCTGATCCTGCACTGGTCCCCAGCGCCCTCAGGCCCCAGGAATGGTGCTTTTCCCCACACTGTGCTGGGCACTCAGAGCTTCCTCCCACTCACCAGGCAGACTCACGTGCGCTACCGCACCCAAGAGTAAATCGGGAACTGCCACAACCCCATGGTTGGGATGATGCTCAGGGAGAGGGTGATGGAGCTGTGCAGAGGGAGCTGCACGGCCCCCCTGCATCCCCAGGCCGGGAGCACAGTGCTGGGGCACCAGCAGACCAGGGGTGGAGACAGCACTGGCCTTGCTGGGCCAGATCAAGGGATGACTTGCCTGGACACAGACCCTTCTCCGAGGCATTTATTAGGGTGTTGCTGGCTGCTGCAAGGCACCAGGGAGCAGAGCAGAGGGGTGACACATAGCTGTGGGGGGACAGGACAAGGAGAGGCACAGCTGCCGGTGCAGCTGGAGGAGCCGGGGTGCCCAGGGACTGGTTCCAGGGCTCTGGAGCAGCAGTGGGGTCTGGCCAAATCCTGACTCAGTCCTGTGTGGCCATGGGTGGATGGATGAGGTAAGGACTGAGCTCTGAGGACCATTCTGGCAACATCATCTGCACCTACAGCTTTGTTTCTGGAAGGGAAAGAGAAGTGCTGAAGGGCTGGGGGGATGTCCAAGCCCAGTGCCAGGGCTGGAGACCCACCTCTGCTTCCCCAAGCACCAACAAGAAGTGATAAAGCTGTTCCCAGGGGCCCGAGCCCTCATCCTGGGGTGTCCCTGCCCCAGGACATGCTGTCCCAAACCAGCCCTCACCTCAGGAAACACCAATATAGACCAGCCTGACCTATGTGGGGTGTTAATGGGGCTTTGCTTTGCTGGGATGCATCTGATGCCTATCCAGGGTGATGGCCTGCCACCTCCACACCCCACACAAGGGCACGGAGGGACCCTGCCCTGAGGGATGGTCTGGCATAGACTCCCTGTCCCAAACCAGCTCCTCTGCACTCCTGGGGCAGGGCCACATGGCTGTGGGGTGGTGTGGGTCCAGCCTGGTGTGCCCAGCCTGCAGCCAGGGCAAGGAGAGCCACTGTGGTGCCTGACCTGGCCCAGAACACGGTGGGGACCCGGCACATTGCCCAGGATCTGCAACTCACCGTCAAGGACGTGAAACTCATCCACGGAGTCACAAAACCCTGCGGAAGAGAGAGCCTGAGCACCCAGGACCCCCTGACTATGCACCCCAGGGACGCAGCAGGACATAGCCCTGTCCTTGCATCTTTGTCCCTGGTGTGGCCACAGCATGGGGACAGACCCCAGGCATTGCCCTTCTGCAGGTGACATGGGGCCACAAACTGCTCAAACCTGTGTGGATGTGCCTCCCCCCCCACACACACTGGAGGGTCCCAGCTCTTGCTGCCAGGCCCCTCCTGGGTGCAGCCCTCGCTGCGGGTGCCCCCTGCTCTCAGGGGACTGTGTGCCACCCACCGTATGTGGGGAAGTAGTAGGTCACATCTTCGCTCAGACCAACAGCCCTGACACGCTGCTCAAACTTGTCCACAATGTCATCGCTGACCTGGCTGGTCCGTCCTGCATGCGGAAGGAGAGGCCTCAAGCCCTGCCTGTCCTTGCCCCAGAGCCCCCCACACCCCCCGCAGCCAGGCACAGGGCCAAGGGATCTTTCAGCTCACAGAAGCCAATTCCCAGCTCCCCCCACAGAGCATCTGGGGACAAAACTCCATTTGGGGACTGGGCCCCATGGAGAGACCCCACCTCTGTGCCTGGGTCCTCTGGCGCTCTGGCCGGCGTCCCCAGAGCCCAGCACAGGTTTCCCACCCCTCTGCTGCCCTCATTATTCATTTGCCACAAGCCTCTGGGTGCTGACCCACCATAGAGCTTGACAGAGATGTTGCGTCCCTTCTGGTAATAGAGGATGGTGTAGCTGCTGTAGTCTGTCTCGCCCACCACCATGTCCACCTTGCTGCCATAGCCATGGCCTGGGAAAGACAGTTGTGGCAGAGGGTAGCTCCAGTTAGTTCTGGTTAAGCCCAGTTAAGCCCCTAGACCTCATTTTGCCAGGAGTGGGGTATACAAGGGGTGAAAATCAGGGCCAGAGTGGATGCAGCCCCACGGGGTACCGTTCCCCACCAGCAGGCACCAGCCTGTGTCGCTGCCTCTGATGGTGTCCAGTACTGGGGCACTTTGAGACCCCAAAGGTGAGATACCAAGAGGGCACTGGGAGGGAAGACACTGGTACCAAGGCCCTGATGAGAGCAGGAGTAGAAGGCTCCAGCTCCGTGGTCCCTGCAGCCCTCGCCCCAGCCCGGCCTCCCTCACCCTTCAGGAGGAAGCGTCCGTGGGCCTGGGCAGGGAGGTAGCGCTGTCTGATTTCCCAGCACGTCCCATCCCTGTATGAGGAGAGGAGGAGGTTGGTGGTGCAGGCTCGGGAGGATCCAGCCCAGGTCCCTTCTCACCCTCCTTGCCAAAGCACACGTGGGACCTGTTTTCATGGGACTTTGTTTTCTCCCTCAGTAGATGCTGCAAAGGGATGTCCCAGAGCCCAGTGGAGACACCGCAAGAGATGCAGAACCTGAAAGCCTGCTGATCCCATGGGGTCCTCGCCCCTCCCTGCAGCCCTGAGCCTGGCTCAGCCCCTCAGACCCCCTCAGGCTGGGGGAAAGCACCCACAGATGCACTGAAGATCCCCCTCCTCAGCCATGCTGTCACTGGGGTGGCCCCAAGAGCTGGTCCCTGGCTGGGTGGCCATGAAGTGACCACATGCCTGCTTAGTGCCTCAGTTTCCCCTGCCTGGCTGCACCCTGCCCTGCCCAGCCTGGGCAGCCCGAGCCCACCTTGAGCTGGTGGCTGTGTGGATGGCAGGGTGCCACGAAACCACCACAAAACATACCAGAGGAGATCCCACCCACGCTTTGCTCCGGGGCAGCTCTCTCCTCCTTGGAGCTCCTGGCTGGGACACTGGTCCTGCTCTGGCCTGCAGCGTCCCTGTCTCACCCAGCGTTCCCCATCTTCATCCCGGAGCACTGGTCCTGCTCTGACCTGCCTGTAGCATCCCCACAACACCCAGTGTCCCCTGTCCCCATTCCAGGGCACCAGCCCTGCTCCAGCCTGGCTGGAGCGTCCCTGTCCCTGCTTGCAGCCTGTGGCTGGCATCACTCACAGCTTCCTGAAGGTGCTGATGGCCAGGCTCTGCCCATCCAGGACGGTCACCGTCATCGCCGTGGCCTCCAGCCGGTGGCTGTGCTCTACCAGGTAGCCGCAGCGGGAGGCCATGCCGACCAGGAACCACCTCCCTGTGAGCTGCAGGGCACGGGGGTGACACCGTCTGCCAGGTCACCTCCCCGGGGTGCCACCACTGCTGCCCAGAGCACCCACCACACCAAGCACCTTTCTTCTGTGCAGTCTTCACTCGCTTGGCACCTCTGCCCACAGCCTGGCCCCTTGGCATGTCCACAGGGCACCGCTGCCCTCGTTTGGGAGCCAGCGGGTGGGACAGAGCAGCCCAGATAGGAGCCTGGCGTGGGGACAGGCTGGAGCAGGGAGGATGTGGGGTCACTGCCAGGGAGGGTGCGGCAGGTCAGCACTCCCACTCCCACGCCCAGACCCCTCAGCCCCAGCTCGCAGCCCCCATAGAGCCCCCAGCCCAACCCGAGCCCCTGTCCCTGCCTCATGGGCCAGCGCCGGGGCTTGTGCTCCTTTGGCCCCCGGCCGAGGTGAAGGGGCTGCCGGGGGCTCGGGGCAGGTCTGGAGGGGGGCACGCTTTGGGGTCCGACGCAGAGGGGGACAGGCAGGGGGACGAGCTGCAGCCTCCACTGCCCCCCCGCAGCCCCGTGCACGGGCAGGAGCCCCCAGATCCGCCCGGCCCCGTTCCCTCACCTGGGGGAGGCTGAGCTCCTCCTGAGCTGCCACCTTCTCCAGCGGGCTGCGGGGAGGGGGGGGCGGCCGCCGCCGCTCCAGCCCCCGCCCCAGCCCCGGCAGGGCGGGCAGGAGCAGGCCGAGGAGCAGCGCGGTGCCCAAGGCCGCCATGGACCCGCTCCGCGGGGAGCGGCGCGGACGGGCGGGCGGCCTGGAGCCGGGCCAGGCGGGGCCTCGGGGGGCTGCGGGGCCGGAGCCGGGCGGGACCGCGGGCGGTGCCGGATCCCGGGGGGCGTGGGGGGTCCCGGCCGCCGTGGGTGACGGCGTGTTCCGGGCGTGGGCGTGGCCCGAGGGGGCGGGGTCTGACGGGGAGGGGCGGGGCGGGGCCGAGCGGCAGCCGTGGGGGCGGTGGTGAGCGAGCGTGCCGCGTTCGGCTAGGTGCGCCTGGCGCGCTGCGGGGAGCTCTGGGCTCGAGCTCTCCGGCCTGCGGCAGGGAGCGGCGCGCTGATTGGGCGGGCGGGCGGGAAGCCACTGAGAGGAGCGGCTAGAGCGGCCTGCGGCCCCGGGGCGGAAGCTCGGCGCGGGGAGGCCGGAAGCGCGGGGTGGGGGCAGCGGAGCCGCCGAGGTGCCTTGGGGGGCCTGAGAGGCCGTGGGGGGGGGGGGCACGGCGCCGGTGGGGCCGCGGGGTGCTGGGCGGCCCGGCGGGGGTGGGCCCCCTTGGGCAGGGCCCCCGGGGCGGGGCTGCGGGCGGCCGGGCCGGGCCTCACCCCCCCCCCCCCGTTCGCTTCCAGGCGTGGCGGCAGAATGACACGATGGACGCGGGCGGCGGCCCCCTCCTCCCCGACAGCGTCCTCTACGAGATCTTCCTCTACCTGGACCACGTAGACGTGCTCTCGGTGGGGCTGGTGTGCCAGCAGTGGCACGCCGTGGCCCGCGACGAGTTTCTATGGAAGGAGCTCTTCTACCGCTACTACCGCGTTTCCCGGGAGGTGCCCCGGCACCCAGGTGCGCTGGCGCGGGGGGACGGGGCTGGCTGCCTTCCCCGCCTGCCGAGCGGGGGGGGCGGTGGTGCGGGGCCAGGGGGCTGCTCAGCGCAGGGGCCTCTGGCGGCCCCGGGGGCTGATCCCTGCGTGGCGGCACCCGGAACCCCCCAGCCGTGAGCACAGAAGGGAAAAGCCTCTCCCTCTCTGCTGCTTAACCTTTTGTCTTCCGGTGTCAAGGGAATGGGGCCGCTAAACGGTATCTCGTTAGCAGTCTATAGGCTTGGGTGGTGATGTGCGTGTGAAGGGCTCTGGAACTGCCTGAACGCTTGAGAAAGGGGCATCAGATGGTTTTGAAGACGCTTCGAATTCCTCTCCCTTTCACAGAAAGGTGGTTGCTGAGTTCTCTCTAGGCAGGCATTGTCTGGCAGGTACTGCACAGCTTGTCTGGGTGCTGCTGAGGGAGGTCCTGAGGAGACGCAGTGAGTCACTGCACGCTGCTACATCACAGCCCATGATAATCACTGCTGGCTTTTCCTGATCAGGACCTTGCAGCAAGCCTCTGCTTCAGGCTCTGTCCTTCTGTCATCCTGACTAGGAAGAGCTGCAAGTGCACATGAGCTGATCAGACTGTTTCCATAAAACATAGACAGCAGCTGCAGCCTGGCTCTGGAGGGAGAGTGCGTGTGCCTGCTGTCTGGAGAGGGAGGTGGGTGTGTGGCCATTTAATTTTACAGTGGGCAAATGCCAAGGCAGTAGCTAACCCGCTTTCTGGAGGAAGGTTGGACTTGATTTTGGCCTCAGCTTGCAGTAGGAAAATGTCCCATTAACAGTCAGCATGAACTGAGCCTGGCAGGGCCTTCCCTGGGCAGAGCTGTTGGCAGTCTTGGTGGCAGCAGTTTTACGGTCACAGGTCTGTTCTCTGCTGGGTTTCAGGTGCTGGCAGCAGTTTTGTGTAGTCTGGAAGGGTAACCTAACACTATCACGACAGCTGAGACTGGCCTTGGGGACCTGCTGACTTGCTGCCAAGGTGGGTCTCTCTCGGAGACCGAGAAGCCCATTCCCAGTGTGCTGCAGAGGTCTGGGGGGGCTGTGCTCCATCCTGCCATGAGGATATGCATGAGGGCCCCAGCAGTGGCTGTGATGGAGGGGATTGGCTTCCTGATCTTGAGTTACCATTGCTACAGAAGGACTGCTGAAGGGAAGAGATGCCAAAGCAGTGGGAGCCCATCTCCCCGCAGTGGGGAACACCAGTGCAGCAGGACTCTGATAAGAGTACAGCATGACTTGGGCTGCATGATTTCCCTTGTCCAGACCCTGGAGCTCTGTAGGGTTGAGGATGTTATCTGAGGCTCTGACCAGGCTCATTCGCTTCCAGCCTCCTGAAGTTAGTTAGTAAGCTGCCAGCCCTGTTCTTTAGCACTAATTGGGACTGAGCAGTCAGTGTAACTCAGTAATGTATTTGGGCACCTCCCAGGTTGTGCTTCTGGAGCTACGAGGCAGTGGGGGTAGGAGGTGGCCGGCAGGCCTGGGTAGGGGCTGAAGCAGGAGTCTGGGGAAATCCTCTGCCAGCCTACCTGCCCTGGGCAGCTCCATGGTTTGGGGAATGGTATCCAGTGAGTCTTGTGGGAGGAAATGTTGGGGCTGCTTGGCTTGATGGGATCTGTCCAGGCTGCTTCCCAGATGGATGGGCCAGGACCAAGAGCTTTGAAGTGGGATGAAGCCCCCAGCCTAATGAGCAATGGTGGGATGTCCTGGCAGCAAGCTGCTCCCTGCCTGCAGGAGCAGGTGCCTCCTGGGCTGCAGTGAGTTCCAAAAAAACCTTCAGTCCTGCTCAATGTAATGAGGGAAATTGGCCCTTACCCATATATGTGTCTAATCCTCTTTACTTCCTCAGGATTTGCTGCTGCACGAAGTCTGTAGGCTGCCTTACAAGCACTTCATTAAAAATCCTCTTTGTCTCTTTATCGACAATCACTGTGACTTCTGGAAGTGTGCTTCAGGCTTTTCTAGTGCAGGGCTCTTCTGTCCTGGCACACTGCATCCAGCTCCAATTCTTCTTTCTTATTTTCTCTAGTCTCTTATCTCATGGAGATGTTTTTTCCTGGTCTCATACCCTTTCTGGAACCTTCTTAATTCTGTTAGACAAGATAAAGATAATCAGAGCAGAGCCTGGTACCCTGAGGAGCAGCTCATCACATGATAGATTTGTTTGCATTTTGCTGGAGCACGCCTGCAGTTCTGGCGGCTGTTTTGTCCTGAGCAAGGTTTTTGTTAGATAGCTAACAGCTATGCCCCAGATGGTTCTTGCAGTGGCTATGCTGGTTTAGAAAGTAGTGCTACGGTGTGGAGTTGTGTGTTTACGGGGAGAAAAGGTATTTTCTGTGTGGGAGTGGGAAAGCTACTGAGAAAAATGTTAAGCCCTGCTAACTCAGCTGAAACTGTAGGGATGGCTGCCTCAGCGGAGCTCCTGACTTTGCTAGCAGGAGTCAAGACTGTGCTTTATTAAATATTGATTCTGCAGCTGCTGTGTTTATCTCAGGTCTATCACTTCCTTCTACTTACATTCCTGTCCCGTGTCCCTGATTGTGTGTTACAGCTGCAGTCTCCTGGTATGATGAGTTCCAGAGGCTCTATGACACCATCCCTTGTGTGGAAGTGCAGGCCCTGAAGGAGCACAATGACCAGGTTTTGCACCTCAGCTTCTCCCACTCTGGCTGTTTGTTTGCATCGTGCTCCAAAGACTGCACTGTCAAGGTAAAGCGACAGCCTTCCCTCCACAATCCTTCCAGCTTTGGTTAGTGGGGCTCAGCCATGAGAGCAGCCTTGAAGGAAGTCTGTGGAGAGTAGAGGTTTGACCAGGTGTCCCTGGACTTAGGCCGGTTCCTGCAGATGCTGAGTTGTTCTCAAAGCCACAGAACTAATGACTCTTGGAACTGTAGCCTTGAGGGCTGTGGATTCCAGCTCCAGCCCGCATGAAGGTGGCTGAGGTGCCTGCCTGGCTCTGGCTGCTTTGTAGGTGCAAGTCAGTCTTGTGTTGTGCTGTGGGTCTAACAGAGTGGAGATGATCCACTGCACAAAATGTCTTGCACGAGTGGTTGTGTTGGGAGAAGTCTCTCTGAACATGCTGAAAAAATCCAGCTGTGACAGTACCGTTCGCTGCTTGAACACCTCCACTGGCTGATGGAGAAGCAGTCCTACATTTAGAAGCTCTCCAAAGCTGCTGGCTATTTTCTGTCAGGGGAATTGACAGGGAAATCAGGACTGGGAGGCAGTTATATAGGGTCTTTGATATTTTTTTAATTTGTCCTGGTGAGCGCAGATAAAGTGGAACCACTCTCAGGCTTCTCAACAGCTTCCTGACTGTTTGTCTATCTGTCTGTAGATCTGGAGCAATGAGTTGGACATCTCCCTGCAGCACAGCTCCAACATGAGGCCCTACAACTGGAGCTACACGCAGTTCTCCCAGTTCAACTCTGATGACTCCCTTCTTCTGGTGTCAGGTGTCTTTGTGGGGCCTCACAACTCCTCTTCAGGAGAAATTGCTGTAATCAGCATGGGTAAATGCCGCCCTCACCTTCACTGGGGCTTTCTGGGAGGTGTGAAATGATGGGTGCTGGGGTTCCCTTCCTCTTTGGGTGTGCAGTGGCCTTGGCCTCTGCTTGTTCTACCTTCCACCATCTGTGCAAAGGGGTCCCAATCACAGTTTCATAGGGTAAACCTTCCAGATCGCCTTAGCTGTGCTCAGGTCACCGTGTCATTACTTAAAGGCAGTGTGGCTTATATTTATTCTCACTTAACTTCCATTCTAAGTGACAGTCTGGGCAAGGCAAGAGTTATGCACGTTACCTATTGTCTTGAGGCCACCATTTCTGACTCAAGTGGTGCTGGTACCACCCCGAGGTCTCAAGTGGCTTTCTGAGGCACATTCATCTGGGCCTGCTTCACCTCTTCTGCTGCAGTTCTGTGAAACTTGCTAATCCCAACTGCGTTATCTCTCACAGTCTCTGCTACAGTCCCACTGTGCCAAAAGTCAAGGAGTGCTGATAAATGCACAGCTGTCTTGCTGAGAAAGGCCCTGAGCCCCAGGGGCGGGAGTGAAAATATTCTGTACGTGTTTGACTTGTTCTTGTCCTTGGGGTGTCTGCTTTGGGCCATGCTCGGAGAAAGGCTGTGAGGTTAGATTGTTCTTTGGTCTGGCTCCGTCTGGCTACCCTTTTATTTTGGTTTCCCTCATGCATGCTCTCCCTACACATCGCTGTAGAAGAGAGAATTAATCTATCTTCATAGCGACTGGCAGTTGGAAGGTGGTTGGGCAGTGTCCACTTGGCTTGCGGTGGAGGTGCTGAATCAGTTCCTCTCCTGCAGAGACTTGAATCCACTTCCCATATCTTCTGCCCTTACCAGGAGCCATCACCTCACACTCGTGTTTCCCCTCCGTTCTAGAGAACTTCACGCTGCTTTCCAGGGTGAGGAATAAACCCTATGATGTGTTTGGCTGCTGGCTGAATGAAACCAACCTGATATCTGGCAATCTGCATCGGATTGGGCGTATAACCTCCTGTTCTGTGCTGTGGCTGAACAATGCTTTCCAGGTGAGGTGCCTTTGTTCCAGCTCCACAGGCAATGCAGCTTCCTGCTGGCTTCTGGGGGAGGAAAAGCTGCAGAGGAGGAGTGAGCGGGGAAGAATGGCCCAATCCTCCTGTCCTCCCTGTTTGTCTCCTCTGACTTGCCCTTAAGATCTTGAGCTTGAGACAACCCTTGCGTGAGGTTTCTCCACGCTTGGTGTTGTGGTACCCATTGCAGTATTCTAACTCTACCCTCAGATTCCATTAACTCTTGCCCCATTAATTGGGATGAGGACTTGAGTGCAGTGCCCTAGAGCACACATTACTCAACCAGGAGAGTGGTTGAACCACAACAGGGTTGCTGTGGTCCTTGATAGTATGAAGCTGGGCCTGGGATGGCTGTAGTCTGGCACGTATCCGAGCAATGGCCATTTTCCCACTTGGCAGCTCAGTGCATTGTCTCGGGAGCCAGAGGCATCTGAGAGGCTGAGCTCAGCCCTGCCTGTCCTTCGTGACATTTCTGTGGGCCAGATTCTGTCTCTGATGCTGTGATGAGACCTGGAGATCAGTGTGTGCTGGCCTTAGACTTCTTGTTTGCTGCTTGTTCATTCTCTGTCACTCGTGCTGCTCAGACACTTTCCTCTTCCATGTTTTACCTCTATCTCAATGTCACAGCTGCAAATCCCGGTGTTTTGTGGTTTTTAACATGGATGATTAAGGTGAAATCATCTGGTAGCAGAGACCCTTCCCGTAACCACATCTCTGTGGTGCACTGACACTACAGCATTAACTCTTCCATCTCCAGGAGGTGAGGAAGGTCCTTGCCTGCTTTGACAGGGGATGTTGTGAAGTGTGGCTTCAGACTGCCAGAGCAGTTAGGGGGGAAGAGACCTGCTGCTTGTGTCTGAGAGCAGATAACCAGGCTGGTCCTGCTGAGGGGTACGGGGGAACTCCAGGAGCATGGAGGTCTTTCGCCTCTGCTGCTTGTAGGCCAGGGGATGGCACTTCACGCTGCACTTTTGTTTAGTGCAGAGAGATGTTGGTGTGCGGCTGGTGCCTGCTGTGGGTGCTCACAGTCTGAGCAGACAGCTCTTAGTCTGAGCTGTAGGAGTGACCCTCCAGTGAGATGGTTCTGCTTACTTCTCCCTTCTGCTTTCAGGGCATAGAATCTGAGAATGTGAATGTAGTGAAGAGATTATTCAAAATCCAGAACCTGAATGCCAGCACTATCCGGACCGTGATGGTGGCTGACTGCAGTCGGTATGATTCCCCAGACCTGCTCCTGGACTACGAGGAGCAGCTAGCTGCTTCTTCCACCTGCCCAGTCCTTGATCTTGGCAGTGACAGCGAGGAAGAGGAGGCCAAGCCCAAGCAGACTTCAGAGCCAGCAGTACAGGAATTGCCAGATGATGGGGGTGTGACAGCAGAAGACGGGCTGCAGCAGTTCTTTGATGATATCATGGAGGGCCGTGTGAGGCCTGCTATGACCGAGACAGAGTTGGAGACAAAGGTGGCTGAGCTGTTTGTACGCAACAGAACTAAACCGCCTGAGCTGAACCTGCTCTCCATGGACAGCAACAGCAAGACAAAATATTTAATCTTCACCACAGGATGCCTCACCTACTCCCCACACCAGATAGGTAAGGCTGTGGTCTGAGCTCAGGACACGCCAGCCTCCCTGGGGGTGTGGGCTGCACCTACATTCTGAATTTGAATCTGGAAAAGACCTGGTTTATTTGCTGAGTGTTTGTGGTGAGTGAGTTGCAGTTTTGCTCAGGCTGCTGGATTCTTGATGTGGGAGGCTTTTGAGATGCCACCAGTCACTGAAGGGGGTTCCACCCCACAAGTGCTTGCTGTTTTGTTTGCTACCATGTTTGACACGTGGCCAAACAAAACAGTTGTGGCCAGGGCTGGGGGGAAGATCAAGAAAGAACTCCTGATTTAAGGACGTCAGCCATGAGTTGTGTACCAGCAGGTGGATGTGAAGGGCAGCAGTTGCCTTGATAGGGGTGTGTGGAAGGGCCTCAGCCCAGTTCTCTTGTAAGGGCATCAGGACAAGACTGGTTTGAGCAGCTTAAAGTTCAGATCTGTGTTGCTTGTGTGCAGTGCCCTTCAGCTCTGGGAGGTGGAGCCCTGCCTGCCCCTGTGCTTTGCCTGCTTTCCCCACTGCCTGGTTTGTGATCACCCTGCATCTTGTGGCCTTTCAGCCTCAATGAGACACTTGGGCACCCTGGGCTGGTTCTGAAGAGGCTTCGTGGTAGGTTGTTAGCTGCTCCAGTGGGTATTTCCATGGCAGACTGATGCTGGGCAGCTTGCTGGCGCTCAGCCTCCTTGCTCAGTGAGGTATAAGGGACTGCAGTTGCAGCACACATCAGGCAATGGCACTGCTTGTGACCTTTTTCTGGGTTAGGACTTCCCTTGCTCATCCAGGGCTTTCCTGTTGAGGCACTGGGACTAGCAGACTCTGAATTTGTAGGAAGTCGGTGCAGTGATGAGCAGATGCAAGTAGTCTGGCTGCTTCTCCAAAAGGCCCTAAAGCTAGCTGAGAAGTTCAGTGGAAATAACCAGACAGGTCAGTAATGTGGGGAGGGAAGGAGAGCTGCTTCCAGGCAAGAAGACTCTTCTGTAAAGACAGACAGTTTCAGTTCCTTTTGCTGCTTGCACAATTACAGCCTCGCTTTTCTGCTGCAGGCTCTTCTAACCTTCCTGTTACTTGGTCCTGCACCAGTACAGCCCAGTAAGGCAGGGAAACGTAGTTTCCAAAGTTGTAGACAACTTGGAGAAGTCACATGTCTTTGCCCACCTAAGTTAGGAATGCGACCTGGACTGAATGCAGCTCTGCTCCACGCTCCTGTCCATGGCCAGGTCTGCAGGCAGATGTGGTGGACCTGGGCCTGCCTCTGGGTGCGTGGCAGGTGGTCTGCCCTGTAAACAGCGCTGCATCTTGATCTGCCGGGCTGAACAAACGCTGTGCCGCAGGCTGGGACCTGCAGCATGTGAGGGCGAAGTGTGGCACAGAGGCAGCACTTGCCTTTGGACTCCGCCGACTTCCAGAGCAGCCTCCCAGGGCCGTGGGTTTTGGTGCCTTTGAACTCCGGTGACTCCCTGGCCCGTGGCCAGTGCCCTGGGCACAGACCGGCTGTTTGGAGGGACGAACCCTGGCTCCGCTCCACGCCCAGCCATGAGTCACTGCAGAATGTTATGTTTGCCCATTGGTTTGTGTGTTGAACCAGCCTTTGTGCATCTGCTGTCTGCCCCCAAGGAACTGGTACTTGAAAGAGCTTGCTCTTGTGCTTTTCTCTTGCCAGGCTGCTGGTGGGAGCCGCGCTCATGCGGCTGGGCATCGGCGCTATCTCGCCTGATCTGTGACACGCAAGCACTTCTGCAGAAGTTTCCTTTGAGCTGCTGTCTCCCTTGTGCTGGTGTCAGGCTTGAGTCATGGGCGAAGCCACTTGTCCTGATGGCTTATGTGTGTGTGGGCCATGTAGCCGAGAGCTTAGTGCTGCAGAAATGAGACAAAAGATCCTGGTGAGCCAGTGTGTGGAAGAGTGGAGGTCCTGAGCTGCCCAGGTTCAGAGGCAGTGATGTTGTAAAGGGCCATGGACTTGAGGTGCAATGTGGTGTACATCTCGTTGCCCTGCGGGAGAGGGTTAAAATCAAGGGTGCTCAGCAGCAATTCCCTCTGAGGTGATGGGATGGGCCATCTTCCATCTCCTCTTGGACTTGCTGAGGATCAAGCCCATGTGTCCCCAGGAGCTGCTGAGGCTCGTAGGAGTCCTCCAGGAAGCTGTTGTGGGCGGTTTGTGTTTGGGACCTATGTCTAGAGCTGGAAGGGGACAGGGCTTGACCCATAGCATGTGTCTCCCTTAGGAAGTTTAAAACCTATAAAACACTTGAGTCCAGTTTGGGTTTAAACCCCTGTTTCTGGAGCTTTCTGGGGCTGACACCCATCTACGCTTGACAGTGGCAGGGTAAAATCCTGCCACAGCCAGCACATCTGCTGGATATGGCCGGAAATGGGCCCAGCCCAGAGATTCATTTAGGAGAAAAACCCTTCTGCAACCAGAGTGTCTCCTGGACCAGTGCAGCTTCCTTGTGCTTCAGAACATGCTGTGAGGTGTGTCTTTGGCAGCTGGACACTGGGCATCTCCCTGGCTGGGGTTGAATGTGCCAGCGTGTCAATTATGGGCAGTGTCCTGGCCAAAAGCACCACTTGAGGGAGCTTGAAGGAGCCTGGCAGGGACCAGAGCCCCGTTCAGGTCCTCAGCTGTAGGCAAGCCAGTTCTTCTTTCTTAGCAGCACTAAGGGAAGCCCCTTCTTGAAGCCTGGGGACTTCCACCAGCCCTCCTGTCTGCTGGCAGCAGCCTGCAGAACTGCCTGATTCTGCTTTCTGTCCCCAAGGGATTAAAAGGATCCTGCCCCATCAGATGACGACTGCTGGCCCAGTGCTTGGGGAGGAGAGGCGCTCAGATGAGTTCTTTGACTCACTGGATCACGTCATCGACATCCACGGGCACATCATTGGCATGGGCCTCTCCCCTGACCACAGGTGAGCGTGGCAGAGTGGCAGTGCTGGTGTCAGACACTGCAGGGGATGGGTGGCAGCTGCTGAGGGGCTTTGTGGGGTGAACAGGAAAAGGAATGACTGTCACGGATGGAGCAGGCTGCCTGCATAGGCCGCCCTGCTCATTCACATCCCTTTTATGTCCTAGTGCTGATGGCATGTGTTGCCACCTGAGATCTCAGCAGGAATGCTTCTGCCCTCTGCACTGCTGAGCCTGGTTCAGGATTGGGTCCGGCAAGGAGCCTTGTAAGAGTGAAGGAGCTCCCCACACCAGTGTGTCTTGTTCCCAAGGCAGATCAGTCATAGAATCACGGAATGATTTGGGTTGGAAGGGACCTTAAAGATCATCTAGTTCTAATCTCCCTGTCATGGGCAGGGCCCCCTTCCCCCGGCCCAGGGTGCTCCCAGCCCCGTCCAACCTGGCCTTGAACCCTTCCAGGGAGGGGGCAGCCACAGCTGCTCTGGGCACCCTGGGCCAGCACCTCACCACCCTCATAGTAAAGAATTTCTTCCCTATATCTAATCTAAATCTCCCCTCTTTCAGTTTAAAGCCATTACCCCTCATCCTATCCCCACCCCCTGATCCAGAGTCCCCCCCCACCTCTCCTGCTCCCCCTTTAAGCCCTGGGAGGCCACTCGAAGGGCTCCCCGGAGCCTTCTCTTCTCCAGGCTGAACCCCCCCAACTCTCTCAGCCCGGCCCCCCAGGGGAGCTGCTCCAGCCCCCCCAGCATCTCCGTGGCCTCCTCTGGCCCCGCTCGAGCAGCTCCAGGTCCTTCTGCTGTTGGGGGCCCCCGAGCTGGCCCCAGCACTGCAGGGGGGTCTCCCCAGAGCGGAGCAGACAGGGGAGAATCCCCTCTCTTGACCTGCTGCTCACAGTATACCACCATCCTTACAGTTGATTTTAACAGGGATTAAGGAGGCTTGACCTAGCCCCTAGGACCCACCTTCTGAACTGTGCTGACCCTTTCCTTTCCAAACACAGCATGAAGTGTTTCAGCCTGGATTTTAGTGAGCTGAGCTGCGTGCTTGCTACAGACCAGAGAAACTTCTCAGTTGCTGCCTTGCCTGACCTGCACATTTACAGCTGGGGCTGCACGAGCTGTGTTGCATGCGGCGGTGTGCATGGTAACCCCTCTGCTCCCCTCCCCAAGGTACCTGTATGTGAACAGCCGCGCCTGGCCTCGGGACTGCGTGATCTCTGACCCGATGCAGCCACCCCCCATCGCCGAGGAGATCGACCTGCACGTGTTCGACCTGAAGACAATGAAGGAGGTGAAGAGAGCCCTCCGTGCGCATCGGGCCTACACACCCAACGAGGAGTGCTTCTTCATCTTCCTGGATGTCAGCAGGGACTTCGTGGCAAGGTGTGTGGTGATGGGGGTGGGCAGGATCCTTGACCCCATATCCAGGAGGCCCTTGGGGCTGCCACTGTGGGACAAGCTGTGCAAACAGGGCTGGTCCGCGTGCTGGAAACACTTGGGTGTTGTGAGCAGAGCAGGAAATTGGAGGTTTGTAAAGAGCAGAGGGACTGAATCAGAGAGTGCTGATAAAAGCTGTCCACACTGGTACTGTTGCGAAAGCAGTGAGGAAAGGGAAAATTTTGAGCTGTGGCATGTTTGGTGGTGGGTGGCAAATGCCCTTCTTGGCAGGTGCTATGGGGCGAGTGGATGGGGCTCTTCAAACAGCCTCTGGGTCCCAGAGGGAGCTGGCCTGCTCAGGATGAAGCTCAGGGGTGATGGGGCTGCAGATTAAGGCCGGGGAACCCTCTGCCTCCGTCTGCGCAGAAGGAAGCGGGTTGGGAGTGGCAGGTTACTGGGGCGATGTCCTTACCGGTGTCTTGTCCGCCACAGTGGTGCAGAGGATCGCCATGGCTACATCTGGGACCGGCACTACAACATCTGCCTGGCCAAACTGCAGCACGACAACGTGGTCAACTCGGTGGCTTTCAGCCCGGTAGAGCAGGAGCTGCTCCTGACAGCCAGCGACGACACCACCATCAAGGTGTGGCGCTCCCCTCGCGCGGTGCGCGTCCAGCAGGCCAGGAAGCCCCGGCCCAGGAAACTGCTCTTCTCCTGGCTTATGAACCAGAAGAGCTGAACCCGGGTACACCTGCACCTGCAGCTTCCTCACTGCAGCCATCTGCTCTGGAGCTTGCAGAGCTCCGAGCCCTGCGCAACAGAGACGAGCTCTGGGCACACAAATCCCATCTGCTGAGTCAGGAGGGACCCCAGTAGCAGGAATTGCTTCCTCCTTGGGGCATCTTCTTCAAAGACAGAACGTAATAGCTGAGGCCCTGTTCCTTGGCCTGGCGGGCAGCAGCCTGAGCTGGTCACTGCAGGGTAGGCTCCCCACAGCTTCTCACGAACGCTGCTACTTGGTCACAGCTCTCTCTGGGTGAACTTTGGTCTCTGAGAACAGACAGGCACGTCTCCAGCGTTTGTACTGTGTGAACCTGGGACGTGGCTGACCTCACCGAGAGCTACCAGCTGCAGAGCACTTGGCAGAAGCCACGGTACAGTGCTATGCTGCCTTACTGCAGGACTCTTTTAACATAGTAGTTTTATGAATGTTTGTCTGTCCCAAACCTCCACAGGCAACTTATTTGGCTGCTGGATAATGCTGAGTGCCTCCTCTCATACTGAATCTTGGCCCTGGAAGGCAGTGGCAGGGCAGGGGGAGAGGCAGGCAGGGCAAGGGGGGGCCTGGCGATGCCTTCTGTTAGCAGCTATGTGTTGATAATCAACAGTTCCCGAACTTGAGGGTGGGGAGGGCTGGTGGTAACATGGTGCTGGCTTTGCCTGTCTTCCTCTGTTAAGTAGCATTTAAATAAGGTATGATAATGGCAAGGTACTTATTCTAGGGGATCTGCTGTCCCTTCCCAAGGGGCAGCTGTGAGGATGACTGGTGGGTCTTGTGGTCACCTCCCTCCCATGCTACTTAAGTCATGGCACTTTAGGTTCTTTTGGTATGTTCTCTGTGAATAGATGTAGGCACCCACGGGTGGCTGCAGGTATTCACCCATAGGTGACCAGGGGGATGCAGCCCTCCTCTGCTTGAAGTGACAGTTGAATAAGCTTCCTTCCACCTGGGCTGACTTGCTGTGGGTTTAGTGATCAGCTCCTTCCTTCCCGGGACCTCTCTGGTAGTGGAGAAGGCTCACTTGAAGCGATTACAAACTTGATGATGTTTATTCTGTATATGTCCCTGAAGCTTTCCTCCCTGCAGCAGGTACCCAAATGTAAGAGTCTAAAATTAAGCTCCTAATCTTGACTTGGGCCAGGTGGTTGGACCCCAGGAGCTGGGCTCTGGGCAGTGGCTGGAAAGGAGCAGTGTCCCAGGCAGGGGCTGGGGGAGGTGTTTTGGGACTCCCTTGGGAGCACTAGCAGCAGTTGTCTGTGCCACTCCCAGCCTTGGGTTGCAAATAGATTTAATGGAGGCAGCAGATACTGCCTTGATATGCACTGATGGCTTTAGCAGCTCCTGTGGGCCCTGGCAGGAGGGCTTGTACCTTTGCTCTGCTGTGACCCAGCAGGTGCCCATGGCTTTATCCAAAACCCCTGTACTCAGGTTTTCTGTCATAGTAGGCCTTCCAGAAACAAGGGAGTCCTTTGTGTATGTGCATACAAAATCCACATCCAGCGCTCTGTCCAGTCACACACCAAAGGAACAGCTGCTGCCTTCCTCCCTCCTCCCCCAAGATTGTGAAATCTCTTCTCCCTTGGCTTGGTGTAGTAGTGAGCAAGGCACTGAGGGTTTATGTTTGTACCAAGTTTTGCTCTTCACTAGGGCACTGAATAAATATTCTGCTAAAGCATCTCTGCAATGCAAGCTTGTTTTTCTGAGTGCTGTTCCACTGAAGCAGAACTGAGGCTGGAACTGTCCTACTGCTGTGCCTATAGCTGCTGGGGCACAGCAGGAGCAGCTGGCCAACTTGCAGTTACCTGCCCTGGGCTGGGAAGTGCAGGCAGGAAGCTGTAAAACAACAGAAGTCCAAATTGTCTGAATCTTCTTTGCCCTCAGGGAAGAGGACAGCACGGCCCTGGGGAAGGGGAGCAGCAGTTCATGGCAGCCTCAGGAAGGCGCTCCTCTGCCAGGGCTGAGCACTGCAGGCTCCAGGACAGGCCCAGAGCTGGAACGTCCTGGTTTTTCCGTGTCCCCCCTTGATTTCTAGTTATTCCATGTACTAACAGACACTGACCAGGTCAGCAGGAACGAAGCGCTGTGGCCACTCCTGTGCTGCAGCAGCATCGTGTGTTCCACCACCACTCTCCTCTTACAGCCTTTTGCCATCTTCCTTGGTGCACTGTGCAGCAGCTGCACCTGTATGGAATGGGTCTGGCTGCTCCCTGGAGGGGACAGGCCCCCTTGGGTACCCCTTGTATTTGTATTTTCCACAGACACATATCTAGAGACAGCTGTGCTGGTGCTCTGGGGGGGCAGGACAAGGTCTCCTGCAGGGACATTAGGCCCAGCACAGGCCCTTGGCTCTGAACAACAGCTAAGAAAACTCAGGCTCTCTAAAGGAGCTCAGCTTCTGCTTTCTTAGGCAGCACCCAGGAACGTAACATGTTAGATTTGCCTTTCCATTGTTATGCAGCTCCCCTCTACTGCTGCCAGTAAAGCCCACCCAGCACCAGTACACCAGCTTTCTGTGGCCCCCTGTACCTGTGATGTTCCCCCAGGCAGGCTGGGGCCAGGACACCCCCCCAGGAGCTCCTTCCCTGTCCACTCCTGCTGCCTCCCAGGCAGCAGGCACTCCCCAGGCTGCTGTGCTCCTGCAGGCAGACAGCAGCCGGGGAAAGCTTCCAGCACAGAACTAACCCCCACCTCGGAGGTGATCCTGCCCCTGCTCCTCTTCCAGCCCATGCAGTGGTGGAGCCCCAGCATCCCATACATTGTACAACAATGGTCTTCAAAGGGCTTTTATTAGTGGTTCTGACCCTACTACAACCTGAAGGGAAAAAAAACTTACTTCACAAGGCCAGGCTGAGATGGATGTTCTCTGATTGCTGTGGTCAAAAGGGGAAAAACAAGAAAAAAAAAAAAACACAAAAATCCAGTGGTGGCTTGTGACCAGTGTCTGTTCACGTGCCAGCCCAGCTGGCAGAGCTGTGCCCAGGAAGGTGCTGTACCCCTGCCTGCAGCACGCAGGCCTCTGCAAGGGACAGGCACTACAGTTACCTCCACAAGCTCCAGAGCTGTTTAAAAACGGAGAAGGCCCAGGCAGCATTGTCAGCACCAGATCTGCCTCTCCGGCCACAGGGCAAGGGAAGGGAAACACCACAGCAATGAGAAGACGGTGTTGCAGGGGCTCATCGCCCCTGCCAGACACCTGTGTGCCCCACACCAGCAGCAGCACAGCCCAGCCCCTCTGCAGCCTGATCTTTGCTCGCAGCACCGACTCCCCCACCTACCTTCCAGGCACCTGCTGGGGCAGGAGGACCAGCACCCCCCCCGCCCCAAAACAGCCCAGACACCCCCTCAGCTGAGCTGGCATTTCCCCAGGCACCCTCTGGCACAGTGTGGGTGTCCAGCACCTCAAGAGCAAAGACTTTCCTATCAACTCAGACCAAGCTTCCCTGCTGCCCGCCCCCGATAAAACACTTAATTCCCAAGCACTAAACAAGCAGAGCTGATTCTCTTCCCTCTCTCCAGGCCTTTCCCAGCCTCTGTGGGGCTGGGAGCCTCCCCTGGGCCTGGCAGTGGAGAGCTGTTGCAGGTGGGAGCAGGGCTCCTGAGCTTTACTTTTTTATTTTTTTTTTTTTTTTAATCTCCTAAGGCAACAGGGTGAGAGTGGCAACACAGCGCTTGATCCATCCCTCGGGCCAGGCTGGGGCTTGCACACTGGAAGGGTCCTGCCACCTCCGGGGAGAGCTGAAACCCGAGGGGGCTGAGGCAGGGAGGTAGGGCGCAGGCAGGGGCCCAGCCCCACTCTGCTCTGCGAGGGGCTGCACACACCCACTGCCCTCAGGGGGGGAAGGAGCCGGGCCCTGCCTGCCCCACAGCTGCCGCAGCCACACCAGCAGGTTTCCCAGCCCACACTGCTGACCCCAGCACAGGCTCCTCTCCCCCTCCTCATGCTGAAAGAGCAGAGCCTGCCCCTGGCCACAGCCTCTGCATGCAACAGGGGTGGAAAAATCCACAGGGAGACTTCACAGTGGGGATCAGAGGTCCTCCCAGCACCCATCCACAGGCAGGGAGAGCCCCCCCACCAGGACAGCACCCTTGGGTGCAGGAGGTTCAGCCTGGGTCAAGGTCTAAGCTCAGCTCCCCACCAGCCTGGAGAAGGGCACCAGGCACCCCCCAAGCTCCCCAGGCAGCAGTGGGGACACCCCAAACCACCCCAGGTGCAGGCAGTCAGGGACTCGCAGGGCTCCCCAGGCCCCCAGTGGGTCACAGCTCCCCTCCCCTGACACCGTCCCTGGCCCCGCTGCGGTGGCTGTGCCGGAGCACTGGTGGAAGCAGTCCCCAGGCAAGGTGGGCTCTGCATCCCTCGGGCCAGGGCTGGGCACCAGGCAGGGAGCTGCTGGCAGAGAGGGGCTTCCTTCACCACGGCCTCACATCCCCTGGCCCTGCCACCAGCATCTGCCACTCCCCACTGAGGGTGATCAATGGCAGCCACAAGCAAGAAGAGGGTGACCGGTCTCCAGCCTCACTGTCCCCCCTTCCTGGCCTGAGGCACAGCATGGGCGCTGGACAGGGTCCTGGACCATTATTGCAAGGTGGGCTCAGCAGCCAGCTCCTGTGACCAGCAAAACCTCTGCTGGGGCACATCTGGATGCTGACACGGGTGAGGGGAGCACAGGCAGAGAAGGCAGCAAAGCCTCCAGAGTCCAGCCTGGCTAACTGCCTGTCCAGAGTTACTCAGAGCCACAACAAAACAACTCCAGAGAGACCAGCCAGCCACACTGCAGGGATGTGGCAGCAGTTTCTTCTCCATGAATAAAGACCTTCTCACAGGTGCTGAATGCTTGCTACCCAG
The DNA here is from genome assembly GCF_018691265.1 of Tyto alba. NCBI lineage: Eukaryota > Metazoa > Chordata > Aves > Strigiformes > Tytonidae > Tyto > Tyto alba. The sequence continues at coordinate 12,854,117 of NW_024881273.1, read as the reverse complement.
AAAGGAGTGGTGCCAGGAGCCCATGCACAAATAGGGGACAGCAAGCTTCACTCAAGGACTTCTCCAGCCACCCCGGGTCCTAGTCAGGTGGCTGCAGGCTCAGTGAGGGGCCAAGCAGAGAGAGCACTCCAGTGTGCAATGACCAGGGACTGGCAGGGACGCAGGACTGGGGAAAGCCACCGCTGGTGGGCAAAGCAGGCCCTGGGGGAGGGCAGGGGCTGGCCAGCAGCCACCCAGTGTGCGGGCAGATGCAGAGGTGTGCCACGTCCCTGAGCGCCCGTGCAGATGGACAGTGGCCGTGCAGGTGAGGACAGCCGCGGAGCCGCAGCCGCACGCGCTCGGCCACTGGCGAGGGCCCTGGGAAGGCCGGTGGGCCTGTGCCGTGATAGGGCTGGAAGCCAGCTCAGGAGCATTCGTGGGGGAGTAAAGACAGCTGCCAGCACTGCCACCATCCTGCCCCCACCACTGCTCAGGCACAGGCAGGCAGAGAATGGCAGGGTCTGGCTGAAAACCCACCTGGGGCTCTTGGCATTTGGAGAGCTGCTGTCCTGCACCGAGCCCTGTGTTACCCTCCTCTCCCAGGACAGGACGGGCAGGGTCGAGGGGAGATTCACTTCTCTTTCACTATGGGCATCCCTGGCGCTGCTGCCCCATGCTCCCTCCCAGGCAGCAGGCACTTCCTGCCCCATCCCACGCTCCCAGCACACTGCTCAGAGCACAAACCACTCAAACACACCGCGAGAGCCAGACTCGGGGTACCACTCCCCCTTGTGACACACAGCTCAGCTCAGCAACCCTCTCTGAAGTCACTGATGGCATCAAAACAGCGGCAAAACAGTTTGCACCAAGCCTGCCACACACCCTTCCTGTCCACTGAGGCACAGACCAGCCAGCAGCACAGAGCAATGACACCCCTGCAGCACACAAAACTTCCAGGAACACAGAGATCTCTGAAGAAAATCCTAGGTGGCTGAGCCGAACATCCACTCAAGGTGGTGCTTGAGCAAGCCAAATCCTTTTTTTACTACAGAGCACTGTGGATCTGCACTAAACTGGTAGAGCAAGAGCTGCACTGGTTTCCACTGGGAGCCCAGACAGCAGCAGTTCAGACACCCAAGTCCCTGCAGGAGATCTTGTACCCTGCAGACTGTGAATGTCCACCCAAACCTCTTCTCAGGGAAGGTCTCTCTGACACCAGGGAAGAGGGTTCCCATCAGACACCTTGTTTCCACTCAGAGTGAAGGTCCCTTTGTGGGAAGGGCTATTCCCCTTCTGCTTTTTGCCCCCTCCTTGCTCCGAGACCTGCCTGAAGTGCAGCACAAGAGGGGGACGCCCCACTTGGGGCTGGCTCTGCGTTCACTGCTCCTGGAGGTGAGGAGGGTTAAAGGCCCGTGAGATCAACGATGGCTTTAATAAAGATGGCGTCATCACGCACGTAGGAGTTCTTGGCTTCCATCACAGAGACGGGGCAGAACAGCGGGCAGCCGCTGGCGATGTTCATTTCTGTGATGGGTCGCTGGAAGGAGGAGGATGTCACATCGGGTCGGAAGGCATCAATGATGTGCTCCCGGTTGTTCTGATCTAGGAGCATCAGGGTTACCTGCGGGGAAACATGAAAATATATGAGAGCAGATGAATAAAAAGCACAGAGGTGCCCAGCCCAGTGACCTGCTCACCTGAAGCCTGTGAAACGTGCAAATACCAATGCAACCACAGCCTCGTCATGAGCCTGCAAATCTGAGAAATGCCTGGAAGTGGGGTCAGTGGAGAATGTCATCTCAGTGACACTCTGCAGAAACCTTCCCACATCTTGCCCTGTCACTGGAAACTTCTGTGTGGCAGCACAGGGCTGTCAGACTCACTCCCTACAACAATGCCCCACGCAGGTGATTCACTAAGTCGCAGAGTTGCCGTCCCCCTGCGAAAGAAGGCGGCTCCTCTCTCTGCATCTGTACTTCACCCGCTCGGCTTTGAAGTGTTTCACAAACCTGCAATGTCTAGGAACAGCAGTCTGAGGTTCTGACGCTGAGTGAGCATCAGCTGCGCCCCAAGTACCGAAACCACAACAACCTTCCCTCACCCTGAATTCATGCAGAGGCTTCACTCGCTTTCCAAACACGCTGCTGCTCTCCTGCCAGAGTCTCTGCTGTTTCATGCTCCTGCCCTGTAGCACGCTCGGTGCTCTCAGCACGACTGGGGAATCCCCAGGTGGCTGATATATCAAACTCCTTCCTTATTCTGCTTGCTAAGTAGGCCAGACCAACAGCATCTAGAAGCTCAAGTGGATGCAAAGCTAGAGGCACGTTGCTGGGCACAGCGGGCTTTGTCCCAAACCTACCTTCTGGTTGAAGGGCCATCGCAGAAGTGCATCGTTGGGTCCTTTCATCACCACAAAGAACAAGGACAGATGGGTCCCACGCCCGGTGCCATCCCCGTTCAGGTAAACACGCAGACACATCTTGTAGCCATACTTGCTCGTGTAGAAAGCTATCAAAGAGTCGCAAAACAGATACAGTGAGCGTCAAACCCAGCAAAGCCTGGCACCAGCAGGTTCCTTTGAACTCTGAGGACTCTAAAGTTTGGATCCTGGAAGAAGCCAGGTCTGGGTCTTAAAACACCCTGCACCACAGAGGTGGTCTGGAAAGCCACGAGGTACAAACAACAGTCAGATGCCATCTTAGACTGGCCTGGGGACAGCCCCCAGTCAGGCAGCCACAGGCCCTGGTCCGGCTGAGATGCAGAGCACTGCAGCACAGAGCGGGGTGCCAGCCAGCCCCTCGGGCTCTGCCCACCCACCACCGCAGGCACCAGCACCCCGGGCAGAGCCCGAAGCTGGGTGCTTCCCACTGGATCCCCTCCCGACCTGCCCGCTGTGCTGCACGTGACTGCTAAAGGAGCTCAGTTCATAGCAACAATGCTGACGAGCAGGAGCAAAACCACCCCAAAAAACCCTGTCCGGGGCTAGACCATCCTCAGTACTCACTCGAGCCTCTTTGTAAGCTGGCTGCCTCTGATGGGGGCAGAGGCTCAAGCAACTGAGATTTGGTCACCTGTTAGGACCCCAGCTGCTCTGCACAGCTGGATATGGGTCTGAGATCTCAGGCTCTCTCCTTCCCCAGCAATTCTGGGAATTCCCATGTTGTGACACCACACCCGTGCAGGGCCACAGAAATGCATCTCGGAAGGGGACCTGCTGCAAACCACCTGCTCAGCAGCGCAGAGCTACACGCCTCAGGTCCGGCGAGGCTCAACAGCCTCAGGACATGGGGCAGGAGATCAGAGCTGGCATTTTACTGCAGTGCTCAGTGCACTTTTATGAACAAGCAAACTCTTAAATAGCAGAGATAGCGTGCGCTACCACAGGGTGAGGAGCAAGAGAGCAGGGCTTTGCCACCGCTTCCCTCCTGGCACTCCCCAACTTGTTTTCTCTAGTCCTTCCTTTCCACTTGCTTCACCCAAAGGCTTTCAGGGTAGTTGCCACCCTCTGCTAGTCCAAGCAGCAGAGCCCCACTGCCCATCTGGGGCTTCCCAGCACTCCCGTCACCCTGTGAACGTAAAACCAGGTGGGGAACTGAAAGAAGGATGGCTGATCAAAGCAGTGGGAGTACCCAGGAAAAGGCACCAGGCAGCCAGCGTGCTAAACACCTTGTGCACCACGCTGTCAGCTCTAAGTAGTGAACCAGGCATCCTGCTTCCCACCAGCCCAAGCAAAGGCAAAGCACATCAGAAGCAAAACAAGCCCAGCAAGATGCCCCCCAGCATCTGATGGGCAGCAGCGGGTGACTTTCCAGCAGGAGCTTTGCTTTGGTCAGTCCTGGTTCACATACATGATGAAAATTTCTTGTGAAGACTTGCCTTTTTGAACACTTACGATTTTGCCCTTTGCAAAATCCTGTGGCAATCATTGTGTCCTCACAATGTGTGTGAGTGTTAACTCTACTTCCTTCTCTTTAATGCTGATTTCATTTGGTATTTCCTCATCTTCACATTTAAATACAAAACAATTATACTAATTTCCCTTTTTCATCCCATTCATAACCTAGACCTCTAAGCTCCCAGCTGTCTCCTTCTCAGACTGAACAGCACTGATTGATTTGCTTTGCTTTCTAAGATTAAAAAAAAAACCACCTGCATAACAATTATTTGTTTCCCAGTCTAATTTTCTCAGCTAAAGCAGCACCAGGAATGAGGATCTGTTGTCTAAATGACACAATTGAACTCTGTAGTAAACAAGGCCTTGTACTTTGCCCTTGCAAGATTAAAAAAAAAGTCCTGCCTTTTTCAGAAGCAGTCCCAGCATTAGGCAGAGGCAGCCCTCACTTTACAATCGTTTCAGCCACATACAAGATTTTCAGGAGCAGATTGCAGAAACCAACCAACACAAAACACAGCCTGGTGGCCTGCAAAATAGTTTTTCCTTTGATTAAACAGTTTATAAAAGCCCTGAGCCCTGCCTTTGCTGCATTGCCACTACTGCCAGCCAGGGGATGGAGACCAGCCACCACGCACATGGAGGAGGAGGCACCAGCAATCACGAGCTGCAGTTCTGGGAGGAACTGGGCATTCAGAGCACGGCTGAACAAACATCCCGGCATACAAAGCCTCTTGCATTTGGAGAGGCTTCACCCCTTTCCCTCCCACAGGCTGACTCTGATGATTATATTCCTCCACCAGCTGACTTGATTCCCCAACCTACAAAAACAAATGCCACCCCCTGTAAGGACCCCAGGTGGCATCAGCCCATGAAGACCCCCGAGGAGCCCCCGAGCTGGGGCAGTGAGCAGGGATGCTCGTGGCCAGAGAACACGAGTCAGCTCCGTCCAGCATCTCCCTCCAAACTGCAGCCTCTGGAGATGTTCAGGTCAAGTACCTCTTGAGCACAGTGCAGGAGATGGGCAGGATGCAAGATTTAAGGTCCTCTCTCTAAGTCAAACAAAATATATTTGAAGTAGATTTGTTGGCTTTGGGAAAAGGAAGTGCTGTCCTTCCTGAAGGGGACAAAGAGCAGGGGTTTTCCACAGCTGCTGCTGACTTCTAATAGGAAATGCTAATTGCATGCGCACAGTTTCAGTAGCAGTTTAGTTCTCCCCTCAAGAAGAGGAAACTTTTTTTATTTCAGTTTTTCAAGAGAAAAAGGACTCTGAACAGTCTTCATCCAGAAAACAGATTTTAAGGTAGTTTTAAAAATTCAATTGCTTTTATCTTGTAGCCCAGACACATGCTGCTTTCTCACAGCACCGGGAAGCAGGAGTAGAGTACGTGCTCAAGGTTTTCATGCAGTTCTGGGCATTATGAAAAAGCTCCCCAGCACACTTAGATCTAAGCAATTCCTGCTCTGACAAACACAAACTCCTCTCTTCAACCATTTTGCTGCAAGGTGAGCTCCCCACCAAGCAATGAAATTGTGTGAAGAGATGGTTTCATCTTAAAGCTGCAAGCCTGGGACGTGCTTTCATAAGCAAACAAGCCAGATCATAACCTACTGCACACTGTCTGAGATTTTCTTTAAGAGCAGGAAGAACAGTGCTGGGCTGGGGCAGTTCTGCAGGGAGACCCTCTTCCTCCAACAGATATTCGAGCACTTCCCTAGGTATGGTTTGGGCTTTATTTAGATATTGTCTCTTGCACTATCATGCTTTAGGCACTAAGATACATTTCTGGGGCTCTAATACATATTTCCTCCTTTCTTTCACCATTTTATTGCCGGTTTTGTGGTCTATGAGTATTTCAATTTTATCTAAAGGGTTATGCAGGGCTATTCCGGAACTAAGAGGGTTGCATTCTCCATTATGAGGAATTATAAAGGTCTTCTGTAATCAAAAAAGCACCTCTTTCAGCAGCAGTTTCATTTAGCCCAATGCTAAAAAAAAGTGGTTCAGGCTCCACAGGGAAAGAGGGAGAGAAATACATCTGAATGGCCAGCATCTCCCCTGCTAAAGACACCGCTACAAATCCCACACCCAGCTGAGACGCAAAAGGCTTTTGCAATTTTGTGGGCAATAACCTGGAGAGAAGATCGCAGGAGAGCGTCCTGTTATCGCCTCCTGACGCTTCCTGGCAAATTCTGTTATCTTCCAGATGAAAACACCATCGTAGGTGGAAGCTTCCATGTTGCGGATCTTTTCTTCCATCTCAGCCATGGCCAGATCTTTGAGCCCAATGCTCCTTTCCAGCTGCCGGACCTGCTCAGTGGGATACACGGTGCAGCCTGGTTAGAAACACGTACTGCTGTGAGACCCAAGAAAGCCAGCAGACACCAGCATCCCCTTCAGGACGACTCCTTAGTGAGAGACATTCTGCAGAACTAACAGGGGTCACGGGAGGGAGGAATTCAGCATCGTAAGCTAATTCACTGAAGCTTCTTTTTGAACCCTGCCATTCTGGAGAAGATACATAGGAACAACTCAGTGCTTGAGCTGGAAACTTTCCCACAGCGAATGGAAAAATCCTCCCAGCGAGCAGCTCCATTACGTTAGTAGCACAAGAAGTGAGGATGGAGAGGGGAAAAAAAACAAGTCAGCACTGTGACAAAACTAGATTGAAAAAGAGAAGAACCTACACTCAGCCAACAAGGTCTCCAGAGGGTTAATCACTGCTAGCTAAGATAGGGTCACGCCAGTGTTGGCAGCTCCCTTGCCAAGAGAGCACAGGTACATTGCGAACTGCACGACTCCCAGTTGCCAAGACACACTGACAGCGCTCAGCAGGGACTGTTCTGGAGCATATTGGTGGGGGCAGCTTCTTCACACCTCCAGACCATGCTTGGCACAATGCTGTAGCGCAGCATCAATGATTACATTCCTTCTGAAAGGTCTGGAAGGTACACAGCCCCGTGAATTCAGAGAGATCCACGTGAAATGCTGGGTGCTCTGTCTCTTGTTGGAAAACTTCACCTAGTAACAACATCTCGGTGTCTGCATAGCTTGATTACTAACAGAGATCTGAATACTTTATGCATGTCAGCTTAATTCTCATCTTTTCCAGGAAGCTTTTGAGAGTTGGGCACAGGCACAAATAATATTTTAGTTCTGCCTTCAGATTTGTGGAGTTTCAGGGCTAGGTGGAAAAGCTTTGCTAGCTAATAACATGGAAAGGAAACTGAGAAAAGTCTCTGCTCAGACTGGTGGAAAGCCCAAGCCAGTGGTTACACACCTTGTTACTCAGTGTTTCAATTTTTTCCTGGTCTAGTCGATGCTGCCGACTGTAGGCTTCAGCTGTTAGAGACACTCTTTCCACCTCCCGATTGAGCACACAGACAATGTTCTCAAAGGTCACCGTTTTCCTCTCAAGGGCCTCACATCTTCCCAAGAGCTCCAAGGACCTGGAGAGCTCTGACTCTGAGCACAGAGAGCTTGCTGCCAGTAGTGGGGAGTTGTTTTGTGATGAGGAAAAAGCAGGAAGGGGCTTTAGGTCTCCAGACCCAGTCTTGAGGCTGAGCACAAAGCTCAGCAGCATGTAGAGATGCTCCGCCAAGCACGTGCTTTCGTGTTCTAGTAGCTTTTCATTTTCCACCTACATGAAGAGAAATACATCCCCCATTCAGCAAGCTCAATCTATGCTGTCACCATCCACAGAACAAATTCCTCCTCTTGAGGTCACAGCGTTAGCTTTAAGTTATGAAGGGGAAAAAACAAAGACAGAGAGTTAAAAAACCTGTTTTGAGGGTGCGTATTTTTGTTTTGTTTTTGAAATGCTGCAAATCACATACAATGATGGATGCTTTCCCCAGCTGTACACATTGTTCTACTCTGTCTTCCTCTACTACTTCCCAAAAGGGCTCTGTCAGATATACTTAACAGCATCAAAGCACAAAGCCTCATGTAATCACCCGGAGGAAGAATTTATATGAACATCAGCAGTAGGTGCTGGAAAAAATAAGTCACACGGAGAAAAATGGCCTGGCCCCAGTTCAGTGTTTACAGCTGAAAGCAGCATAACCACCAGGGTCTCAAAGCACTCGGGGTGTTACTCAAGAAGGAAGAGGTTTCCTTCTACATTAAGTTAATTCTCTGGATACCCAGACTCTGGACAGCAGATGATGTTAAGCTCCTTTTGCAGAGAGCTTGAAACCCCACTTTGTTTAAATATCTGAATGCAAACATCTGTAACAATTTGGGCGACAACAGTTTACAGGTTAACTCTCACACTGGAACTGAAAACGAGTCCCAAGATAAACATCAACAGGCACGCCCTTACCACCTCAGTACATCCGACAACCTCAAACCTGCAAGGCACTTTAGATCTGCCACAAGTCTTCACATGGTCCCGAAACTAGAAAGGAAGACAGGCAATGTTAGATCTTATGTGTCCCCAGTAGCTCCCTTCCCATCTTGCTGACAGCTAGGAAACTGAAGATGATCTCAAGAACATCCAAGCCATCACTAATCACTAGCTGCCAAAGTGCACGGCTAAGCCTGGACACTGCCTACCATTAGGTATGACTTTGACTGTAATATAAATATAGCACTAACACTTGGAAGGGAGTTTTATTTCTCTCTCTTTTGACAGCTAAGTCTCACTTCTCACCTGCATATGCAAGAAAGAAAAAGCAACCAGCACAGGTACATGGATGCTAAGCAACAATCTTCACCAAGGGAAGAAGAAAGGGGAGCTTAGGAACAACTCTATGAAAGAGCCATTTAATTTTGTGCACTTCATGTAACACTGGTTGGGACGTACCACAGCTTGGTATTTTGACTTCCAGATAAGCATTATAAATCTGAGGACAAAAGGGCTTCCCAGTGGTCCTGCCTGAGTATTTGTGGCAATTACTGCAGGTCGGTCCACCTGTGCAGAGGAAGATTCTCTGCTGGATGCAGCATCATCCCACCAGGGCGCTGAATGACACTGCACCTCAGCCACCTCTTACCGGGCAGGTGCCGTGAAGAGCAGAGGCCAACTGGCTATTTCTACAGAGAAGTGCCACTAACTCCCAGCTGCCAAGATGATTTATTTGAGTTCCCACACAGTGCATGATTAATACTAAACAAGCACTGGCACATCTTGTTTTTGATATACCTCTCATCATCAGATATCAGTGGTCTGTTCTGAACAACCACCGTGTTCCACATTTAACACCTACATCTGCTACAACAGATGTTGATTAAAACTTTTAAAACCACTTTTTAAAAACCTTCTAGATCCATCTGGCTTGCTTAATGAGTCAGGTTACTCAGTTGCAACAGCTGCAGCTAATCAACAGAAGTTTGGAGAGAGATAAAAGAGGGAGTTGATATTTAAACAACGGATAGATCAGCTATGGGAATCCTACAAGCCAGTCTCTGCTGGGCTCCAGCTTGGAAGCAAACCAATCTGTATCCCAAGACCCCAGCACAAAGTCCTTCATTACGCTGCCCATTTAGAAGAACTCTTTGCTCATCTTTTTGATGCTTCTGTCCCCCCTGCCCTGCTACAAGGGCCTTTTGCAAAAATACTACTAAAAATATTTGCCTGTAGTGGGCAGGAAGGTTTCAGATGCTTTTTGAAGATGTTTCCCAAAACTTCAATTTCCAGATTTTTGAGCCTTGCCCCAGGAGCCAGCAGCATGAAGACACGGATTCCATTACATGATTAATTAGAAAGAATCCATTTAGCTGGGGATGAGCTTCCTTTCCGTAACTGCAGCAGTGATTGATACAGTTGCTTTACACAGGACAGAAGTACCCTGTAAGCCCATGAGCCTGCTCTCCCCATGGAGGCTCTGCACCCAAACACGGCACGCAGACTGTCAAAGGACAGTGGCATCGGCAGCACTAATGCACAACTACAATGCCAATGAGTCACATTCACTCACACCTGACCAGTATTTTGAGCCTTATGGGAAGATCACATCTGCACTAACAGCTGACATTTCATCGTTTTCCCCACTCCACTTTCTAAGGGTCTCTGTCTTCCTCCCTGCTCCGAGCCTGATGGTGTAAGCCCAGCAGGACACCAAATACCACCCGAGCACACGGCTCACCAACAGTCAGACAGATACCTTCTCCCTTGGAATCTTCTTCCCACAGCCTTCACAAGTCAGTGGAAATTCAGGGCAAACCTCGTCATGAGCCTGTAAAACAATAGATAGGAAAATATTTGGTCCTCTATATAAAACCTCCAATGAGGTTATATGATGAGCACAATTCAACAGGGGTAGTTTTATACTTTATTACAGAAGAGTGTTGTATTCCACCACACTATACTCAAATCTTGGTGACACTGATAATTCTGCTTGCTCACTCATACATGTGATCTCCAGGACACCAGAATTTTGGAAGCCTATGCAAATTTAAAAGCTGCTATAATATTTTTTTTAAAAATAAAATTATTGCTTTGATGAACAAGATAATCAACAGGAAGATCCATTCATGGCTCTGACAGAAAAATACACGTTCAGGCAGGTTGAGTGAAGCCACTATCTCATCAAGATCATTTGTATAATTTTTCCACTGTAATGGTTATCAGTCAGCTGAAATATGAACCCATAGCCTACTCATCACACGCTGGGCTGAGCTGTCTGATAGTATCTTCACATTCGAATCAGAAAACCATTTTTCAACCAGAAAAAAATACTTTAAAACGGTTTCATCTAATAGCCCCTGCACACAAACACCCACCCCTGCAGCAAGAGCACACACAGTTTGGCAGCCAGAGGAGCTGAACAAATGATAAGGGCAATGTAATACTCTGTCCTCAGCAGATACTAGGGCCAGTGACACCAGCTAAATTGGGAACACCAGAACATGCCTCTGCTTTCTGTGCCATTTCCACACTGCTTAAACCTTCTCTTTACATACCAACCAGTTGAAACAAGGCGCTGTAAATGCCATGAATATGCAGCTCAGAATCCAGATTAAAAGATAAGTGCACTGAAGTATCCAACCATGCTAGTAACAGGAAAAAACCCCCCAAAACCAGAAGCATTTATAAAGCAAGTCATATGAAACCAGATGCTTTGAAAACTTGGTCACATTTACTCTTTATTAACACAAGTAACTGTCTTGGGGGGTGAAACATGCACAAACTAAAATACTGTTACCACATCAGAAACTGGAAAGTGAAACCCATTAGTGGCTCAGCTTTGGCTTCTTAGTTACTCTCTCCTTTTTATACTTTAAATGAGTAATCAGACTAAAAGCCCCACTGCCATGTCCCTGGAAAAGCAACTGGCCATCCTGCCTGGTTCAGCTGGGCAGTGCTGCCTTCACAGACACCACTGCCTGCAGAGGAGGTGGAGGAGGCAGACAGCCTTCCTTCATCCCACACACTCAGAGGGGCCGAACCCTTTCTTCTACCCACCTACTGCTCTCATGTTCTAGAAACACCAGATAGCATCTTCCTCATGACCCACAAAATGCTGGCAGAACAACAGACAGTCTGGCTGAAGAAAGGAAACTTCGATGTAGAGACAACTATTTAAAAAGGGAGTGTTTAAAACTTAGGTTCTCCTGTGTCCACGTGCTAGGCATGAGACTACCCCCACCTCTGCACTCCCCACCTCCCAGCATTTGTCTTCCATCCCCACTCCACTCTACACTGAGATGTAACACCCAAGATGCAGGCAGCCCTGTGAAGTGTGCTCAGCTTGCAGCACGAGAAAGGAAACCAGCCCCACACAGCTAAACTGAACGTGCAACTGGTCAATATAATATAAATTAAGACACCCAGAAGCATTAACTTTAACTAGCACAGATCCAAACCTCTAGACAAACATTTTTGTATAAACAGTTTTTGACTCTTCTGGAATCCCCTGTTCCTTCCTCCTCTATGCGGGTGTCTAAACAGAGACGGATGGTATCACTGCTGGAAGAAATCCACCCCACCCAGGAGCCAAAGAGCAGGGATTGGCACTTAAGCCTGATCTGCCACACTCCACTCCCCCAGGAATGGGGCAATCCTCCTGTCTATATGTTTCCCAAACGCACATCTGTGTGCTTCTGCAGCACGGACGAGCATCTCTGACATTCAGGCATTCGCTGTAAACATTTTAGGCAGCTTTGAAAAGCCATCACTGTGAAGGGGTCTAGGTGAGAGCAGAGTGGAAATCAAGTCAGATGGGGTTTAGAGAGAGGGGATAGCAACTGAAGAATTAAAGCAGAGCTGGAAGACAATGGACTGGCTCAGACCTTCAGGGCTACTCTTCGGTTACATCAGCATTGACTTCTCACCCACTAGCTGTAAACTGAGGCACACACCAGCCTGCAACAGCCAACAGCAGGAGTAGGAAAATCAAACTGGGTAGAGTTAACAGCCTACACAGCAACACCTTGCTCTTCCCACTCAATTAAAATCAAAACTGCCGATTGATCTCACATCCATTTCACTCCCTAAAAATAAACTGCGAGACAACCCCACAGCAGCCTGTACATCACATGCCACCATCAGAACAGACAATTCTCTGGGAGCCAGCCTGGGGAACTAGAAAATCAGATACCACCACCACCACCTTTGGAAGGACCGGGGCAGCCTATGAGTACTCACTTGGGGCGCTGGCACTCGTGGGTGACCTCTGCGGCCACTCAGTCCTCCAGCACCTACTCATGCTGCTCTCCGGCACAGTGCCAGCAGGCTGCAATGGAGGGGTTGAGCCCTCCTCCCCTTGCCTGCAGGTCTGCTGGCAAATGGAGCTGCCTGTGCACACACCATAACTCTCCTACCTCAGAATCAGGAAAGTAGAAAAGCGATTTGCAATATTTGCAGTGGAAGTTTCTCTCAGGACACTCCCAGCACCCCTGGCAACCAGCCAGCAGGAACGGGCCGTTCCCTTTACAGCAGCTCTGCAACAGCAAAGGCAGCACATTTCAATGCAGCCATGCACAAAAGTGCATGCACACACAGGGGAAAAAGGGGGATTTAATAACAGCAGCTGATCTCTGAAGGAGGCAATGATTGTTTCCTAAGGAACACCAGGACAAGCTGCTCTGCTGCACCTGCGTAAGTAAAACAAAATGGGAAACTGCAGTTTAATCTGACTGCTGTTTTGCCTCTCGAGGCTTTGCTAAACCTGACTTGAGTTATGGAAGAGGCTACTGCTGAAAATTATTATCCCCATACCATGGTGGCAGAGCAGGAGTTGCACCTGTTTTCCAGCTGCCCTGCTCACAACCATATCAATTCAAGTCTGTTTTTATGGAGGTCTTGCAACCACTTTGGGAAATCCACCAGTGTGACACAGCACCCCCTCTTTCAGCCAAGCAGCAAAGCAGGCAGCTGAGAAAAGCAACCTTTAAAACAGCTGCTGTGAGATGCCTCTGCCAGACCCTGCAGGAAGGTGACTGCAAAGGGCAGGGCTGGCAGAGAGACAAGGTGCAGCACAACGGGCTTGGTGCTGGCTGCACACCGCAGCTCTCCTGCAGACATTCTGCAAGTTGATCTTTGAAAGCCATTGGTCCCTTCCAAGCACAGCCACAGCAACCATAAGCATCAACAAAGCTGAAAGGCTTGGCAGCAGGAAGGGAGCAATGAAAAAAGGAAGGAAAATTAACCAAATGGCAGAGGAAAGCCAGCTGAAGTGGCACGGGGCACACCAGAGCACTGTCAGGGGTTTCGCCCTGGCATTGCCATGTCCAGCACATGGCTTCTTTGGTTCCTTGTCCCGGCTACAAGAAAAAGGGTGGGCCCACAGGACTGTAGAGAAAATGAATCTCCAGCGTCAAAGATATGCCTCCCTAAGTTTTGAGGGAACCTGAATCCCTTGTGCCAAGAAGGACGAGTTGCTTTGTGCACCTCTGCCAGGTTCCCAGGGGCTCCAGAGCCTCCAGGAGGGGATTGTGCCGCAAAACACAGGTAGTTTGGGATGTCTTGCTCCTCTGAAGTTAACACTGCCCTTCCATCCTATGTCTCTTCCCCAACAGGGAAGTCCTAAGGCTTGTTTTAAGCCAGGCCTGCTCGAAGCTTTCCCCACACAGGTGGGCTGTGAACACGCACATGGTCCTTGTACTGCTGTGAGAAGCCCAGCAACACAGACCTGGAGAGCAGGAACCCAGTCTGTAATTCACAGCGTCAACCGGGAACAGAAGCCTTCCGATATCATCGCACCAGCTGGTGCCAGACACAAACTGCTCCCTTTGCTGGGAGACACTGGTGACAGAAATCCAAGCAAGTCCACTTAGAATCATAAATAATTAAACCTCAAAGAAAGTGTCAAAAACAAAGATTAAGTTACCATCAGTAACTGCTTGTGGCTTTAGTGGACGTGCGTATGACAGCGATGTCACAGGAAACCAGCACCACCTTTACTCTGCTGTCCAACACCATGGCATCCATCTGAGTTGAGGACAAAAATTGGCAGAAGAGATGTCAGGGGCACCCAGGGGCCTCATTCATGCCTCTCTTCAGAACCAGTACTAGAACTTTTGCTTTCAGCATTTAATGGTTTTGTTCATTGGCTTTTATGGCTGATTAGACAGATATTTGATTTGGGATTTATTGGTAGAGAGGGACATCAAGGCAATATTTCCTGCATTGAAGTTGGATGTTGAAAGCAAGAGCAAGTTCTGAAGAGGGCTGAAGGCACAAGTAACGTTTGAAAGCAGCAGTGGGCTTGCTACCCTTTCCTAAAACAGACTCTGTTTGCTCTGAACTACATGAGCACAAGGCACTGGCACACTCCGGGATGAGCTTTCTAAATCCCTCCATCATCCCAGAGGAATGATTTTCCTAGGGAGCCTCTAGTCTCTAATGGAGTGGGGCTGGGCCCCCAGAGCATTTTAGATAAGCCTGAGTCTGAACCTAACCTTACCCCACAGCCAGCTGGAGCCCACGCACCACTGTCCCTTGCCTCAGATGCAGCTAGCTGCATTGAAAAACAAAAAGACTAAATCCCCTTGCCAAGGAAATTAAAAATGATGGCATTGGGCTACACCGTGTAAACAGCTGGTTGACACACAAGGGAGGTTCAAATCAATCAGGAATGTCTGATCAGAGATAACTCCACAGGTCTTCTAGGCTACAATTAACAGTCACTGTCACATGAAAAATGCCCAGTATGTGCTGGTCATGTCTAATGAGGTCACTGCTTGAGAACAACCTACCACTGGGGAGCGTACTCCAATCATACCTCCACACTAATGATGCCAGGTGCCAACACGTTCACAGCAATGATCTGCATTCACCTCCGATAGTGAGCCAACCACTGCTGTTAGCTGCAGGAGATGCTGCAGTGCTGACAGCTGTGCTCCAAACACACTGAAACCACTGCCTGTGCCAGCACCCCTGGAGAGATCTCCCTCCCTTCTAGCAGTACTTTCACCAGCACAAAAACCTTCACCTTAATCACTCAGATCAAAAGGGACAGCCTCAGGATGAAGATTCACAGTGGTCTGCCTGACCTCCACATTAGAAAGGGTGGTGTTGATACCGGCCAAGCTCTGCAAGCTGCAGGTGGTGGGCAGGAGCAAGGCTGACTCCTTTGCAAGGAGGTGCAGGCTGTGAATAGAAGGGCTGTTACAGTCCAACGTTGAGAATACCACTGGAACCAGAAAATGGGAGATGAGACAAATATTACAACTGGGACAGGTGTCTTTCACGTGCGGGAGAAGTCAACCTTGTGGTGAGTGGCTTGCTTTCAAGCATGATTTCCCTAGGCTGCCTGAAGAGTTGGAAGTGCCCAAGCATGTGTATGATCGTGGCCTTGGCTCCTGCCAGACACCTGGAGCCCCAGGAACATCTCCCTGAGTGTAGAGTGCCACCCCACAACCCCCAAAGCTGTGTTCACATGGAGGGGTTTCATCACAGCTTAGAAGGGACACACAGCACTCACCTCAGCTTCAAAGCTTTCGACTTACAGCTTTCGTTTTCCAAGGAGCAGATGCCAAAAGTGTTAATTAGATGGGCCACCACAAGAAGGCTGACCTGTTTTTAGAAGCTAAGAACAGACCCTCTACAGCCGGGGCTTTCCAACCCCCTCCCACGTGTGCTCTCTGGCATTCCCCGTGGCTTACCTCCCACCATGGGCTTGGACGAGAAACTGCCTCATGTCTGGGCAGCCAGCTACATAAACTCTACTTCAGAGACTGTAAGGGAGGCCAGGTTTTGTTTGTGGACCTCAGCTCCAGCTCTGGAAAGTGAAGGTGTGTCAGATCCCTTTTTCCAAAGCAAGAGGTCCTTTCGGTCACTTGTGTGTGCAAGTCAGAGATCCTCCCACAAGAAAGCAATCTGGTCCTGTGGCAAACTGCTGGTCAGGCTAGAGCTAGCTGCAAACTGCATTTCAACACTATACTGTAACTTGGACCCAAAACCTTCAGAAAAAGACAGTAAATGCTGTACTGGATTTTAAGAAGAAGGCTGGTCACCCTGCTACAGCATCACCAAGTGTGCTTGCCACAGCACTTAAAATGCTGTATCCCATGCAGGCAGTACTACTCTAAAATGCTCAGAACTACACTTTGGAGGCAACAGGAGCCGGCTAAAGTATCTTCAAAGACCATCAGCTCTGTTCTACGCAATGTGCAAAAGCCTGAAGATGAAGTTTTCAGCCTACACTGAAAATCATCACCAAAAACTACCAGGATATTGCTGGGATACAGCTGGAAAGGGGGGGGGGGGGGGGGGGGGGGCATGAAACAGTGAAGCATCACAAAGCAGAAGGACACCCAGCAGCATTTTTGAAGAAGGTCAGTTTTCTCTACACAAGGTATAGCAGGGCTTCTTCAACATCTCCCAGTAGGAACACCAGACAAGAAGGGACTGTCCAGTTACTTTGTCCTCCTGGATCCAGGAAGCCACACAGCCCAGAAGGGGATGTGGGCACACTCTCCAGCACCATCAACTTTGGAGTAATATCAATTAAGTTCTGAGTTTTGCATCTTCCACAGCCTTCCAGGCTTCAATCAAAGTGAACTCTTCAAAGCCACTGTGACAACCGACTAGAAGGAAAACACATCCCCTTACTGAAAATTACTGAGGTTGGATTAGGATAGGTTATCACCACAGATGAGGACAGGTGACTGTCATTAGTTGAGCTCATCTGTTTTCTCAGAAACGCCCCCTTCCAACTTAGTTTAAATACTACTGTCAGGATTAAACTTAAAACTTAGTTCTCCTTCCAAAACTTAGACAATTCCCTTTCCTTATGTCTCAAATAATTCTGTGTTTCCTGAGATGAACCTCTGTCTGTGTAACAAATGGAAATGCCACAGCTGACCATGTGAACACCTCTCTGCAGCCCCCTCCTCCCATCCCAATCCTGACTGGGGGCAAAGAAAGGGAGCTGGTGGTATGAAAAGAATAAATAAAAGGTATGTGAACTCTGAAGATATATCGATTAAATGGATGAGAGACATCGGCAAGAAAAAAATGCTCCAATACTGAGGAACCACAACCTCCCTCTACCTGGATATCACAGAACATGTTTTTTTGGTGTTTCCTTTTGGTCTAACAGGCTAGTTTTAGTTTCTGCAACCCTCCTCAGACTTTCCACCTGAATCTAAAGGCTGCTGCCCACAGTCTACTTTGCTGTATGTACATACAGGCAGATTCATCAGGAAACCTATACATGAAAAAAACGTTATTGATTAAAAGGAAATACCCTCTAGTCCTACCACAAACTGCTTTATACAAATGCCACTAAATATTTATAATATTTAAAAAGTCTGAAAAATGCATTTATAAACCCAGACACATGCTAAGCACTTAAATATTTCATATGCTGCATACAGCTTTAAGCAGGAGTGCAAGTCATGTCCAAGCAGATCACACTCTTTCAGTTTTGTATGTCCCTTTGAGAAAGAACAGAAAGCAAAACTGAAATCAGTTTTAATTTTTTTGAAGTTGAAGAGCTAGAGCTTTTCAGCCACAGAACATTTTTTGTCTTGTTCATGTCCTGATAAGATTAGCAAACCAGAAGCGACAGTATCTCTTGATTTATAAGGAGATAGCAGCGGAGTAAGTCTCAGTACAAATACATGATTTTTAAATTAGCAAACAATGAATTCACTCTTAGGGACTTTCCATGTCCTGTCAGAAATAGCGCAGCGAGGGACTTTCCATAGTGGGAGTACTGAGCTGCTGCAGGACGTTACACACATTGCTGGCTACAGATGCAACCGTACTGCACGAGGCAAACACTGCTCCGTGGCACTAAACTTACAAGCATTCCCAGAAGGCAGGGTTTAACACGAGTACACAGTACCAAGAGATACTCATGGTTTGATGCCACATCTCATCAGCGCTCCTCAGCCACACATACCATCTCCTAAGCTCCAACTACATAAGGACAGCCAGGCCTGATTAAATGCCACAGCTCTTTGGCAGGCAGCTGGGAGAGGAGGTAACACAAGCCAGAGCTTGCCTTCTTCCCACAGTTCCCAAGAAAGAATGAGCTTTTCCCGAGAGGGCACAAAATAACCTTACCCCCACTGGACTGAATACCTCCCGTGGTAGGCAGGAAAGGCAAGCTGAGATGAACCAACTAGCACTGATCAAAACCCCCGCTCCTCTTTCATCGCACCAGACTGTCCCAAGCCTAACAAAAACTGTGACAGTTGAGATCAGTGCTGCAGACCTGCAGCCCAAGCACTCTGGAGCTTGCACCTCTACAAAACATAGTCCGTTTTAGCAAAACACTTAACAGGACCTTTTTCAAGATTAGGTGGAGAGTAAAAAAAGAGGCACAGCCTTATCCATTCAGACGCTCTTAATCAGTCGTGCATTAGATCTTGGAGTATACCACACATCTGCAGCCTTGCAAGAAGACAGACTTATCCCAGGACAGCTTGCTGCCCTTTTGAACTTCTGGCTGGACTCAAGCCTGTGTTCAAACACTTGGAATACCGCACAGGGAGGACCTTTGGCAGCTGATGATTTTTGCTGAGCTCTACAGGAACTTTTTAAGATTTTTTTTAAAACCCAGGAGAAAAAGTTCAGAAGAGCTCATCAGTCACAGCACAATCAACAGCACTGGAAGCTGATGACAAATATAATTTGGTTTAGTCTAATAGAGATGAGCTCACTTACTACAATCCTCACTTTGAGCACTGCAGTGGGCATCGGACTTCTGGTCACTGGTCACCAAAAGAAATTAAAGAGTGGGCCAGACAATCCGCAGGCACCAACAGCACAGCCTAAACCTGGAACCTCAGTAACACACGCTACTCTGAACTGCAACTCCCAGACTCTTAGTGCTGTATCAGTGTTAAGCTTTTACCTTGACATTTATTCAATCATACATTCACATCATGAGTCACTTACAGGTCTATGAATGAGGGTTTCACAGCAGAAGAACCATTTAGCACCCTACATCCCCTTGTCTTTCAGACTGAACTTTTAGCACAAGGAAGCCGAAGGTTCTAGATGGCAGGACAAAGAAGCAGAGGTGCAGAAGCATCTCTCTCTTAACAGGCTCAGCAAGCTAGTCAGAAGACTCAGGCATGATCCACAGCTGTTGTTTCTTCCTGCCGTCTTGCAGCAGCATTGAAAAGAAAATCTAAATATTATCCTAGACAGACTGATGTTACACGTTTTTCTGACACACATCTCAGTCACTACCAAAGCTCTATGAACCACAGGGCTACAATCTTTACCTAGGATGACAGTTAGAGGGAAATAAAATTTATTCCTCTTACCTCAGACCCCCACCATGGTGGTTCTTCCATTCCAAGAGGAATGGCAAAACTGTCCTTCAGGAGCACCAAAGCTTCACGGGTGCATATACATTCACTACTAACTGCCAATGCATTTTAATGATGGAAATTGCCACAGCAGAGTTGACTTGTTGGAAAGCAAAGGGAAGCATGTGGCCCACTGCCACCTTCAGCAAGAACAAGCTTTGCATGAAGGCATGTTAGCCATATACATGCTAAGGACCAAATGCTCAGGGCCACAAAAAGAAAGCTTGGATTAAAGAGCTGGTGGGCTCCTCGAGAAGAGCAAGGCTGGAAAAAACATCCTGTTCAGCATGGCGCAGAACAGCTCGGAGCACTGGGTGACCAGCCAGTGACCAATGCCCAGCCCCACTGCCCTGGTAGCTATGGGGGCAGCTAGGTGGAAACCCGATTGTGGCCAGACCACTTTCCCCAGGCTTATGGGTCTGAAGTAGGTTTTAGGTTCAAAAAATGAAGAGAACTTCACAACAATTTCATGGCACAGCACAGTTTCTTGACAGTTCACTTGTCTTTTATAGCAGAAAGGAACTGGAGATTCCCACCAGGTGGGTGATTCCCACCACAGAAGGGACATTCGTGGTGCCTGTGATCACAAGCAAATCTGAAATTGTTTCAGTTCAGCCTGTGGCCTCAGCAGGGCACACAAACCTAGCTCAGCCAAGAAATCTCTCCAGCTTACAGTGAAGTCCAGGGAGACAAAAGCTCCCATGACAACTGCCAGTGTCAGCAAACCAGCAAAACCACCTGAGCCTTCCCCAAACACAGAGGAAAGAAAAATGCAGATATTGAAAGCCTTGCTTTGATCCTTACTTCGTATTCTTTAATAGTCCCCTTCCAAGTGCAGCCACTGTTAATACAGACAGCAGGCAGACTTTCCACCTCCCGCCGAGCTGCATTGTCTGGGAAAGCCTGAAGTGGAAAAAACAAGCAAACCACAAAAATTACTGAGGGGTTACAGTTTTAGTCTAGTCCTTTAATTATTTAAGACTTTAATAAGGCTCTTTCCAGGCCAGTTGCCACATCACATCCTCAGAAGTGTGCTAGTGGCAAACAAACATTATTACAGTGATTAAGTAGGCCACCGCTATATTAATGTGACCTGGATTTTAGAAGCTGGGGAGTCCACCACATTAATCATAACTCTCACTACTGAAGAAAACGTTTCCTAAGAATCAGGAATTCTCAGAACTTGTATTTAAAACAAAAACTGCAAGTGGTATTAATGACATCAGTAAACTTATTTATTTTTTAAAATGCATTTTTACTTACTGAGCTTGTTTCTAAAATAGAAATTCCTTCTTCGTATATTCCTTCCTGAATACAGCTGGCACACTTTTGAGGTCCAGCACTATTAGACAGAAAAATAATCATCAAACACAACAAAAGAAGACCAATTTATGATTTAACAATTAGGTGATTTCTGGTAACTTTATTAAATGAAAGCATTTTCTTATTTTTAAAACACGACATTGAGTCTTTGCTCATTTATTTTTCATGCCTATTTCTAACTTTTTTCTTCTCCTGATTAACCTCTCTATTCAACTTCTCTCACTTAAAGGCAAGAGTGAGACAGAACACAAGGAAACTTTTCTGGAAGCCAGCTTGTGCCTAAATTTCTTACATTTTGGCACAACCACCATACAATGACTTTTAGGAGCAAGTTCCCTCAGTAACCGTGAGGAAGACTTAAAGAGGTGGGTGATCCACCTGAATTGCCACCTGAACAGCAAAAACAATCAGGGAGATTCTGGAAAAGGGAACTTTGAAGCA
The DNA here is from genome assembly GCF_018691265.1 of Tyto alba. NCBI lineage: Eukaryota > Metazoa > Chordata > Aves > Strigiformes > Tytonidae > Tyto > Tyto alba. The sequence continues at coordinate 12,832,764 of NW_024881273.1, read as the reverse complement.
ACACCCAGAACAATAAAAGCATGTCAGATATTACACATTTCCTTAAAGAAGGCCTGATGCTGCTGAACCTCAATGACTAAACACAGCTCCCTTGCTGAGAAGGTCCTGACAATGAGATTTTTTTTCTCTCGTTTTTTGCTTGAAAATGCTTTTTCAATCATTTTGTCTTCAGACTGAAGGCACAAAAGTTACCTTATAATTTTCTTCAGACAATAGGAACAGTAACGATGTCCGCACTGAGCTTGAAATGGCCTCCTCAATATATTCTTGCAATCAGAGCAGAGGTATTTGACCTCCAGTTTAGTTCCCAGGATCTCCTTTGCAAATCCAGGCTGGTTTAGATCCAAAGAGCCAGGCGGAGTTGAGTTTGCTGCTGCCATGTGAACGAAAAATTCTGGCTGTATCTCCAGAGCCTGAAAACGAAAATATTTTCCCTGTTTGACTGGATGCATAAACTGCATTATTCACAGCATATTACGCTGCCACCCAAAACCCAACAACACAGGTAAATGCACTGATGTAAACCACAAGCCTGCCTCCACCTAGTTAAAAATATGGAAAGAAAACAGACAGTTGATTTTGGAATTAAATCCAGAACGGCGAGAGAGTGTGGACAGACCTCACTAAAATACCCGTCCAAGTTTATTGAAAAGTAGCCTATTCAGAGAAATCAAGGCTTCTGGCCCAAAACAAGGGAAAAAAAAACATCCTGAAGCTGATCAGGAATATAAATAAATCACCTCAGATCACCAAAAGCCCGTAGGCACCAAGCGAGGCAATGACAGCCTACCACTGCTTGTGTTCGCATCTCTCAAAAAGGACTGCAATTCTGCCCGGAGCCAGCTGTTCCCGGGGAGATGCTGTGCACACACGGAGCCCAGATTTACTGGCAATGCCCAAGCTGGGGTACAGGGCTCTCCAAAGGGCTGGAAAACAAAGATGTGAGAGGCACGAGCAAGCCAGAAAGGAGAAAATAATAATGAGAAAATAATCAAATCCATTTGTTTTGACCACTTATGATGATCTAAAGAAGCCATCTCCTGCCTTCATGCCCTGCAACTACATTCCACAGCCTCCTAAACCGAGTAAGGCTGCACACGCAGGTACTTCCTTCAAATCAGGACAGCCAAGGAAGCAGAGAGGCTCACTCAGCTCCCTGCACAGTTTAAGTTTCCAGTAACATCCAACTTTTGCCTGTGCCCGGGGTCGTTAAAGCTGATAAAGCAACCCCAGAACAGAGACAGCGAGGACATCATTAACGAAGATCCCTTGCACAACCAAGTCTCCCTCGGGAGCGCTCGCAGCCCTGCCTGCCTGGCAGGAGCGACGCTGGCAGGCTCTGGCACGCAACTGGACCGAGCATCATTATTTCCACACTACAGATATTTAAGCAGGTCTTTAACGCAAATTCAGTTTTTTTTTTTAGCTGCACCATGGCTGCCTGCTCCCCGCCAAGGAGTTCTCAACAGTCTCAGGACCGTGGGGCGCCCGGGGATCGCAAACCGCACCGCGAGGCTGGCGGGGGGCCCGGGCACCGCCTGCCCCCGCCGCCCGTTCAGCGCGGCGCAGGGTCCGGCGCCGGCCCGGCTGCCCCGGGGCTCGGGAAGTCCCCGGCGGCGGATGACACACCGCCGCCGGCCCCGGCGACAGCCACGCCCGCGCGGGCGGGACCACCTCGCAGGCGGCGGAGCCCCCACGCCCCGCCGTGACCCGGGGGCGAGGCCGGGGCTGCCCGCGCCCCTCGGGGAGCGCCGCCTGCCGCCCGGCTCCGCGGCGCTGGCGGGAGGCTGATGCCGCCGGTGGGCCCCGGCCTGGCCGCGGCCGGGCCCGAGGCGGAGCGAGGCCCGGGGCGCCGCCGCACGGAGCAGGGCCGGCCCGCCCGCCGCCTCCGCGACCGCTCCGCCAGCACAGCCCGGCCCCCGGGCCCGCCGTTCCACCCGCCCGGTACCGGGAAGGGAGGTGGGGGGAGGGGGAGGACCAGCGCCACACTCACCCGCCGCCTCCGTCCGCTCCCCGCACCGGAAGCCCGCGCAGCCCCGCCCACCGGACACGTGTAGCGCGCCCCCCCTCGCCCCGGCCGCGCGCGGCGCCTAGCAACCACCCCGCCTCGCGCCGGGCCGGGGCGGGGCCAGCGGCCTCTGGCGTCACCGCCACGCCCCGCCCCGCCTCCCCCCCCCACCCCCCCCCCCCCCCCCCAAGCCGTCACCTCCCCCCGTCATCCCCGCTCCAACGCTGACACCCCCGGTCCCGAACACCCCCGGGTATGGCCCCAGTCACCCCCGCTGCCACCTCTCCCTCGGACACCTCCCAGCGTCCCCTCCCCTCAGCACCTCTATCACCCCCCCCCACAGCGTCACCTCCCACGTCACCCCCCAGCACCCCTAACCTGTGTCACCCCCCACCATCGCCCCCCCCACACACACAGCGTCCCCTCCCACGTCACCCCCCACCATAACCCTCACACACAGCGTCACCTCCCACATCACCCCCCAGCACCCCTGTGTCACCCCCCCCCATCGCCCCCCCCACACACACAGCGTCACCTCCCATGTCACCCCGCAGCACCCCCATCCCGTGTCACCCCCACTGTCACCCCCCCACTGCCTGCACCCACCACCTCCACCATAGCCCTGCCTCACACCACCCCCGGGACCCCCCCACGCACCCCACACGCCGGCCACGGGGGACCCGCCAGGACTGCAGTGCTCGGCCTGTGGGCACTCTGGTCCCCCACCCACCAGCAGGGTCAGCCACCCTCCCGCTGCAACCCCCCCACCCACCAGCGCCGGGCCCTGCACAAAGTCCCTCGGAAATGGCCCGGGGTGACCCCCAAGACCCTAGAGGAATTTTTTGCAGACACCTTCGGCTGCTCTGGGTGACGCCAGGTGCTCACATACCTGCGCGCAGAGTGCCATGGCCATCCCGCGGTGCCTGCTCGAAGGGAAAGCGAAACACCAGAGGCACTGGGAAGCACAGGCAGCGGCAAGCGGGTGTTGGTTTAATCAAAAAGAAAAAATTACTTGGGGGGAAATGCAGGCGCTCACCACGTGGCGGTGAGGTCAGTGTGAGGTGCTTTTTGCAGGGGAACTCACCCAGCAAAAGGTCACGGCAGCAGGTTTTTTTGCTCAAGAGTCCCCGCAGTTGGTCTCATGCGCCTGGGGCTGCTGGAGCCCTCCCTGCACTCTGGACGAGGCGGTGGGGGGGGGGGGGGCGTGGGGGCTTTGGGGCTTTAGTGCCCCTCACGCTGGTGGGGCAGGGACGGTCTCCTCCTCACCGTGTGGGGAATTCACCCAGCGGCAGGGGAAATCCTCCCCGGTCTGAGCCAGGCGTGACCGGTTTGGTGCTGCCCTCGACAGAGCGGCCCAGGTGTCCCTCCAGTAACCCCCGTTGCGAGCGCAGGGAGCGGGTCGGCCGTGGGAGGTGGGTCAGGCCAGCCCGCTGCTGCCCCGCAGGCTGAGCTGGCTGTGCACCAGGCTGGGGAGGCACCCGGCCCTCCGTGTGCTGCTCGGGCGCCTGATGAGAGGAGAGGGTCCCCTCAGGGCAAGTGATTCTCGGGGGCGGGGGGGTTCCTGTGGGAACTGGGGTGCATTCCTCTGCACATCTCAGCACCGGGAATGGCATGATGCAGCTCCCCTGGGCCGGCATCAGCACCACCTCACTCCACTGCAACACCCCTTTTCCCAGCACAGCTGCGCTTGTCTGGGAGGAGTCCAGCAACCTCCGCATGGCTAAAGTTCTTGGTTGGTTGATGTAACTGAGTGAAGAAAACACCTTTCTGTTTCCCAAACCAACCGTGATCCCGGCAGCAGTGCCGGGGGCAGGATGTGCTGTTCCCAGAGGCAGGAGACCATCAGTTACACCTCTCCTGACGTGCCAGCCACAGCCAGGGAACCTGCCGGAGCTGCTCGGGATAAACCATCATGCAGCCAGAGGAGCGAGCCTTGCCACACAGAGGAACACACCTCATTAACGTTCCACTTTCACATCCCAAAACTGCTCTCTCCCATACTTCCCAGAGCAGCGGGGGCCACGCTTCTTGTGACGACAGAAGCCACGGACCGACTGTGCCGAGGGAAAGCCCCACGCTCTCACAGCGCCCCGTTTTCTGAACAATGCCCATACCACCCGCAACCTGGAAACCAGACACGCCTGCACCGCGCTATGAGGGGGGGCCTGCAAACACACCGCCAAGGATTTTTAAGCCCCGTCCCCCCTCCCGCACCCGTTATTTCAGAAATGACGGGAGCCAGAGGTCAGGGGTTTCCTGCCTTTACTGCAGAACTTTCCAGGTGATTCAGATGCAGAGTTGCAGGATTTCACTGTCTCCCGGCCGAAAGAGCAGGGACACCACTGCCTTTCTTTTGGCAGAGCTTTCCTCTCACCCGCGGCCCCGGGCGGGTTTCCCGCCACACGGACACCAGCTGCATTCTCCCACGCAGTGGCCGAAGTGCGGTGGCCGCTGTTACAGGCGGGCCGTGGAACTCGCAGTGCGCTCCTGGCCCTGCGCGGAGGCACACGGGGCCCGCCGCCGCCCGGGAGGGGTCTCGGCGACCGGCCGCGGCCTCCCACGGGCGTCCGCGGGCGGCCACGGCCACGGCCACGGGGAGCGGGCGGGGCCGGGCGGGGGCGGCCACTGCGGCCCCGCCCCAGCGCCAACCGCCAGCGGCTATTGGTCAGAGGACCTGACAGCACCGCGGACTGAGCCAATCCCTTCTGGGCAGCCGGGTTATTGGCAGTGCCAGCAACCTCTCAGAGTGCAAAGGCGCGTGCCCGCCCACCCCCCGCCTGCCGCGCGTGCTAGCCAATTGCATAGCAAGAAGGCTGATTGCCATGTTTCTGCGCCTATTACGAGCAACAGCGTCCCAACCCGGTTTGCTCTTATGACGAAGCCCGTTAAAAAACCGGAGGCTCCGCCCGCCACCGTCACGCCTCTCCCCGCTCCTGAGAGGCCGTCGTTCGCTGACGGGCGTGCGCGCCGCCCTATCGCCTCCCGGGGGCGGGCGCTGGGCTGTGCCCCCTCAGCGGCGGGCGCGGCCGCGGGCGGCGGGCGGGGTCGGTGCCGGGGCCATGGCGGAGAGCGACTGGGACACGGTCACGGTGCTGCGCAAGAAGGGCCCGAGCGCGGCCCAGGCCAAGTCCAAGCAGGTCAGCGTGCGGCTCACGGCGGGGCCTGGCGCGGGTGGGCTCGGCGGCCGGGGCCTGGGCGCACCCGTGGCCGGGGCCTGGCTGAGGGGGCGGCTCCGGGTGGCGGAGCGCTCACCTCGGCACCTTTACTCTCCCCAGGCTATCCTGGCGGCCCAGCGGCGTGGAGAGGACGTGGAGACCTCCAAGAAGTGTGGGTACCCCGCGTCCGGGCTCCTCGGACCGGAGGGTGGGCAGGCCCAGCAGCGGGGCCGGGCGGCCCCCCCCCCCCCCCCCCCGGCCCGGCCCGGCCTTTCGAGTCGGTCTTGAGGGCGGGGGGGAACGGGGGCAGAAGGCAGTACCCCCCAGCTAGGCCAAAGGTTACCCTAACCGCGGCCACATGCAGACCTGAGAAGCACCGGGCGCCCCGGGGAGGGTGGGCAGCACCCTAGGGAAGGGGGGAGCACTCCGCTGTAGCCATCTCTGAGTTTCTGGTTGCCCAGAGCTGAGCTCTGGCTAGTGTCTGCCTGAGGGGGAGCTTTCATGATCACCAGACATAAACTTCAATTTTCTGCAGCTTATTTCTCTCATTGTTAACACATAATTAAGGATTTCAATAACTACTTATCTTCATGTGGCGTTGCTCTTTAAAAATTCCCTGTTTCCCATCCGATGGAAATTATCAGGTTCTCTCACCATAGGGATGAGTTTACGATGGCTGGAAATAAATAAACAGATGATCTTTCAACGAGGTTTAGTCAGATTTATCAAGAAGCTGAATGTCAGAGGCTAATGTGAGAGAAAGGATCTAAACTATGACTTAAATACTGTAACTAAAACGAGACAAAACAAATGGCATGTTTTTGAACCTCAAGCTTTCAGCAAAGCTAAGTACAGTTAGAGTTTACTTACAGAAGGCATCAGAAAATTGATTAAAAGCCACTTACTCATGCTGCCTTGTACCTGAGCAAGCACTGTTCAAATATTAAACACCGCCCCACACACACATGCTTTGGCACAAACATGTATGTCTGGAGTGGAGTCTGAGTATTAAATCCTCAAGCCATAGCAAGATCTTGCCTATCTTGAGTGAAGTTCAGATGTGAAGGGGGAGGGCTATGCATGGCTGTGTTTAGACATCAGCATTAACAGGATTAAGATAACACGTCCTGTGATGGGCAGGATCTGGTTGAGATCAGTGCTGATGCTGGCATGTTGAAATCTTGAAAGCTCCTTGGGATCCTGGGCAGCTGAGCACTTAGAAAAAGTGCTTTGATACTTTTTGGCACAGCTCTGAGCCTTGTTCTGCTTGTCCTTGTTTTTTGTATTTTTTTTTTTTTTTTTTTTTTGATCTTGCTTTGAATGATAGGGGCAGCAGGCCAGAACAAACAACACTTTATTACAAAGAACACGGCCAAGCTCGACCGAGAAACAGAAGAGCTGCACCATGACAGAGTTCCCCTGGAGGTGGGCAAAGTGATCCAGCAGGGCCGACAGAGCAAGGGCATGACACAGAAGGACTTGGCCACAGTAAGTATGGCCCGGGGCCTGCTGGCCTCTACTCCTGCTCTCCTGAGGCAGGTTTAGGCACTTCGAGGCACAGGTGAACACGTTTCCTGTCCCCTTATGGGCAGCTGCAGTAGGATGGTATGGGAAAGAAGTTTGGTGAATGCAACATCTGATATGTGATCTCTAGGCAACATTAGTTATCTAGGAAATGTTTTAGGGGTTTATCTGTGCAGCTCTTGAACACCTGCTTCGTGACTGAGCATTGCTGTGGCTGGTGAGCTGGTAAGAGGCTTTTTTTTCCCCCTCTCTCTTCCCCTCAACTCAGCACCTACATGAGGGGTTTTTTGTACCGTCTGGGCCTGATGCAGCATTCAGAATCTTGCTGCTGTCTTAAGGAACAGCAATATGTAGTGCTACCACTCTTCCTGGGAGGCTGAGGGAAGTAGAAGTCTGTCCAACATGAGTGTCACCATTGCTGTGACACTCAAATAGTGGAGGGAGGAGATAGTGGTGGTGGAGTAAGTCTGGAATTAGCACTTTGTTTTCCAGTCCTGGCATAATTAGAGGTTGTTACTTATCTGCATGGGTTTTGGGGGGTTGGTGTTGAGTGTTTGCTGTTTATGGAGCTAGCATTTGAGACATGTCTTCTCTTTTTAGAAAATCAATGAAAAACCACAAGTTATTGCTGACTATGAATCAGGAAGAGCAATCCCCAATAACCAGGTTATGGGCAAGATCGAAAGAGCCATTGGTAAGTTAAGAAAGGAGACTTATAAAACAGTGGCAATGTTTTCAGTGCACAGGAAGGATTTTGTTTAAGTTAGTTACGTTTTCCACACCAGGAACAGTTGCTGGCTGTAGGTTATTGTGGGTGTGGTATCATTAAGCCCTGCTCTGATAAAACTTGGATCTGCTGACTGAAACCAGAACTCAAAGCTCTCGTTCTCCTTTGTTTTTCATGTGTGGGGCCGTGCCCTGGGGAACACCCCTGGATGCTGTCTCCCCAAAATCAATGAGATACTGAGACCCCTGAAGGCCTGGTTATACTTGGGAAGGTATCTTGCAGCCACTGATGTTGATGTTACTCTGCTAGGCCAGTTCGGCAGATACCATTTTCTAGGAAGATGGTCAGTGCATGAGCAAGAATTGGAGCTTTGTCTGAAACAAGTCTGGTGCTCCTAGAAGCTAAAATAGGATTCTCCCTAACTCTGGTTCCCCTGCCCTCTTTTGTGGATGTTCTCTCCTTATAGAAAAAATTTGAGGAAATTAAGTTATTGGGTGAATGATCAAGTGCTGATGGCAGCTGATGGTGGTCGTCTCCTTTCTCTTTTTCCAGGCCTTAAGCTGCGTGGGAAGGATATTGGAAAACCGCTGGAAACTGGCCCCAAAGGGAAATGACAACAAAGCCTCGAAATCAGTTTGTTCAGACTGATCTCATCTGGCTGGTTCTCCTTAACCGCCAGAATCTCTCTTCGTATTGCCAAGCTGAACAAGAGGGTTTCAGACTTGCTTTGGGGGGGAAATCTGCCGAATCTGTACCTGCTGTAAAAAAAGCAACCTTAAAGAAGCGATTTTCCTGATTTTTGTTTTTCCTTCATCCTTTCCAGAGATTGAGGAACTAAACCCAAAAAAATATCACATCTGATTTGCCAGAAAACATGTGCGTCTTGGTGTTTAGAAGCAGCTAATGTTAAGATATTTGGGATGATCTGAAATGTGATCATTTAATTGGAACAATTTGGGGGGACGGGCGGGGATATGTTATATATAAATAATTTGGGAGAGTTGGGGCTTGATCAGTGTCTGCATTTGAAATGATGACTCAGTCACTGCATTGCAATGACATTTTTGTTTGTTCCTTCCAGCCTGTTTTAAAGAGATCTATAATAAAGTTTGATACCCTTCAGTTGCACAGGGTAGTTGCTGCATGTTTATCAGCTGGTAGTAAATTTTGTGCTTGGGCGTGACTGGAGCTGCAGCACCCTCTTCCTTCTGGAAGTGTAATTAATGGGACTACCTGGAGTGTCTGGGGTAATGGCTGGTGCTGTCACAGCCTTCCTGGCTGCTCTGCTTCTTTCCCTGGTGGTGAGGACTGCAGCTTTGGCTTGCAGCCCAGAGATGAAATCAATACTGTGGTTTTATCTTGTGAGTGGAGCGTCTGTGGAGTTCCACAGAGCAACGCAGATGCAAAGACACTCAGTTGGGCATTTGAATGAAGCCTGAGCCCTCCTTATCTCTCTTCTGCCCTTATCGAGCTCCCCAAGCACAGTTTTGCTGGGAGATCGTTCCTACAGGGCACTGCTAGGACAGTGCTGTGGTGGAGCTGTTGAGACGGTGCTCAAAATGACTGTGGCATAACCTGAGTGGGACAGAGCTGAAGGGAGAGCTGTCTGAGGCGGGACAAGAGGCAAAACAGACTTCAGTCACAGACTGGGAAAGCAGGATGCCTTGATCACCTCTGGGTGAGCTTGGGGGGTTGAGGAGAGCAGGATCCTTAATGGGCTGCTCACCCGCACAGAGGCTGAACTGGTCTGTCTGCTGTTGGGTGGCAGGTTTGGACATGGGCTGCTGAGCAGTAGCACAGTACTAAGTTTTGAAAGCTGGGAGGGAAAGAGAGGGATCCTGGGCTTTTAGGATGGCATGGATGCAGGTGGGGTCACCCAGGCCCTGAGCCTCAGGAACATTTTTTTTTTTTTCCCCAATGCCATTTAAATGCCAATTATCAAGAGCTCTTGGAAGGTGCATGGGCAGTCCTGCAGTGCTCTCTGCCCTGGGGTGTGCTGTGTGGTGCCTCCCATTCTGCTCCCTGCCCTCTGGGCCACCTCTCCACCCTCCCCAAACCTCCACTACAAAACCATCAGAAGCATTGGGCTTCCTCCCCGTGGGGGCTCTGTTCCCTGGGAGTTCTTGTGCTTCATTCTGGCTGTGGGAAGGAACTCATGCCCCACGTGGCACCCACTGATCTGCCTAGCCCTGGGGGGACCAGGACTTTGCTGCGCTTCGCCCCCTTGCACAGCCAGGACCCAGTTCAGATGAGGATGGCTGCCACAAGAAACTCCTGCGGGCAGCACCTGTCAAAGCACAGGCATGTCACTGTGTCTTGGTGCAGAAAGTTGATGTTAGAAAAGACAAAAATGCTTTTCCCGAGCGCTCGGAGGTAGTGGAGGCAGTGGCACATCCCTCTGGGTGGCAGCTCCCCGATGTCAGGTGCTGAGAGCCGAAGGTGGCTGCTGGAGTGTGAGGTCTTGCTGGAGGGGTGCTCTGCCCCGCATACGCCTCGCAGGTGTGAGTAGGCAATTACGGCCACTAGCTTATTATTTCAATCCTCATCCCCCTCTTTTGGCACTGGAGATATAACGACCTTGTCCTGTAAAGAAAGGTGAACAGGAATTGGGTTACACTCAGTGTAGGCTGTGTCTTAATTTGAAATACAAGGACTTCTTCCAGGCTGCAGAGGAGAGAACCCCTGAGCTGGCCCACTGTGACCCCAGCAGTGGAACCAAACCCTGCCGCGTGCCTGGGGGCTCCATGTTCTCTTCTGAGGTCAGTCCTGGGGCTGGTGGCTCTGCTGGGGACCATGTGGCACCAACGCCATCGAAGCAAACGGTAGCTTAAGCTGGCTCTCAGGGGTTTGAGTTGCTGACTTGTAAAGGATGAGCAATGTTTGCATGACCCGATCCCTGCAGGGCTCTTGGGAGGAGGATCACCGCCTCAGCTCTTTCTGGAGCAGCTGCCTGATGGCAGCAGCAACATTTCTAGGTCAGTCCTACAGCTCAGGGTCACTTGTTTGCCAGCAACCAGATAAGAGGCAGAGCCCTTTGCACCTCCCTGATGTGTTGGCAAAGTGCGGGCTCAGGGGGAGCCTGCTGGGATTTGCTGAGCTTTTAGGAAAATGCTGTTTTGGTACAGTTGGGGGCAAGTGGGAAAGCCCTTCACCTCTGCCCTTACATCTCGAAAAGTGATGTTGTCAAAGCCCTGGGGAGTGTTGCTCTCCGCCGGTGTCCTGCTTGCCAGCTCTTGCTGCTTCAGACAGTATCTGCCTCCAGCAGCCACCAGCGCCAGGATGATGATGACCAGGAGAAGACCGAGCACCACCTCTGCCACAAAGCTGCTGGAGGATTTCTCTGCAGGGAGAGGAGATGCTGCGAGGCTCTGCCCAGGAGAGCTGGCTCCAGCCTCTGCCCCAGCACCCCAAGCGGCGCTGGGTTGACCTTTCGTGGACAGAACTGGCCCCACACCTTGCACTGGCACCTCCGGGCTGGAATGGCAGCCCCCCCTGGCTCTGTACACGATGTCATCCAGTGCCACTGTCCCCTCCATCGGCCACCTCTGTGTGGTGATCTCAAAGATGATCTGCGGGGGAAATTAGGATCTTGTGGGGTGGTGCATGGGGAGGGCACCCTGCACCCCAGGGCAGCCCTGCTCACCTGGAACTCACTGGGGTTCCGCACGGGCACTGCAGCCACCCGCCAGCCCCGGGTCCGGTGCCCTGCCACGCTCCACACCATGCGCTGCCCTGCCGTGCTGTGCAGCATCACCCGCAGCTCCCCGCAGGCTGCAATGTGAGGGGGGGGATGGGTGCCCCAGCACCAACAGCTGCCCAGAGCCCCTCCGAGAGCCACTGGGCCCTCCCAGCCGTGCCATCTTCCGCTGGGGTGGCAGCACCCAGCAGGAACGGGCCATCCCCACCGCCCAGCCAGAGCTCAACCAGGCTGTCCGTGGTCCCATGGGTGGGGAGGGGGTTTTCAGCCCCTGACGGAGCCCCCCACTCCCATCATGGTCTCCTGACACCCTCCCCAGGGACAGCACCTCTGCCCTGGCCCTGCAGTGCTTACAGAGGTGCTCTGGGATGTCCATGTGGTACCAGAACTGCAGGCAGGAGTCGGCAGCAGCAGGCAGATGCTGGCTCTCCAGCCGGGCAGTGGTGCCCCCCGGGCCCAGCACACTGGTGTCGAAGTGCACGTAGTGCCCTGGATGGTCAGGGACAGAGCACAGGGTGTCCTCCAGTTCTGCATCCCACCCCACGCCTCCTGTCCCCCCCACAACTCTCAGAGTGGTGCCTGGAGGGTTGCACTGCCACCCCCCTCACTCCCCTCCTAGCCCTGCTCCTCACTGCCTTTGGGACCGAGCTTCTCTCAGGCAAGCAGGGGACAGGGATGCTGTGGAACCCCAGGATGTACTGGGGGAAGATATTAATGGGTCACCCCATCCATCCACAGCTCCTCTTCCTCACTCCAGCCATGCCAGTGTGCCCTGGGAGGGATGGGTGTCTCCTACCATTCCTTGTGCCCAGGGTGTGATCCTGCTCGGGGCCGGGGTACTTGGCAAGGGGCACCCCGCTCTTCCAGCCCCAGGCGAAGCTGTGCAGGTGGGGGTCCAAGGGGCTGCTCCAGCCACACGTGTCCCGCTCAAAGTCACAGGATGCTGGGAGGGAAGGGGGGCTGTGATGCACCCAGTGTTGCAGGCACCCACTCCCTGGTGGGAGATGGGGCAATTGCGGGGGGTGGGGGGTGGGGTTGGGGGAGGTTGGCAGCCCCCAGCCCCCTCTCCACTGCCCCCAGATTTGGACCAGGACAAGCTCAGGGTAGGAGCAAGGTGCCAGCAGCCACAGCAGAGCCGGGATGGCTGGGACAGGCTGTCCCCAACCCCACGGCTGCATGTTCCTTTGGGGTGCCCTGTCCCTCCCTGTCCGGTCCATGGTGCCCCCACGCTGTGGGCTCTCACCTGGCTCAGGGCAGGCGCCATCTGACACATGCAGGTCATCCAGAGCAATGTACCCATGGTCGCCCCCAGCTCCCACCGCCTCGAATATTGCCTGATGAAGGGGTGCACAGGGTGGCACGCTGAGACTGGCAGCCCCCATGTCCCCCTCATCACCCCCAGCCTGTCCCCGTCCTGGGCACGAGGTCCCCAGCACCCTGCCCCATCTCACCTGCCAGTCCCCATCTGGCCAGACGGTGACTTGGCCGCGGTGCCACGTGTCCCCCTCCGTGGTGCTCACAGCCATCACCTTCCTCCGCAGCCCGCTCTGCTCCACGAAGACCCCGAGGGAGCCTGCCAGGGGCACCCATCGTGGAGGGGGGGGGTCCAGGGCCCTGCAGTGCAGTTGGGCCTCACCCAACTGGAGGTGCCCCCGGGGGCTTCACGGGGAGTCATGGTGCTCACCTGGGGTCCCGGCACTCAGCTGGTACCAGAAGGCCAGGCACTGGCTGGGCGCGGAGGGCTGGTAGGGCTGGGAGGTGAGGGCAGCCACATGCCCTGCAGGCAGGGAGCCCCTGCCCGTGCTCACCACCATGTAATGGCCTGGGGGAGAGAAGCCCCCCGTGCTGTGACCCCTGCCCAGCCCTGCGAGGGGTGCACCAGGGGACCGCTGGCGGTGGGGATCCCCCCAGGCTGGGGAACCACCCTGGGATGGGGACCCCTGGGGCTGGGAAACTCTTTATAGGGTTGGGGAGTCCTGTAGGGTAATGCCCTCTGCACTGAGCAGAGCAGGCAGGGGGGGCAGGCAGGGCACTCGGGGCAGGCAGGGGGGGCAGGCAGGGCACTCGGGACAGGCAAGGCACTCGGGGCAGGCAGGGCACTCGGGGCAGGCAGGGCACTCGGGACAGGCAGGGCACTCGGGGCAGGCAGGGCACTCGGGGTAGGCGGGGGGGGGCAGGCAGGGCACTCGGGGCAGGCAGGGGGGATAGGCAGGGCACTCGGGGTAGGCAGGGAGGGCAGGCAGGGCACTCGGGGCAGGCAGGGGGGGTAGGCAGGGCACTCGGGGTAGGCAGGGAGGGCAGGCAGGGCACTCGGGGCAGGCAGGGGGGGTAGGCAGGGCACTCGGGGCAGGCAGGGAGGGCAGGCAGGGCACTCGGGGTAGGCAGGGGGGGCAGGCAGGGCACTCGGGGCAGGCAGGGAGGGCAGGCAGGGCACTCAGGGCAGGCAGGGAGGGCAGGCAGGGCACTCGGGGCAGGCAGGGGGGGCAGGCAGGGGGGGCAGGCAGGGGGGGCAGGCAGGGCACTCGGGGCAGGCAGGGAGGGCAGGCAGGGGGGGCAGGCAGGGCACTCGGGGCAGGCAGGGGGGGCAGGCAGGGCACTCGGGGCAGGCAGGGAGGGCAGGCAGGGCACTCGGGGTAGGCAGGGAGGGCAGGCAGGGCACTCGGGGCAGGCAGGGGGGGTAGGCAGGGCACTCGGGGCAGGCAGGGCACTCGGGGCAGGCAGGGCAGTCAGGACACAGAGCAGACAGGCAGGGCAGGGGAGGCAGGCAGCAGGGCTCCCGCAGAGCCCCAGGAAGCCGTGGCCATGATACCTGCAGCTGTGCCAGTGGTACGGTCAGCCACAGGGCCGGCAACCGTGCCAGTGCCGTTGCTCTGCCGCAGCCATGTGTGCTGCCTGCTGGCGGCCAGCCCACAGACGTCCACCTCGAAGGAGCAGGAGAGCTCGGCCCCACAGGGCCCCGCCACCAGTGCCAGGTCGTCCAGAGCCACGTCCCCCAGGAACCCATCCCGCAGGGCCTCGAAGGCCACCTGCCCCCAAGACAGCGGCGTCAGCTGGCCCTGCACCCTGCCGGTGCCTGGTGGCACGGAGGGACCTGGTCCTCACCCGGTACCGCCTCCGGCCCGTGGTGGGCAGCGTTGCCCGTCCTCGGTGCCAGACATTGCCCTGGGTCCCCCGCCGGGTCCATAACACCGTCTCCTCCGCTCCCTCCAGCCGCAGCTTGAGGTTCAGGGTGCCTGGATAGAGGCGGGAGTCGGCAAGCTGTCCTGCACCCCTCGGGGACCCTGCTGTCCCCAGGGGAGTGCAGCCCGGTTGGCACATCCCTGGGAAGATGCCACAGGGGTGCGTACCGATCTGTGGGCCGGCAAGGCGGTACCAGAAGGAGAGGCAGCGTGGGGTGGTGGCAGGCTCCTGTGTGTAGGTGATGAGCTGTGCCCGCTGCCCGCGGCTCCATGGCGTGGAGGGGTCCGCAGCCAAGAAGTAACCTGGGTGTTGGGGACAGCCAGGGTGGAGGGGACATGGACATGGGTGCTCCAGGCTGTGCCCGCATCACCCGCACCCTGGTCCCAGATCCAGGTGCCCCTGGGTTGCTCTGCCTGAGCTCGCCCTGCTGGCATGGGGCTGCTTAGAGAGCGCAGGGCACATCTTGGCCCTGGGAACAGGAGGTTGTGGGGTGCCCTGGGCTGCCTGGGGTCCCTGGGAGAGGAGCCATCCCCTTACCTGAGCCAGTGGTGTGGTCAGAGCCCTGCCCCTGCCCCGTGCCGTGGACCCATTTGAAGTCACTGGACTGATCCTGGTACCAGCCACACATGCCCCTCTCAAAGTTGCAGGACAGCTCTGGCCAAAGAGAGGTGATGGCGGTGATGGGGTGGGATAAGGCATCCCCAAAACAAATGGGGTTCCCAAATGTCCCTTTCCCTCTACTCCCCCACCCCACTCCCCAGGTTCACCCCTTACAGGTATCCCGTGGCAGGATGAATGCTCAGCCCTGGCCCGAGGGCTTTTGTACCATGGTCCTGTCCCTGGGTTGGGGACAGGGTGAATGACACCGGACAGTCCCCGTGGGAGCCTCATCCATCTCTGAGGATGGGACAGGCGTCCCCTCCTGTCCAAGGTCGCCCTCCCTGCCCAAGTGCCCTTGGCCGTACCCGTGGCCCCTGGTGGCACCACGTTGGGGTGGCACTGCACGAATGTCACATTGTCGATGGCAGCACTCGCCGAGTCCTGCAGATCCACCAGTCCCAGAAGCTCGACCTGGGGGAGGTGTGGTGGCGGCGGTGAGCCCGGGGTGCCTGGCAGCGCTGGCACTGCCCTGCAGGCAGCCGACCTGTGTCCCCGGGCACACCTGGAAGGGTCGGGTCCTCTCTCCCAGTGGGATGTGGACATGTCCCTGGGCTGTGCCACCACGTCCCAGTGTGTGCCAGACCGGGTGGGTGGTGCCAGTGGTGTCATCTGCCACGTGGACTGCAAGGAAGCCTGGCACGAGAGGCCGTGCAGAGTCTGGGTGCTGGCAGTCCCCGGCGCACCCCCTGGGAGCGCCCATGGCCACAGCACCCACCCAGCTCACGGTCACAGGGCAGGGACACCCCAGCTCCAGGACAGTGTGATGGGGCAGAGTGGGGCTGGCTGGGGCAGCAAAGGCAGGCAGGCAGGCGTGGGGGGCTCTGCCCTGTGCCAGGGTGAGGTAAGGAGCAGGCAGGGCACCCCAGGGGTGAGTGGGGGGCGGGACAGGGAGCAGGCAGGGCACTGTGGGGCCAGGCGTGGGAGTTACCTTGGGGCCCACTGTGGATGTGGTAGCTCATCTCCATGGCACAGGAGGGGCCGGAGGGGCCCAGCAGAGGCGTGCGTGCCTTCGCAGCTGCCACCACTTGTCCTTCTCCTGCCTGGAGGGCCAGGAAAGCCCCTGGGCACGGAAACACCTTGAGAGGTCAGAGCAGGGGCTCCACATCCCCTGTAGCACTTCCAGCCTAATGCCCTGCCTGGGCATCACCCCCAGCAGCCCAGGGGTGGCACCCCTGGCCAGGCGGCAGCAGGGAGTCCCTGCACCCTGGAAGCCCCCGCAGTGCTGGGGACCAAAGAGTATGTCATCTTGGCAGTGGGAACAACCTCACCTGTGAGGACAGTGTCCACGAGCCCAGTGGCCTTCTGCACACCCCAGCGCAGCCGCCCCACACTGACATCATGCCAGCCCCCATTCCCCTCCTCGAAGGTGGTTGCTCCTGTGAAAGCCCAGACTCAGCCTTGCTGGGCCACCACACGCTTCCCAGGGGCTGCACGGGCACCCATGTCCCCTGGCCGTGCCAGGCAAGGGGTGCCTGTGTCCCCCCCGCTGCCTGGCTACCAGGGTGCCTGGTGCCCGCCCGTGGCTCTCACCGCAGCGCTTCTCGTCGGAGCCATCGGCACAGGTCTCAGCAAAGTCACAGGCCAGCTCCGCGCTGATGCAGCCCCCGCTGTTGCAGGCCACCTCCTCGGCTGCACAGGGGCCGGCAGCCGCCTGGCTCGGCAGTGCGCTCAAAGGCTTCTCTGAAGGTGAAACACCTCAGGATGGAGAGCGGCGGTGAGAGGGCTCAGCACTATCACCTCTTCAGGTTGCGGGCCCCTGCCCCTGAGCATCTCCTCGGCTCTCCATTTCCCCATCCCTGCCTTACCCTGCCTGCTGCCACCAGAGAAAGGGGACCAAGGGGGTCGGTGAGAGCTGCCTGTGTGACCTGGCTCAGGCAGGTTTTGGCACAGGGGATCTAGTGCCACAGCTGCAGGACAAGGACACCAGGCAACCCAGGCTGTGGGCCCCAGGGCAAGTGCTCGCCATGCTGCACCCAGGATGGTCACTGTGATGAGCAGAGGGCCAGGCAGACCCCGCGGTGGGTGCTTTAGGGATGGTGCCATAGGCACAGGACACCCGGGGACCACTGCCTGTGCCAGAGCAGGGGTGCGGGACGGCTGCCCTCTGGCTCACCCTGTTCCTGCTTGCAGCCTGGAGACAGGATCAGGTCATCGATGGCCACGGTCCCCGTGCTGCCGGCCACACCCTCAACCAGCACCTGCAGGGAGGCACCACGCTGACAATGTCAACACGGGGTCTGGCACAATGTGGAGGGGCTGGGCAATGGCACTGGGCTTGGGGGGACACCGGGGAGCAGCAGAACAGTGGGAACTCAGCTCCTGTGGTCAGCCGACATGTGCTTCCCCCAGGAAGGGGCTTACTGGGAGCAGGGGTGATGCTGCGGCTGGAAGTGGGGTGTGAGGTGGGCTGGCAGGGCCACGAAGGGCTTGGGAGAATGGTGCTGCCTCTGGACACAGCCATGGCCTGCTGTTGGGATGCCATGAACAGGGTGCCACTGGGGTGCCCTGCTGGGCCACCTGGGAGGGGGTCGGGTTGTGTGGGTGTCTGTGGGGGACAGCAGACAGGACGGTGGGAAGGCATGAGGTGACATGGGATGGATGAAGACAGCCCCCCCCCCCCCCCCCCCCCGTTCCCTTTCTAGAGGGGTGGTCCCTGGGCTGGGGTGGGGCTAGTAAGGGGATTTGGAGGGGTGGGCACAGGGTCCTGTGCCCCTCGCCTCGCAGGCAGCCCAGCTTGCCCCAGTATGGTGCCAGCCCACCTTGAAGCTCTCCATCACGTTGAAGTCCACTCTCTCCCGGACCCAGCAGCTTCCCAGGTCCCCCATCCTCTCCCTCACCAAGTGCTTGGTGGAGTTGGTCACATAGGAGATGCTGAGGCTGCTGGTGGCCGAGCCATGGAGATAACAGTACAGCAACAGCTGGGGACAGGGGTAGGGGATGGGTGAGCCCTGATGCCCCAGGACTGGGGCACACAGCCCCCCCACACCCCACGGCATGGTTGCCACCCCACTGGCTGTTCAGAAAAGCGGTGCTGGAGGAGCTCAGAGCTCCCAACAGGCACCAGAGATACCATCAAACCATCTCCAAAAATCCAGGGCCCATGCCCAGCAAAGGGCCAGCCGCAGCCCCAGCCCCATGTGGGGGGTCCCCACAGTTGGGCACCCTGCCCGCCGCCACCGCTGTGCCCACACAAGCTGTGATGCAGAGTACCAGCCATGACTCACAGAGCAGGAGTTGGTGGCCTGGAAAGTGGGACTGCTGAGCCGTGCTACGCCGCCAGCCCTCGT
This sequence comes from Tyto alba, assembly GCF_018691265.1. Taxonomy (NCBI): domain Eukaryota; kingdom Metazoa; phylum Chordata; class Aves; order Strigiformes; family Tytonidae; genus Tyto; species Tyto alba. The sequence goes on along the minus strand of NW_024881273.1, from coordinate 12,814,526 downwards.
GGCTGAGGTGCTGCTGACATGGAGGAAAAAACCTGTAGGAGACACCAGAAAGGGGCTGAGTGGTGCCAGGCCGGGCACGAGGGTGCAAGATGGTGTTTTCCCAACACAACCTTAAGACAAGCCCAGGTGCATGCTACCAGAGGGGCCGGAGGGCACGTCTGCCTTGGGGCCAGTGATGCTTCCCTGGGGTGCCAGTGCCCAGCCACATACCTGCCCTGCTGTTACTGCTGTGGTCCCGGGTGGGGATGCCATATGCAGTCCCCAGGTTCAGGCTCGTGTTCCTCTCCCATGTTGGCTGCCTGACCTCTGCCTCCCAGCTGCAGAAATTTTGCTCAAAGGAACAGAGGTTGAAGGACTCTGCAGGGAGGGAGGGAGAGCAGAGTGACCTGGGGACAGGGTGTTCCAGTCCTCTCCCCATCAGGGAGTTCTCCGCAATGGGCTGGGCTGATGCCACCCCTCCACAAAACCTTTGGGGTGATTTTGCCCCTCCTCAAAACCGTTGGGGTGATTTTGCCCCTCCAGTTACACAGCTGTGGGGCAGTCCTGGGATGACCCCTGCCAGCCCCATGGCCTGGCTTTGCCCCACTAGGGTAGACCCTCAGTCCATCCATGTTGTTGGGGGACCAGTGGGCAGGACCCCCTCCCCGGGGGCAGGGATGCTCACTGCACTGTGCTGCATCTTCATCTGAGCCGTCCCCACAGTCGTCGGTGCTGTCACAGAAGCGGTGCCGTGCCAGGCAGGGACCCCGTCTGCAGCGGCTCTCCTCTGCCCCGCAGACCTGCTGCCCGGGCTCTGGGGCAGGGTGATACACCGTCAGCAAATGGCTGGCCCTTCAGGGACCCCAGCACACGCTGGGCTCTCCCCATATCCTCCCCTGATGTTGCCCAAGGGACAGGCTTTCACTGCCTGCCCCATGCCCTGGCCAGACCAAGGTGCCCCTGAGACACAGTGGGCAGCAGGAGAGCTCCCCTGGGGTGCAAAGCCCAAACCAAGTCCCCTGGGGATCCCAGCTCACATCTCACCCCAGCAGATGTGGGACTCACCCTGCAAGCCGCAGTTCCTGAAGACGATGTCGTCGAGCACCAGCTCTGTCCCACACATGGGCGGCTGTGTCAGGGAGAAGATGAGCTGCCAACGAGAGGAGGGAGACAGCGTGAACTGAGCATCTGTCTAAGGTGCCCAGGCATCCTCGGCTCCTGGTGCATCACCTGGCTCCTCTGGCCCCAGCTCATGGGGCTGGTGCCCCTGTCCCAGCGCTGCCCCGGCTCACCTGGAACTGCTCCGTGATGCGGCCTGGGTAGGCGACCAGCTGGTGCCAGCCCTCACCTCCGCGCTCAGGGCTCTGCCACAGCCCCACCACCTCGTCCCTGTACACCATGGCCAGCCGCAGCGCTGGCCACTCTGTCTGGTTGAGCCCTGCAGGGAGCCCCAAAACATGGCCCTTGGCACTGGGCATCCTGGGGTACCCGCGGGGATGAATCGGGACCCCCCACCAGCTCTGAGGATTGGAGCCGGGACCCTTGGGTTCCACCAGCTCTGCTTGCAGAACATGGAAGAGGGATGGCAAGGACCCATCTTGAGGTGCTGGTGGCTCTGTCCCTGCCACGGGGCAGATGGCCCTATCCCTCCCCACTGCTCCCCATCATCACTTCTCTGTGCCTGGTACCCTGAGGCCCAGCCGTGCCCACCAAGGGCATCCTTACCTCTTCCTGAGAGGTGGTACCAGGCCCTGATCTCACATGTGGCAGCTGCTTCCCGCATCACTGGTGACCTGAGCCAGGCTGTGGCTGTGGTCTTTGCCGGGGGGGACACGGTCACCATAAACCACCCTGAGGAGAGCAGAGCAGGGGCTGCAGCCCTGTGGGGTGGCACTGGAGCTGCAAGTGGCGCCGCTCCTGCCCCACCATGGGTCTGCCCCATCCCCGGCACCCTGGTTTTGGGGCACCCATGGCCCAGAGGTGTGGTGCTGTGGGTGTATGGAGCCCGCTCACCAGCTGAGCACCTCCTGCTTACCCAGGTTGGTGCCCACAGTGTGGTCTGAGTGGGGCCCCGTGCCCCACGTGGACAGGCTGGCCCGGCCCCGCACCCATCTGTAAGCCGAGGTGCTCACATCCTGCCAGCCACAGTCGCCTTCCTCGAAGTCACAGGTAAAGGGGGTGCCCAGCACTGCAGAGTCCCGCAGATACCCTGAGAGTACGCAGATGGCTGTCAGGGCAGGGCTGGGTCCACCCTGGGGCCCTGCACCCACCCTGGGGACCTGCGCCCACCCTGGGGACCTGCGCCCACCCAGGGGACCTGTGTCCACACCAGGGACTTGTGCCCACCCTGAGGTCCTGCACACACCCTGAGGACCTGAGTCCAGCCTGGGCACCTGCACCCACCCCAAGGGACCAGCTGCCAGCCCAGGGATCTATGCCCACTCCAAGGACCTGCACCCACCTGAAGGACCTGCACACACCCTAGGGTTCTGCACTTATCTCAGGGACCTGCACCCACCCTGGGCACCAGGAACCACCCCAGGGACCTGCACCCACAGTGCCCCCAGCTCCATCCATCGCCTGCTCTCGCCTAGGAGCGGGGCCTGGGAGTGGGGCCAGGGAGCTCCAGGGGCCGAGGGGGGCCAGGCACCCACCACACTGGTTCTCATCGGAGCAGTTGCTGCAGTCACAGACGAAGTTGCAGAGCTGCTCGGCCACACTGCTGCAGCTGCTGATGACCGTGGACCCGCTGGGAAGGACAGTCCCATCTACGGAAGAGATTGAAAATCCCCCAATGATCTGGGCACGGTGCCTGTGGCAGGTGACAGAGGGCACACGTGGCCTGCAGGTGACATTTGTTTGGGCTCCCCAGTTTGGGACCCTGCTGAGGGAGCGCTGAGCTCTCAGCAGCGTTGTCCCTTGGACAGGACCCCTTGCCACCGCCCCATTGCCCCACACCTCCCACACCTCCCGCTTTGCCATCTGCCACCACCAACCCCGCTCCCACCTGCCCTCGGGGTGCCAGAGCCCACCGGGGCTGGGGCACTGACCCTCCAACCTGGTATATCACACCCCTGCGCCGCATCTCAGCCCCTGTGTTGGGGCAAATGGGAAAACTTGGGCATTCTCCTTCCCACACTGAGAAAAGACATCGGCAATACCCAGCCTGGTTCCGGTGCTCGCTTGCCTTGGGACCTTCACCAGTAGAGCCCAGAGGAGGGTTTTTCTGGGCTGTATCTGTCCCAGACCCCTCCCAGAGCAGTGCAGCCCCCCGAGTTGGGGGAAGTAATGATCCCCATGAGACCCCATGCTGGGAAGGGACAGAGCGGAGCAGCCAGCACCACGGCCCCTTCCCGCCCTGCAGCACAACCCCCACATCAGCAGAGAGCTCACCCAGCAGCAGCAGGAGGGCGAGCACTGCCTGCCTGGCCATCTTGGCCTCCAGACTGTGGCGACGGTAAAACAGAGCCAGGAGAGGCACAGGGCTGACAGGGGAGGCCACACCGTGAGCTCAGGGCTGGAATCTGCTCCCTGGGTCGCCCGGCGCTGGACTTCAGCCCCGCCGTTATCAGCTCCCCAGCCCCGGCAGTGGGGTTTATGGTGAGGTGGTTTGCTGGGCTGGGACAGGTCACCCATGGTCCTGCTGCCCGGCACCGCCACCAGCATCACAGGCAGTAAGCTGGCAGCTGTGCCTCCCCAGGATATCTTCAGGTGTTTTTCCCCATCGAACCCCTTTTCTTCAGCCCCCCTTTTCCAACCAGGAGAAGGTGCTCGGTGCCGCTCTGACTGGGACGGGGCTAGCTGGCACAGTCTGGTGGCACACACTGGCTCAGCAAGGGAAAAGGTTACTTCTTCGTGCTGAGCCAGCGATGCTGCCAGCCCTGAGGGAGAAGCTGGCACCTCTGACAGAGGTGTGGGGTCCCTGCCGTGCCAGCTGCCTGGGCTGTATCATGTCTAACCACAGGGAGAAACAGTCCCTGATCATACAGAGCGGTGAGAGAGCCTTTGTGTACAGGGCACACAGCCCTTGGGCACAAGGCATGGGCTGGCAGTTGGTGCATACTGGCCAGGGAGGGCAGCTGTGCTGGAGGGCAGTGGGAATGGGGTCCAAGGAGCAACCCTGAGACAGGAAAGGCATAAATGGGTCATGATGCACCCAGGCAAAGATGAGCCACAGCAGGCAGGGATCCTTAGGACTGGTGGGGTTTAACCATAAAAACATTGGTGCTTTGAATCCAGAACAAAACTGTCTGGGGACTTGGGACAGGGTAGAAGAGGAGGCAGGGGCAGGCAAGGCATGCAGGAGGAGCAGCCGGTGCCAGCACACAGCTGAGCTGTCCTTGCCAAAAGCTGGGGTTCCAGTGGACCCCAGCCCCAGGGACGTGCGGGGGCCGTCCCCAGGGATGTGCCGATGGCAGGCAGGAGCAGGGTCTCAGCCCACCCGGCGTGGGCAGAGCAGCCTGGCAGCCCTGTGCTCCCACTGCCATGTGCAGCCCGTGCAGCAGCCGCTCTGGGAGGGCGCCCAGGCCAGCGCAGAGCCTGGCAGGCCCTGCCATGCTCCTCCCCCAGGCTCTTGGCAGCCTCTCTTGAGATTTGCCCTCTTCCCCAGCCCCATCAAGCATCCCCTGGCCCTGGGGACCCAGAAGTGCCTTCAGAGCCAGTCCTCACCCCTGCCAGCATCGCTCCCTCTGGCAGGAGCATCTCAGCACTCAGCTCATGAGTGCCACAGCGTGAAGGGGCACAGCTCTAGGGCCACAACCAGGTCACTCCCCGAGCAGAACAATCCCAGCAGAGCCCCAGGAAGGGCTGTTCTGCCTGGAAGGAGTGTGGCTCAGCAGCCAAAGCCCCCCACAATGCCACCAGAGCTGCCTGGTGATGACAACCATTGGCCCTGCCTCAGTTTCCCCATGTGGACAGAGGAAGCTGCTGCCGGGGCTCGGGGGGCTGGCACTGCCCCAGAGGAGCCCTCCTGCCCTCACTGCCAGCAGCCCCTGCGCCGGGATACGGGCCCCCATTGCTGAAGGCTGAGTAGGGCGGCTTCTCCCTTCCTAGCTGATGGCCTTGGACAGCAGGCTGCAGTGTGATTGCGTCAAGTGCAGTGAAACGCAGGGTTCAGCTACTTCCTTCAGCATGAGCTGGGACAGGCACAGACCAGCAACCCTGCACCCTCCCAGCCGGGGGACCGTGGGGCTGGCAGTGGCTGTCTGCAGGAGCTCTGCTGCCTGGAAACCTGGCAGGCACCACGCTGACCATGAGCCAGCGCCACGACCTCTGGCAAAGCAGCCACCAGCTGCCCGGGTGCCACAGGCAGAGCATCTTCAGCAGGTCTGATCCCTCCCCTCTGCACTGGGGAGACACAGAGAGGTGCTGGCCCCCCAGGGTGAGAGAGATGCGGGCATACTGAAGCAGATCTAGCTACGGGCTGTGACAGTGACAAAGGGACTGGGCTTCCTACAAGGAGAGGCTGACAGAGCTGGAGGTGCTGTCTGGAGAAGGCGCAGGAGGATGTCACCCATGTGCATGAAGACCTGACAGGAGGGAGGGAGGGGAGTGGAGTCAGCCCCTTCTGAGGAGCAAGTGCCGCGTGAAGGGATGAGAGACAATGAGAACAAAGTGAGAGGGTGGAATGCCACTTAATCTTAAGAAAAACGTTTTTCCCTTTGAGGGTCATCAAAACCAGAACAGATTGCCCAAGCTGCTGTGGGGTCTGCATCTGTGAAGATGCCCAAAACCCACTTGGCCACAGCCCCAAGCAACATGCGGGTGCCAGCCCTGCTGGGGCGGGGGGGGCGGTGGATGACATCTCCAGGGGTGCCCCCAAGCTCTGCGATTTGGTATCTCAAAGGGAAGCTATGCTCCTCCATGCAACCAATGCAATGCACTTACAGCCCCCGGCGTTCAGTACACACCTGAATTTTGGAGACAAAGCTACAGCCCCAAGCCACTGGCTGGGCAATGGGCACTGCACCCCTAGCCTAGCCCAGGAATCTCATCCCCATCCATCATGATCTACCTTTTGAGTTTGGGGCAGGAGATGGGGCACAGGGACTGAGCTTCAAGGCAAGGACAGGATCACAGTCTGACAAGTGAAACAGGGCTGGGACCAGGGGGTGGTGAGGTTCCTCCAGCCCCAACCTTGTATGGGACGGTGACTGAGCAATCCACCTGGCCAACATGACCTGCACATCTCCCCTGAGCTCTCCAAAGCTCCAGCAGCTTTTCCCAGTCTCCCCATCTTGCTCCCCACTGGAAGTGCAATCAGTCTCCCTGGGAAATACTGAGGGACAGGAGCCAGTCCTGGCTGGAGGGCTAAATTAAGGAGGATGCTCTACCTCAAGGTGTGACGACCTGCTGGGGTAGGAACGGGCAGGTTCTTCCACGCCACACTCCTGGGCAGCTCAGCTCCCTCCCAGCAGAAGATGAGGGTGGTCCTTCCCCCAGGACCACCCTGCCCTTCCCTCCACCAGCCATGGGGACCCATCGCTTTCTCCTCCCCTGCCTCAGCCCTTCCCGAGGCTGATCCTGACACGCCTTCTGCTGTCCCCACCCAGCAGGTCTGGGGTCAAGCCCCTACAAGGGGCTGGAAACCCAGGGGGGTCACTCCTGCCATGAGTGGGTACAACCCAGACCCAGGGAAAGGAACGAGCAGGCCGAGCAGTGAACGTGTGACCACGCGAGCAACTGCACTCCCCAACGTGTTTAATTCTCACATACACATGTGGGACAAACCCCCTCGCCACCAGGGAGGCCGGGTCAGAGCACCCGCTGGCTTCACCGAGGCTTTACCACGCCGTGCTGGGGGGAGAGCACCCACGGCGGGTGGGAGGTCTGGTGACAGTGGAGAATGGGTGAATTCAACACAAAGGAAAACCAGGAGAGGCTGGAGCACTGCCGAGCACGGGGAGCCCGCTGCCACCGCCCCGACGCTGGAGGCGGCTGCACCAGCTCCAGGCTGGTGCCGCTGCCCGGCCACAGCCGGTCAGTAGCCTTCGTCCGCCCAGGTGATCTCGTAGTCTGGATATTTGGCTTTCAGCTTCTCGGTGGTCACGGAGTGGTCTGCTCGCCCAAAGCCCTGAGAGAAGAGAGAGGGTCCCGCCGCGGAGTCAGCGCGGTTACCGCCCAGGGGAGAGCTCGGCGGGCGTACGGGGCAGCTCAGGGCGAGCAGGGGCTCGGGCAGCACAGCCCAGGACGCCGCTGAGCCGGTGCCCGCGGGGCGCTGACCAGCTCCGGGCCCCCCGCGGCAGCGGCGGCGAGCACCGGCAGCTCCACCCGGCTCCCGCCGCGGCGGGGCAGGGGGGTGGCGCCACCCCAGAGCTGGAGAAACCCGCGCCAGTATCACCCGTGTCCCCCTTGGGGCGCGGGCACCCCCGGCCCCCCCTCCGCCCGCTCCCCAGCTTGCACGCTACCGGCTCGCAGCGGGACCCGCGCGACCCACTCGCCACTGCGAGAAGCCGAGTCCACGGGTGGGCGTCCCCCCCCGCCCCGCCCCGCCCCACCCGCGCTGTTCCCCCGCTTACCACCGAGTACCCGTAGACGTGGATCTTCCTCTCCTGGGGGCGGTGAGAGAGGCGGCCGCCCCCCAGGCACTCGCAGCCCAGGCCCTGCTGCGCCAGCTCCTCCGCCATCCGCTCGTAGAGGTCGGCTGCGTGGGGAGGGGGAGCCGTGGGGCGGGACACGCGGGGGGAGGCAGATGAATACGAGTCGGGGGGGGGGGGGGGGGCGGCCACTGGGACCCGCCGCCTGAGCCCCCCCCACCCCACCTCTCCCGGCCGGCGGTGCCGGCGCCCCGCGCCCCTCACCGTGGTACTCAGCCCAGCCGTGGCCGCGCACGACGTCCTTCCCGCGCCCGCCGGCCGCGCGCACGCGCACCAGCACGTACTTGAAGACGCCGCCGCCGTCGATCTCCACGTCCGGCACCCGCGCCAGCGCCGCGCCCGCCGCCGCCATCGCGCCCGCCCCGCCGCCGCGCCACGCCCCTTCCGCCCCCAGCGGCCAACCAGCGCGCGGCGGCCGCGCGGCCACGCCCTCGGGTCCCCGCCCACAGGCAGGGGGCGGGGCTTGGCCTGGCGCGGGGGGTGGGGGGGGGCCCACGGGACACGCACGGGGGGGGTTTCTCCCGCCGCCTCGCCCCGGTGGGAGCCCGTCTGTGGGGCCGGGCCGCGGGCACCCCGCCTGCAGGCCGGTGGGCTGGCAGCGGGCGGGGCCGGGGGGGAGCGGGGTCGGGGGGCGGAGCGCCGGCGCGGTGACAGCCGTTGTTTTTGCAACGGTGCAACCTCCCTCCCCCCTCCCGCGGCCGGTCCCCGCCTCTCGCCACTCCCCCTCTGACACCGTTAGCCCCCCCCCCCCCCCCCCCGCGTACCGCCCCGCAGCGCACAGCCACCTCCGCCACGCCGTGCCCCACCCCACCCCCCCCCCCCCCCAGCCCGTGGAAATGCTGCCCGGTGGCACCAGCACTGCCCACCACCCCCCCCACTGGGCCAGCACCCGTCACTGGGTGCGACCCTGCACCCGTGTCAACACCCAGGGACCCCCCCACACACACAGCATGCAGGGACCACACCCGCACCCAGAGACTTCATGGGGTCCTGGGGGGCACCCGAGGGTGCCTTACAGGGTCCCCGCTGCACCTAAAGATCACACAGTAACATGCTCAGGACACGGAGACACTACAGGAACAGAGACCTTGTGCAGCCCGGCGCCCACCCGCAAATCACGCGGGCCCACTGGTGCGGCGTTCCACGGGCCCCCCGGGGCACAGCCGGGCAGGGCCCTGGGAGCAGGCAGGGTGCGTGGGCGGGCACGGGAGGCTCGGGGTGCGGCAGCCGAGCTGCCCCGTGGGCAGAGACTGGGGGGGGGGGGGGGGGGGGGGGGATGCCTGGGGTGCCCCCGCTCCGGCCAAGCACCACTCACCCTGAGAGGGGATCTGTGGGGTCTTGACAGGATGCTGGCTGGGACCTGTGCCCCACGGCAACCCTCGGCCCATGTTCCCACTACCCCATGGCCTTCCCCAGCCCGGCCCCCCCGCCACTTTGGCTGTGCCCCCCCCCTGCCCCCGGCCAGCGCCGGCTGCCTGCAGCCCATCGCAGCCGCCTCCTCTGGTGCTGCATCTGAGAGGGGGTCCCTGTCCCACTGTGCTGAGAGGGCAACACCTATCTACAAAGAGGGGTGTTCCGGGGCGGGGGGGGGGGGGGTCCCAGCTCCACATTCACATGATATCATCCAGGAGGTTGGGGCTGGCCACCCAGTCGAGGGTGCGGGGCTCGGAGGCTGCCATGATCATGCACATGAACTGTTTGCCTGTCCTCTTGTCGATGGGGTAGATGGTGGTGGGGGTGAAGCGCTTGTTGCTCTCCACGAAGTCGCAGAGCTGCTCGTAGACGCTGGGGAACTCGTGCCGCAGGAAGACGCCGCGGATGCGCAGCTCCCGCTGGATATTGATGAAGCAGACCTCCCGCGCCTTGCGGCCCTCCTCCCCCTCCTTGTCGATGTCCGCTGTTCCTGGCGGGGGCGTCAGGATCAACGTCTCCATGTCCCGCTCCTTCTTCAGGATCTTCTTCTCGGGGCTGGAGGAGGCTAAGGCCACCTTGGCGTATTTCCTGACCGTCGGCACCTGCATCTTCGGCGATGGCCTCTCCGGCACTTTTTGAGTGACGGCCACGGTTACATTCAGGAGGAAACATTCGTCGGGGTCGTACTGGTTGCCCGTCTCCCGCAGCTCCTGGGCGTACTCCCCCAGGTTGTCCGAGTAGCTCTCCAGCTCCCTCAGGGACAGGTAGGTGGGGGACATCAGCAGGCTCTCCAGCCCGAATTGGAGGAAGTTCTCTGCCGAGCCGGCATTGGGGAAGCCCAGGAAGAGGACGCCACGGCCGCGGGAGAGGTAGCCCACCTTGGCGATGCGCGAGAAGGCTTTGTGCACCTCGGCGTTCTCCCGGCAGAACTGCAGGACGTGGCGGCAGACGCTGCCCACACGCCCGTAGACACAGCTCTCCTTGTGCGTGTCCCAGTCCTCGCGGCGGCAGTGCCGGGAGCAGTAGTAGGTGTAGCAGCTGTGGCACGACTTGAAGTAGAGGCAGGCGTTGAACATGGTCTCCGTCCGCCGGCACTTGGCGTTGGAGCACATCATCATGTCGTCCTCCTCTGCGCTCAGGTCGGGCGAGCAGTTCTCGGGCGACTTCTCGAAGGGGCCAACGGAGAGTGAGGCAGGAGGGGGGCGTGGGGCGCTGGCCCGGGAGCTGGGACCCGGCTGCTCCTTTGTGGGTCGGGGTCCCTCGGGCACGCCGGGGGCGCCCCTCCTGCTCTCGCCCCGCCGGGGGGGCCCTGGGGCATTGGTGCTCAGAAGCTGCTTGAGCTGCTCAGCCAGGCTGTCCCTGTCCCCGGCGCGGTGGCCTGGTGCCGGCTTGTAGTCGATGACGAGGTCGGTGATGAGCTCATCCAGCTGCTCCAGGCTGCGCTGGCGCCCTGAGCCGCCCTCCCTGGGGACGGGCTGTGGGCCGCAGGGCACAGCGTAGGGACCACGCTCCCGCCCCGCGTCCAGCACATCCCAGCTGGCCGAGCGCCTCTCACTCCTGCCCAGTCCGTCGGTGCGGATGTCATTGTCGGTGATGGTGATCTCCGGTGTGACGTACCAGGAGCGGCCCGGGGGGCCGCGGCCACCGTCCGCGTGCACCCTCTCAAGGATGGAGCTCTCCGAGAGGGACAGGGCGGCGTAGCGCTTGGGCGAGCTCGACAGGTTGATCACCACCGGCTGCCGGCGCTCCTCGGGGGATAAGGCACGGTGCTGCTCCTGGGCGAGCAGGTTCTCGTAGCTGCGCCCGCGCTGCAGGACCTCCTCCCTGCGTGCCGCCGGCGCCAGGATGTTATCCCAGGATTTGGAGTAGTGCTGGCTCTCCCGACCCAGTCGCGGAGGGGTTACACCATAGCTGGCATGCCAGGAGGAGACCATGGCCTCACGCCCAGCTGGCTGCGGGTTGAAGCGAGACACTTGCAAGGTCTGGTAGGGCAGCGTGGCCCGCTCGGGGCAGTACCAGTCGCCGAAGTGCAAGGGCTGGGTGCTGCGGGGCGGGGGGCACGTCCGCGACAGCACCTCCCGCTCCCGGTACTTCCCGTAGTCCTCAGCATAGAAGACCCGGGCAGAGGAGCCGAGGGCCGGGTACGTCCGGGCATCCTCGGCGTAGAGGGTTTTGACAGGGGTGCTGCGGGGGGCGTAAAAGCGGGGCTCGTCCCCGTAGAAGGCACGGGCAGGCGCCTCCTGGACAGGGTAGCCCCGCGCCTCCTCCACGTACAACGTCCGGGGTGGCACCGTGTGGATGGCGGCTTTGGCCGGATCCTCGGTGTAAAAGTGCTGGGGGACGGCGTGGCGGCCAGGGTAGGGGTAGCTGGCGTAGCCAGAGCTGCGGAGGGGCATGGCAGGGCTGGGGCACCGCGCCGGCTCCTCTGCGTAGAAGAATTTGGCAGGGACGCTGGGGGCTGAGAAGGTCATGCAGCCCCTGTCGGGGTACTCCCTGAAGTCCCGCGAGGCTGGCACTGGCACCGTCTGGTACGCCAGCGCCCGGGGGTCTGCCTCATAGTACTCGCCGGGGTAGGGCAGGAGCGGGGGGTCCCCGCTGTAGGAGTCGCTGGGGGTGGGTGTGCGGGACGTGGATGCCTGCCTGCTCCCCGGCACTGCCAGGCTGCGGGCGGCCGCGGGTGTGCGGGGCCAGCGCGGTGGTTCCTGCCGGCTCTGGGCCGCTCGCAGGCTGCGCGACGCGTGCACCAGCACCGCCTCGTCCGGCTTGATGTCCACCCGGCACTTGACGTGGGGGCTGGCGCCCACCTTGGGGCCCAGCCCCTCCTCGAAGCAGTTGCTGCCCAGGCAGAGCGGGGAGATGCGGCTGACGCTGCTGCGCTGCGGCTGCAGCTTGATGGGGTGCACCTCGTTGGCCAGGGCGCGCAGGGGAGCCTGGCTCTCACGGCGCGGGGAGGGCTCGGGGCGGGAGGGCTCCCGCGCCACCCGCAAGGCCTCGCGCCCACGCCGGGCCGGTGGCGGCGATGCTGAGACGGTGATGGGCACGGGGGTGAAGGTGGACTTCACCCGAGGCGCGCTCTTAGAGCGGGCGCGTCGCTTCGGCTCGCTCCTCGGCGCGGGGGCTCTGCCAGCGTAAGGGTCCGTCTTCGGTGGCATCCGTCTGCCCGGCGGCCCCGGCGCGGGCTCGGGGGTGCCGGGGCGCGGGCAGGGCCGCTCCATGGCTGGGGGGGTGCCCAGCTGCTCGTCCAGCGACTCCAGGAAGTCAAAGCTCCTGCAGTGGCGCTTATTGAAGGGCTGTGGCTCGCGGGGCAGGGATGAGGACATGGAGGCATCACATTGTGCCAGGGGCTGGCAGACAATCGAATCCCTGGGGGCTGCGGTGGCCACCTTTATGTCTTGGTACACCGTAGACACCAGGATGTCAGGTGGGTCTGTTCGTGTCATCTTAAAAGCGACTCTTCTCCTGCCAGCTCCCCTTCAGACGGCCTCAGAGGAAGGCAGCCAGCCCTGCAAGAGAACAGACGAAGGCGACTAAATCGTGGCAGGGACCTCGGGGCCCCGTGATGGCACTGGATAAATCCCCACAGCTCCTGGCTCAGGGCAGGGCAGGGGGGTTTGGGCACTTCTTCAGAAATGAGGGTCCAGGGGAGTCCCAGCCTCTGCTGCTGCTGCTAATAGTCAAGTCCCAACTGGGGGAAGAAGCTCCAAATCCAGGGTGCAAGTAACAGAGCAGATGGCAGGGCACCTGTGGGTGCTCCGGGCACCATGGGGCAGCTGGGGAGGGGTGCCAGCTCGCTGCAGGGAGAGGAGGCCTCCGACTGCTGAGCCCCTGTTCCTGGGATGCAGGACACCGGGACCCTCTTGCTGCATCACAGGGAATGGCAGCTCTGAATGGGGCTGGGGGGGACACCAGGGTTTTCCACAGTGGATGGGGAAGGTGTGCCCGGCCTCCTGCAGTGAGCAGCTGAGTGGCTGCGGGGTCTCCTGCACCCACACTGTGCCCAGCACCAGCGTCGCAGGCAGCTCGGGCAGAAGACTCGCTCAGGGATGGGGACCACGAGCACCCCCCATGGCAACCGGGAAATCCACACGGCGCTGGGGGTCCAGCGGGGCTGGAGTCGTACCCTCTGCCCGTGATGGCTGCACCCACGGTGGCCCATGAACATCCCTGTGGGGTGCCAACAGTCCTGGCTGCTTGCAGCTGCATCACTCCTCGGATCAGGGCCGGACCAGCGCGGGCAGCCCTGGGGACTGGTAGACGGGTGCCATGGCCGGTGCCTCAGCCCCACAGGCCAGCAGTGACTCCTGTGCCGCTTCCCACATCTCTGAGCAGGACAGACCCAGGGTCCCTCTGCGATAACCCCGCGCTGGAGGGTCTGGGTTGGCCCAGCACCCACCGCTTTTGTCCTTTCCTGCATCCTGCAACTGGGATACATCTCCCGGGCTGAAGAGCAAGTGGGATGGTGGCTGCAGCTCCCATGGGACATGGGGGTCTGGCACCCACTGGGCACCAGCACCACGCACCTTACCTGCTCTGGGATGGTGCTGCACAGTGGCCAGGGTGAGCAGAGTCCCCAGCCATGTGCATAACACAGCTGTGTGACAAGGGGGGAACACCAGCACAAGCCTCCCCGAGCAACTGGGGGGAGCAGACAAGGTGGTTTGCCCACACGGCCTGGTGGGTTGAGACACTGATCTTCACCAGCAGCTCACTGTGAGCCGGCTGCAGGCTGCCACCAGCTCCGAGTGGGTGTACGGTTGTACGTGCCCATGGCAGGGATGCCTGGCCAGCTTTAACACTCATCATATCCTACAAGGGTTTGGTTTTTTGGCCACCTGGCCAAGGGTCCTGGGAGTGCAGGTGGATGCCAGCTGCTCCACAGTACAGTAAAGGTGCATGGCAAAGGCCAGCCAAAGGCATTTGGCTTTAAACAGCAGCAGAGGACTACAGGGAAGGTATTTCTGGGAGGAAAGGAATAGACTTTATTTGGCAGGAAGCAATATTGACTATGCAGAGATGTGGAGGGGAGCTTGTGTCCCCCCTCATTACCCGGATAAAGCCCTGTCTCACCCCGAAGCTGGGGGGGACAGATGCTGGAGCTGAGGTGAAGCCAGTGAGGTTGGTGCGTCTGTCCCTGGGGTGGGCTGGGGAGGGCTTGATGCCAGGAAGAGATGGGGATCCCGGTGCCTCCAGGGCTGGGGGAGCAGGTTTGGCCCTGGAGCAGTGGCTCAGCGTTGGCCCTGCTACATTATTATATTATTATTATCATGCTTGAGAGCTGGATTGGATCTGGGAAGGCAGCACCCCACACTGCAGTGGTGCCAACAGTGGCGTTGGGAAGCCCATCCTCATGGTGTCAGGGCAGCTGGTGGACAGGATCCTACCTGGTCCAGTGGAAGCAGCGAGGGGATGGGTGGGCTGAGCTGGCCAAGGGCCCTGTGGCAGCTCCATCCCAGCACTGCAAAATAAAAGAGGCATGTGAGGGTCCCGGCAAACCCCCGGCCATGGAAGAGGGGCAGCTGCCAGGGCCATGGGCTACCCTGGGGGGACACTGAGCACCCCGAGAGACCCCTGCAGCCACAGCCCTGCTGAGCCAAACCGAACTGTAGCCCAGGGAGGTCACCGTGCGCACCCCTGTGCCCCGGGGGTGGGAGGACAGCATCCCACGGGCACTGGCCCACCCCCCCCCCCCCAGCAGTGCCCCGCTGCCCGCAGAGCCGTGTGAGGTTGTGGCGGCGGGGGGACCTGGGGATGGTGCAGTGCTGGCATCCCCAGCGCTGCCCGGGGTTGCCATGGTTTCTCCAAATTATTCCTCTTCTGTGAGGACGGCGTGGTTGCATGGGGGGGCTGCCGGGGCGGTGGCACTGCAAGGGGCTGAGGAAGCCGGGGCTTTGCAGCACCGCAGGGAGAGCCGCGAGCCTGCAGGGCCGTGGGCATCTTCCGCCCATCGCGGGGGCAGAGCGGGACGGCCCCACCAACACTGCCGGTGCCCGGTGCTGCCGTGCTCCCACACCCCACCCATCCCTGACACCGGGTCCCCTCCACAGGGAGAGGATTTTGCATCCCCCTCTGCTCTCCTACCCCCCAGCCAGTGGGCACTGGGTGCCCTGTTTCTGCCCTCCTCCTCCTCCCCCCAGCCCTGCTCACTCTCGGCAGGCACCGGTCTCCCTGCCTGAGGTCTCCAGGCTGTGTCACCCTGGGGATGCTGACACCGGCTGGCAGTGCTTCCAGAGCTGCTGATGTCCACCGAGCTCCCTGCACAGGAGCCACCCCCCAGGGGCACACGGCCCAAGGGGCACTGCCAGCCCTGTGCCCACATCCTTGCCCCAGGGAGGGCCCAGCTGGTTTGCTGCAGAGCCCCCCCGCACCCCTGCTGCTGGGCAGGACACAGGGACACCCCTGCTTAGCCTGTCCCTGGCACAGCAGCTCCCCTCTGGCGCACCTGCAGTGTTGCCAAGGGGGACCCAGTGGGACCCCCCCCCCACCTTCCTGTGACAGCCCACAGGACCCCCCCCCACAACTTGGTTTGGCAACGCTGTGGAGCCTGGAGCCTCCACCCCGCTCAGCGCCCAGCCCCGTAGCTATCGCTGCCCGTGGGGCCCTGCCTGCAGCCGGGGGGTGCCCTCACTCCCCGCCCGGCGCCCCCCGCCACCCAGCACACTGCTCCTGCCGTGCTGCCCAGGAGCGCCTGGCCTCCGGCTGCCCCGGCCTGCGGGAGCGGCGTGAGGATGCTGGGGGCCAGGAGAAACCCCGGGGCTGCCAGGAACTGGGTCACTGCCTGCATGCAGCACGTGCGGGCTGTGCAGTGGGGCTGTGCAGTGCCCTGCCGGTGCCTGCTGCGCTGCAGCACCCTGCCTGTCTGCTGCCACCCCCCTGCCCGCCCCGGGCCCACGGCGAGGGTGCTGCCTGCGCGCTCGGCCTCGAGGGCTTTGCCAGGGTGCTGTCCGCAGCCTGTCCCCCCACCCCATCGCTGCACACTGACCCCTGCCAGGGCGCTGACCCCCCCCAGCCTGCCCCCTTGCCCCGTCACTGCCTGCACGCTGCCAGCGCGCCGTGCCCGGCCGGCACGCCGCCTTCGCGCTGCGTGGAGCACGCTGCCAGCGCCCTGCCCCACGCGCGCTGCCCGCCCCGAGCGCTGCCTGCCTGCACGCTGCCGGGGCTCCCCGCACCGGCTGCGCTGCCCACACACGCAGCGTGCCGAGCATGCTGCTGCTGCCGCTGCCGCAGCACCCCGCAGGCAGCCTGCGCCGCGCCGCACCGAGCTCCCTGCCAGCCTGCCGGCAGGCACTGCCCCAGGCTCAGCAGCGGTGCCTGCAGCTGGAAACAGCCTCAGGCGGCATCTGCGGCTGCCGTGCCGGTGCGGACGGTGCTGGGGGCACCGCTGGCGTCCTGCTGCGGGTGCGGGCCCCGCGCTGCGCACAGGCCTGCGCGTCCCGCGGGGGGGGGGGGGGCGCCCACTGTCCGCCCCGGACCCTGCCCTGTGTGTGGCAAATAGACGCCCTTCTGTGCCACCTCCCCAGCATGCACAGTGCCCCTCTGGCATTGCCCCCCCCCCCCCGCCCCTCCTCACATCCCCTGTGCTCCCCACTGCCCTGACCCACGCAGCCCTGTGCCTCCCAGCCTGTGTGCCCCTGGCACCCCCCCATATTCCCCTGCCCTGAGCCCCCCCCCCCGGCTTCCTGCACACAAGGCTGCATGGCCACAGCCCCCCCGGGGTGCCCCAGCACCCCCTGCCCTGCTGGCACCCCTGGAGGGGCTCATCCTGCCAGGGGCAGGAGCACTCCCAGCCCAGCCCAGGAGGGTACCCCCAGTGCTGGCATCCAGGTGAGGGGTGAACAGCACCCCAGGGGCAGCAAGGGATGTCCCCACCCCAACCAGCCCCCCCGCCCCTCTCTCTGCCAGCCAGGCCCCAGCACCCCACCCTGGAGGGGCACCCGCAAACGGGCAAGGCCAGGGGGCGGGGGGGCTGGGGTCACCGCGGGGCCGGGAGACCCCGGGTGGGTTTGCAGTGCCCGGGCTGGGGCGGAGGGTGCGTGGGGCGGCCCCCGGGGGAGCGGGGCTGTTCCGGGTGCTGCCGCCGGCGCAGAGCCCAGGGGCGGTGGCCTCGGGCCCCCCCACGCCGCGCACCGGCACCAGGTGGCACCGGTGGGCACCGGGCCCTGTGGGCCGCGCAGGGCGCTGAGCCCACGCCGGGGCCGGCTGCGCCGGGAGCCGGGGCGAGATGGCCCGGGCCGAGCACTGCGGCGGGACGGGATGGGGGAGAGATGATGGGGATGAGGGTGGGGGACACGGGGGGGGGGGGGATGTGGTACGATGGGTTGGGATGACTCGGCCCGGGGGCGCGGGGTGGGGGTGGCCTCGTGGGGCCTGAAGGGATGGGATGGGGCGGGGGATGTGGGGCATGGGGGGATGGGGGCGAATGGGGGAGCATGGGGGGGATGGGGATGTGGAACACGGGGGGATGAGATGGGAGCTCGGGGGAGGGCATGGGGGGGGATGGGATATGATGCGGGGGGGAGTCGCGGGGGCATGGGCCGGTCGGGGTCCCTGGGGAGTACGACAGGCCCCAGCCCCCTGCCCGGGTCCCCCTTACCTGCTCCGCGCCCGCCGCCCCCGCGGCCCCCCCGCCGCATCCCCGCCGCCGCGCTAGGCTCGGGCTGCTGCCGCCGCGGTGGCCGTGGCCGTGGCCATGGCCCGGCTCCGCCCGATCCGGCACGGCACGGCACGGCACGGCACGGCACGGCACGGCACGGCACGGCACGGCCCGACGCTCCGCCGCGGCCGCCCGGCTCTGCCGCCGCTTGTTTTCCCATAAATACGGCAGGCGGAGTTACCGGCCGGGGCTGGGGCCGGGAGACACCCACCGGCGCCGCCCCCACCCCCGGCCCCGGTCCCATCACCGGGTCCCGGTCCCCAGTCGGGCTCCGCTCGGCCCTGGACCCCATCCCAGCCCCCCGCAGCATCCCCCGCCCACTGCGGGACCCCCCGGGCAGGGTCCAGGGGACCCCCAGCGCCCCGTGCCCCTCTCCCGGTGCCATCCCTCGTGGGGGTCTCCCTGCACCCACGGTGGGCACCCACGGGAACCCCCCGTGCCCCTCAGATGAGGCACCGGCATCTCCCAGCAATGCGCCGGGGGGCTCAGCCCCACATCCTGTGCCACGAGCCCCCCCCCCCCCCTCCTGTGGGGAGTCCTATTCTCCCTCCAGCAGCCCCCCCAGTGCCGGCAGCCCCCCAGGGCCTGTCCCCACTGTCGCCACATCCGGCCTGACCTTGGCACATCCCTGCGGCTCTGCCTGGCGGTGGCCAACTGGGCAGCAAAATCCCCTGATAAGCTCTTTTGTGGAGAGCTCTTGTTTTTCCAGAGGTGCCGGGGCTGCCTCTGCCTGCGGTGGCCAGAGCCCTTGGGGGGCACTCAGTGACGCGCCGGGCAACGTGCCGCGCCGGGCAACGGCAGCATCACACACCGGCCCCAAGGCTGGAGCTCTGTCTCAGTTTCCCGATCTCCCACCTCTTTGAGCCACAGCCGCTGCCCACAGCCCTGAAGGCACCATGGGTGCAGACGAGGGTCCCAGCACCCACGGGTGCCCCAGCAAGGGGCTTTGGCACTGGGGACCTGCCAGAAGCTCACGTGGCTTTGAGCCTGGAGCTGAGGTTATCCAGCCTCCGCGTGTCTCTGCACCGCAGGTGCATACCACAGTTTGCTTGATTTCAAAATCCTCCATGGCCAAGCCGCTTCCCTCCCACCGCGGCAGCACTGGGAGCATCCCTTCGCGGTCTCCAGTGTCTGCACCGGGCAGAGGAGCGCTGGGGTGAGCACGGGGGCTGCAGCACACTGGTGTTGCAGGAATACAGCCTGGGCTGATGCACTGCGCCCCGAAATGCCCCCTCTGCTCCCAGGGATGCTGTAGGCACAGCTGAGCCCACTGGGACCAGCAGCACGCACTCTGCCTGGGGCCGGGCTGAGCCCCGGGAACTCATTGCACAGATGAGCAGTGTGCAACAGCTGGGCGGGGGGAGCTGGGGAGCAGGGTCAGCTTGTCTTTGCTGCACAGACGCGTCTGAGCAGCCCACCGAGGTCCTCAGCCAGGCCCCACCGTCCCCCCCAGCCCTTCCATTTTCCTCCCTGCAGGATGCAATGCTCGGGCTGCTGGTTCGGCTGCTCCCGCTGCCCCCAGCTTCCTGCCCCCGCAGCCCCCATGGCCCCCACTGTGCCGCTCCATCTGCTTCCTGCCTGCTGCCGGCCCTGTGCCAGCCAGCCCCATGCTGGAGCTGAGCATTGGCAAGGCTCGTGACGTGGTCACTGGTGCACACGGGAACATGAGTCAGGCCAGCTCGCTGCCCAGGGGGTGTCAGGGCTCAGCATCCCCCAAGGGCGCAGTCACCCTAATGATGCAGGGGCCTAAATCCTATGGGAGCACACAGAGTCACAGCATGGAGGGTGCTGGTGCCAGGTGGGCACAGAGATGCTGTCCCCAAGCGCATCCCCTGCGGTGCCACCCTCTGTCTGTGCAGCTGTGGCCCTGGGTGGCACCTGCATAGATCCAGGTCACCCGTCCAGAGCTTTGCACTTTGGGGAGGCCCCAGGGCCTTAGATGATCGAGGGCAGGGGACAAGCAGGCTGGACCGTGTCCCTCAAGCTTCATGGCAAGGGGTGGTGGGACCATCTGCTTCCCCCACGCGGCTGCTAATTTAGTCTGGAAAGTGCTGAGGGATCCAACTGGACCACGGGCATTTCTCCACACCGAGACAGCAGTACCATGGCATGTGCTGAGGTCACTGGGGCTCTGGACACCTCCTCCTCTTCTTCCTTCTCCTCCTCCTCCTCCTCCTCTGGCCAGGGGCAGCCTGGGGGAGAGAACAAGGGGAAAATCCCACAGGGGAGGAGGGAGCCTTGGGCAGGAGTGGGGGGCGGCCGCCCGACCTCACGCCTGTTGCCTGCGGGGCGGGGGGGGGCAGCCCCTCGGCTGGAGTGGACCCCCTTGGCACAGCCCTGGCTGCAGCCTTGTGTGGTCAGCAGGGCTCTGTGGGGAGGAACGGGACTGTCCCCTGTCCCTGTGCCGAGGACGGTGGTGTTGGGCCCCCCGCCATGGCTGTGAAGGTCTGGGCTTGTCCCCAGCTGAGCTGCCGGGGGGGCCCCTGTCCTGCCTGGGGACATGTGCACGGCCAGAGGGACGACACGAGTCGGGGGCGTGTTTCCACGATCCTGCAAGAAAAAGGCCAGCCTGGCGCCTGTCTCCAGGCAGGGGCAGCTTCTGCTCCCGTGCCTGGGGCGTGTGGCCCAGCGACGCCTCTGTGGTCGCCATCAGGGCCAGGAGCAGGCGGGCTGGGCCAGCGCAGGGGCAATCCTGCCCCTCTGCCGAGGTTTCTGCCTGCTCGGTGCTGGGTCCTCCCCCATGCCCAGTGGGGAGCGGAACCAAGATGTTCAGTGCATGCCCGTGACTCAGTTTCCCCACCAGCAGCATGCTCCTGCCCCGGTCTGTGCTGACAGCGGTGGGCAGTGGCCCGCGCCGCGCCGCGCCGTGCCGGGGACTGTAGCTGTAGCTGTAGGCAGTCACTGACCGCCGGCACATGCAGTGCTGTGGCACGTCCTGGCTCTGCATGGGGGTGGGCAGCACCAGCTGGGGCTGATGGCTTGGTTTGGGCATCTCCCTGTCACCATATGTAGCGTGCCCCCAGCCACCATGGTCACCTGTGTCAGACTCGGTTCTGCCGTGCCCCAGCCAAAGGGGGAAACTGAGGCAAGACGAACGACGTGCCCATGGGTCACACTGGGGTCTGTGGTGATGCTGGGCACTTGGCCAGCCCCAGAGCAGGACAGAGCTCAGTCTGGGGGAATGTGGCAGCTCATATCTGTCCTATACAGACTGTGGGGCTGGGGGGACATCTCACCAGGTGTCCCTGAGGACCAGTGCACTGGGGCCATGCAGAGAGCTGGGACCGCAGGGCTGGAGGACGATGCAGACGGGCAGCGCCTGTGGGCCACCCAGCACCCTTGTCCTTGAAGGTCACTCATCCTGCCATGGCTGCAGCAGAGCTGGGTGCCTCCTTGCTGCCATCCTGCTGGTTCTGCTTGCAGGGTCACCCAGAGCCCTGCTCTGTCCCTGGCTCTCCTGCACATTGTCACTGGTGCCTCCCTCCAACCAGCACATCCCCACGGTGGGGTGAGCTGGCAGAGCCCAGCCCCAGAGCTGCATAGCAGGAAAACTGAAAATTAACCCAAAAGTTTTGGGCTGGCTGGTTTCATCAGTCACCTGCCTGGCCCAAAGCCCTGCTCGCTTGTGAGATTCAATACCCACCTGGCTCAGGATATCGAATTTCCTGAGCACCAGCCCCCTGTGCCCCTTGACGCGGCTCAGAGCAGGAAGGGGCCACTCAAAGTGGGCTCCCCCCATATGTGCCCTGGGGACACTGACCCTGGTGGGGCCAGATACGGCTGCAGAGGCCAGTCCCCAAACCTGCTGGGGCCAGGGCTCTCCTGGTCCCAGCCTTTGTGACACACTGGGAGTGGGGACTCACCAAGCCAGAGAAATAGCAAGGGACAGGGGAGGCTGGTGGGGAGCATGCGGACGTGGGTGGAGGACAGCTCTGACTGTGCCAGTACAGGGCAGTTTTGAAGTGAGAAAGACCTTTCCAGGCATTTGCAAAATGCTGTATCACTCTGCCAGAAGGGCCATCGCCTCACGGGGGAAGCAGGTAGAGGCAGGACGAGTCAGGCAGCAAAAGGTCTCCAATAAAGGGGATTTCTCAGGACGCCCCCAGTCCCAGTCTGGCAGTGGGACTGGGGAACTGGTGTGGTGGTGTCAGGGGAACCCAGCACGGCCCACTCTGAGAGAACAACAGGAGCTGATTCCTCAGAGAAGCTCAGAAAGCAACCAGGGAGAAATAATTTGAAGGATATTAAACACAGAAGATGTTCACCTCTGCCACATGTGCTGGGCTAATTCTTGAGAGATGGTGAGATGGTGCATCCTCACCCACACGGACACGCCTTGTGCTGCAGCTGCAAACCCGCTTGCTTGGCTGGATGGACAGGGCAGCCAGGCCGGTGCAGGTCACACTCCAGGACCTGCTCAGCAGATGTGACAGGCGGGCAGATGCCGAGTAGCCAGCAGGTCCTGAAAATGCCCAGCCTGGGGAGACCGGGGCGCAGCCGCTCTCCCAAGGGATGCCCTTGCAAGCCCAGGGGACAGGGCAGGCTAGTGGGTGCTGGGGGCTGTCTGGGGCAGTAGGTGTGTGATGTGGCAGATCCCTGCTGGCAGCTCAGGACCTGCTGCCGCCCAGCACGGAGGTTCCCACATTCGTTTTGCTGGCAAAGGGCCGAGTGGCCCTTATGGCATGGCCGCAAGTCGAGAGGGCAGCGAGCAGCCCCCGTGCAGGGTTGGCAGCTCAGCACAGGGACCACGATGGGAAGTGACAGCGTGGCACAGGCAGCCGCCAGCCTGTCCTCGGGGCCACCCGCGAGACGGAGCCTGGTGTCAGGGCGATTGCACCCATAGGGTGACAGCTCGGCAAGAAACGGGGCCAGGGTGCAACTCGAGTCGAGCGTGACCAGCTCTGGTGAGGCAGGTGAGGAGATGGCTTCTGTAGGAAGGGAGGCAGCAGGGGCTGGCCAGGCGGGGTGGGCAGGGGGTGGCTGCCAGCCTCCCGGGTTCAGTGTGTCACTCCCCATGGGTGCTGCAGCCACCAAAGCAATGCTTACCAGGGTGAGGGCTCCAAGCACTGAGGGAATGGTTTGGGGCACCCCAAAGCCGGATGGGGGGCTGTGGCACCCACCTATGACCACTCTCTGGGAAATGGGGGTGATGGGCACCCAGTTCCTCACCATGCCCCCAGGGGTCTGGGGGGAGAGACCATCTGGGGACCTACGTGCAACATGGATGGCACCGAGAAGATGTCTGGGATGCTGTGCAATGCCCCACTCCCTCCCACACTGCTGAATTTACAGCAGGGATTAATATTTGATACCTTCCCTTTGCCCTGGGCTCATCATTCCCCGGCTGCCAACCTCAGCACGTGGGTAGCCGAGGCGGGCGGCACACTGCAGCCCATCGGGGAACAGCACATCCACTGCAGGGCCAGCGGAGCAGCTTTGGGGTGGCCAGAGCCGGGGGTGGGCAGCTGTTGCCCCCCTCCCCTGCTCACAGGGAAGGGACGAGGTGGGGAGTGTCACAGGAAGGCCTGAGGGGACAGGGCAGGACAGTGGCGTGGGGAAGACCTCTCCCCCTGCCACCCCACCGCAGGCAGCACCACCACAAGCTGCTGCGAAATCCCCCATTTCCAAGGCAACGTGGGGATCTCACAGCTGGGAGTGAGGCACGGCTAGGATGGGATGGGATGGGATGGGGTGGGATGGGATGGATGGGATGGGGTGGGATGGGGTGGATGGGATGGGGTGGGATGGGGTGGGGTGGGATGGGGTGGGATGGGGTGGATGGGATGGGGTGGGATGGGATGGGGTGGATGGGTTGGGGTGGGATGGGATGGATGGGATGGGGTGGGATGGGATGGGGTGGGATGGATGGGATGGGGTGGGATGGATGGGATGGGATGGATGGGATGGGATAGGATGGATGGGATGGATGGGATGGATGGATGGGATGGGGTGGGATGGGATGGGGTGGATGGGGTGGGATGGATGGGATGGGATGGGATGGATGGGATGTGGTGGGATGGGATGGGATGGGATGCTCACTGCTGCCCTGCCTGCCCACCTGCTCGCTGGGCAACCCGCAGCTCCTGCCTGGGGGTGATGCTCTCATTTTCCCTGAGCGAGGAGCAGCTGAGCTGGCTGGCGTCAGCATGACGCTGAGGCTGGGCTGGCTGCAGGGGGGTTCTCCCCTCCTTCCAGCTTCTCTCCTCCTCTTTCCCTCACATCTCCTCCCTTCCCCCAGCTCTTAAACAAGGGAGAAGCCAGGCCCTGCTGCCTGCTTCAGGGCTCCGGAGGGAGCTGGAGCCTGCCCCGCAGCCCCCAACAGCTTTGGTGGCAGAAAAGGATGAGCGTGAAGCCCGGAAAGCAGCTGCTGGCTTTAGGGTCCTCGCCCGTAGAGAGGGTTGTAAACCCCACAGTCCTGTCTGCCTCCCTGGGAATTAAGGGGCGGTCCCCAAAGGCCGGCAGGCAACAAGCCTTGAGCTTGAGCACCGGGCATCCATCTGCTGACCCACGGCAGTACCGGAGGCACGGAGACGCCCCGTTTGCAGAGCCCTCTCCCGCCGCGGTGACTGCGAGGAGGGATCTCAGTGTCGCCCTGCCAGCAGGACGCAGCACCAGTGTGCGGGGGGAGCCGTGCCCCAGCAGCCCGGGCTGCCCCGCTCGGGCAGCAGGAGCGCTGGGCAGGGCTGCCGGGCACCCCTCCGGCCGGCCCGAGCGATGCCACCCACCAGCGTCGCTTGCTCACGGTCCCCCGAAGCTGCCAGCCCCCGCAGGGATGCACAAATCAACCTCCTCGGTGCTGGGCTGCCGACTCGGACGCCGGGCAGCGCTCGAGGCAGGGAGGCCAGGCTGGGAGCCCCACCGCCTCGCACCCTCCCACGGAGCCCCTTCCTGACGGTGGCACACCAAGGGGTGTTTCTCCTACCAGCTCCGGGAAGAGCCTGCTCTCTTCCCAGCCTGCTGGCTTCTTCCCGCAGCCAGCCTGCAGACGCCAGCATGGTCTCCGTCTGCAGCTGCCACCCAGGCCAAACCTCAGGCGCAGGCAGAGCTCCCCCGTGCCAACACACGTTACCCTGGAGCAGGGAGAGGCATGTGGAGGAGGGGAGACCGGCACCTCTCAGGGGTCCCCTGCCACTGGGAGACACAGCACTCCCCACTCCTCCTCCTCCCCTCATCTCACCTCTGCAGTGACAGCAAGCCGTACCACTGCTTCCCCTCCTTGCTCCCCCCGTAAGGCAGAGCCTGCCAACAATCTGGAGAGAACTAGGAGTCTGATGGGTTCACAGGCTGGCTTGTGGCCCCACAGCAGTAGCCTGCACACAGCTCCGAGCAGAGCACACGTGCATACAGGTAACACCTCCTGCTTTAACCTGTAGTGGTGCTCTGGTTTCCCACAGGCTGCTCTGTGCCTGAACCCACAGCTTGAGCTGGCTACACCACATCTTACCTGACCAAGGTCTGCCTGAGCCTACAAGACCCACTGAGTTCAGCCACAACAGCTCTCTGAAGGTGCCAGGGGATCATTTCCCTTTGCTGAGCAACTTCCCTGTGAAGTGGTTGAAAGATGAAGACTGGATCCTCACTGTGAGCCACCCCAGGGCCAGGAGCATGTGTGGCATGCCTGAGATGCTGAAGGCTTGTTTTGGAGGCAAACCCCCAAGTTAAAAAAGGCTCAACCACTTGCCCTGCTATCTTTCAGCAGTGGACTGAGCCAACACTGGATTAATTACATTATGCCATGATTGAGACTGTTGCTAGGTTACAGCATCCGATCCCTAAGCCTGCGGGATTTCCCCAGAATCACCCATTTGCGAGCACAGGGGCATCCCAGGAGGACAGGCAAGCACTGCGGTCTCTCCAGGAAGCAGGACCCTCGAGTGCAGGGATGTTGCAGGCAGCACAGCCACTGCCCCCAGCCCAGTCACCTGCCTGCTCACTGCCCGGCCCGTTCTGTGCCAGGGCTTGTTGCAGCCCCGGTGTTTGTCCAGCCCTGCAGCACCTCCAGAAGCCTGCGGTTGCTTGCAGGGCAGGCGTCCTCCAAGAGCACCTGCAAGTTTCCATTTTCATTTTGTGTCCTGCTAAAACATGAGTTCCAATAACCTTCTCATGTTCAGTGCTGGAGGGAAGGAAGCAAATTCCCACCCCGGGCCTTGGTAAGCCAGGGAAAACCTTATGACCTTACAGGAGCAACAGAAATAGGGTGAAGTTGAATCCCTCGAAGGGCAGGATCATTGCACTCCTTGCACGTGGCCCTTATCATAAATTGTAGGGAACGAAGAAGACCTGGTGCACTGGTGAGCCGGCTGCTAGCTGCAAGTCCCCAGCAGGATACAGGTGTGAAAAAGGCCAGCCCCATCACAGGGTGCAGCAGGAGATGTATTGTATGGGAATCATTAAGTACCAGCCCTAGCATGACCTCATCTGGACTGGCATGGCCACAGAAAGACGAACTCCGAGGGGAGCTGGTGCCAAGGACAGCTGCTAGCACAACCGGGGGACAGTCTGTCCAGCAGAACAAAAGCAGCGCAGGGATACGAGCCCCATCCGCACAGGAATAGGAGCGGGGAGCAGCATTCAAACAGCAGTGCTGGCAAAGGAACAAATGAGCATAAACTGGCCAGGAATAAATCTGGATGGCAATTACCAGACAGTTCCCGAGCCTCAAGGCAGAAGACTGATGGACAACTTTCCAAAGGCATGCTGGCAACTGAGCTGGTTTGGGGGTGGTGGGAGCTGCAAGGACCAGCCAATCTGTCCCTGTGCTATTTTTCTACCTGGTATTTTAACAGGGCGGGGGAGGAAGCCACAGGTTGGGCATCAAGATGCGGTCCTTTTGGCATAGGTTGTGCCATGCAGGGCTGGGGTCTTGCCTGGTACAGCAGCAGTGCTAAGCAGCTTTATTGTTTTGCAGGGATGAGGCTTGTGACAGCCACTAACACAGGTTAGCATAAGCAAGAGCTTTAGCAAGCAGGGACAGCCACCTGTGCTAAGGAGACTTGGGCCATCAGGAGAAAGATGTTGTGAACATGCTGCCCTTGCACAGGAGGAATCCTTGGAGAGAGGACACAGAAGCACGGAGGAGTCAGAAAGCTCCAGGCCACTCAGGTGCAGGTGAACTAGAAGATCTCACTAAAATCAGCTCCCAGCTGGGAAGCCTCAGGGATGCCAGCACAGAAGGCAATGCTCTGAAGCCTGTGGAGATCAAAACGTCAGTCTGCTCTCGGAGTGTGACTTCACCCATGTCTTGTTGCAGCAGCTGCATCAAGTCACACGCCAGAAGTTGCCAAGAGTGACAGGAGCTGCTAACTGTCACACTGGATTGTCGCAACTCCAGGGAAAGGTACAGCAAGGAACACTCCCCAAAATAAACATTGGGTGCACAGCTCCCATTCACGTCTTGCGTTAGCATCACAACCTTGGCTGTCACAGCCGAGATACTACACATGCTGTCCACAAAGCAGACACACAGACTCCTGCAGGCTGGTCTCCTCTCCTCCTGGAGGGCGGCCAGACCAGCCTGATGCTCGAGCGAACAGAGGCTGCTCCTCAGGCAGATCTTGCACAGCACCCCACCGAGGCTTGGTCAGCAGCTGAGCAACCCTGGCTGGGAAGACACGGCAGGTGGGAACAGGGGACCTCAGAGTTACCTCTCATGACTTATGAATGCTGTGGCTTCGAGCTGGCACAGGGGAAGTCAAGATGCAATTGTATCCTGGCTGAGGGCCCTGCAGGTCCCAACCAGCCAGCAGTGCAGAGGCAGGGGAGCAGGCAGGATGGCTTTCAGGTGTGTGCCTCCAGCAGCAGCCCCCAAGGACAGGGCTCCCCTCGCTGTGCTTGGGAACCAGGCCCAGCTGGCAGGCTACAAATACAGCAAGAAATTTGCCCTTCTCCCCCCGGCAGCTCTAAACCAACTGAGACCTTGTCCAGCATGCTGCTCCAGCCAGTGCTAACTGCAAGAAATTGCAGCTCCTCAGCCTCAAGCTCTTGATCTTTTTTTGGATGACTGATAAACCCAAAAGCAAATACACTGGTACTTCCAGAGATGCCCACAGGAACTATTTATATCAATGTGATCCTGCAGTAGCTTCCCCATAATGACAGGCACGTACATATCCTTTTTATATTTAGCTTATTTAAAATACTGGGCATGGAGAGCCCATCTCAGACAAGGTCTATTTCTTTCTCCCCTCACTCAAACTTGCTGGCACTGGATGACACCTCACACGATAGCAATAGTTCAGCAATCCCTGAAAAAGGAAAAAAGGTCTAAGTCTGAAAAGAGCCTTTTTGCTGCTATTCACTTTCATGTTCCTGCTTCACCCACTGGGTGGGATTTCTCTGACCTTGCTGCCAAAAGCCAAAACATGCCATGCACCCTCCTGGGGCTCTGGTGTAAGCAGAGCTCCCGCATCTGCTTTTCTCTTTTAAAGGAGTATTTTGGAACACAGTGACTCATCTTTGCTTGTTTTTGTCTCAGCTCCTTGTGCTGACAAGGAACATGAGCCACAGGGAGTGTAAAGGCTCCTACAGTGGTCAAATCTGGCCCAGGTGAAAGACAAACCAATGCCAACATCAGAGTTTCCAGGGGACTCAGAGTCTGTACAGCCTTCTGCTAACCAAGAGCTGCATTTGCAACAAAAATGTTGTCTCCCTTACGCTGTGTGAAACAACAGCTCTCTCAGGACAGACTTCAGTTTTGGGGACAGAACTCATGGTTTTTAAGTTCAACTTTTTTTTTTTTGTTGAACGATTTTTAATTTAGTGCCCCATTTCATGAAGTGGAAGGATGCAACAGCATGAGAAGGGGCAGCGGGATGTCCTTCTGTGAAACAGTCCTTGAGGGACATGCAGCTCCCGAGCCCAGGCAGACATGTTTGTGGTGGAGAAGAAGCTGTGCAGAGGCAGTTGTACAACAGAGCTTTATAGTCAGAATGGATTGTACCAGGTTTTTTGATGCAAAATGGAACATGACCCAAAATCTTCACAGAACAGAAGCACTTTCAGGAATGCAGCCAGCTGCAGCTTGAACGCCTGCCTGCCTTTTCACAGGAGAGGCCACAAACCGGTCACGTCCCAATCCACTTCTCCCTCCCCAGACGTGCAAAGTTTGAACCGTCCCATGCAATTTCCCTACAGTGTCACGTGAAATGTAGTAATGCTCAGAGAAGTAGGCAAATGCTAATGGCAAACAGACCTGAACAATATACTGCTCATGCAGCAAATAAACCCAGTTTGTTTTATAAGGAAACAGTTACAAGTGCATTTTGGGGGTTGGGGGAAAGAAAAAGAAAAAATGGAGCAGGAAAGTGCCTGCTGGTAAAGACAACTCTGCAGTGGATAACAGATCAAAAGGACACCTTGCTTTATAGGGATGTAGAAGGAAACCCCAGATTGGATTTCATGGTTGACATTTTACAACAAAAAGGGGAGAAGGAGAACAAAACCAAACCTCACATCAACCTGCAAGCAACAGGGTAATGTAACGCACAGAACCTGGAAGGAATTTCACTGTCTGAGCTGTGAAAGGGACACCAGAACCAAAACAGAAGGGGGTACAGGGAATTAACAAGCTCCATCAAACACAGGAGCTGCTCGTTGAGACACAGGCAAGTGCTAAGGGCTGGCCTGTAGTGCCCATCCAGTGGCAGCCAACGCTGCTGAGCAGGTACCAAGCCATGGGTTGAAGTTGAAAGCAAAAACTAAAAGGCTTCCCAAACTTATGGGCTAGGAGGAGGATCTCCACTTGGGGCAGGGAAAGGCAGCACGTTGGCTGCAGGGAGGCTCAGCCCGGTAAACACGGCTGCAGCAGAAGCTGGACCAGGAAGGACACTGTCTGAGCTACAGTGGTTGTCCATCTCAGTGTAGGGAGGCAGCCGATGTTTTACAGCATGATTGTAAAATGCCTGAGAAGCAAATACCTTGCCATGCTAACATTTCCCTGTAGACAGTTCTGAAGCTCTGCATATCTTCATTTCTACATGAGAGTCATGTCCCTGAGAGGTACCAAAGGGAGGGGATTCTAGTATATGCAAATTCAAGGGTGGGAAATGCAGAAAAGCATTGATTTTTCTCTCTCTTTTTCAGGTTAGCTTTGCACTTTGCATTGTTTTCCCAAACTGCATAGCAGCTTACGTGTAGTGTCTGAGACACTGGGGCCACGGAAATCAATGGGGCTTCATGAATTCCAACAGCAGCACCAGGAAGTGCTAATTAAGCTGCTGTGCAGAAAGGTCCCGTTCAAAGGACTCCAAAGTCACACGCACTCTCTCTCATTCTGGCCCTGCAGCTGCTGTTTTAGAGCTGTACCATAGCATGATCTGCTTGTTTTAAAGCTCATCAACTGCTGGGTGGAGCAATGGCCAATACCACCTTTCTCATTAAAAAACCAGGAAGGATAAAAAGTTAAACACTTGAGACAGGCGAGCACGATGCATTCATGCGGCATGTTTTGTTGCACTCCTCTTAACAAGACAGGAATTTCAGGTGTGCAGGAGTGGAATACAGCAGGGATGGAGCAGGAGGCAGGTCCCCTTTGCCTCCTACACCCTGCCAGCTACCCAACGGGGCATCTCTGGAAGGAGAAAAACAAGGGCCTGGAAGCGGGCCTGGGAACCATGCCCTGAACCTTCCCCTTACTCAAGTACATCTCAGCTGGATTCTCTTTGTGTAACAAATGCACCAGAACAGCACACACAGATGTAAAGCTTTTGTTTTGCCAATTCTGTTTTGAGATAATATATGGCAAATGGCCAAAGCTTTACACATCTGCACCTGTCCTGGTGTGACTTGTAAGAAAAGATGGAGACAGCCACGACAGAAGAGTCTGCTGCGCGTACATGCAGCCAGCCTACAGCTCCTCATAGTCCCCACCTCCTCGTGGCTTGCTCATGCTGGCTCCTCCTCCTCCAAGAAAAGCCTCAAGTTCATCTATCTCACTGTTTTTCTCCTTGCTCTTTTTTTTCTTTTTCTTTTTCTCTTCTTTGTTCTCCTCCTTCTCTTTGCTCTTCTTGTGTTTGCTCTTCTTTTTCACAGACTTCTCCTCTTCCTGCAAAACGAGAAAATTTTTATTAGTAAATCCTCTGAGCATGCCAGGAACCCAGCATATATTGCACTGAAACTTGGCTGTGACAGGAACCTTGCTTAGGGTGAAGCATCTACTACCAAGGCTGGCTTAGAGTTAATTCCAGACCATTCTGCGAGTTTGGATAGGAGAGAGGGACGACCATCTGGTTTATATGTAGTAGTGGTCTGTCAGGCAGTTTGTGCCTGACAATACCACAGTATTGGACAGTAAAAAATGTCAAAGATAAAGCCTTCTGCAGACTTCCCTCGCTGCCTCCAAGATTAGATCTGTTGGGGACACCCCTCTGCTTGGGAGAACTCATGGTGCTATCAACAGCCTCAACCCAGAGGAGGTGCACTGCTCTATCTAGTCCTATATTTTATGAATCCACACACTGCCTTTTAAAAATTCAATTGTTCTAAAAGCTTGCTTTTAAGCCTAATGGTCTGCAGAGCCTGGGAGGCACAGATCTGGCTGTAGGATGCAAGAATGGAAGAAAGTCCATCAGGTACACGGAGTACACTGTAGAAGGCCACCTCTCTCCTTGGCTGGTAGATAATATGGCAGATTAGCTCTGAGGAAATAAATGGTACCTCTTTGCTCTTCTTTTTCTTCTTCTTTTTCTCCTTAGAAGGTTGTTTATCTGTTGAAACAAAAAAAAAAAAACAAAACAAAACAACCCAACATTGTTTTTAATCAATTTAAACCATAAGAGATACAAATTTGCCCTGTTCCAATTTCTGAGAATAAAATGCTTCATCCTGGATCCACGTGCAAAGGCAATCCCAACACCTCAGGACAAACTGTGCCTCTTTAGAAACCAACATAGGCCCCAGCACTCACACCCTAACCTAACCATACACATCTAGTTTAATTATGAACATTATACTATCTGTATTATTCTGTGTTATGAACACTGATCTGGATGTTCACTGTACCACAGCTACTAAGAAACAAACATAGAGACCAGCTCTACAAACCGGTCCAAAGGTCAAATTGGGGACCAAATTATTATTTCCAGAACTGAAGAAGAGCTGCTGGGAACAATTTCCCTCTGATCACTAAATATTGAAAGGCAGATGGAAATCCTACCAGGCATGGTTTGTGCTTCTGTGAGTAGAGCTAGGAATGGAAGGACCATTCAGGACATGGTGTCAGCAGATGGGAGCACCCTGACAGGCTAGCACTCCTTGTTCAAACTGTGTGTGAAAATTGTATCACCACAAGGTCAAAGTGTCAGTGCTGCAGCCCTGCTCTGCAGGGGTGGCTATTTTCGTGGTATCATATGGGTCCCAGAGTCCATCACTGTCAAAACATTTATCCCAGGTTACTGTGACTGCCGAATGTCCACCACCTTTGCAAAAAACCTCTTTGAACAGTAGAGTATCTACTTGTCTGTTTCACAGGAGGCTTTGTAACTGCACCACGTTTCACATGTGGTACTTGACTGTCAATATTACCTACACACTCTTTTTTCCTCAGTTGATCTGTAAATACACCTCAGCCACGGAGAAGTCTAATTGCTGGTCACGCTCCAACTGACTGACTACCAATACTATGTTTTTATATTTATCCCAGAAAGAGGAGACAGGAGGAACCCACAGTGAATTATTAAAGATGCTAAACTGATGTTAAATTATTGACCTGGGCCTCTGAAGATGCACTTTTAGCTATTTCAAGCTGTGCTGTTCAGCAACTCATAGCAACAAGCCCATGAAGTCATTGAAGCCATTGACACCTTGCTTACACTTTTGTAACAGCTATTCAAAGAGATCTCTCTCTGGTGTTGCTTACAGCTTTTTCCCGCCTTAAGTATTTAACTTCCCATCTTTCGTGGTGACATCAGGGGCATATCTATAGGAAGTTGCTTTGCAGTAATGCCAAGACAGCAGAAATTATTTGCACGAGTAAGATCTGTTCCCTCAGGGGATGGGGTTAAAAAAAAAAAGCCTGAGGAATGTTTAGGTTGTGTTCAGAACCGCACCCCACCTTTCCTCAAAATAGAAGAGCAAATTGGCAGGGGATGTCAGAGCATTTTGCTCAAAGTTGATCCAAATTCTTGAGGGGGTGGATGCTGCAATGCTGAACACGACTTTCCAGGCATGCAAGGCTAAGCAGGAAGCCTTATACAGGAGCAGCTTGTGAAAGATGTGCTCCTGCTTCCAGCTGGGACAAAAATAATACATGGCTGATGACACGGAGAGCCAAGTTCCCCCACTCTCCATGGGGAAAAAATTAAAGAAAGTTATTTATGCTGTGCTAAACCACGTTAAAGACTCACACCGTGCACTGCATGAAGTTACAGGACACTTTATTTAGTGCAAATTGGTTTGCTTACACCCTGGAACCATTTTGGAAAAAACGCAGATGCCTGACAAACAAATCAGCAAGACTGGAAATAAGGTGTGACCTTTACCTTCCTCACTGCTCTCCTTGGGACCAGTTTCTTCCAAACCCAAACCAAAGAGATCTGAGTCATTTTTCAGTTTAAAGGAGTGGACTGTTGATTTCACAGGTTGGGGTGGCTTTGCCAACGAGGTATCGTCATCAGATATTTCAGAGAGATCTTCCCGGACTGGGAACTCATCCTAGAGACAAGAAAAGGCAGACAACACAGATATATCTTTCAACCAAAATCTCTAAGCATTTTGTACACAAAGATGTCAGATGCCAGCAGACAGGGAGAAGGGAAGGAAATGGCAGCTGAGCTGTTATTGCCTGGAAATCAATGCCTTAGAACTTATAAGCTCTATCTATTTCTTGCCTTGGTAAAACACCTCAGTAGCACTGGTACTGGAAAATGTGCTCTGATAACTTAACATTTGTGCCACCAAAATCAAATTCCTGATGTAAATGGATTAAGTGAGACCTTCAACTGTGTTAACAGCATCAGCCTCTAACTGCCCTGAAGAGGCAAACCTCTGTTTTGGGGAGAATCAAGTCTAATAGGCTGAAAACTCACCTCCAGACCTGACAGACAAAACCTTTTCACTCTGTAGCTCTGTGGAGTCTCGCATACTAGAGGCAACATGCAGCAAGGCCAAGGAAGAGATCTCTGTTTGCAGAGTAACTCCTTTCATCGAGTCAAAAGGGAATGTGCTCTCAGGGCAAATTTGCCCCTTCAATGTGGGCTAAAACCAAGGATGCTGCAGAGACTGGATATCACCCAAAAATCCCCTGTCTCTGCATGATGGGAATGGAAATTAAGTTTAATGATCTTCTGATACCTGTCAACTGATCCTCTTCAGAATTTGTTAACCACCCTTTCTTTATATCTCCCATACTGATCAAACACGGCCTCACTCTGCTGCTGATCTAGGCAATGCCTCCCTCCTCCTCACTCATAATGGTGGTGTTTTTACCACTTTGCCTAACCAGTAAACCTTGAATTTGAAAAGCATTCACATGTTGTGGGGCACCTGACACTGCTGCAATGGCAAGCTGCCTCACAAATCCCTCATCATTGCATGCTAAGAGAAGTAAACTTGTTCCAAATACTTTTGCCTTCATATTACAGTGACAAGGAAAGTAAGTACTGAAAATGTTAAATGAATGGAAAACTACTTAATAAACAGCATGACACATAGGCAAGGTCAAAGAAACTGGGACAACCATCCTTTCTGCAGGATTCTGGAATGATGCAAACACTTAAAACACCCCTGAACACCAGCTAACACAGACACCAGCAGTATCCCTGAACAGCAACTGCCCATCCCAAATCATGGTTAGCAGATTCTAGAGATTGCTCCGCTGGCTGTGAGCACAGATCACTGAAATCAGGGATATCTAAAGCCACACCAGCAAGTCCCCACGAGCCCAGAGAAGATACCTGGGTTCTCTCCATCTTTAATACATGCCAGGTGCAGAGGGGACTCCTGATGCACGGTGCCTTTGAGTAGGCACCTGCAGGCAGCACCGAGCAGCCGCCCACGTGCTGAACATCACAGAGACATTATAGCTAACCTGGCTTTAGGGGAAAGTCCTTCTCAGACAGATTTTCCTACTTCAGTAAGAAGCTTTGCCAAGCAATTTTTGTTACAGCCTTTTGATTGCTGGATTGTCTGTAGGCAGCCTTCTAGCATGCACACACCTCTACATGTCAAACTTCAGGTGAAAAACCATTAGCTTTGTATTTTATACTTTCCACTGCTTAGGACTTACTGAGAATAAGCAGCAAATTAAAATCTGTAAGCACAAACCTTGTTGCTGCGTGGCTTCAACAATCAGAACATTAGTGGGTTTATGCTTATATCAATCTCTTCAGGTTTCTTAGCACCTGACTTGCTGTGGCTGCTGCTGAGAGATGGAAGAGCAGATGAAAGCTCTGCTCAGTGAGATGCCTCAACACTTAAAGCTCAGCTTTGCAGAAGTCCACAGCGATTCATGCATGCTATTTACCATTTTCTTCTTCTGGCTGTCAGAATCCTCACTTTCAAAGTCTGGGTCATCCATAACAAATGAGAGCATCTGAGTAGCTATTGGTCCCTCTTGATCACTGTCAGACTCCTCAGGCTTTTCCTCTTTGACCACTTTCTGCTTGAGAGCATGTGCTTTGCTTTGGGAAGTGGTCTTTGGGGCCTGAACTGCTGCTGGGGTGGCAGCCACAGCAGCTGGCAGGCTAGTGTTGACCTTGCTGCTGCTGTTTCTTTCGGACCCAGAATGTGGAGGTAAACTGTCAGGAGGCTTCAGGTCAGTTGCTTTGGTCAAAATTGCTTCATTCTGTGGTTTCAGAGAATTTCTGGAAGACCTGAGAGGAAAGAAACAAGTTGTCAGAGGCTGTCCACCCCCATTCTGAGAAGCAAAGCACAACAACCAATTAATAGCTGAGCCTGCCTCACAGGCTGAAATGTGTATCTCAACAGAAGAGGTAGTTCATCCTAGGGGGGTGTGTGGTCAAACACATACCACTTAGAGGCTGAAGATAACCCTCGTGTCCCTGTGGATGCTGACACACAGGGGCCTGCACCATCAGGCCACGCCTGACTATCACCCACAGGATATATTATGTGGAGAACATGATCCAGTTCATCGTTCTCCAGCACAGGGTGTGGTGAATGACTTCTACTCCCTTCACCACTAGACATGACTCTGTCCTCCTCACACTGCTATGAACAGACGTTCAGGCACTCAGAGTCTCTTGTTCAAACCTGAGAAAAAGGCTGGGCCATTCCCAAGCAGAAATGTACCAGTGACCACAGGAGCACAGTGCTCAAAGGCATGCTGCCTAGGTGCGGTGCAGAAAACACTGTATAAAGCAGTCACACCTAAATTAAATACAGCCCCAACTTACAGTTGAAGTAACAGGCTGACAGAGACACTAAGATTTCTCAGAGGCAGCACAGAAGTCAGTGGCAGGACCGAGAAAAGGTCCAAGTTTGCCAGCACAACCCTACACTTGAAGACTGTGCTTCATACCTTTTTTTTTCCTGCTCGATATCAATGTCTTCATCAGGTATGAGTATAACTTTAGAGTCCTTCACCTCTTCCTCTTCTTCCTCCTCACTGGAGAGGGTGATGTTTTTGCTGGGCACCCGTTCTGGTGCCAGCATGGGTCTGCTGGGGATTTTGTCATCCAGATCCAGGTCATCTTGGAAACCAGCTACCATGGGGTTCCCCCCGGGTGCCTCTCCATCACTGCAAAATAGACAATCATCAGGCACAGCATGCTCAGCATGTGCTAGGACAGACATGCCTCCCCTCGGAAGCAGACTGTTGCTTGCCTGGGTTTTCCAGCCAACTTCAGGATCAACATCCCTCAGCCTGGAGCAGCTGCACTGTCAGCCTGCCCCATCCAGGCTGGACCTGTTCCCTGCAGGCTGCAGCAGTGGCACAAGCCCTGTACAAAATGGGCCACAGAAGGGTGTGTCACACAGGGGCTGCTGCTGCTCAAGCTGAAAAAATAAGTTGCTGGAAAAGCTGAGCCTCAGTGCTACAGAGCAGCTTGTTGCTCCAGCTCTATCAGAACATCTCTGGTCCAACATGCAAGGATCAGTCAATTAAACCGTGGGAACTGTCTGCCTTAATCCTCACATCATGTAATTAAACCTGATCATATACTGCCACTACTATGGGAATTCACTTGCAGCTATTAGTTTCCTGAAATTATTGCTATTTCTCTGGCGCTCCCTGAAGCAGGCAGCTACCCAGACACCATAGCCATGCTTTAGCAATCCCCAAATTAAATTAATTTAAGGACACTTTTAAAGCTAGGAGTCTCTCATACTCCCTGGATGTAACACAGTTATGTTTCCAGAGGCATCTTGATAAGAGAGCTTTGCAGCTGAAATTACCAGCTGAGGATTCTTGTATGAATGTCCCCAAGACTCAACAATTTTAGTACTTTCTGAAGGATTTTCTCATGTCAGGAATATAGATATTTTCCCCAGCCTTGGCTGATGAGCCTTTGCATCACCTTTCCTCCTTCTATTTGCTTTATCTGCAGAAGATACCCACCTCCTTCCTGATAATCTACCATATACAACAGCCACTGTCATTTTAATTACTCAATACAGATTGCACAAACAGAGCTTTCGTTTGATTTTAGGAATCACAAAACCCTAAAATCCTTAATCTGGAAGAAGGTGGTGTCCTTCTTCACTAGTACACAGTCAGCTCTGGAAGAGACAGTGCAAAATGGTGTGCTGATGGGATGGGAAATGCTGAGGACCTAACACAGTCTGGATGATTGTACACTCTGGCTTTTCTTATGGCTAATTACTGTAATTAGAAGTCTTTAAAACAAGTCAGTTTTAAAGCACTAATACACCTGCCAACAGATAATGGAGTTATTTGTGACATATGGGACACCACACTTATGACAACTGGTGCAGCACAGTGAAAGGGATTACAACCAATGCTTGTCTGGGTTAGAGTGCTAGGATCAGGGGTAGCATCCATTCCTTCTGTTTTTGGTGTGGATCCCTCTGCTTTCAGGACTCACAGCAAAGCTCTCAGCTAAGCAGAGACAGGCTGCTGAAGAGCCCCTTCATCAGTAAAACTGCTGTTCTCATATTGAGCCAGAAAGGAGGCACACAGCCATCCCACACAAAGGAGAAGAAAACTGGTGCCCAAAACAGCCTCCAAGGCTGGAGGAATTACAAGTGCGAGATTTCTGAGGTCTGCGAAGAATTGGCAGGGTTTCCTCCTGAAATGGGCTGAAAAAAAAATGGAGTTGCATCCTAGAAATGGCAGGATATTATTCTGAACTAGTGACATGGCATTTCTTTAACATGTCACTGCTCTATTAAGCACGTGGACTCTACAGAGATTGCTGCCACTGTCATTCTACCACACAGTATGCAAGACTTGCAGCCTTTAAAGCATTCCCAGTCTGAACAAAACATCCACATGTGTACACACACCCGCACAAAGTGGGTCATCTTCCTTTGCAGTGAATACACTGCCTCCATCTATAACTTCCACACAAATCACTGAGCGACAGCTCAAGAGCAAAGCAATGGAGTGAATATACGTCAGGAAAATCACTGCTGCAGTATAAACAAGGTCTGACAGTGCAAAATTAGTATCAGCTTGTGGTCCTGAGGTTCCAGCTGGAAGGAATTCAGAGCATGCAAAACCAAGCACATTGCACCACTCTCTCCAACACTTGACGTGCTGCCAAGCCTGCGTTGGTGTTGAGCCAACGTGTTTGCAGGCGCAGGTACCCACCAAGAATGACTACACTTGCTGAGGTCTGCGTCTGAGCTACTGATCAAAGAGCACGTTGGGGTTTCCTCAGTGAGTCCTCCGTTGTGTACACAGAGCAGCTGCTAGTGATGAAACAAATCCTGCTGCAACCTGAGCACATGCTCTCAAACCCAGATCAACCACGTTCCAGCAGCCCTGCCATGTGGCCAGTGGAGCCAGCCCCATGGGCAGCCAGCAGAATCCTCTTGCCACATCAGTTTTTGGGGCTAAAGAAATAAGAAAACCCCAAAGTCTAATAAAGCAGATAAGCTGATGGAATCGCACACTGCAGGATGAGCCTGCATGGTTATATTCTAGGAGGTGGGGGGTATTCTACTGTGAACCAGTCTCCCCTCAGCTTCTCTCAGCTTCACCGGTCTAATGCAGCTGGGTACCACTATATAAATAACAGATGCCACAAAAGCAAAAAAAAACAGTTCAAAGCCCTTCATATGTAAGGACAAGGAAATCTAATTGAAGTTTAAGATAAATGTCTAGTGATGCTGAGAGGACAGATCAGGAATACTGTTAGGTACAGCATAAACTCGCTTTCAGACACCTACAGTCCACCCATGGACCTAGGCCAGCCTGACCCAGGAGGAGGAAAGAGGGCAGCCTATCTGGAGCCAGATTAGCTCCTCCCGTGCAGTCACATACATGCTGGCTCAGGGCATCAGGCTAAAGAGCATCAAATTAAGTTCTGAGACGGCAAACTGGGAAATTGAACTGCCTTCCTAATTAACCGGTAAAGAAACTCATTTTGGGAGTTCTCTTTATTGCAAGCTCGAGAGCCATAATATTCCATTAAACAAAACCCAGGACTCCATTAATCTCCATAGATCTGTGCTGGGACTTAGGTATAGCAACAGCAACAGACATCAGTAAGTGCTGAAAGTCTCTGCAGCTGCCCGATCTTTGGGCAAGAGTAGCCTTGTTTCACAGGCATAAGCACATTCCTTACCGATAGCAGGCTTAAGAAAAAAAAGTGTTTTTTTCCTAATATTACTGCTCCGTGTCAACTCTTGTTCCATTGTTTAGAGATGTTATGGAGTAGAGAATGGGAGAAGTTCACATGACATCATTGCAGAAAAATCAAGAATTCCCTATGTCAACAAAATGGAAGAGAAATACAAGACTTTACAGCCTCTTTCTGAAGCTCAGAAAAGCAAAAACGTTCTTACAAATGGAAGTAAACACACCCCTGAGTTCAGGAAGCAGTGCAGTTACACGGGGTAACATCCTGCTTTCAACAATGAGAACAAGAACCTCCCCTCTTCCCCAAGGTGTTCCCTCTCTGTGAGAGAGCAGCTGGAGTGCATGGAGCTCCGCCTGGGAATGGATGCAGAGCCAACTGAGAGCTTATGGGCGAGGATTCAAGAGAGGACAGGTAAAGGTGACACTACAGTGGGTGTCTGCTGCAGGCTGCCTGACCAGGAAGAACAACTGGATCAGGCCTTCTACAAAAAGACAGGAGCAGCCTCATGTTCGCAGGCCTTGGTCCTCATGGACTCCAACCAAGCTGATATCTGCTGGAGGGACGAGACAGAAAGATGTAAGCAATCCAGGAGTGTCCTGTAGTGCACTGATGATAACTTCCTCCTCTGAGTGACAGAGGAGCCAATGAGGGGAGGTGCTGCTAGACCTCATACCCACAAAAAATCGGGGGCTTGCTGGGAAGGTGAAGGGCAAAGGCAGCCTTGGTGAAGTTCAGGATCCTGAGGGCAGGGAGGAGGGAAAAAGCATGCTGGACTTCAGGAGAGCAGACTTTAGCCTCTTCAAAGATTTGCCTGGAAGAGTCCTGTGAGATAAGGTTTTGGAGGGAAGAAGGGCTCAAGAAAGCTGGTTAATATTCAAGAATCACCTAGTCTGTAGTAGAATTTCTGACGGAGAATGGCCACGATATTTTGTTGCAAGGTTTGGACGATCCAGGCCTGAGATCAGACTGCTAACAGCACCTGTGTTATGAGGATGACCTTGAAGGGCTGTGTTGTGAGGAACTGTATCTGTTAATGAGGAATTTTCCCAGCTATGTATCTGGCTAAGCTAAGCACAAGTATGAAGCAAACTGCAAGATGCTTGCCTATCACAGTTTCCCTTTGGGCGTGTGATAAGTTGCTTATGACCAATAATCAAGGGGTATGGGGCGCGTGAACAGCGGGTGCTTGCTGTGCAAAGTACATAACCAAGAGATTCGGGCAATAGAGGGGGACGACATGTAGCCGCATCGGGGTGATTGTCGTTACTCGGGCCACTCTCCGTATTGGGACCCTCTTCATAGTCCAAGCTCAACAGAGGTCCATCCCAACATATAAGGGGTCCAGCAAAAACGCTAGGAGGTCTGTGTGGATGAACAAGGAGCTCCTGGACAAACTGAAACACAAAAAGGAAACATACAGGAGGTGGATAAAAGGACACATAACCTGTGAGAAGTACAGAAACATCTTTGAGCAACCTGATCTAGGGGAAGGTGTCCCTGCCCATGGCAGAGGGGGTTGGAACTCAATGATCTTTAAGGTTGGTTCAAACCCAAATCATTCTATGATCACCTGAAAATTTAGGGATGAAATCAGGAAAGCTGAAGCCCAAAGGGAATTGAATCTGGCCAGGGATGTCAAGGACAAGAAGGGCTTCTGTAAGTACATAGGTGGCAAAATGAAGACTAGGGAAAATGTGGGCACATTGCTCAATGAGAATGGGGACCTGGTTACGTATGCCAGGTAAAAGGCTAAAGTACTGAATGCCTTCTTTGCCTCAGTCTTTACTAGTAAGACTGGCCTTCAGGAAACCCAGGTCCTGGAGACCAGGGGGATAATGTGGAGCAAAGATGCACCCGTGGTAGAACAGGATCAGGTCAGGGATCCTGGACAAAGCAAAACTGGACATACACAAGTTCATGGGCCCTGATGGAATGCACCCATGAGTGCTGAAGGAGCTGGCAGATGTCATTGCGAGGCCACTCTTGATAATCTTTTGTCAATCATGGAGACTGGGAGAAGTGCCTGAAGACCTTCCTGAGGAGGAAGGCAAATGCCACTCCAATCTTCAAGAAGGGCAAGAAAAAGGACCCAGACAACTACAGTCTGGTCAGCCTCACTTCGATCCCTGGGAAGGTAAGGGAGCAGCCAATCTTGCAAACTATTTCCAGACACGTGAATGACAAGAAAAACATCAGGAACGGTCTGCATGGGTTTACCAAGGGCAAGTCATGCTTGATCAACTTGATAAAAGCCTATGATGTGATAACTAGCCTGGTAAGTGAGGGGCATACCTGGACTTCAGTAAGGTCTTTGATACCATCTCTCATAAGATCCTCACAGGGAAGACGTTGATGTACAGGCTGGACAAGCAGTAAGGTGGATTGAAAACCGGCTCAATGGCTGGGCGCAGAGGGTGGCAATCAGTGGCACAAAGTCTAGTTGGAGGTCAGTAACAGTGTTCCCCAGGGACCAACACAGGGCCCAGTCCTGTTTACCATCTTCATGAATGATCTGGATGATGGGGCAGGGTGTACCCTCAGCAAGGTGCAGATGACACCAAACTGGGAGGAGTGACTAATGTGCCAGAGGATTGGACTGCCACCCAGAGGGACCTCGTCAGGCTGGAGAAATAGGCTGATAGGAACCTCCCAAAGTTCAACAAGGAGAAGTGCAAAGTTCTGCACTTGGGGAGGAACAACCCCCTGCATCAATACATGCTGAAGGTCACCCAGCTGGAAAGCAGCTGGGCAAAAGAGGGCCTGGGGGTCCTGGTGGATGCCAAATTGAACGTAAGTCAGCAAGGTGCCCCTGCTGCAAAGAAGGCCAATGTTATG
This sequence comes from Tyto alba, assembly GCF_018691265.1. Classification (NCBI taxonomy): domain Eukaryota; kingdom Metazoa; phylum Chordata; class Aves; order Strigiformes; family Tytonidae; genus Tyto; species Tyto alba. The sequence goes on along the minus strand of NW_024881273.1, from coordinate 12,772,332 downwards.
GTGGGCTGCATTAAGCCAAGGGAGGTGATCCTTCCCCTCTGCTCAGCACTGGTGAGGCCATATCTGGAGTACTGTGTCCAGTTATGGGTGTTCCTCAGTACAAGAGAGACATGGGCATACTGGAGAGAGTCCAACGAAGGACCGCAAAGATGATTCAGTGATTGAAGTATCTCTCACATGGTGAAAGGCTCTCCCACATGAGAGCTGAGACTGCTTAACCTAGAGAAGAGAAGATTTGGGAGGACCTTTTAAATATACTGAAATACCTGAAGGAGGGTGCAAAAAAGGTGGAGCCAGGCTCTTTTCAGTGCTGCCCAATGACAGGACAAGAGGCAAGGGGCCCAAACTGAAACACAGGAGGTTCCCTTCGAACATCAGGAAACACTTTTTCCACTGTGAGGGTGACTGAGCACTGGCACAGGTTGTCAGAGACGTTGTGGATTCTCCATCCATGGAGATACTCAAAAACCATCTGGACACGTCCTGGGCGACTGCCTCTGGGTGGCCCTGGTTGAGCAGGAAGGTTGGCCCAGATGATCTCCAGAGATGCCTTCCAACTTCAGTCATTCTGTGATTCTGTGAATCTATCTCTGCTTCACACATGAAATGCACTCTGCACTAAGGCATTTTAACATGAGCTAACTACAAGACTTTTGCTTATAGACAGCAAGACAATTGCTTTTATTTGGGTAAGAGAAGTAACCACAAATTCTTAACACACAGCCCCTTCTTCTGCCACATCTTCAGTGGCTCAGAGTTTCCGTTTCAGAGTTTACACTTGGTTACAGCACACCCAGAAGAAATGCTGGCAAGCTGCATAAGCTTAACACTCCGGTATCTGCCTAAAAATGATCATGAGACCTGAATGCATCTCTCCAGTACGTTCTCAGGCTTTGTTCCTCATTCAGATGCAAGGGGAAAACATACTCCATTATTTAATTTTTTAAAAACAGTAAAATATCTGTTAGGTTTGAGTATTTTCATATAACTTCTGTGTTCTTTAGGTTGGAGATAAATTTCTACCACAGTAGATTTTGTTGTGACTACAACCTACTCACTGCAGTAGAGGCTGATTATTAGGGACAGTGCTTACAGAACTCTTAGATCGATCCTGGGCACCATGGGGTTGTAACTGGCATTCTGAAGGAAATCAATTATTGCAGGTCTATGTCTCTGAATCTCAGCACATCTGGTTTATTGTGGTAGGCTCTTGTTGGCAAGAAACAGAAGGCAAAATTGCCAGACCACTGAGAAAACTGTGTGAACTACAGTAAGAAACCAGAGCAAGTCATGGATGCCAAGCTGCAGAGAAATAATGAGCATCTGAATTTGCAGGGATGCACTGCAAGGTCTTCTATGGAAACAGAGCTGTTCTACCGCAGATGGTTACCACTGCCATCAAAGGATGTGAAAGCCCAAAGGTGTCTCTCTCTCTGCCCCCACCAGCTCATTTGCATTGGAAGGCTACCAAGACAGGACAGAGCACAGAAGGGCATCATAGCAGCCAAGAACATGACAATTCTACAACCAAGAAGCAAGGCTCTTGCACCACTGTTTGAGATGGTTGGCTTTTTGTATAGTTTAACACCTATTTGCTTCCCACGACTGACATTCTGGAGAATAAAAGCCTTTGCTAAATATCCAGCCTCCTACCCACAGAAAGAACTGCAGCTGAAGAGCTCTAAGGGCACCCCAGGACCTGGTCCTTCAGCAAACTCCAGGAAGGTCAGGTTTGGCTCTCCTGACATTTCCCTGTTAAACACAGAAAAATATTCCAGCTCAGCCACTGCCAAGAGCAAGACACTTTGTAGGTCAGCATGCTTCTAGCAACCACCACTTTTCTTTCTTTTCTTTGTTTTTTTGTTTTTTTTTTTTTTTTTAAATAAAACATCCACGTGTTCTACCATCACAAGGGATGATGATTCAGGCTGACCTGCATTAGACAGGCATTAAGCCTCACACATAGCACTGATTTAAAGTTGTTGTGGTTGAACTAGAGAACACTGAATCATGGCAAAGATATCAAAAGATGCAGAATCCACCATATTCACAGATGAGCTATGTCAACATTTAATTACTCTCCTGGTTAATCCAATGTTGATGACAAGAGGCAGCAGGCAAGAACTATCCTAAGCAGAAGGATGCAGAGACTGTGATCATGCTTAGGTTAGGTCACCTCTTAAGTGACAGTCTGCTTTCAGACAGTTTGTTGCACATCCTCTTGTCTGAGCAGCTCAGTATACAAAATCCCTTTTCCTTTTTTTTTTGGTTAAAAAACATCAAAGCCAGGAGAAGAAAAAAAAAAAATCTAGCCTACAGCATAAGCACAGCGCTCTGACATTTGGAAGACAGAATTATAAAATCACAGGATGGTTTGGCTTGGAAGGGACCTGTAAAGGTCATCTAGTCCAACCCCCCCTCCAGTGAGCAGGGACATCTTCAACTAGTTCAGGTTGCTCAGAGCCCCGTCCAGCCTGACCTTGAACGTTTCCAGGGATGGGGCATCAACCACCTCTTTGAGCAACTTCTTACAGTGTTTCACCACTCTCATCGTAAAAAATTTACTCCTTTTATCTAGTCTGAATTTATGCTCTTTTAGTTTAAAACCACTACCCCTTGTCCTATCACCACAGGCACTACTAAAAAGTCTGTCCCCACCTTTCTTATAAGCCCCCTTTAAGTACTGAAAAGCCACAATAAGTTCTCCCTGGAGCATTCTCTTCTCCAAGCTGAACAACCCCAACTCTCTTAGCCTGTCCTCTTAGGAGAGATGTTCCATCCCTCTGATCATCTTCACGGCCTCCTCTGGACCTGCTCCAACAGGTCCATGTCCTTCCTGTGCTGGGGACCCCAGAGCTGGACACAGGACTGCAGGTGGGGTCTCACCAGAGCAGAGTAGAAGGGCAGAATCTTTTCCCTTGACCTGCTGGTCACACTTCTCTTGATGTAGCTCAGGACATCATTGGCTTTCTGGGCTGCAAGTGCACACTACCAGCTCATGTCCTGTTTTTCATCCACCGGTAGCCCCAAGTCCTTCTCCGCAGGGCTGCTCTCAATCTCTTAATCTCCCAGCCTGTACTGACACTGGGAATTGCCCCGACCCATGTGCAGGACCTTGCACTTGGCCTTGTTGAACCTTGTGAGGTTCACATGGGGCCACTTCTCAAGCTTGTCCAGGTCCCTCTGGATGGCATCCCTTCCCTCAGGCACCACTCAGTTTGGTGTCATCTGCAAATCTGTGGAGGGTACACTCGATTCCACTGTCTATGCTGTTGATATTAAGATATTAAACAGTGCTGGTGCCAATATGGACCCCTGAGGGATACCACTCATCACTGATCTCCATCTGGACACGGAGCTGTTGATCACATTCTCTGGATGTGACCATCCAGCCAATTCCCTATCCACCAAACAGTTCATCCATCAAATCCATATCTCTCCAGTTTAGAGAGAAAATGCTAGGAAGGAACATTAGAAATGGACGGAGAAAAATAAATGCACCTCCTGAGACTCTTCTGGAATCTGCAGGCAAGCATGCAGTGACACTCCCAATGGAGCACAACCCTCTCCATCATTCCTTCCAGAATCCCATCGAGCCATGGAGTGTCTCCAGGCATCCTCCAACAAACACAAACCCCTTTATAATGCCTCAGGAATGGCAATACCAGGCCATAAAGGAGTCTGGCCATGCTTTGGGCCTCTGCAGTGGGAAAGTATTCATTAGGCAAAACATAATATCCCTGCAAAGTGCATTGTGTTCCAGAAGGAAAATATCTCAAATGTTTCAGCACATTTGGTCAGAAGGGAAATATCTTCCTGACCCAAAGCAACCCAAGTGGTTTAACACTGAGCCTGAAAGCAAGACAGCAAAACCAGGAAGCTGATAACTAGTTTTTACTGCTGTTCTTCATTACCAGGGAGTAGTATGTATCTTTAAATGAGAGACAGCAAATGCTACCACTGACTATACCACAGCCAGAAAGGCTTAGGGGCAGCTAATTGCTCTGCAGTCACTTTCTGAACAGTTGCAAAAGGTTGGCCAGGCCCAACTCATCATTCAGGCTGCACATCCAGATATGTCCCTGTCTCACTCTCCCTCCATGCTCCTTTCCTTACCTTTCGCTATCGACACGGTGTTTAGTCTGCAGTTTCCCCTTGTCCTTCTGTGGGGCTGGGTCTTCTAGAAAGCTGTGGTCCAGGCTGTCATCGGGAACAAAGTCCTCCACGCTCTGTACTTTTGCAGGGGCTTCAGGGTGGGGAGGAGGAGTGGCAGCAGCAGCAGCATCTGCATAAGCAACAGTAGTTGTAAAACACAAGGTTCACTACAAGCAAGACAGAAATTTGCTTTTTACAGATCTATCCTGCCCAAGGCCTGTTCAGCACAGAGAACTGACATGAAGTAGGACCTCCGCTACACAACCTGGGAAGAGGAAGGGTATGAACAGGATACTCAAACCAATCCAGAATCTTGCATGCAGGCATTCACAGACCACGCACGGCCACTGCAGTTTAAGATGCACCAGGCTGACCCAGGCTCTTAAATAGTCTGAAAAACTCTCTAGCATGGTAGCTGACTTGACTCTACAGCGAACGCTATGACTGACTATACCACAGCCAGATTTTATACCTATGCTGTGTGCACTACTCCTGTGTGATGTCCTTTCATTATTCTCTTACCTTTTCCAGACTGATCAGTTCATCCACTCACCTCCTCTTGCTTTTTCATCTGTAACTGTCAAAGGCAGAATTGTTCACACCATGCTTTTAGATGCCCTGTGTAACCAAAAGCTCAAAGCTGCTAATAGAGACTTGCTTTAATATAGCTTATATGTAGAGAAACCTTTACCCATCTTCAAGGTATCAGGATGAAATCTCATGAAATTAGCATAACCAAGAAGTCTAAAGCAATGAACCTTTTCAGAATTTGCAATATTCATCCTTTTTCTTCTGCCCAAACCGCACATATAGGGTCTTTTCTTATGGGTGAACAAGACTTGTATATTTTTTTCTAGATTTTGATCTACTAGCACAGCATTCAGATCACTTTTGCATATGAATAACACTATTACTAATGCCATAGAGTAGCGTTGGTGTAGGAAAAAAAAAGAATTATTATTGCAAGACTTCAAGGGAAAGCTTAAATAGCAGCTCCCATAAAAAACAAGCATTACTTTGTGACTGTGATTTTTTCAACTGCTTTCCAATTAGCTAGTCCCTAATTCCAGTAGAGGTGCAGACTCTTGGAATGCTACATAAACCTAGTAGCACTGACAGATCAGCTTTTCCTAGCTGTCTCTTGTAACCCTCCTAAAAAGCACCCTTGAGATACCAGGACTGCAGGCCACAAGCCTAAACCAGTTCTCAAGCTAAGTGATAGATTTAAAAAGAAAAAAAAAAAAAAACCCAAAGATTGTAACATTGTTAGTAGACCACTTATCTTTTTTTCTACATATCAATATGACAAAGGTTTTTTATTTGACAAGGGATTTCTAACATTTGCTTCTCTTTGTTTGTTTGTTTCTGGGTAGGAAGAATCATATGCAAACTGAAATGGGTGTACTGTGTCATACCTGGTAACAGATTCAGGATGCAGAACATTGTGTGCAGATCTAAAACTGAAAGATTTCAACATCTGAAACTGCAAACTGTTCCCAGCACCTCCTCCTTTCTTTCTGTGGGTGTCTCAAGAGTACTGTGCGCTCTAAGGATTGACAGTTTGAGAGGGAAGGTATTTCCAAAGGATGATTCAAACCATGTCATGCCAATGATTTTCAAGCAGTGCCAACTCTCCAGCTCCAGTTAGCTTTGCAAACAGAGTGAATGTGACAGGCAAAATTAGGGTCCAGATCAGTAAAATTACATGCCACAAAACCCTCGATGCCTCTGCCCTGCAACTTCATCCGGCAAGGGTTTGGACCAAATGCTGTACTACTCTGCTCCATCGTGTGCTAGCACTAAGGAAGCAGTCAAGGCAGGCTGACCTCCTCTCAGACCATCTCTGAAGGAGCACATCTCCCCAGAGGGGAATGTGCTGCAGAGCCTGGCCTTATGGATTCATTTCTGCCTGAATGACCTTTAAAACCAGCACTCTGCTGTTCTCCATTAACACACAGGAGTCCCTTCGAGCTGTCACACTTTTGTGAAGACAGTGCTTCAAATAGCTTCTCTAACAATTTTTCTTGCTATTGGAGAGGCATTTGTGCTCCTAGTAAGAAGTTGAAAGTTATTTTATTAACGTCTCCTGTGTGTTCAAGACCTTCCTCTTGAAGTGTGCTACAGCTACCACCTAGCTGGCTGGACACAGTCCCCATGCAAGCCCAGCACAGAGACAAACCAAAACACTGATCAGGAGAAAAACAGAGAGTGACAGCACACCTCTCCTTGGATGCACACTGCACACAGACAGGGCCTGTGGCCTTCATACACCTGGCTGCTTAGGGAAAAAATGAAAGGAAAACAGAGAAACGCTCACAGGTGACACCCTGCCTAGACACTGCACTCCAGCACCTACCTGGCTGGGGAGGAGAAGGGTCTGATGCAGGAGACATCCCAAACAGCCGTGAAATAATGCTGCGCTTCAGTGGGGGGACTGCAGCCAGAGGTGCTGGGGAGGCTGTAGCTGGTGGAGGTGCATGTGGCTGCTGGGCCTCGGGTGCAGGCACTGGTGAAAAAGATGGGGGTGGCTCAGGAGAGATGGTGGAGCTTGTGGAAAGCGGCTGAGGTGGCTGTGGGGTGCCAGGGCTGGAGCTGCCTGTTGATGTGGAGCTTGGAGGTACTATGGGTGACTGGGAGCCAGAGGAAGGGCTTTGCCCATTAGTTGTCAGTGGTGACGTGTGTCCTCGACTTCGGGCTTCCATCATTTCAAGGAAGCTGCAGGGAAAATAAATTGAAAATATAAAGAACAGAGAAAACACACTCAACAGAGCATGGAGCATGATGCTGGGCTGCTTTGGCTATGTGCTGAGCTAAGAGGGTATGGGTCTGCTTTTGTGATGCTGTGACTCCCTGGGCCACAATAAATCTGGTTCACCCATGTGAACGAAACTCACCCGATCTGCATCGAGGTGTGGAGAATCCCAACTTGTTTTGCACTGCAGGATGAAACCTACATTTGCAATGCTGCTGGGAACTCCCTGGATAGACAGACTATAACAACATACCAGGGCTTGAAACACAACCTTAAGTCAGTTCTTGGACATATGTCTCTAAGGGAGTAAGTGCTACAGGAACGACACATTTTTAGATTCAGCAGAAGAGGCCAGTGTTCAAGAAAACTCAAATGCTATAAAAACCCCTTCTTTCAGCCAAGAATGGATTTGAGAGGAGAATCCTTGAATGTCAAAAGAAAAGAGCTATCCAGAGGGCTCATGGAGGACTGACTGCAATTATCCTTCTCGCAATGTGCAGATACACAGACAGTCTCTCCCCCTGCACACACTCCCCCTCTGTGTGGGAGGCAGTGGAGCCAAGCAGCAGAAGCTCTGAAGCAACTTGTGCTCCTTGCTGGATTCCTCACCAGAAGAGCAATAAAGCCTCTACTGCTAGAGAAGGTGAAATGCTCTATCCTTTTCAAAAAAGAAACCAAGCCTGATTCTGCTGCAGCCTTCTCCTGCAGCCTGTTTAGTTAGCGTTTTTTTTCACAAGCTGTATGCAAAGAAACACTAACAGAAAGCCAGGCTTTTACTACGAAATGGTCTCAAAAGAAGATCTGCTACATGTCACACATCTGAGAGATATAAAGAGGACACCCGAAGTGAAGTATCACGTACAAAATTTAGTGTACATTACAGTCTTGCCTCTTATTTCATTAAGTCGAATGAACTTGTGCACAGGGGCTCTGGGTTCAAGTTCTTCTGCAAAACAGACAGACTCAGTTGTGCTCCAGGCAACAAGCATGTCAAAACAGAGACTCCTCTCCCATACAGAGCATGACCTTGTCCTTCAGGGACTTGAGCCAGACACCTTCACTGGAATGACTGCTAAGCAGAAAGCAAACAGCAGGGGCTAAAAGACTGTAACCCCAACTTGAGATATCATTTCCTATTTTAAGGAGCAACCTGATATATTTTTTAAGGAACAAACTAGTATACTTTGTAGCAGTGTCTGGAGCCTTAGAGAACAACATCCCCAGGAAGCTGTTACTTCAGTTGGAAAACCAGGAGTCCTTCCTAACTAAGAAACTGGCCAAAGTGGAGATAAAGGGTAGCACTAAAAAGCAGCATTAGCTAGGAGAGAAATCCTTGGTAGAGTTCCTCCAAGATTAGCCTTGAGATATATTTCAGCATTTCAGTGAAGTGGCACAGAGACCAGAGAAATGCTCCTGATGTTGCAAGTTGGAAGGCAGCATCAACAGACAGGACAGGGACAAGATACAGAAAGAACTGGATGATCCTGGATGACAGAAATTGGAAGAAATTAAACAGTACAAAGTAAATAGTCATCTGCTCAAAGGCTAGAAAGCAAGTGCTTTTGGTCCAAGTTCACCACATGAGAATGGCTAGGAACGGCTCGCCTCATTCCAGAAGACTGAACTAAAGGTTGCAGTTGCAACAATGCCTGGGAGAAGAGAATGAACCTGGTTGTTGCACAGCTGTCCACTCCTTATCCCCTGTGACCACTGTCGAGGCACCTAAATCAGTGCCACGCTGTGGTAGTCTCACTGATGCTTCCACCAGGATTTGGGGCAAGGTTTACGTGCTTACTCCCAACAGACTGGCTGCAACAAAACAAGCTCCTGGCAGAGCTGAGATCAGAGCGTGCGACAGACCATCCGTGCCAGCATCCTCCCTCCCAGGGGACTAGTAGCTGGGGTGAGCTGTGCGACAACACATTCCACTGAAAATGCTGCATGATTTGTCATGCACCAAAGAGAAAACATAAAGGAACTTAACTCTTGCACTGAACTCTGCGAGACTGGATCGGATTTGTTTGGAAGGTGCACAACGCATCACACACCCCACGACAGTGTATTTCCAATGCATCTCTGTCCCTACTCTGCAGAGCCAATAAAAGGCACATCACTCCTTTCTTGATGAGGGGATCACCATACATGCTATTCAGCATCCCTCAAAGCAGACTATGCAAGGCATCCGTGGTGAAGGAATGATAAGCCAAGGGTACTTGCAATTCAGCCCTTGTCCAACAAAGCAAATGCTCTGAATCCACAAAGCCATGTGATTTGCTACGGCTTGAAAAGCCACCCACGAGACCTGCCTGCATGGGACACACGCCTCTGCAGATCTACGCCAGGAGCACCAAGTGCTAAACTCTGTCATCCCTCCCCTCCAAACTTTGATTCAGGACTCCCAGCCAGCCAAAAGCAGGATGGCTGAATAGCTCTGCTTTGTGGTATTCATCCCTCCTTCTCCCAAGCCCTATTCAGGGTTAAAGACTCCTGCCTCCCAACTGTGAAGAGAGATTAATCCCAGCGGATCTACATGTACCGCTGTTCTTGTTTATAGCAACAGCAATCCTGGCTGGAAGGCCTGCAAGCTCGGTCACTGCCGCATCCAGCATTCAAGAGACTGATGCCAGTGCTGCTCGCTCTCCTGGCTGAGCTGAGCTCTCCGACCGCCTACATGAGCACCTAAATTACCAGTGCTACACAAAACCAAAACTGAACAACCTCTGAGTCTCTGATCAGGACGCTGGGTCCCACCATCAGGGCAATTAAGTGGACTCAGGTAGGATAAGATGACTGTACATTGAAGACTAAGGAACAAGGATCCTGTATGAGGTATATACAAAGTACATAGATAGTAATTTTAGGATACAGAATATGAAGCTCAAAGCTGGACCCAAAGCACAGGACACTCTTTACAATATCAGGGTATTTGAAGATTTACTGTACTTTGTACTACCAAAGCTGTCCATTTTGGAAACAACCTGCTTTGTTCTGGGCAAGTAGCCAGCTCCTGAGGGGGGGAGGGCTGCGACTGCCACCTGTTTCTCCTGCAGAAACACATGAATTTTAAGAGCTGGAGGGGAAAAATGCTGCATAACTGAAGTATAAAGAGTGTCATCCTTCCCTCCAGCTCAGCTAGTCTGGAAGGTGACACACATGCAAGCTTCTTCTGCACCTGTGCTCCTATGACTTGCTCACCTACATTATGTAAAGGGCATAAGAACAAGAGACAGCAAGTTATTTTTAGTAGAAAGATACCATGGTTATTTGGGAACAGCATGACACAGGCTCTTATCCCAGCAGAGCACCAAGGAGAGCTGTGGCACGTGTGCTTTGTGTCACCTTCCTCATCTCCAACCAGACACTTGGGCCAAGCTCTCTGCTGTGTGCCATGACACCAGGGAAATAAGGATGGTCTGATACCAGTTTTACATGGGCTGCACAAACCAGCTCTGCTGAGCTTTCATATTCCTATCTTCTTCCATGAAAGAGGTGGGTGGAAAACCAGCATACATCAAAATGCTGCCAGCAAGCTCTCAGTAGTTTCCAGGGTGGAGGTGTCTAAGCATCCTCCACACTTCAAAAATACTACATAATGCATGAATGCTTTTTCTCTGGTTTTACACACACTCTTCACAGGCATAAGCGTGGCTGTTTTGGGAACATACCACGCTATGTGTCTGTTTTTTCTCCTATTTCATACAATCTGGACACTGCATTCCTTGTTCTATCCCTTTTGTCAGTCCTTCGCAGAAGGACTCACTCAATCCTACTGTGGAACAAGCAGCTTCAAGTCCATACTAGGTGTAGTAGACCAGGTCCTATCAAAGCACAAGATGAACTCATGATGGGACCCGAGTACACTTGTTCAGTTGCGATAGAAGCAGCAAAAGTGCCATGGAAGTCCAGATGGGTTATCTGTCCTCACCCACGTGGGCTCCTTCTTTGCCTTTCAAACCTTCCATTTCAGACTTAGTAACAACTCCACATCCTCAAAACCCCTGAATAATTCACTGTCAGTGGGACCTGCTCATAAGATGAGACTTTCATGCAATTTTAAAGATGAACGAGTTCTACAGGAACAAAAATTCATCAGGGCCCGAGGTTACTGTTGCTCTGCTCCCAGAGGAAACAGAAAAAAGCACAAAAGGACTTGTTAGCCTCACAGTTTCTAAAACTGTCAGCGCTCATGTTCATTTACAATTCGAAGATGGAAGCAGCCTGAAGCTTTCTGGCTCCTGGTTCTTATGTGCAGTGATCAATTTTTTGTGTATTTCATGCAGCAAGAAAGGCTTTGGGTTATTTTCTTAATTGTGAAAATGAAGATTAATAGGCCATGTGACATCAATTTAACTGGGGTTATTAAAGGTTAGATTTCCACATGTTTGTTGGGGCTCATTAAAGGTACTGAACCTGATTCCCCCCTAAGCCCAGGTCGCTGAACCAACTGCCAAGCAGGGTTGAATCCTGCCACCCAGGTCTTGGGAGGGTACAGCTGCTCCCCAAGAGCTCCTCAGGTTTTCCACCTGACACAAAATGGATGCAGCAGGATAACTCCCCCTCCACAACATACAGGACACATCTCATGTTCTCCACTTCTCTAGCAAGATGAGTGATGATAGGCTTAGTGGCAATCAATTCTTAATGCTGCCGCACACAAAAAATATGACCTAGAGTCCCATCTACTACATGTTGGCTGCTGATCTGTCTGATAGCAACAGTGATCCACAGCAAGCAGAAATGATAAGGGTGGGACAGGGGGGAGCGAAAGCAAAAGTGGGTTTACTTTCCTAACTGGTAATTCAGCCTTTAGCCAGTGTGATTCCAGACCTGTACTTCAATATAGCTGAAGATACAAGAGAACAGCTCTAGGAGCAGGTCCTCCTGCCAGACAGTGCTGATGTTACTCAGCGTCATGGTCTTTGCAAAATTGTGAGCTGTGCTCAATGTAGAAAAAACAAACAAGCAAATAAAACCCAAAAACCCAGTCAATGACTTTGTAGTGAATAAAGCTGTCTAATGCAGGGACCATTATCTCCCAGAAGAGTCCTCAACAAGAGAGCACAAATACCTTTCTGCAGTCACTGGTCTGTCATCCATAGCATGAGAGGAAACAGCCTCAAGTTGCGCCAGGGAAGGTTTAGATTGGATATTAGGAAGAATTTCTTCACAAAAATGGTTGTCAAGCATTGGAACATGCTACCCAGGGAAGTGGCTGAGGTATTTAAATATATATACCTGGAGGTATTTAAAAGACATGTAGACGTGGCTGTAAGGGATATGGTTTAGCGGTGAACTTGGCCGTGTTAGGTTTATGGGTGGACTCAATAATGTTAGAAGTCTTTTCCAACTTAAATTACTGTATGATTCTATGATCTTCCCTACCTGGACAGTAGCACCAGGCTATCCAGGATGACCTGAAAATGCAGATGACAGCCGTATGGCACTGCTGGGAAATTACCCAGAAAGATTCACGTTGCATGGCAAACCTAGGACAGGTTCTGCTGCTGCAGAAGCTGTAGCTTGGATCATACAGTATCTCAGATAATCTGAAGTTCAACTGCTTTTAATATATTTTTACAAAGCCTGACTAACAGTTTGCTTAAAAGCTCTTAAACACAAGGAATAAATGATCTGAAAACTCATTTCTTACAAACAAGTCCTGTGAGGAAGCTGGATTTCATGTGCTTACAAATCAAATGATCAAACAGTGGTTTGTAGATTACAATTTCCTGAAGCGTCTCAAAAGTGAGTGTGAAGGAAGATAGGATTTCTCACAAAGAATAACCTAAGTATTCCTTTTGCCTAACTTATATCAATCTCTAGGGAAAAAAAAAAGTTAATTCAAAGAGATTTGATTACTTAACCTTTGAAATGAAATGTCTTCTGATATTAAAAAAAGAATAATACTGGAAAAAATGCAGCCAAACAGAAAAACTCATTAAAACCATACATTAAATCTGGTTCTTATTAACATTTGAAAATGTTTCCACCAGCAGCTTATTCTTGAAAAAAATGAATATGCAGAAAGAGCTTCCACAATTACCCCAAAACTATCTCTCCATGTGCACTAGTCCATGAGGCATACTGAATGTAAAAAGTTTTCCTTGTGATGGAAGATAAGTTGGGTACAATTAAAGATGGAAAAATTGAATAAATTAAGTACAAATTCAGAACACATTAAAAAAAAAGTCACTGCTGCTTGTTTAATAAAAATTTCAGGAACTCAGAAAGGTCTGAAATGTGTCTTTAGCAGCATTGAAAATGTAAAATCTGAGAAACCACAGGGAAAGTACCAGAGCAAGAGGTGTGGCAGGCAGAGAGACTAAACAAGGGGAAAGAGCTGGAAGCATCTAAATGTGTCTTATACAGGCAAAGCCCAGCCAGGGGCTGCCAAGGGATGGCTTACATAAGGTGGATGAGGAAGCGTTGTGTGCCACCTCGTGTTTTCTCTGGGATCCACATTTTGGAGCAATGACGTTTTGTCCTCAAGTACCCAGCTGCAGCAGGAGGCTGAGTTCTTGTCCTCTTTCTGTTCTCACCGATCCAAATTTAGCATCGGTCACTGTGACAGAGCAGCTACTAGACACGCACAGGGGTGAATGAAATGACTGAGATGTCCTAGCACTGTCACCTAGCCTCGCTCCATGGCCTGATTTTATGACAGGAGAGCAGGAATTGTGTTGGAGAAGATGCTGCAGCAGCCACACCATTGGCTGCAGCCCCAAGTGCCTGCAGACACCCTTGCTGCACAGGTCATGGTGACCAACAGCAGAACACTAAGAACTGTCTAAATTGAAGCAACCAACACAAGGGCTTCACATCTGCCAAGGGTCAACAATTCACACTGCACCAGCGCATATCCTGTATACATAAAGCACAATGCACCAGGTGCTCATTTTGACACCCACCGAAGTAAACATGATAGTCCCAAATTATGGGCATCTGACAAGCACAGATACAAGAACCTTCCCAAGCCCTAATAACGAGCACTGAAGATGTGCCAGAAAACTGCAAGCTCTAATTCCCACCACATACTGTTGTTGTGTCCACAGATTCTCTGTTCACCAGCCTAAACTGTGTACTAAGAATCGGAACTTTACCCAAACCTGAGTTTCCACCATATGAGTGTGGTTATTTCTTTAAATCAGGACTTTGGCTAAAGGACTCAGGCCCAAAGAGCTCCTGCAGGGATAGAAAATGAACATTGGAAGAATATACTTTTTAACTCTGGGGCTGAAGCAGCCCCTTTGCAAACTCACCTGTTTCAGAGGTGCCACTGAAACAAACAGGCTCTTTGTTTCTACATGGGGTGCAGAGAAAAACCTCAAAAATCCTAAAAACAGCACTCTATTTTCGTTGGTGTGATCAAAGTACTCAGGTATGACACAGCATGGCACTTTTCTTTTGGGATCAGTGGCTCAAGCCAGGAAGCATTCAGGGTTATTTTAAAGATCTTTCTATAAAAAAGCATTATTTTCTGAAAGCAAAGAACACTGGTCTCAGTACACAAACATAAATGTGTAGTAGCTGAAGCGAAAGCAGAAGTTGGCTGGCTGAATAAAAATGTCAGCTTATTTGCTAAACCAAAATCTTAGAGAAAAGTCTTGCTTTTAATATTTTAGCAATTCTTCTTCTGTCAGGTATCACGGCTAACATATTTCTTACGTCATGTTAAACCAATTATGCAGCCTAACAGTGCAATTAGCCACCTGCAGTGTAAGCCCTCCCCAGTACCTGAGCAGCAGTACTTTGCTACAGCGTGCTGTCCTGCAGAGCAGAAGGGCAGCTACTCTGCCCAGCTGGGTGGTGGGCATCTTCAGGTGCACACACCCCATCTCCTGGTATTCCTGTGCTTACAAGCTGGTTTGGAAAATGACAGCATGTGGACAAAATAGGTCAAATTTTTATCTGCCTTTGGAGTTTCTGCAGATGACTCAGGAGCTTCTACTGAGGTGATGCTAGCCACCACCAACTGCACCAAAAGCTTCTCTGAGCTTGCAAATGGCAAGAACTTGCATTTTGACTTCTTAGTACAGAGTGTCTACAGCAACATGGCCAAGTCTGGCCCTAGGATTCTGGATGCTACCACATTGCAAATGATACTTTTTAGTAATCACAGTATTTCGGCAAGGACACGTCCCCAGAAAGGTTAGTCTCTGGCATAGGAAGCACACCAGTATTACAAAATGGTGTATGGTGATGTAGTTACACTGGATGAGATGATCCAGTCTCATATCCACTGATGGAACCAGAAGGTCTTGTCATCCCACCTCTGCCAGCACCCTACTGCTGCTGCTTGCTTTAAGGTCTGGTGTTAAGCAGATGCTTTTCAGGTCGAGCCCAACTCAGATTAACCCAGTAGACACGGCAGAACATGGTTTTCTGCTGGACTTGTGAGCTGAATTGGCATATGTGAGGGTCTAGCAAATGCTAAAGCTGGTGTAAGGGTGAAAGGTGAGCAAGTAGCAAGATCTTCTGCTGGGAACAGCTCTGCCAACTCTTGGTTCTTTTAAGTATCTTCCCATTACTGATGCAGTATAAACAAAAATACTGGAAAACAGTCTGACAGCACAGTGCACACAGCTGAGTCCTTTGAGTAGCAACATCAAGGGAATATCTCAAGGCATGAGACTAACCAGTCCCTAAGGAAAGGAATGAGGTGAACACTCTGGAAACAGTACTGCTTTGTGTGTATATGGGGTATTTCAACACTCTCAAAGAAAAACACACTGACTACAGTTATAGAACTTGAAACTTGGGTCTGAAAAATGCTTGTCAAAATGGCTGTGCATGAATATTTCATAGTCATTGATTCCAACATCCAAATAAAGCTGCCTATAAAGAATCTTTTTCCAATTAATTCTGGGGTTAACTTTTCCGGTTTGCAGATCACTGCAATAAAGACCTTGCAATGGAAATTTACGGAACACATTTGTCAACAACATATGAATTTGAAGAAATTCCTGTTCACTGTGCTACTGGCTTTGCAGTGCTAAATCTGGCAAACGCGTATTTCAAGCAGCAAGTAAACAGACAGGGCACTGAACAAACACAAGGCAGCAGGAACTATCCTCTATTTCAAACCAGAAATGCACTGAGGAGTCTAGAAGTATTTAAACAGAACAAAATACAACAATGTGGTTGGTATTACGTTCTGCCTACAGTAGACACACAATACACAGGAATGCAATAGCCAGAAGAAGAGGAACCAACTTCTATGCTGAGCAGTAGAGATGGAAAATATCCCCTTTCAGCATTAGAGGCTGCAACATACTTATCTACAATCCCTTCAGCATGTGCTATCTCCAAGTGCTCAGCTCCACCTCTACTGCCCTCCCATAGATTATGTGCCTGTAGGAACCAGACCCTTTCATAGGGATCCCCAAGTGCATTCTTCATTTCAGGTGGTGCCACTTCGAAGTGACATTTTACAAGATCCAAAGAAACTCTAAATGTCACTCAGTGGTCCCAGCGGTCTGGCCACATGCCATAGCTGGGGCTGCCCAACATTCATGTGACACCTAGACTTCACCAAAACAGTTAGAAAAGATGGCTCAATGACATACAGTTCGTAGTTTTGATCTTCTGTCTCTTGCTGCACTGACAGCTCCTCCAAAGTTGCATCAATATCCAGCTGATTCGTCTCCAGCTGCCGTAGCAACGTCTCCCTCTGAAGAAAGGAAAACAAGCTGGGTCTGAGCAGGAAGGGTCATTGTAACAGATCTCTCTGTGCTCACAGGGTGCAGTGAGATCTTGTGTCACCACTCTACTCACAGCAATGCATTAAACAGGAGCTATGGTCCCTCTCACAGTGTTCAGTTTAAATATAGAAGCACAAAGGGAAGCTGAAGCACTAGCAGAAGTATGTCAATCCAGAAAGTCTGTGTGTAAGAAAGTAATTTGTTCTGCGAGCTATACTCAACCATAAGTCAATAAAGTGTGATTTTCAGACAGAGCATTGCCAGTTGCTTTTGGAGAACAGTATCCCCTCCTGCAGAGCACAGCTGTGCAACCTATTCATTGTGATCTTTTATTTTTCGCCATGCTAAAAAAGTCCCTCTGTGAGTAGGATCCAGCTGATGCAAAACCTCACAATAACTTTCTTTTTACTGTTATGGTAGATGAGTGAGCACAACCTGTCAACTCAGTAAAATTTCAAGAAGTCACTGCCCCTCTGCCTTCAGTTGCTGCCCCACAGATAGGGGACAGAGACTGCAGTCCATTTCAAATGTGCAATAAAATGAGTTGGCTTCACTAATGTAATGCAGAGTAGTTTAATTCAGTCCTTCCCTTTTCACATTTCCAACAGAATCCAAGCAAAAACCTCAGCTGAGGGGAAGTGCTGGCTTGAAAGGCTCAAAATCAATTGCAAATGGCTATAGGTCACTCTCCCTGATAGCCTGGATGGCAACAAGAAGGGATCAATAACCACACGCATTATGCTGAGACAGCTTGGGCATGGCCAGCTCCAAAGGCTCACCCGCGGCGGATCCAGCACCAGCCCCCTCACCCCTCTGCCCAGCAGACCTAGATCTGCGACAGCCCCAAGCTGCAGGGCTAACACAGCATCCATTTCTGCAGAAACGTGATTCAGGATGCCCTGGCCAAGACTGGAGCTGTCTGTGTTCGCTGCCCCGCTCCATGGCACAATGCCCGCGCCAGCGCCCCTGCCCCGCTGCTCAGACGCAGCCGGCTGTCGCGCAGTGGGGCACCTGCTTAAGCAAGGGGCACGCGAGTCAGTTTACAAATTCTGGAGTCAAATGTCACCATGATTGGTGCCCGAAAGCAGCAGTCCTCCCTCTCCCCCTGCCTACAGACTAGGTGGCACAGGAAGCAGGGCCCGCTTGTGCTCAGACACGTCCGAGAGCTCACGGCACTGCACAGTGCCAGTTGAAGTGGAGTCCACCAGTGCCACGGGCTGCCAAGCTGCTCCAACCCCCAGACAGGAGGAGACAGAAGAGAAACACCAGGTTTCCTCCAAACTACAAAGGTTTTTGCTTTTATAATGCCTTATCTTCAATGTACACTTAAGCTTTCTACTAGGACACATATTTTTGAAGTTTAGCGTCAATAACCATGGTGAATTTTTAATTCCATGTTTGACAACACATATGCTCACTGCAGAAAAATCCTATTAGAATAAAAAGCACAAAAGGAAATCTACTACATAATTTACATGACAAAATCCCTATGAGAAGGCAAACATTTGGATAAAGCAGTGGCATTCAGTATCCATGTGCATATACTATTGACAATGTAGTTTCATAGACATGACAACTTTGAAGCTATCAAGAAAGTGTACAGATTTAAAGAGCAAGTAATCAATCTGCCTTATATAAACCAGACCACACTACCCTGTCCAAGGGAGTAGTCCAGGCACTGCTTGAGCCCTCCATGGAGCAGGCTGATTTATATCAAATTCTACCATGACTGAAATCAGCAAGCAAGGCTTTAGTAATTTTCATTTTGTATTACAAGACAGGTGATTCACAGAAGTTGATAACCTTTAAAAATGCTAATTTACTGGAAGATACAGTCTTCCTTGAAATTGAAGAGCTTCTATGATCATTTAAGCTAATTTACTGCTTCCAAGGCATTTAGATTCTTCATTTTTACCTTTGCCATTGTGTTAAGAGCTTGAAGTGATCCAGATTTCCTTTGCTAGGTAATTTTTATTCAGCATATTCATAAGCTGTATGCAGATGGAAACTTGACTTCAATTAACATGTATACAAAGAATTATGAAGTCATTAGTTAACTCAAATTCCCTTTAATGTGGTATACAAACAAGAACATTTCAGTAAAACATGTTATACATATTTAAACTTCTACACTAAACAGAAGTACTAATGAAGATTTTAGAGTTCAAATGCTAGATTTTAAAGTTCAAGATTCAAGAAATTCAAGATTTTAGAAGTAATAGATTTCATCCTTTTATGTTATTCATCCAGTATAAGCACAAATGAGACAAAAGAGCAAGTTTTCTGCTTCTTCATCCTCAGTTTCCTAGGGTGAGTGAAATAAATGCTGAGCAAATTAGCTGAATAAACAGACAGAAGGGACACTGCTCTCCAATGCTTACCTTAGGCACTTAGATAATGGCTTTTATTAAACAAGTGGTTTGCCTTTCCTCATACTTTGGCATTAAGACATATACCAGAGTTTTATTTATTTCAATTTTCACAGGTAACAATAAATTAAGAACTTAGATTTAACTAAGAGATACTTGCATTTAATTTTGTAAAAATTAATCACTAATAACAAACCCCCAAACACTTAAAAATTAAGTTCTATTTTACCATGGTGGTATTAAAATATTAAAGAAACAGCTTATTTTTAGCAATGACCCAAAAGAAGGGGATAAATCATGTGCTACAGACCAGTGCTTTGGCTGAATGCCACTTTCAAGTGCTTCCTGGGAAAAGGCAATTTCAGCTGTCTGCAGAATTTTGTCTCCTTCCAGCGCAGCATGTGAAGGCCCCGTTGACCTGATCACATTTGCACATTATGTGGGCCACCAGCAATACCTAAATGCAGCTAAACTGCATTCTCAGGTTTGACAGTGCTTCCCCTGGAAAGGAACTGATAAATAATTGAAGAGCCTGGGCTGCTAGAGAGAATGTGCTCTACACTGGGGGTATGAATTTCAGCCACTGCTTTCTTCGTGAAAGATGCATGAATGTAAGCTGAACACAGAAATATGCAACTTAAACCCAGTGCACTGAACAGCAACTCCGCTAAAGGACAGCCTGGAATCTCACATACAGCTGAACAACTCTTCACCTTGAGAGCTGGGGGAGGCCAGGGTGAGGAACACAGAGAAACCTCAGAGGTCAACTGGGACCGATTAAATCCTATGTGCATGTAATACCTTGTAGCATTCATCTCCTTTAACCCTGCCTTGCTCCAAAGTATCAATGAAATGACTCCTTTCTGGAGCCTGTTACTGGTAAGCCTCTCTGAAGGTATAAGCAGAACCTTTAGGAATTCAGTCTAGCTGTGATTTTCCTACAGATTTTAACATCACGCTGCACTGGGCGTTAACCAGGCCCAGTGGGGCCAGCTCTGGCTCCCTGAGTCCTCAGGGCAAGACTCCCAACAGATCTTCAAGAGCAGCAAAATGCCCAGAGCCATCCACCAGCAGCTACTGTGGAGAAGCATGAAGCTTTTCCAATAAACCCATGGCACAAATGCAAGCAGCACTAGAAAAACTAAGTGCAGCACATCTCAGCTGAAGTTTGACATCAGGTAAAGTCCCAAAATCCCCATGAAAGCAACCAAAGGCCCCCAAATTTGCAGTGTCACTTGCCTTGGCACAGAATGGCAAGGCCAGTGATCTCCTGAACACCAGAGGGAAATGAAACAAGACATCTCCATATTGGATCTTATGCTGTGATTTTTATTAGAATGCACACAAAAGCACCTGCCTGCAATCCCTGTATGAGGACAGAACTGCAGAAATTAGTTTTGGCATTGCTGTTTTAAAGGGAAAAGCCAGGAAGCTACGATCTGACCACCCTCTCCTTGAATGGCAGGCACAGGACAAGCTCCTCAACTGACACCTTTTGTGTCAAGGTACAAAGAACAGAGCAAACATTTACAAGCAAGGTTTACATGTGCCCATCCAAACCTTTCCTTGCACATTTTGGGAACTAAACTGTAATGAGAAGTCTTTTCAGGTTTATTACTGCAGTGTTGAATTGCATTCCATGAAAAACACAGGAGTTGGGAGTCTAATTATGTGGCACCTGCACCTTTTGGACTACTCCCAGTGGCATCCTGAGCCCACTGAGCAGGAGAACAAATGTGTGCTGATCACCCCATTTCCCTCACCTCTCCTAAGCAATCATCACTGGAATCTCCAAACAACTAAATGTTGTATCAGATTTATTTTTTCTATTCCCCTAAAGACCATAATTTGTCCAAGAAGTTCTCTGGCTTTGGGGATGATTACTTTATCTAAGTGTCTGAACTGCTTTCAGTCCCAGATTAATAGGTCATGTTCACTTACACACCACAGATTTAAATGAAAGGTCCCCTAGACTCACATCCTAAAGCTGCTTCCAAGCAAACCTGACACTATGTATGCTTTGGTATTTCCTGCTTGTAACTATGGCTAGGGAAATCATTGCATACACTGATTATGAACAGTATCATTATGAGCAGCTTTCAGAAATAAATCTGGCAGGAAGGCTGTCTTTGTCTCTTATCAACACCTATTTGAGAAAAAAAGGAGAGATCTATAAACCGGACAAAAGTAACCTGGGAACTAATTATTCTCCATGATTTCCACAAGGCATCACTTTACCATGGGAGTCAAGGTTATAAAACCAAACATTTAACCAACACCATGATGGTACATTTCAATCTTCTTGAGCAGCAAGTTGGGTTTGTATCTCAGATTTCTGCAATTTCCTCCTTAAAAATGTATGGTTTGACTTGTTTTACTGTTTTGTTTTTTTTTTTTTACATTCGATTTTCTTATCCTGGTTCTTTCTGCTCTACAGCCCGAGGACATGGTATCATCCACTAATACATCCAAGCTTCTTCTGAACTAGCATTTCAGTGGGGCCTATTTGTATAAGAATACACATAATATTTCAATTACTGGTGAGAGATAATCAAGATCACCTGCCTGGTTTTTTCCATCTAGTAGAAAACAATGATACAACATCATATGTACCCCCAAAAAGCATATGGTGTTGACTCCAAAGGACCCCTGTATGACCCAGAAGGTCCTCTTCTACAGAACCACAGCTGAGAATTCCACCCTTCCGTGCCCATTCAGCCTTTGCCTTCCACTCAGTCCACCCAAGAAACTTCAATTATGAAGGAAATATGAGACTTGGATCTATGTGCACAGGATCCAAGCAGATCAGTTACCGTTGGGGCAAAGATTTTCAGCATACAATTGTCCCTGAACTGTCCAGTTCATGACCAAATCTCTTCTCATCTTAGTTTTAACTGAACAGAATTTAAATATAAAGTTTAATAAATGTGCGTATGTAACATTTTTGATTTGGTAACTACACTACTGGATGCAATTTTTTTGATAGTGTTATTCATTACCTTGGAGCCTTTCTCCAGAGGTAAGCATTTGCAAACACAGCAGAGAAGAGTCCTCTCACAAGCAGAGACACATTTAAGTCACAGGCACCGATGTACTAACATAATTTTGATATAACAACTCATGAAAACAAAAATCTACTCAGGATCCTTTAATAACAAATGAAACCCCAAATACCAAATTCCCACCTTAGAGACAGAGAAAATTAAATACATCCCAGCCACTCAGCACATTAGGGAAATACTTTCTTACCTGCAGCTGCAAGAAGGGGATGTTGAAGAACTTGTGTAGGTACTTGAGGCCAAAGCTGTTCTTCATGGAAGACTCAGCATAGCGAAAATATGAAGAGCCTGGAGGCCTGTCTCAACCAAATTGGTAGAGAGAAGAAAACTGTACAAAGGACATGGACTACATACACACAGAAGAGGCACTTGCTGAACTACATAAAAGGCATAATACTCATTTACAAGCCAAACCCTCAATCCCCAAATGTAGGCTAGCAGGTCATTCTGTTAGGGACCTGTTATTTTGTTTACAGACAAAATGCACACTTTATTCCTCCTGAAGAGTAGCAGAACATGGCTGTTGTGGTGTTGCAGTGTCATGTGGCTGCCAGACTGAGAAATACCATGTCAGGACACTGGGCCATTTGTTTGCTAAACTGGGGGTTTCACAGCTGTACAAGCTGTTCATTTCTCAGTAAAGGTTTTGTTTTAAAACCACAAACAGGCCTACATAAGTCACATATAGAGATGAACTTGTAAAGAAATTATTATATTATGGATCAGGCCTTAAAACTGATACCATTTCTGCATGCCTGACACAAGCATAAACAAGTAAGAGTCTAGGAAAATTAAAAAATGCCTTTAAAACATAAAACCACACAAAAAAGATACAATCTCCTGAAACCTGACCAACAAATAATATTTTATATTAAATAACAGACTACCTCAGATCTCTGCACAATGGATAATCTTGCCTGGCTGGTAAGGGAGGTGTGTGACTTGGCTGTGCCCAGTAAATGCTGTGTGGGGATGCTCTCAGAGGAAGAACAAGCAAGCCAGCTGCATTAGCTATCTCTCTTGTAGCAGAATTATTTGGAGTAGAGAACAGTTGTGTTGCAGGAAGAGGATTCTTTCACAAGAAAAGGACTATCCAGAAAGAAGATGACTCCTTGGGAAAATTAATTCTGAAAGGCACATGCTGACAGGCACTCACTGTTTCCAGGAATCTAGCTAACAATCTGCCCAGAACAGGCTCTGAGATCAAAGAGCCTTTGTGTAAACTGAAGCTGCTGCATGAGACACTCAGAGCTATGCAAGTCCAAAAGCTAGGAACAGGGTCAGAGGATGAACGTGATGTGCATCTAGAACAGGGCACCAATATGGTTATCTATGGTTGATGACAGAGTAGCTGAGGCCTGCCTCCCTGCCTGGTGACCACGATGCCACCTTACCGGTTTAGATTGTCGATGAGGTCCCGCACATCGCCAGGCAGAATGACCCGGTGCTCCCCCATGTCTCGGTAATTCCCAAGCACACACACTGGAACGTGGGTCGGCACTTTAGGAAGCTCCCTCAGAATATAGTTAAACGTCCTTCAACATAGGAGAGATAAAGGTAGATGAGTAGGAAACATTCTGTGAGCAGTTTCATGCACAAATCACAGGAAGAAGAAAAACCAATATTTTCCAAAATGCTTTCCCAGCTGTGGCTTCTTTGCCCCCCTCAGAGAAATACATTAACTGTAAATATGCCTGTATCATTCTTTATTCAAAAACTACTTGACAAGTTCAATGATCCACTTCCACCAGCAACCTCACATGTTGAGGAAATATTCCTCAGCAATATTTCCCTCAGTTCTACAAAATTGTGTGGGGTCAACAGAAGAAAAGGATGCCTCCCTTCAGCTGTCAACAGGCTCAATGACCCATCCCAAACCTGTAAAACACAAGCTTAAATATAAAGCAGGAGCTCTTACCACCTCCTCTTCTCACTCTGGCTTCCATATGTCTCTCACCATCCTCAGCAGATGTGCAAAATGAACAGTTCATTATTTCTGTACATTAATGCAGCGTAGGGCCTCTAAATAATCCTTACTAATACCAGTCTTCCTGAGAACTTCTCACTAGCGTTCCCCTTTCCCTTGTGTTCTGGAGAGCAGAGGTTTGTAACATGCCCAGCACACTTTTCACCTGTGACAGCACTAATTATCACGCCTCAGACAGCAGTATATCAGAAACTGCAATACACAACCCCACAGGGAGATTGTTTGTTTGAAACAAGCCTAGGAGGGGAGTATATTAAAAGACATGTCAGAAGATAAAGCTATTATTTTAAGGGATACATGCTTGCTTCAACTCATTAGGGTGGTTATCAGCTCCAGAGTCCATCTGGGAATCAAGAGGTCTAGAAGTCATTTGTTTTCACTACACAAGAGAGAATCACAAGGTGCATGCTGCTGAAGATGTCTTACCACTGTTTGGTGATGTCAAACATCATCACTACACCATTGCAATTTTTATAGACATCCAGGAATTCTGCATCCAGAGCCATTTCCGACTCTGCCTGAGGAAATAAAGGCAAAGAAGCTGTAAATAACTAGATTCAACTTCAGGCTTGTACAGAACACAACTGATACAGTAGTGAATAGGTGAATTTTCTAAAGTAACAGCCACTAAGAAGTATCTGTGGATTTCACATCATCATAATTTAAGCAAGATACCGGGTGGATCACAGCTTCCATTGCCCACAGGAGCAGGATGTGAAGCACCTGACAGTCTCTGAAAAAAACATGTCTGAGAGCCAATGCTAAAACCTACCCTGCCTCTTTCCCCTGTGCCCCCAAATCCTGCGTTGGCAAGATAACTCCATATAAACTACAGGATGGAAGACAGAGGACACAGCTCCCATTCCATCTCTTCGCCGACCCAAATACTGACTGTACTTCTAATGTTTCTGTTGTATAGAGCCAGGACATAGTTTCTACTGAGTTTCGCCCATGCAGGGCTGAAAGTATTTATTAGTACCTGATTCGCTTTTTATCATTTGGACTCTGCATGCTGCAAAGTACAGTACTGGTTACAACTAAACCTCTAAGGCTCCTGCTGCAACTTGGTGCCTATGGAACAACCATCACTCATTTCCCAGGAGTGGAAAATACACCTACATTTGCAAAGGAAGAAGCAGCTCTGATATCTGTTTTCAGAAAGGCTTCTTCCCATAGGAGAATATTTTTAAAGAAAATTCTCATAATCTGACCACACAGATTGAGCAGGACTGGCACCCTGGTGAAAGAGGTAACCACTGCCCTGACCCATCCCCAGAAGCAAGTGTTCAGCTCTCTGCAGATCAGTGACGCTGCCTTTCCCATCAATTTCAACAAAGTGGTTATGGAGTGAGTATCAGAACACCATCCAGGCACTGAGCCCTGAAAGGCACTGACACAGACGCAATAAAGCTCTTTAAGAGCTACAGCAGAGATCATGGGATCAAGGGCCTTTAAACGGAATTTTTCCAAAGGACATCTTTTAAAAGAAATACCGTGGAAGTGCACTGGCAGCCCAAATTTGGTTTGGGGAACATGGCAGCATGGTCTCCCATACAGCACTCTGTTCCACAGCAGAAGATCCAAAGAAAACACATGCATGCAAGAGCCTTGAGGAAGCCACTGTTTACTTTTACATGCTAGGTAGCACTTCTATTGCCCCTTCATTCTCTATATTTCAAAGGGTGTTAAAAGGCAATTGTTAACCCAGTTTTAAGGAGCAGCCAAACAGCATGGCATCAAGTGACTTCTTCAGGTCTTAAAAGAAGCCCATTACAAAAGGACTTCCTGCTACTGACCATGTGCAGACAGGTACAAAGCTACTGAGTAAACATCTGAGGCACAGTCATTCCCTAAAGACAGAATGGGAAACAACAGGAAAGTTGTGGTGAGAGCAGGAACAGGGATAAAATGCACAGGCAAAAAGAGTGAAGAGCATCAGGAATCATGTTGCCCCTTATCTGACTGCCAGGCTGGCCTTAAAGCAGATGCAAATATAAAACTTACTCTCCATGAACCAAAGGTGGAGTAGAGGCCTCCTGCTAAGAGGCAGACATCTGCATTCAAGGGGACTCACCTCCTGAGGGTCATTTTCCAGCTTCAAGCCATCTCCTCGTTTTTTGCATTTTCCTTAAAAAGAATTATAAAAAACAAAAACAAAACCACAGTGTTACACTGGGCAGAGAACTCCAGGATAGGTCTGGGCAGGACCACAGCATTTTGAACATGACCTTAAAGCAGATCCAACTTCTACTATAAGCAGGGGGAGTGAGGAGGGGTGGGACAGGCATGCCTTGCTGAAGAATACCAGCTACCTTGTTCAAGAATACCAGCTAGTTAAATTTAAAGATGAACATGAAGAAAGTCTGGGGTAGCTTAAATCATGCTCTTCATAGCATAAAGTCACAATGACTGAATAACACAGGGTTTGGTGCACTCCCTGACCACAAAGGGAAGCTGCTTTGTTGCACTAGTGTTGAAGAAGCCAAAGATGGGGGCTGCTATGTCTGAACTGCACAACCACATAGGCAGCCTTCCTGAGAGCTGCTATGATGTTGCTGTGCTACGTCGCTGACCTGAAGCAAGCAGTCTGGTAAATAAATGTCATCTCAGAGCCCATCAGGTGCTTTGGGCTGACTTGTGACCAGAAAAAAAGGAGTGGCAGGAGGCTATGAGAATTTAACAGCCAAAAGACATACAAAACTTATACAAGGGGAAATCCAAGCAAAATCAAATAAACTGTGGCAAGGCAGTTGTGGAGAAGTAAAGGAGAGACAGCCTACACGTGCATGAAAGGCCAGAGCCAGAGAATTGAGTCTGGTCATCACCCATGAAGGTGCAGAAAGGAAATCCTCCAGAGGCACCATCCAAAGCCACACACTCTAGAGACATGCACACAAAAATAAGCTAGAGGACATGTAAAACGCTGATTAAGCTCACAGGAAAGTACAAGAAACAACAGGCTAAACACTTGGTGAAGACACCAGAAAACCACTCTAGAGACTTGCTATGCAATCCCACAGCCACAACCCCATCTGGAGGAATCTACAGGTTTCTCTCCAACTCATCTGCTTCCTCTAAGGCACATGCCAAAATACAGCCCTTATAGTTGAAGGGCAAATCCCCTAAGACTGCTCCGTTTTCTTACAGCTTTAATAAGCACTGAGTAAGTTCATAAACTGACATTTTACAATATGACTGGCATTTAACTGAGCACCCCCACAAAAGGAGTCAGTGTTTTTAAACCTCAGGCTCGCTGAAAACTTTGTTACATCAGTTACACTGTAATCACATTTCCAAATCTTAAAGCCTGCAACCACAGTAGATGGAGAAGACAACACCATGTATCTGTACCTAGGAGTAGCAGAGTGGCAATCAGCTAACATTATTTTCTGGTGTAGATACTCAGCACCAAGGACTGCCAGGAATCTCAACATGCAAGAGTGAGGACATCTTCTTTCACCTTGTGCTAAAGAAGTGTAGTGTGAACGTACCACAGAAATTCTGTCCTTGCCTCACAGGTATTGTTTAAACTCTATCTATGTACAGCAGTTTCCAGAGTTTTATCAAATGATGAGAACTGCACAATGAATAACCCTGCAAAATGTGGAGTTATGTTTACAGATACCAAATATCTTCCAGATGTTACTGACAGCAGTTAAGAACTGTACTTCTGAATTAACTTTGTTCCGTATTTCCCTAGTCTAAATAATGATGAGTTAACTAAACTGTAATGGCAGAGACTTGAAATTCCTGCTCATAATTTCTAGAAATTCTCTGTCACTGACAACAGAATATGCTCGCAGATCACATGCATCTGCAAAAAAACCTCCCATTGACTCTTTAAATGACTCTGTGACACTGGAGACCAAAATAGCTTCCACCAACCATTCAACTTTGCTGATTACCATGGAGGACTACTTGTAAAACTCATGGTTCTGACAGATGCTGCATGTGAAACAAAGTGTTTAATTCTTTTTGCACACATGCCAAGGATAAATAGTTACAAAATACAGAGTTATCCCTAAAAGTTTTAATGCTGCAGGATACAGCAGGGGATTCCAGTCCCTACACCCTGATAGTGTGTCTGGTGGGTGCCTCTGTGCATTGCTGCAAAATGTTTGTCCCCCTCGTGGCATCTTACTGTTGAAATCTGAAAGTAGCAGAAATATTAATCCTGATCCTTCCCCATTTATGCAATGTGTTTCCCCAGAGGATCCAAGTATGCGCTCTGATTTTTCACAGCGCAACTGAAGGTGTGGGATGTCTAGGACATGAGTGCCTTTCCCACTTCAATTAAATTAATTTCAAGTCAGTGGCATTCATGTGGCTTCTCTGAATGTCAAAACATCATTATTTCTGCAGTTACTGCTAAATTATGCTTGGCATGACCTGAATTTCTAGGTATGAAAACAAAAGCCCAAGCAACCACAAATACTCTTCATAGTTCCTCCCATCCTGAGAAATCAAGGTGTTTTTCTAATCTAGACACATTTACAACCAATGTTTGAGTCTGAATATATGATTCACATGCCTTTCCCTGTTTATGGCTTTATGTGTATATCAAGAGAGATGAGTAATATTCTTACATGATGCTCATCACTGCTGTAAAGGAGGTCATCTATAAAGAAGTATCAGAGCTGAAAAGCGCATGTGTGTACATATTCATGCACAATGCCTATTTTTGGAACCAAAACTGTAGGATGAGCCAGATAAAGAGAAGATGTATGTAGTGAAAAGATGCAATTCAGCCTGTAAAGGCAAGTGCACAATGAAGATTGTGGTATTATATGAACGGGGTCCTGTGTTTAAGGTTGACCTGACACATAATCTAGGAACCTCAATTAGAAAGGAAGGGTCTTCATGTTGTGATTGCTCAGCTTCTTTACCTAGAGTGATGACTACTCCTTATTTACAGGCATAATAGCAACACTGAAATCAAATAACCTTGCAGCAGTGACCCGAAGTCTACAGAGCAGTTCTTACAGAACACCGTAAGACTAGGTTCGTGGCCAGCACCTGAGGGCCTCTGCACCTCTGTGCACCATCAGCTTTGTTGCAGGATAGCAAAGATTCAGCACAGCTTTCCAGCAAATGCTCTCCACAGTGTGAGGGAAATACTTCTGTGCACCATTCAAAAATACACATCTAGAATATTTGCATCCCCAGTATTATCTAACTTATGCCATCTGAAAATAGCAGAAATATTAATTCTGATCTTTCCTCCTCATTGCAGCACACTCTTGGGAGAGAAAGGGGCAAAAGCGCAGGCAGAGGAAAGGAATCTCCAATATGAGGAAAAGAGTTTATGTTATTTTGGGGGCAACAGAAAAAAATATTATTTGGTCCCTTCAGTTACTTTATGGGAGAAGATGAAGGAAACAAACCAGCAGAAGTTACAAGACAGGAGATTAGAACTGTTCTTGAATCACCTGCATTCAAGCAGCTTCTTTGCATTCAGGATCTGTTACAGCTTTATGACCTGCAGTAGTTACACAACTTGCTGCAAAGCCAGAAAGATGAGTCAGGACTGTGACTTTTGCTGAGAGATATTCTTCCTATGTTCTGTTAGTTCCAAGGGCAGCAAAGGAGACAGTATTTACTACACACACCACACAAAATTCAATACAATCCATAGCCGGGGGCAAGCTCTACTTGTTAAGATTTTAACAAATGTCATCATTATACAAATGAGCCCTGATCTCTGAGCAGGCCCAAGGAGAACACAGCAGGTGGCAGGGAAGTCCATACTCCAGTGAGTCTGCACATTAAAAAAAAAGAAATCCCAAAGAGTAAAGAAAAGGTAAGAGGAGCAGTACAGTCTATCCAGCTGCCATTTCCCCCTGCTTCAGCGCACTAACCAATCTCACAGGTTTTAAGCTTTCACAACAAATCTCCCCACACTTCCAAATTAACATCTGTATGCTAAACAAATGACATCAAGGCACCAGCCAGGCAAGGCCAACAGAGCTGCCTCTGGCATCCCTAAAACGGTCTGGAGGGAAAAATCAAAGCACAATGATGAACTAACCAGCATGGGGAGGCACACCGTTGGTAAGCATGAGGAGAAACACCACTTAGTAAAACCACATTTAACTTCAGTGCAAAAATGTACATTAAGTTTTTCAGGTGCAACTTGTTAAGTTTCCCCAAATCCTCCTGTGCACATTCACACTGAGACATGAAGAATGGCAGCACTGCATAGCAGAGAAGAGGCTGAAGCTGCTTTACAAGACTAAAGTTGAAAACTGCGGTTTATGGACACATCTTTTAAACTGTCTAGCTACATCCCCACTTCAGGCTTTCAATACATTATCAAACATCTTAATTTAAATAGTCTTAATTTTCTCTAACAAGGAACAATTCTTCCAAAATGGTAAAACACTGGAAAAAAAAATTTAGCCTGGAAAACAATGTATGTTGAAATGCATGTTCAGAACACGCATTTTTTGGCAGTTTCAAATCCAGCCTGATAAATGCAGCATTATCTTCAACTCTAAATATGCACACTAGCCAGGATCTGGTAGGAAAGGAAAAAGAGGAGGATCAAGTCTTATCAGCACTATGCTGCAGCAGCACTGGATAAGTCACTACTAAAACTCTACAGTCTAGATTAGTGTCACTCTCACCAAAAGCATCACGCAGGAGGATTTTTTGTCCTAAGCGTACAGAAGGAAGAAGAAAAATGTCATGAGATAACATTAAGATGAAAGTTAAATATGAGCAAGCTCTTAATGATTAATTTGCACATTATCATAAAGTTGCAGTTATCAAGAATCCACAATGCTATGGTATTAGGAAAGCACTTGACTCTTACATCATGATGATCTGAATTTTTACACTATACTGATAAAGTACATTTGATTACATAAAAATACATAACTGTGGTCCATGAGTAGGGATCTTAACGGAATGGGTTTTATTTCAGAAGAATATAAAGTAGAGAGAAGAGAGTCCCTGGAGATTTCTAACATGTCAGAAATGAAAGTAGTATCAGAAGAGCTGTTACCAACATCTGCACATATCAAATCTGATCTGTTTCGCCAAAAAAATAACAAGTCTCTAGTTGAGAAGATGACTCTGCTCAGAGAAGCTATTCAAAAAAATAAATGCTGGAACCATATGATTCCCAAATTAACTGTCTATCTATTCATACCAAAGTTGCAAGGCAGCAAGAAAACAGATGTTTTGCTCAGATTCCAGCCCTGCACATGTTATCTCAGGATCTGAAAGCCAAACTGCAATCAGACTGACTTCAGCAGTAACTCTGACCTAAGTAAGATTTTGTCTACACTGTGAAAACTGGGGTTTAAAAGAATAAAAAGATAAAGTGCCCAGGATTTTAAAGTTACTGGCTCAAGTTTAACCTAAAGGCTCCATTATGCATCTGAACTAGTGCTGCTGTCTTTCATTACCTTTTCTTCTTTACTATTTAAATACAATTTCGCTACCATGAAAAATTCCATTTTTCCCTTTCCCACTCCCTACTCTACTCATCTTCTTATTTTTCAGTGTTAATGCATGTGTAAGTTGCACAGGTGGTACAACAGAGGTAGCGCACATCAGATGCAGTTCTGCTGAGGAATGTGTGCCAGCACAGATGATTCTAGTCAAGGCTGTAGGAAAGGTAGCAGCAGCCAAACCTGAAAAGATTTTAAGTTTCAATGACTGCGATCAACAGATCTGACTGACAGAAACACACAAACAAGGAGCACAACCCGCAGAGCAAGAAATGCTCACTTGTAGAGCTGCTTTCCTGACCACACTTGCACTTTAAACCAGGAGTCTGGCTGGTACAAAACACCTCGTAAAAGCCAAACAGTATCTGGATTTGGGGCTACAGAATGGGCTATGAAGACTTACATGTGCACCTCAATCCCTTCTAGAAACAGAATCCACTGCATCCAGACTCTGCCTTCACATATGTTTTGGGGGTTTGTTTTTATTTTTCATAAAATAGAACTTTATACTCTGACAAAAATTCAAAACTAACGAAGAATTTATTTATACATCGTAATACTTTTCTTGGCTAAGCATTTAGAAACTATTTTGGATTAAATATATTTCATTTTCTGTCCTAAGTGAATTTAAGCAACTGGTTTCTCTTATCCTTCCCTCCTGCATACGTTATTCACTGCAGATAACCTTTTAGCAATTTAACAACAGCATTTTTTTTCAAAAACAGCTCGGCAAGAATTTTTACAAACAACAAAGAATTTAGTAGCTGTCTACACACATATGAAACTATAAAGGAGAAAAGATGAATGTTATAATAAAGTTCAGAGAATCTGAATACACTAAGCAGCAGACTATTTCATCATGGAGCACGTGAAACAACTGCTTCCGAATATTGGATTTGGTCTGAAGTTTGGCTTCCAAATAATGGGCTCCAGCATAGGAGACTCCTCCCTCCTTTATGTATTTTTTTCAGGAAGTAAAATACCTGCACTTGAAAAACATAAGCAGAGACGTTTTTCTAAACTAGAAGTAGGCAGGTATTTCTGAATTCCATATAAGTTTTCTCTTAAAATTGAGAAAGAACAATGAATCTCCATCAGAAAGGAATTTATAAACCTTACCTTTGTCAACTACATCCCAGACTTCAACCTTCACAATATCGTCAGTGGCTAAAAGCACAATAACACAGTGTTAGAAGAGGGTTTCAGTGAAATGACCAACACTCAATGCTCACCACAGAGAGCCTAACCCAAAGACAACATTGTCAAAGTAGCAGGTGAATATCAAAAGAAAGGTAATTCCTGAGTGAGTTAAAAGAAAACCCAAACATAACAAGAAGGCAGCCCACTGTTCAAGGTCCAAGTTGTACACCAAAACTGTGCTAGCTGAAGAACTTCTTGAAGACTCTTAGCCACATAAGTGATAGCTAGATTTCCTTGATGTTTTACATCAGACTTGAAGTATGTTATTTTGTATAGATTGTTTTCATAACATACAGAGGTTTTCATATTCTTTCAACAAAGATATAAATTTAATTTGGAGAATAAAGTCTGGTCTATAAGCAAGGCATACAACTGAAAAAAAGGAATATACACATTTAAGGAAGATAAATCAACCTTACTAATAGCTTCTTCATGTAAATGTGACAAACAGTACAGACTGTCCTGCAGCTACAGAAATCCATTATCTCTGCAAATTTCAAGTCACATTTTGTGCAAAGTAAGATACTACCAGAAATTTTGCCTCTTAATGAGCTGCAGCATCATTAAATGATAAGTAGTAACATGCATTTGAGTTGCTAAATTTGAAGCAAGACAAGCAAAATTCTAACTACATAGATACCACTGCTGGTTTTGACAACTAGCAGCTTAACTTTCAGATGTCATGAGGGATGGGCAGCTTTGGTTAGATGTTTCTACTGAATCCAAATAAGCAGTCCAATCTTCACAAAGTTGTTCCAATAAACAGGTGCTTTTTGGAAATGCTATATACAAAACAAAATCTTGTACTTGGAGCAGCAAAGAATATAAAGCAAGAGAAACATAAAGCAAAGAACATTAAGCAACAGAATAGGAGGATAATGTCTCAGAGTAGAAAATAATCTCATAGGATGTCATGAGAATTTAGCTAAGCATCACTGTCAATCCAGGAAACATTTCCTCTAAAGAATTCACTGTTGGCTTAACTTAAATGTTCCAAAATATTGTAAAGACAGATTATGAATAAAGGAAAGCTTTGATCCTCTACTTCTGGAGAAAGATCCATTTATGCATGAAGCAAAATCAGTCTCTGTTTTTCCTCACGCCAACTCCTGCTTATCTTCCACTTTGCCAGCAGGGCAGAGGGGCACTGGATGAACCAGAGACTCGGCCAGACTCAACCCAGCCAGCGCATCACAGGCTTATATGGGACTGAAAACACAACAGGCATGCAGCAGCCCGCAATACTAAAGCCTCTGCACAAACAGTTAAACTCCCCAAATTAGTTCTGTCCCTGAATATTTCTACAGACCATCAAGACAGGTATGGCTAAAGTTCAACCACTCCTCATCACTCATGTGCTTGGCACACAACTGTACTGCCAGCTACTCACACACAGGCACTGGCACAGCAGCGTGCTCTCCCTGTGACGTGGGCTGCTCGAGTCCATGGTCCGCTCAGGGTGAGTCATGAGCTTGCAGGTGCTGGGACACAGATCAGCTTGGGGAGGTCTGCCCTCAAATTCATACCCTGCAGTTGGGACTGGCAGTGCCACTGCTGTCCCTGAAGGACAAGGGGATGCACAGACCAGCAAAGTCAATCCTGTCACCTTTCAACAATCAAGACCTTCTGCAAAAGGACAGGAGATGTTTCCTTTCTCAGATGGCAAACTTTGCAGGGGCACAGGAGGAGTCCAGAGGGAAGCCTGTTCTTTTCAGCAGCACCGTGTGAAGCAGCACATTAACAAGGGGCTTCCACAGAGAAGCTGGAACCCCATTTCAGGAAAGTTATCCCTTGGGGTGACATGCAGTGCTCTCCTAGGAGGTCTCCTGGTACCCAGCACTGAGACTTTGCTCCTGAGTTCCAGAGGTCCCTCCTTACCCAACACCAAATGCACCCTCAGTTAAGATTTGTTCTCCTGCTGAGTGATTTCCACAGTACTGATATCCTGCTGAGCAGCAGCACTCCCAGGTAGCTGAGGAGTTGAACTATTTGACCCAGAAAGACCTGCTCTACACCCTTTTATCTGAGGGGAAGCACAGAATTTCAAAAAGAAAGTGACTGCATAAGATCTAAGAAAATCGTTGTTCCACATGGGTTTTTCTGCTGTTAGCACCAGTGCTCTTGCTAGCTCACAACCAGTAAGTTCTTCCTTTTCATCACCAGTTTCACTCCTGATTATCCTGAACACATACAGGATAATTACTGTACCCTGATGCTGTGCTGGCTTTGGTATGATTCATATACAGCAGCATTTCACCTTATTGGCTTTGGAAGGCATGTTGCAACACAGAGTGCCAATTCATCCTTTTAACTTTATAACTTGGATTAGTATAAAACATGGATCAAACCACTCAAAAAATCTCTATTCAGTCGCTATTTGGCTAGGTACTCTGTAGTCAGTGGCACATCAAGACATTGCTTTTCCAGAATATGATGGAGAGGTATGAGAAGACTCCGGTTGCAAGACAGCTCATTTAAAAATAAGAATCATTGCCTTATGGGTGGGTTCATCACCTGGAATTCACAGGCCCTCAGACATATTTACTCTCATTCAATTACATGATTAACTTCATATGCTTCGAATCACAAATCCTACAGAGCAGAGCAGCTCTGCCATTCCTCACACACATCTGTAAAGCATTCAAAGTATTTACCAATTTTATTTCAGACTCCCTTTCTGAGACTGACAAACATAGAATAAAATTTGTGACTAGCATAATCTAAAAAACTGTTCATTAAAGTCAGGAACGGTAACTCCTTACTTGGACACAAAAATTACAAATATCCATTACAGAGACAATTGGCACAGAAAAGTAAATCTCTTCAATCTGAGTAGGAAGAAAAAACTCAAATTTCTCTACCTTTATTAATTCCTCCAGTATAAAATTTCTGAAGATATGACAAGGTGGTATGTTCCACATCTAAAATGTAAATTTTCTAATACCAGGCAATGTAAGAACCCTTCAATATTTGACAGCGATTTAATTAATATCCATAAATATTTGCTGCCAACTACGTCATAATGTTTATTCAAGCTAGTGTGAGAGCATGATCACAGGAAAAACAAACTTTATTTTTCCTCTACGGATTAACTCAGCCAACAGGGTGGTAATTAGATCTGAGCCAATTTCTCAGTGCCCACATCACCCATCTTGGATGGAAAGTTTTCACAGCAGGAAACATACTTTACTACATCTTTTAAAAAGAGGGTTATTTTTTAAAAACAGGTTTTAAGAAGGTCAACAGAGAATTTCCTATACTGCTGGAAATTATTACTAAGAAAATAACACGGTGTTTTACAATGTGAAAGATACACAAACAAAAGGCACAATTTCATGTATAGCCTTCCAGATATTTAGACTAGCTTGGCAATGCTCCACCTTGAGAAAAGTCCATCACCATATGTACACATTGCTGTCAACTCTAACCAGCAAGCTCTACAGAAACATTATCACATGAATGTTAAAACTAAGCACTAGAAATAACAAGTACACCTGCAGTTACCAACATACAGCAAAATCCAGGCTCATGTGTAGCTGTTTTCTACCCCAGAATTGTATCTATGCTGAAAAAGCCAGTGCCTAAGCCTCAGCTCAGTAAAAGAACATACAGTCCCTAAAATACCCAGGAACACGAGATGACTGGATCTTTCTCCAAACACCTTTACGTATGTATACAAAAACCTGTATACATGCATTTTGTATACCTGTTCACTGACACAGAAACAATCAGGTATGAATTTGACTCTTAGAAATCAAATGTTAGACTCCCAGGCTATATTTACAAATAGCACTTGTATTACCTATGCTGATCAGAGAGGAAACTGAACTCTGCAAGTTTTTACATATGATATTGCAGAAAACCAAAGTTAACATTCAGCATAATATTTAGACTTAGATATCTAAGAAAGAGGTATTTAATTTCTTACTGTGATCGAAGTCTGTTTGGATTGAAGCATATAAGTTTGATTTTGGAGATAGTTTCCATCATCCAAACAGCTGATAAACTCTGTGTTCATACAACAATAACCAATGTGCTGATATTCTGAGAGGAAGAGGAATGTAGGGGAAGGATGCCACAGCTAAAATGCAACACACCAGAGGTTTTGGTGCAGATGGGGAACAACACTGCATGAACACCGGTGATCTGTCAATGTCTTAGTGTCCTGGTGTCAGCTGGGATAGAGCTAACTTTTTCTTCTTAGTAGCTAAAACAGTGCTGTGTTTTGCATTCAGTGTGGGATTTGGTATGAGAAGAATTTTGATAATGCACATATGTTTTCAGTTGTTGCTAAGAAATCAAGGACTCTTCAACTTCCCGTGCTCTGCTAGCGTGCAGGTACACAAGAAGGTGGGAGGGAGCACAGCCAGAGCAATGGACCCAAACTGGCCAGTGGAATATACCATATCATACAGCTTCATGCTCAGTATATAGGTGAGGGCTGACCAGGAAGCTCACTCTTGCTTCTGCAATTGAGGTTTCAGGATTCTCTCTTCTCTGGGATTGCTGGCTGGGAATGGGCTAGGCATCAGTCAGCGGGTTGTGAGCAGTCACATTGTGTATTACTCGTTTGTATTTTCCATTATTACTATTATTATCATTATTATTTTATTTTTACTTTATTTCAAGTATTACATTGCTTTTATCTCAACCTATGTATCTCCTTACCTTTAGCCCTCCAATTCCCTCCCCCATCCCTGGAGGTGAGGGAGGCTGAGCGAGCAGCTGCGTGGTGTTTGCCTGCCAGCTGGATTTAAACCACAACACTTGGGCCAGTTGATAGGCAGAATGTCAGGAAGAAGGTACCCAAAATAAAGATACTTTATGAGGAAATGTGGAAGCTAACAGGCAAACCTTTGCATCATGGTCACATGGAGAGTCCTTGTGAAAGAATCTGGAAACCTGTGACATCAGCCTTAGCTCAACATCAGAACCTGAGTAAGAGAAAACCGCTAGCTGCACTGAGCAAGGACAACCTGTTTCTTTCCCACACCCAAGGCAAACCACAACCATCCATCCTTATAAACCTATTCAACCTTTGTCAAGCAAGAAGCTGACTCAAGTGGAAGCCTGCCTTCCTAGGGACACAAGAGTCTCCAGAACTCTGGTTACCAGCCCCCTGTGAACGTACAAACAGCAGTATCTGCTTGCTCTCCTTGCGCTGAAGACTATGAAGGCAACAGACATTGAGAGCACTGTCCCAAGGCTGCCTGCTGGTGAACACACCCTGTGGCTCCGTGATCATTATCATGAGACTTGGGCATCATGGTATCACCCAGCAATACAAATTGTATTGGTGAATTAGACAAAGCACCCAATTTGGTGTTTACCAAAACTGCATGGAGTTTTTTTTCCAGCTGTGAGGAGGCAGAGAATACCTGATCCAACAAAAGGTCACAGTGGTGCAGATGGACAGTGTCTGATAATGGCAAACAAACTGCTGACCTTTTTTTTTTTTTTTAACATAAAATGAGTCTTAGAGAGTGAGTTCATACTGAATCAGGAGTTCAACCCACAAGGCTGTGATATTTTTGATCAGAAACCTGAAAGCTGGACTTAATGCACTGTTGAATCATAGCCTTATGCAATTTTAGTGCCTGCAGTATCTTCTCCAGGCAAGATCCACAGCGTTCATAGCCACTTTATACTGTCAGAGCAGATGAGGAAAATAAAAAAAAATTCACACCTCATTTCTCAGTCTCAAACAAGCACTTAAAAAAAGCTACTTCTGTGCTTCAGCAAGTCAGCCTAGAGTTATTAGCACCACAGTCATTTTTAAAACATTACCTTCACCAGTTACAGGACACTCTATATTTTAATCAGTAAGAAACTAGTTTGCATCATGCTATTCACTTCTATGCAACACATAACACTTAAAGCAGGGTTAGCCTCAGAGAGAGGTTTCTATAATAAGCCTAGTTTCATTAACAAGTGAAACATATATATTTCAAATATTTTTGATCACCTATTAAACAATTTCCTTGAATTGTGGCATCCAAATATCTATCCTTTAGCACTTATAACATATAGTTTCTCCGTAAAGTTATTAAAAACATGACAGAGAAACTCTGAATAATGAATTAAAATAACAAGAGCGATGAGAGACCATTTTATCTCCCAAGCAGACACAGAAGAAGCAAAGAAGCTGCAGTGGAATTTTTACCCTCAAGGCACTGTCACTCCCTCCACCCTCTTCCATCTTACTTTTATAATTCCAGTGGATGCTGGTGACTTGGATCTCCTGAGTCGGAATATATTCCTCAATAAATTTCTTTCCCTGCAGTCGGTGCCAGAGTGTGGTTTTCCCAGTGTTCCTGTCCCCTCGGATGACAATTTTCACTAGGAAAAAAAGCAAGTAGACAAATAAAGTTGATTAAAAACAAATCAAAGAATGCTGTGAAAAGCATGTTAACTTCCTGTAGGGATTATTCAGATGTAATTAGTTCTCCCATATTGCAAAGGCATGATGGGGTTTGTTAAAAAACACGAGCCTCAGTCATTAAAATTAGTGTTTATTCAGCTATTCACACTAGCTCAGCAGAAAGAACCAGCATCAAGATTGAATCTTCAGAACATGCACAACTTCAGCCAGCTAAGTCTCTGGTCCTTCCATCCTCCTGCCTTCTCTACCTCTACCTAGCCCTTACTCTCACTCTGCCATACCCTATTCCTTTGCTAGCCTTCTATGGCAGCCTTCTCCTTCAATTACCTCCTCAATTATTCCCATTTGTCCTTAAACACTTCCCATTCCTTCAGAAAACAGAATCATAGAATCATTTAGGTTGGAAAGGACCTTTAAGATCGAGTACAACCATTAACCTCACACTGCCAAGTCCACCACTAAACCTTGTCCCTAAGCACACATCTACACATCTTTTAAATACCTCCAGGGTGGTGATTCAACCACTCCCCTGGGCAGCTTGTTCCAATGCTTGACAACTCTTTCAGTGAAGAAATTTTTCCTAATATCCAATCTAAACCTCCACTAGCACAACTTGAGGCCATTTTCTCTTGTCCTAACTCTTGTCAGTTGGGAGAAGAGATCGACACCCACCTTTCTACAACCTCTTTTCAGGTAGTTGTAGAGATCGATCAGGTCTTCTCTCAGCCTCCTACTCACTTCCTACACCCAGTGGCCCACTGAAAGCTCAAAGACCAGCTCTCAGCTGAGCCAACCAGGCAGAGTCCTGCATACAGAGGTGCTGCTCCCTACATTCCACAGGGGTGTGACTCTGAATCCCAGCACTGGTGAAACTGTTCTTCTGGGATGATGCTGGGAGAGCTGAGAGGCAGCTTCTGGCAAACACCACTGCAGAGTTAAGCTGTCATCGCTCTCAGCTATTCCCAACTTTCTTGCACTGGGGTAGCATCCTCTTTTCCAAGGGAAGCAGAACAAGACTGTGTATTGTTCTTCAGCTGCTCCAGCTCACAGCCCTGATGGTGTCTGGTGAGGAGGCAATCCCTGACAGGGACAAGAGGCAAGGTAGTTTACATTCACAGGGGTCTAACTTAAATTTCCCCCAATAAATTCACCAAACTGCCTCTGTTGATGGCCACAGTTTGATTCAAATTAAATTAAAATCAGTTTATCTTACACACATTAGAAACAAGCTAAACTGAACCAAAATAAGCATGCCCCTTTGGGGACAAACTCAGTTAAATAACAGTGAAATAAAACCAAGAGAAACTGAATCTCCATGGATCCTCTATGTGTCAGAGGGACAGACTACCACAGGAGCCAGCCCTTAGCTGGTTTTAGGTGCAGGTACACTGTTGACACTCAGCAAAGGCATTCTCAGAAATTGCATCCTCAGGTAAAGGCACAACAGCTCCACTCCCACCGCCTGGCCTCACACCCGGCTGCTGAGGCCACTCAGCTGATCTACCACCATGTGCCTGTGCTTGTGCACACATGCTTGTACCTGCAGCAACGAAAGTCAGTCAATGCAGAAACTCATTCAAACCCTTCCAAGGAAAGGAAGTGTCCAAAATATCATAAACTGTACATAACCTGGCAAAGTAACTTCCGTAGCAATTAAAATCATGAACTTTCCAGAGTCGACCCTAATGTTATCTTGTTCTTTCTAAAAAAAGTATGCTGCTTTCTAAATTTTCTGTTACATTATGGATTTTTTTTTTAAAACTACCATTCTTGTTTCAAGTGGCAACCACAAGGCTATTGGGAAACATAAGCTGACTTGAACAGAATTTTTGTGCTTGCATTTT
The DNA here is from genome assembly GCF_018691265.1 of Tyto alba. NCBI lineage: Eukaryota > Metazoa > Chordata > Aves > Strigiformes > Tytonidae > Tyto > Tyto alba. The sequence continues at coordinate 12,731,426 of NW_024881273.1, read as the reverse complement.
GAATAGGAGCTATTATCCCCTAGAAAATGGGCCACTCAGAGACATCTAATGGCAGATTCAGGTGATTAGCTTTAGATTGTGCATCATCATTTGGGCAAGGAAATATGAGACTGATGGATGCTTTTTGTTGCAACTCGGGAGATACTACAGGCATTTCAGAGAAAAGTTTAAGAGGTAAACTTTAAGGTAAAACATATACAGAGTCTGTGGAGGAGTTTTGTCTGGTGAAATTTTGTGCTGCAGTTCCACTTTTGTTGGTGCACACTGAGAGGTACTGCTGTTTATTCTTTTACAAAGCTGCTTATTAAAATAGCAAAAGGATAATAAAAGCAAAAATGAACATAGCATTTGTAGGCTGACTTCACTTATAGGTCCCAGAGCATCTCTGCAGAGACAACAAACCATTTCCTGCATTTCCTGTTGCCCTGTGTGTGATTGTTTCCTACTTACAGATGGTGAAACAATCAATGGAGGATTCCTTCGATTTTTCTGAATTAATGCAGCACATCCATGGCATAGGCAGAATGAGATTCCATTTGTTCCCTTTAACACCCAAGCCTTTCTAAATGCTCTCACTGCCTACGTTGGACAGCCATTCTAAAATTCATATTCCCCTACAAAGTACAGCATGAGATACCAAAAGAGTGAGTTTTAAGGTACAATTAGGCCCTTCCTTAAATAGGTATGCTGATCTCAAGGTGCACTTTCAGGATCACTCCCAGATAACTTGACTGCGAGCTCTCCCCAGAAAGGGCAATCTTACCTTCCCCAGGACTTTCCAAGTGCCAATAGCATTATTTATGCAGCCACAGATTGAGATGGATCAGGGAACTGAACTGGCTGAAAACTAACCCTGAAATTATTCATTTTCAGTTTTCTTCTCTTGCTCAAGTGCCCAGCTGCATGAGCAGTAGGAGCAGCACACTGGAGGCAGAGCTAGAGTGGCAAGGAGATCACCCCCATCCCTGAGAAGCTCACTTTTAGATCAGCGTAGGGCGCGTGTGGCACCACATGCTCAGTTTGAACAGGTCCAACGGCCCTTTCCAGTTTCAGCACTCTTCATGTTAGGATCTCTTTCCTCCTACATAGTGCATGAGTTTTCACTGACTTTTTTCCTGAAGAAAGAAAAAGTCTTTAAAAACAGAACAGGAAGAAGGCAGGTGATGTAAATCATTTTTAGCAAAACAAAATCTGTATTTGGGACTTTGGCTGGGGCAGGTCTACTCAATGACAGGCATCTGCAAGACAGCAAGAGCTCCGGGCACAACAAGGCAGCTACATGGGCTGTGTACGAATGTGGAAAGAGGACCAGTAATTATGTGTGAGGTTAGTACTGTTACCTACAGGGCGGCAACAATTGCTGCCTTATTTTAAGTTAAATCAGTACTTACTGCAAATAGGCATAGTTTTGAAGCAAAGACAGGAGATTTATCAGTGGGAAAAAGGCTAGGGATGGGGAATATATCAAGATGTGAGGAAAAATATAAACAAATCACTTTATTCATATTGTCAGGAAAAATAGAGGAATTTCCATTCTCCAGATGGGGAAGTGGAAGCAGAGCAGTGAAGATACAGGCCCAGAGAGTAGGTCTCTGACCAACTCAGAACTAGAAATCAGGAATTCCCAGCTCTGAGAATACTCCTCCAGGACACTGCAGCAACTAAGGATCTCAGACCCAACAGCAAAGATCCCCAGACTCCTCTGCTAATAATCCCTATATGAAGGGTCATAACATTGCCCTCATTAAGGTCTTTGGGACTGCGACTACAACGCTGCAATTCAAATGCTTTAAGCTGGTTCCGCTGCCAAAAGGAGCACACCTGATCTGCAGACACCCCCAAGCACATTTCCCAGGGGGAACAGGCCAGACAGCAGCCAAAGTAGGTTTGCCATATGTTGCACAAACGGCTGCGTCAGCTGTAGGAGAAAACAAGAGAAGATGGGAAGCAGCAGGACAAGGGGAAGCCTTTCTTTCGGGAGTAGTACTGAATGAAAATACTTCACGAAACTACCGTCAGAGTCTAGACTACTCTAAAACAACACAGAAGAAGTAAGGACTATAATGCTTACCAAAAGCATACACTGATGAAGTTTAGTCTTTTAAAGGACATTTTAGGCAGAAAAGTCATAAGGGGAGGGGCTGGGGGCAATTCTTGGAGCTACTGACTTTGGTATTTCAGCACTGGTCACGGCAGGCCTGCAGCACACCAGGAGAGCTGCCCGTGCTCCAGGCACACACAGCGGTGGGGTTTGTCAGGGGCACACTGGACACAGCGTTAAGAATAAAGGCCTGAGCAGAAGGCGTACCATGTCCTGAGGAACAGCATGGATGGACCTGAACCCATAGCACTTCCATGTCTTTCCCTCCTGTCACTAATGATCAATGGATAACTCCTAGGGATTCCTCTTGTCAGTGTAACCCACCCAGAACTGTTAATTTCACCCTTGTTTGCCAATCACTGCCTTACATAAACTCTCACATTTGAGTAACCTGGTACTGGTACTTCCTTCTGTAATTTGCCTCGTAATTTGTTTAAACAAGTATCACTGCCAAAGGAATGAGATCCACCTCAGGCTCTCTCCACTGAGACTACTCGCTCTGGCCCGTGCTACCCTCCCTGGTAGATGATGCAGCAGACCTGATCCAAGTTCAGGCTACCCTAAGCATGAAAAAAAGAGCAAGTTTTTACAAAGATTGGTTCCCCATACTTGGAACCATGATCTCACTTAAACATCCAAGCCATTACATACATGGTACAGACCCACATAATTTTTATCTCTGTACCTTCTATAGTGCCTGGGAAACTCAGGTGGTATTTGGGCCATGGTATGTAAAACACAGGGGCCCCATGTGGATGATAAAGAGAGCAAATATGGAGTGTGTGTGCAGTATGAAAATGCTTTTGTTTTGAAACAGGTATCTCATGCAGAGGAAGTGACTGCTGCCGAAAGCTAATACTGGCTTTTGCTCTCATCATTTCACTAGAAATCTAAACCTACCCACCCTGCAGTACTCTTCCTTTTGAAAACTGAGTGGGAGAGGACCGTCAAAACAAATCATTCTGGTTCAACTTAGAAGTGCATACTATCCAGTGTTTGTAATCCTCAGTGTCATTAAAACACCACACAATCTTCAGTATCACCTCAAACTGAGGGACTGTCCAGTTACAGAATGTACTTGACAGCCAGGAAGGCTGGCACAGCATGACCTGTCCCAAGTCCCGCAGTGAGGCACCAAGAGCCAGTTGACAAGGCCCATGTCCTGGCCATTTGCTGCCCACTTTATCAGCAAGCAACCCAAGATATTCTTGGCACACTAGATATATTTCTGGGAAGGAAACAAGCTTCAGCTGATGATCAGTAACGGTCTATGAAAGCAAGGAAACGTTTCAGTAAAATCTACCATCACAGCACCCTTTGGTTTAAGTTTAAGCAACTCCAGAGGAAGGGATGGATTTTCAAGATCTGTGTGTGTTAATGGTGACTACAAAACACATTTTGCATGCCTCTGCTTAATGTCATGTATTTGCGAAGAAAGAAGCTTTAGCAATGCACAGGATGTGCAGCTCTGCCCTTCCTGAGCAATGGCCCTTGTAATGACATTGCTTCACAGCCCACCTTCAACTGAGACCACCTCACCATGCTGGAACCTATCCCATCTATCCGGTGCCATAGCTACGTAGGGTATTTCAAAGCCCTTTTGTAAGCCTGCCTGTGTCTCCTATAAATATTACATAACGGCGATCCTGGGAAGATTGCTATGGAGATTGGAAAGCTTCCCTTAAGGCAGTGACAGAAAGCTGCAGTGTTATTCCAGATATGAAAGCGGTAACTAGAACAGAAATCCTGGTAAGACAGAGCACAAATGAGAAAGCTTTCCCAAGGCTTTTGGTAACAAGACAAAGAGCAGCAAAGCTACAGTTGATAGCTCAGCTGTCGGCATTTCTGGCCTTGCTGTATTAATGGCAAGCAGGTACACATCCATGCAGGTTCATTGACAATGCAGTTAGTCAACACATAACAAAGAGCTGGCCCCCTCGACTGCTGTGCCAGCAGGATGCAGCTGATCCGTACTGTCCGCAGCACAAACATTCGCTGTCTGAAAAGTCAACTCCTTTCTCTTACATTATTCACAAGCCAGTATTAGCTACCTGATCTCACACATGTACCAGTGAAGCATGTGGATGTGTTCTGGCCTGTGGGCTGCACGAAGCCTCTGCACAGATCAACAGCCTTTCACTAGCACATCTCCAGGTACGTGTCTAACAATGCAGTGTTGTATTCCAAGGCACAATAGTTTCATCCTCACTCCCTGCCTTTCACTGGAAATCAAGTCTCTTAACAGTAACATTGTGCTTATGTTTACATTCATGACTGCTTGCTAAGACACTAATTTTCTAAATTAAGCACTACTGGTATATCTAACAGATGTGCTACGGATAAAGGCACAAAATGCTCTCCCTAGTAAAGCAGAGAGCTTCAAAACATATCAGTTCAAAAGCACAGTCAATAGTGATAACACTAACAAAGCTAAAAAAGCACCAAAACCCAAAGTGCTAACCTCTCCCTTCATGTTCTGTTTCAGATTAAGAACCAACATAAGCTCTATTCCTCCAACACGTGTGTCTTTACAGAAATTATTCAGTGCCACGTTTACAAATCAGTCTCCCAACTGCCAATCTCTCGGCCTTCTGCAATCTGACTTCACTGCCTGCCTGGATCCACAGACGAGCTGATACTTGCAGCGCTCTCTGGTACCATCTCTATTTTCAGCAAATATGACATAACTACCATCCCTGACTCACAATTGTTACTTTAGGATATATTTCACATAGTTGTAGTGCCCTCCTGAAACATTATATTAGAAATAACCCTTACTGAGCTTCAAGGGAAAACGCAACCCTAAGCCTCAACACTGAAAGGAAAAAAATCCTGAAAATGTTCCCTGAGAAAAGAGAAAATGTATCAGTTGCAGAAAATATAGTCAGAATTAAATTATGTACCAAGGGCACACATCACTCACCTTTTATTAAAGCCTGGCAAGGCAGACCTTTTCAACAGACCCTTATCATATAACCACTAGAGTTTAATTATAAACATCATTATCCTGGGCTGCAGGGAAGGTCACCCACACACTCGGGAGAGTTACTCTCTTGATGCTTTAATTGACAAAAATTGATTTACAAGGAACTCTCTCTCGTGCCGCTGTCAGCGGAAAGTGGGCAGCCATTCAGGACATCTGCTGACTGAGGACACTGCTGCACTACAGGTTCCCAAGTCCCGCACGGAAGGACAAGTTTCCCATCCCTTACTCCTACGCTTTTGCAAGCTCTAACATTTGACTGCAAACTTGGCTTTGGGCGAACACTGGCAAAGGCACCACCGCGCACAGCGAAGCACAGGCATTTCACAGTCCCACCGGGGTCCCTGGGCACGCTCTGGAGCAGCAGACGGGACTGACCGATGCGGCTTGCCTCCCGCCCGGGGCTGGCTGTGCCCCCCGCCAGACCCCCCGAACCTGGGCTCCGACTCACTGTTATACTGGACTCCCTTGGCAAACCTCCTCTGCAGAGCCTGGTTCATGGACTGCAGCCCCGCAGGGATATTCTTGTCTCTGACCGGAGTCTGGTCCGAGCCCACCAGCTTCTTCAGGGCCGAGAACATCTTTCTGGTCCCGCACCTGCGCCACCACCTCCAGGAGAAGGGCCGCTGCTCCGGGGCTCAGGGGCAGAGCGGCCCCGGGGGGGGCATAAGGGGAGATCGCGGCTCGGCGAGGGGGGGCGCGGGTAAATCAGGGCTGGGGCGGGGCCGGCCCGGCCATGAGGGGCTCCAGGGCTCGGCAGAGCGGGGGGGGGGGGGGGGGACCGGCCCGGCCCGGCCCGGCGCGGCGGCGAGGGGGCTCAGCCAGGGCCCCGCCGTGTGCCGGGGAGGAGGCGCTAACCGGGCATGGCCCGGAGTTCGGGCGGCGCCGGGGGAAGGAGCCGGTGGGGCCGGGGCGGCGGCTCAGCCCCGCCGGGCGCCGCCGGTCGGGGCCGGGCAGGGGGAGCGGAGGCGGCACGGGGCTCCCGCCGCCGCCGCCATCTTGCGTCTTCCGTCTCGCCGCCGAGGGACGGGGCGCGCGCGGCGCCGGGTACGGCGGCCGGCAGGGGCCAGCGAGGCGCGGGCGGCGGGACGCGCCGTGGGCGCGACCCTGAGCCCCACGGGTGGCACCGCACAGCCGCGACCTGACTCTCCCAAGACCCCGCAGTCCCCTCGTGTGGCACCCGTAAGCCCTCTCATCCCCTCCTGGGATCCCCATTGCCGCCCCCCGCCTTCCCCAAGACCCTCACAATCCTCTCCCGGGAGCTTTGTAGCACCCCCACCCGTGACCCCGTAACTCCCTCCCGGGGCCACCCCCACCCAAAAAAAACCCACCACACTTCTAATCCCCTCCCAGGACCCGGAACCCCCCTGTGGTCACCGTAACCCCAGTAATCCCACCCCCGTGACAACTCCATTTCCCCCTTGTGACCTTTGTAACCCCATAATACCCTCCCGTGACCCCTCTGGGTCCCCTCTGACACCCCCTAATCCCTTGCTGTAAACCTCATGTAACCCCCCCCTCGTGATCACCATCCCTCCCCGTGATCCCTGTCCCAGCCCGTGACCGGGCCTCCCCAGTCCCAGTGGGATGGCCGTGCAGCATCGCTTATTCACCTTTAGGGAGGAGCAGGCACCCGTTTCCCCCCTTGATGACCCCTTCCCAGCTGTCTTTCACCATCCCCTGGGAAATGGGGGGGCCGAACCCCACCCAGAGGGACACCCTGAGCCCCTCAGTGCTCCCCTTGGTCACCTCAACGCCATGAGGGCAGCGGGCTGAGGAAGGGACAGAGACTTAATGGGGACCACCCAGCAGCCCCACAAAGGGGGGACACCCCACCAGGGAGGCCAGCGAGGACTCCACAGCATCCCCCGAACCTCCTGGACACCCCACCCCGCTCCCCACCAGTTCGAAGATGGACACTGGGCTTGTTGGTCCTATTAGAGACATTTACTGCTGGAGGCATCTCCTGCGCTGCTGGCAGCTGCCGGCATCCTCCTGCAGGGCCTCGCTGACGGGTGCCGGCAGCTCATCCTCCAGCCATGTCAGTTTGACAGATGCAGAAACTCCTCGTCCTCTGCAAGTGGAGAGTCATGCAGGGTGATGGGCGGACCCACAGACCCCCTTCTCACCCCACAGACAGATGGTGATGGTTGCTCCTTCCCACTTTGTCCCTGCCAGTGGTGATGGGTGGAAGTGGTCTAGACCCTCCGTGTACCCCCGTCCTGTCCTGGGATGTCACTTTGTGTCCCACCATCCACCACGGTGGCATTAATGCCCTTTATATTGGTGACAGCGATAATAAAAGATGGGCTCTGCCTTAAGACCCATTACTCTGGCCCCAACTCACATCCATGGGAGCACGCTAAGCCCCCAGCTCCTGCCTCACTGGGAGCAGACTTGCCCAGGGCTGGCTGTGGTTGAAGACCCCTGAGCTCACACCTCTCTGCAAGAAGATTTCCCCTGCCATGTTCCTGAAAACATGCTTGTCCATTCATCCAAGGGCTGAGTAGTGCCCATTATTTCTCCCAATGAGGTTCAATATGGAAACCCCTGCACTGACTAGAGCTAGAGGGTCTGGCAGGCATCACAGAGGGTACACCCTCTCAGGGACCCTGGTTTGGTGGTTATTTGGTGTCAGTGTTGCTATACACCCCCAAATCTTTCAGCCACTCTTCCCTAACTGGCATCCCCTGCCTGGGGGCTGTCACCTCCACTGCACCCCAGCCTGCTCAGAGCTGTTCCCCATTGTATCAAGACCATTTTGAAGTTCAGAAATGGCCTCAGTACATCTGCAGGCTATACAGTCCCCCTGTGCAATACTGCCTGTAGATAAATGACCATATTTCTCTGTCCATCAGAGTCCATGATCCAGGACAGACCCCTCTCAGGCACAGCACAAAACCATCCCCCTACCCATCCCAGACCCATCCTGGACCCATGACAAACTCATCCCAGGCTTATCCCAGACCCAGAATAGACCCATCCTGAACCCATCCAGATCCACAACAGACCCATCCCAAGACCCATCCCAGGTTTATCCCAGACCCAGAATAGACCCATCCTGAACCCATCCAGATCCACAACAGACCCATCCCAAGACCCATCCCATCCCAGGTTTATCCCAGACCCAGAATAGACCCATCCTGAACCCATCCAGATCCACAACAGACCCATCCCAAGACCCATCCCAGATCCAGGACAGCCTTTTCCCAACCCCAGGCAGTCCCAGCACACCCAGACCCAGCCCGGAGCAAGACAGAAGATGGTGCAGGCTGCTGCCCTGGCTCCCCCAGCGCAGCACAGTGTGGCGTGGGCAGGTTGGGGGTACCTGCTAGCGGAGGAGTCCCGCAGTACTCCTTGCACTCCTTCTCTGAATAGAACTGGTTCCCATTGCCCTTGCAGCCTCCGTAGCTGAACATGATGCACTTGCCCTGAGCTGCGTCGAAGGCCCAGCGTATCACTGGCTTCTGGCAGGGACCCTGGGCGATGGGCAGCCTGCAGGCAGCTGTGGGGAGAGGGGGCTGCTCTGAGGGCAGGGGGTTTGGGGCCCCCCACACCTTCCACACAGATGCTGGACATGTGGAGTTTGAGGCCACTCTCAGATTCCCCCTCATGTCTCAGCAAAGGCACCTCCCGTGCCATCACCCCTCCATAACATTTCCTGGTTGCCTCACTCACCCTCCGTTCGGCATGCCTGCAGGCACTCCTTCTCCGAGTAGAAGTTGTTGCCGTTGCCCAGACAGCCGCCGTAGAGGAAGGTTTCACAGGCCATGGAGGAGGAGTTGTAGAAGAAGCGGGAGAGCATCCCACTGCAGGGCCCGGGGTCCCTGCTCAGCCGGCACGAGTCTGCAGGTGAGTGTCACAGGCAGATGGGGATAGGGGACAGAGGGACACCCATTGCAGCCCCCCTCCCCTGGGACGTACCTTCTTTATTGCCGATGTAAGGGGGCAGGGGTCCCGCAGCCGAGCCCTCCTCAGGGGGCAAGACTGCTCTCCGTGCCCTCTGCTCAGAGAAGAAAGCATAGAGCTGCTGTCAGCCTCTGCCCATGGGACCTGCTGCCCATCCCACTGCCCCTAGACACCTGCTGCCCCCAGGTTGGGCTGTGTCAGCGGCAGTTCTGCTGGGTGCTGCAGATCATACAGGCTCTACCCCTCCTTGTTGCTCCCAGCACATCTCTAGTCATTGATCTTGCATCAACAGGCTGTGAACCCTCCACACCTCCTGGTCTTCCCAGCCCTGTGCTCGTCCTGAGCGGGGGCCAGTATCATGTGTTGTGGATAAAGACACCCAAAGTGCCCCAGTCATTCCCCATGATGGGGACATGTCTCTGCTCTCACTGACACAAGGTGGTGTTACCTACTCTTGAGTCAGCTGGGTTGTTTCTCCTATGAAAGTCCTAGCTTCTCTTGAAAATCTTTCTGAACTCAACCCTGTGAGATTCAGAGGTGCTGAGTGATGGTAGCCAAAGGACCAGTAGGGTGCTGAGCTGCCTTCTCATCCCTGGAGAGAGGGTCTACAGCCTGGCTGGGACACCCACAGGCAGGCAAAGAGCAAGGAGACACAAGGCTTCCCATGTGGTGACTTTCACCTTGTGAAAAAAATCAGGGTAGGAAATGTCTGCTGCCTTCTGCGTAGAAATGAGCCATGGAACCCACCTGGCCCCCAGGACCCTCACTCTGCATCCTGTGCCTCTCTGTGCCCCCATCCACTCAGGCAAAGCCCATCAGCGGAGATGAAAGAGCATCATCTCCCAGGGTGGTCTGTGGAGCCGCTGCCCAAACATGTCCTGCCCATGGATCCTGGTCCCTGGACACTGGGTCTCCAGTGAGTTTGGCTTGGAGGGGATGTCCCCAGCCTTGATCCATCTCAGAAGGTCCCAGCTGGACCACTCACCTGGGGGGCAGTTGCAGTCTCCTGGGGAATACATTCACCTGGCTCAGATGACAGGAGAAAAGATCAGCAGCATGAGAGGGGAGGAGTCTTGAGAAACTCAACCTCACCATGGTCTTCCACCATGCACACACAGAGCCCCAGGGAAAGGGACACCCTCCCAGTTTCACACCAACGTTCTTCCCCTCTTGCTGTTTTCCACCTCCCACTTGCAGGAGCATCGCCCTAAAATCCCCACATCCAACTGCATCACGCTAGCACCTTCTGAACCGCAGGCTGAGCAAGGAGCTCCTCAGGTCCTGGGAGCACCCAGCCATGTGGAGCAGTTGTGAGTCCCTGGGTGTCCTACACTCTCATCCCAGCCAGTTTTGTGGGTGCATCAACCTGGTAGTCCTGCAAGGACCCCACTGAACTGGATGGTGGTGGAAGTCTGACTGGTATGTGGCCTTATCTCCTTCACATCCCATCCTACCAAAACCCTCATCTCTCCTCCCTCCACCCTGAGCATCTCCCTAGCCTCACACACCAAGAAGGAGCAGCCGCAGTGAACCAGCATGCCAGAGGGACATGCAGCAGGAGAGGCACGTGTCTCACGGTGGGTTACCTCTGTTGGCCAGGATGAAGATGGAGTCTGCAGGGATGCCCATCTCCAGAGCCAGCTGCTGGAAAGCCTCAATGAGATCTTCCCGCAGCTCCGGACTCCTCCCTGGGCAAGGGAACAGGCTGTGAGCAGGGCTGGTGTGGGAGTGGGTCTTCATGCTGCCCCCCTCACCACCCACCAACACTCAGAGTTCAGGCAGCTGCAGGCAGGTCAAGTACCAGCCTCCTGGTTCCTCCCAACCTCTCCATTATTCTTGACCAGCCTTGACCAAGGGCTTGGACAAAATGGTTTTAATGTTTCTCAGTCACGAAAGACAGCATCTCCTCCTAACTTCAGTGTCATGGTTTATACCAAGCAGATATCGCCACCTTCATCCCAAACAACCGGCTCGTTTGGATGTTCACTGTGTGAGAACTCAAAGAGACTCAACCTCTGCAGTACCAAAGATGAGCTGGTCCAAGGCACCACTTCCAAAGCCATGATCAGGCTTGGGTGGTGTTTCTGAGCTGCATTGGCCTACCCCGGAGCCTGCTTGCCCACAAGTGCCATAGCCAGACATACCATACAGCTTCAGGCTGGTACTTGGGCCAAAACTACTTTTCTTCTTCATCAGAATGACAGCATATTCTTCATAGTTGGTGCGGAGCACGTAGGATTGGATAGACACGTCCCATTCTGGGTGAGACAGAAACACAGAGGACATCATTCCTGTTGCTCAGGGAGAAATAGGGCTGTGTAAGACAACACCAGAGCTGGGGGCTGAAATCAGGAGCTAATTCAAGAAAAGAGCTGATTTTTGGGAAGCAGACTCTGATACAACCCTGGTTCCCTTTAGGTTCACCAGCTTCTTAATCGCGGGTATTGAAAAACCCCTCAGGCTGCAGGCAGCTGAGATACCACCAACTGTCCTGAAATGTGGCTGGTAGGAGTCTGCCCCAGCTTGGGACCTTGGGGATGGGAGGGATCTGCTGGAACATCTCATAGTCCCGTGCATATGCAGGGACAGTTCTCAAACAGCCCCTTTTCCCCAGCTTCACTCCATACTTTGGCTGGAAATGACCCAAACTGTGGAAAGGCTTCTGAGACCTGCTCTCCTGAACCCTTTCCCCAGCTGCCAGCTGTGCCCAGTGCTGGTTCCCATCACCCAGCTACACCACAGCTCTTGGGGCTGAGCAGGTCAGCAGCAAGCCCAACTTACTGGGGTTATAGTAGTTGTATTTGCCAGGGGTGCTGGTTTTCTGGTACTCTCCTGAGATGCGTGTGCAGTCACCTTGCCTGGAGGGAGGAGAAAAACAATCAGCTGCTTGGAGCGGTCATTTTTGCTGGTTATTGCACAAAAATCATGTCTGGGGCACCCATGGGTGCCATGGCCATGGCATGAGACCCCTAAAATCCCCCTGCCCAAGGCATTGGGTATTTGAGCCCAATCCAGCCCCTCCTTAGGGCTCTGATGCCAGTGGGAGCAAGCAATCCACATGTCTTTTCCCAGCCCCTGGGAGACAGAGCACCCCTGGGTGGGTTGGCTTTGGAGGAGGCTCAAGCACCCATGGCAGTGCCCCATACCGCAGCCTGGTGCTGGCAGTGCTGATCTGGTTGGCACTGGGGCCAGGGCCCAGCACCAGCGTGCCCATGCTGAACTTCTCCTTGTAGTTCTTCATCCATATGCAGGTTGTGCCGATGGCAATGTCGTACCACTTCCCGTACATCTGTGGAGAGAAGAAAGGAACGTCTTCACCACGAGCCCTCTCTACCAAGGTGGGACATGTCCCGGTTTTCTGCAGAGCTGAAATATTCAGTGCCCAGAGAGCAACTGAGGGGTGATGGTGCAGGGTTCTGAGGCCAGAGCTGCCGCAGGATTTGGGAAGCGTATCAGCACTGAGCAGGATTTTCTTGCATCCCCTGAGCACGAGGCAGGGCTTGAGCCTGACCGTCAGGCTGGCATCCCCCCGCATGTCCTGGGGGTGTCCAGACCCAGGCACACGTTGGGGGCTGTGCAGAGCCTGGCAGGGGACAGGGCTGACTGTGGGAGATCTCCCAGAGAGCCTGCATCCCCCATGAATCCCATGCTGGGCAGATCAACAGACATCTCATGGGATTCATCTGCCCCAGCTGCTCAGGCTCCAGCCGCCCTGCCTGGATGTTTGCCAGGGTGAGGCCATTGCGAAGGCTTGTGCTGGCACCCTCTGACTGGCACCCAGGAAGGGCCACGGTGCCAACACTTGTCCCACACAGTCTGACATGGACATTGGTAATATTGCCCTTCTTTCCGGAGGAAAATTAAATAAAGCTTTCCCCCATCCCTTCTGCACCCAGAATTAAGGGACCGTCAGCCGCCATTACCCGCTCAGCCTCAAAATTCTCCTGCACTTGGATATCCTCATCCTGGTCCCCAATGGGCGTTCCGCTGACCGTGACGAAGAGGAGGAGGGAAAGGAGACCCCAAAACATCATGGCTGGTGCCTTCAGGGTGCTGCTGAGCCCAAGTGCGCCGGCAGGATCCCGGACTCTGCGCTGTCCCCACTGCGCAGCAGCGTGACCTTCAGACCGTGGCCAGTGGGGCCGGCCAGTCAGGCTGGGGGAGGCCTGCTGCGGGGCGTGGGGCAGCTGGTGGCCCTGCACGGTCTTGACTATGTGGCCCCAGGACTCATCGCTGCCCTTGGTGGTGGTGGGGATTTGCAGAGAGCTGGCGTGAGGTGCAGGAAGGGAGGTGAGCATCCTGCTGCTGCACCAGGCTGAGCTCCTCACCTTTGCTTGTTCCTAAACCACTGCTTGGCCTAGATGTGGGGCCAGGACCTGCCTGTCACCTTTATTCTACCTTGGGGTCCATATTTCTGCTCTGGCATCCTTCAAAGAGCCCTGATGGTGCCCCCAGTTCTGGCAGACCAGCCTGACCCTGCAAAGAGAAAAGGCCCAAGGGGTCCCTAGTGCCTAATCCCGGCCAGTGTCCGTAGGGAGCAGAGCCCGTGCTGCCTGCTCCCCTCCTGGACCCCCTTTCCCAGGGGTTCCAAGCTGTTGGCCAATGCCCAGAAGTCAGCTGGGTGTCACCCACCCCAAAGCCGAGGGTCCCCAGACCCAGGAAGGATGGGAGGTGCCGGGCACACTGTCCCTCCCCACCACTGTTTGCCTTCGCAGGATGATTAACTAAAACCAAACAGCCCGAGGAAAATGGCAAACAGAGCAAAGGGCAGGAGTCCCACTCCGGGTCGGCTGCCAGCCCAATATTTACAGAGAAGGGCCGGAGCTGGAGGCACGCTTGCAGGATCCGTCTGGACTTTCACCCCTCCTCTCCACCGCAGGTCACCAAGGGGCCCTTGGCGCAGGGCTGATGCATGTGCTGCCCGGCCGCCGCGGGCTGCTGGGGAGGCAGCGGGCCGGGCCGGGATGGCCTGAGCATCTCATCACACACCTCTTCATGCCACACCTGGGGTGTCCTCGGGAGCCCCGGGGAAATTCGGACGTGGGACAGAGACCCCTTTAGTAAACCCACCTCATTAACCCGCCCCGTGTTCCTCTCTCTCTCTCTGGAGGAGCCCACCTCGCCCCTGCGCTCCAGCCCCCCGAGCCGGGGTGCGGGAAGCCGGGGCTGGCTGGGGGACCCCTCCCTGCTCCGGGTCCCGCTGCCCCCGGCCCCTCCAGCGCTAGGTGGCAGCCGGCGGTAAGGAATGACGGCCCGGCGCCGTTCCCGGGGACCCCGCGGAGCCCCCGGGGCGGCTCTGCCTTCGGCGCCGGGCCCCCGGGCTGCGCCGGGAGCGGGGACCGGCCCCGGGAGCGCGGCGAAGCGGGACCAGCTGTTGGCAGCGAGGCAGGAGGTCCATGCTGTCCTGGGGCTGATGGCAGGCGATGGGCAGCGGGCAGTGCGGCAGGGCCGGCTGCCCCCGAGCTGCCCCTGTGCTGCCCCTGTGCTGCCCCTGAGCTGTCCCTGAGCTGCCCCTGAGCTGCCCCCGAGATGCCCCTGAGCTGCCCCCGAGCTGCCCCTGAGCTGCCCCTGTGCTGTCCCTGAGCTGCCCCTCTGCTGCCCCTGAGCTGCCCCTGAGCTGCCCCTGAGCTGCCCCTGAGCTGCCCCTGTGCTGTCCCTGAGCTGCCCCTCTGCTGCCCCCTGGAGCTGCCCCTCTGCTGCCCCTGAACTGCCCCCGAGCTGCCCCTGTGCTGCCCCTGAGCTGTCCCTGAGCTGCCCCTGAGCTGCCCCTGTGCTGCCCCTGTGCTGCCCCTGTGCTGCCCCTGTGCTGCCCCCGAGCTGCCCCTGAGCTGCCCCTGTGCTGTCCCTGAGCTGCCCCTCTGCTGCCCCTCTGCTGCCCCTGAGCTGCCCCTGAGCTGCCCCTGAGCTGCCCCTGTGCTGTCCCTGAGCTGCCCCTCTGCTGCCCCTGAGCTGCCCCTGTGCTGTCCCTGAGCTGCCCCTGTGCTGCCCCTGTGCTGCCCCTGTGCTGTCCAACTTTTGACCAACAGGGAAAACACTGAGCCTCATCATCCTGAAGGTCCCATTACACCCTGTGATCCCCTCAGTCCCTAGTTGGTTTTCTGCCTTTGATGGTTTAAGGGCATGTTCTTCAACCAGCTATAACAATGTTTTCAGGGTGCTCTGCATATCCATTTTTAGCTTTTTAGTCTCCTGTTTTAGGCAGAACTGATATGTTTTGTGGACTTTCCTGTTCTCTCCTAGACAAGCTTTCTGTTGCTGAAACATTGGCATTTTCCACAGCATTTACCTCTCCCATCAAACCAGGATTGGGGCTGTTGAACCACCTGATTTCCCTTTGGAATTGTGGCACATGTTTTACCCAGGCTTCTCACACCCTTCAGGTTATGTTTAGGGTCTTGGGGTTTGGGGTATTTTTTAATAGTATGCCCTATTTCTAAATAGCTCCCTTTTCTGAACTTATTATGGGATATACCTGGCCCCCTCTGTCCCACTGCGCTGTTAAACCTAGTGGTGCTGTGATTTTTAGCGTAGGGCATTTCCCCCAGTATCTCTTCCACCCAGTTCCAAGCACTCAAGACCCAGCCCAGAACAGCTTGTGGGTTATAGATCTCATTGCTCCAAGAGGCTTCATTTGCTGCCCCCACAAATGGTATCTCCACATCTTGTCTTCATAACACTGGTCTGTACATGGGGGGAGCGATCTTCCACCTCCACCATCTTGGCTTGCATGTTCTCTAGTGTCATTTAATATTTCCAGATGACTTACTGTTATCATCATGTGCAATCTGAATTTTGTTTTTTTATTGTTAGAGCCTGGGATTTTCACCTGCAAAAATTTCTTCATGCACTTTTTCCTACAGTGTTTCACTCTATACAATCTCCTTCCTAAACATACACCTCCTCTGTCACTCCTACAAAGCTGTTAGCTGGGGCATCACTGCACCTTGATGGTTACCATCCTTCCCACGGGTCTCTTTGTCCTGATGCACAATGCCATCATGTGCTGCCAAGCTTTCCATTTCCCCCTGTGCTCTCAGCACCGGTGTGAAAGCATTTCCAGTTCTTCCCTTGCTCCTGGGCCAACTGTCTGGCAGTGTCAGGGCTCAACACCCTTCACTTCTGTTTTGTGTCCTTCTCCAAATGCTCTGAACACCCAGGGCCTGGTTTGTCCCCCAAATGCTTTTTTGTCCCCTGGCTGTGGTTATGCTTCCATCTGAGTCTGCCCACGCTGTGGCCTGGGGAAGGTCTCTGTTCGCATTTGATCCGGGCTGGTGAAGTTATGGTTTTGAAATAGCTGCAGTTATGGCTTTAAAATAACAGCTGCCAGGAAGGGAGCTGAGGCTGCAGGCACGTGGGCTGGGTTTCAGAGGGTGGTGTGTCCCACAGCCCCTCTGCCTGCCAACAGCATGGGGTGCTTGTTCTCTGCAGCGGGTTTCCTTTCTGCACTCCACAAACCTGCCTCTCCTCCTTCTTCACTGCCTCTTCCTTCTCCTCCCTGCCTGCTGGGTGTTTGTTAGCTTGGGGGCTTTGCTCCTACCCTGAGGTTTTTGAGTTCCCCCACCCCAGCTGTGGCAGAGGGGAGTCTCTGGGCCTTGGACTGAGGGTGAACACCCCACAGCACTTGTGGGACTGCTCAGGCGGCTTGCTGGAGGCTTGGACCACACTCAGCAGGCATCTCCCCTGCTTCAGAGGCTGGCTGGTATGCCAGGCACTGCCTGCATATGCTTGCACTGGGTTTGCCAGCCCCGTGCCAGCCAGGAGGGTAGGCAGGGATGATGGTATGGAGTGGGCGAGGTGACAACTTGCAAGGTATCATGGAAACCTCAGGCGATGGTGCCTTGTGTCTCATGGGTCACAGAGCGCTTGAGAGCACATTGTGGGCTGAGGGTAAGCTGCAAGAGAAGAGCAGGCAGGACCACCAGCACGTCCAGCACATCTCTGATGCTCTTCAGAAAGAAAAGGTGAGTGTTCAGTAAAGAGCAGAGCAAAGGGAGGCAAAGGCTGGGCTGGGGAGGGAAGTGCAACCAAAATCTGGGGGCTGCGACAGGCACAAATCACCCCAGGTTCACAGAAGGCCTAGGGAAGGATGAGCAGAGATGACCCTGATGGAGACTGACTGGGACTGGCTCCTCTGTGGCCCAGGCACTCGTGTCCTGCTTCCAGAGCGTGCCCTGGCACCCACCACCATCAGAGCTGGATGGCAGCCACGGACCTGCCGGTGCAGACCTGCGGGGCTTCTGATCAGTGGCACACGACCCATGGTGGCCTGTGTCTCAAGGCTGATGCTCAGCCACATCTGAGTACGTGGGACAGCAAGAGGGGTGGACGGTAGAGCGAGAGGGCTGCTGGCATAGCTGGTTCCCCACAGCCCCAGGGGACATCCCTGCGGCTGGCCGCATGCATGCAGAGGGACGGGAGCTCCCCCTTGGGTGGGGCTGTCCACTTGACTGGGGCGGCACTTGGAGCAGGGTCTCAAGGTGGAGGTGGCAGGGCCGTGTGTCCATCTGGGAGGTGTGTCAGCATCCTCAGGCCAGGGTGACGATGTGATAGTGGGTGCCCCTGTGTGGGTGCCTGTGCTTCAAGCTGCCTGGTCGCTGTGTCTCCAGCCAGAAGTATCAGCCCAGGCATCTCTGTGCCCAGAGATGTGTGGACACTCGCCTATCTGCCCACACGTGCCTCTCTGCACAGGTCTTTCCTCTGCCTGGCTGTTGTCCCTGGGGCTGCCCCTCCACCCCAAAACCCTAGGGGACCCTTCCCATGTGTGCCAGGGGGGAAATGCCACCGCATCCCCATCCTGGTGCGGCACCCTGTCCCCACGTTGCCCGCTGCTCCGGCTGCCCAGCCGTACAGATGGCTCCTCCGCCACTCCGGGTCGCAGCCTCCACCCTCACGTGCGACTGCTTTTTGTGTCCCTTCTCGCTGCGCGCCGGCCTCACCCCGTCCCTCCCGCCCCTCCGCCGCCCGCGCCCCCCAGCGCAGCCCCCACCGGAGCCAGCCACACACACAAGTGAACTTTTCTGCGTTTTCCAGCAATTAAAAAGAATAAAGCAACAGTTGTCTCCAGGCAGGGCATGGATCCTGGTGACCCTGATTTTCTGTGTGGCTGGGCAGGGTGAATGGGGCTATTGAGACCCCGATGACTGGCATCTCCACTCCAGGATTGTCTCCCCTTCCAAGTCCCCCTCCCCTCACTCTCCTCCTCCCTACCCTCCTCCTCGCTTTTAATTTCCTTCCTGCAGAGAGCTGCTCATCCCCTTCCCATTGGCCAAAGGCCTGAAAGGGAATGGAGGAGACAAGGGAAGGATTAAAGACGCTCTGCTTAGGAGCAGGCAGCCTGAATACAAGATGCACCGGCTGGGAAAGAATGGGGGCTTAGTGGGGCACCAGATCAGACCCGCCTCTGCCGTATTCAGCCCGACCTGCATTCCTGCATTGCTAAGCAGGGACCTTTCTCGCCGGCCAGCCCATCAGAGGGACACCCTGGACCCCTGTCCCACCTGCCACTGCAGGTAGACCTGCCCGGGATGGTCCTGCCATGGTGGAGGACAGCAGCACTACTGCTGGCAGGTCCCTCCGGTCAGCCGGTCCAACCCAGGACACAGTGTCCCCATCCAGCCCCATGAGGATGAGGAGGCAGCTGGGGCATCCCTTGGGCCAGCCTGGGAGCGATGTGGGGCTATTTGGATCTCCGGGACGTTCACAGCCCTCACCCCGGCAGAGCTGTGGGCCTCATCCTGCAGGGTTGGAGCTCGAGGCGGGCATCGCTGCTCAGTGCTCAGAGGGAGGCTGGAGCCTGCAGCAGGGTTAGGTCTGTGCTTACACACATGGAGAAGGGCTTGGGCCCTTCATGCCACAGTCCTGGTATCAGAGATGGTGGTGCCCCACTGCTCATCAAACACGTCCTCTCAGAGAAGACCCCAAAAAAATCCATGGTGTTCGCTGCTCTTCTCAGCACCTCCTGTAGCCATGAAGTTTAGGGTGCAGATGGGGCATGGTGGTTTGCATTCATCCCTTCCACT
The DNA here is from genome assembly GCF_018691265.1 of Tyto alba. Taxonomy (NCBI): domain Eukaryota; kingdom Metazoa; phylum Chordata; class Aves; order Strigiformes; family Tytonidae; genus Tyto; species Tyto alba. Next base: position 12,712,414 of record NW_024881273.1, on the reverse strand, counting down.
GATCCCATTGGATGTCACATACTGCCAGCATGTGCATGATGAAGGACTTGTCATTCTGGTCTTTGAGTTGCTCTGAGGGCAGATCTGGGTCAGAGTGGATTTTGCTGCTGGGGCTGGTCCTTGGGAGGGACAGGAGCAGAGTGAGATAGTGGATCTTGGGCTTGGGGTCACACTGGGAACAAGAGTTCCCCAAGAACAGTGGTGGACGATGGCCACCTCTCACTGACCAAACCCTCCATGGGGAGACACGTGGGGAGCCACCCAGGACTATGGTGTCGGAAGAGTCTGGGTCTTTCCATGCCTCTTGCACCCTTCACACCAAGTTGTGTCTTCTCTCAGGTGAGAAGCAGATAGAAGCGAGTCGCCTGGTCAGGGCAGTGCAGGATCAGTGCCTGCCGTCTCTGCCCAAGGACAGCCCCCTTGCCAAGGCAAGGCCAACCCATGGAAGCTGGAGCAGCACAGCTCCCTCCATGTTATTAGCATGCTGGGTCAATTCTTAGTGTTTGGACACACAAGTTCACCAAAGTAGGGGTGGAAACACCCCCCTTCTCTGTGAACCGGAATCTGAGGCTGAGACTGAGACTCCTGTCTGGAGTTGGTTTCCTTCACTGGACGGGGGGAGGTTGTTCTCAGAAACCTCTCCACGTCTCTGCTGACATTGACTCCAGAGAGCTCTGTTTTCTGGGGGAATATGTCCCTGGTGGAGGCCAGCGAGGCCCCAGAGTGAGCAAGATACTTCCAATCTGAGAAGCTGGTGGTCTGCAGTGAAGAACAAGGATGTGGTGGGTCAGCAAAGTCCTACAACCCTGAAGCATCAGCTGTGAAAGCATCCCAGGGATCCCACGCTGCTAGGAACACCCTGGGGAGCCCAGGTTCCCATGCAGGGACACACCTCAGGGCACTACACACACAGCTTTGGGGCCTTGCACTGCAAGGAGAGAGGTTTGAGCTCCTGTGTCCAATGCCCCATGTAGTGGGTTTTTTTTCAGGTTTCCTGAGGATTGTTCCACCTCCCCTCAACCTTCTGATCTAGATCTCTTGCTGGCCTGGCCCCTCATGCAACCCCAAAGCTGTGCAGCACCTGAGACAGTCAGACTGGAGCTCTGGTGACCATGTGAACGTGGCTGCAGGAGCCCAGGGTGGGATATGACCGAGCACATGGAAGGGGCCTGTCAGGGCAGCCTCAATCACCTCCCAGACTCCTGATTGTACTGAGACAGAGCAGGATTCAGGCACCAAAAGATAGAGACCTTGTGCCAGCTGAGATGTCCCAGGGTGCCCAGGGCATCTGTGCAAGTCTAAGAGATGGGATAGACTCCAGACCTTGGGACAGAGGCCAGGCAGGACATGCAGGGATACCTCAAACCGCAGAAGGAGCTTAGGTATAAGTCCTGCCATCCCTCCCCTGCTTCTGCAGCCTATGAAGGAGCCCAGACCCACCACAGATGGACACCCCAAGGTTAGAGCTGAATCCCACCCCACTGACCAAGAGGTGCAGGCAGGGTCCCAATTATTGCTGGCTCCTGAGCACCACATGTGACCATCACAGTCTCTGTGATCCAGGTGGCATCACTCAGACTGCGTCAATCCTCATATTCTAAAATCCATGATTTTAAATCTTTTTTTTTGTTGTTGTTGTTTTTTGTTTTGTTTTTTTTTTTTTTTTTTTTGTTACTAAAAGCTCCATCTCCTGGAGTCCTGTGACTGCAGCAGAAACTTGGTACCAGAAAAGAGCATGAAATCCTTCCTGGAGGTGTGTCTCCACTTCCATCCCAGAAAGCAGCAGAAGAAAATGCCCATCTAGTCCTCCTCCAGAGAAGAGTCACATTGCTTCCAGCATCCCACCACCCGCCACCAGCCTCAACAGTTGACATGAAGCTCACCTCTATGTCCACCTCCATCCTCTTGCTCAGGGAATGTGGCCAGAGGTCTTTGCGCCAGAAAGTTGTTCTGACTCTAGGGCAAAATTGGGCAAAATCATTGGCAAAATCATTAATTTTCGCATAAGGGGCCTCCATTATCAGCATGAGGCACCTGCCCCGCTGGGTAAGCACCGGCCGCGGTGAGGTAGAGGTGGCTGGTCCTCGACCAGGGGCTGGTGGCTCTCGGCTGTGTCTGGCCCTGCAGAGCCCTCTCCCTTCTCACCCTTTGCCAAGACCAGGAACCCTGCCCTTTGGGTTTGCCCGTGGGACATCCTCACCACCCTAAGGTTTGGGTGTCCCCATCGCCCCATCATGGTTGCAACACTCCCCAGCACCATCAGTGGGCTGGAGACGTGGAGGGGGGGGTTCCACCTTGCTGCACTCTCAGCCTCTCCCATCCCCTGCGGTTCCCATCCAACCGCTGGCAGCTGCCCACGCTGCCTGGAGAAACCCGGAGCCCATCCCGATGGAGAGGCCCAAGGGTCCCAGGTGGGGAAGAAAGCTGAAACACTGGTGGAAGGCAACTCATGTCCCTGTGCAGTGGCTGGGGGGCTTTCCTGTCCCTCTTCCGACGCTGAGGGGCTGAAGCCCCCGGGGCAGCCCGGCAGGGATGGAGAGCCCTTCCCTCCGCCCGGCCGGATAGAGAGGGACCACGGGGCTTTCTCTTTAATGCAATGCTATGAATACTCAGGGTCTTTCTGCTCACTGTTTAATGGATTTGAATGTGAAAAGGTGGTGGAATTGGGAAGAGGGGAAGAGAGGGGGGAGGCCAGGCCTCTTTGTTCGGGGATGCTGCTCCAGCCTTGGATTTATTCAGCATTTGGAGGGCTCTGGGGTCTTTCTCTCCTCTCCAGCCGCTGCAAAGGCTTGCTCCCTTTTCTGCCTCATGCTTATTAGCATAGCAGCTGCTCTGGGAGAGGGGCTAGGCAAGAGAAAAGGATAGAGGCGTCCGGGAAATGAATAGGAGGGGAAAAAAATAGCTTAAAAGGACACAGGCTTTGAATGAGGGGGAGTCATGAGTGGAAAAGGGGATGGGGGCAGCTCGGAGTTGTCACCATAGCTGTGAATGTGAGCTGGGTGAAATGCGAGGACCTGCTGGGGATGGTTGCCCCGACCAGGCACCGTGCTGAGGGATGAGGGCCTGATCCTGGCACTGCAGAATGAGGCCAGGGCTGCCCTGTGCCCCCCTGCGCACGGGGACACGCAAAGCAGTGGGTGCTGAGCTGGCACTCTCCTGCACCCACAGCCCTACTGCCTCAGGTCATCCTGCACCTCTTTTCTTGTAGGGATTCAGGGTGCCCCAGTCCCCTGTGACCAGGGCTGGAGGTGCCCCACCTGTGACCCCCAAACTGAAGCATCCAGAGATCGATCCCAGTAAGTGCTGCAGCAACTGGCAGTTCCCAAAGGCGTGGGGCTCCTGCAGGACCAGACTCCTCCCCATGGGGCAGGCTGGGTATGGGATGGGGGAGTAGGGGAAGCCCCCGGAGCACACTGCAAACATGCAACCAATGCCTCTGGCTCCTCCACCCTCTCCCTGGCAGAGCCCTCCAAACACCAGATGATTGAGTGGAATATATAATAATTAAAGGAAATCAGGTGTCCAGGAAGCTGCCACACCACTCCTGCCCTAGCTCGCAGAGGGATGGCCACGTTGCAATGTCCCAGTGAGAGCTCCCCAACCAAGCAGTGGTGTGCAGGCATAGGTCTGGTCCTGGGCAGAAAACCTGGGAGAGGGCTGGGCACATTTGGAGTCCGTCTGTGCAATTGCACTGTGTGTGTTAACATTGCTGTTGACTGGGCATAGGTAAGAAGTGTTTTTTCAGCTAGCGAAAAGAAGAACTGAGGTTGCAGCGCACTCCCAGGAGTGAGAGGAGGCTGCAGAGATGCTGTTTCCAGGCAAAGGCTCTCCTTGGTTGCCTAACTCATTTGGAGCCAGCAGTCTGCTCGTTGTGCCCTCGTGTTTCAGAGCACAAACCGTCAGTCCCAGGGTGCTGCTCAGGCCCCATGCAAAGGCTCAGCCTCACATTGCCCCACCAACACATCGCAGCAGCTTAGCAGAGCTGCCAGTCGCTGCCCGGTGGCTGTCCCCGCCAGCCATGTCCCCTCTGGCCAGGGGTGTGCGTGGTTATGCTAGCTGGGTCAACCCTGCTTCTGTTCCATGCTGCTTGGGAGCATCTGCCTGCACCCCTGTGCTGGGGTCCCCACGTCTTCCGTGCCTGCGGCAGGGCTGGCACTGGGGGAGGGCTCAGCAGAGCCAGCCACGCTGCTGGCATGTCCATCCTGCCCGGGATAAACATGAAGCTGGTTGGTGCTGGGCTGGGTCAGAGACAAGGAGGATGGATTTATCAGTGAGCAAGTGCTGGCCATGGCTGAGGACAGTCCGTCGTGCACTGCCCCGCTGGAAGGGCTGAAGCAAAAAACTGATGCTCACAGCTGGGTTTCTGTGCCCCTCCACACAAACCCAGGCTGACAGGGCTGCTGTCCAGATCACAGTGGAAAAGGGGAGGCACCTTCTGGGGAGCCTCTTCCTAAAAAGCAGCAAGAGGACATCTCTAGCTCAGCCGAGCCAAGGTCTGCCTCCTTGCAAGGGTGCTGCCAGAGATGCTGCTCTCCTTGGCCTGCCCTCAGAGACCTGTCCCAGCCACAGAATGCTGTTGGATTCAGGCTGAACAAAGGGTTTCAAATGAAAATGTTGTCCCAACCACCCCTCAGCTGTTCATCCATCCAGCAGTCCAGCTTTTCCTCTGTCCATTCTTCTACCTACTCCTCTGTCCAACCCCAGACATGCTTCTATTGCCCCATCCCTCCCCAGCCACCCCCCATCCCTCCCTTCTTCTATCCCTCCATGTCCCCAGCAATCCCCCCAACTCTCCCCAGCCATCCCCAGCCACCCCTCAGTCCCTTCATCCAAGCAGCCTTCCACCCCTCCAGACCACATTCCCTTCCACCCCTTCCACCCCATCCACTGTCTTCCCCCCTAAAAAGCCAAACCAGGATGTCGCCCTGCTCGGCCATTTCAGAAAGAGAAACCAGATAACATGAAGAAGCCAAAAACGACATTGCACCTGCAGGTCTGCATTCCACCTGGTGTGAGACCCAGAGGTCACCTCTTCCTGGACACCCTTTGCTGGGCACCCTCTGAGATGGGTACTCGTGGTGGCAGTGGGACATAGCAGCTGCAGAGTTTCTGGGAAGAGAAGAAAGACGTTTCTCCTGCCCACACGATGGAGAAGTGTCACTCCCTGGGACACCTGCTGCCATCAGGGAGAAGTGGGAGCCGCCTGCAGTCCCCGTGCTGATGCATCCCAGACCTGGGAGCATCCTTGGGGTGACACAGCCCCCCAGGCATGGAGGTCTGCAGAGCGACAGCGACTTTAAGGCATGGGGGCTTGGCACTGAAACCCCTGTAACTACCTTGTGGTGGGATGTGAAGGTTGTGTATACCCCAAGAAGAGCCTAAAATGACCCCATGCCGCCAGAGTGGGGTGGCCAGCTCCAGCCCCAGCCTGGGAGGGATCTGGGGGGGCTGGGACCTTTGCACCGAGTCCCAGCATCAAACACCACAGCAGCTTTGGGTCAGCAGCAAACCAGGTTGAAACTATGAGCTGTGCTGTCCTGCATGAAGTGCTGTGGACCCCCGGTGCTGCTGACCACAGCCTGCCTGGCCACCCCGCCACCCCCGCCCAGAGGGGCTCGCCCTGATGGCACGGACGGAGCCCAGAAAGCCTTGAGAAGGGGCAAAATATGAAGGCTGGAAGAGAGGCCAGCCTGGCCAGTTAGACCAAGCCGCTGGCTCCTCCCCGGCACTGAACAGAAGTCGATTGTGACTTTTTTTTTTAAAAAACAAGGTAACTCCTATTCGGATCTGCAGGCTGCAGCATTATCATAGTCATACAAATGTCCAACAAAGCATCTATTTAAAATGTACTGAATTTTGATTACAGCCCGTCCCCTCTCTCTCGCCCGCTCGCCGTCTTTCTTTCTCATTCATTACTTACTGTGTTAAGCTCCCTGAAATTCAAATAAAATCCCACCTCCTCCCCCCCCCATCCATATGCGTTGGTGGATTCAGCTCGAATGGCTGGGCTTGACGGATGACGAGCAATAGAAGAGAAGACAAAGCTGTCAAACCTCGCCGGGCTGTGTTGACTTCCCATCGCCCCCGCGGACGGAGGGGAGCCCGATCCATCTGGTTTGGAGTCAGTAGCACAAACAAAAGCAAAAGACAATGGCAGGAAGCACTTGAAAGTTCAAATTCTTGCTTTGGTTTCTCTTGGAACAACAGCACCTACGTAATGTGGCTGGCGGACAATAACGTGCAGCCAGGGACACGCAAAAATGCCAGAAGAATGTGCTTACGCCACCAAACGATCCAATATTTTTGTTTTATTGGAACAAAAATAGAAAAGGGAAAAAAAAAAAAAAAGAAGACAAAAAAAGCGCAAGTCTTTGGAGTTCCTAGATTTCTTGGATAGGGTTTCTGTAGAGAGCAGAGCTGCAAAGAGGGGAGGCCACAGGCTGCGCAGGGAGCCCGGCACCGGGCGGCTGCTGCTCGAGGGGCTCAGCCCCAGGGGGGTCGGGGTTTGGCTGCACCCTCAGCACGTCCCCGCTGCTGGGACTGTCGCACGTGGGAGCCCGGGGACACAGTGAGGCTCTGCAGGCGCTGGGCTCAGCGCCAAGGGGGTGCGATTTGTATTCACCACCCAGCCCAAATCCCCTGCAAGGGGGCTGCCAGGGGCCCCAGCCCGCTCTGCCCACCATGGGGCGAGATGAGTTGTGTGCAGAAATGTTGCATTTCCTCAGAGAAACCCGTCCTTGAGGCTGTGGCTGGCCTGGCCGGGCTGACTGAAGCCCTGAGACAAGGTGAATGGTGAGAAGCTGCAGGGCTGAGCCGAGCCAGGCTGATCCCAGCCCTGTGGCAACCCAAAGTGGGCACCTGGATGAGATTTTTGCAGCATCCCACATCTGGGGAGACAGTCAGGGGTGAGCTGCACCCGCAGGCGTAACCCTGCAGTGCCCCAGCCCTGGGGAGCACCGTGATGGTGGGAGGTTTGGTGGCACTTGCCAGCAGATCAGTGTCATACAGCGTCCAAGTGGGACAAAACTGTAGCACGGCAGGAGACAGGAGCAGTGCTTGCCCCACACACACGTCCCACAGATTTGGCCACAGTCAGTGGCTGCCGCAAGACCCCGGGTGATAAACCCGCAGGACCACCAGCAGCTGCAACTAATGGTTTTGGCATCATCTTTTTTTTCCTACTAAAAACCAGATGGGTCACTCGGTGCCCGTCTTTTCCATGCTGGGCTGCAGCCTGGGTGGGCTGTGTGTCCCCAGGGCACCCTGGGGCAGCCAGCTGTGTCCGTGCCAGGCACTGTCCCACTCTGGTACTGGATGGCATGAGGCTTGGCACATCAGAGTGGATGTTGGCCAACCTGGAAAGGTCACACCGAGCCTTTTCTCCCGATTTCCTTCCCACCGCCATTTGCAGGACACCATTCCTGGCATCCCTGGAAACCCACACCCCAGAGCCAAACTGGGCATGGCACAAATTTCCTGGAGATTTGGGCATTTCCAGAGCTGGCAAAATTATCGGTATAGAAAAAGCCTCACTCAAAAATCCCACACTGCTGCCAGCGAGGGAAGCTTGCCTGCACCCTGCCTTCAGAGCCCTGGCTGCAGGCAGAGCCCAGGCGGTGCAGGCACGGGGCTGCCTCTTCTCTTCCCACTTCCCGGAGCAGCCAGATCCTGCCTGGAAAGCCTCCAAAGGTGCAGGGCTCAGCCCGCTTTTGGGCAGAGAGGACAGAGATGCTTTTGGGGCTGGAGAGCTCATGCCAATCCTCATCCCATGCCCAAATTTGCAGGGGCCAGCTGAAGCCACCACCAGTCTGACAGCAGCTTCTAGCTAGAAGCGACCCCTTCCTCACAGCCCAAGGGCTTGGCGAGGACCAAGCCAGCTCAAGCCCTTGCTGGGGCCCAGGTTGGAATAAAAAAGGCTGGGAAGCTTTGCAGGGAGCCATGGATTCCTCAGCCAGCGAGCCTGGGGCTGCAGAGCCAAACATGCAGCCCATTTCCACAGTCCATGGGAGGGGTTGCAGGACGGGCTGCAGAGCTCCCAGCTCCCTCCCTTGGAGCAAAGAGCTTCTGTAGGAGCCTCTCAAACACCACACGCTCTGTCCAGCATCAGGTCTGGGCCATCACCAGCCCCTGAATGCCGGGATAGGGCAAACCAGGACATCCCCCAGAGCCTCGGGGAGCTTCCCCCCGCCTGTGGGAAGGGGCTGGCAAAGCCTGAATGCTCTAGCATCCCCTCCCTCCCCCAAATCCACCCCAACCATCACCTTCTGGGGATGCATTTAACCCCAGAAAAGCTACATGCTTGGATACCAAAAGAGGGACCTGGGGGCCCAGCCAGCCGCCCCACCACCACAGGAACCACCCAGCATCACCCATCACCATGTGAGAAAGAACAAACAAAAAAGCCTTTTTTTTTTTTTTATAAAAAGATCAATGAAAAATTTATTTATAAATTTCGCACTCTGGGACTACATGTCTATATCATACACTCAGGAATATGCTGTACTGTACAGACTTTATCCAGTTAGAAATGATCATATAGTGACCCACATACAGCTTCAATATAAGCCTAAAAATTCTTAACATTAATTAACATAATTAAAAAAGGTATTCGCATCTAAAGAAAAATCTACAGAAAAACTCCTTTCTGGAGCAATCTGTGCATCAGCTTCAATGTCTGCTTATTTCACTGACATTATCAATATATTCTTCTTACAAAAATAATAATAATAATTAAAAAGATGACTGCCGGAAGGCGACCAGTCATGCATGAAAGAGCCTCCCCCACCTGCCTCTTTTTTTTTTTTTTTTTTTATTGTACTCCCCGTTTTGGCGTGAAGGGTCAGCAGCACGATGAGCCAACAAGGGGGGTGGGGGAACCCTCATTTCAATTTGAATCAATCTGCATCCCTTTTACTTCTCAGGATCAAGAGAGACGGGGGAGTGTGGGGGTTGCATAGAAAATTGAAACTTTAGGGACTAGGAAGGGCAGCAGCTTTTCAGTAAAATACAAAGGGATGTAAAAATACATCAACTCACAATTTCAGAGCAAACCCCCTTCCCCGACGTACAGTTTCCCAAAATCTCAGCGTGTCTAAAGCTCCAGGAGGCTGGAAAGGAACAATACTTTTCTTAAACAACTCACCCAGCAATTCACACAGGAGATTCACAGTCTTAATAGGTATTTTATAAAAATATAAATATGGGTTACATCATGTTGTCTTTACAACACTGGACAGAGCTCCCTTTAGACTGGGTTTATAACCAAGATTTCTTTTTAAAAATCCATCTAGAACTTGGCTTTACAATACACTTTTTAATATCATGTCATAAATGTTATGACATTTCATTGTGGCAAATCCATTTAGTCAAAAAAAAAAAAATGTGCAACCATCTGGTAACGATGATAAAACCTTGCTAGAAAAGATCTTGTTCCCACCCCGTAACTATCGCACAGAAGCACCAGTGGAAGTGCTGGACACTCCCTTCCATGCTCACAGAAAGACTTCGGCCAAGCAATTCCTTGCAAATTACAGCATTAACAGTAGACACCTTCGACAGAGCTTTTTTTCGTTTTCTTCTTCAAATCTGGAGCTTTTAAAAATCATCTCAAATTGTTGAAGTGGAAAAAACCAAAACCAAACTGCAGGTGAAACCATCAGAGACAAAGCAGAATATTCAGTGCAATGGAAAATCATGCAGACTCAAGTTTTTTTAGTTTTAAGACTAGGAGAAAAAAAAAAAGCATATTTCCCAAACCATATTTTTGAAACACTCACCACCAGCTTCAAACAAAACCAGGCTCACAATCTTCACCCACAAATATATACATACATGATAAATAGTTAAGACACAACCCAAATAAACCAGCAGGTAACTATTTTCTTTTTTTTTAATCATAATGGTTTGGATGCAGGGAGCAAGAGAAGAAAGAGCAGGGAGATGGCAGTGATACGGATGGTTTTAGTGCAGACGAAGAGAAGAGGGCTGAAAGACCAGTGGGAGAAAGGAGACTTCTGAAATTTTCCGCATTTTCCAAATGGATGTTCTTGTGCCATAGCAATAAAAAGCAGCATTTGCGATTATACGTGCAGTCACTTCAAAATGCGACTTCGGGTGGCTTTCTCTTCTTCCTCCCTTTCTTTTATAAATATATATATTTAGACATATATATAATATAAAAGGCAGGTGAATCTACATACATCAAATGAATCGTTCTGCATTGAGAAGTGTTATCCAAGTTTCACCAAAAGAAAAAAATAAAGTTCCCAAACTATTTTCAGTAGTTTTCCGGCATCTCTCTAGGCAGCAGAGAGCGCTCGCGCCCCTTTTCTGTGCAAAAGCAAATCCTCTGCCTCTAGAGTTTATTTCACTTTTATTTAAAAAAAAAAAAAAAAAAAGAAAAAAAAAAGTCCAGGATTTTCTAATCCCCCTTTACATACAGAACCAGAAGGATTCAATGTCTTTTCCTGGGATCTCATGCGTGCTAAATGGATTCAAGGAGTGGGTGAGGATGCAGACTTTCTTCAGGCACCCAAAAAAAAAAAAAAAAAAGAAAACTAAAGCAGAAAACTCAATGTGAAATAAAACAAACAAAAAAAAAGAGCAATCGGGGTGAGAAAACCTTGTCTGTCATATTCCAATGGAGTCACCTTGGGGAGGGGATGGAATAAAAACAAAAAAAAAATTCAGTGGTGGGAAAACACTGGGAGAAGCTTGCAAGAGGAGGAAGACTTTCCCGCTCTTCCTCGCCAGGGCGGGCGGGAGCCCCCGGCCCGGCCCGGGGTGTCGCTCCCAGGGCTGGCACCGCTCTGCGCGCCGGGAGGGGACACCAGCACCCCCCGGCCACCGCGGGGACAGGCAGGGGGGCTCCCGGGGACCGTTGAAATGAATTTGTTTCTGAGCCAGAATACTTTAAGTCGGAGGGATGGGAGCGAGGGGAGTGGAGAGGGAGGATTAAATATTAGCGGGGAGGGGACGGGGTGAGCCTTTAAAGCATCTGACCAGATGTCAAACTGAAACCGTGAATACTGTGAGTGCAGCCGAGGTAGATGGAGGAAAAAACAAACAAAAAAAAAAAACAACAAAAAAAAAAAAAACCCAAAACAAAATAAAAACATATTACAGTAGGAAAACAACCCTTGGAAGGAAAAAAAAAAAAATTTTTTTTTAAAAGCAGGCGAATGGTGGCGTGTTTTGCGTGGGGCCCCAAATCTTCGCCAAATAAACCCCACGCGGGGGTGGGAGCAGCTTTGGCGGCCGGGGACGCGGGGCGGGGGGGGGGGGGGGGGCGGCCCCGGCATCACCGGGCGCCGGCGGAGTATTTGGCCTTGGTGATCAGGTAGAGGACGATGTCCTGGTGGCCCCCGAAGGCGGCGATGTGCAGGGCGCTCCAGCCGTCCCGGTTGGCCAGGCGGATGTCGGCGCCGAACTTGACCAGGAGCTTAACCAGCTCCAGGTTGCCGTCGATGACGGACTGGTGCAGCGCCGTCTGCCCCTCGGGCCCGAAGGAGTTGACGTTGAACTCGCAGTTCGTCATGTTCTGCAGCAGCGACTGCAGCTCCTTGGTGTTGCCGCGCCGCACCGCCTCCTGGAAGACGCGCTGGCTGGGCGGCGGCGCCGCGCACGGCGACACCTCGCTCTGGCTCATGCCGCCGCCTCACGCCCCGCCGCCCCGCATGGACGGCGACGCCTCGGCCCGCCCGGGCATGCGGTGGCGGGCGCTGCTGCTGCTGCTGCTGCTGCTGGGCCGCCGCCGCCCCCCGGGCCCCGGCCCCCGCCTCCGCGCTGCCGCCGCTCCGCCGCTCCGCCGCCGCCGCCGCCCGGGCCCCTCTGGAGTGGAGCCGGCCCCGCGCCGCGCCTTTTACCCACCCTTTTATTTGCATAACAATGGCACGGCCGTGACGCGACGGCGAGGGGCGGGGCACCGCCGCCGCGAGCCCATTGGGACGGCCGGCGGGGGGAAGGGGGCGGGGACGAGGCGAGGAGCCACGCCCCCCCTCCCGGGGAGCGGAGCCGGGGCGCCCCTCCCCCTTCCCGTGAGCTGCGCGGGTGCGGCGAGGCGGGGGGCGCTCCCGGCCCGGCTCGGGCCTGCTCGGCTTCGCTCGGCTCCGCTCGGCTCGGCCCGGCGCGGCCCGGGGCCCCGCTCGGCTCCGCTCGGCCCGGCCCGGGGCTCCTCTCTGCTCTGCTCGGCTCCGCTCGGCCCCGCTCGGCCCGGCCCGGGGCTCCGCTCGATGCCACTCGGCTCCGCTCGATGCCGCTCGGCTCCGCTCGGCCCGTTGCGGTCTGTCCGTCCCGGCCCGGCGCGGTGGCCGCAGGCAGGGGGCACCACCTCCCAGGGCCGGGCCGGGCCGTGCCGGGCGGCTGCAGCCGGCCCCGCCGCCCGCCGCTCTCTGCAGCGCCGTGCTGGAACCGGGCTGGCCCCGTTCCCAACCCCCACCCGCCGCGCCTCCGGGCCCCCACCGCCCCCAAACCCCGCGGGGCTGGGCTTCCCCAAGGTGCTGAGGCGCTGCTGTTTGTGGTTTGTTTTATTTTTTTTGTTGTTGTTTTTTGTTTGTTTGTTTGGAGTTTTTTTCAATCACCCTCCAATCTGGGGGTTACACCGTTTTGCTGCGTGTTTGTCTACCCGTGAGCAAACCGGGACAGGTCACAGGGAGGGACGGAGGGGGATTCAGCCCCGCAGCGTCCGGCCCCTCAGGGCAGGAGGTTTCGGGGATCCGCGGGTGGGACTGATTTTTGATGAGGGACACGCAGCCCCCGCAGGGTCCTGCCGGACCTGGAGTTACTCCGACGAATGGACTCCCGGTGCAGGAGCGCTGGGTGGTGCGGGCACCCCGGGAAAATGGGCAAAAATGTACTGAAACCAGGGCATCGACCAAAAACCATGCTGGAGGAGCCCTCCGTGTGCCCGTTTGGCCGGCAGGGAGCAAACGGTGGGGCCTGGGTGGGGAGCGGCATCCCAGAGCGGAGTGGGACGAAAGGAAGGAGCGTGTCGTAAACCCGAGGTGACAGCCCCCGCGCCGGGGACAGCTGGCCGCACGCCGCTGCCACCAGGCCATACCGGTGCGCCCCTTTGGGGATGGAAAGGGAGAAACCAGGCAACTGCGACATTCGGCCCCAGTCGATGAAACATGCCGCCTCGGAGCCGCGTGTCACACGGTGTCACGCCGTGGCCGTGAGCTCAGGGCATGGCTCACCCCACGGCATTTTCCCATGGCTTCCCTGCAGCTCTTGGGGGAAGGCAGCAAGCTGGAGGAGGCTGGGACTCTCCTCCTGCCCTCGCTGGTCCTTCTCCTTTACTGGAGGTTAAACCATCCTGATTGGGGCTGTAAGGAGTTGGCGAAGCAGCTCCTGTTTCTCCTCACATAAGGGCCTACCTTTCTAAATCTATTCCCGCAGTTAGTTCTTCTCATCCCCATCTCCATTCCTATTCCATTCCCATCTCCATGCCCATGCCAATCTCCCCATCTCCATCCCATCCCTGTCTCTGCCCTCATCCCATGTCCATGCCCATGCCCATCTCCATCCCCATCCCCTCCCCTTTCATCCCATTCCCATCTCCATCCACATCCCCATCTCTTCCCCCATGCTCATCCTATCCCATCCCCATCCATCCCTGGCTGCTCTCTGGGTCTCGCTCCGTTTGACTTCCCCAGCTCAGAGCTCTCTCCTAGTCACATTCCTGTAATGGGAGCATACCGAAGCACACATTTCTCATGGAAAAGGGAGGGTTGGGATGTGGCGGTGGCCAGGGGCTTTGTGGCTGGCTCAGCCCGGGGGCTACCACTGCAGAGGGGCTGCAGACAGTCCCCTCCAGTGTCCTGGGTCTGTGCAGCTTCTCCTGGGACATCCCGGCGCCACTGAGGCGTGTGGCCCCCGCAGTGCTGGCACAGGTCACGGAGGTGGGCCCCGGTCCTCAGGGTCCACGCAGGAGCCAGGTTTGCCTGAGGACAGTGAAGAGGAGCCACCCCCTGCTTGTCTTGTCCCCCCGAGGGCCTCGTCTTGGGCGGGAGGTGGTGGCTCTGCCCCCCATTACCCCAGCCCTGGTGGCAGCAGGGGACACCAGTGGCCCATCCGTGCCCTCCTCTCCCCCATGTCGCCTCGCTGGGGTGAGCAACAGGACATGCTGTGACTCACGGTGACTCAGTGGGAGTTATGATTGTGCCCAGGGGCCCGGCCCGGCCCCGCAGCGTTCGTGGGGTGCCGAGCCCACGGCAGCCCGGCCCCGATCCCCGGCACTAAACCCCACAAACCCAGCGCGGGGGGGTGGGAGCGGTGGCGGGAGCCTGGGGCTCGGGGCCCCGCTCCTGCCGGCTCGCCCTCCCCTGTCCACTCCTAAATATACCGGCAGAGTGGATTTTGTGCATTTATGGGCCGTCTCCTGTAAGGTGTCGAGCCCTCTTAGCGAGCCGTGGGAGAGTGGGAATTGCTCACACCTCCCCGGTCTTGGGCTTGGCCAGAGTTACATCCTCGCAAGCAAATCTGCATTTGCCAGTGACACTGGTGAGAAAAATAAAGAGCCCGGGCAGGGACCCAGCCATGCAAATGTTCAGAGCTGGCAGGTGGGGGCAGGACTCAGCCTGGGAACAGTGCCAGAGAGGGAGAGAAAATAGCAAAAAAGCAAGAAAAAAAAAAAAAAAAAAAAAAAAAAAAAAAAAAAGCAATTCTGAAACCCTGCATTCCTGCATTTCAGCTCCAGTTTGTACCCCAGCGCTGTAACCGGAGAGGAGCCGATGGAGTGTGCTGGCCGGGCCAGGCTCCGCTCACGGCTGGGGCTGGGGGGGCGGCGGGCGCTGGAAGGCCCCGGTCCTCCCACCCCACGCTCCCCCGGTGGGGCCCTGCAAAACCAGTAGTCCCACCCAGTGATTTATCTGCTCTCTTCTGAGAAGAGGGGAAGCCGCGGCGAGCGCCGGCGCTGCAGACGGCGGCGGGAGGCGGGGAGAGGGACCCGGCGCTGCGGTGCCTTAAGCAAACGGTCACGCCGAAAACAAATTTCCCCTCCTCGAGAGACGTGGCGACCAAATTTCCCCCTGGCCATGAGAGCCTGCGGGCGAGAGGAGAAGGGATGGCTGCCGGCGGCGTTGCCGGAGGGGCTCCGAGCTGCCCCGCGGCTGGGCGCGTTGGGCTGGGCACGTCCCAGCCCTCTTCCAAAATAACCGGGCGGGCAGTGCCCGGCCTCTGGGCCTGGCGAGCAAGCCAGTGAGAGTCCAGCCACCCCCGGAGGCCTCCTTGAAGCGAGCCGGAGAGCCGGGGGGATGGATCCGGGGCAGGCGGCGAGGGGGCGTGCCCCCACTTAATTCATTAAAATGTGTCGGAGAGCGTGGGAAAGACGAGAGCTTTTCTTCCCAGCGCAGAGCCCCAGCAAAAGGCGAGCGAGGGAGAGCGACCTGCCCGCCCGGCTCCCGGCGAGCCGGGGGAAGCGCAGGGCTTTCCTCCGCCGCTGGCCCCGCCGGTGCTTTGACTCCCGGCTTTTTGGCAAAGCGGTTACCGGAGCCCCGGCGGGGAAACGCGGGGCTCAGCCAATGCCACCTGCCCGCCCGCGGGGCTGTGGGCAGCGGGGGAGCCCACGCGGGGCCGGGGACAGTGGTCGCTGGGTGGGATCAGCGTCCCTTGTGGAGATCCACCTTCGGGAGGGAGGAGGGGGGGACCCCTGCCCCGGGCAGCTGCTTTTGGCAAGGGAGCAGTGGGGAAGGGGCTCCGGGGGGTCTCAGGGGAAAAATCTTCCTCTGTGCAGCCTGAGAGCTGCCCTGCTCACAGCGGGGTGCAAGCAGGGACACGGCCGTGGGACTGGCCTCGTGTTCTCCCCGTGGACACATCCTATGCTGCCAGCCTTCAGCAGCAGCCAAGCAGTGCCCCGCGTGGGGCTGGGCCCCTGCCAGGCCTCCAGGCAGGAAGCTCCAGAGGTCAGAAGCTGGGATTTGCAAGAGAAACCTCGTGCTCATGTGGTGAGGACACGTGTGCAGGTGCCTCGTGTCCTCTGCAGGGAGCAAGGCACCACGAGCAAAATTCTCATGGGTGGTTCAGGGAATCCCTGGGGACAAGAGGAGGCTCCAGGCATCCCCCATCCTCCTGGGACACCCACATCATGGGAGCCACCACAGGAGCATGGATTGGAGACTGCTGCTTCCTGCAGATGTCACCATGGCTTCTGCTCTGCATGATCCCTTCCTCCCAGCCTGTGACAATCAGGATTTAAAACCTGACTGAGACTTGAGCATGGTCATAACCTAATGCATAGTCATTGTCCTTGGGGGGTGATGCAGGCGGGGGCCACCCCTGCACACCTCGCCCCAGGGCTGGAGAACCCCGACTGCCCACGGGGGCTGTGTTGATTGGTGCCGAGCTGGACAGGTTGGGCCTTCGCACTGCAGCTTGGCCTACAAGTGTCCCAGTGCCCTGTCTTATCTGTTCTTATCCTGCTGAAATGCTGCAGCTCTTCTGATGTAGACTATAGCCCTCATATCTGACAGTGGGAAAATGCTCTTCAGGCAAAGGAACACCAGCTGGAACAACCTCCGATCTGGAGAGCTCCTGCCCGGTGCCACAGGCAGGGCTCTCTAGCTGTGCCAGTTTCCTGATGCTGCTGGGCCACCCTGTGGCATCACCTTGGCTGATGTCCCTGCCGCAGCCGAGCATACATGTGCCAAAGTGCCTTGGCTCAAGCCCATGTTCTGCTAAACTGGCATTGTTAAATGTACCTGGCCTGGTGTGCTGACAATTGCTTGTAGGGCTTCTGGTGCTGGAAAACTGGTACATGGAGGGACCAAATATCCACTTCGTGGGTGATGATACAGTCAACTGGGGACACAGACCCTGGTTTTACATGTCCTCGGTCAATCTCCCTGTCTTTGGGCCATAATTACCTGGTCCTGGGCCATCAGGATGAGCTCCAGTATTGAATCCTGTGTCGGTGCAGGGATTTGGCGCTAGGAAATAACCATCTCCTGAGATACACGGTCCCCGGGGCCACTTGTTTGTGCTGCGTGGTCACTCCTTTGTGGTGTCTGCGGGGATGGGGTATATTGGCACAGCCGCGCCGCTCTCACTGCATGGTTCCCCCAGGAGACACGGTACAGCCCGTCGGGGTTGGTCTGGGGACTGGGTGACTGCTCCATGGGGGCATCCCTGGGGTCGAGGCCATGTGGGGGGTGACACAGTCATACCCCACCATGGGATACACAGTGAGGAACGCCTGGTGAGCGTGTAGAAGCTCATTTGCCTGAGAGTCATGTCCACATATTGTCAGGCTGATGGGAAGGGTCCAATCCCAGGCTATTTCCCAGGGAGCAAACATCCTCCTGATGCAAATCTCCCTCCTCACGTGGCACCGACACCTCTCTCCTCTCCTACCCCCGGCGAAGGGCCAGCAGAAGTGACCCCCAGCCCGTGGGAGCAGTGTTTCCACAGTGTGGGGTAGAACAAGGGCCTGAGCTTACAGCCAGCCTCAGGCTTGTCAGCCCTGGGTCCGTGCCCAGAAACATGCCAGTTTGTTTGAAAACGGCAGCCGAGCAACTGGGAGCTTGATCAGAGCATCCGGCTGGAAAAGCGGTTCTGTGGCAAGGATGGGCAGCGGTACAGCCCTCACCCTCCTCCTCCTCCCCTGTCTTGCCAGCCGCCTTAGGGACTGACCAGCCCTAGTTCAAGGCACAAAGTCAGGCCATGGAAAACCAAGCTGATTTCTCTGAGCCGGTCAAATATGCAGCGAGGTTTCCGCTCCAGATTACAGGAGGAAGGAAGTTTGCTCGGAAGGGGATGGGGATAAGGTGGGGGAGAAGGGTGGGAAGTGCATTCCTGCCTGATGAGGAACAATGTTGATATATTCATTTGTAAACTAAAGCTGGCCTGAGCGCCAAACACCTTGTCCCCATCAAACTCTGAAGGATATGCGAGAAGTACACAAGGCGAGGGGAGGAACTGGACTGATATCCGATGCAGTGTGTGATTTCTCAGGGGTGAGAGATGTTGCTCATTCAGGTCTCATTCAGGCTGGCGTGCTAAAACTGAAATAAAACTCTTCCCCAGCAGTGTTTTATCACAGCCCTTCCCCCTCCCCTCCTGCCTCTGTGATGGCATCCCACGATGCAGGGGCAGGAGCTGAGCACACGTGAAGTGACCTGGGTGTTGAAGGGCTTTTGGTGTGTGCAGCCCACCCAGAGGCCTCATCCCTGCAAGAGCGCTGCAGGATCTGCCCTTCCAACACATGATCAAACGGCTCCATAAAACCACAGAGGGCTCATTAATGCCCTAATAAATGTTAAATATTAGTATAACGCAGACAATGGGATTTTTTTTTTTTTTTTAAGCAGTCAGATAGAGAAACAATATTGTAGGTTGATTAAAAAGCTGGTTTAATTCCCTTTGATCTATATCCACTATTCAAAACTGGACAATTTATTACTTCCTGGATTCTGCTCAAGGCTGGTCTGACGTGGAGTTTGATGTTGATTGTGTCTATGACTGGAGATGACCTTGCTGCACAGATCCCACCTTGATATCACCCCCTGTGGGCAGCAGAAAGGGAGAGGTGCTGTGCTGGGTCTCAGCTGCTGCCCCCCTCCCCAGGAGCTGGATGACACCCTTTGGGAGCTTTTTTTTTTGCCATGCCCCCACATACACACAACCTGCTGGTGTCTGCCCTGGGTTGGTCTTCTCTTAAAACAAGTCCCACTGTGGTGGGACTGCCCCAGCACAGCTGACTGCTAGCAGCCCAGGCCGTAAGCACAAGACCTCGCCACCAGATTGGCAGAGATGGCAGAGAGGTAAAGTCCTAGAGGTGGCCAGGAGGTGACCCTGCTGTCCCCAGGGATCAGAGGGAAGGGTCCCATGCAGGCAGATGTGTGGCCAGGAGCTGTCCCCATGGCTAGGGACAGGGTCAGCATGCCCCACTGTCCCCCCTGCCAGCTCCCCTCCACAGTGAAAGCAGTAGCAGACTGATGTGAAACCACAGCTCTGAAAAACCCAGTGAGCAAAGCCCAGAAATGCCCACAGGCTGGCTGGAAAGGTTGTTTGGGGGGCTCAGGGCAGCAGCCCTGACCTCCCCGCTCCTGGCTGGGGCTGGGATGACTCAGATGTTCGTGTGACTCAGAAGCTTCCCTCAAACAGGGTCTGGAGAGGTTTGTCTCATCACGATGAAGCATCGCTCACCGCGGGGGCTGGCAGTAGGAGGCTCTGCAGCATTCCTGCTTTGCTTCATCCCCAGTTTCTGCCGTCCCAGAGCAAACCCCAAAGTGGCAGGATGCTGACACATGGATGAGTCTGTGTGGAACCTGGGGGGCTCGGGCTGCTCAGCCTCTGGCACCGACAGTCCCACGCTCGCTGGCTGGGGTAGCCCCACCAGTACCCTCCACCAGTGGTTGGTGTAGAGGGGCTGCTGGCACAGCACGTGCCTCATCCTCCCTCTGCTCGAAGGACTCTCTTTAGGGTCCCCCACGCTGTGCTGCTCCAGGCGAGCCGGGCTCTGGTTGCCCACAAGGACATGGCAAGGCACAAGCCAGAAGTGCTCATGGAGGAGGTGGCTCATGGGCTGGAGGAGCTGATGATTGTTTTGCAGAGTATCGAGGGTGCTGGCACCAGAGGTGGGTGAACGTAAGGACATGTGGTTCCAGGCATCGAGCAGGTCACCTGGACACACAGGGACAGTGGGAAACCCCCCAGAGCCAGAGCACCAGCCCAAGGCTGCGAGTGGCAGGACATACTCAAGGGGCCAGATGCAGCACCCTGCAGCCACAGGGCGGAGGGTGTCCTGGGTGGGTGCTGAGGGTCCCTCAGCAGGAATCCCATGTGCCCCTTCCCGCAGGTCTCCTGCCACCCAGTCCAGACCCCTGAGGTCTCTGGGAAGGGCTCAAGGGAGAAAACTGTACTGACAGCCTCAGGCAACCTTCCTGGCCATGAGCTGGGATGGGCAGGGATGGAGGGATGGACATCTTCAAAGCTGATGGCACTGATGGATAAGAAGACATGCCAGAGTCTGTAGTGCTGAGACTACAGCTGGCACACTGGAAGTATCTCCATCCAAGCATGCCCATGTCCAAGCAAGGTCTTGTCACAGCGCCAGATACGACTCAGGCCCAAGGAACCTCAGCTGCTCAGAAGGAAGGCGTTTGCTTCTGACACTGCCACTGGGAACAGGGAACAATTTTTAAGCATATATCCATGTTGTAGAGGCAGAGAATCTGTTAACACGGGTGCCATCTCCTACTGCTAAAGCCCTGTACCGACACAGGATTCAATACTGGAGCTCATCTTGATGGCCCAGGACAAGGTAATTATGGCCCAAATACAGGGAAGTTGGCCCAGAACACGTAAAATCAGGGTCTGTGTCTCCAATTGACTGTATCATCACCCACAAAATGGATATTTGGTCCCTCCATGTACCAGTTTTCCAGCACCAGAAGCCCTACAAGCAATTGTCAGCACACCAGGCCAGGTACATTTAACAATGCCAGTTTAGCAGAACACATTTTATCCTCTGATGTCATCACCTGGTCCCCAAACTGTTGCACCAGAAGCATGATAAAAATGACATGGGGGTAAAAGCAAAGAGGACATTCCCCTTTTAGATAAAGAGGGAATTAAGAAAAATACATTAACATCTAGAGAGAGCACAGGGTTGGAAAACCAGGACATGAAACACAATTCCTTCAGGCTATATGCAAAAAATGTAGACAACTGAGGAGACAACAGAAAGAACTGATAGAAAAATGATGACTACCAAGGATGAGATCAGCACAAGGCATTTTAATCCCATTAGGAGAAATAATCTCCATGGCTGGAGGTGTCAATGTGTGTGCAGGAAAGTGTGTTGGCCCCGGGAGCCTCCAGCCAAGTGGGAAAATCCATCTTTTTCTTCTGCCCATCTCTGGAAGAAGCAGTCATCTCCAGGGAAAGCCAAGAGAGATGCAGAAGGAGGTGATGAAAGTGATGGGAAATTTTTGTTCAAACAGACCCTTTTTGGTTGGTGAGCCCCAGTGCCTTGCACCCACCGGCCTGGGAGGGCGAATGGCCACCAGCCCGGGGGAAGCTGGGCAGTGCCATGGTACGGCTGGGCTGCAGGGGCTCCCCAGAGCAAAAGCCCACCCTGGGGAAAGGGGATTAGAGAGGACCACCGTGACCATCCCTGGCTGTGACTCTGTGGGAAGCACAGAACCTGCCAGCCCTCTACCCTGGGCAGTGGAGGAGAGGAGAGGCAGTGATGCAGCAATGCCCCAGGGAAATCCCCCCAAACTCGGCATCTCCACGTAGCCAATGCCTCAGCAGCAGGAGATGTGGCCACTGAGTCCTCCCTGCGTAGGGGCTGCACTGTGCCGGGCATGGACATCTCTGACTGGGGCATCATCAGTGATGCTTTGCTTTGCAACCCCCAAAACCAGATTAGGAGGAGAGAAAAAGTGGATTTAGGGCCAATCTGCAGCAGCTAGCATCAAAATAGCAACTACTGCACTGCAGCACGTCCATTGTTCTGCAAGCAGAGCAGTGTCCAGGGCTGAGGATCTTTCTGGTGCATGAGCATGGTCTGGCAGACACTGCTGTGATGGTGACAGTGATGCTGAGCCATGGAGGAGGCTTCTTCTCCAAATTCTACCAAGTCAAGATCAGGGAAGAAGAGAAAAATAATGACCCCAAACCCCCTGGGAAACACAGATCCTAGTAGCTGCTTCTGGCCAGTCAGACTCACACCCTTGCGTGTCCTGATGTGACGGGGACAGGGTCAGCATCTTTGCCCTGCCAAAATAGGTCCTTACCTTTAAGCACATGCAGGGCCAGTGGTGCATGCTGCTGTAGTGACAGCCCCACCGTCGTGGTGCTGCTGGCTTCTGCCACAACTTCATTCATTGCTAGTGAAGGAGGTGCCATTATTTGCTGCTTCCACTTGAAAAAAATGGGGCTCCACAGGCAGCAAATGAGAGGTGATGGGTGGCCCTGGCAGGGCTGTGAGGGAGATAGGGACAGAGGGGTGGGCACAGGGGTCCTTTGCCATCTTCTGATGGAAATCAGGAAAAAATGGCATGATGTGACCATGGAAAGTGTCACCAGGGGGTCGTGCCCATGGCCATAACTTGGCAGGCAGTTGGCTGGGGAAAGAAGGCAGGCACGGTGTGGGGACAGCCACCATTTAGGGTCACTTGTACTGACGCCCAGGAAGAAGCTCGTGTCAAGAGGGATGTTTAAAGTGGAAAATGTTTTTGGGGTTTTTCTGCCAAAGGGCTGAGCTGGGAGTGAGATGTCCCTTGAGGGGAAGGACCCCTGGCACTGCATTGCCAGGAGTGCTTGGAGAGGGAAAGCACGTCTTGCATTGCAGTGTAAGATGCCTGGGCAGGCACTTTGCTGGCCTATAAATGTCACACTTCAGCCAAGAGCCCCTTGGGCCCTCTTAGCAATAACATCAGGGCCTGGCAGTTAACTGGGATTAGAGGAGGAATTCTGCAAATGCTCCTCAGTTGCAGGGTGGAGCAGTTTAAGCCTGTCCCTGGATCAGGAGGCACTGGATGGCAGCGCCCCGAGCTACAGGACCAACAGGGCCGGGCTCCTCGCCTCGCCTGGCCCCCCCCCCCAGCCTGTGTAGCCTCCCCTGGAGGCTGGCTAGTCCCACCAGTGACCCTGGTTCATGGTGATGGTGGGACCACACACTTCATTGCCACTCCTGTGCACAACTCACAGGGCCTCGGTCACGGGGGAGCGGCTTGATGGACCCATCTGGGAGGAGGTGGGCAGGCGGGTGCTGCTCGCCCGCTGGGCTGGCAGGCAGCTTAGGCACCAGTGGGAGCCACTCCCTGGACCAGTCTGGCTCTGCTGGGGCATCTCTGGCTCCAGCACAGGGTGATGTGGGTGCTAGCAGGCATCGTGGTGCACCCAGAGGTTTTCCTGTGGCCACTTAGCAGCGCTCAGCCCTCTGGACCTCCATGACTGAACCCACCCACTGCCTCTGGGGAATGCCGGGAGAGGTGCTGGGAGATCAGGACCAGGGTGAGAGGGAATGCTGAGGACGGGTCGTGGCGTGACACGTCCCACAGGCTGGGGAGTGCTCTGGGCACTGGAGGTGCTCTCTCCCCTGGGCTGCTGTTGGGGATGCAGGTCCTGGCTCCCCAACACGAGTGACCCAGCACAGGGGCACTGGGGCAAGGGTGCTGGGGCCTGTTGTGTGCCATGGGGTTGGTTGGCACTGCCTGGGCGGCGTTTTGGAGAGCTCTGCCACCCTCTTGCCATGCCCAGCCTGGAGGGAGTCAAAAATAAGGCAAAGAGTCCATTCCCCAGCCACCTCTGATTTAATGATCTCACGGAGGCCATGTATATTTGGGCTGTCGTGAATCATCAGTGCAAATGTGACACTCCCCTCCACGGAATACCCCAAAATGAGAGCCCCCCACTTCCAGCCTTGCCCCGCAAACCCACGGCCCAAAATCTGCTGAGGTTCACCAGGCAGTGCATCCTCTGCTGTCCCCATCCCACCACGGAGCCCCCACGGCCCCTCTCAGCTCAGCTCATAGATGCTCTGCTCATTCCCAGCATCGACAAGAACATCCTGAAACTGGGAAACGACACGTCCAAAATGGGACCCTTCCCAAAACACCTTCCCGCAGCGGGTGCAGCAGTAGAAGTCGGTGAGCTCGGCTTTGTCCAGCACCCCAGGGGGGATGGCAGTGACCTGCAGGACCGTGCCCTCTGCCAGCGCTGCAGGTGCCCCACGCTGCTCCGGCCCCTCCAGCCACTCACTGTGCGGGGTGTAGCCGGGCTGGGCTGTGTCACAAGCTGGCACGGTGGTACCACAGCTCTGGCTGGGCTTCTCCTCACACTGCACCAGGCAGCCTGCGGGGAGAGGAGACAGCAGGTAAACCACCAGCCACTGGTGTGATGAGCGCAGTCTGTGCTCAGCCATGTGAACGACACTTGTGAGGGGCCTGCCATCCCTGCAGGGAGCGCAGGCTCTGCCCTGAATCTCAGGCAGGAGCATCCTGTGAATCTTGGAGAAGGTGGTTAGCAGCATCCACCAGCTGCCTGCCCTGAGCATGGCAGCCATGCAGCCTCCTGCTCCCCAGCAGCTGCCTGGCACCTCCTGCAGCCCCTCTGCCGTGTCCTGCTTCTTCGCAGTGGGGTCTGCTGTGGCCTTGAGAGCTCTTCCAGTCTGGTTAACTGCATCAGTGCTGCTGCCGTGCTGGGTGCAATGGTTTTGCACCCCTGTCGCAGGGTGGGCAAGGCCGGTCTCTGAGATGGGCTGTGCCCTCCCTGCCCTGGGCTACGTTACAGCGCAAGTGAACAGCAAGGGAAGCCCTCACTGCTGCTTGAATTAACCCCCCACCATTAATAGCTGTCTGCACCGCTCGTGACACATGCAACTCTCCTGGCCTGCCCGAGGACGCTGGGCGTTGGGGCATGCATGACATCCACCTCCCATCACATAACCCGGGCAAGGGGCATGGTGGGGCACGGTGTGGGGCTGTGTCCCGTGAGCCCTGGCCCCACCGCGCAGGCGGATTGCTGCCATCTCCCATGAAGTGCCACAAACCCCGTGGCATTTTTGGCAGCTCGGTGCAGGCTCTCACCGCCCGTGGGCAGGGCACGGCGGGTCGCTGGATCCGGGTGGCAGAAGCAGAGGGCTGAGCTGCCTCCCATCCACCAGGCCGCCTGGCAGCCAGGGACACCGGCTGCAGTTATTGCTGTGGGATGACTCATTTTTGGCAGAGGGGGGACTTGTCCTGCCCAGGCATCAATTAAGACAACAAAAGGCATCCTGCATCGCTCCAGTGGCACGTCTAGGGCGTCCAGCCTGCTCCTTTCATGGATCAGAGGGACCCTGGTCAGGAGCCAGCTGTGACGGAGAGGGACACCAGCATTCCCAGTTGGCTCTTCCCTGCATCCCAACGCTGTCAGGCCCTGGAACTTGCTGGTGATTATTGTGGGGGAAAGCAAGACTGATGACAGCGCTGAAATGGCCACCCTGTCCTGGCAGAGCCACCCCACAGACGCCTGGCAGGGCCTGGACCTGCCACCGCACAAGCAGAAAAAGCCACAGCCCGGGAGAGGTGTGGAAGGCTCATCTCACACCAGCCCCTGGTTCAGGGGGGCTTCTTAGAGCTCCCTGAGACCGTCCACACCTCCCCAGAGGAGATGACCAGCCCAAGCTGGTGGAGCACAGTCACTCTCCGTTCCCAGCTGATAAACACCCACACTCAGGGTCAATGTTGTCTGTGGAAATGTTCTTAAGGTGGTTTTGCAGACCAGCCCCAGACCACCACGCAGCCCAGGAGCAGCAGAGGTTTTGGGGTCTGCTGCCACACCATGAGGGGAAGCAGCCCTAAGCCCCGTCCCAGCCACTGCCCAAGAGCTGGGTCACCATCGCTGTGCCCTGAGCAAATGCCTCACAGCCCCACTCGTGGATGTGCCTTTCCTTCATCCTTTGTGTCTGCTTGCGACACCAACATCCATTCTTGGAGGAAAACCAGTGACCTCAATTTCCCATTTTCTCCAGTTTCTGGCATGTGGTGAAGAACCTGGGCTGCCCTCAGAAGATCCCTGAGCTGGTGGGAGCAGGGACATGGAGGAAGAGCCCTGTTCTCAGAGGTTTCTCCAGAACAGAGCCTGTCTGCTGGTAGCAGATCCCCACAGCAGGAGGCAGGGGCTCTGCCCTTGCCCTGTCCCTGCCTCCCTCTGCCCTGTGCTACACAATGGCACAGGGTGGCCTCAGCTCAGGCGTGCAGGGACAGGCTCACTGGGGAGGCCAGGCTGTGGGCTGTACCTCCAAGCACATGAACCACAGACTCCCTCCAAAAACCTGGGCCACCACTTGTTTTTCTTCAGTTTGTAACACATGAACACAAATCTGCCTTCCTCTGCATCTGCCACCAGGACCCCGACAGGAGGGACATCTACCTTGGTTGTGACTTTTAGATGCAGCTGTAATCGAAATGACACTGCCAGCAGCCAGCACTGATGGCCAACATCTTTCCCCACCATGGAGCCTAAAAAATTCCCTGGCCTGACCTTGCAGCACCCCAGCCGTGGCAGTGCCAGGACACAGACGCTCGATGCTCCTGCAGCAATCTCAGGCAATTTGCTCACCCTTCCCACACGCTCCATCAGCTACTGTGCTGCTGGTGGGCAAAGCCAACTGCAGATCTGCATGGGGGTGTGTGAAACATCCAGCTCCCCCAAACACCCCAATCCCACCCCCCTGGGCTCGTGAGAAAAAGGCAGGCAGGGAGGAAAAGTTCATCCCTTAAAAGCCTGGGGAGAGAAAGGCTGTGATGGTCACCCAGTATTTTTGCCTTTTGCTTGCATCAGCCCCCTCCTAATTGTGCTTCTTCAAAGGGTTGAAAATGCTACATCACTTCAAAGTGACCATTTTTGAATGGGAGCTTGTAAAACCCCTTCTCCCCCTCCCACCAAATTCTTTCCAGGGCTTTTGAAGATGCCTGCGCTCCCCTCGCTGCTGTGGTGAAAAGGCCATTGGGCGCCAGACGCAGGTTGCCAGCCAGGCAAGCAGTGAAAACTGCACCAGGAAAAGGTCAGATCCCCCAGAAAAAAAAGGGCTCTCCTTGGGGAAAGGGGGGATTTTCTGAAGGAGGTTTTTTTTCTCCCTTGAGTTGAGGTCAGAGCCCTCCCTGGGGGAGCCGTTGCTCCCGCAGGGTTGCAGCCCAGCTCGCCTGGATGCTGCACACAGCGGAGTTACGCTGGAGACAGAGCAAAAGGCACATGTGGGGTGTGTGGGGCCAAGGGGAGCCAAGCGTGTCCTTCCAGCTCGCCAGGAGTTTTTAAGATCTATGGTTTCCAGAGCTCTGCAAAAGTTCGCACCAAAAGCTGTATTCCCACCGCATCTTTGCGGAAGAGAAATGAAAGTGATTCCTTACCAAATCAATTCGAAACACCTCTTGGGAACTAATAATCCCATTATAAAACATCTTGAAAATAAAAAGCCCTTTTGCCTCTCGCTCACCTCTCCCCCTCTTGCCCGGGTCACCCTGGGGATGACAGACCCTGACAGGGGGCTGAGTCCTGCACCCCCAGCACCCTGGGGTCGAGCACCCGCATGTGTCAGTGCTGCAGAGCAACATGGGCAGCAAGGATCGTCCTCATCTTCCAGTGCTGTCCCTGGCCCAGTAGCCCTGCTCAACACAGAGCTGTCTCCTCTTGTCCTCCCTGTGAGCTGTAGCCATACCCTGCCCCTGCACATGCTGCCCACTCACATCTCCAGCTCCTGCCCACCCCTGGCTCACCCGTGGGAATTAATACCCCATGGGAACAGCACAGACCACTGCTATTCCCACCCATGGACACGGCTCACCTCCCAGTGATTGCTGCCACGTCCAGGGGAAAGGACATGCTGCAGGACCCCAGTTCTGTTATTTCTGCATCAGGTTCCTCCCTGGGCTGAGCAAGGCCACCCCCACAGCAGAGGGATCCCACCTCTGCAGCCCAGGAGATGCATTTGTCACCTCTGCAGCAGCCCTGCTTTGTGCCCAAGCCACTGCCACATGCCCCAGAGCTGGGCTGGCCCCAACGCTTCGTGAAGTGGGGTGCAGCAGGAGCCCTGCCAGCCTGGGAGGGATCCTCTTCCTTCAGCCCCCAGACACCAGCACCAAGACGGTGGGAAGACCCACGCCAAAACCCCATCTCATGCCCTGGGGCACTGCATGGATCCTGGTGCCTGAAAACCAATGGTACCTTCACCCCAGGGGACACAGAACCAGGGGTTTGTGCCCCAAGGGCACAAGAGTATCTGGGGACCCACAGGCGATCACTCAGGTGATGGGCCCACATGAGCCCTGGATGGAAACTATTACAAGAGGGGGGCTGCAGTGGGCAAAGTGACTTGTCCTGAAGACCCCAGAGAAGGCAGGGATGGGACAGGAGCTGCAGCTCTGTGTGCCCCATTGTGAGGTCCTGCTCATGGGGGGCACGGGGCTGAGCCCAGTAGGAGGGAAATGGGACAGGGCATGGGCTGCCTGCAGCGGGCAGGGGGGATGTGCACCCTCCCCTGCCCACAGAGGGGCCCTTAGAGGTGCAGGGGTCATACTAGAAGGCCACTGTGATGATGACACAGGTGACCTGTAATCCCTACAGCCTATTCTGTCAGCTGCAATGCAGGAGTCCTGGGTCAGCATTACTGGGACAGCACTGGGACCCCCTACTGTGGGCCGGGGGGCACAGCAGGGCCTGGGAAGCTGGGACAAAGCAGGATCAGGGCAACCCTCCTTTGAACTTGTGCCTGTTCCCCTTTCCCAGACCACACAGCCCTGATTTGCCTGGAAACAAACTGTCCCCATGCACGTGAGCCCTGGGCACCTTCCTGGTTTCAGTGCTGGGGCACTATCGGGTAATCCAACCTCACCAGGGTGAGCCCGGTACTTGTGCACAAAATCCTGCCCCCCAGGCCCCGTTTCCAGCTCAGGTCCCTCTGTGTCACCTGAACTAAGACCAAGGCCTTGGGGCGAGGAGCCGGGTGCTTGTCCTGGCTGGCTCAGGCGGGGACCTGGCGCTCGCCCCGCGGCTCCGCAGCGGGAACCGCAGCCTCCTGCCGCCTCCCGAGAGGTGCTGGGGTCTGGCAGAGCTTGTGCAAGCTGAGAGCCCTTCTCCCAGCCCGGCAGCCGCACCCAGCTGTCATCGCAACCACACACACAGGAGACTCGTCCGTAATTAGGCAATTAAGGCTGAGGTGTTTTGGAGAAAGCACACATCGTAAAGGCTTTGCACAAGGCTGAAAGCAGACCTGGGAGCATTCTTGGAGTACAAAGGTGCATGGGAAACCTTGCCGCGGTGAGAGATCGAACCCGATAAGAGGAGTTATGAGCCTGAGAAACGCACTCAGTTGCAGCGCACTGAAGATGCCTGGTTATCTTTTCCCTCTCGATAAGGCAGATAAGCAAAGGACAAAGGACTCAGGATTGTGCAACCAGGGATGCAGCAGCCCGGCCATGATCTTAAGACGTTCCCAGGGTGGAGGTGGGAGGATGAGCTCGAGGCAAGAGGCACCTTCGGTTGCTATCATGTCCCCGTGCCGCTGTGGGAGAAAACCCTGCTGGCTCCTGTGCCCAGCGTCGGACAGAAGCACTGAGTGGTTCCTAGATCCTTCTCGGGTAGCATTTGGCACAACACCCCCGTCAGCAGGTACACGCAGAGCTCTGCAAACCCACAGCCATGAAAATGTCACCAGCTTCACAGCCTGCCAGTGGTTTTTCATATGAGCAAATGAAATTCTTCTGAAGAGGGGGAGCTGGCAGAGCGTGACCCAGCTGAGCCCACGGGGTGTTTCTGGCTGATTTCACCACTGCAGCCCCTGGTCCCAGCCCTGTGCTGCAGCACCTTGGTCCCCATCCCTGCCCATTCAGGGACAGATGCGAGCATGCTCCCATTACCCTGCTGCTCCCCAGAAGGAAGGGAGCCTAGATGCATGGGGTTGCCTACTCTGAGGGTGAATGGGGCTGGGGAATCCCTGGGTCCATGGGTGCAGTCCCTTGGGCACCCATCTCCTTGCCTGCAGAAACATCCAGAGCAGCCTGAGACATCTGGGGTGCCTTGGCTTCTCCCGCATGCCTGGTCTGCTGCCAAAGCAGTGAGGATGCATAGGCTGCTCCATGGGTGTGAGAGTACTCCTGGGACAGCACGGGGATCACCCACCCTTCTCACATGGCAATAAGATGAGTGTGAAGCTCACAGCAAAGCCAAATGCTGCAGATCAGGGAAGTATGGCAGGAAAAAAACCCTGCATTCAGCCTTAAGGCTTTGGACACGCATCTGCTGTACATAAGAGCCCCTGGCTAAGGGAAGCAGGGCTCACCAGCCCATGCCCCCAGCCATCTCGGTGAGGTGGCTGCAGAGGAGGGACTTGGCACTGTACTGGTGTCACCCCAGCTTGCAGCCACAGCACAGCCTTCCTCGCACTGTGGTCTTGCAGCTCTTCCTCCTGCCTGCCCATGTGCTGCTGCTGCCGCCTTCCCCCGGGGCTCACGGAGGAGCCAAGGGCCGGAAAAGAAAGAAACCCCAAGTCACTGCTCAGGTCAGAGGGGGCAAGGCAGGTGGCCCAGCCGGGCTGCTCAGAGCCCTGCCAGCTCCACGCCATCCTGCTGCCCAGCGTGGGGACGTCCTGGCTGCTCCTCCAGCCACCCACGGGGCTGCCCGGGGCTTATCCTGCACCGGTGGGATTGGAGGAGGAGATGGATAGTGCAGATCTCGCTGGTCTCGAGTACCGGCTTTGGTGGCTGGTCGGGGAGGATGCTCACCCAGCTTGGGGCTCCCCAGGGTGCTGCGTCAGGCTCCTCCATCACCCCCGGCAGCTGTGCCTGCTCCTTTGCCTCTCTCCAGCACAGAGTGGAGGCTCTGACATGCCTGGTTAGCAGCACCGCCCAAAGAAAAGCACGACCAGTTGTTTTAGTGTTTTGCAAAATGTTTCAAATGGCAAGGGGCGATTTTGTGATTAAAGCAGCCTTTTCTGTTTGGTGAATCCTAACCAGATCAAATGTGCTCCATCCTCACCTTTCCCAGGGACCATATTTCATCTGACAGAGCATCCTCTGAGCACTGGGGGCCCTCTGCCAGCTGGTTTTGCCACACTGACTAAGCAAGAACCTACCCCCCCGCCAGATGAGAGCCTGTGACACATCTCATCCCCGTGGGTCATTTGGGAGCCTGCAAACTGCCAGTGGCCTCCAGCCAGGTCTTGTCTTACGCCACGTGGTTGCCTGCAGCGCTGCTGCCTCTCTCTGCCCCATCCCTTGTCTGCTCCAGGCACCCAAGCTGCCCACTGGGAAAAAGGCAGCATGGGGCAAAGCTGTCCAGGCTTTAAACTATTGCCAGCACTTCCATCAAAGTCCTCATCCAGGGAAAATGTGGCTGTGTCAGGGAAAATGTTCCCTAAAACCTGGGAAAGTCCTAGGTCCAAGTTGGAGTGAGCTATTACAGAATGAATAATTTGCCTTTCGTTTCTTGGAAGCCCTGCCATAAAAAAATCCGGAGCCCAACAGGGCAGCACTGGCCTGAGTTTTGTAGCAAAAACATGAGCAGCCCCGGGCTGCCTGCAGCCAGACCCCGGGACTCGGGAGCACCTGGGCAGCCGCAGGCTGATGTTGAGGGTTGGTCCTGCAGGATCCGTCCCCATCCACAGCTGACAGGTGTCCCAGCACCCGTGGCTCCTGCTACACCTGCCTGCTCCTCCCCGAGGAGGTGAAGCCCCGTGGGAGGAGGCTTCCCCCCTTGCCTGGGAAGCAGGGGCAAGTCAAATGTATTTTCTTGCCAAGCAGCAGCATCTGGCCATGGTCCTGAGGGTTAATCAATGCACAGTGGCATGAATGAGATGACATGGTTGGGCCTGGAGTCATGGAGCAAAGGCTAGTCCCAGTGTGGGTGAGCAGCTGGGGGCTGTGGGTGCTGAGCTCCCCACATCATGTGCTGGGCCACAGGCAGAGCAAGTCCCTGCCACCAGCCCCCTCCAGAAGGAACATGTGAAGGAAATCAGGGAACAACCGAGATTTTCCTTACAAATTCACTTCTCTAGCCGCCCATCCCATGGAAAACCCAGGGTGGTTGGAGCCCCAGGGCACAGAGGACCCCGCTGGCAAGTCCCCAAGGGTCTTCACTGCAGGTTGGGAGCCACCTGCCCAGCTGTGCCCACCTGCCCAGGAATCACAGCTTCTATGTTTATGTCTCCGTTGCAGCAAAACACCGACCCTCTGGAGGATGTTGTGGCACCTTCAGTCCCTGACCGCTCTGTATCAGAGGATGCTGCCCGACAAGTTCATGCCTGACGTGGCTGGCACAGGGCTCCCACCCGGCCCAGCAGACAGGGGACCTTCCCCATGAACCCCCCCAGGGAAACGGCAGACCTATCAAGAGGCTGGATGGCACGATGGGGACACGGGGTGTTGCGGACATGGTGTAAGGGACCAAGGGGGGTCCCTGAAGAGTCTGTGCGGAGAAGTAACAGCAACATGTGAGACCCTCCTCGCTCCATCATCCCCGTCCCAAAGAGGGCAGGGGAAACCGCTCACATGGCTGAACGCAAACCACAGCTTTTCAATTTCCCATACTCTAAAACTGGCTGAACAGGCCTGGCTGGTCACTGGGTACACACACAGCGAGTGCCCTCACCAGAGAAACCACTGGGGAGGGTACCCTGGCCTTTCGGGAAGTGCAGTGCTCCCAGGCTGCTGGCACCATGGGAAAAGCCACCATGTCCCTTGTCCCCAGAGCCACACATGTGGTTCCTATCAAAGCCACAGCCTTTGGGGAGTGCCCGGCAGCCACCATTTCACACTGCTCTCTCCTATCAAGCAGATGGGGAAACTGAGGCACAGCAAGCGATGCACATGACGGCCAACAGCAGAGCCCAGGTTGGGTCGGAGCAGCAAGAGGGGCACATTTCCATCCTGGTGTGCCCGCAGTGGGTGTCACTCACCCCCAAAACACGGCTCCCTGCGGGGGGGTGGGGGCAATTCAGCTCAAGGCAGGGCATGGAGGAGCCTTCCCCTCGCCGAGCCCGCTGGAGCCCTGCCGGGCAGGCGGCACTGACTCACTCCTCCTGCAGCCTGACCTAGTTTAAGAGGCACCGTGCAGGTGAGAAAGGCACCATTAGCAGCACCAGCCAGGAGGCATTTTGCAGCCCAGGCTGAGTCTTCCACATCAGGCAGCGATGGCCTTAGGTTGTCACTTGAGCCACTGCTGGCATGTCACCAAACCATCCCGGGCTGGGCAATCCCATGCACGACCCAGTGCCTTGCAGAGCAGCATGGGGCAGCTGGGGTAGAGGGCTAGGGAGCTGTGCTTGGCGTGCACAAGCTTAACCGGGCACAAAATGGGCTTGGCAGAGCTCTGTGGGTCTGTGCCCAGTGGCAGGTTGGTGGCAGGGAACCACATTCCCACTCTGAGAGACCCCCAGTCCTAGTGGGACAGTCCCACTCTGTCCAGGACAGTGAGTCCCAGGCAGGAGCACCAGGAGAGGGCCAGGCTCGGAGCATGACTCCTGGCCATCCACGCCCACTGCTTACCTGTGCTGCTGTTTCTGGGAGCCTGCCTGCTGCCCTCCACCAGCTGCCTCATCCTCTCCCTCGAGACCTTCAGGTACTTGTCGCAGTTGCACACCTGGAAGAAGAGAGAGGGGGAGGTTGGTGAGATGGCAGCCGTGCTCCTCAGGCGTCTCCTCCCTGCCTGGAGTACACAGGCACCCCCCAGTCACATGCATCATGGCAGGGGGAAACTGGGGTAAGGCCTGTCCCACCAAGGTGGGGTGGCAGAATGGCATCAGGCACAAATTTTGGGGTTCAGGGGCCGCAAGAACCTCCTCTCCAGAGGTACTCCATCTTTACAGTGCGTAGCCACATCTTCATGCCAGGCTGCCAGTACCGCTGTCCGCCCCTGGCAGTCCTACATGATTCCTGGCACTACATGATGCCAGAAAACACCAGCCACCGAGGTTGCCTTAAAACATCAAGCAGACACCCCAAGTTTGAGCTGTGGCTTCAAGATTTGTTTTCTCTTGTCTCATGGGCTGTGGAGTACGGCTGCAGACCTCAAGACATGCTGGAGTCTTGGCTGGCTCCACTTGACCCGGCTCTGCTGCCTCACTGCGAGTGCAGAGTCACATTATCTATCCCACCTTTGGTTTGCCAAAACACACCCAGAGAGGTGTCTGAGGGCCTGCACGTGCCAGGTGCTGGCCCCTAGGGAGCCAAACCCCTCAAGGAGCTCCCCAAACCCCACTGCCAAGGAGCACCCGCAGCCGGGTGCCTCGGGCTGAGCCCAGGGCACAGCCGGCAGCCCAACACGCTCACCCAGAAGTAATTAGCACTAAATCTCCCTGGGACCATCGCAGCCGGCTCCCTGACAGCTTCGCTCTTCTCTCCCCCTCCCTGCTTGGATGGGAGCTGGGTGCTGGGATGTGCCACAACACCTTTCATCAGCTATTTGCTTTTAGGGGCTGTTTTCTGCTTGCGGAGCATTTCAAGCACGCTGCACCCAAGGCAAGCAGGGAGAGAGGTGCATAACTTCACCGACCAGAACAAGTTCCCTGCCTGGGGCTTTGCTCCAAAGCCTGTTGAAACCAGAAAGGTTTTTCCACCTCCTGACTGGGCACCAACATGGGCCTGCGGCAGCTCTGCTGGTTTGTGGCGTGCTAGCTGGGGCGGCGCTGGGTTCACAGCGAGGTGCAACGATGCCCCTTCTTCCCACACAGCTGCCTGAAGGAGGACGGGGGGAGGATGATTTGTTTGAAAATGAGCTCGTCACCATGTCCCAGTTCTGCCCCATAGCAGGAGAAGGTTATTTCCACTGGCAGTCTCCACAAAACCAGCACACACACTCCCCAGCCCAGAGATGATTTGTCCGTATAAGAATGACCAGGCTTGGGTTCCCAAAGCTGCCGCTGCCCCAGCACCGTGGAGCAGCAGCACAGACAGAGATGAACAAGGTGTGATCTTGAAAGCACCCAAATGACATGGAAGCCGCTGCATCACTTTTAAAAGGGAATTTTGCAGCAATCCCCTGATTTGCACAGCAAGCGTCAGACGACTACAACTCCTACTTGTGCAGATGTGAGTCAGACCTCTCCGCACTGCTCCGGGTCACCAGTCCACCCTCTCCTCACTCACACTGAGCTGCAAGTGCTGATGCCACAGGGAGCTGAGCGTGCCCTCCCTGCCCTGAGCAAGGCAAAGCTCCCTCCTCGCTCTCGTGTTCAAACCCAGGTACCCGGGGAAATGAAACGGGGTGAAACCACAGTGAAGCAGAAAGATGATCTTATTTGAGTGAACCTGAATTTCTGCAGAACCAGATGGGCCATTGGGGTTATCTGATCAGAAAGGAGATGCCACTTTGGAGTTCACTGCCAGGCTCACATGAGGGAGGGTGACACTGCAACCTGCGGAGGCCACTTGATACCATCTGATCTGATCTCCTCAGCTGTCTGGACTAATGAGGACTGGAGCTTACTGGCTCCTTTTCATACCTTCACTTCCCCCTCCCCTGGCTCTGCACTGGCTCAGCTGTGCCTGCGGCAGCAGCCCATCATCAGCTGAGCCAGATCCATCCTGAAATGTGTCTGAGAAAAAGCAGCATGAACGGATCCAGGGATGAGCAGGGAAGGAGACAGATGGGACCTTCCTTTTAGGGTGGATGTCACCCACAGCCGTGGAACAGCCCCCAGTGCCACTGCCCAGCAGAGCCATGCTCTGGCCCCTGCCAGCTCTGCTGGTGGTCAGTGCCGATGCTGCAGGACGGGATGGTCCCTGTCAGGATGGTGGGCATCCCAGCCTGCACAGGCTGGAGCTGGAGCCACGGGTGTCACCACCCCGGCAGGCATCCAAAGCCCTTGTGTGGCTCACAGGGTGTCTGCTGGGATCTGTGGGAGCGCAGTGGGCAGGCAGAGGTGATGGGCAGCTCCCAGGGACATGTGCCACGCTCTGCCCGGGCTGGCCCTGACCCCCATGACAGTGACAACAGGGGAGGGGGCTGCACACTGGAGGAGGGTGTTAAGCCTGGCAGTGGGAGAGATGTGGGGTGGCACCTCCTGGGCACAGTGGCAGCGCCAGGGTGTCAGAGGCTCCCAGAGAGGATCCCAAACTACCAGGCCACTAAGCTGCCACCCAGGATGGGTACAGCGGGGGCCCAAGGGGCAAACAAGCACCCTCCTCTCCAGCCCTCCCTGCCATGCACAGACATGCACCTGTGTGAGCACTAGATTGTCTTCCTCCCTCACAAACACCAAATCCACCTTAACGCCCAGCCGTGGCAGTTTGGAAGCACAACAAAGTGTTTGGACAGCTGTGCCAGCGTGCTGGGCACGGCCTCCTGGTCCCACTTGGGTGCATGAAGTGACCTCAGGCAATTTTCTCTGCTTCTCTAAAATTCACCATCATTGTCAACTAGGGGCAATCCATCTCCCTGTGCCAGGTATGCCCCCCACGGCCCGGAGGTAGCCCAGCATTCCCCACTTGCCCGGGGCTGCCAGATGCTTGCTGCAGGGCTCTGTGCCCCACGCCATCTCCCCAGCCTCCAGGCCTTCTCCACCCCCACCTTCCCAAAAACACGGGGCAGGCTCAGAAGCCAGATAAGCCACTTAGCAGCAGCGCCAATTAGCTGTAATAAAAAAATTGCAATTAATTTTTTTTAATGCCTTGCCAAATGAGCCAGAAGAGATGAAGCGAGCAGGGCAGCCTGCCACCTTGATAGGGCTGAGCTGCGTGGTTGCTGTGCAGGGGCTGGTGGTCGCCTTGAGCTCGATGTTCGGCCCCTGCCTGAGGACATGGCTCCCCACAGCCTTCTGTGTCTCAGTTTCACGGTTCAGGGATGTGGAGCAATTTTTTTGTGGGGGTCTTGCTTTTGTTTTAAGGGTAGGGAATAGGGGAGCCTCTCTGCTGGGGAAGCGATGGGTTGTTCCTCCTTGGGAAGGTTTGGTTTCCCCAAATCCATCCTGGTGGGATTAGTGATGGCCCCCACGAAGTGGGGTGGATGTAAGGGTAAGAATCTTCATTGCAGTGAGACAGCAGGAGATGGCAGCACCCCGGAACACTGCCTGAGGGGTGCAACTGCTGCAAGCAGGGGCTACGACTCGACAGCGAAGGGTTCGGTTTCTCCTCCACAACATCTCAGGGTCTCCCCAGCACCTGTGCCTGGCTCGGAGTGGGGGTGGCAGCTTCTACCCTGCATCCCAGCCCTGCCCTGAGGATGATGTGCCAAGCGGGCTGAGCCGCAGGGTCTCTGCTCGCAGCATCCTGCCCGTTCACG
Source organism: Tyto alba (assembly GCF_018691265.1). Classification (NCBI taxonomy): domain Eukaryota; kingdom Metazoa; phylum Chordata; class Aves; order Strigiformes; family Tytonidae; genus Tyto; species Tyto alba. Next base: position 12,675,715 of record NW_024881273.1, on the reverse strand, counting down.
TGGCCAGAGTAAGTGCTGGGCCATGAGGGAGAAAAGGGGTGAGTTCAGCTCGTGAGGAGGGGGCCAGAGCTGCCGCTCCTGCAGACCCCATAGCCCTGCCTGGTCCACTGAGACCCGTGTTCCCATGGCACAGCGGGGTGCCCCGGTGCCCCCGAGCGCTGCGGGTCGCAGGGCGGCAGCGGGCACACCTCGGAGGAGGAGCAGCACTGCCTTTCTCACGCTAGGGCAGCCCTTGCCAGCACACGCTTAGTCACTGGTAAATCCCAGCCTAGATCTGCTCTGCCCTCTGTGAAATGGATCTTGGCTGCACCCCCGCTGAAGCAATCCCGCCGCTCGGGAGCCATGGCGGCTGCGCTTTCCCACGGCAGCCCGGCTTCCAGCACCCTGTGTGAATCAGCCCCTTCTCGGGCAGGCGCTGGGTGCCCCCGCACAGCCCACGTGCAGCCGGACAGGCAAAGCCAGGCGAGCTCATCCCCGCTCCGATCCCCCCACTGTGCTGGCTGTGCGCTCGGGCCGGTGGGGATGGTGCCGAATTCAGGCTCCCTGGGTGGGGAGGGTGGCTGTGACATCTCCCCCAGCCTCCCCGGGCTCTGCTTGCCGTGCCCACGTCAAGGATGAGGAGCAGTTGCGACCCATCTCAGATGAAGCTTTCGTCCCTACTGAGGTCCATCACTGCTGTCCCCTCTCCCTGCGCCTGTCTGTGTGTCCCGGACTGAGGTGCTGCACCCCAGTGCCAGGCACCGTCACCCCTACAGCCACGTGCCTCTGTCCCAGAACCTCATGTCAACACCCAGGGAAACATGCTGCAGCCCAGCCTGCTTTGTGATGTCACCACCGAGAGCTGTGTGACATGGAGATTAGAAGGAGTGATGTCATTGAACTGGGACTGTGACGTCACATTCCACTGTGATGTCACAGCCGGAGAGCTGGCATGGATCTCTGTGCTGTTGTGGTCCCTGAGCCTGGCGAGGCGCTTGTCCCCAGCCCCAGCAGCCTTGAGCCACCTTGGCCGAGCGGGCAGCTGCCGTGCAGTCAGCTTGCAAGGCTGAGGAGGACAAGGCAGGTGAAATGTCCTTTTGCAATACTGGCAGCCCATCCGGTGGCTTGTTTTTGTTTGGGATGATCCCTGCCTCTCCCAGCCCTTCCTGGATGGGGATTTCACCAGCAGTGACGCACGAACCTCCCAGGACTCGAGGGACTGGATGCTTCAGCCTGGAGCCCTGGGGCCATCTCAGCATCCCATTCCCTTTCTGGGCCACCACTCAGGAAGCTGAGAAGCTCAAGGAAAACTCAAGTCCAGCAGACAACAGGAGCCAAAGCTTCTGGAACTCAGAAAGGGCCCTGGGAGCCAGTGTGAGCTCAGCTGGAGGTCCATAGGCTGCTGCCCAACACGTGTAGAAGATGAGCAGTTGAGACACTAATGGAGTCAGCTTTGCTCCTTCCCTTGATACCCCTGACAGCTGCATCTCCAAAGGGCTCTGAGAGTCACCTTGGTGATGCTGAGTTCTGCCCAGAGGAACCGGCCACAAAATGGTCCCTGGGCTTGCAGGGCTACTTCTGTCTGCTCTGCTGAGAAACATCAGGGGCCAACGTCACTTACCAACACTGAGGGATCTCCTTTGGCAGGGGCTTTACCACTGAGACACAGCCCTCTGCCTGGAGACCTTCTGGCTTGGGAAATCCTCAGTGTATCAAAATCAGTTGTAAAGGACAACAGTGACCGGCGTGAACTCTTTGGGGCAATTCAGGGCAGCTCATGTCAGGACAATTCCTTGGACTTGCCGTATCACAGGACTATTCAGCAGCCACCTGGAGTGATATCTCTTTTCCTACTCACCGCCTACCCTCTTCCCTTTCTTTCTTTCCCTCTCTCCGAGATGGATATCACCTGGTGAAAGGGCCACTCCTCCGGATGGAGGTTGCAACTCTCATTTTGGTTGTGAAACCACAGTCCTTGAGCATCCAAGAGTTTCTTTCAGGGACTTATCAAGACTAGAAACCTCCCCAGAAAGGGCATGCAGGGTGCTCAGGCGCAGCCAGCTACGTCCCCAGCACAGGTTGCCCATGTGCAGCCCCCAAGCACAGGAGTTACAGATAGACAGGTCTGCCTCCAGCAGATCTCCTGCCCATCACCCAAAGCAGAGAACATGCAGAAAGGAGGAAGATGGTGGGAAGGACAGAAAGAAAACCGTAACTACCTGTCAAATTCCAAACACAAATCAGGAGTCAATCATGCTCATCTGCCCATGTGTATATTTTCACATGCTTTTCCCAAGACTCCAGCTCCTCCTTTCTGCACTCACAGAACTGACCTTCAGACCCTCTCCTCTTCCTCCTGCAACACTGTGGGCCAGAATCCTCTCTGCTCTGCACTGACTTCAAGGGCCTTGCACAAAGCTCTTGGTGCACACAAGCAAGGCTCTTGGTGCACACAACAGTCTTGAGCGACCACCAAAACCTGGGCAGCCCTATCGTCCAACAACACTGAGAACTGCACCAGGAGATGGACTGTGATGGTCCCACATGGGAATGCAGCCCATGCATCCCCCACCAGCCCTGCCCGCACAATAAGCACTGGTATTTTTATGGCCACCTGAGTTAAGTAACATGCCGCCAGTGGAAATACGGGGCTGCTGGTGGGTTCCTGGCACTGTACAGGGGCATTTTGGTTCACAAAGAGGGAAGGGCTCTGTTTATTGAATCATTAATATCACTTCCCTCATTGCCAGCCAGATACTCTGACAGGTCTCTTAGGCAAGTGCTGACCTAGCCCAACCCTGCTAAGCTGGTAAGATGACATGGGATCCCATGCCAGCCTGGTACGGCGTTCCCACTGCTTTCTCTGCTCCCGCTTTGCTATTAGTCATCTGTTTCTGGAAGGTTTCTCATGCATAATAAAGTGTTTCAACACTTGCATAAGCCAGCTCTTCTCATCAGGAGTGACCCGCTGCATTTCCCAATGCTTTCCCTAGGCAGTCCTTCTGACTGCCACGAAATATGGAGTTAAAACATGAAGTTTTCTATCCCCCTCGGAGGCAAAAGGTGTGGGAAATCGAACAGATAAGAATGCCTTTAATTAGTATCATTTGCATAAGCTCTGGGAAAGGCTCACCTGACAGCTAGAAGGGCCTTGCTTGTCTGGGAGCTTGAACCACTGGCACTGAAATGGGCACATTAGCGGAACATCTCTGCTGACAAGATTGAGGAGGTAGCAAGAACCAGAGGTCAGAGGTGGCAGAGCCCCGGGGGCTCCATGGACACCCCAGCTCCCGCTGCCTCCCTGTTGGGGCACCCCCCTCTCCATTTTCACCTGCCAGTCTGCAGCTGCTCTGAGCGAGAGAAGAGGATGTGATGTTGGGGTTGGGATGGGTCTGTCAGCTCCCCTGGAGCAGGGCAGGGATGGCAGGAGAGGAGAAACCCAATCACGTCCCCAGATAACGTGTGAAGGCTGCCGGAGCGGGCTCGGCATCCGGCAGGGATGGCACCAGGCGTTTCTCATCTCTGCTTCTTGCTCCTCTCCGCGCACACGTGCTCCGCCGAGCGCCGTGCAGACGGCTGCAGGTCCCTAACCACAAACCCCATCCCGCTGCCGCCTCGCCGTCACGCTGCCTTGGGTAGTCGGCGCCTAATCATCAGCGACACTGAAACCCCTTTTCGGTACCTCAAGGCCTTTGCAGTGATGAGAATCTCACCCGACATTACACCTAAACCCACATGCAAAGCTGAATTTCCCAGGGGAAAAAAAAAAAAGATGCTCAACACCCCCTCCCACGGCACACATCCCCCTCTCAGGTCCCTCTGTCTCCTCCAGCTGCCTTTCAGGCGTATCAAGTCTCACTTGCTCATTTTTCCACCCAGCTGGGCTGTGAGGTGCCAAGATGGGGGCTGAACCCCTCCAAAGTTCTGGTGATGCCACAGCATCCTTGACCCAACCTTCACCGTAGCCGCAAGCCCTGTTTATACAGCACCCAACACAGCGGGGTGCTGCTTGAGGACAGGCTCCCAGCACTTACAAGTTTAATAACAAAGCCAAACCAGTAATAACTGCCTTATAATGAGGTTACGCAGCATCCCTGAAGCCTTCATTTTAGGGTGAGCTTTGTGCCAGGAGCTGCCAGGGGCCGGTGGGTGAGCCATCCCTTCCCACCCTCCTCCCTGCCCAACCTCCAGTGCCTCAGTTTCTTCAGCCCTATGCCATCACGCTGCCTTCTTGCCTGCACAAATGTGCTTTGTATCCACCTTTGGGATGAGGGTTAACCCCTTCTGGGTGTACAAACCTGCACCGTGCAGCTCCAGGGCACACACCTCCCACACCAGTCTGCTCCTGAGCCCATTCCAAGGGAGCCTGCGCCACGGCAGGAGAAGGGTTAACTTGCCCAGCTCCCTGCAGTGCAGCTCATTGCTGTTCCTCTTCATCAAACTACTGAGTTTTATCCAGCTAGAGGTGAGAGCTCAGCTCTTGGCCAGAAGATGCTGGAGGTTGGTGAACCTGAGGGCTGGAAAAAACAACCCAACCTCAGCTCTGAAATCAGTGCTGGAAACAGAGCAAGGATCCACAGCCCAACAGCTCATATTTGAAAGGGCCTTACCCCAAAACTAAAATGCAAATGGAAATCTGGCTACCAAGCATCCCCCAGACCTTCAGATGCATTGCATTTTGCCACCAGAAATGGAAAGGGTTACAGAGATACATTTTCTGACCTGTGAGAGTCAGAGCCCTGGAAACTGCAAAGGACTGAAGCTTTGCTTTCTATAGATGAGTCCAACACCCAGATCATTAACAGTCAGACATGGCATTGCTCTTCGTTACCCAAATGCATGCTGGCCATGATGGAGTATGAGTGTCCTGCGTGACCCAGGTCCCACAAAACCCCAGCACAGCACACAAATCCTCAGCTCCATTGCTGCACCTTTTTCCCAGCTGAACACGCAGCTGTACTGGGGGCTCTGCCCTCTACTCTTGGTGCTAGACAAGCTTTAGGAAATTATCTTTATTACATATTAAGCCAACAGCTACCCTTAGTCCTCTTCCTTCTGGCTTTCCCTGGCAGTTGTCCCTCCTCTGGCTGGGGTCCTGGCACCATCTGTATAACGTATGACAGAGTTTCTTCCCTTGCCCTGTACAGAGCCCTTGGAGCTGTGTCTGGCTGGAAGCCGTATCCCCTAAACTCTCCACTTTTTCCCAGAGCAGTTTTCAGCCCTGTACTAGTGGCCAAGGCCACCCTGGGCCTGGTGGCTGTGTGGCTCTGCTTCTCCATGGCCATCTGGTCCATGAGCATCCTCACCCGCGTCCCTGCTGCCTCCACCTCCGCCCTCCCCGGGGAGTCCTGGGTGTGACATGGGTGGTGTCTGCTGGTCAGCGCAGTGGCTGAGAGGGGCGTGGGGCCAGAGGCAGAGATGGGTGGCAATGGCAGCGGCCGGGGAAGTTGGGCTCATGTTTCAGCTTCTATTTTTATCCCGGAACCCAAGTCTGCCTGCAGGTGCAATGCAGAGGCCCCCCGGGGGACACGCTGCCTTCCCTAGCTGGAGCCAGATACCATCTGTGTGCTACCTGCCTTTCCCTGTCGGTGTGCCAGACCTCCTGGGAGAGGGCAGTGTCTTCTGAGGCACCGGCACATCCCACCCACACCTCTGCCTGGTCCATGGCATGGTGTGGCAGGAGGGAAGGGCTGGGGAGCAGAGCCATGTCCTCTGGGTACGGCAGGCCAGGCTCCTGTTCCCTCCAGCTATGCTGAGCCTGGGAACACTTCATCATAGCTAACCCACCGGAGACACAGAGCAGCCCTCTCGCACCATCTGGGTCAGCAGCCAGATGCAGGTGTCCCTTCTCAAGCCTGGCCTTAAATCCGTCTCATGGGGGTAGGACGCTCAGTGCCCAGGGATAACCCCTGCAATCCCACTCTGCAGCTCACGACCCACACAGTTCTCTGTGGAAGCCATGCCTAAAGCTGTAGGGCTGCACCAGACCCATCGCTTTTTATTTACTAAAGCAAAACAATTGATTTAGTGGAGAGAGCTGCAGAAAAATGGAAACCTGAGCACCTTGAGCCTGAGAAGCTTGTGTAGCCTGCAGGTTGTCCAGGGCAGAGACTGCCTTTACCAATCCAAGAGCAGACTCCCCAGCATGGGAACATGATTTTGGAGCCTGGCTCCTTGTCCTGGGCAATCACAGCAAGCACTGGGGCAAAGCTGGGAGGAGGCGAGACCCCCCCCCCGCCCGCCACCCCCCCACATCCCCCCCCCCCCCCCCCCCCCCCCCCGCCAGGCAGCGCCTGCTGCTTTAATTGAGGCGAGAATAGAAGCTGCAGCAGAAAACGGGAATATAAAAAAAAAAAAAAAAGCGTGAGAAAGGAAATCTGAGCAAGGCCTGAAGCAATCTAACCAATCCAGCGGAAACAATAGCCCAGGAAGAAAAACCAGTTCCTACACATAAGGTAGAATAGGCTGGGAACGGGCTGGAGGAGGGGCAGGGAAGGCTCACCCTGAGCGCTCCCAGCCTGCACAACAAGATGGGCATTATGAGGCTGCGGGTGCCCGGGGCGCGGTGCCCCCTTTCCCAGGGGCTCCGGGCAGCCGGGGAGGTGGCTGCTCAGCCTGCCCGGTCTGCCCGCACCGCTGCCCGCTGCGCCCGGGGCCTCCCACACAGCCGGTTTGGGGGAAAACCCCTTAATCCTGGGTGTGCATCCTGCAGCCAGGCTGAGCCATCACCCGTCCCTCAGGGATGGACGGAGAAAGGCAACAGCGGCTTTCCTCCGGTCTGGGTTTGGCAGGGCTCAACCCCAGGCTGGGCTCATCGCCCTGGTTTAACTCATCTGGGCTCAGCACCCAAACTGGGCTCAGCGGCTAGGCTAGGCTCAGCAACTGGCCTGAGATTAGATCCAAGGACGGGATTAGACCCCAAACTGGGATTAGTCCGCATTTGGAGATTAGCCCCCAGTCAGAGCTCACTCCCATGCTGGGCTCGCTGCCCAGCTGGGCTCACCCTCGGGCTAAACTCACCAGAAACTGGGCTCATCCCCAGGTGGGGTTTATCCTCAAGAGGGGCTTACTCCGGGGCAGGAGCTCACCCCCAGGCTGGGCTCAACAGGCAGCAGAGCCAGGCTGTGCTGCCAACCCCGGGGCCGAGGGCAGGTGGGACGCAGGGACGGAGCAGCCGCCCTCCGAGGGAGCAGTGCTGCTGCCAGCTTGGCCACGGCAGGTGAGGAAGGGAACATGGTATTTTACAGAGCTCGCAGCACTGGCCCTGTGGGGCAGCATGGGCCTGCCCGGCCACCCCACTGCAAACACAGGCCCTTGGGGAAACAACCATGAGTGCATCGTCCGCACCTCCCCAGATCCCCCCCGCAGGATGTCCGTCTGTCCCTCCCGGGCAGCACACCCCAGCAGGCAAACCCTCAGGCTGCAGGATGGATTGGTTGAAGTCGGGGAAAGCCTGAGTAGATAAACCAGCTCCAGTGTGGTCCAGTGGCTGGTCCCCTACACTGGACACAGACGCAGATGCTGGACCTGGCCCCCTTGGCTGTGTGGTGGTGGTTGGGACTTGCTGGGCGCGGTTGTGCTCCCCCCAGTCAGGAGGGCTGTGGATACTTTCATTTTGAAGTAGAAGCTTAAACTCTGCTAAAATCAAAACCACCATAACGTTCCTCACCATGAGCTGCAGGGACTTTCCTGCACCTGGGGATTTTGATTCCCTCCAGCCCTGGCTCTGCTCATTGCCCCCAGACCTGCTCCCCACAGTCTCCCCACCCTAGGGACAAGCTCCAGCCTTCCCGTGGGCTGAGCTGGATCTGTCCTTCCAGCCCTGCGCCCTGAAACACAGCTGGGAGGAGCAGGCAGGGCTCCCCGCCAGCCTGCACTCCGCCTGTCACGAGCCAAACAGTTCTCAGCACCCTTCAAACACCTCCCTGCCCACCGTGGCAGGTCCGGGGGCAGCAGCCTGGTGAGGAGGCAGCACTCCCTGCCTGCACGGAGACTTGGCCTCTCTCGGCATGTGCTTGAGGAGGCAAAGAGAGGGAGGGCAAAGCTGTTCCCAGCGCTGCCTTCTGCTTCGACCCACTTGTGAGCCCTGGGAGCACGGCAGCTGGGCTCCCAGCACCCTGCGTCAGCTCTCCAGACTGCGCCCCTTCACCAGCAGCACGTGGGCTCCTGGATTCCCCAAATACCTGGCAGGGAGCAGCACAGGACGACTGCACAGGGCAGCCAGAGGTATTTGGGCTCAAGTCATGGGCAGGGGTGTCTGGCTGGTCCCAATGCGTGGAGTAGTAGAAGCTGCCCTGGGGTCCCATGCACGCTGATCTCGGCACTTAACAAGGTCTGGCAACAGATTCAGGCTCCCAGTGCTGCCAGTTGGGACCCTATAAAAATCAGCTGTGGTGCAACTTCCCCGGACATGTGTGAGACAAGCCCTGGACCCCCGACATCCTAAACCAGCCTTTAGTTTAATAAAGAAATAAAAGCTCCTAAGACAGAGATACCACATCTGTAACACCATGGGGCCTCTCAGGCAGCTCACCAGAAGCCTGACAGAGGGACACTCTTCACACCTTGGTTTGTGTGTTACCATCCACCAAGCACAGGAGAAACCCAACCAGGAACGGTGCTTGCACAGCCCATCGTGGCACACGGGTGCACAACTCACGTGGTAGTAGATCTGGGGCTCTGTCCCTGAGATGGCCCCCTCCCCAGCAAGGCAGGACTGTGGGCGACAGGACCCTGTGGCCCTGCTGACCTGATGGGATCAGCTCCTCCTCCTCACTCTGAGATGAAGATGCTGAAAGGGCAGTGGCATCCTCGGCAGCCCGTGAAGGAAGCTCCCGGAGGACCTGGGAGGCTCCAGGTGTTTGCTGGCTCAGCGCTGCTGTGCTTTGCTCCTGCCTGTGCTTCGGAGGGTCCCCTGCAGAGCGGCTGCTCCTCTCGCCTGGGCAGCACAAACCCCGTGATGGAGCCTTTGTCTTCTACTCCCTAGTCACCCCCCCTTCCACCATGTCCAACCTGGTCACCCCACTCTCATCACCTCCACACCATCCACCTCCAGTCTGGTCACCCACTCCAACCAGCCCCACATCCATCAGCCACACACCATCACCTCCAACCTGGTCACCCCACTCCCATCACTCCCACACCGATCACCACCACTCCAACCACTTCCACATGTGTTCAACACCAAGTTCTTCCCTGTCCTCCCATTTCCCTTGTGCGCTGCCTTTCTGCCTTGGGAGGCATTTCTAGTCAGATGTTCTTCAGTTCATTCACATCTCCCTCACATGCTTGCCTCAGGCTCTCTTGCCCTGTCAATACCCACCCTGCATCCCAATGCCATGATCATTTCCCCACCTAACACTTTTTAGAGCTTGACACCAGTCACCACACAGAGAAGTCACTTCTCCCTTCAGTCCCCTTCCCAGTCCCATTGTCACTTCTAACAGCCTTCTCCTCTCGGAGTTAACAAAACCCATCCAGTCCTTTTGATTCATTTTATTTTTTCCCTCAAACAAATGTTTGCAACATTTTTTTTTGACTTCTGGGGAACAGTTGAGCAGGCATCAGCCTTTCAGCAGCCCCATAACAGCAAACCCAAACATGTGCTTCTCCTCAGCCCTACATCAAAAATCATGCTGAGCAGACAGCCCATAAGCAGACCCAGTGGAAGTGATGAGAAAAGGAGCAAAACTCTGGCAGCACCTTGGCAGAGACAACCCCCTAGCCCAGGGCTCCCCGATCCCGTGCACAAGACAGTCCCAAACTCCAACTCCAGTCCAGACGGGGCTCAGGCAGCAGCAAACACACCCACATGCAGATGGAAAATGGCTGAAAGTGGATTTGATATTTTACAGAACAGAAGGGGAAGGAGCGATGCTGGGTACAGCGGGGAAATAACCTCCTGCAGGGTTCCTGCTGATGGTGGAGGTTTCCATCCTGCATCACAGCTCCATGTGACATTTGACAGGTCATACCCTGGATGTGTTTCGTACAAGATCGTGCACTCAAGCACACTGTTCCTGGTAGGATGCTGTGGTGCTGCTCCTGCTGCAGCTCCCAGCCTCCCCAGCCAGGCTGGCTGCACTGCTGGGGATGGAGGATGGCACGTGGCTGCCCAGCTTGGCCTTCACCACTCAGGCAATGGGCTGAGGACAGGTGGGGTCCCCAAAACAGGGGACAGAGGTTTATCCTGACCTCTTTAGGCAAGCTACGGCAGCAACCCAAGAGCCCAGTGAGAGCCTCACACAGAGACTGGCACCATCTCTCACCTGGGGGTGGTCCTTGTGAGCGCAGGACTGCTCCAAACACTGTCACCCCCTGGGCACAGAGGTAGGGAAGGAACCAGGCATGAAGGCCAGATCCTACCCTGACAGGGCACAAAAGGGCTGCACAATCCTTGCTTGGCCAAGGAGGGCTCTGGGGATGAGCTGTGGCTTGGCACATGCTGCAGGGATGGCAGGGAGCATGCAGCCCTTGCACCCAGAGCCCCCCCCTGAAAGGGGTCAACCCCCAACCCAGTCTGTCCCCTCCGGGGCATGCTAGCTGTCACCAGGTGGTCAAGGTGGACCAGACGGGCCAGGCTGCATGTGAGGCAATGTGTGTCACAACATGGACAGACTCTGGGTCGCTGCCCAACCTCTTGGGGTGTTGGGAGGGGTCCCAAGGGGCAGCCAGCAGCCCTGGGCTGGAGGGCAGTGGGCAGGGGCTTGGTCACAGGCAGCACACAGGCAGCTGATAAGAAGGAAATGTTTAAGGCTCGGTTGGAAGGTGTCCCTGTCCGTGCCAGGGGGGCTGGAACTGGATGATCTTGAAGGTAGGTCCCTTACAACCCAAACCACTCTGTGATTCTATGGTAAGGAGGAGTGATCAGAGGGCATGGGCAGCCCCTGCCCGCAGGCCCCCACAGTGCAGCGGGTTGTTTGCACGGCATCTCGTTGCAGGTGTGCCCCAGCCTGGCCCGGCAGATGTGGCTCCTTGCTCGCATGCAGCCGCCACGCCAGCAGCAGCCACCCTTCCTGGGGTGCCCCCACCTTCCCCTGGGGTGCTCGGTGGAGCTGGGGCTCCCACGGAAGCTCTGCCTTTGGGTTCCGGCCTCCGAGCTGGGATGCCCTGGGGCTGGATGCTGCCTCCTCCCACAGTGCTGAACACTTTGCACACACAGTGGGTTTGTCCACTCATCTCAGCACCCACCAGCAGCTGCCTGCTGTGGGCAGCCAGCAGGACCCTGCCTGCACGCCCATGGTGCCCAGCACCCCACAGAGGGTGACGGAGCTGCTTGGTGGCTCTAGAAGAGGAAACCATGACCCCATCTCAAGCAGAGCCTGCCACAACCCAGGGCCAGGGTGTTGCTCCCGAGCAGGGGTCTTGGGGAGCAGAGCAGAGTGAGGGGCCCCTATTTTCCCTTTGTTTTGCCCGGCCACCATCCCCAGGCAGGACAGGAGGGACACTTCGCGCTCCACCCCGATGGGAAGCCGCTGGCAGTGGGGATGCCCCTCACGGGCTCTGTGGCACTGGGGTGTGGAGACAGAGCAAGTATTTGCTTTTGCAAATGTAGTTGTTGCCATTACTGTTACGATGAACATGGCCTCCGTTGCATGTAAATCTCTAGGGGCCCAGCTGGATTCACCTCTCCAAAGGTCACCTTATTTCCCCAGGATATTGGGGAGAAGGTTGCAGGGAGCCCATCAGCAAACACTTGCCAGCATAAAGGGGCTGCAGCCCATGAGGGCCAGATCCTTCCCTCATGCAAGTGGTGCTGAAACGCACCCTGGGGTGCTGGGTGCTCTTGCAGGTTTATCCCATATCATGGGCAGCTCCACCCCACATGGATCCCTAGCCCAGGCCTGGGCCATCAGCAGGGGGGAAAATGCAGAAGTTATGTCTCAGCCTATGAAGCTGTGAGGCAGCAGCTACCCAGGTGTTCCAGATGTGGAGGTCCACCATGTCACCAGAGGCTCAGGAGCAGACCTACCCGTGAGCCATTCATCGTTCCTAACAGCCTCTGCTGATGTAGACACCCAGCGTCTCTCCTTGCTGCTCAAGATCTAACTTGAATCCTCCCTGCTGTGAGTCAAGACTTGTCCTTGTCCTCACAGAGAGCATAAAAATTCCTGTACTCTCACCTGCATTAGCTCAAACACAGGCCAAGGCTGTTTGGGAGAAAGTAATTCTCAGTGCAGACCCTGCTCATCTCACAGGGCCACCAGGGCTGGGGAAGCTTCCCCGACAAATGGAGCAGCAGTGGTGGGGACCACGGTGCTGCTGGTCATATGGCTTGGCCAGGATGTCACCATGGAAATGGCATGTCCTGCCAGTGAATTTAGTGACAGCCAGTCCCTCTGCACAGTCCTCCCAGGCAGTCTGGGATGGCCCCTGCTGCTGCTGCTGCCCGTCACCACGCTTGGAGGAGGAGCTGGAGGTCCCCACAGCTCTTCCATGGCATCACCCACCAGCCTCTGAGCAAAGGCATCAGCCTCTGCCCACACTGCCTGCAGGTCCAGAGCAGGGTGGAGGTAAATACAGGCAATGGGGAGCAATTTTAACACCGAAAACCACATTCCCAATCCATCCTGCCAGCATCCTTCTCTCTACACAACCCCTGGTGGGGGTGGGACTGATGCTGGTCACCTCTGGGACTGGAGCTGGACCAGTACATCTGGCCAGGGGCCCCAAACTTTCTGAGAAACCTTTGGTAGATCAAAGGTGGGAAAAGCAGGGATTTCAGTGAGGACCAGGCTGGTGCCAAGCACCTTTGGAAGGCTCTCACCATCCGATGCAATGGTTGGGCTCAGTGGTACAGCTCACCCCATGAGGGAGCAGAACGTGAAGCCACGTGGCTGGGCTCTGCCAGCATTTCCAGCACAGGGGAGCTCACAGGGAACACCATCTCCTCTGAGAACAACCAAGTGCATCTCATCTCAAGGGAAAACACCAGCTCTTGCAGGGCTTCTCCGAAAGGATCCCCCAAAACCAATCTCAGAGAGGAGCCATGCAAGCCACTAACTGGGACCTACAAGAGGAAAGCCCCCGGGAGCAGTCCAGGGGAAGAGCCGCTGGTGCTGGAGCAAAGAGAAACCCCAGACCTTGTGCACTGCTTCCCTGCATTCCCAGCCCACCACCTCCCAGATGTGCTAACATGATCCCAGTGGGTCAGTGACATGTGAGGTCACCGTGGTGAGAAAGGCATGTTCCTGGGGGGGCCCCAACACCCCCATGGCTTCTTACTGCAGTAGAGGGCTTGGGGAGCTATCTGGAGGATCACATGCTTGTGTCACACACACAAAAAAAAGGTAAAAAAGGGTAATAATATACACATAAACTGGACCCCAGAGATTTGCTCTCTACTGTTTCAGTGGCCAACTGGAGGAGAGAAAGCTGGGACAGATGGCAAGAGGCGTGATCCAACCCCACCAGACCTGGTTTTGCTCTTTTGCTTATGAACAGGACATCGGCAGGCAAGTGGCAGCAAAACTTTAATTTCACCCTTCAGAAAAAAATACCTGTGAATGGAAAATGCTGATGGGCTATTTGCGGAGGCGAAGTTGGGGAAGGAAGGTGTGTGCTCCATTCCTCACATTCCTCCCCAGCTCCCTTGGGACAGCAGCCCGTGCTCCCCAGGGTCCACGCGGGTACCCAGGGGGTGATGGAGAGGGTTGAGGATCCTGTCCTGCAGCCTCACTGGCTCCACCAGCCGGGCAGGGCTGAGCGTTTTCCCTTCCCAGTGCAGGGGCAGAGGGATGGGACTGAGGTCTGAGTCTTTGATCTATGTGGGCAGCACCTTCAGAAACACTTGGGTGAGGAGGGTACCTCACAGGCGCACGCTGTGTCCCCAGATGCCATCCTGCTGAACCCCAGCACCCTGCCACGTGCACGGCCATCACGTTGCATCCCTATGGCCACACACTGGAGTCTTCCTCAGAGCAGTGCACCTTGGGCTCAGCTGAACATCCAAGAGCAGCTGGTGGGAAGTCGTCTCCTCCAGACACCCCACACGGTCCCCTCTCCAGCAACACCAATCTGCGAAGCAGAGGAAAAGCCACTGCACTGCTGTGTGCTCCCATCCCCGTGCCGTCCTGGCTGCCGGGCGCAGAGCAGCGCCGGCTCCCTCCCGGGCACATGCGTGACGGCACCACGCCAACAGCTAATGGGAAAGTTCAGGGTCGGGGCGAGCTGTGGGGAGAGGCACATAAAGAGCTCATTGTGCAGCAGGTCTCCCTCGGCTGTGCTCATACAGGGCTAGCAGTTCAACAACAAAACACAGCCCAGAAATATGACAAGACACCTTTTTCCCAGGCTGCTGTTAAACTCTAATTAAACATTTCAGCACACTCGAGCGAGGGAATGTCTGCTTCTCAAGCCCAGGCTATCTCAGCTGGAAAACATCTCCTCCGGTGCAAACAGGCTTGTGCAGGTTGACCCAGAAAGATGCCCCTTGGGCCCAGGGGTGATGTGAACCCACATACCAGGGTGGGCAACCAGCTCCCACCGGCCTGCCTTCGGGCCAGCAAGGGGTCCACTTGCTGCCCTCCTCTCCAGAGGACGGGTCTAGGCTGGAGCAGCCTGAGAAGGAGCCGTGCAGCCGGGCACACCGTGGGCAATGTCACCGCTGGCAGCCGTTGGCACTTCTCCCCGCTCCAGCGTGGGCCCTGGGAGATCCTGTGCCCTCGGGGGCAGCAGCTGTGGGAGCACGGTCTGGAGAAGCAAGAAGCAGCATCAGCCTGATGCACAGGAGAGCCAGGCAGGAGCTGCTCTGTGATAGCCCCAGATCCAGCCTTTGCAATCCAGAATTGCCCACTGATGAAGGGGGACCATGACTCTGCCTTGCCCATATGTGTCTGTGCAGCACCTTAGGCAAGGTCAGTGCCTCTCCAACCCTCTGTCCTACAAATATTTAACGTCATGCCTCACAGCAGCCATATAGCACAGCCCACAAGCTCTGTCATCAGACCTGCTAGGGTTTTGATCCTCAGAGCTCCTATTTCAGTAAAGCAGCAAATTCTTTCCAAACTTCATCATGCTCACGGCCAGTCTCTGGGGCCACTGGTTCTCCTCCCCAGACCTGGATCACGGTTTGGCTCCCCCACTCCAGAGGTGATGACATTTAAAAATAACCCAATGGACAAGCAAAATGTTGGATTCCCATTCTTTGGGAGCTTTGTGATGCTGACCCATAGGCACTGACCATCATGACACCTTGCTGTGACGTCTCAGTTGGTCTTAAGTAACTGCTTTCCCAACCTGCCCCATCTCATCCCCCTCAGCCTTTTTCACACCTGGGCAGGCAATATTGGGCTCGGGCCCCTTTCCTGTCCCCCCAGGGAAGCAGAGGTGCTCCCACACTTTCAGTTGACCCAGAAAAGGTCAGCAGGCTGGGGTAGGTGACCAGCCTGGGATGTAGAGGTCCCTGGAGAAAGATCCAACTCAAAGTCCACTTCCTTCCACAATCCCACCCTTTGTTTTCCTCTGGGTTTTCTGGGAAGCAGATGACAGCCTGTCCCCATGAGCAGCCTGGAGCTTAGCCCTGAACCCCTGAGAGGGGTTTGCTGCTCACCCAGTGTGCCTGCGGGACCGTGCACCACTGGGGAGGACAGCGAGGCATTGCCACTGGCTTCGTGTCACCTCAAACCGAGACGCAGGAACCAGAGCACGCATCCTTCAAGTGATGCTGTCTGAAAATCCAGTGAGGCTGGAATTGGCATCCTGATATTTTAAAGTATGAAGGAGAAATAAAAGAGCACAGAAGAACCCAGTGATGAAGCCAGGTGCTGCCAGGAGTGAGGAGGGGTGTAAGTCAGCAGACAAGGGCAAGGCGGCTTAAAGATTCCCCTGCAGGTCACCTGGATGCCCAGGATGGGTATGGCGCTGGCAAGCTGGCAAAGCCCCGTGGGCACACAGGAGCCAGCCCTCCCCACAGCTGCAGTAATTCATCAGCACCTTGTTTCTAGCAGGCACAGATCAGACTCCCCCCAAAACCCCACCCCTGATGCTCTCGTGTCTGACTCAGCCTTGCAGGGGGAACGTGGTGGTGCTGAGCTGCTGGCACTGATGTCACTCAGCTGCTGTTTTGCAGGATGTTGCGCAGCTGCTGTTTTGCAGCATCCCTCATCCCACCTGAGCATGACCCAGTGGGAGCAGCAAACCAAGGACAGGCAGCTCTGGCTTGCTGGGGACTTGGAAGCTGGTGGTTTCCCACCTGCAACCTCTGTGTAAGAAACAGGTCACCCAGGAAAGGGTTACTACAAAAATCTGTCATTTCTAAGATTTCTAAGCATTGGGAAGGTGTCATGCCCTGAAAGGCTCCTAGTGCAGTGACAGCCCAGGTGATGACACTTGTAATTTGGCATCCGGTGGTTGGTGGAATTTGGCAAAACTGGTCTCTCCTGCTCCGAGGGCATTCCAGCTTCCCGCACAGGCAGTCTGAATTGAACTTCCTCAATAAATACAGCAGCCGAGTGTTTAATCCAGCTCAGGTCCCCACAGTTATAAAAGCAGCAGTGTGCTCCTCGAGGAGGCTCCTGTCCCATGCCTCTGGCACTGCAGTTCCTGCCACAGGGCAGGTGATTGCCCCTGTGAAACCTCACCCTGGCATCTGGGCTGCCCTCACTGGATGAGGAAACGCTGACCTGTATCTGGTACCCCGCTGCGAAGGCACGTGGCTGCGGATGGCTGACAGCCCTGGAGGGGGCCACAGCCATGTGCAGGGCTGTCCCTAGGTGCCAAGAGCTCGCAGGGCTTGTCCCCCTCCTAAGCCACTGCAGCAGGATGGGGTGGGAGGCTGGATTTAGGAAAGAATCTTGATTTTTCTAGGAAAAGCAAGGCAGGGCAGTGGAGCCCTTAAATCCTCCCCGTGCAGCACCTGGAGCTGTGCTGCAATCTTTGGGCTTTGCAGGACACGGCTGCTATGGAATGACGGTCCACAGAGGATTCCCCGGGTGGCACTGTGAACCCCTGTCCTGGCACAGACCCAGCTGCAAGGCAGCGAGGGAAGTGACAGACACGGGGACACAGACTGAGGGCACCCATCATCCGAGCAGCGCACACACCAAGGGCACTCACCCCCACCTCCCCGCACACCCGGCCCCAGGGACCACATCCTCCCCACAGCCTCCCTGTGGTGCCCACAGCTGGGGTGATTTTGACATCGTGAGCTGGTGATGGAGGGGGTCAACTGGTGATTTACTGGCCAACTGTTTCCCAGGGTCTTCCATCAGCTGCCCCTGCTGCAAGGATGCATGTGCCGATGGGATGGGGTTGGGGTGTGAGAGGGAAATGGGGACAAAGGCTCTGCACCACGCTCTTCCTCCTCCCTGCTCTTGGCAAAGCCGGGGGACTCCGGCTGTGAAGGGAAAAAGTTCCCAGGGCGAAGGTGTTAAATACCCTTCTCCCGTGCTGCTGTCACCTCACAGTCCCTGGGGTGTGAGAATCAGACTCTATTATCCCCTCATTAGGAACTAACATACTGTACTAACCTTTTCACATGAAAGCTATGGTCTGTTCGCCAACAAAAGCTGATGCTTGGTTCCCAGGAGCAGAAAAAAAACCAACCCCACAAACAGTGGGGGCTCTGGGGCCAGCCATCCCTGCTGGCTCCGCACAGACCCTGCCCAGCCCCGACGGATGCTCCGGGGGTTGGAAGGGGCTCCGTGAGTGGGGGGCCCACGAGGCACACAGCCCCAGTGGAGTGGAGCAGGGGAAGCACCCCTGGAGTAAGGGCTTCTTCTTCCAGACCCCGAGATGGCAGGGGTCCCCCTTGCCTGTGTCCCCCTGGGAGGGATGGATGGGGCTGTGGGTAGGGGTGCAAGAGAGACTCCATCCCCAGGGGTTTATGCTGCAGGGAGCCCTTCCCCACCAAGGCATGCTGTCCTGGCTGTCCCCTAGACAGGCGTGCCCAGGCTGGCAGACCCTCCAGCCACTGGAGCCGCCTTAGCTCACCCCAGGCTCGCCCTAAGCAGCCTGCAGTGCTCAGGCTGGTTCTTCCCACACCACTGACCAAAGCACGTCAGGATTTGCAAGATCTGAAACTTGCACTCCTCTTCAGGCTACGCTGAAAGGTGGGAAGTGAGGCTGGGAAAGTATCACTGGGCCATGGAGAAACCCATCTGCACAACACCTGGGGCCCCGGGTCAGCATCTAGAGCAGCCAGATTTTAAGAGCACTGAGCACGGCAGGCGATGGCCTCACTGAGAAATATGGCAGCAGCAGGGATAGCATGTGCATCACTGTAGACCACATCTCCCTGCCCCAGATGTTGACAGACATCACCCAAGATGAACAGTTAGAGTAACATCCTCCTTGCTCCAGCTTTTAATTGAATGAGACCTGTCTGGGGGTGGCAATTTGAGCTTCTGTCTATTGCGGCTGCTTGATGTTGAGATAAAGAAGGGGCTAGAGGAGACATCTTGAAACGAAAAGAGTTTTCTTGGTTTCTTTACTTTAAAAATACTTGCCCTGCCCCATTTTTGGCTGGAGACCTCTGACAACTTGGGGAAGTGGGCTTGAGAGGTGCCCAGGACCACAGTGGATACTAAATGCCTGAAGAGTCTCAAACCTGGGCACACATCCTTGCCTTCCCACCTGGCTGAAAGACCCCACAAATTCCAGATTCACTTGTTGCCTTGCAGCCTTGACCAGCTCCATGCTTCTAATGAGGAAAGCAGGAGGAAGAAGGGATGCATGCCCAGTTTTTTCCTTACCCCTGGTCCTCTACTGATTCCTTCCCTCTCTGCCTCCACCTGCAGTCAGCTGTGAAGGCAGCTCCATTCCTGAGCCCACAACCTGCCTGTCTCTAAGGGCTGGGAGACTTTTCCAGGTCACTCAACTAGCTTCTGGCCCATTCCCAGTGTCCTGGTGTGGGGCAGGGATGGGGTGACCTTCTGCTCTGTCAGCTTTGTCAGCAGGTATCATTACAGAAGCAGGTGGTTTTTACATTGCATGCACATGTTTATTAGATCCTGGCCTGATCCCACTAAGCTGTTCTGCACAGCTTGCTGGCAACAGCTTCCAGAGTTGTTCCGCTGCCATGGGATGCTCTGAAGGTGTCATTGGTGCCACATTCTGTTTTGCAAAGTAATTGAATTAAAACCGGTGAAATGTTTCAGTGATGCCTGACTGCTTCTCTCCATGGAGGGGCTGGGTGCAGTGGCCCAGGGTGGCCTGAAGCACATGTGGCTGCTCTTCTGGTCTGCTCTTTTCATAAGGTCACTTTTCTTCTCAGTTGCAGCAGTCAGATTTGGGTCATCAGGTTTGATCTAAACATGTCAGAGGACTGGAATTCAGGGGGAAGCAGAAGCATGATAAACACAGGCTGTCTCCCAGTGCACTTCTGGGTCGGTTTCAAAAAACTCTTAGTTCACTCTTGGTGTCCAGAAGACAGAATGGGAAACCCAGCAGTAGGTTTAGTTTGTTGTCTGACACAGATGCCTCGGCGCTTGCGGCAGTGAGGGCAAAGCCAGCGCTGGCACTGACCGCAGCAGCACCCCTGCACAAGTGTCCCTGTCATGGACATGACCACGGGGGCGAGTTACAACCGCCTGTCCGTAGTTCAGAAGTACCTTTGAGTCACAAACCAAACCAAGGCCATGAGAGTTAAGTTTTGTGCAAGGTGAGAAGCAATCCTTACCCAGCAGCTGGGGCGAATGAAGCAGGAGGAGGGAGAGCTGGTGCAGAGGAGAAGCGCGGAGCTGAGTTGGGACCCTTGTCCCCTTGGCCGCTGTCCCTGGGCTTCCCAGTGCCATCTGAATCCCATAGGTCCTGCAGAGGTTGGTGCTCTCCGGCGAGAGGCAGGCAGAGCACTGTCAAACTTGCTGCAGCTGTGGGAGAGGAGCGGCCAGGAGGGTTTGCCCAGTGCCTTCAGCCCAGCCTGGCTCCTCGGAGCTTCTCCCCAGCTCCACACATCCAGTGCACTCGGGTCCAGTGTGGGAGATGCGCAGCGTTGTCCGAGCGTGCACGCTTGTCCCCGGGGTGGGCACCAGCCCCAGACCTGCCGGGAGACCAGCCAGAAGACACAAGTGGAGAGATGAGTTTAGAGGACGAGTCTGGATTTTCTGCTTCCCCTACCTGAGGTCTTCCTAAACCCAATTTCAAAGAGGTTCAGAACCATCCAAGTGAGGCAATGAAAATTAACTTAAAATGCAACATTCTAAGCTGAAACAAGTGATCTCCCCCCTCTCCCCTTCATTTTTCAGTTCAGTCCAGGCAGTGATAAATGCATTGCAGTCCAGGTCATGCAGACACCAAGCCGGAGACCTCTTTGGCTTCATCAGCATCCTCACTCAACGGTCTTTGTGGGTCCCTGAAGCCTTGCTGGTCCCCACGTGCCACGACAGGGGCTCAGTGCTCTTCTCCTCACTGGCCTTTGCTTGTGGCTGTAGCCGGTCGGGGCCTCTGGCCACTGTCAACCTGCCAGGAGGTCTTGCAGACTGGCAGAGCTCTGGGATGCACAGAGCCAGGGCTGGAGGACAAAACTCTCTGAGCTCTGCCTGAGCATCCCAGAGTGAGCAGAATGGCATTTGCCCTGGGAGGGAGAGCTGGAAGGAGCAGCTGAGTGGAAGCTTCTCCTGCCCAGCCCCATGTTACAGGTACCTGCAGGGTTGAGGGTCCTCAAAGCAACACCGAGGCCGTTGCACAGGCCTGATACATAGAAATGAAAAATGGGCCTTCATCAGATACCTGGGTAGTCTCTGGGGGGAAGCAGCTTGCCATTTGGTCTTGGAGGCTCAACCTCGAAGTCCAAGGCAAGTTAAAGTCCAAAACTCTAAGTCCCAGGCTTTCTGGGGAAGGTGTGGGTGTCCTTCTACCAGAGCACAGGCCTCTGCTCTCACTGTTCTGCATGAGCCATTGGGGACAAACTGCACCAATGCAGAAGGTTACAGGGACCTCTGAAGCAGAGGCATCTTCAGCAGCCTGGGAGACACCCGCTTGCCTCATGGTGACTCTGACTGCCCTCAGGATTCCTGCTCTCCAGCTTTATTCTTGGTCAAAGGAGAGGCTAATGAGCGATTATTATCCCCCCATGACAAAAGGGGACCTGCCTCGGTGCTGCCTGTGCCCTGCTGAATTACAGAGTCTCAGTGGAGATGGCAGAGGAGGCATTGAAAGACCTGCCTGACTCACAGACCCCCCAAAACCCCAGCGCTGAGCTAAAGGGAGCATGGTGTGCAAGGGGGAGCGCGGCACAGCACAGGGCAGGGCACTGGTCATGCTGGGCTTCCACTGCATGCCACACTGTGATGGTGTGACAAGGGAACGCTCTTGCTTGGGGACAGGAGTCCCAGGGACTAGGGACACCGAGGTTTGCCATTTCCCTGCCAATCTCAGACAAGCCACCAAGTCTTGTCCCCAGCCTCACCATGCGCAAACCAGAGATGGAGACTTTGCCCAAGGCTGTGTCACTGCCGTGTCACCACTGCACGATGGCACCTGATGCTGGGTGACAGGGACGATGCCGAGCAGCTGGCGCAGTCGCAGGCAGGGCCGGGCGCGGCACGGCTGTCTCCTTGCAAAACCACCCCGGCCACATCCCCTCTCCCTTGGCAAACACCCCCAGAGCCTCCCTTCCCCCACGCAAGGTCCTGACGGATGCTCAGCATCCAGGGGCCGGCTGGGGACCGCGGTGCTGCGGCGTGGTGCTCAGCACGGGGCCCTGCTCCGCTGCAGCCCTGGGAAAGCCCGGCGTTGGCTGCCGCCGTCCCGCTGCGCGGCAGAGATGAGAAGAAAAACAACTCTTGGGGCTTCCCCTCACCTCCCGTCCTTGCCCCGCGCCACGGCCCCACTGGCTCTTTCATCTCCAAGCGCCAGCAGCTCTTTCATCTCCCACCTGGAGGTGCGAATCGCTCCCCTCCCGCCGCAGCCGCCCCCGGCACCGGCCGCTTGCGCCGGCACTCACCCCAGGGACCAAACGGCTGGTAACCCGGCCTGCCCTGCGAGCCCTGATTGCCAGGAGGGGGGCGGCGGGTGAGGACCGGTCACCTCTGTCACCTCTGCAGTCACCGGCAAAGTGCTCAGGCCCCCCCAAATCTGCTGATTTTGGTTCTCCCTGCAAACGAGACAATGCCAGGTTTGGACCTGCTCTTACTCACATTTGCTCAAACTCAGCTCTTCTTTCCTAACTCGTGGCGATGCAAAGCCAGCCCGCCAGGACGGGGAGTCACCTGCCCCAGCGGGCACACATCCGTGCTGCCCTGGCGTTCCCGGTCGTGGATGACGAGGTGGTTCCACAGCCTTAAAGCCCAAAGGACCTGTCCTGGCTGCCCTGCCTGGCCACCAGCCCAGGGAAGCTCACCATCATCCCAGCAAACAACCCTGCATTTTATGGTCCAACTACAGCTTATCTTTGTATTCTGGTATAAAGGTGACAAGGCTTCACTATCGCAACATAAGCCAGAGTGTCTGTGCATGGGGGCACGGCGATACATCTGCCGAAGGGCTATGAATCCTTATGAGCAGCATTAGACAGGATGTCTGATGGGCATGAACTCCAAAGAGAGCACAGCTCAATAATGTGAAAAGCTAGGAGAGGATGAGAATAAGAAAAAGAGAAAAATAGAAAACAAAGTGAAAGAAAAAGGGAAAGGGAAGGGACATGGAAAAGGAAGAGGAAAAGGAAAAAAGGAAAAAATAAAAAGGAAAAAAGGAAAAAGGAAAAGGAAAGGAAAAGGAAAAAGAAAAGGAAAAAGAAAAGGAAAAAGAAAAGAAGGAAAAGGAAAAGGAAAAGATGAAAAAATAAAAAGGAAAAAAAGAAAAAGGAGACGGAAAGGAAAAGGAAAAAGAAAAGGAAAAAGAAAAGGAAAATGAAAAGGAAAAGGAAAAGGAAAAGGAAAAAAGAGGAAGGAAAAGGAAAAAAGAAGGAAAAGGAAAAAAGAAGGAAAAGATAGGGAAAGGAAAATAAAGGAAAAAATCAAAAGGAAAAAAGGAAAAAGGAAAAGGAAAGGAAAATAAGGAAAAGGAAAAGGAAAAGGAAAAGGAAAAGGAAAAGGAAAAGGAAAAGGAAAAGGAAAAGGAAAAGGAAAAGGAAAAGGAAAAGGAAAAGGAAAAGGAAAAGGAAAAGGAAAAGGAAAAGGAAAAGGAAAAGGAAAAGGAAAAGGAAAATGAAAAGGAAAAGGAAAAGGAAAAGGAAAAGGAAAAGAAAAAGGAAAAAAGAAGAAGGAAAAGAATGGGAAAGGGAAAGGAAAATAAAGAAAGGAAAAAATAAAAAGTCGCTGGGAACTGCCCACCCATGGGTGCCACCCCAGGGGCAGCACTGGAAGGGGCCCTGGCTCAGGCTGGGCTCATGCTGAGCAGGGTCACTGTGTGCACCAGCTCTGTCAGGGAGCAGTAATGGTGCCACTGGGGCCATCGGGCCTGGGGACAGCGGGGCGGTGGTGGCAGCTTGACCCACCCCAGGGAGTCAAGTGAGCCCCAACCAAATCCCACAAAACGGAGGAAGAGGTTCCTTCAGCTGCCTGCACTGGGGCTGGCGGCGCTGTGGTGGGGGGATCAGTACAACGCCAGGACAGGCACTGCACGGGTGCATGGTGTCAGGACATCGCCACGTCACATAACAGCACCCGAAATGCCTGCAATCAGCACCAGAGAATATTCGCAGCACCAAACGGCCGTTCTGAGAAGAGCCAAAGGGATGAGCTGTGGGAACGGCGACGCTTGCCACGGTGGGGTCGGGGATGGTGGGGCGAGGGGAGCCCTGGCAGGACAGCCCTCGCTGGTCTGACCGAACCCCTCCACGAGGAAGGTGGCCGTGCCCGAGCACAGCACACCCGTCTGTCCATCCTGGATGACACCTCCCACACAAGGACATTCAGAAATCCCAGGGAGTTTGCCCCATGTGCCTTCGCCAGACCCAACCAGGCATCTCGGAGAGACCCAGTTTTCAAGCCTGCTTTCTGGCTGGTCAAATGTTGAACATCAGTTAAAAGGAAGCAACTAGCCCCTGTTGTTAACTGAACTGTTTTGCAAGGGAAAGGTTAATATCCATTCACATTTAATCTAACCCTTCAAAACAGTTCCGAAAACTCAGCAAAACCTGACAGTCTGTCTTAACCCATGCTGACACTCCCAGCCTGCCTTCTGGCAAACTCAACCAGCCTGGCTACTCGCCTTTTCTCACAGTTGCTATTTGTCCTTCTGACCCATCCCAGATAGACTGAATTAGGGCATTTCTGCTCCCCTGGGGCACACAGTGCCAGGGTTTGCAGAGCAGTGTCAGGGGCACATGCACTTAGCATCCCACTGATGGAAAGGAGAGGTCTGATCCTCAGGTGTCCCAGGCAAATGCTTGAGAGACTCCAGCCAGGAAAATGAGGTCTTTTGGGACAAAGGGACAAATTGTCCTTGGCCCTCTCCCGGCACTGGAATAAAGGAATAAAACTGGCCACTGGCAACACCTCTACAAGTGCCTTTTCCAGCTGTCCCTGCCCTGTCATGGTGGCAGATGGGACCCCAAAAGGGACCGAAGGCTCAGAGGCACTGCCGGGGTGCAGGGAGTGCAGGGCTGGAGTGGTCCAGGCGCCTGGCGCTGTTTGTTTCGCTCCGGAAATCCGGATCTTACCTATTTAAATAAACTGGCTGGGAGGACGGCAGAGCGTCAGACCTGTTGTTGAGTGCACAGGAAACAGCTGTACTGGATTAGGCAGGGCTAACTCGGTGACTCTGATAGCCTGGGAATATTATTATTATTATTATTATTATTATTATTATTATTATTATTATTATTATTATTATTATTATTATTATTATTATTATTATTATTATTATTATTATTATTATTATTATCATCATCATCATCATCATCATCATTATCATTATCATTATCATTATCATCATCATCATCATCATCATCATCATCATCATCAATCACTACTACTATTATTATATTATCATCATCATTATTAATAATAATAATAACAACAACAATATCCCCTCCTCTTGAAGGACTATTTATTTTCTACAGAAAAATCCAACAGCAGCCCATCACACAGCAGCCAGCGACTGGCTGGGTCCCTTCAGCAGGTCTGCAGGGGTGAGCTGTGGTGGTAGAGACCGGAGATATCTTTGCCTGACAGCTCATCTGAGCACCCCGGGGGGGTCTCAGCCAGGGCAATGATGTGCCCTGCAGGGTTTTGGAGGCAGGTGGGTGGGTGCTGGTGATGCCTTTGGGCACCCAAAGGGCAGTGCCTGGAAGGAGCATCCTCACCCAGAGCACCATCCCCTTCCCGGTGCAGCCAGGCTCGCATCAGCAGTGCAGGACAACACTGCAACGTGCAGGACTTGGCAGTTCCCATCCCTCCTGGGTCTCTGCACCCACGGGAGAGGAAGAGGTGGGCAGGCAGGGTGTGGGGTGTGTGTCTGGAGGAGCCCAGGCAACACGGCTGGTTTTGTGCAGGGACTGGTGTGTCTGAAAGCATCCCATCTGCTCCAAGCAGGAGAGCAGCCTCATCCTCATCCCCATCTCCATCCTCATCCTTGCCCCACAACCATGCACGCTCCCAGGCCCACCAGGAACAGCCCAGGCTTGCCAAGTGCTGACTCAGCACTTGGGCACAAGAAAGCTGTGGCAGTGGCACACAGCACGGCGGGTCCTTACGGGGCCAGGGAGGCATTTCAGGCAAGGCCCCGAAAACGCGGCCAGGTGGCAGCTCGCTCCTTCCACCCACCAGGAAGGACCCAGACCGGCGTGTGCTGAGAATCCTGCTTCTCGGAAACCGTTCCCATTTTTTTTTTGACGGCTCTTTGAAAAAATACTTGGCCGTTGCCCAGCCCTAACAGAGCTACGCTGCCCCTCCAGCTCTTAGACTCCCAAGTGACCTTCAGGAATATTTCTACGGCTGCCCACATAGATTTCCCAGGAAGGGCAGCATGCAGCCTTGGCGGTAGAGCAGCCACGTTCCCACTGTCCCACTTGGGCTGCCCCATTTCTCTGGGGTAATCCCAGTTCATAGAGGAGGCTTTTGTTTTCCTTTTCAACATGGCAGGACACAGCCGGAGGACCTGGTGGCAGCAAATATATTTGCTGCTCTCCCGTTTGCCTCCCCGAGGGACAAAGCCTGCGGGTCTCACTTGGATATGGCTGTTTAGACCATTAGGCTTTGGCTCATTTGAGCTTTTGGAGGCAGCTCCGGAGTCACTCCCGTACTGGTGGTCTCTGCATGGACCCCAGAGGATGGGGTGTTGGAGCCTCAGCTCTTGGCGAGCCTTCAGCAGAAAAATCAGGCATCAGAGGAGAAAGGAGGGCTGGGAGCAAGTTTTGGTGATCAGCTCATTTTCTAAGACAAGAGATGGTAGATGAAACATGCAGAGCCCCAACCAGCACCAGGCTGCTTGTAAGGTTCAAGGTCACCTGCAGCTCCTCGCTGTCAGGTCACAGGGAGAAAAGCTGGAGGCGGGATGGAGGGATTTTCCCAGCAGGCTCCCTCCCTGGCGCGCTGCCTGTCCCCAGATGCTCTGTGATGCTGTAGCGAGCCTCCGTGCCAGACACAAAGCAGCTGAACTTCATTTAGCTGCTCAAGGCAGCTTTACGGCACACCCTGCAGAGCTTCACTGGGGAAATTCCCTTCCTGGCCTCTTCCTGAAAAGAGGCTGGTGCAGGAACTGGACCAAGGGGTGGGCCAGTCCCAGCCCTGGGCCCTTCTCCCACCTCACCCAGGTTCTCTAGGTGGAGATTAAAACTGTGTCAACAAATAAGAGCCTGATGATGAGGGAATGCTGAGCCCATCAGCAGGTGTCCAGGTGGGGCAAGAGCTGACACTGCAGACACCCCTGGGGATTTGCAGGGTTGGTCATCCATTGTCTCCTCCAGCAGCCATTTCCCAGCATTAATTTTTGGAACAATCCTGCCTTACCCCCTCCCTCTTGGAAATGTCACTGATAACGCCGGGGCTGAGATAAAGAAAAGTGGCCTCCACATTCCCACCCAGCTGCCTGCTGGAGCATCCATCCTGTCCGGCCCTGGCTCTCCCAGCAGTGCTGGGATGGCTTGCAAGGTGGAAAGCACAGCTCCCGGCCCCACAGGCAATGCTCAGCTCCCAGGCACCCCTCAAGCATCTCTCCTGGCCTTGCGAGCAGACTGGCAGACATGGAGCATCGCTAGGACTGCTCGCCCCACTCCGGGCTGGCCGGTTGTGTTCCCATGTACTGCCTTGACGTCACCCCGAGAGCGCAGGAGTGAAAGGGGGGCCCTCGGCCGCCTGACAATAGCGCTTTCCTTCCCCATCAATAGCAGCGAGAGACACGCTGGGCTGACACGGAACTGTGCACAACAAAAGCCAGTGTCCGAACAAATCTTCTCAGGCGCTGGGTCCCCCGGGTGACCTGGGGTTAGCCCGGACTTTTGCTCCCGCCCGGCCCTCCGGAGCAGGAATGTCCCTCCGCGCTGCGCCATGGCTGGTTCCCACGCTTCCAACCTGCTTTGCTATTTATCAGCAACCAGCTTTTAATCCCCTTTGTGAAGGCCTGATTCAAGCTCAGCACAATGTGGCGAAAAGGGAGGGGGAGGGAGGGAGATGAGGGAGGGGAAATCGGTCCCGAAGAATGAAAATCAAACTCTTTACCTTTTTCCCCCTGCCCCCGATGATGATTTCCTGGGGCCTCTTTAGGCTGTCACCTCTCTGGGCAGTGCCAGCCTGCAGCAGGGGGGCCAGGCAGCATAGCCCGCTGGAAGGGGCTCATGGTGGGATGTGATGGTGTTTAAGAAACAGGCACACAGGTAAAAAAAAATGCATTTGTGTCTCCTCACAGGCTAACTCGGCTTGGACACTCACTGCTCTTCCATGACCCTCCTGCTGCAGCTTCATCCACCATCTCCCGGGATGAGCCCGTGCTTCCGACACGTTCCCAACAGGGATGGAGATGTGTGCTGGCAGATCACCGGGGAGTGTCTATGGGTTAAGAAGGAACACAAATCCTGATGCCCTCCTGTTCCAGACACTCTCCCACAGCCTCTTCCTGCTACCACAACCCTCTCTCTTTGCAAACCTCCTTGGGGGGGGGGAAAAAACCCAATGAAATTTCCCCAGCCCTACACTGGACAGTGCCCTGTGCTGGGCTCCATCCTTCCCGGGGCCAAGCCTCTTGGCCGACTCCTGTTTGTTTTAGGGGAGGATTCACAAGCCCTTTCCCCAGATAACTTTGGAACAAAACAGTTTCCAAAGGCTGCGCTACTTACAAATGAGGGGTTTCAAGCTTTTGTCCTAAATCCAATGCTGTTTTCTTTGCAAACGGTGGGGGAAAAACGTAAAAGAAGAAGAGACGACCTCAAATGCTAATCTTGTTAGGTTAAACTGTTCACTAAACAGATGGAGGTGCAAGGCAATGGGATTTTTGTCTTTTCAAGGAAGGGGTTAGGTTTGTAAGGCACAGAGGTCATTCCAGGCAAACTGGCAGATTTGCTCTTTGTGTCGCAAGAGCAAGGAAAAAGTAAAGTGGCAAAAATGCTCCTGGTTGAGCTGGTATGGTGTGGTTTAACCCTCCGTTATTCTGGTGGTCTCGCAGGATAAAGCCCCCAGGCCTCACTCAGGCTTTGGGGTTACTCAGAGTCAGTACAAGACCACGGCACCCCAAAAGGGACACTCTGAGAAAGACCCTGTTGCTCCTCAATGCCATGGTACCTTGGCAACCCCAAAGGAAGATGCTCCCGAAAGCCAGCCTATGGCTCCTCCAGTGCTCGGCCCACCTGGGGAGGATGCCAGGGATGGCAGCCTCTGGCACGGCCACTGCAGCAGCCGCTGGGACCCGCTCCCAGGCTGACCTCATGCAAGGGCTATCGGGCTGCCAGGAAGCTTTGTGCCCTGGTCTGCGAATGGGAGCAGTGCCCTCAGAGCCCTCGGGAGACAGAAAATGTTTCAGCTGGAGGGTCTGGACCTGCAGGGGAATGTGGGAGCAGCCACAGCACGAGCCCTCTTGCTGCTCCCGCAGGCTTGGCCACGGCACCGGGGAGAACGGCTAGGGTTAGTGCTGTTGCTTCTGGTCAGGGTCGGGGCCAGGAGCTGAGAAAGTGTCGCTGTGGTACCCAGGACAGGCATTTTGATTAATCCAAACCACTTTCCTGCTGATGTTGTCCCCAAAGGCCAGGCGGGGGGCTGGCTGAGCCCCAGGGAGCTGCCCTGCTGCAGAGGGCCTGAAGTGGCAGGGCTGCCATCATCCCCCAGCCCTGCATCTCTTCCTAACGCTTGGCTTTTGCACCCCCCATGCCAAAATACCTTGTGCCCTGGCCAGGATTTGGGGCTAGCTAGCCCAGGCCTGACAGGGACCAGAACCCAGGCTGCAACTGTCCTTCACCCTGTGGCACCCCACAGGTGCCAGCGGTGAGGGGATTTGCCCTGGAGGAGGGCACTGCCACCTAACTAGGGGACATTAGGAACCGTGGGGATATGGTAAGGTGCTGTCAGATACCCAGGACCCCACAGAGAGTGGCGAATAGTTTTACTCTAAATCCCTCCAAGTTTTCCTCAGCTCTACCAGGATTGTTATTTTTTTCCTGCAAGCTCCACCAAATCCAACCTGTTTTCTAGCCTCACACTTTGCTGCAGCCCGATTCCGTCCTTCTCCCCCTCAATCCAGGGAGTCAAGCCAATCCATGCTGGCCCGGCTGCTCCTGCCAGCCTGGGGTGCTGGTGTTTGTACCAGCCCGGGAGCTAACATCAGCCTGGATGCTAATTCCAGCCTGAGTGCTAACGCCAGTCTGGGTGCTTAGGGTCAGCCCAGATGCTAATGCCAGCTTGAGTGCTAATGCCAGTCCACCTGTTCAACACCAGTCTGGGTGCCAACTCCAGTTGGGGTGTTTAAGGCCAGGCCAGGTGCTTAACGTCAGCATGGGTGCTAATGCCGACCTGGGTGCTTAAGGACAGTGCAAAGTGCTCAGGCCAGCCTGGGTGCTTCTGCCTTGCCCACATCTCTGTGAACCACCCCGGCTCAGTTCCAGTACCCTGGAAAAATCACAGCTGGGACCCAGCCTGTGCCACTGTCACAGCCACAGGTGACCCCCTTTCCCCAGGTACCTGCTGACATCTACTTGGGGACGAATGTTGGGCAAGTGAATCCAGCTCTCTTGCTGCATCTCTGAGCCTTCTGCAGGAAGAAGAGGAAAGCCAGGATCCCTGCAAGGAGCTGTAACTTGCTGGAGGCTCTGTCTCAGCCTGGTGTGACCCCATTCTGCTGTCCCTCTGCTCCTCACCAGGCAGACCTGGCAGGGAGCGCGGGCCTGTCTCTGCCAGCCCAGCACCAGAGGCTCTGGTTTGGGCACTGTGCCGTGCTGCCAGGCAGCGGTCGCACCCGCCTTCCTGCCCTTCCTGCACGTGCGTGCACGTCCTCAGCCTGCCTGTACCCCGGCACATTGCTGGGCTGCTCCGGAGGACACCTGGGGCAAAGCAGCAGCAGAAATGAAAACACAAAAGTATGAAGAATCAGTCAAAAAAGCTAACCCTGACCGGATCTGACAAACTGGCAGCCAGAAACGAGGAACTGCTCAGTGGGTGAAACCCTCAGGGGTCCACCACAAACAGGATCCGCTCCCAAACGGCGGGAGAGGATGTGGGAAGGAAAGGGAGGAGGACGTGAGCGTGCTCATGGAGAGGCCAGCTGGGAGAAGTGGGATGGCTGCGGCGGCTAAGGCTGGCTGGGAAGCCAGGAGATCCCCTCCGGGCAGCACGCCCAGCCCGAGCTCAGTGACCTTGCAGGCAGAGGGTAAAGCCAGAAAACCCTGAGCACCCAAAAGTGCTCTCATTTTTAGGCCTGGACCCCAGAGGGCTCTCTGCACTGGTGCTGAGACACAGGACAACCATGTGTTAATGCTGCTGAGGTTGGCACGAAACTCCTTGTGTGTTGTTTTAAAATAAAGGCTAAGGAGAGGGTGATGGTGTGACTTCCTGGTGGGATGTGCTCCTCTGAGTACTATCAGCTTGGCTGAGCACCATCCAGAACTAGAGCCCAACAAAATCCCGTGGGAAGACTCAGGACAGCTGAATCCCTGATCAAGCTGACTTCTGCAATGTCATGGCCAGCAGTGTCCTTCTCTGCCCAGCTCAGCCCAGCGCCATCCTGTGAACCCGGGCTGGGGCTTGCTGGGGGGACAATGGTCCCCTCCATGCTCACCCAGCCATTGCTCAGCCCCAACCCCCACCCAGCTGGGTTTGCTGGCAACAGACCGCAGGGAACCGAGCGGCCACACAACCACAGTGGGTTGGGAGGAAACTTTGTGCCAACATAAAATTGTGCCAAGAGCAGGTTTATGAATCCTGTCCTGGCTGGGATGAGCTCTCCTGGCTGCTTCCACCTCCCTCTTCCCTGACTCCCTGCAGGTGAAGGACCCAATTTCTCCCTCTGGCTACAGCTCTGAGGCCAGCACAGCATCCTCTCCGAAATGCTGTAGCCGGGTCCTGCGGGAGCAGAACATGCCTGCCCACGTGTGTTGGAGCAGGGGCTGCTTTACTTTGTGCTCCTCCCCTGGGGGCCGCAGCCACCATGACCACATGAAGAGAGGGGTGGCTGCAGGCGTCTGGTTTTGATGTTACAACATGAACATGTTCTCAGCAGGCGCTTTCACACGCCCCTGCCCCGTGTCACGCAGGCGGTGGACGCAGTGTGGTCCAGGCGGGGAATTCGCCGTTGTGCGTCCGTCCCCACTCCGGGATTCAAAACAAACAGGACATGTGAAGATGTAGCATGCAGAAAAATGTGAGAAGGAAACAAAAAGACAAAGCGGCTGGAGTGCCCAGGGGCTCGGCCGGGTGCCCATGGGACTGCGACAATAAATAAATAACAGTGCTAGTGTCTGAGTATTTGACACCTCGCTGCATCCCACTGCTGAGCTCAGGGCTGGGGGAAGCACCGCGGAGAGACACACCAGCAAGCAGGATTGCACCGAAGCAAGCAAAGTGACAAAAGGAAAAGAGGGGAAGTGAGCAATCTAAGTGGCAGGAGCTCAAATACCTTATGGCACCCAAATGGGGGTTTTTGCTCTATCAGACCAGGCATCTGGGCCGTGCCAATCCCCACACCGAGGGTGAGCACCCAGCGCTGGCATCTGGAACGCGACACAGTGCCGTTCACCCTGGTGGGGATGAGCCCATGGGCCAGAACGTGTGAATTCACACCACGGCTGTGGCACTGCAACTCCCCCACGAGCAAAAGCCAAATGAGAAAACGTGTCCTTGGCTCTGCAGTGAGGTTTTCTCCGGGAGCCAAAGGGAGCTGGGGCTGGTGTCCTGCTGGTGGGCACCACTGCTGCTCCAGCGAGTGAGCTGGTCTGCATTTATGTCATGGGCAGAAATAACCCATTTCCCCCTTCTGTCCCCATATTGCACCCGTGGAAGCAGCCTGGCAGAGGTCGAGGGGAGCAGGGGGACACGTGCTCGCCTGTCAGACACGCTGGCTCAGATCTCTGCCCTGTTTTTCTGATTCCCCCCTTCACCGGGCACAGCAGAGGCCCCGGGGCAGGACTCAAACTGCCCTGAGTTTGGCATTCAACTCCGTTCTGCCCACAGGACCCCCTTTCTTCACCATGGGGAGAAAGGCACCAGCTGAGGGCAACTCTCCCCATAAACATTTAGGGACATCAGGTACCAAGACCTATTCGTCTCCAAACTGCTGCTGTGGGTGAATAGCCCGAACCAAAGCATGCGACAGTTCAGTGTCCAAGAAGGTGAGATGAACCTCCCTGAACTGCAGACCTGGCAAGGGGTGGGCTCCCCGAAAGCAGGGCCCATGGTGGGAGCATGATGCCAAGGGTGCTGGCATCTGTTGGCCAGTGCTGCAGGTCCTGGTGGGCAGACAGACCCACTGGTGTACAGGGGCTTCTCTGGGGTGTCCACAGCCCCTGTGTACATAGCTCACCCCAGCACACAAGCCTAGCACATGCATTACCTGCTCTCCAGTGTCTTCAGACTCCCTATTCACATCAAATTAATTTTAGGCATGTTTTTCCAGCCATAGGCACTCTGCAACCACTTTGAAGTTGGGACGCACAATCAGGCAGGAAAGGGGAAATTTCTGCTCCGGGAGAGGCAAAGAAAGCCTTCAAAGCTCCCTGCTGTCAAAA
This sequence comes from Tyto alba, assembly GCF_018691265.1. NCBI lineage: Eukaryota > Metazoa > Chordata > Aves > Strigiformes > Tytonidae > Tyto > Tyto alba. Next base: position 12,642,714 of record NW_024881273.1, on the reverse strand, counting down.
GGCATTTAGAAAATGGTCTGGGAGGGAGGCTTGAGGTGGGCCTGCCACTGAGAGCCAGACCAGCGTACAAAGGCACCATGGGCACAGGACTTGTGCTGAGCCCATTTCTGGGCTCTATTGCCAGATTCTCTTTCACTCTGTGCAAGCTGTCAGAAGCCTGGGAGATGATAGACTTGGGAGCAAACCAGCTATGGTTTCTTCCACACAGTAAACATCTATCCCTCCATTATCTTTAACAAACAGAGCACTGACTTCTTCCCTGAACTGGAAAAGGAGAATACTGTGACTTTTAAAATTTATTATCTTTTGTTCTCTGAACATTTTCCCAGAGGAGAAAGGAGAAGTGAGAAACCTCCTGTGTCAGACAGCACCACAAATGTCTCTTGCTACTCTGCAGAGCCAGAAAGGAAAATACCATCACTCAAGCCACTGGGGTTATCATGTGTACCAGTGCCAAAGTTGCCTTCCTGGGGAGCTCTGATGCCCAGCTCTGGAAGCCAGGGCTGGCGTCTCCTGAAGACATGAGTCCAGGAAAGGTGCTGGGTGACAATCCTCTGGCTCAGTCATCTTAAATGTAATTCAGACCTGAGCACTGATGGGCTGTGCAGGTGGTACCCAGTGACACCCACCAAGCCTTGACCAGTCCTGCTGACCCGCACCCCACCACAGCACTTCTGATCCACGGGAGCTGTGGCCACGGCAGCAGACCCAAAGCTCACCAGGCTTCAGGTACATGTCCAGTGCCTCCAAGGCTGCCACGCCACACTTGGCAGCGCCAGGGCTCCCAGACCACCCGCTCTTATGAAGTGCCAGGGCTCAGCGAGGGCAGTGCTGCCCCGGGGACAGGAGCTGAGGGGGGTGCCAGGGCTGGCCTCCCCACCAGGACCACCCCGCTGCCCCATACAAGGCGAGTGGGCAGAGCCAGTGGTCTGCCAGGCTGCACCAAGCCCAGCTCATCAGTGCCTAATTATCACCACAGTGGAAAACCCTCTGTGACCATCCGACACACGGCCACAGCCCTTTGCTCAGCCTGCATCTCCCCACGGAGCCCGACTGCCTCCTTGCAGGCATGGGCTGTGATCAGATCCCCCCCAAGCCTTCCCTTCCCCGGGGTAATTCAGATGGGAGATGTTGAAGATTTTGTGAAACATAAGAGGATCTTTACGGAGGGCTTGATTAAGACAGGGTGACCATCTCAGTGCAAACAGACTGAAGAAGACACCTGCCTAGTGAGAACCAGAGGAGACTAAAATAAGGTGAGAAATTCTCACATGCTGTGAGCAACTGTCCTCATCTGTCATGTAAGGGGAAGCTTGCTGGGTGGGAAAAATGTTTGACTGTCAGAAGAGGAGAGAAATATTGGAGAGAACCTCCTGAAATTAGAAATCACGTTAGTGACAACTATAAACATTCCAGTAAGGTCAACAAATAAAACACCCAAGCTGGCAGCTTGTTCTGCATAACCCAAACGCTAAACTTCAAAATCTTCTGGTTACCCTGAGAAGGAAGAAAATCTCTGTATTGTTGTGCTTCCCACAGCCCAAAGCTCAGTTTCCAGCTCTGGCACTATTAACCTCCTCCATGGACATGCTAATAGAGATAAAATGGTCCTGGATGACAATCACAGCCTGGGGTATTCCCTGCCCAATGAATCAATTTGAACAGCTACCGCTATTGCCAAAGAAAGGGGTTTGCTCCATGTTTTCTAACTTACAGCAGCCCATAACCTCCTAGATAATATTTCTTTCAGCTCCAGCAGTTCCTCATTGACTTTTCCACTTTATCTCAGTGAGGGTATCACACAGATGTTCATGCACCAGTGATTGCATGTGATGGTTTATATTGAGGAAGTCTGATGGAGCCCGCCAGCACTCAAGCAAGGTTGTAATTTTTCTATACCGGGCCAGATCTTCATCACAGAAGCAAAAAGACTATTTTGATAAACTTACGCATCTCCCACAGCTCACCACTGAGAAGCCTTTCCCAAGGGTGGGTAACCAGACCCTTTCTCACAAAGTCTACTGTACTTGAAGATTCTCAGATGAGGCATGTTGCGGACATTTTAAATAGCCATTTTTACTGAATTCCCTAGCCTGGTTCCCTATGAAGTTATTTTTAATCAGGCAGACAGAGCTTCCTCAACCTCTGCAAAGCGGCCAGCATGCTGTGGAGGTGAGAGCTCATGGATGTGATAGAGAAGTGGCTGAGACGGCAACACGTGTGGGAGTAGCACACTCCGATTTCACCCAGCCTACAAAACATTCCCTTCTCCTTCATGACAGACCCAACTTCTTATTTCTGACCGTGGAACTGGGCATATAAAGGACTTTCTGGACGTGGCTGGGGAGTGACAAAACACGGAGTTTAACTGCCCTGCAATACTCTCTGTTTTTCCCCAGCTGGGTCACTTGTGCTTGTGTAAGGTGGTGAGTCCCACAGTCCTGCTGCATTATGCTCCCTCCTAAAGGGACAGCGAGGTGTTCCCTCCCAGGGAGATATATGGACACTGCTGGGGTTTCAGCAGCACTACCTGATGCCCAAATTTCACCCTCACTGTCCTGACAAGACCCAAAAGCAATGCCAAGGACTTTGCTAGATCCCTCCCCACCATGGCAGTGACATGAGATGGACACAGGGCAGGCTGCAATCTGCATGTGCTCTTAAGTACAAGCAAAACTTGCTAAATAAACACAGTTGTCAAAGGCAGAAGACAAAAAAACCCCGAAAACTATATTTTATGCTGTATAAAACATGGAGCAAAAAATGCATGGACTGAAGTGAAAAAGCCAGGGCAGAGAAAAGTCAAAGGGAAGCCATACGCGGATTACATCCACAGAAAAGCAGCCAAAGAGCAGAACATTGCACGGGGAGGTAGAGATGCTCATTTAATGTCTTCTCACATGGGCTGAAGCAAGCACGATGCACCGGGCAGTGAGGACAGGTAATGGGAAGGACTGCAGCCCTCTGGGGTCCTCCTGCTGCCCCCCAAATCCAGCCCTGCGGGGAGGGATACTGCCAAATCTTCCTACAGGTTTATGGCAACTGAAGAGCATGAGGAGGAAGAGCTGGCAGGCACAGAGCCCTCTCCGGCTGGGCAGAGCAGGCACGGGGACTCTCGGGAGGTGGGGGAGCTCAGCATCACGGCAAGAGGCACCAGGAACATCAGTGGGGATGGGCTCTGGACTGCCCGATCCGAATGTACATATTGTCACAGGCAACTATGGGAAAAGTGCTATTTTTTTTTGCTTTAAAGCTGTTTATCTCCATCCAGGCATCTGGGGCATTTTTCATGGCAACTTCCAATCTTGAAGTTTTTCACCTTGCTTTAGTGCTGGTTGAAAGACAGGATGGGTTTCCTGGAGTCTCTGGGGCAGAGAGGATAAAACCCGTCATTCTTAGCCCTAAAACCTGGCTGAAAGAATTGAAGTGAACGCCTATTCGGGGTTTTCCCTCTGCATTGTATCACAGGAAAATCAAACAAAACACATCCCACAGGTGGGGTTAGGAGGGACCAGGAAGGGGCTGGGGGGTCCCAGCTCCCCAGGAGCACTCGCTTCTATCCCAGTCCCAGCTCAGGCTGCCCAGCCCCGCTTAAGACTCTGCTTAGCACATACAGGGACATTTGCTGGCCCCATTTCCTGATGTCTGCAGCCCCAGGCAGCCACACGCCTCTGCTACAATCCCATCGGCTCCCCATAAAACAGTGGAGGCAAGTGCTGGGCTGGGGACATCTTGATGTGACCCAGCTGCCCCGTTCCCATGGGGGGGACCTCCAGCAGCCTCCATTGCACACCATAAAGCAAAAACCCAACCAGCCCGGAGACACACTCCAGTTGCTGCTACTTTTTACCCAGTGCAACAGAATCTTCCCAGAGCAGGGACTGAGGGGGGCCCAAAGGCTCTCCCCAGCAATCACGGGTGGTGGTGGGGTGATAACCCCGCTCCCCAGCCCCCCAGCAGGCAGGCTCCCTGCCTGCGATAAGGGCAGAAAACAGCAGAAAACAAACAAACAGTTTGAGTTAATGGGGCGGCAGTTATTTTTGGCCTAGAGGGAGTTCACACACTCTGTGTTGTTTTAGTAAATAACTGTAAATGGAGCTTGTGGTGCGGGGAGCGGGCTGGGAACTGGCTCGCTCCAGGCAGTGGGGAAGAGCTGTGTCTTGTCGCACTGGTGCTAACAGGAAACCAACTGCCTCATCTACCTTAGCACCTCTCTGTAATCACACTTTTATTGTCGCCACATCCTTCGGCAGCCACATCAGAGAGAAGCCGAGGGGGCAGGGCAGGGGCAGGCAGCATCTCGCCGTGGGAAGACAGCTCTGGGGACTGTCACCCCTGGCGAGGAGCGGCAGCGGCTGGGGGACAGCCTGCACAGCCCCACGTCCTTCCCAACACACACACGGGGAGGAGAAGTCGCAGCTTGAGTTGCCACCATGACACGGACAATGCACGCTGTCATTGCTGGCTGTGGCCCCAGGACCAGGTGAGGGGATGCAGGATGGGCTCTGGACCCAACCACCACCGCACCCAGTGCCGATCAGGGCTTGCTGGTCTCCTGCCTCCCCTGTCACCTCCACAGCAGCACGCGTGCCTGGCTGTGCCCAGTGAGTCCACAACACTGTCTGCATCACCCTGGGTCAACAGGTCTCAGAAAAAGGCAGTTTTCTACAGAGATGCATCCTACAGGAGAGCTAGGGTTACTGGCCTGCCCCAACCCAGAGACTGGAGCTTTTGCATGTGCTGAGATGCAAAATTAAACATTTTCTTAACTGTTTGTTTTTTGGTTTTTTTTTTTTTTTTTTGAAAGAGTGATTACACTCTTGGGTGTCTGGGATAAGGATGCCGGGTATCTGCAGAGGATTTTAGTGGCATTGGCTGAATTGGCCTGATTCCATAAAACAGATGCAAGGCTTTTCACAGGCAGAAAACACGATCCATCAGGAAAACACACATAAAATCAAGCAACACATCATCTCAGTAAGAGAAGGATGGTTAGAAACAACCCCCTTGCATGGCCCATAATCTCAGAGCAATAAAACTTAAAAATAAAAGACAGCCGGCAGCCGCTGCCTGAGCAGAAGCAGGGGATGGGGACACAGGGTGAGGTTTGAGTAGCGGCATCAAGCTCACATCTGAATTTCTTCACCATTGTCAGTTTAAATCAGGCTGCTGGTGACATTTGCTTGGGGAACTGCTCCTCAATCCCATGGCAGCAGGGTGAGAGGGTGTGGGGTAATTGGGGGAGACAGCTCCAGCACGGTCGCATCACCAGGAGCTGCGGCGATGGCCCCGTGCCCAGACCGCAGGAGCTGGGTTCCCGGCACCCGAGACCATGCTGCTCCTACCAACCAACAGCTGGCTTGCAAACCTCCAGCTAGAAAGGAATAAAACACACCCTGAGGATTGATGGGAAGCCACCAGGTTTAGACAAAAAAATAACTAAAATCAGACAATAAAGTCATGGCCATTTCATCAGGGAGAAAGGAAAAATAACTCAGCTTTCCCCTGCTCAAAACCCCAGAACCATTGGAAGTTAAACTCTTAGAGCATCTCTTACATACATCATCCAGCTGCCAAAGCTCAGGATCTTTTCACTCAATGTCTGTTATATTTTGGATCCAGCTCAGTAGGTGAAAGCAGATAATCGAATGCTGAAAGCCCATGGAAAATCTCACTTTAAAAGCTAACTGAATGGCCCACAGTCCCCAGGGCTGGCAGTGAGATGCTGCAGGGTTCATGCACTACAAGGCACGCCCCCCATCTCCTCTCTGTACCCTGCAGTGTGAGGATGGGTGGTGTGGGTCCAGAGTGCGGGTGAAGGACCCAGCCAAGGGTCCAAGGATCCTCATCAACCCCAGCCGGGCCCACATGGGGCACAGCCACGGCTGCTCTGCTCCCAGCTGGCTCGGGGCTGGGCCAAAAGCAGCCATTAATTAATTGCTTGGAGTAATAAGCAAAGGGACTCCCCAGGAGCTACTGTTGTGACTGGTGCTTGTTGGGCTCCCAGCCCAGTGTGGCTGTGTGCTAGGACATCGAGAGGCAACCTGGCCACTTGCCCCCTGCCCAAAAGCAGAAGGGTGGCTTGGTTAAGGAGGAAAGATCTCCTGAGCTTGGGACCATCAGTTAGTTCTTGTCTCTGTGTTATCAAAATGAGACCCGAGTGAGGACAACATCTTGCTGCAATGAGCAAATTTAGATGAATGCTGATAATACAGTTCCTGGCTAGAAAATGGGCTGCGAACTCAGCGCTGCAGGCAAAGCTGGCACTGCAGAGAAGAGCATGGCACAGCTGGGAAATGTGGGGTGCTGGTACCAGCCTCCCCCACGCCAGCTCCTGCCAGGCTCCCTGGGATGGGAGCGAGCAGTCCTGGAGCCAAGGAGGGCTGGACATGGTTGCAGGAAGGGAAGAAGGAAGACATGGTGGGGGAAGTGCTGCTCTGCCGGGTGGAGCAGAAGAAGGCATCTGATTGCACCTCAGGATGCAACCCGGCATCGGCAACTCACACCCTAAAAAGTCTCTTGCATCCATTTCAGGGTTTCAGGGGGGGTTTTCCAGTGGGGAAATGCCCAGAAAGGGTGTCTGGGGGGATGCTTTTCCTGTAGGTTTTTAATATGCCCTGGGGAATCAGCATGTCTGGGCTGGGGGCTGGGCTGTCTCCCTGAAGCAGCAGCCAAATTGAAGGGACAGGTTGAATCACCTGTGTGAGGCTCGTTTGCTTTTCGTTAACAGCTTGGCACAGCTATCTGGGCTGTGCAGATGGCCCCTGAGCACGTACATCCAGAACTGAAGCTCTAGGTGGAAAGGCCCCTTCCCTCTGGGGTCCATCCAGCCACCCCAAGTGTGGCCGAGGCAGGTCCCATTCCCAGCCCCTTGGTGGGCAAATCCTTGCATGCGCCCAGAGCGGGAGGCACGCTGGCTGTAAACAGACTTGTCTTGTGCTTGAACACTTGTGCAATGGCAGGAAAAGGCGTTTGTAGCAGCCCAGGCCAAGCCTCAGTGTCTATACAGCCCTCCAGAAAGCCTGGCTTGGTGATACCGCAGTGGTGGCTCCTGGAGATGTGAGACAAGAGCTGAGAGTCTCAGACCAGTCCTGGGGGCTTCATCTGCCTCCCTGGGGAGGGTCTGCTGCTCCCTGATTGCTGCCACAGAGAACAGAGGGTCACTTTTGTTGGATGATCTCATCAAACTTTGGTTATATCTGCAATACAAATCCTAAAACCACTGTGTTTGTAGGCCCATAAAAAGCTTCCCTGGGGGGAGATAAGAATTGAAGACAACTGGCCTTAATGATGTTGGAGAGATTTATAGGATCACCTTAAAAGGATTTATTGGAGGGTTTTTTTAATGAGCAAATAATTAGTAGATTTATCTGCTTTTAGCTGCCTTGCTGTTTTATGGCCTTAGCAAGATAACTTTCTAGGGTTTTTAATAAAGTCTAATTCTGCCTTATTTTCTGGGTCCAGCCTGGTGTCACCTGCCTTGGGCACTGCGAGCTAGGGAAAGCAGCTCTGTGGGAGCTGGAAGGCAGGGCTGAGAAGGCCACCCTTATTTTTAGGGACAAATCATACAGAAAAGGAGGAACAAGCTAGGGAAAGCAGCTGATGAAAGGCAAGGCTCTGAGAAATCTATGTACAACCATGGTGAAGCCTAGAGTCCTGGAGGGAGTAACACAGGCCAGCAATTCCCAGAGTCCTGGCGAGAGAATGGGCTGCAGCACCCTCACCGCAGTCACACTTGATTTTAAAGATCCAGGGAAGGCAGGCAGCTAAAAAGGATGGTCTATAGGTCAGGCAAGCTGGCTGCACAGGCAGGGCCAGGCAGGCTGATGAGGCGGCGATGCTTTTCCAGGGAGAGCAGCACGTCCACTCTCCCGAGTGTGTGGGTCTCTGAGTTAGCAGTGCCAGCTTCTGCAGGCAGGACGTCCCTTCCAGCTACTTTTTCCAAGAGATCCCCTTCCCTGGTCAGCTGCCTGCACCTCCTGCCAGGCACAGGGGCTGCATTGAACTGCCATCACCCCACTGCCAGAACAACCCCTTGCATCCCTTCCCAAGCCATGGTCCCTGCAGGGAAAGCCCGTGGGGAATCGGGGTCCTGTGCCTCGGGGCTGGCAGGTCGTAAGCTCCTGGCTCATTACGCAGTGGTGGAGAGGAAGGAGCACATATTGCCAAGCTCACAGAGAAGAGGCTGTGCTGGAGCCTCATGCCTGTCCCGTGCATGGGAAGTGCCAACTGGGAGCATCCCCAGGAAGACTGGGGAGAGGGAGATGCTCCCAGCTGCTCTGCCCGAGAGCAGCCCCTGGAAGAAGCAGTGGCACAAAGCTATTAGCAGGGTAATTAATAGCTCCAAAAGGGGGCTACAGGAGGATATAACTGCTTGTGGGAAAAGCAAAACCCAGAGCAGTTTGTGTCAGAAGGAGCTGGCCCTGACTGGGGTCACGCTGTGCTCCAGCCCACTGGCCCCAAAGGGGATGCTCATTCATGGCCAAAGACTGTGCCAGGGGCTGATGGCATCAGCCCACAGCCCTGAACTGACCCCTGGTGCGACTCACAGGGGGAATTGTGGTATTTTCCTGAGGTTTAGGGCTTCTAGAGTAACAGCTATGAGTAACAGCTACATGCAACAGCAACAGTGCCACAACCCCTGTAGCTGTGTGCGGGGTGGTTCATTGAGCAGAGAAACGAACAGCCAGACATGCACCGTTCCAGCTCTGCTGCCAGAGATGCTGCAAACTGTGCAGCCAGGCTCCCGACAAAACACCTCTCCATTTCTCATCTCTTCAGTTGCTCAGTGAAGGGAAGCCTTATTTCCCGGACCGGGCTGTTCTTTAGTTTGCTTTAAGTATGAACACTACCAAAGTCTCCAGTAAAATTCCACCTCATCACATTATAGAGTATCATGTGAACTAATATGTATATATAAATAATGTTAAAACACTTTCATATAATAGAGACTGAATGATAGAATAGTGAGGGAAGGGGATTTTCTTAACAGCTCTACCCTTGGCACCCAGAAACTGCTGCTTTCCCCCTGAAATTGTTCAGGCTCTAGTGGAGCCCACTTCTCCAGGGATGGATCATCCAATGTGTGGATGTCGATGGTAAAGGGTGGCTGAAAAGAAAATAGTCCCAGAGTTCATGAGGTCTGTGAGAAGAGTCGGACGCTGGAGCTGCACATGCTGTGTTATTAGTGGCTTTTGCTGCTAATTGGGCGTGGGCTGACAATCTGGACGTATTCCAGCGGAAAAAGGAATCTCTTCCCTGCTTTTTTCCCTGACAAGTCAAAGGTTAAACACCTTTAAAGCCCCTACAACTACTTAAAGCTTTCGACATTGTTGCACTTAAAAGCTTTGCTGTGGTGCAATTCTGCAGTTCATTAAGAGGCAGAGCAAACCTGCTGTTAGGACAGGCCTGGCCCAACAAGACCCTGGCTCACCGCTTTGTTTCCTCCTGCTGTGAAGTTCCCTCTGGTTTAAAAATTCCCAGAGCAAAAGGGTTTGTCCCAAACCTGCTCCACCTCCGTGCTGACAGAACCATCCCAGGACAAACCTGTGCTGAGATGCTCTGGCTTTCTTAACAGCATATTGGGCAACCTTGAATTTTTTTTATCAATGTCCTTGACTTTTCCTGGAAAGTAGGAGGTGTGGCTCCAACAGCCAAGCTGTCCTAGGGTTTGCTAAGCAAAACCCTACTTGATAAAATTCTTCCAGACCAGCAGCACCTATATTTTTCCCAGTATTTTCCAAAGAGGGTGGAATCATACATCATACTTGTCTCTAGAAACAGATAATGCAAACAGGGCAATGATGAGGAGAAGCACCCATAATTTTGAAAAGGCTGGTGCAGACATAAGTTGCCCTATTGTATTGCAGATGATAAACAAAAGATCCCACGTTTCAAAACCTCTTCAAACTCCATAAAATAATGAGCAGTTATTGCAAACTTCCGACATGTAGTCCAGAGACCTGTAAGCATTGCTCATCTGAAGAAGGGGTTCCTGTGTGCAAACGCTCGCAGAGACACAGCTCAGCCCCCCTCGGGTGGGCAGTCCTGCCCGTGGGTGTTGGTGTGTGGCTCCCACCCCTGAGCACACAGCACGGCTATGGGTGCCTCTCCCTCCCTGGCAGCAGCTAAGAAGCTTGTGGGGATGTAGAGCAGAAGGAATCTGCAATGTCAGGGTCCCTGCAGAGCTGAGGACCGTCCTCTGTAAGATAAGTCGCTGGCAGAAGTCATCCCATGGGATGTGGAGGGGACCCTGAAGAACCCTACCTGGCAAGCAAACCCCTGTGGAGCTGAGCTAACAAAATCATGGAATCACAGACTGGTTTGGGCTGGAAGGGACCTTAAAGATCACCCAGTCCCACCCCCCTGCCCTGGGCAGGGCCCCCTTCCCCCGGCCCAGGGGGGTCCCAGCCCCGTCCAACCTGGCCTTGAACCCTTCCAGGGAGGGGGCAGCCACAGCTGCTCTGGGCACCCTGGGCCAGCGCCTCACCACCCTCGCAGGAAAAAATTTCTTCCTTATATCTAATCTAAATCTGCCCTCTTTCTATATCTTCAGCCATCTCATGGGGAAGCCTGGGCATCCTCCTACGGACATGGGAGCCACCGGGAAAACAGATGCTGATGAGTCTTTGCTGTACTGTGGGAATCAGCCTTGCTGGCTCCGTGGTTTTTATTTGCAGTATTGCAGATAAGAAACCCAGGGTGTTGTGGGAAACAGGAAGACCTTATCTCCCATCCCAAGTTGCTTCTCCTTCCACAGCTTCATTTTTTTTTTTTTCACTGGTCCCTGATACTACATGATTCGGGTCAGCAGAGAGGGCTTCGTGCTGTTGCTCTGTGCCGCAGTCTCAGTGCAGCTCTTCTGGAAGCTCCACTGAGCTCCTGAGCACCTGAATTGCTCCAAGAGATTTAGTTTATCACCATGATGAACCTACGGGAATGTCCCCAGGGCCCTGCAGAGGCACAAGCAGATGCCACAGTCTGCTGGCAGGAGCTCTCTGCTCAGGTCAGCTCCCAGCCTCGCCCTGACACAAGAGATTTTGGAGCAGCCAACTCATTGGTAGGTAAGGATGATACTATGTACCAAAGTATTAGGATTAGAAATATTGAAATCCCAGACAGAAAGGACTAACAACTCACAAGCTGCAGGTGCACTTCCAAAAAACAGCTACAAAAAAGGATGGCTCCAAAATCTGCAGGCACCACCACAGACTTGAAGTGTCCAAGCTTTCACCCATCCTTCTAGCCCTCCAGATCCCTACACAAGCCTAGAAATGTGGATGCTACTGTTGGATTTCCAATAAAAACACAACTACTGACTTCTTTCACTTTCGTAGTTGCCGAGTGCTTCATATAATAGCTGCAGTATGGGCTGGAAATCGACTGCGTCAGTTTAACAGAGAACATGCTGGTGTTCTAGTGTTAGACCCAAGACTCTCACAAACCAGGACCAAAAGTCAGACCGGAATCTTTACTCGGTCTCTGAATAAAGCCCTTATGGACCCAGAACTGCAGCTCTAACTCTTGATGCTCCCTGAACTGCAATTAAACCAGTTTGCTGTTCCATGTCACGTTCATTATCTGCCTCATCAGGAGCCCGGGCTGAGGTTGGGGACGCTGCTGCACCAGGCTCTGTACGAACAACAGACAGAAAGGAGAGTTCAGGCACCTCCGTACATCTCACACGGACGCTTCCATGCTGGCTGCAGGCACCCGAGCTCAGGGGCTGTGACCATGGAGCTCAACCCCAGCTCAAAGCCTGCTCAGAAAGCGGCATGAGCTGAGCTGGGCCGTTATGTACTGTCTGCTTGGGGACGTTTGTTGCTAACCTTGCAGCCATGAGGCCATGACAATCCTGTCCAGAGGCGAAAGCCATCCGCTCTGCTAAAGCCCCATGGGACAAAAAGTGCTTTAAAAATGCCAATTTTGGCTCCTTGTTTTGGACAGCTTCATGGGGAAGCTTTGCCCAAAGCTCCCTGAAGCCCAGTCCTGGATGTTACCTCCCAATGATGCTGGTACTGAGCCCCGTGGCACCGATGTCTGTGCCCAGGGGAAGGTGTGTGCCTCCGGCTGCCAGCGCCAGGGATGCTTCATGGCAGAGCCCTGCGACAGCCCCAGCACAGCAGGGACTGGACTGACTGGGCAGGGGCAAGGGCTCAGCCAGGTCTCCAGCCCCAGGAACAAACCCAAGAGTGAAATATTGCTGTGGGGCCCATGGGAACACAGGATTTCAGCCCCACATCTCTTTCAGTCGCCTGGCAAAGGGGCCCTGTGGTTTTGGCTCCCAACTGGGGATTTGGCTTAGCTGTGCCTGGATCCACCTCCAAGTGACTCCTCTTAACACATCATGTACAACCAAGCAAGAGCAGAGCCTGGCGTTACTGGCAGCACCTCCAGCCTTCCTGCAGTGCCTTTTTTGGCCCCGTCTGTCGACTGCAGCGTGTGGGTGATGGAGACATCTCAGCTTGGATGTGGCCTTTCCCGACAGCAACTGGGATGGAGCTGACGGGGAAGGAGGGTGACAACAAGAAAGCGTCCTGACCCAGGCGAGGCAAGGAGAAGGTGATTAAAGGGAGGGATTAGCAGGGAGAAAACTGAAGGTCATCCTCAGTGAGAAAGAAATGAGGCAGCAGCAGCAGCAGAGCCGGCTCTGCCTGGCTGCTCCTCCTGCCCCCACCCCAGCTCCCAGCAGCGCGGCACCTCCTTTGTGTCTCCTGTAAGCCAGGGATTATGAGTGTGGGAACGGGGCCCGTGGGGTTACCCTGCGTGCTGCCACAGCCTCATGCGCTCACAAAGGTGAGGGCAGGTCTGAGGGGGGAAGAAAGGCAGTGAGAAACGGCTCCCGGTGCGGCTCTTCGCCAGGAGGCTGGTGGGGAGCAGGGCTGGGGCGGCTGGGCTGCCCCCCCTGCTCGCTTGGCGCTTGCATCTGCACCGGGAGCACGCCACGGTGCTGCCAGGGCCAAACGCAGAGCTGGCACGCAGGGCTGTCCCCCGGCACTCCGCGGTGATGCTGCTCACCTCCCATCCCCTCTGCCGCTGCGGCAAACACCCCCGCCGTAAATGAGAAAACCTGGCAAATGAGAGATCAGCGAGCCTAGCCCCAGCGCGAGCTTTGGTAACGACTGGACTGGTGTATCCAGTGCAGTGGCTGAGGATGCTCAGCCTGGGCAAGGCTCAGAGTCCCGACACTGATATTTCATCCTCACACAGTGGGCTCTTGAAATCTCAAAGATGCCAAACGTCTCCTCAAGCCCTCCGTCTCCTTCTCCCGCTCTCTCCAGGTTGAGGAGCCTTGGCCCTTCTCCCCATGGGGCACCTCTGCTCCACCAGCAATTTCTGGTGTAGAGGCTCCTGCCGTGACTCCTCTTGAGCATCCAGACCATCCTGGTGTCCCTCTGGGGACACAGCCCAGCCACGGGGACCGCAGTAGAGGGAGCAGAAAGGGTTTGGCAGGAGCGTCAGCTCCCAGAAAGTGTCAGAAAGGCCAGCCCATGAATAACGACTAATTAGGAAATATCTGTCGTGATTATTATCCTAACAGTCCTGGTAAGAAAGGCTCCTTACCTTAGGAAAAAGATGGATGTTGGCTTCAACAGTCCCCAAACTTAACAGCTCACTGTGAGAAACTCCAGACTTTTGCAAAAACAAATAGTCTTGGTTTTGCGCATGAGTTTTTATTTTTAAATAAGCCAAAGCCAATCGAATGATTTTTCACAGGGCTCTGTAACCTGTGGGCCTGTTAGGCCTGGAGGGGCAGGGAGGGAGGCAGCCAGGCACTTTGCTCTGCTGGAGGTGGCCACTGGCCCTGTCCAGGAATGGATACGCCATGTCCCAGCCCAGCTGAATTCTCCCACCGCCTCGGGCTCCTCCTTCTAGCACAGCAACACCCAAGCCCCATTACCAATCTTCCATTAAAACAATAAAATGAAGCATAAAGCCATGGAAGGGGACCACCGCCACTTCATCAGGTGATCTTGTTAATCCTTTTTGGACTTGATACCAATTTACGGTGAAACTGAAGGCACAAGCAATGCCAGCACGGGATTCAGTGCCCTAGCTGAGTTATTAGGTGTTTAATTTAGTACTGTCATTAAATGGAATAATTGTATATCATTTGCTAAGGTATATTCGAAACAGACACAGTGTTTAAGAAGTAAAATTTGAAATATATGAGAATTTGCCTAGCAATACATGCCCAAGAACTACAACGCCACTCTCTAATGAACAGGTATTGTTCAAGTCCAGCTCTAAAGCCATTAGCCTATGTACTCCTCCTTAGGCTTTCCAGTAACTCCCATTAACTTCAGGAGCTCAGCTCAAAGGATTAGGAAATAGATTAGCTAAAGTCTGCAAAATGGAAAGTGCTCTGTAACAGAGACGTGCTGTTACAGGGGTAACTACAGGGATCCTGCTCTGGGGATTAATGAAAAGGGGACTTCTCTGGTTATATTGACAAGTATTTTCCAGCTACAACATTAACCAAATACCACTCTATTTTTTCAAGAAGTCAATGAGTACAGACATAGCCATGCAACTAGAAATTCAAGAAATTAGTATTCCCCTGAGTTAAATATATTAAGAAACCAAATAGCTGGGAATAAAAGGTACCATGCAACCAGCAATTCAAAGCACATAGAGCAAATGGGGCTTTGGGACACCACTGTCACCTGCAGTTACGAGGTACCTTTGCGGGTCATGGCCATGCTACGGCACCAGAGCCTTCCCCAGCCCCCAGCAGGACAGCTCATGAATTTGGGACCCAGTGCTCAGGGATGATCCAGTTTAGCACTTGCCAAGGCTGAGACCCGGCACTCAGATTTTCCTCCTCTCCATACGTGCCCCCAAGAGGGATGTCAAGCCTGTATGTGTGTCAAGCTCTCAGCAAAGGCTTCTCCTGCTCATTAAGTGCATAGCTAAAAGCAATCAGAATAACAATACCGAGCAGTGAGGACAGAGCATGAGCCTGCTTTCCCCCTTTCTAAAAATCCCTGGATTTTCTTCTATACCGGTGACTCCACAGAAAGCACCTTCCCCAAAGAAAGATGTAAAAGCATGTCCAACACCTACACCATGAGTCCTCACAGCAGAGCTGTTGCACTGGCATTCCAGTCCTCCCTTGGGTGTCAATGTCCCAAACACACCCAACTGAGCACACGGTCCTGGGTGCCACCAGGTTGCCCATGGCTGGTGACAAATCCACGGGCATCATCATGCCATGGCTCTCATGTCCCTTAGGAGACTTAAGATGATGCTCACTTGGAAAGCACAAGCTCTCTGTTTACTTCATCTCATATATGGTGACTAATTCCATCATTCGAAGAGCTGACGATGATGAAAACAAGTGGAATGATCAGGAAGGAAATTAAAAATAGCCCGCATGTGGCACTGTGTCAAGTGCTCATGTTTAGATTTTAATTTTATTTTTTTATTCCAAGTTTCTTTGATAAAAATATTTTCCCATGCTGAATACACTTGGAACGTCCCCTCCATCACGGCATTCCTGACAGATGAGCCAGGCTGTTGCAGATCCTATGCCAGAGCTATATTCCCTCCTCTCCGCAATTCTCACTCCCACATCCACACCTTTGGGACCTGGAAGTCATTAATCATCGTGCACCAGCCAGGAAGGTACCTCTGAAGGCAGAAACATCTTCTTGGACACAGTATGGGAAGGAAACTGAGACTTTGACATCCAGCATGAGTCTGGGACCACATCTCTGCTTGGCTCCTGCACTGTGTAGCAGTAGGTAAGATTCTCAGCAGGGAGATTTTCTGGCCATGAGACCCAATGATCTTGGTAGAAAGCGGATGTTTCACCATCCCGCTGGCTTTCTCATGGTGGATGCAAACTCAGCAGAGACCTGGGGGGTCCATCTCCCCCATCTCCATCAGGCTGGAGATGCCTAGAGCCAGGCTTGGCACCACGGCTTGGCTCGCGCTCGGCAGAGGGGAATGGGGTGACTCGTCTCGCCCAAAGCAGACGGTGGCTTGAGGCTAAAGCAAATCCTGCCCCAGATGCCACTGGTGTGAAAGGTGTCAGAGGACAGCCCCCACGCTGTGCCCGGGCCACCAAGAGCCCCCGGGCCACCAGTCGTGAATGCTCACCATAGGCTTCCCTACCGTTTCAAAGTTTTGCATTCCTTGGAAACATCTGAAACAAAATGACAGTCTGATTTCAATGTCTTTGAACAAAAATGTTTTTTTTTTTTTTTTCTGATTTTAAAAAACTGCAAATCTAAATTACATTTTTCATTTGCCTTTCTTACCATGAGCATTTACTAGCCTTTGGGGTTTATTTCAATTTTTTTTCCTTTTTTTTTTTTTTTGCCTTTCAGGCACCTTACTGCAGGCGCAGGTTCCAAGAGTGAGCTGCCAAGGTTTCATTATGCAAAATTACTGAGTTGCAAAAATAGGAAACATGCCTCTGTTCCCAGGCTCCTGCCACTCATTTATTGCTTGTATGGGAAACACAAACATTTACGGCTTCTCTATTTAGGGGGATGCATTAAAATCCCACTTGTTAAAAATTGTTAAAAGAAATCCAAGGGTAGAGAGAACCCTGAAAACAGCATTTACATGGAAACATGTATGACAGGTTTCTTCTGCAGAGGCTCAGGGAACTGACTGTGGTATCAATGATAAACTGTGAATGAGTGTGATGCCAGCCTGTCCGCCGTGTGCCTGTACACACACCATGACTTTGCAGAGAGTGAAGATGCTCAGCTCCAGGCAGCACAGAAGGATGCAGAGGCCATGTGCACCAAAAGTAACTTAAATTTTCTCTGACACAGTAGGCAGGGAAGTGGTGACCAGTGCTTTCTGGGAAGAAGGAGGTTTCATGGATCAATTACTGAAAAACTAGAAATCAGCCTTCCCAAAGCAGGGGGGAAATCCCATACTCGTAAATATCTCTAAAAGCTTCCTGCAACAGGTACAGCCCGGCGTCCCTGCTGCCTGTGGGAGTGCAGGCAGTGTGAGACAGCCCGCGGATGCTCACCCAGAGGCCGGTATCAGCTGTTGCCAGTTAAACATTTATAACTGACCCACCTGCCCCGATGCTTCTGCCGATGGAAGCAGGCTGGAGGTTTGGATTGAAGTGGTCTTTCCCCACACACGAGCCCATCACATCTTGTTTTGCAGTGGGGAAGGATGAGTAAGTCCTCACCCATCATTCCTACAGGCGGTGGGGAGAAATGTTTTGAGTCCCTGCTCCCCCTTGGACGTTTGCTTCTGGGTCCCAGCAAGAACCTTGTCTCCCTGTGGGCTCCAGAGGGGCCTGAACAACCTACACTCATGGATACACCTCCACGGGGGATGGCTGAAGCTCAGCCACCAGACCTCCAGCCCAGCTCTCCTGGGCACACTGCTGCTCCCCCGCTCCACGTTACCCAGCTGTGAGACCTATTCCCACCCACCAGTGCTGCTCCCCGTGGCTGGGCACGGGCTGCTTTCACCACAAGCAAAGAGAGCCCAGCTTGACTGTCCTTCCATCCAAGAGGCACCTCGGTGTGATGGAGTGATGGCCCTCGGGGCTGTGGAGAAAGACTCTCCCTTTAAGGAGAAAGGAAAAGCACTTTGTGCAGGGATCTGTGCTTGTTTTGTCATGGGACACATTACCCTGAACCCAAAAGAGGAAGGAAAAAGAGGGGGGGGGGAGCTTTTGCCTTTCTGGTGGGAACAGCGTTTGAGCTAACTTTGTTTCCCTTGGGGAAAGGCACCAAAATAACAGAGGAAGGGGGGGTGTAGTTGAGGGGCGGGGGGGGGGGGATGAAGCTAAAAAGGCTACGTAATCTGCCTGGGAAAAAACGTGCTCCCAACAGCGCTCGTTAGCCCATGCACCCGCTCGCCGCAGCCGGCACGCTGCCCGCACCGCGGGGATGTGGCTCCCGTGGGCCGAGCCCCACGCTGGTGGCCACGGCGGGTCCCCCGTCGAGGGGCTGCGGGGCTGCAGGCACCATCTGCCCTCTTCAGGGCTCTGGGAAGGCACCGTGCAGAGGGAAGAGAGCTCAGCAGGGAAGCGGGGGTCTGGGGAAGTTACGTGCTCAAAGTGCCCCACGCGCCGGGCTGGGACGGCAGCCTGCGATGCAGGCTCCCACCACCCAGCTTCTCCACCCGCCTGCCCTGCCGGCATTTAACTGAATGCTTTTTGCTGCAATGTCTGAGATCGGTGTTTGGGGACGGGGCAGGCAGGTCCCCCCAGGACGCTCCCTTATGTGGGGAGGTGGATCCCGACCACCATCCCGATGGTCTTCACCTTCCACGGTGGAGCATCCCCCCGGAGCAGCCGGCACAGGCATGCTTAGTGTCAGGCTTTATTTCAAAGCATAAAGCTATGCAGACCAGCAGACTGTTAAAACCTCATGGTAATCATACTGGTAGCACAATTTTTTCTCACCATACTGTTACTTTCCTTAAGCAACAAGGGCTAGGTGCCAAGTCCAACCGGTGCCTGGTATTCCCACGTGAAACAGAGATTTCCAATCTTTACATTTTTGGCGTCCTATCTTGAGCCCAGCAGAGAGTGGGTTAAATTCCCCACCAGCTCTCCCTGGCAAAACCTGCAGAGCCACGCCTGGGATAGCACAGCACCCCATTGCAGCTACACCTGCACAGAGCAACATCCAACCCTGACACTGGGGCCTCGCAGGACGGCACCATCGGAGGGAGAAAAACCCAATCCCTTGCCTAGAAGATCACTGCAGCGAAGAAAAGCTGGTGCAGGCAAGAGCGGAGCAGACCCCTTCTCTCAGGGCGCAAGTGAAAAAGTCCCCAGTCTGCTCCAAATTCACCCCGCTCCAAAATCTGCAATGACTAATTCCCTTTCAGCAAAACCAGGCACCGACTGTTCTCCCCGCTCTGATGCAGCACTGGGCACTGAGGACCAGAGGTCACCTGTGGCGCAGGAGCTTCTCTGCCTGCCAAACCCAGGCAAATTCACTGGCCCGGGTGGAAGCCGGGCCCTGTGCCCTCTGCCCCTGCCCACACTGCGCTGGGGGGGCTGCAGCTCAGTGGTCCAGCTCCTCCCGGGAGCGACCCTCCCGCCCGCAGCAGCAGCCTCTGGCTGTCCTTGCTGTGGAGCTCGTCAACACAACTGCACAGGACGCTGCTCATACCCTGTGGGTTTTTACACACTCCCCGAATACACTCAAAATCATGAAACGAGCGGGCAGGAGAGGTGGAACAAATCTCCTGATGAAGCTGCTGCACGCTGGAGTCCAAGTGCTAGCTCACACCATTGCTTTAGTAGGTAAAATATCTAAACCCAGCAGCGACCCCTAAGCACTTCTTGTCTGAACGAACCGTATCTTTGCCATGTCCTCCATGGGGTAGGAGCACGCAGAGAAATCATTCTGTTCTCTTGCAATGGCCTTCTCTTTCTATTCTTCCCCTACCTGCTCCAGGTTGGTTTTCGCAGGCTCTCTGCTCATGCACCAGCAGCACCGACCACCAGCCCTTCTTGTCTTCCAGAAGCCCACCTTACATTTTGCTTGTCCAGCTTCCATCTTTACACTGGCTTTACCAAGGCTGCATCTCTACTTTCTAAAGATCCTTGCTTGGCTGAGAATCACCTGTCTGAAACTTGCTCTATTACCCTATGCATTTTATTGCCTTCAGAGTGTTGTGCTGGGTGGGTGAAGAGAGGCTGTTACAGGCACTCAAATTGTCTCTGTGCTGAGTGTAACTAGATCCATTTTATTTTTAAACTTTAATACTAGTACTTCTGTAAATCAGTTTATTAAATATCTTCCTAAGTACTTGGTGGAATGAATAACAATGACAGCGATGCAAATAAGTACAAAATCATGCAGCTTCAGGACGCAATGCTCTCTCTGCCTTTGCATTTTAAGATGCCTGAGAAGTCCCTCTTCATGAATTTAGGCTGAAAGGTATTCCCAAATCTGCAGACTGGCTCATGCCTGGCACCTGTCCTCCTCTTCAGGACTGAAATAAGTCATACACTAATAATAAACTAGTCCTAGCCAAACTCTAGAACTCTCTCATTTTCTGTCTTGTGAGAGAAATGGGAGCCTGGAGAGGTTTTAGTGACTACTGGCTGTTTCTTCAGCCGCCTCTCTTCCACAAAATGTGAATGATTTGTACCCCTAAACGGATGCATTCCTAATTATGCCACCTGAGACAGAAGACTACCTGCAGATCTCCAGAGCGCAGAACACACATAAGATGCCACCTGACAAAGAAAGGGTGAAGAGTATTGTCCTCCAATGCCTCGGCAAGAGGTTTTGGTGTCTGTCAATCCAAAAACCTGGCGCAGCACATTTCAAACACACCTGCTTAGGTGTATTTGCAAGCTCAGTCCCATACCGTCTGTTACCACCTCCCCTTATCCTGCAGGTCACTTCGATAAACAGGAAAATGGACATGGGACTGGCTTGCGGGGCTTGCTCTTGATCAGTCTCTAGAGCCTGGTTTGTACCACAGTGTTATCTTCTGGGCATTTACAAACTGATCTTTAATGCACCAAGCCATTCAGGATTGAATTCAGGATTCAGTATTTTGCCACAAGGCTTTGGACAAATGGCCTATTAGATTTTAGCTTTCTGCCTTTGATGAAGTCCTTAAGTGGCTGTCTCAAGAGCGTTTCCTTAAACAGCAAATAAAATATCTGCCCAGTTGCTTTATTTTGCATACATGTTTCCACAAGCTTGTTGACTTTTGTTCCCCGTCCCTCATGTCCTGCAGTCTAAGCTGTAATTACAGGACTCTCTGCCTGTGCAGGTGTTGCAGTTACGACCAGCAAACAAGGAGGCTGTGTTTCAAAACCTGAATGGGAAAAAACCCCAACCTTTGGTTTTCAGGAGGTGCTGGGAGGCAGCAGGAGAGACTGAGTCTGGCCTTGCAGATGGGAAGGAAAACTGAGCTGAGCACCCTGAATCCCTTGGAGAGGTTTGTTTCTGACCCGCACTTGCCTTGCAAACCCCAGCTGCAGCAGGCTCAGCCCTGCTTCCAGGAGAGCCATCCCACCTTGCTGTGGGCGCAGCCCTGCTCTCCCACCTCCCTGAGCCCTCCTCCCTTTCTTTCCATGAGCTTTCCTGCTCCCCGGCACTTCGGCCTCTTGCAAAGCCTTGTCGCTAACAGACGGGGAGGTGACAGGGCTGGCAAGTGACAAGTGACAAAGGAGAAGGCAAGGCCAGCGCCCGGGCACTGCCGTGTCTTGCTTTGTTCCTTCCCCCGTTTCTCATACTCTGTCAGATACCTACCGCTCACGCTGCACCTCGGCCCGCTGTCTCCAGCTGCCTGCACTGGACCGTGTACGAGTGCCCTGGGAGAGGGGGGCTCCTCTGCGTCCGCTTTGGCCCCTGAGGATGAACATTTCACTCTCACGCGCAGAGAGAAGCAAATGGACTGGCGTTGAGCTGGGGACAGACAGGGGACGGCTGGTGCACATCCCTGTTTGTGCCTTGCTGTGCGAGTCCAGCACCACACTCCTCATTAAGATGTTGTTAAAAATTCAGACCCATTTGGACGCGGGTGGGGGGGACGTGGGGGTTGCACTGCGCACCAAGCTCTGCGCTGCTCCACGCAGCCCTGCCGAGGCGGAGGGAGCCGGAGCTGAGCCCTCTTTCTTCCCCGGGGCCGGCTCACGGGTGCAGGTTCATCACTGGCACGAAGGGAGGGGGGGGTGCCAGGGATCCGTCCTCCTGAGCCATGCTTGGAAAGCAGCACGGGCAGCTCGGCGCCGTGCTCTCGCGCGTCCCGGCTCTGGCATGCTGCGCTCGCTGTCACCACCGCCCCGAGGTCCCCCCCGCCGCAAACCCTGCGCTCTGATAAAGAGTTAAGGCGCTCTCAGAGACGGTTCTGTGAGAACATTTCTCAGAGGGCAGTGCACTTTTATTCGAAATAATTTTCCATTCCATTTATATCTATATAATAGGAGGTGGCTCCGGGGTCCGAGTTTTCCATAGCCCCAGACCTCATTTCCCTGCCTGGGCTTGACCCCTGCTCAGCTTCCCCAAGAATAACAGAGAAAAGTTCAATGGGTGACAAAGAGCCACGGGGCTGAGCTCCCGCTGCTGCCTCACAATGCTGCAGGCACACAATTAGACTAATTTTGTTAATAGAAGATATTATATATACACATATGTATATATATTATACACATATTGTGTGTAATAGAATATATACATTTTTATGTATATGGGAAAAGCCCTGGAAAGAAATGTACCTGGAATGAGATTTCCAATGAATGAGCTCAGGATGCTTGCAGCAGTCTTTTCTTGGCTCTACAGCAATATACTCTTGATAATGGAGATAATATGGTTTGGTACTTTGTCAATGGAGAAATTATTATTTCTGCTAAAAACATGTTGATTTGAAAAAAAAATATTTCTTATTAAAGCATTTTGGGTTAAAACCATTTGAAAGCATTTTGTTCTTTGCTTGCTTTATTTGGGAGCAGGCGGGGCATCCGTCTTGACCAGTTTCGCAGAACAAGGCTGTGAAGGCCAGTGTCTGGGCGAGCAGTCTGCTTCATGTGAAAAAACACGTTTGAGAGGAAGAGCCCCGTTCAGCCCCCAGGGCCTCTTGCAGGAGGGTCGCACCTCCTCTTAACCCAACCGCTGCCTTCCCTGGAGAGAGCACGCCATTTCCCTCACCTTAAGTCTCATACCTGCACTGAGGTTCTTTGTCTGACAAATCCGGAGGGAACGCGGTTCCCCCAGCTGAGGACCCCAGGGATGTGCTCTCGGAAGGTGTCTGCAGGGGCCACGTGTTGGTGGATTTCCCCTCCAGGACAGCAGCGTCCAGCAGCACCAACTGCCTTAACACAGGAGGAGGTAGAAGATGTTTGTGTTTACATGTCAGGAAAATGATTAGGATATAAAAAATGCCTGCTTATTCAGACGAGCTTCCATTAAAATCTGGAGAGAGGCAGCATCTAATGAAAACCCCCGCTATTTTTCGCTGCATCCCTCTCAGCTGACAGAGTTTTAATCATGAACGGCTGTGTCTAGCGTGCAACTTTGAAAACACTGGAGGTGATTTCCAGTTCCCCTGCAGGCCATGCAGTTTTGGGACGTCTGTTACCTGTTTCTCTCCTTCCCTTCCCACACAGCTGCCTCCTGCCTCCTCCCAAAAGCCTCCAGGCACTGGAAGTAGCTGAGCTCACGTGAACGGCATCAGGGAACAGAAAGGTCCTTCCCTCGAAAACTATTCAGTCAGGCATGTCACACATGGGATAATTTTCAGCTCAGCTTTCTCAGCAGGAGCTATAGGAGTTGGCACTGCCAGGCGATTCAGGGCAGTCACACTCAGCTCTTTGGTTGCACACCCCACGAAAAACCATGTTCGCACCTCCCCAGGTCCACCAGGATCCTCCTCCCTTCGCTGTGGCAGGAAGAAGTCGCTCCAGCACTGGGTCTTCATGAAAGAAGAGGCTCTTTATTAGTAAATTATTTGATGTCATTTTTAGCTTCTGCACCTGCCTCCTTCTCTGTTCAATACACATCTAGTGCAGCATCATGGCTAGCGATCTATTCAGATACCAAACTTGCCAGTCAAATACAGAAACCCAGAGCACAGATAATGCCTGAGCCTGTTGAGGAGGTACCAAAACAAAGACCGAGAGGGAAAGAAACTGCAAGGAATGAGTATGAAAAACTAATGAGCAGAAGCGGGGAAAGAGAAAATGCCAACAGATGCCTGGATGAGATGCTTTACACCCCACTGTGATGGGAGGTACTCCTCTCCATCGGTTCAGCAGCTCCTGACAGGCCAACATGGGCCATTCTCCTGGTTAAAATAGAAATAAAATATTGACAATTAAACTATACAAAATTGAGAGTTTAACAAAACTGCCAGCCCCACAAGAGCCTCCATCATTAAAACACTTGCTGGACTGTGCCTACAAGGGATGGACCTGAAAGATGCAGAGACCTTACCTACACTGTGGTTTGAAGTGTGACTGCAGGAAGGGATACCCACCTAGCCTGGCACTTAATGAGCTCCAAGCTCAACAAGCCTGAGCAGAGTGTGCTGCAGGTACAGCCAGGATCCCCACCAGCCTCGCACGGCATAGCTGCCGAGAGCTGGGCAGCTTTGCCACAAAACCAGGAGCTAACGGCAAGCCGGGAGGTGTGTATCCAAACCAGAGACAGAGCGATGTCCAAGTGAGCTTTCTGAGAAGCAAGGCAAGGGACAGTGGATGCCGAAAACATTTCCGTATCAGGTCACATCCAGTCTTTCACTTACAACAAAGGACACCCAACACAGAACCACTCCATTTAAGCTGGACCAGAAACTGCTAAACATGTAAATTCCTCACCAAGCTGATAACAGCAGTTAAACTGATGCTTGCAGAGCTGCCTCGACCTTCCCTTATCAAGTCGGTTCCGTGATGGTGGTACTTGGAGCACACTGGTCACTACGGTACACCAGCAGACATACCCCTACAACTTGTGCAACATTTCTCTTTACTTCAAAGATGCCAACATGTGCTGCAGGGCAGAAAACCACACTGGCATGACAGAAATTATCCTTCACTTCCCAAACGAGACCTTGGGGATGGCTGTAGGTATATATTTGCAGCTGGACGCTTCTTGAACCACCTGATTCGTGCAGCTCTGCAGTCCCTCCGCACCAGCCCGGTTGCAGCTGCCTACAGCCTGTACATCACGGGGTGCTGACGTGGTGGGAGGTCAGCAGTCACATTGCTGCGTCTGGAAGAGTTACACATTTCAGTTTTCAGTAACTCCGTAAGATTCATGAAGTGGAAGCAAAAAAACAAGTGTGTTTCTGAGCGCAGAGGGATTCTTCTAAGACACAAGGACTCTTGAGCTTGTAAAGCTCACGGTGCTTGTAACTGCTAACACCCTTGTCTCTGCTTTGGGCTTTAACTCCATCCCCAGAGAAGACACGGTTTGTCCACGTTTAGATGCCTGACTGGAGGTCAGCCCAGCCGGCCAGGTGTGCCTGAACGTGCCCCCTGAGCCACCTGAACTTGCTCCCTGAGGCAGGGCACCTGCGCCTGCAGCTCCGAGAGCAGCTCTGCAGCCAACACAGGGGCTCAACAAGTTACAGGTACCATTATCTTGTCACCTCAAATCGCAATAGCAGAAGGGAGGGAGGAACGCTGGGGTCACCACACCAGCCGGAGCTTCTTGCTTTCCTAAGTCAAACCAGCTCCAAACCCTCCATGAGCCCTACAGTGGTGCTTCACTCTAGGGAACGGCCGGCAGCGCTGCGGGGGTAGGGAGGGGAGCACGCACATCCCCTCCCTTCTTCATGCTGGGGTTGTCAAGTTGGCAGGGAAATAATAAACACTTCTCTAGACTTCCTAAATGTCAAGAAAATATTTACAGGGCCCACTTCTGCAAAGCATGCACGCCAGCCCAAAGGGCACACACGCACACTTCGCCGGGTGCTGCCTGGCATGCTTTTTGCAATGATTTTTATTAAACATTTGCGGTTTTCCTGCTGAAAAACCCAGTGAAAGATCAGTGCCAAAAAGTGACTCCTCTGGGGCTGAAACTGTCAGGGAGCCAGGACACAGGGAAGTACAGAGCCTGCATGTCCATTCCTTCCCTGACATATTTCACAGCCAGAGCAATAAGACCCAGCCTGGCCAGGACTGCGGCACATGTAGGGGGGAAATCTGTGTTAATGCTGACCGCGCGCTGGAGACACAGAGAAGTCTTCAGGCCTACATTCGTGACCATTTCACCAGCAAATAAATTAATTTAAAAACATATCCCATGTATGTAATTTTGATTTTTTTTTTTTTTTTTTTTTTTTGCTTTAAAATGAGATTGCTATGGTCTCTGACTTTAGGCTGCGATCAAAACTTTGCAGTGCCTCCCAGCTGTTGAAATCCCGTGCTTGGCATGGAAATGGGCTGAGCGTGGAGCTCAGCTCCTGGGAGGCTTCCAGCCGGGGCTGGAGCCACGCCGTGATGCAACCAGAGCAGGCAGGTTGGCACCAGGACAAGTGACATCCCCGGGGTTGGTGTGTGGCGGGAGGGCCACGGCCCCTCTCCTCCAGCCGCCGCCCCGCCGTGGGGCAGACGAGCCCCACGGGGCAGCGATGGGTGCTCCAGCCTGCCTGTGGGAGGGCAGCGCTTTACCGCAGCATCAGCCTTCAGTTATTTCCAGCTTCAACTATTACACTTTAATGAAGGTTTTCTAATGAGCTGTTTAAATAGTAATTAGAGGCCAGCACTGAAGAGGGAGATAAGTCTTGTGGGTATCTCGCCCTGCGAGAAAGGACCTGATAAGAAAGAACTGAATGATTTTCTTCTGGGATCAATTCCAACGAGCAATTATCCCCTTGATACCACGCTGCTTAATCAGGAGCAGATTGAAAAAACACTTGACAGTGGCTGGAGATGAATGGGCCACTTTCCCAGCATTTTACAAGGGAAGGCTGGAGGCTTTATGCCAGTACCTGAGATAAGAGATGATCCAAATAGTGCTGATAGCTCATTTCATTTACATAAAATAATAATAATTTTTTTTTAAAAGCTTTGCATAGATGGAAGAATCATCCGCTTCATTTCCTGATGGGTTCCCATCTCAGCTATTCAAAGGGTTTAGGTTTTATTTAATTTCAGGTGCTGGGCTTCAGTGACTTGCTAACGCTGACCAGGAACCTGACTGCAGATCCTTTGCTGTTTTGAGCATGACAGGTCCTGTTTTGCTGAGAGCGGTTCTCTCCCGGCAATTAGACTGAACAGATGAGCCGAGCTGTGACAATTGTGAAGGACAAGATGACTCACAGACTTGGCTAAAAACTTACTAGTTAACCTCTGATGTTGTTGGAGAGTTAAGTAAGCTCAAACATTTTAATAGGCTTATTTTCTCACCGTTCTACTGCCTCAGGTGATCCTTTGTGTTGCAACACAAAATACCGTATCATGAGATTATTAGAAAAAAAGAAAGGGACGTGTTCAAACCGTCATTTTTTTCTGTTGCACTCTGCCGATGCCAATATCTGGTAGGGACTCTGGCAAGCGGTGCAAGTGGCAAACAGTGCAAATAGCAATAGTGCAAATAGATTTGGCAAACTGCAGAAATAACTGCCAGGAGGGACTTTTTTTTTTTGAGGCTGGAATATTACGCACTATCTGCACTGCAGTGTACCTAGGAGATAAAATTGTATAGCAGGACACAGGGGACAAAACCCTGGTGTTCACATGCATTTAAGGAGCACAAGCAACACCACATCAAGGGGTGTAACCATGGAAGTAGAAGCATATGGGCCTTTGTTAACTGGTAAAGGCAAAAGAAAACCTGGAAACCTATCCTCTGCACAGTCAGACCTTGATTACATGAGATCACACACATGAGGAGTCCTGAGCACAGGGATGGGAAGGGACTTGCTGTGTTACTGAGGCTGGGCTTTGCTCCTGGAGGGCTGTGTCCTCTAGTCTCTGCCAGAATTGAGTTGGGTTTTTTTTACACTGGGACGAGGTGTACAAACCTGCTTTCTGGGGGATTCAGAGCCTCCTTCTAAGCCTGGCTTCATTCATGGCACTTTGCCCCTTTGCTCCTATGCACTGTTGTCTTAGCTCCACACCTCTCCTCCCTCCTACGTGCACATCACCCCTCGCAGCCAGCGGGAGCAGGGAGAGCCCCTCGCAGCCAGCCCCTCTCTTTAGCCCACAACTCCACGCTTTTTTAGGTTTCCTCTTCTACGACAGCATCTTCACCGATCTGTCAACAGATTTCCCTGCAGCCCCCATCTGACTTCATCTGTTGGGGACCAGACCCGGACACTATCATCACACAGGGTTTACTTGAACAGGGTAAAGTCAGAGCAAAGATCCTTCCAGCCTACGAACCTGCCTTGGACGCTCACTGGGTGCTGATGCCCATGGTACAGTTTCATGGTACCGTGGAGCCAGATTCAAAGCTCCCTGCTGTCAAGAAGGGACATCTCAGGAGCTCCCCCTCCCGCAACCTCTTCTTAGTGCCTGATCACACCCTTGGACTGATCCTGGCACAACCTCAGGTCACACAGGAGCCATTCACATTGCGACATGGAAATACCCTCCTCTTTTTTTTGGCCAGGTTTGTTTTCTGCCATCGCAGTGCACTGAACTGGCGCCCTGGCTGGTTAGAGGAACGTCAGCAACTGCTCGAGCTCAGCAGAGCACACCAAGAAGAGGTGGGTGGGGCAGGACCTTCCTCTTCAGCATCAGTGACAGGTTAGTTAGTCAGATTATCCCATGAAATCACATCCTGCATGATGGAAAGGAGAACAGGGCACAGAAGAGTGAATCGTCCCCAGGTTTCAAGAACAAACATGCTCAGGACATGGGGGGATGCAGACGGCCCTGTCATAACATCTCACAGCCGGACGCGGGACCTCTGCACCACACAGTCAGTATCTACCTATCACCCTGCAGTGGGCTCCAAGTTCAGCTATGGAGCACAGAGACGGGCTGTGCTTCTTCCCCTCCCCTCTTTCCTCTGCTCTTTTCTAGTGACTCAAGGGCTGACTCGAGCACTGGGGCCTTTCGTCTTGTTGGAGTTTGCCAGGCTCCAGGTGACTGCCGGCTCCGCACCAGAGCACAAATCCAAGCTGCACATCCTTCCGTGCATGACACCTTGACTCTGTGATTTCACCTCATTCCTTGTTTTCCTATCCTGAAGGGCATCCAGTTCTTTGTGCGTAATTTCCCCCAAGTCCTTTTTTTTTGATGATGATTCCCAATTACGGGTAATTACCAGATTTTATTAGCAATTTCTATGTTTTGTGCCAAGACCATTAAAAATGTGCAACAACATCATTTCCAAGGTAGATTTTTGAGAAACCCATCTAGCACAGTCCTCACAGCCCAGCACCTTCATCTTCCAACTGATTTAATATTTCTCCTTTACTGAAGACCAGACATACATCCTGTCTGCTTTGTCGAGAAGATCAGGTTTTTTATCTACTCTGGCATCATTTACTTTCAGAAAATCCGTATCTCATCTTATCCATTTTCCATGTTCTTAATTATTCTCTATTTTAATGTTTATTCTAAAGCTTTGCATACTAATAGATTCAGACTAATAGATTCCTACGTGCCAAGAACACATTCTCCCTGCTCCAATAAATAGACCTCTATTTGCTGTTCTCCAGCCAAACCATCCAACCCCTGTGGTTTGACAGATTTATTACAAACCCTTCTTCCGTGACTTCAGCTTTATGCCAGCCTTTTCTCCTTTACAGAGAAGCAGCTAGCTGGTCCTACCTGTTTGCATGCTCAAAAATCCTTGACTGCTGCTTCCATTTTGGTTGTGGCATTTCCCATCCCCATACACTGCCACCCATCATCCTGCCTCTCTCTCCTTTGCCAGCACCCCCACCACTACCAAAAACCCATGCAAAGTTTTCACTTTGTTTCTTTCAGGACTATACATAGATTATCTTCTGTCTCTGTCTCATCCTCACTGCCTATCAGCCCCACTTCTTCTTTCCTGCTTCCTCTTTCATTTATATGGCTGGGCAGTTTCCAAGAGCTGTGCAACACATCTTTTGCTATTTCCTTTAATAACCTTGACAAGGTTGGATTCTGCCTTTCTTTCAGACTTGCTTGCTTTACAAAAATTGCTTTTTAGCACTGGTCTTTGCTGCCTGTGGACTCACCGATCTCCCTCAGCAGCATCTCTTCCTCCCACCCACCAGCCCTGTAGCCCATCCCTTGTCCTCGCAGATCCTCAGGATGCTGCCTCACCGCCGTGGGACACGGGCAGGGCTGGCAGGGCTTGCTGTCAGCAGGAGGGAGCTGCTGGTGACTTACAGCCTTCCTGGCTGCAAGGCCATGGGCCATCCTGTTTGTGTTGGGCTGGGGGAGCGGGATCCTTCGCAGGAGAGCCTAATCCTACCTTGGACCTGGCAAGTGGTCAGAGATGTCCTGCCAGAGGGAACGGTGATGCTCAAAATGTGCTCATCAGCTAAAGTCCTCAATCCCTCTTGCCCTTTCAGTGCAGAGCCCATATCCGGCTGTCAGAGGAACAGCTTGGGCTCCTGGCCACCCCAGCTGGTCCGGTGCAGCTCTGGCAGCTGGAGAAGATTCTTGGAATCAAACAGAACTCGATAATAATCATTATTTTTAGATCCTTCCTTTCAGCCACTCTCCAAAGCAGGCTGAGGTTCTGCTGAGCCATGCGGCACAGACTGCCTTTAGTGCAAACTCACAGATACCCCAAAAATTGGAGGGAAGATGTAGGTGGGAGGAGGGAAACCCTAGGAACTTGCCCTGGGAAATAGCTCTGCACTTGCACGCCTTGCTGGAGGAAGAGTGACCCGGTCACCAACAAAGGCTTGCCGTGCAGCAGCAGCACTGCCAGAGGGTCCTACCCACACACCCAGCTCATGGATACCTGCGGTTCCCCGAGCAGAGAGCAAATCCCCCAGAAGCAGGACTCCAAACCTGTAGTTCTGCATAAAGTCACTCTTCTGGAGCACCTTTTCTGGAACAGCTCTCCCCTCCGGCGGGAACGGGAGTCTATTAGTCAGCTGTGTGCTCCGGCCACGGGCTGTCTGCACACCAGGGCTTGGGGATTCGCTACCTGAGAAGGTTTTTTACCAGTAAGGAGTAAAGGAAAGTGCTTCAAAAGAGGACAAGAAACACTGAAGATCTTGGAACAGCTCCAGCCTTGGCTGGGAAGTTGAGACATGCCTCGGAGGGGATGGGAGTCCCCCTGGAAGATAATCAGAGATTTCGAGTCTCTCCTACTTCCTTCTATTTACAAAGTCAGTGAAGTCAGAAAGCTGGTTCTCCACCCCCACCCCATACACGACAGCCTCTCTGCTCACGACAGGACTGAGGGTCACCTCGGTGTGAGGCTCCCGACAGTCCCGCAGGAACTACAGCCACTGGGGTGAGGGGGTGCCGGGCTGCAGGAGAATTTCCAAACACCCACTGTGGCCAAGAGCAGGGCAGTGAGATGCAGTGCTGGAAGGATCTCACTTCCTAAGGTCTTGTCCCCATCATAAGGCACATATCCCATGGGCACCCAAGATGCTGGGGCAATGCCAGCCCTTGTAGCATGAGGAAAGACCACTCTGACCATCTCCTTCTGTTTAAACACGGCTGCCCACGGTGTGCTCTGTGCTGTGCTGGCTCCTGGCAGCCCAGGAGTAGATAACTATTGTTTGCTCCGCTCACAGCCTGCCAGCCTTACACCGGCCTCCTGCCATGCTGCAGCAACCTGCCCGTGTCTGCAGTTTCTCTGAGTCACTGCAGCTTTACAGGCAGGGCGGCGCTGGCTGGGCTGGCAGGCACCGGGCTGGGAGGGCTCATCCAGACCGACCACCCCAGTGTCCATTAATCACTGGCCGCTCGCAGCGCGAGGGTCTGTGTGATCCCGCACTACGGCTGTGATCCCGCAACGGGCAAACTGCATCAGGGGGATATTCTCCAGCGAGAGAATTTAACAGCCGTATTTAATAGCTGTCTGCCCTCCCCTCTGCGCATGCTTGGGGGAGATCTCTTCTCCATACATTTCCCTTCACTACCTTAAATAGAGGAAGAAACCCCAAACACTTCTCAGACAGACTCCAGCTCTTGCAACGCTGCACTTGGCAAACAGTACATCTAATGCATAACTTCTCCACACCCGGCAGCAGAAGAGTTAAACACCAGCAGGATGTGGGTGGCCATGCACCCTCCAAGCTTCATGGGACCAGGAGTCAGAGCAACATCCTCCTCCTCTGCAAGATGCCGAGGGACCCCAGGAAGGGCTCCTGGATGGAGAAATCCAAGCGAAACCTCCAAAGCCACAGAGGGACCTGGGGTGTTTGCATGGAGCTTGCTCCCTACTGACATTTACTCCTGGTTCAACTTCACAGATTGATCTGGAACCTCACGTTGCACCTTGCAGGCAGTGAAATCCCTCCATTCACAAAGTCCCAGGGCCTTTGGGCTACGTCCATGTTGGGTAGAAAAACTGAATCAGATTCCTCAGGAGAACTCAAACACAAATTCAGGGAATAACCGGAGCCTGATGACTACAGTCATGGTGTTGTTTATACAAAGCAGTAAAGGTCACACACCGACTAAATAACTTGGGTCTAACACCTAAGGGCAGCCAAGAGACACATACAGTACCCCTGGCACCTTACAGGGCACAGAGCCATCACTTTACCTCCACGTGCCTCCGTTTCCCTAGCTCTACCAGCAGCTATAGGAAACTGGTTGCCTTTCAAGGTCATGGAGAGAGCTCATTAACCAGTGGCAAGAAAGTGGCTTGACAGTCTCCAAGGGCTGGTGCTAGAGCCACACCAGAGGTTACTGCACGCCAAGCTGGTTCACAGCACTCAGCCAAGAAGAAAAGTTCAGTTCCTGTTGCAAACACTTGGCAGAACAACTCCCGGGTCACTGGCAAATGCTGCTCACCCACAGCTGTGTTGTCTTGGACCTCCCCCAGCCCTAGCTCCCAAGAAGAGGGGCGCAAACTGTGAAAGGAGTGAGAGAAGCTTTAAGCGCCGCAGATTCCCCTGGCACTGCCACGGGAGTCTTTCAGCTCTCTTCGCTGCTCCTGTCAAGAACTATTTTCCAGCCAGGAGGCTATTCCAGCACCAATGTGCAGAGACAGGAATCCATGGCGAGGCAGGAACTCGAGCGCAGGGGCTGCAAGAGGATTTGACACTCATTTTCCCATCAAAGGAAGCGCAACATCCTCCCTTCACCCCAAAATGCAGATACATGCTCTCACGTCGCTCCCCTGAAGTGTAGGCTCCACCGTCCCCTTTCCAGTTCCCAGGCAGACGCACAGTGCTGTGCCTCACCGAGGTGTGAGTAAGGATTCAGACATGCAAATCTGAAGACAAGCGTGTGCATGTTGTAACGAGGAGGAGGCTGTTCGGCACAGGGACTTGGCTCCTCTCATGAACAGATTCAGAGAACATGCTCATGAAAAACCTAAGTCTCCAAATATTTTATTTTGATCCATGAGCCTGGCAAGATGTCCTGTGAACATCCACTCAGTTGGGACTACATGGGCCTCAGAGGAAGAAGTGGGAGTGGTAGGAAGTCAGAGACAGATCCGAGCAAGGCTCAGGCCTGGGTTTGGGCAGACTGCTGGGAAACCAGAGGGTACGGCTGTAATCCCTGACATCCAAACTGAGACAGAAACGCAGGGAAAGGTCTGAATTTTTCTCTGAAACACAAGGATGCTAAGCATGCCATTTCAGTCTGAAAGGGATGCTGCTCCCTCAGCCCTGTTGTCTTGAAGCTGCCTCTCACCTGGGAGACACACGGGCATGCCTGGGGTCAGACTGGGTCCTCCAAATACTCCTGCCATGATGCTAAGCTTGACAGGAAACTCTCAGTAACACAGTGCTGCGGATTACTCTTTCTAAATAAATATAGAAGCTTTGATATTTAAGGACAAAAAACTTTTTTACTAGTGGCTCTTGGCTTTTGAGTTTGAGCAAAGGCTTCTTGGACACCCCCCCGGGGCTGACTGAAGAACTGGGGATCAATAACAAGCTGAAGGGGCCCTGCTTGGCACAGATCAGAGCAGGGCAAGAGGTACCAGCGTCCAGCTGGTAAACTGTGATGGAGCAACACTCATCTGATCTTAGCTCAAAAACCTCACGTGGTGAGGAATCCACCCCCTTTCTAGGGACACTGCACACTAATATCCCAAACCTTACAGCACCCAAACCTTGTATCCCGTGGAGCTGAGCAAAGAGCTGGACTTCTGCAGGACAGCAAAAATGAGCCCATCCCTTTTTTGAGTGGTAACTGGAGACAGCGTGCTCAGCTCAGCAGCCGGCACATCGCCTGCGTGGGACATGGATTTTCAAGTAGTCTCGATGGCTCGAGTGCCAGAGTCTCCACATGACACTGATGGCTGGTGTCAGTGTCCATCGGGATGACCTGTGGTACCGGCAGTGCCCTGCAGTAGCTCAGGTGAAGCACAGCAGCTTCATGTCTAGGCTGCCAGCACATTCACACAAAAACGTGAACTGGTTGTTCATACATCTAGTGGTTGGCTGAAACAGAAATGACATGTAAGAAAAGGGAAAGCAGCAGGTTGGACTCTCTTTCCAGGGAAAATCCAGGAAAGTCCATGGATATAAAGAGCTCAGAAGAGCTGAGACAGCAGGAACATGAAATCAGCCCTTCTGCATCGAGACATGAAATTCAAATGAGGCCCCAGTGGGAATCTAAGGCAAACTCACCGCCAGGATAAAGGCAGCCGTTTGCATGGCCGGCAGCGACTACATTGCAAACCAGTGAAGTCATTATTGATTTCCATTCACAGCTACAGAGAGGCTTCAGAACAAGCCTGTGACATGGAAAATGCTGCGACTGGGATCCCAGCACCCTCCTGTCTGGTGCATTTTGTGATTATTGACCTTACAGTGGGAAGCTCAGGCTGAGGAAATAGGCTCCTTTTTATTCCATGCCTCCATGAGAAACGAAGGGTATTTGTTGAATTAGCCTGGGTGGTTGCTTTCCTTCTCTGCACAGACTGGAGTGAAGTGCAGAACAGTGTTCAGATCCCAAGCCTCAGCTACAGCTCCATGTGATAGATTATTTATTTCTGTAGCTGAACGCTAGATACATCATCTAAAACAGAGATGTTAAGAAGACCCTCAAATCTTCTATCTTTATTATTCTCTTTTACCATTTTTTTTTTTGTGTACAGGATATAGAACAGCAGAAACAGACGAATGGTTTCATTATTTGAGAAACCCTCCTGGCAGACATAGTCAGCAGAGTGGACTCAAGCAAGTTTCTGTTCCTTACTCTATACTGGACACTTCTGTAGCTGTCTTGTATCTGGAAGAAAATCGTTGATCTCCTGTCAGCCTTGGAGTCTGTACATTTACATTTTACCAAATCCAAGGAGAAGCCACAAAAATCACTGATTTTTGTTGGGAATTAGAAAAGAGGAAAAGCTTGAAAAGGTGAGGTGAGTGCTGGTGAGTCCACAGTTACATGACCGTGCCATCATCTATCCAAACCAAACACTGACCTCTCCACCTGGGCAGCTCAGCTCCTGCTGTTCCAGGCGAGCTCCAGGGACAGGGTCGTGCTCTCACTAGAGCCTAGTCAGCTGTGGGAGAGTCAAGTCCTCTTTAAGGACTCAGCTCTGGGTTGCTCAAAATGATGCCTTCCTACCTGACCCCGGAGAAGCAGGGATCTAGAGATACATTTCTTTTGCTCATTCTAGGAAACCCCAGGACATGCTCAAACCACTATCTGGTTCAAAGGAGAAAAGTTAAAGCTTAGAAATTAGGACTTTAGAAGCCAAAATCCCCCCAGTCATCCCCTCGCCAGGAGCAACTGTACACCCAGGGTGAAATAGCCTGAACACTAAGAGAGGACTCGATGTAGCACATCTCCCTGTCCCTGGCACGATGTGCCAACAACCAACATGCAGCTGTTGCTGCTCCAGTGCAGATCAATACTCTGGATCTGAGACGGATCAATACTTTAAGTTAATACAGCCCAGGATTTTCTGCAGGCTTTCGTGGAGTTGGGCACACAAACCTCACAAAGTTCAAAGCCACTTCAAGTCCCTGATCCATGTGAGTGGCTGGAAATCCCCACGAGAGGCAGAGCTCCTGCTGCAGCCAGGCCTGGCAGCCGTGCCGTGCCGTGCCGTGCCGTGCCGTGCCATGCCGTGCCGTGCCGTGCCGTGCCGTGCCGGGGGAGCGGGCTGGGACAGTGCTGCCGTGGTGCCTCGCAGTGTGTGCTGTCCCTGGCAGGAAGCCGTTTGTCTGTGAGGCAAGGAAACAAGGAGGTTTTGGAGACGGCAATCCCATGCAGTTTCTTGCTGCTTTTCCCAGCTACCGATCCAAGAGCGCCTGTGTTTACTTCCAGCCTTCCTCTCTGCTCTGCTGCCAAGCAGCCTTAACGACCGGACGAAAACCACTCCACCAGGAAATGCACTGGATCACATCAGATAAAAAGGCCGTTGCACAGGGACACTTCGCTGGCATTAACCCTGCTCCACCTGGGCCCCAGCAAGGCACCCGCGGGCCAGGGTTACTGGCAGGCGAGCCGACCCCACGCATCACCAGGGTGCTGCCCCTGGAGCCCGAGCTGTCATGCCTGGGGCAGCTCCGCAACGCAGCGGTGCTGTAGCAGCTTGATCCAAGTGGCGCCGAGCTGCTCGCAGGGAGGGAGGGAGGGAGGGAGGGAGGGAGGACAGAGGCGCCCAGCGCACGCGGCTGCGGCCCCGGGTTCAAACCCCACGCGCCGGCTGGAGTGGCGATGGCGGGGAACGCGCGAGATGGCACTACGCCCCGCGGCTCCGGAGGGTTCGGGCTGTGGTGCGGCCAGACGGACCTCAGCAGGGTCTCCGACTGACCCACTGGTCCGAAGCTGCTTTCAGGGAGCAAATGAGACGGGACTGCCCTGCGGGTCACAGCAGCTCACCGGACACTGACCGTGGGTTGATGGGCCCCGGCTCAGCGAAAGCAAGGGCACGTGCTGCCTCCTCGGGCTGCCCGGGGGCGGTGGCATGCTGGGCACAGTGGCGTGCGCCCACCCAAGACCTACCAGGACCTTTGCATGAGGCTGAGCGGCACCGTGAGGCTCAGACACTAAAGCAGGGATCAGAAGACCAGGCCTGGCTCTGGCACAGCTTCTCCTGTCAACCTGGATGTGTCACATCCCCCGTTGCCCAGCTGTGAAGCCATCGCTCCCCCAGGCCCACGCGCTCTCTGTGGCGTGGTGTGTCACACCACCATCCACGGGCTCCCAGACTCCACTTAGCAAGGGAGGTGAGACAGGAAAGCGAGTAGCAATTAAAGACAAAAATGCATTGAACCGTCAGAAAAGCAGGGTGCTTCTCTGCAGATGTTTGCCTTCTCCACACATTTGCAGCCTGCTGGCCCTGCCGCCAGCCAGCAGATGGGTGCGGGCTACTTGAGCACCCCCCGCTTTCTTTTCCCTCCACCTTTTTGCACCTTTGCAAAAAACAAAGCTCAAAGTGTGGGACAGGTGGGTCGCATCGGCAGGGCTCGCAGGGG
Organism: Tyto alba; assembly: GCF_018691265.1. NCBI lineage: Eukaryota > Metazoa > Chordata > Aves > Strigiformes > Tytonidae > Tyto > Tyto alba. The sequence goes on along the minus strand of NW_024881273.1, from coordinate 12,605,775 downwards.
GCTGCTGTGGGACCAGCCCCACCACGCACGGTCCCTGCTGCTGCGTGCGAGCGCTGATGCCACGGCTGATGGCTGAGATTTCAACACTTCTCCTTGGGAGGAGCAGGACGGTGCACAACTGTTACCCTCCTGTACTGGCTGAGGCAGGAGGCTGCTACAGGAGCCAGGTGAGAAATAACCCCACAGCTCGAGTGAGGTCAACACTGAAGTGACAGTCAAATAAAGCTTGGAAGAAAATATCTGAGCAACCCTTTCTCCCCCTCTAACCCACTGCCTTTCCTTCATTACCCCAAATACTCCAGTTAGCAGCCTCCCTTAGACCACAACTGTCCTGTCTCCATTTCCTCTTCTTGGCGAGGGCTAGCGTGAGCTACCCAGGACCCTGCTGACTGGTCCCAGTGCGGCAGCAATCAGAGGGCTGAGGAAAGGGAGACGACCTCTGCTCTTCCTCGGCTCCATTCCCAAACCAAACTCCATCCATATTGAGAAATTCTGACATTTCCATTATGGGAGGAAGGAAAAGAAAATCTAGAAATACCTGAGCCCCCAGCAAAGCCATTCTCCCTGGCAGAGTAGCAGCAGGCTGAGCAGTGAGAAGCAGCCACCAATATAAATCACTCTGGCCACGTCGGCACACGTTAAGATCCACTTCAACTTCCCTTTGTTTTAGCCACGATAAAGGCTATTTTTAACTGGTCTTTGATAATACATGCTGCTACACTATGTTGCTGGGGCAGCAGCTGACCTGATTTTGCTCTTACCAAGGACCAACCATTGCATTAAGCCAATGCACTTAAAAGACAGATCCTGCCTGGACTTGAGGATGGGTGCAGGAGAACGGGCCATTGCCAACGTTTGGTTGCCTGTACCAAGGGCTGAGCAGAAGCCCCAGGTACCCCTCTTGTCTCCTTGGCTTAAAGCAGGCTGTGCCCAGGCTCTGCAACATCACCCAGATTCACTCCATCCCAGTGAGCAGCAGAATTACTGATGAGGCAGAAATTTTGCACACCAAACCGTGACTGTACAGCAGAAGGAGGCTCCCTTTTGTGGAAGAATACCTAGCAAAAAAAAAAAATCTGTTTAAGAGCTTTGACATGCTTTAGCCCTACCGCTAGCCCTGTTCTGCTAATCCCCTCCCAGTGCTGCCTGCACACTTGCCTGGGTCTGCAGGGAAGTGATCCTGTGTTTGACATACTTGTTATTGTGTCTAGCTCGCTCTCACGCTTACTGGCCTGGGGCCAGGCAGCAAAAGGACGTAACCTTGAGCCAGGCCGAACCCTGCCTTTCCCAGCGATTGAAATGGGAGAGGGTCTGAAGCAGGAAAAACAAGGAGGCAGCTTTTCCCTTTCTTTTGGTGGCAATTCCCCCGCCCTGCCGGGCCTGCCCAGCACACACACATTCCTGACACGGGGCCAGGATGGACATCGGGCGGCCCGCGGGGACCAAATGCCCCGTTGGGGTGGAGGCAGCGTCCTGGAGGCTCCACCGCCGCCCGAAGGAAAAACCTGCAGCTCCCTGCGAAGGTCGATACGAGGCTCTGACTCACCCAGCCAGCGCTGCACAAACAGGCCTGGCAAATGAAACATCCTCCCAAAAGCGTCCCCTGAAGTCCATACGGAGATGCACTGGGAACAGCTCAACGCCGGGTCTGCTTTGGGGTTGGTGTTTGCATTTCTCCCAGCCCTTAACCTGAGCTAAAACATGCTGTGCTATTGCTGTAGCTCCAACTGCAGTGATTAGAGCATCCAACCCACACCTCATGGGCATACGTTTTCTCTAGAAACTCCCAGCAAAGCCTGCTTTCTGCCCCGCCACGCTCATGCACAATGGCTGTCCCTCCCCATTGTCCTCACAACTGGGTGACAGCGGGGGGCAGTGGGGACATGCCGGGGTGTGACATGCTCTGCACCACCAAATGTGGCCTCCTGCACCTCTGGGCTCTCAGCTGCCACTTCCACCATTGTCACATTGACCTTAAGCAAATCTAGAGGAGAAACCCTTTCAGCTCTCCTTCAAGCTTTGCAAGAGCCTTCCTAACCCCACCTTGGCCAGACAGAGCACAGACTGGGCAAGGTTTGTAGCCCTAGCCAGCACAACGCAAGGATGCTGCCCTTTGTTAGCTCACCTGGCAAAGCAAGCAATGCTTGAAAACCACATTCAGTGACCAGCACGCAGCTTGCAAAGGCCTTTCTGGAGCACACCTGAGCAGCAAAGGTTTTTCTCATTACCTTCTTGAAATAACCTCAGTTATGGTCTTGCCCATGAACATGCCTGATCCTTAAGGGTATGCTCGAGCTTCAAAAAGGCTGTCTGAATGAGGACGTGCTAAAAAGAGGCATCCTTCGGGTTTCACAGTGATGTTTTCTCTGCCAAGTGGTCCAGCTGCTGGATCCTGAACTGAAACCACACTGTTACCATCTCCCATCATGATCACCTACCTGGAAATGAACGCAACTCCACAAATAATGGTCAGGGGATGCTCTGGGGACAGATATTGGGCCCCAAATGGGGCAAGAGTTCTCTGAGAATCAAAAAAGCAATGCCAAGGCAATAGATTATTTACAAAAACTGCAGTAAGGTCTACTAGGGTTTAAGGTCCGTCGTTACTGACAGCTCTGCAGCAGCAAGGCCTTCAGCTTCAGCAGCTTCAGCAGCTTCAGCTTCAGCCAGGTCAGCTCCTTGATCATATTCTCAAGACCGGAGATACGACCTGCTCCTGAGCAGACCCTGTGCCCACATACCATGCTCCTGAGACAGATCTGCAAGAAAACGCTGCAGATTTCACCCGTACCTAGCAGGAATGCCTTCACAGAGATGTTCCTAACCATCTTCAGGACTGCCAGCCGAGGCCGTGGCAGCAGCGAACGCTGTTGGTGTGTCGCTGAGCGCCGCGGAGCAGGGGCAAGGCGGGCAGGGCCCCCCGGGCAGGCTCTGTCTCCTGTCCCGGGGAAATCCGGTGCTGCCCCGCGGGGCGGCCGCTCGGCTCGCCGGGCTCCGCTCGCCCGCGGGCACAGAGAGGGGGGACCCAGGGTCCTGGGAGCAGCAACTGGGGAAGGAAGCACCAGGCTCGGGCCACTCGCAGATGAGACAGGAAGGGATTACACACATCCCACTGATCCGAACATGCGTCCCCCTTGAACAAAGCCGTTCCTGCCTCTCTGTGCAGCCGGGGCTGGGAACGGGCTCCCAGCTGCTCTGGGAACGCCGCGGATCACTTTCCTTTCCCACTGTCAGCACCTGCTTAGAGGTTACTTCCTACGACCTTCGGGGTAACCCCGTTTCATGGTTTTACTGCCCTGAGAAAGAATTGGGGATGATAAACCAGGGCGAAAATGAGGCGCCCCTTCCAGCCCCCTCGCAATCCCTCCAGCCCCAGCGGACGCGCGGCCTTTCCGAGTGCCTGGGGTCTGTGCCGTGGAGCCGCGTCCCCTGAGGGCAGCCTGCGTGCACTCTCTCCCATCAAGCTAGAGACCAAGGCAGGAATAATATGAACATATATTTTTAGCAGCAGCAAATTATTTCTCTTACAGAAGGAATATTTCCATGCTGGGCTTTTTCCCTTCCCTTATCACAGACTGTATATTTAGAGCGTGAGAACTCTACCTCGCACAAACAAACGCTGCCAGGCCCCCGTGCTCAGTGAGGGATCCGCTTCTGGCCTCTCCGACATGCCCCTTTTTTGGACAAACCCCCCCATTTTTGCTCCACAAGTGGGAACTGTCAAAGGGAGAGCTGAATTTGGGATATGATGTGGAAAGGAAGGGAAAATGCACTCCAGAGAGTTATCAATCAGCACGTTTGTTGAATTGTAGCTGCAAGCGGCTGAGCTGTAGGAAACCCAGGGCAGACCCCGAGCCCTGCCGCAGGGCCAGGCAGCTCCTCCGGCGCGGCAGCGCAGGCTTCACCGCTTCCCTCTGGCTGCAGGTGCAAGCAGGGATCCCGAGGGACGGCCGGAACGGTCGGGGACATCCCCAGGGCGATCTGGCTGCTAAAACACATCCTACTTGCCAGCAGAGTCTCACCGAAAGAATGGCTTTGCAGCCCGTGCTGCACAAAGCTTGCGAATGAAAGGCCACGGGTGCTTAAAGCCCCTTCCCACCATGTGCGTAAGTGCCAGGTTAACGGAGTGGGGTGTCAAACTACCGTGGCCTCTTGTTTTCACTCCGCCTTCCCATCCCTCTCGCAGGCTGGCGGCTGTGCAGCCCTGCCCTGCCTCCCTGCCCGCCCGGCCGCGGCCGGGAGCTGCTCCCTGGCAGGGGAGCCACAGCCAGCCGGGCAGCCTGGATCCCAGCTACGGAGGCTTCTCATTCCTAGAGAGGAGGCTGATTTCACAGGCCGACCGTGGCAAACATCTCTGCGATTTTTGCAGTTTGTCATGGCTGAGTTGTTAGGAACCACTGGACCCACGCACCCTGCTCTGCGAGGGAGAGGGACGGCACAATTCCTTCTTGGCCAACATGGCCCAAACACTCCCCGCGGCCCCTCTAACGCAGATTTAACGCATTTCAAACAAAAATGCATCAAATGCCATATTTCCACACTGAACATGAGGATTTCACGGTCTGGGTGACTTTCATGACATCAAGATTGATACCGACTCTTAATCAGAGGTAACAGTTGCTGGATGAAGCCTCAGGGCGTGGGGCTGGTGTCTCAGATGCCCGCCTGCCTTTGCTCCTCTTGGTTTTGCTCTGTTTATTTTCCCCACACCTCTGCACGGGGTATCTGCCCTCCCACTGAGAATGAAAATGTCAAGTCACCGGGCTTTTTGCAAATCACAGTATCGTGCCTTTTGACCTGCACCAAGAGAACTACAACAGTAGCATGGGAACAGAAACGATTTTGGCTGGTAAAACACTCATAATTTGTGGTCAGAGGCAGCATTGCGTAGACAAAGCTTGCAGCGAGTGCCTTACGTGTTCAGGAGCTCCCGCAGTGGTCCGTGCACAGCTATTTCAGAGAAGTGATGCGCATCAAGAAAAGGCGGGTTCTGCCCGCTGGCTCTCGCCACCAGCCTGTGCCACATCCCGACGCCCGTCCTGCCCAGAGCGGGCACGCGGCTGGCACTGCCGGCCCGGAGCGTGCCGGTGGGATAGCGAGGCAAGGCTCAGGCTCTCTGTGAATCCTGTCTTGCGGGTGAAGCTTGGAAGATTTACACCCCCCCACATCTAAACTGCTTTTCCTACTCCATCCAGCGCATACTTGAACATTCAGGAAAAGAATGGCTTCTCTTGGCATGTTAGCATTCCCGTTCTGAATCCACCTGACCCGAATTTCCACCAATTAACAGGGATTTTCCCAGCCATGAGTTATACCATTGCAATCAGAAACAGCTGCAAATGTGTCACCTCCAAACTCAGATCCTGACCCTGCATGTCCTTGATGCCTGGTCTGTCTCCAGAGGATGTTCCCACTTGCCTACAGACTCCACGGGGGCAGGATGGGCAGGGCTCTGGTCTGCCCCATGCATCACCACAGTTCTCAAATCAGGTCTCCTACCAGCTCCTTTATTTTTGTTAATGGTCTATGGGTGCCTCCGAGAAAGCATTAGAGGAGTTTCCACGCTTGGCAGATGGGCTGGGGCTCACAGTCTCTCCCAATATTGACCTGGAAGAGGGGAAGTGCGACCAGAGACAGCACAACCAGTCCATGACCTGCAGGAAGGTGCCCCAGACTTCAATCAGTCACCTCTGAGAGTTATTGGCCTCAGTCCTCAAGAGATCACACCGACTCCTATCCAGTTTTCCTCAGTAATTTGACCATTGCTCTTAGAGGCACTGGCCAGAGGAGGTGGGCTGGAGCCCTTTCCCTAACCTGGCTCCATCGTGTGTCCTGATTTCCACCACCCTGCTGGGTTAGGGCCAGCTCTACACCCACAGCAGAGCTCCCCTCACCATGTACTGATGCCCTGAGGCACCTCTGATCCCTTTGCCTGGGGAGGCTCCAGTGGAGAAAAGCTCCTTGAAGAGCTGAGCCTCACCTTGCCTATCCACCCAGTGCCTCCCCAGAGCCAAAACACTGTGGGGCGGAGGGGACCAACAACTCACAGTGCAAACCTCCCACCCCCAAAGAGAGGAGGAGGAGGAGGAGGAGGAGGAGGAGGAGGAAGGAAGCTCCAACCTCCAAGCTGGGACAAGCCTTCCTCGGACACATCCTCCAATCTCCCCTCCCGGCTGCAGGCAGAAAGGTTAGCACAGCCTGGGCCCAGGATGTGCTCTGCGTGAAGCTGGTCATGGTGGTCACACACTTCAGTGCCTGAAAAGGCAAAGCCCAGATGCAGGAGGTGTCATCTCACTTCAGCTGCCTCCAGCTCCTTCCCCAAAAAGAGTGCAAACTTCTGCCCTGGCTCATCCGTAGGCTCAGGCATTTCCGGAGAGGCGACAGATGAGTCTGGGGACCTGGGGGAGCTCTGTGCACAGTGATCAGAGTGAACAGGCTACAGTGGTGACCAGAGGGTTTCTCAGGAGGTCCAGGAGTCATCTCATGGGGGGAGAGGTCTCCGTCAGCCCCAGAAGCCACCCGGCGCGGAGCCGGTCCCTGGCGCAGCCCTCTGGGAGAGGGTCAGCAGGCGGGAGGAAAATCGAGGAGCAAAGGACAGTTCTCTGCCAAGACTTGTTTCTCCCATGCATGGGGCCAAGATCAGTTGCAATGATATCAGACCCACGTACTGTTTGGAGTTGGCTTGTCTCTGCAGGACACAAACTCTCTGGCACAGAGCTGCGCTGCACGAGGCCGAGCCCAGAAGCTGAGCTGCACCATGTGAACCACTACGAGTGGAAACGAAATCCCATTGAAATCGGAGCACATTCGACACAGTGTGCAGAGCACAGCTGTCCTAAAGCCAAGCTGGCAGCGGAGAGAACAAGCACTGGTGTCCCTCACCTGCTCACCAACACACAGAAAATGCTGCTTGGTGTCTCTTCCTGCAAAGGAGAGGCCCCAGCTCTCAGGGGAGCCCAGGAGATGCAACATGGACAGAGACGGGCACTGCCTACTGCTGACAGACTGCAGTGAACGGGGGGGAGCAGGAGGCTGGAAAGCTGGAAAGCATTTGCACATGTTTCTCATGACCCGAATTTCCAAGAAAAGCGGTTTGGTAAGGACGAACAGGCTAAAACTCAAACCCTAGATTCATCCTGGCAGAGGGATCTATACGATTTGTGCTCCACAGAAGCAGCGAGTGGCCTGGGCTGGGCCAGCTGGCAGGACCATGGGTGCAGAACCGGTGGCTGGCAGAGCAGCCTGGGGCCAGGCAGGGATTTTAGGAGCCAAGGAACCCTGACTATTGCTGGCTGAATACCTTAGTCCAGAAAAGTACTTCAAATGGGGAGGGTGGCGGGGAAATAAGGAGTAACAGCCAAAAAATGGAAGAGAAAGCAGATGCATGTTTGGGGCAGTATTTGAATCGAAAACCCAGACAGTGGGAGTGTGAAAATGAGATTTCCAGACAGACGCCTTCCCTTCTGTGTGACCAGATGACTGGCTACAGGAACAAACCATCTGATACTGGGAGATGCATGTCCACACACATCTCTCACTGGGTATTTCCAATACTGCTTTCTGCCCAGTCCCTGCATGAAGGGAGGGCCCTTTCCACCGGCACTGCTCTTCCCTTGTTATCTTCTTATTGTTGTGTTATCACTCCATGTATATTTTAGGCCTTTGGGAAGGCAATCCCTGGGCATGTGCTCCAAGAGCCAGGAGGAATGGCAGGTTTTCCCATAGGGGCCATGCCCCCATGGTGCTGTGGTCACTACTGAGAGTCACAAAAGCAAGAGAACTGAAACGCCCAGGAGAATCACTCAAAGGTTAAACCTGAAGGCCGGGGCGAAGACTTCACCCATTGAAAAATAAAGGGAATGTGCTGCACTGCACCCATTTCTCGAGCCACCCAGCTCCCTTGTGCAGGCAGAGCTGGTGTTAAAATTCCTGGCGTGAAGGAGAGGGGAGCCCAACCCGTCCTGCCACCGCGGGCAGTGAGCTCCGTCACCTGCCGAGACGGGGCAGGAGCAGGCTGGGCGCAGCGCTGCGCGAGCAGGCGGGGGCACAGCTACGGCTCGGCCGTCTCGAGGCTCGGCAACGCAGCTGCAGCCCGACAGCTGCAACAGAAACCATCTGCCCGCACGCGGGGCTGGGCAAGCGGGAGCAGAGCAGGAAGGATTTCCAGGATGAGAGCGCCGAGAGGGGAGCAGGGTCTCCCGTGAGACGGAGGGAGCCGAGTCTGGCGGAGGTCCTCCTGCAACAGCCAGCACCGCAGGGCTCAGGCTACCCCGCGGCAGAGAATGGGAAGAAAGGAAGGAGAGGTCAAGTCCTCTGTGAAAATAGTTCAGAAATGATCAAGACAGAGAAATGAAGGCGTTACGATCTAAGAAGCAGTCCCTGCAAAAACAGTCCCCAGCAAGTCTTTGGTGGTACCTTCTGCCACCCAGCCTGCAGGGAGTTTCCTAGCAGTCTGCTCTCACAGAGGGGAGGAAAACGCTTAATTCAACCTAAAAGAAACAGCTGTGTTCAGAAGTACCTCTGGGTTTGCACTGAACTAGGGTTCATTTATAAACTGCACATTTATTACAGCTCTGCATACAGATGATTTTTCCTTGCACAGTATCTGTTGTTTCACCTGTCCTACCACAGTGGCAGTTTGATGGATGAATTTGCGGGTCATATCCAGTAGTTTCACTCTGGGTTCTCCCTGCCACACCACTAGATACTCACTGACATGCAAGTTAGGAAAATCCCATGCAGTCTTCAGCACATGAGACTTCATGGGGAAGGCCGCCGAGGGACTATTGTCTTTCTGAAAGGATGAGAAACTCATTACCACCACAGATGGCCCGGCTCTTCCAGGCCTCTTGCCTAAAATGCCAGTCCAGCAAAGGCCACTGGTTTTATAAGATTACAGCTACTCGAAGTTTATGAGGTTACATAAAACATTTATGGTGGGTGCATTAGTAACACGGTGGCCTGTATTTACGGCTGGTGCATGGCTGCTGCAAAGCAGAGGTGACCCCAAGGCTTAGCTGGAGCCCATGTGCTGGTATTTGGATCGGCTTCCATCGGCATTAACAGCTGGGCTCCGAGGGCGGCCAAGGGCAGCTCAGATGTCGTCTCTCTGCTCCAGCACCCACCCACGGGCTGTGGCAATGCGCCGAGGGCCCCCGTCAGCCCAGCACCAGAGAGAGCAAAGGGCTGGTCCCAGTCAGGAGTTCCCACCACGCTTGTGCTTCGTGGTAGCTCATGGGAGGTGAGACCTCGGAGCTGGCACGGCTGGCTCTGGCTTTCCGAGCTCTCTCCTCCTGACTGCTCTGCCCAGCACCGTGCTTCTGGCCTCCATCACCTTGCACTGCAATGGGCCTCCTCTATGCAGAAGCAAAATTAAAGGGTTGGATGGGTAAGGAAAGACATTTTGGAAGGCAAGGACCAGCCTGCACATCTGGGAGCAGGGAGGAGGCAGCAGCAGGAGCCTGCCCAGGCTATCAAGCCTCCAAACTCAGTGGGGCAGGGTGTCTGCACGGCCTCCCTTCGCTCAGGAAGAAGGAAAAACAACAGGAAGAGAAGAGTACTTGCTGCTCAGACAAAAGATAAACAGATCAGCTAGATAGCGAAGCCAGAAGTTGCTAATTAACCTCAAATTGCTTTGGAAAGGACTCCAAGTGGAGCATTCCCTTCTGAAACACGAGCAGGCAGAGCTGTCCCAAAACATCTGCTGCTGCGGCCCGGCTCTGCCTGCCTGCACTGCAGCCGTGGCTCCCACGGCAGTTTTTCTCTTGGCAAGCCCTGAACTGTCCCAGGCGTGAAAGCAGGAGCAAGCAACCCGAAACGGAGCTACACCTTGCTCTTCGCTCAACGTAAACCTTGTTTGGGTTCAACAATGATGAGCCGAAGCCCTTTATGCCTCCCAGCATCAGCAGAGACCCTCTCCCCGTGCTCCCGCCGGCACCGCACCGAGCGTTTGCAGAAGATGCACGCCCGTGGAAGGGGCTGCATGCATCTAACCGGGGTGCGGAGCAGCAACGCACCCTGAGCAACCCTCACGTGCTGCAGCATCACTAACCCCTGCAGGAGCTCAGTTAATAAATAAGGCCTTGCCCCCGCTGAGCCTATTTCATATGTCACATGATAAGCAGATTTACAGAAGGGGGCTGAAGCACAGTTCCCCCAGGCAAAAGAAATAAATGAGAGAGAAAAATTAAACTGATTGCTCAAACCGAAGAGCCAGTCAGGAACGATCTGGGCTCCTTAGAGCAGGAAATGATACTCAGCTGAGCATCTGTGTACATGTCAGGATGGATTAGGAGCCTGTCAGGAGCTCGACATCAGCTTTACAAGATGATTATGTGCAAGAGGGCCGTGGTGGGGCTCTGGACACAAGCACCATTACAAGCACTGGAGCCCCAGAGCATTTGCCACTGTCTTGTAATACTGTATTTCTTCTCTCTCCACCAAATGTCCTCAAAAAACGATGCCAGGCTGAGACATCAAATTTGGCAGCAAATCAGGGCAGGTTTTCAAGTGTAGCACCTGGTGAAGCACGGGGATGTGACACCCCTGCTCTGCCCATGAGGTGCCAGGCTGCCTCTGCTCTTGCCAGATCCGGTTATGTTTGAGGCGAGGGGTAATTCCCATCCTGCATTAGTCAGGAAGAGGTTTTGGCACCAGCTGTAATGGAAATAGGCCTGGTTCTAACACTTCCCTAGTCTGGTGGTCTAGATGTGCAAACAGATGAAGGTTTTGTGCCGTCCCAGTAGTTTTGCATTAGGAATGGCTGCATATAAAGGCTTCATCTGTAGATGGGCACCCCAGCCCTCACTTTTCACCGTGCGGAGATACTGGGCTGCAGGAAGGTAACTTTTGGATCTAGCACTGCTACTGGGGGGTTCCCTGCGCTGCTGTCACAGAGGCTCCTGAATCTCTAGTGTTCACTCGTGTGACGTGCAATTGTAGGGGAGCAAGAGCGGCGCAGAGCTCCGCTCAGGGTGCAGAGCAGCCCCGGGATCCAGAGCAGAGCCCGGGCAGCCTCTGCCCGGCTGCCCTGCGGTGCCGCAGGCAAGACACCGGCAACAGCATCTTCCCGACAGAGCGGCCGTCCCTGCCGCAGGGAGCGCGGCCAGCGCGGAGCCGTCCCCTCCCTCCACGCCGTGACTCAGCCTGCGTGGGAGCCACGGGCAGCCCACACCTCGGGCTGGCCACGGGGACCACACAAAGGGGGGGCTGTGCCACCCATCCCGCTGGCACTCGGGCAGCTCTGCCAGCCCTGACTGCGGCCCCTTTTTTTTGGAGCACCTGGTGGTAAGAAGCAGCCAAGAAGGTAAAAGAGCAAGGCAGACCTGCCACGGGGACAGGGGCAGCGAACCCCGAAACACATAGAGAGCGCTGGTTAATCTAAAGGTTTTGCTTTTCATCTGTTCAGACTTTGAACACGAACCTTGATTTTTTGCCCTGAAAATAAAAGCTTTTCCCTGCAAAAATGTTTGGTCATAAAACTCTACAGCACATCAGCGCAAGAGATTACTTTTAACATTCTGCACTGGATTTTCTTTTCAACGTTGTAACATTTGGGGTGGGGGATGAATACTGCCTGCAAAAATAGTACAGCTTAACCCCTGATTTTCTTTGCAGTAGAATGGAGTCTTAGAAAGTTCAACCCAGCTGCTTTCCACTGCTGTGGTCTCACTTCATGGTGTGTCACAGATGCTGCCCTTCCATTTTCTTTGTGGATTCCCTGGAAACTCCCAAATTCTTGTCTATAAACACATTTTGAGAGCAAGTAAGTCCACATTATGGTAACCGCCTAATGCTTCCAGCTTCTGGGCTTAAATCCTGCTGGCTGAGCTCTTCTCCGTTCGCACTCAAGCAGTGCAGCAGAAGTCTAACAGCAGGAAAACCCTCACTGTGAAATGACACTTGGGCGCTGAGCCTCAGCAAATCCTTAAGAGTTGTGGTGGACTCGCAAGTAGTTTGTTTTATTGCAGACTAAAATCCCTCTTGACAAACACTTTTTTCTGAAATGAGTAAGAACATATGAATTTATCTCAGGGCCAATTCAGGCACCCGGACCTTCTCACGAAGGTTAATATCCCTCTTATTTACGTTTTACCTGAACCCCTCAGAGCACTGAGGCTCTCCCAAAAGCTGCTGGAGAGAGACAGGGGCCTGCAGCAGGTCACTCACACCCCCATGTGCCTCAGGACTGGTGGAAGCAGCCCTGGAGAGATCTGTGTCTCTTCCAGGAGCTTACACCAGCTGCCTGATTGTTAGGAGTCCACAGTTTAGGGACATGAATGTCAACACAAGGATCCCAGAGTCCTTTGACTCAGTGTCAAGGGGAGCCTCTGTGCTGACTTCAAAAGAACCTGAGATGAGCCCCAAGAGAGAAACATTTCATCTGAGCACTCACAGACCTTTACTATATTCAGATCAAACCAATATCAATCCCGCAGCAACCCCAGGGAACCCCAGAGATCCCTTCTAACATCAGTTGCTGAAGGATTCCAAATAATTTTCCTCTTTTACTTGTTAAAGCCTTTCGGGGACAAATACATTGAGGTCCTCATCATCAATAAAACAGGTGAATGTTTTACACCTTTACGTGGGCTGAGATATGTTGCTGGGGTGGGGTGTCCAGCTGGGATGGCTATGAGCTGGAAGAGCTGTGCTAGCCCTGGCTAGCAGCCGTGCCAGGAGCTGTGGCTGGAATGGCACCCGCAACGCTCAGCATGGGCCCTTCGCCTCTTTGCTCTTGCACAGTCCTGAAATATCTGGTGTGACCTTGGGAGTATAAAATAAAACAAAAATCCAAAGTGACAATTTAGATGAGGACAATGAAGTGATAGATAATGGAAAAATTACCAAATTCTGGAGAGGTAATATCTATGGGAAACTGGAGGTCCCGCCTGTGAAGCAAGGCTTGGACAATTACGACGACCACTGAGCTATTAGCACAATCTGCCTGTAAAGGGACCATGACTGAACACCCTAACTATTCTGATTTACATAATTAACACATAAGCTATCAAAAGCCCATCAGATTTTAAATGCTTTGAAAATATTTTAAACCTTTCTATGATAGTGTAAACACTCCCCATGAAGGACCCATCTGTGCCAACCTGCTCTCTCCTTTCCCTGCAACTGAGCCCAGTATGTTCAGTTTGCCTCTCCCATTGAGATTACACTCAGAAACCCATTCTCAACAACTGAATTGCAGGCACGTGAATTTAAGGATTTACTGGGGTAGTTTTCTAAAAGCCTTCCCATCTCTTTCTCCTGGGGTATACTGCAACACTGGTGAAACATTATCTAGCATTCGATAATCTTGCAATTAAAAAAAACAGCACTAAGAAAATAGGAAAGCATCCCAATATCTGTCGTAAAGCAATAATTGATTGTACAGTCTATGGATGAAGCTCGGGTAGATGATTTGGGTATCTGACAAATAAAGAAAAGTTTGGATGTGAACTGTCCCCCTGGCTGAGAACATTCTCACGCCTAAGCAGGGGTGGGAATAAGACAGTATGGCTCATAAGTGCAATCACTGTTTTTCTTGCTAAACTTCACTTTTTTTTATTTAGAAAAATAACTAAGAAATTATAGCAAGTAAACAAACAATCCTCCTCTTAGAAAAATCACAGTGGCATGATAAAGTGAGATAAGAAATGGTGGAAAGTTATATTAACGTTGATGAGAGCCCAAACGCATTACGCGGCAAGAAAAACAAACGACTCCCTCTCAGATGGAAGAAAATGTTTCTTCTCAGTTGGAGAAAGAAAAACACAAAGCGGCTCAACTGCATCCCTGAAATTGTGCAATTTACTTTGCATATTTGGCAGCAAAAGTAGAAGAAGCAGTTTATAATCCAGGGTTTTCACACAAATGACAGGTTCTTGGTTCTCGAAGGAGTATTTAACTTTGGTATGCTTTTTTAATTAACATTCTAATAGTATGCTAGAATTAAAGGAATACTATCAACCTAAAACTCACATAGCTGATTGAGCATTTTTAATGACAAGTGTCACAGCAATCTCTAGACTGTAATTGCAGCAGATCAGAAAACCAGCACTTTCCTGGGTAGTTTAGGGTTTACATGTATAATTGAAGCACCTTCTGTACAGCAAACTTTTCTGGGTACCTTTGCTGGGCAGTTCCCCCCTTCACTCAGCAACAGGGGACAAGACTCGAGGCAGGTAACAATCCATCCAAAAGCTGTGGATGGGCAAGGATTGCAGGCAGTAGCTGGGGTCTGGGTTTCTTTAATCATTTAATTATAAAGATGCAAATTGTTGTACATTTTATTTTTAAATGTTGACCTTAACTGCATTAAGGTGGAAATTATGAATAAAACAACCTATAAAGCTCCTTTTTCTGTCCCAAGACTTGTTTCTGTGTTTCAAGATATAGATCAGCTGGCGTGAAGCACATCGAGATAGCCTGAAAAGGACATTACCGGCCTGCAAAACCAGTTCAAAATTGGTGAGAATCTTCCAAAGAAAGTAATTTTTCAGAAAGCAGACATACCTGGCAGTTCCCCAGGCAGCTATCGGGGCAGCAAAGGGAGCTAACTCTGCTGCCTCTGGAAAGGAAGGAAAAAAAAAAAAAACCACATGGGAAGTGAAACTGTGACAATTTTTAAGTCCTAGGGACAGAGTCCTGTGACTGGGTACAGTCCTGTGTCACATGAAAGGTGTGGGAAAATGCTGAAGCGTTGGTTACACTTGCATTTCTAGCTTCAAAAATAGCCTGAGAACCAAAGCATTACTTCACAGCTGTGGCAGCTCCCATGCGCGGCGCTGCCAGGAGGGTCTGCCGAATGGCAGCACCCCTCCCGCAGCCCGCGAGGCTCAGCCTGCCCCGCGCCAGAGGGGCAGCCCCCGTTACACACAGATTTAAAACGCAGGCCTGAGCGCTGGGCTGGAATCAGAAGTGAATTGAAGCTGGGAGTTAAACCTTGAAGACATCTCAGTGAGGAAAGCCTTTTCCAATTATCTCATCCGGCGTGTCCAATCGCTGCGCTGACTTTATAAACTAAATGAAACCGCACACAAATTACACTGACACAAAGAACAACATTTAACAGGGCTGCCCTTTGCAACGCTATCCAGGTTTGTTCTGTTTACAACTCTGTTTACTGCCCTACTCTCCCCAAATTATCCACTCTCCAACATGAGATGTAAATAGGCAGCAATTTGGCTACTGGTTCTGAGGACAAGGTATTTTTTTTATGAGTTCTGATGGGGATAATAAGAACAAACCAGATTTTTTTTTTTTTTTTCATGATTGGCTGGGCTGCTGGTGCAGAGCGTGCCCCGTCAGAGAACACCCAAAATGCCTCGGAAGGTGTTGCATGTTTCACTGTCACGGCTCAGCGTGCTCTGCATCTGCTGAGGCTCACAGCTCCTCTGCCTTGGGAGGACACAGGTTTCTAAGTCATATAAAGCTTCTCCCTCCACAGCTGAAGGTCACTGATGTCCCACCCGGATGGGGTTCGCCCAGCACAGCCTGGAGGGATGCAGGACCCCGCGGTGCTCAGCAGCCGTGCCCCTTGCAGCCTCTTAGCACAGCTCTTGCTCCCAGCAGCACCCGGCTTCATCTCCCCTCCCGCGGAGCCGACGGCTCTGCGACAGCAGTGGGAGACACGACTGCTTGTACCAGACAAGTGCTGCACCGCTGCCAGGCCAGGCTCACGCTGCAGTGAATGGTCTGTCGTCTCCAAAAAACCTCCAGCAAATATAACAAACGCCGCAACTACCTGCACAAATTAGCTGGGCTGCTCAGCCCCTGCACTCGTTGCCGAAACACCAAGGAGGCACAAGAAACCTCCTGAGAAGCCCCCGCTGCGTGCTGTGGTGGAGTGGAAGGGGGGTGAGTCCCGTCTTCCCATCAAGCAGCGACTGCCTGCTGCACACTCGGCGGTGTCCCGCTCACCCCAACAAGCCCTACGGAGCTCGCAGGTGGCCACAATACACATCTGGGCAACAGCAGCTCCTCTCCCCCGTGGTCCTGCTAGTGGTGGCTGGCCCTCAACACTGTGTTAATGCTATATAGGCTCGTCAGCCCTACTGAGACTTTACCCTGCCCTGCAGTTATGGTAGCGAGAGCTGCATGGCACTTGAGGAGCAAAAGGAGAAAGACAATCCCCAAAACACGATGTGCATACGTCCCTCCCCCCATCTTCCCATGTGCCTCCCCAGCCACAGGCACAGGAGAGATGCTCTCTGTCCACCAGTCAACATAACATGCTGCAAACTGGGCACCACTGCGGCACGTGGGGGGGACCACAACACTTTGGCACAGGGCCACAGTTTGCACGGACACCCATGCCCCCAGAGGACTAAATGTGGAGGGGGACTTTAAAAGATAGCAGGAGCATTCATAAATGCATGCAAAAAATAATGAGAAAATAAGAAAACCCCATATGCATTCATCAGTTCCAGATACCTGTCATGCAGTTTAGCTACTCAGTATTACAGCAGGGTCACATCCAACATCCCCAGGCTGCTTCTACATGAGCAAAGTGACAAGAAAGAAGGGAATAATGAAGAAACTGTAGGGTCTGTCCCCAAAAGTACTCTGCTCTCTGAAGGCCCAAGTCCATGTCACTCCTTGTCCCCTTATTTTTGTCAGCTCAGGGTGTTCTTCCACCCAGCCCAGCACACACTGCTCCCACGTTTCTGCTGACACAGCTGTTTGTTGACTGATGTGGTAAACCAATTCAGTCAACTTGTTTGAGTCGCATGTAACCCTGCAAAAAGACAAATTATTTGTGCTCCATGTCTTTTTTTTAGATTTTTTTTTTTTTGCATACTTTAAGTAGCTAAATGTAGCTTGCCTTTTTTCCATTGCTTCAGCTGCCTGGTGGCAGTGACCACCAGCTCATTAAACACCATTTTCCAAGGTAGGTTTCTGAAAGTGATTTTGAAAAATAAGATTCTTTAAAAGGTCCCAAAAAGGCAACAGCATTTCCCCTTCAGGAGAGCACAGTAATAACTGAAAAGGTGAATCCTGCTAGAGAAGAGGAGCACAGACAACACTGATGCTAAATGCAACCACCTAGAAACTCAAGTAACAGCTGAATGGGAAACGCACAGCAAGGATTGGCTCTCGACGGCCTCACACTGTCCATCCTCGTGACTGTAGCCAGTGTGAGTTCACAGGTATTTTTAAACTGCATCTGAAAGCTGATGCTTCCTGTGACAGATGAGTTTGTAGCCAGACAGCTCAAGGCCGGCCACCAGCAAGTGCTCAGATTCTGGTAGCCCACAGAGGTCAACATCCTTTTGTTCCCCGCCGCCTATAAGGGAAGAGCAGGAGGAAAGATGCATGTACTGGCATCATCTGAAATGCAGCTACCCAAAAAGAGGTCAGAGCCCCAGGGGGACTGAATGGATGGAGGCTGTCGAGCACAGTCACTCCTCAGTACTTTCACCATTTCATCATTTTAGGCTTTGTCCTGCTGCTGCTGCTTACAGTGGCAAGGGTCCGGGTGATGTAAAGAGGAACAAGTGTCCTTCCCAGACTGACAACCTCCATCCCTTGAGGCTGGAGACTCCTGGAGCTCAGGAGCTGGATTCTGTATTTATCCCATCTCTTTGTGCTTCGCATGTAAGAGACTACTCCACAGGTTGTGAGTTCCCTTATTCTGTCATCTCCATCTCTAGATCTCGTTTTCTCTAGATATCTGAGCTCTGAACCAAGCACTGCATGATGCTTAGCACATAGGCATTCAAAATGAGGAAGGATGATGAACAGTGGGTAACTTTTTTCCAGTGATCTCATCACTATGGTTAAAAAAGGGAACTCAGATAATCTTTGTGGTCTAATACATAGAAATACCTATATTCTTTAGAAACAGAGTTTTGAAATTCATATGCAATGGCACACATAATTTACATGTACAGATGCCATGACTTGTTGCTCAAATCAGGTCTCTGCATTCAGAAATTCCTTGCTAATCTGGATGTCTGTTCATGCGTGAATTCAAATTCCTAGTGCATGTTTGCACTTGTTACGGTAACTACATGTAGGAATTGGGCACACCCTGTTTGTACATCTTTACCCAGACAGTTGCATATTTGGCACGACTGTGGAGTCCAGAGAGCATTTATGAATGAATTAAACCACTTGACAGAATCAAATGCTTGGGGAAAGGACAGGCAAGAATCAGCTCTGCTTTATATCACTTAACATTAAAAATGTGGAGGATTGACATCTTGCCTCAGCATATACTGTTTAGCCTTTTCCCCCCAAGGATACTAAACGGACTCCTGTCACTCCAGAGCTGCCAGAACACAGCACCTGCAGCACTGGAGTTAACTGGGAAACTCTGCATGCACTGACCTCAACTGGCCTAATTTATTCTAGTATCATAACTCTTAAAGCTAACTACCCCCATAATTACTTCCATGTATCTATCTCATTCCAACAGGCTGCTCCTCCTTCTCAGCCAGTAATCCTTCTCAGAGTCACTCACTGAAATTCCAGATCATTTAATTTCAAAACCAATTATATGTAATTAGAGGAATTTCTACAACCATATTGGATGCACAGGAATGATCTGTACCACTGATGGTGCCCCAGAAAAGGCTTGGGACTTTCTAAGAGGAAAAAAAGTTCCGCCAAGATGAATTTGCCTCCTTCTTTCCCCTCTTTTATCTAGGGAAAACACCTAACATGAACACAGGGACATCGGTTCTGAGTGCAGGCAAATTTAGAGTTTATTTCCAGCTTCACATCAGATGAAAGGCTGGGGACGTTTCAGTCACTGCTAGTGAAACTTTCTGTGGTGATACAGCAAAGACGGTTTAAGAGCTGTCAGTGAAACAGGATGAGCAGTTTGTGTCTCAACTGGCTTGATGGAAACCAGCAGATTTGTTCCTTGCCCCGCTATGGCCAGCAGCAAGACTGATGCGACCTCAGGCAGAGAGTAGGATTTTTCACAAAATACTTCTGTCTTAAGAACTCAGACCCACGTAGCTCACTCTCCTAAGCGCCACGGCTCACACCGAGCTCATCTGCATCCCCCAAACCCCGGTGCCTCTGGGCTTTCCCCACAGCCCTGGTTCAGAAACATACTGGAATTCAAACCTGGTGAATTCAGCCCAAATATTTGGGATTTTCAAAAGCGCCCAGGAAAGCCTTACGATCCAACGAGAGCTGACTTACATCCACTGTCCTAAGGCTTGCTTCCTTGCAAAATCTTGCCCTTGTTTCAGAAGGCAGCCTCTTTCCAAAAGAGAGGCTTGGTCTGGGCCAGCGCCAGGGATGGGGAAGGGATGTGCTGCTGCTGCTGCAATGGTGGTTACCGGCTTCTCACCTGCAGAAAGGCAGTTCACATTGGAAAGGGAGAGAGAAGCATTCCTGGCACAGACCGAGAGCACGGCCTTAGGCGGCAGGTTTCTGGGCAGCTCTTCCTGCCGCAGCATCAGCACGCGCTGTCCGCGAGAGCCCTGCGTACCTGTGTACTGGCCGAGCGCGGGTACAGCAGCACTTCGAGCTTCCCCTGGGCGTGCAGGCACTTTTATCACTTGGGGGCAAATGTCTGTGCATTATTTAATTCAAATGATCCAACACACGTCCCATAGTATTTTACACGATTCCCCATGTGAGTCCTCTCGCTTTGCAATTTGGCAATTACTGGCAGACAACTTCTGGGAAACAGATTTTAAACTTTCGGGCTAAAAAACAAGGTAACCTGTATTAGTTCTGAAATCCGAGTTTTTCTGTCCAGCAGGCCAGATTTTTTTTTCACACTGGTTTTACACTAGCACAGCAGTGACCCGTGCTATGGAGCCACCCGTACCTTCAGCTAGAAGAGTACAAGTCCAGTGTTGGTACATACAGGCAATTTGATTTTTCTATGCAAAAGAGTGCTACTGTCACATGCCTTAGCTTTCATGCAGATTTTTTCTCAATGTTTTGCAGTCCTCTTTCCTATTTTTATAAAAGAAAGTTACTTTCAAAAGTAAAGGCTTATAATTTCTGGTGATCTAAACAGATGTGACTTGACAAAGGGGTCCATTGTAGGGTCATGCTAGTGCTTTATTTTTTAACGATGAAGGCTTTGGTTGTTTGTTATGGTGAGAAATAGTTTCCCCTTCACATAGCCCCTTGAGAAACTCATGAGAGAAAATCCAGACTGCGAAAAGTATGGCTTGTGAGGAATTTGAAACAACATGACAGGGGAAGCAAATTATCGTGAAAATCCTATTACAGAAAGCCTGGGCTCGTGACCACCTCCAGTCCCAAGGTCATCCTCCCTGACTCCAGGTGTGCCGTCTTGCTGTCATCTGTGCAACGACTGCCCACAGGAATTGGCAACACCGTTCAGCCTGTCTGTCCTTCTGATGTCTGGAGACCAACAAAGCGAGGCTCTCGCTGTCTGCTGCTGAACCTACACAGCGGATGATGGTCTCAAGCCAAATACAAAACAACACTTGGATGAGTGAAACCATGGGTCAAGGTAAAGAGAGAAGAACTGGCAACACAACTGACTGCCGTTGTGCAATTCCCGCTAATCAGACACAGATACAGATGCGAGCCGCCCGTGAACGCTTTAGAGGAGTTTACATTTCAGCTGGGTTTCGCAGCTGGACGGTGATGGCTTCGCATGCAAAGCTGATTTCTCCAGGGTACAGCTCCAGAGAGGGGTAAACAGTGCAATGCCTCTGAAAAATTCCAGTTTCTGATCCATCTTCAGGTGTCCCTTCCTCCCGAGGTTTTTTCCACGCACATGTTAAAGTGCTCCGCTATACTGTAATTGAAGTAGTTCAATAGGTTTCAGTTCTCATTTAAGACTTCATTTTTTAAGATAGCAGAATAGCCTGGGTTCATGTCACAACAGTTTTAAGGCCTCTAGCATCAAAAATAATCTGTCGTAAATCTAAAAATACCAGTTTTTCAAAGAGATGTGAGATGCCAGGAGATTTCACACACACAAACAATTGAGAGACTGAGCTTCAAGTTCAATTTGCATTTTTTCCATGGTTACCTAACACTGGACCCAGCAATCTGATCCAAATCACCTTGAGATTTTTTTCTAATGCTCTCCCCAAAGTATGGTCTCAGCATCCCTCAGCAAAGCACTCATTTCCTTGCCTACTGCAGGAGGTTATTACAACAGCAAGGTCTCCAGCACACCGTGCTTGGAGCTCTGGCTTGTGCGCAGCACTTTCCCAGAGCTGACCTGCAGCCACGGCTGGGCCGAGCTACCACTCTGGACCTCTAGAAATGTTCTCAACACACGGCGAGGAAGATGAGTGCAAGCACAATGAATTCACAAAACTGCCAGCATGCAGGAAATTGGCTAATTATCCAGCACTGACTTTTAGCAGAAACCGTACAAAGGGATCTTTATGGACGAGAAGATCTCAGGAAAGGAATGAGAGAGGCGAAGACTGGGGGAAACAAATGGCATGGTGAACTATGACAAGTATTCATGACCATCCTCTGAAAGGTTGCTCTTAGTCCAGCATATAACTAGTGACCGAATGTCAGGATTATTTAGGAGAACTTGTTAAAATAAGCAAAAAAATAGTTGGTGGATAAACTGACAATGATTCTAAATCACAGCAAGAGATACTGTCAGCAGCTTTGGTTAGTGTAAGGACTTGCATCCTTCCCAGCTGTGTTTTTCTTGCACACCATGGTAGCCATGGGAAGGGAGGAGAGCAGGAGCGCTGTGCTCACCTCCTGGCATAAGCT
Organism: Tyto alba; assembly: GCF_018691265.1. Taxonomy (NCBI): domain Eukaryota; kingdom Metazoa; phylum Chordata; class Aves; order Strigiformes; family Tytonidae; genus Tyto; species Tyto alba. Next base: position 12,584,085 of record NW_024881273.1, on the reverse strand, counting down.
TGTCCTCCTCACCGACAGTCCTGTAGGACCATTGGCAAACTCTTTGTGGGATATTCAGGCTCCATTAAACCTCGGCACACAGATTAAAACCGGAGCAGGATATGTCAAAATAGTAAGAAAGGGATGGAGAGGAGGTCAAGACTCCACAGCTAGAAAAGATACCCTGGCCTTATGTAGACAGACCCTAATTACACTGCTGCTTGGCTAAAAAAATTATCAGAAAATATCCACTGAAAAATTCATTTTTCTGTCCGATATTGTAAACACAAGTTCAGCACAGGAGACTCCATGGGATAAGATGGTTTTGATGACTTCCAGCCACATATACACTCTGCAGACTCGCTTTACAAACAGCCTATTATCACCGTGCAGGCAGCTCATTTATTTGCTGAGAATTCTCATTTAAAGAAACTAATCAGTTAAGATTTATTTTCCTCTGATAAGGCACAGGAGAGCACTGCTAAGGTTCTGGCTTCTGCCGGTTGTCAAGCCTGTCTAGCAGTTAATGTTAGCTAACACCATGACAGGGCTCTAACACATCACTTCAGCTGGTGTGTCCTGGAGGTCTATCGCTGAAAACCAGGGCTTTGACACCAACATCCCCACAGGCCACGAGGCAGATCATTTCACTGCCTCAGTTTCTCCAGGAGCAAAAGTGGGGTCTTCCAGTCAAGTAGTCCAAAGCATGGGTGTGTGCCCAGGACTGTGAAGAATTGTCTGAGTCTCCAACTGAACGCAGCATCACATCTGCCCAGAGCATCTGGAGCTGCCTTAGGAGACAGGAGACAGCAGATTAGGGTTTGTACATCCAACATAAAGGCCTTTTTTTCCTGTGCTGGGCTAGCTGACAATCTTATTCGGGGGGGGACGCAGTACCAGGACCCTGTTGTGGCAGCTCAGCCCACTCTTGGTTGGGAAGGAGCAGGAGCGAGGCGGGCAGAGCTCCCCCGCACAGGGCCTGGGCTGCATGAAGAGCCGAGATCATCATTGGCAGATGTACCTTCCCCAGGGCTCTGTCAGCAAACAGACAGCAACTGGAAGGAAAAAAAAAAAAAAAAAAAAACCAAAAACCAAAAAAACCCGACTAAAAGAAAGCCTGCATTTGAAATATGCTTTGTTTTCTTTTAAAAAGTCCAGGATCCCATCCAGTTTGAAAGAGGAGGCGAGCACTGAAACAAGCTCTTTGTTTTTTGCATCAGTTCATGAAGAAAACGCTTTTTTTTTATATATTCCTCCGAGGTTTAGATACTGCCTCTAGCCCCCACTTTTGGCACAGGGAGCGGGTCACAGGTACTACTCTCTGAGCTGAAGCAAACCAGCAAAATAAGCCCTGGCCCAGCAGCCCCTCTTGTTAACCCTTCCCAGCCCACATGGGGGGCATTCCCCCAGCCCACACAGGGGGCATTCCCCCACCCCACCACCCCCTGCTGTGACCCCATCCCCTGTCTGGCATTTTGGCCCTGCGTGGTGGCTGAAGGACCCGTCACCCCCACCTGGGTGGCACCTCCCTCCGCCTGATGCAGGGCCAGAAGCCCCTCTACCCACCCAGGGAACTGCGGCCCCTTTGAGCTCTGTGGGGAAACACACAGAAATAAGGGTCTCACAGGAAGGTCAGGGTGAACTGGGGGGCTCTGTGGGAAAATTACACCACGTTACCATCACCAGCAAGAATGTGTGAATGGACTGCTGCAGCGGCTTTGAGATGGCAGCGCTTCGTGGCACGGGGACAGGGTCCTGGTCTGCCCGCACCCCTCAGGGCAGAGAGTGGCAGCACCAAGGGCCAGGGCAGCACGCAGCGATGGCTCGGTGGGACAACAGCTCATGTCTTCATCTCCTGCCCCTGCCACCCCCGAGGCAGCCCCAGCCTCCACCCAGCCCGTGCTGCGGAGCCATCTCCGGGGCAGAGCTCTGGAGGTTCCACTGAATGGCAACGGCTTCATCAGCACCCCCGCTGCCACTGGCAGCTCTCTGAAAACAGGCAGGAGCCCCCCCAAAACTCAGAGCGCCACCAAAGAGCAGTTGAGAGCTTTGCTCAGCCCTGGCGGGGTCTGAAGCCCCTCGAAACTGCTGCCTGTAACCAGCTTTGGCCTCCAGCGCTCCCCAAAAATGCTCGACTGGTTAATTCCCACCTGCAGATCACCCAGGGCCGGGTGAACTCTGCCCAGAGCAAAAAGATGCTGTTTTATCATGTTCTGCTCGCTGAATCTGCCGTCACGCAAACAGCGCGGCAGGCTGCAGCTGGCTGCAGTGGAGGGGCAACTGCTGCAGTTGCTGAAGGCATGAACTCGCTCCTCATTTTCTCTTGGCTGCACTGACCACGCAGGTTGAAGCGTGGAAGGGTGAGTGCCAAGCGTTATGGTGTGAAGCCATTTTCCATTTACAGCTCTTGTTTTTCACAGCTTATAAGATACCACTCCCCGCCTCCATTCCTTTGGCTTGAGATTTGTCATGCTTGTTCTTAACCCAGTGGAGAATTTCTTTAGGAAAGTTCAACAGCATAAGTAGCAGCAATTACTCATCTGGCTTTCGTCATGGAAGATAACAGATATTCACAGAAAGTTGCCATCTCTGCAAGGGAGGCGTCAGAAGAGACGACTTCTGCCCTGCAGCCTGGCAGAAGCACAATCCAGCACGCCCCAAAGTTTTCCAGGAGTAAATTCAGCAGCAATTCCCATACCCAGACACCAAAACCACCCACCCAAACGCAAGCATTTCATGCAGTCCCATAGAGCTGTTTTTCAGATAGCTGATGATCATCAGCTAATCAAGACATTTTCCAGATGCCGACTGGGTACAAGTGTAACTTCTAAACCTGCTTATAAAACCAACATGGCCCAAACCTTTGGACTTGGCGCAGGGAGTACTGAGGGAGACACTGACCCTGTACCTGCGTGAGGAAATGCTGTTTACAAACGGTGACAGCTCTGCTCGCCTCATTGAGAACTGACTCCCCCGCGCTTACCGAGCCTGCACGCAAGCTCCCGGTCAGTGGGAGAAGAAATAAAAGAACTCGCTTTTTAATTTAAAAGAAAGGCAAGGAACTTAGAAGCAGCCGAGCTAGTGAGATATTACCATCGAAATTTCAAATGAGCAAATGCCAAATGTGCCAAGAGTCCCACCCTGTCCCGTCCACGTCCCACGTGTGTAACGTGCCCCATGTCCCGCTCTACAGACTGCCCTTGCGTGAGGCAGAAAGGGGCTCCAGTAGTTTCTATGGAAAATACAGCCTCGAACATCCTAATTTTGTTTAGTTTAAATCTTAACCATAATATTTATATGAATGCTATTTATTATAATTTATTTTTATTTAAACATGTACACAGAAGTAAAATAAAATAAAGTTGTGTTAGGCTGTTTTAAAAACAAAAACCACAGACCAGATAAGAAAGATAGCAGACATCTTTCATGTGGAGGGATGGCTGTGGGTCACTAGAATCTAAGACACAACAATTTGCTCCTACCCCAAGGAACAATAAAAAGGCATTTAAACATTTAGACAAGGAGTTGTGAAAGCAGAGCAGGATTCATTCCATGGGAAGGAATGATTCCTCAATCTTCCACTTGAGCACAAAAAAAGAAAAAAAAAAATCACAATACTGTCTTGTTTCTGTAGGAAAAAGCAGTCTTTTTTGTGCTTTGAAATGTGATGTTGCTTTTTCACATCCTTTAATTTGTTTACCAAACACCGAATCTCCTCATACATTTTAAGGTTAATAACATAATTTTGCTTGGTCAAGTTCTCATTCTGCTATCACACATCAAAATGACTTCAAATCCCAGGCTAATGGCTCCAAGGGTTGGAGGATGCACCATACTGGTACCTGAGTTGTTCCAGTGATTTATCACAATATTTCTCAATGTGTCATTCGCCAGCAGCTGGCCAGTCCCAAACCCTTCCCAGGTGGAGATAAAATCGTATCATACCATATCATAGAATGGTTTGGGTTGGAAGGGACCTTAAAGATCACCCAGTGCCCCCCCCTGCCCCGGGCAGGGCCCCCTTCCCCCAGCCCAGGGGGCTCCCAGCCCCGTCCAACCTGGCCTGGAACCCTTCCAGGGAGGGGGCAGCCACAGCTGCTCTGGGCACCCTGGGCCAGCGCCTCACCCCCCTGCACGGGGAACAATTTTTGCTTTAGATCTCACCTAAATCTACTCTCTCTCAGTTTAAAACCATTACCCTTCGTCCTATGGCTCTTCTCACATGAAGCAATAAAAAAGAAAGGCCAATAGCTGCTAATAGCAATAGTTGCAACATTGCAAGGACTCTGCCATCTCCATTGGCGGCTCAGAAGAGGAAACACAACCAGGGTTTCCAGCAGCAGGAGAACCACAGCACTAGAAGGTCAGGTAAAGCAAAGAATAGGCCAATCTGGAGTAAAATGGTCTTTTTTTAATAAAATATAAACTCGCTGTAAAAAGGCAAGTTCTATTTTGTGTCCTCTTATGCAAACCTCCTCCTGCCTTGATGCTTCCAACTACAGCCAGCACCTGGCCTCCAGCGGCCAGCACAGGAAAACCCGGGGGGCACACCATGGCTTGAACTGCATTCATTGAATAATATCAGAACTGAAACAGCGGGTGAAACGAAGCGTGACTGGGACGTAGGGGGCTGGTCTGATGGCGCTGAGTGTGCATTTGGTGTGTCACGCAGGGTGAGTGGGGAGCACGGCTCAGCACACGCCGTCACAGCCAGGATGGCTTCATCAGGGAGAGTCACACTCATCCCCAGCTGTCGGGGTCGAGCGAGAAGACAAACCTGGGGGAAGTTTCTCTTCTTGAGGAAGTCTCCAAAATACCAAAACTAATTGACAAATGCTTCTAGAACATTGCTATACCCCTATAATGACTATGGCACCCAAATGGAAATGACCTTCCTCCCAAAGATGGGGAATTACCCTGGTGGTAGACACAAACTCTCTCCTTAGAACACGCTGGCGAGCTGCAGTCCCTGCACACAGCAGCCTGTCATATGTCGTGGTCGAATCACTACCAGCTGATGCTAGAAACAAGCTTCAGTCTCCCGACCCTGAGTGTTTCACAGCAACATCCTGAGAAAAGAAAAACTGAGGAGTAAATGAAATTTGAAAATTATGTTGGTAAATAAAAATGTTATCATTAAACAACTAAAAATGCATGCCCACACGCTTCAAAGACAAAGGAGACATTCAGCTCCATAGTCATCAACAGAGGAATACAGTCATATCCAGGTGCTCGGCTGATGGAGAGCACCGTGCTTGCTCCACGGGCCACCATGGTCCCTCAGACCCAGATGCTGCCTAAGAAAGGACTCCTGTGATTTGGACCACATTTCTACGTGCCAGCTCCCACCTGCTGCTCTCAGAAAGCACCGCTGCTTCAACCAAGAGGGTAACACTCTGCAAAGCACACGCTTTCCTCCAGAGGTGCTCGTAGCTCCAGGTGAGGAGAGGACGTGTTTCAGGCCGTGTCAGACAGCCATGGGTGAGGGTGGAGCTTCACCATCTGCCCCTGGGACAGGCCGCCGGTGAGAGGCTGAAGATCAGAACAAGCTCACGGAGCTGCCTCCATTCCCAGCTGTCCCCCGTACAGCCTCGCATCCCTGCCTGTCCCCCATCCTGCCTGTACCAACCGGTGGCGATGCCACGCACCCCTTTCCACTCCCCCATCCCCAACTCCCCAGCTTCCCTCCCGTGGGCGTGTGTCTCCCCACTCGCCCCCCGGGAGCCGGAGCCGCTCCACACGCAGGCCAGCGCGCTGCGGCGGCTGGGGAACGGCACTCCCCAGCTGGCTGCAGGGACACAGCTCCGGCTCCCCAACCATTGCTGGGGAACTCCGACCCCAGTCCTGAGGGCAGAGGGGACCCGTGGCTCATAATAGGGACAGGATAAAAGCATTGCTCGACCTTGACTGAGCTACAGCTGTTACTCACATTACCACTGGGTAACACGCTCTGCAGTGCACGTGTGGTCCCAGGTTAGCTGACAGTTCCCCCATGGGGTACCCCAGCTCCTCCAGCAGCTGGGGGGGGTGTCTTTGCAGCAGGACATTCTGAGACTACACTTTTTCTTTCCCAAACCCCCACCAAAATTTCCATTTTCTGGACGACAGCAAGCTGACTATCTGTTGGCTGCTGGCTTTTTTGCCATGAGCTGGTGCAGGGTTGCGAGCTGCCCCTGCCTGTGGCACTGTGACCAGGAGGTCCTGCAAGGCTTTCACCACCTCCTCGCAACTCCTGCAGCATATTTTCCTACAGTTGTGGCAAATGCCATTTTGTCCCACTCACATTCACTGGAGTGTTACCACAATGATCATGCTCTACCCATGCCATGGCCACTTGACTCTGTGCCCTGTCCCTGCCTTTCCTCTCACTCTCAAACCCAACATCAGCTGGTTCTCTGGCCTCTCCCATTCACACCCATCACTTCTCACTCAGTACTGAAGGGCCAGTTTCACTTCTGGTCTGTTCATATCTTATGACATTCAACTGCCTCTTACTGTCAGAGAAGTATTTTTATGCTTTCACCATCTCAGGAGGGCCAAGACGTCTGCATCTTGCTGACCAGACCTGTCTTCTCATTCTCTCCCTTCTGTCTCCATTTTTATACTTATAGAATAAATTCTATGGGGTCAGCATCTGCCTTTTGTCCTGTGCTTGAACTGCACTCACCATATTACTATTATAATGCTACTAGCAGTGTTCCTCAAGAACAGCAGTATCAACCCCACTATGTTTCACACCCAGAAGACACTGCAGGCTGGTGTAAGTCGCTGACTTTCTGGCTGCTCACCTGCTTCCTAAGAACAATGTGGAAAGGAAGCAAAAGTGACTCAAAGGTACACCCAACTAGCATCATCTGGATAGGCAGTCTCCAGTCTATGGTGGAGTCTCATGCTGAGGGAAGATCAGCAACAGTGACGGCCACATCGCTGAGCCAAATCTTCCAATATAAAACAATTTCAGTTAGAGGTCACAAACAAGAAATACAGTCACATTCCTGTTTGAGACATACTGCTCACACAGTCTGAAGCTGCTCTTCAATGCACAATTTCTCCTGGGACCTTTATGCTACAGGTAAGGTGAGAGGGAGAGAAGAGCAGGAACAGCCCAGCAGATACAGGGCTGTTGCCAGTCTTCAGAGCACTGGAGCTCCACTTCCAGTTTCAGCTGCCGGACTGCTGTGACTTAGTGGCAGTCTGAGCTTTCATTGGAAAAGGAAACATTTCTGCCTTTCCTGGTTGCAGACAAAGGAAAGATTCTTTAGTACTTAAAGAAAAAGCCAAAGCTGCTTTCCTGCCTCAAATTAATAGCTTTTAAATTCACAACATTTTTTACTTTACCTCACTATTTTTCACTGTTTAGTGTTAACCACACTAAACCTTTCAGACAGCCTTTCAGACATAATTCTCGTGACCAGAGCAGACTAAGTGCACTGTGTGTTAGAGGAAACAAAAGGACCGGTTAAAGATTTGCAGCCACTCTAGATAAAAGAGGAGGGATATTTTAATTAGAGTGGCCCTTCTACAGCTCATGTCCAAACCACATCAAATACGTACAAATACTGACTGCAGGAAATTAAAGTTGGGGACTTAAAATTACGAATAAATCAAGGAATTCTCACGCTTAACTTTGTCCCCTGACCCCCAAGGTCTCCTTTCCTGATCCACTTTCCTAACACGAACAGAAGGTTAGTCAATCTGCCAAAACAGGCTGTGTTCTCACCTCCACATGACCACAGCAGCCCAAAAGCAACAAGTTCTCTCTCCACATCACTGCCTATCTGGATGTGCATTACTGTAATTATTTCTCCAGTCACAATGGGCCGAATCAGTGCTACTCAAAAGGCCTTGGCTCACAAGCAGCCTCGCCTCCTTGTGCTGGGGTTTTAGGTGAAGGATGCTTCTCCCACCCCTGCAGGACATCCTAGACTTCTCACAGCCCCCTGCGATGCAGCTGCAGGGACTGTCCTTGGCATCCCCCTGGAAGATGCTCTGCTTGAGCCACACTGGAACAAGAGCAGTGCTTCCTCCTTGGGGGATCTGTGCAAAACGTACAGAGAAAAAAAGCAGTGCAGAATCAGGAGACCTCAGTAAATGAGAACGAACTAAATAGTCCTGGACTGTGTAAATCGTTTATCTAATGCCATTCATATTAGCAAAGCAGTACTTGAGTTGTACTGCAACAATAACCAAAGGAGGGATATGGCATTTCCACACTGAAGAGGCAAGGGGTAAAGATGGAGAGGATGTCAAGTGAAGGCACTGCAGAATCAAGCAGCTTGGAGTAATAACTGTGTGTTTCACAAGCTCGATATCAACACCCACCCTTCTTATCTTTGCTGTGCACAAGAAAGAGGTGCTAGCCTAGCTGATGATCATAGACTGGCTTCAACACAATAGAGCAGGCACTGCTTGCTCTTCCAAGGGTGAGATAAACTGTCAAGTGAATTGGAGATTAACTATCCAGATGTAAATGAATTCATTGCTATGCAACTGATAGGGCTCAGGCCTGGTTTAGTGCAGGATGGAGTCAGGTTTGGAGAGCTCTCTCAATGGCCAAAGAATTTATAACCTGTATTCATGGCACTCTCTGTAAAGGGCCGCCTAATAATGCAGGAGCTTGCAAGCATTGTTCCTTTTGAAGGGCTTCATCACTCCACCCCCACTCCTCTGCCCCCAATTTACTCCCCTCCTCCCTGGATCCCCCAACAGACCCGCTCCGCACCCTTCCCTCCTCCTGATCACACAGGAAGAAAGCTGGGGGGAGGTGACCTCCGCAGCAGAATTTGCTATTCATGTTCCGTTCCCCCTCACAAATCCTTAACTTCTTGTCTCTTTTTAATCTTTTTTCTCTTGAGAAAGAAAAGATCAAAGGGCTTGGGGCTGATGCTTTCTGAACTAGGCACTTCTTGCCATGGGAAAACAGCGACAGGGAAGGGCTATACAAAGATGCTCGTGACTGGGGGTGGGGGAGAGACGATGAGACAGAACTTTCTTCCATGGAAATGCTTTCTGAAAGCCTTTATCAAGCAGCCCTGAAAGTAAGACGCAGCTATCCAGCATCCATTCCAGCCCGCTAGGCCTGGCTGGGATACCGCAGCGGCAGCAACGAGAGCACATTTTGTTCTGGGGTCGCACATGAACGGTGCTAATGTCTTCCAACACCGAGGAGGGAAATCCAGAGTCCAGGTGTGCACTGGACTGCACGGCCCACGGCCACCACCAGCAGGTCCCTCCTGTGGTGACTGGAGCATGGGAGCAGTGCGGACCTCGTCTGTAGGCCACTCGTTTCTCCTGGGTGCCTCAGGAATGCATTTTCAAGAGAAGGAGAAACAGATGCACTCACGCGACTGCTTCAAGCACAGAAAAACACCCACCAAAGCGAGTGTGTGCAGAGCTGTCCCGCGTGCCTTGGCCTCACCACGTGCACACAGCGGAGCTTCACCTTCACATCTGCACCTGCACCCTGGCCTCAAGCTGCCAAGCCCGTGCAGGGCTAAATGCAGAGGCTGCTTTTCAAAGTTTTATTTAAAACATTCCCTAGTTCCAAACAGACAAAGGATTCTGCTCTGTATTTCCAAGCAATCAATCACTGGTATGGAAGAGAGTTAAAAGTTTCTATATTCACAGAAAAGAAAGAGGAGGGATGTAAAACACTGCCATCACCCAAACTGACTTTGACGAGAGTTTATCTCAAGGCAGGATTCCCAGGGCAACGTGGATTCTTCCTTCATTCAGTAATCTCAGTTTGTCACCGGCTGTCTGTCTTCTGCCAGGGTAGATGAGTCACAAGGCAGAAGTTGCACACAAATTAGAGATTTGTACCAAAGCACTGATATCAAATATTTCAGGGAAAAAAGTGCTCTTGGCCCAAAGGTTTGTGTGAGTTTCCAGATGGAGATGGAACTTCAAAGCAGAGGCTCAAATCTCTAACGAGGGAACAAGCCTGCTGAGAAACCTTTAATCATTGTCACTTGGACAAGCAATACACAAATAATCTCCCTTTCAGAAGTCTCTTGCTCCTGGGAGGTAACTGTTTTGCACTTTTATGTTTTGGAAAAAAGTTACCTAGGCTTGAAGGACTGATCTGAATTATGCTTTTTACTTTAAACCTGAAATCAAGGCTTGCTGGCACAGACGGGGGGAATCTGCAAAGCCTATTCAATGGCCCACAGGTTCTGCCCCGTCATCTCCTTTTCTAATCGAAATCCCTTGGTTCTCTTCCTGTTCATCTACCCTGAGGGTCACGACCTCTCCAAGACTCTTCAGAGGGAGGCTGGGTCACCAATGCCTAGCTCTTCTCTGACACTGCTGTGATCCCTGCTTTGCATTTGGCTTGTGCAAGAGCTCTCATGGACTTTACAGTCTCTCTCACGTACCACTGTTCTCTTCCAGAAGGTCTCGGCACCTTTGTGTTCTGCAACAAATAAAACGTCCTTCTGATCTCACCAGTAAACGACCTCTCCAGAGACTTCAAGCTCACCAGCAGCGAGCATCTCAGGCACAACTGTCTTACCATTCTTCCAACTCTGGGACACACAGGACAGGGCAGGATCTGAGGCTTGCCTCACACATTCAATGTTAAATTATTTTAGGAACAGCCCTACTTGTATTGCATTGACAAAAGCTCGTTTCTTGGCCAGTTTACACTCAAACCCATGGGCTTGAACTCATGTTAGGAGTACTCTATGCACTAATGACCACACGTCCCAACCCTACCTTCAACTCAGTACAGTTAGATTAAAATCTGCTAAATGTGTTGCAGTGTAAATCCCGTGAGGCCTTCACTAACAAACACCACAAATGAACTGCAGCACCCACAGTGCTGTAACAAATTATAGGTCTTACAGGAACACTGAAAATTCACACGACTTTTCTGCCTTAGAAGCTGGTTTCCTGACACAGACTTTAAGAATGTGTTTCCTCTGTAGGCTCAACAAATGCCTGAAACACGCTGGTGAGCCAAGGAGAACAGCTGTCTCTCTTCAGATTTGAACTACTTTCACCACCACCCTCAAAACCAAGCACAGGAGTATTCTCATTATTAGAGAGGGTAAGTGTTTGTGCTGAAAGAAAAATGTAAATTGCTCTAAGAGAGATGCCAAATTAGCACAAGTGACCCACGACCAGAAATGCAAAAATTCTCTAGTGGAGATTTAAAGGCAGTTGAATGTCTCAGCAAATTAGCTCTGAGGCTGCCACGATGACAAGTCTCCTCTTGCACTCATGCTATGATCACTATGAAACACTTGTTGCTCCAAAGCGTTTCTGATTAATTTTGTTCTACCGCTGGGGAACAAATTGCAAAATGTCACCATCATAAAACTGCCAGATGTGTGTGTTTGGTTAAATCACGCAGACCCTTCAGGTGACAAATGTCTCCCTCATCCTCCTGGCTTTGCCAGTGCACTGCAAACCAGGCACTTCTGTAGCATCCTTAGTTTCTTTCGAGCCAGAATAACAATCCTGCTAAACTCAGATGAGGTTCTGTAAAATGGATTATTGCCCAAGAGAGGTAAGCAAGAGACACAGGCTGCAGTGCGACAATACAGCAAATCCAGCAGCAAAGCTTCTGCTCTAGGATCAAAGGCAGCACAGGCACATGACACAAAGCAGTAACACAACATAAAATTAGGGAGCCAGTTCATATTCCATATAAAAAAAAAAATTAAAAATTCAAACCGACTTGTCCTGGCTGGCTTTCAACTGGAAGGGTGCTGCCCACCAGTGCTTCCTGACACATCCGTCACTCCCTGCTCCCTTCCAGCTGGCACTGGGATAAGTGACCCTGCCCTTCACACCAGTGGACAGCGTGCCACCACACACCCAGCCATGAACCAGACCAACCGCACAACCCACCGGCCCGCAGCGGGAACGGTGGTGACTAATTTATCCTCTTCAATGGTCACCCAAAGAAGACTTGCACTCAGGACCTCTAGGAAGAAAATATCATTTTTACACAGGTCTGTATGTCATCATAAGAATCTATACAAGTGCCAAGCCCTCCTGTTTTTCTTTCTCTGGTCAGTTATCATTTATCATTTATCATATATCTGGTCACTTATCATTTTTTTCCAGTATGTCCATGCAGGCTCAGAAAGAAACCCAAGAGCTCAAAAGTGATTTTGATGGAATACTACAGAGCTAAAGTATTTGATTAGCAATTTGTCATGAGATAAGTGCACCACAAGCACATTAAGAAATATCACACCTACGAGATACAAAAAGGCAATAGTAACATACACAGTGTAGAAACACAGGACGCACAGAGAGAGAAAACCTCTTAGTGGCATTGACTGCAACTAAGGCTTTTTGGGAATGTTGTTGTATGTCTCCATAAGCCGAAAAACTACAGTGTTACCGTTATTAAAATACTCCCTATAAGGAGAAAAGCAGGACCAGTGCTCCAAGGAGACATGCATGCAGCTTTGTTCCCTTTCTAAAAATGAATCCTAATGAACATGTGACCTTTTGATGACTCCTTCCCTACTAACAAACTGGCTTCACAGAAAGAATGTGAATATACATTTGAAGCATATACTAGCAGAATCTGAATTGTGAAGATACAAGCTTCAAAATCTCCGCCAGAAACCTACATTTATCAGTTTTTTCCACCCAGACAGGGGACAGAAATAAATCGACAGACGAATTCAACCTTTCAAACTCCCAAAGTCTCCAACGAGCGCCTTGAGTGAACTCCAATGAAGATGCAGACAAAGATTTGTCAAGCTGAGTTCTTCTCAGCAGCCCAGAGGAGAGGGATACACGAATGCTCCTAACCTTGGTGGGAGTTGGGTTCCTCCTGTCCACAGTCACCAACAAAACATCTACACCTGGAGTTCCTCAGGAAGTAATCTTAAAACCAACACAATGAACAAGCATAAGAAAGCTGCAAGTTCATATAATTTCTACACAGAAATGAAATTTGTATTAGTAAGAGGTTTGTACGTTCCTCATTCTCAGGGGAAAGCCCTAAAGGACGTGCAGCGGGTCCACGCAACACCTGGGTGCCCCTTCGTGGTGTGGGACACGCTCTCTCCTCAAATGGCAACTTCCCAGCTGGGACCAGCCCACTCCTGCTGCGAGCCCAGAGGTGGCACTGCCAGCCTGCCACCCATCGCAGTGCCGCCCGAAACGCACGTCTGAAACACGGCGGCTTGGCAGGACTTGCCCAACCGCGCTCCACGGGGATTTCGAGTGCGGGCAGGGGGAGTCCTCATGCTGCACCCCTCTGCGGGAGCTGCGAGCACAGGCAACGGACACGGGGCGAGGCAGGGAGCTGCTCCCCGACGCGCGGCAGCCCCGGCTCCGGGGGAAGCACGCACCTCCAGGCCCGGGGAGCCGCTACCGCCCGCTCCACCACAGCCCGCCCGTGCTTTCAGCAGGCCCACGGGCAGGATGTCATGGCGCCAAGGGGAATGTCCTGGTTTGGTTTCCCTGGTGCCCTGAGCCACTGCACACTGTGAAGTGTGGTGAACACCTCTTCCTAAGGCTTTTCCTCCTCATTTCTGTCCCGTCTTTATTCTCTCACTAGCTGTTGGTGGATGCTTTCACAGCAGCATCTATCACCACCGCACTCAGGTGCACCACAGAAAGACAGAAAGTCCACGAAGGCCTAATTTTCTTCCCTACTTTGTAATTTTGCTTTTGCATTTCAATTATTTTCATAACAACAGGCCGCGAAGCCATGAAGATCGTTGTAGCAGGCAGCGAGCAAGGAAGAGAGCTGTTGTTAGAAGCATAATGGCAGCCTGGAAAAGTACTGAATCGCATTTCTTTTCTCAGTGTGCTCTGCTCTGCAGTCTTCTGTTAAGCGGCGAGTAAATAGTCTCCATACGAGCCCAAGGACCCACGAAAGAGCCCGACAAAATCTTATTTCCTCTTTAACTCCCAAAAAATCATTAGCTTCTCCCTCTTTATAACTGCCCCAACTGGTAGGGATTTTTGGCAACAAACCTCTTCAGCAGAGGAGCAGGAGCTAGGAGGCTGGAGGCAGTCCCCCAGCCGTGTCCCCTGCCGCTGGCCCCGCGGCGTGGGGGCCTGCGCCGCAGCGGCTGCACCGGCCGAGCCCGCGGGCAGGTAAGCACAGCCAAAAAGCGGCGGCTTGCTGCAGCTACAGGGAGTTTCCTGGAAGAGCGGCGTGGCGAGCCCAGTCCTGGATGGCGCTTCGCTGCAGGACTCCCTCTCCTTGGCTGTAATTCCTCCATCTCAACAGCAAATTCAGAAAATAACGTAATGAAAACAGACTTTTTTCTTCTTTTTTTTTTTTTTTTTTTCCATTGCTCATTTTATTTTACTGAGCTACTGCATACGGAGCCGAATCTTTATTTTGGCTCATGTCCTCTTGCAATATCATTACCCGCGCGCAAAGGAAAAGCCCTCTGGAGATTTCCAATCCAAACAGGCCCTTGTTTTATCTACAACTATTTGAGTACATGACCTCAGATAACCCCGTGGCCAACTGTGTGCCAAATTCAAACTGCAGCCATGGGAACTTTAAATACAGAGGAGATTTTTCCAGCTTCCCTCCGAAGGGAAGACGTCGAGTTTCTTGCTCTCTTTGGGTCTGATGGAGCCGGGATGCCGGGCTGTGCCCACAGGAGCACGTCCCCAGAGCCGCGGTGGCATCACCGTGGCACCGAGTTCACGTCTGCCCCGGGAAGCTGTTCAGTTTAGGCTGCAGCACAACTGACCTCTGCTACGTACAAACAGTCACTGTCCCCTTTGCTTCTCAGGGTACTGCTCTGGCTTCAGATTACTGAAAAGACAAACAGCTGCACTTGGGCCAACAGACTCATATGTAAGACTGTATTTGGATTATTCTGGACGGAGTAGGTTTTTCATCTTCATTAGCCTGCTGTTCACAGCCATATCCGCAGTTTCTCACTGGGTCAGAGCCTCCTGCTCTCTACTGCTGTTTATAAATCTAAATAAATCAATTAATCTAGTATTTTGAATGAAACTCAGGAGACATTGGCAGCTGGTGTTTCACAGACATTCAGTGCATGGTGGGTACCTAATGCTTCAAGTCCTTGGAAAACATCAGACCAGGGAATTTAGGCACCAGAATCAGTAATAAGTATTTTTCACAGCAGTGACCGCTTGTTTTTTCTCCCCAGATCAGTACTTCTTCATGTTACCACAAATGTATTAGTGCAAAAGAGGAGAATGAATCCTAGAGCCAAACAGAAGGGCAGAGGAAAAAAGCTCCAGGAACAGCACAGGAATTTGGTCTTGACAGCCTCCGTATCAGTTTCCGACACTGTCACACTGAACACATGCCCACATGATTTCATGTCGGGAACCAACCTGAGCGAGAAGGGCACAGCCCGGTGACCCTGGAGAGCTGCTCTGCTTCTCCTCACTGGGATTTCCGTGTCTGTGCAGTGGGGCACTCGCCCCCGCGGAGCTGGGCTGAGGACACGAGCTCGTTTCGCAAGCGGCTCTCTGGGCCGCACGCTGTTCCTGGGGCACGCCAGGCTTCCCGGGCTCAGTGCAGAAACACTGAGTTTGAAGTAAGCATTCAAGCGGGGGCAGCTTCGACGCTGGGATGGGAGGCCGAACTTTGATGCCAGGCATTGCTTTCGCCCCTCAAGCAGCCCTGTTGCCTCAGCTGGGGCCCCTGGGCACTGCAGCTCCCGCAGCAACACTGGGCCCAGTATCCAGCTGCTGGGCAGGCTGGTCACACAAACCCAGGGCAGTTTTCGGCTGTATGCAACCATACATTCATATGCATTATCTAGAGACCTTTGCATTTCAAGGCTGTTGTTATTTTGATCTTTACAACCCCTGGAAAAAATGAGTTCAATTAAATCTCATCATTAGGAATTTACATAAGGTCACTTCAAGGCTTCGTGCATTTCCTCTGGTTCAGATCTCAGTGCTCTTGGTGTTTCCCCTCTTCATTTATTACCCTGTTGCTCTAGGGCATTCCAAGTAAATCATCCACCACCAGTTTCCTCTCTTCAGCAACACGCATCAAGTTTTTCATTCAGGCTAAATGAAGCTTCAACTACTCTGTACAACAGTAGTCCAGTTAAAGGAACAGCATCACTTTGAGAGATTGAAGTTTTCCTCTCGATAAAAAAAATGTTAATACAGAAGAGAGAATGTATTAATTTTGGATTCCTTTAGCAGGAGGAAAGATTTAATTGCATTTGGTAGCACAAGTGCAAGCAATGAACCCATTCTTACATATTCTCTGGGAAATTAATTTGCTAATCACTGAGGAGAGCCCTTTTCACTATGAATAAAATGAGAAATGTACTCCACTCCACTCAGAAACTGTGAACCGTACTCAGCCATGATGCAAAACTGTGGCAAGGTGCACATCAACTACGAGCTGATCGAAACGGTACCAGTTTCTCTTTACAGGGGAGTAAGCACCCATCTGACTGTGTACTTCATTTATAAAGCTGAAGATCAAATTTGAACCAGAACAGATTTTGAATTGCCAGAAGGGCCCAAAATTAGTGGATATTAACAGGGTAAGGCTGAAACAGGCTGAGGCTTTATCTCCTGAGCTGAGACCAGACAGCCACGGAGGACAGGACACCCTCCCTGGCACACCGTGTGTAAATTCTCTTCATTTGGCTGGGACTGGACAGACATGGGCTGTCGAAGTGCTGGCCTGAGCTCTTTCAGCTGTGGGTTTGCAAAGGCTTTGGCCAGCGTAAGCCCATGCTGACACAGTGGAGGCAGAGTCCTCCTGCCCCCCTCCTGCACAGACACACATCTGGGCAGCTGCAGAGCGAACCAGACTGGGGAACTGAGCTGGGTTAAAATTAACCATCTGGTTTTGACAGGTCCGTTTCAACTGGGATCAGTTCCCTGATCCAGCAACCATGCAGTTAAACAAGCACTTGTGTTGGGACAAGGGGGGCTTAGCAAGGCACCGGGGTTGGGGAGAGGTAAGAGGAGAGACACGGCTTCATCTGGCAGCAGCGTCTGCCTACACTGACTTAAAACTCTCATGAAACAGACCCTCAGTGATCCTCGAGTGTTTTCCTGCCTCTCCTCAGAAAATGGCACATAGCAGCCCAGCTCATTTAGACATTCCCATTCCTATTTATAACCCATAAACATCACTGTACCATCACTACACACTGGGGAAGAACAAATCTTGTCATACCTCTGATACAGACCCTGGCTTAATTTTTCAAAGCCTTTCACATCTTTCCATGACTTTCAAAAAGAGTATTTTCAACATTAAAATGCAGTAATGCCTCAAACTAGGGATACTTTCCACCTGAACTTTTTCCTCTATTTATTCCATGTCCTCTACTGACACAGCTATCTCTCTTCTGCTAAGCAACCAGCTATATACGCATGGATGAGTCTTTGCAACTGAAAAAATAACTAGGCTGATGCAGCTTAGGTAGGAGAATCTGACTGTGTGCATTCCTCCTGTGGCTGGCCCCAGGAAAAGGACACCCTGCCACTTTTAAACCTGGGAGGTCTTTGAGAGTTTGGCAGAAATCCCCTGGGAGGCCCGTCATTAGCCATTTAAAACTGTCTATAGTAAAGGGCTGAATTGAAGTGTCGGACAAAGCCCCTGCAGAGCTATCTGTCAGGAAAGGCTCCCGATACTGGCAGGGGCTGTTAACAGTAACAATGATGACAATATAGCAGGGATTTTCAGGGGTGGGGACTTCAAAGAACCCTAAAGAGGTATTTTTCATTAAGAAGTAAGACAGCAGCTGAGTATTGTTTTTGGCACTAAAGCTGAATATGAATGTTACTGCGGTAAGTCACAGATCAGCAACAGCATAAATTGACACTGATTTAAATATGCATGCGCTGCTTTGCAGTACTGCTCCCATTATATTGGGTTTGCATAACCTGGCCAAGACAGCATCCTTTGGAGCATCCCTCATGCTGATCCTCCAGCACCCGTAAACATGCATAAGCAGCCAGGGAGCCCCTTACGACAGCTACTATGTGCCACTGCTGTCATCTTACAGACGGACCGCCCCGTGCCATACTGGCACGTTAGTGCAGCCTGAACCCCTTGGTCACCCCCAGCCTCCCCACTGGCTGGCACACCAGCTCGGACTGGGAACAAGCCCGCATCACTCTATGCAGGAATGACACAGGAATTGTCAGGCAGGAATTGTCAGGAGGGGCTGTTGGACCACAGGGACTTTTCTGCATTGAAACTCCAAATCTGTGGTTCTGTCAGGGCGAAAAGGAAGACAAACATGAAAAAAAGAGGGACACCATGAAACACTCCTGCTACAGCAAGTCCTTCTTCTAACCATGAGAATTTACTAATTATACTGTTGTTTACTGCATGGACTATGGTGATGAGTCTGTGAAGAGCAGTGCACTGATAAAACCACAAATAAGGATGCTCAGCCAGAAGCCACGGACCGCCCTCACCAGCCTTCTCCTGTCTGAGGTGACTGAAGGGCTCCACAACCCCAGCAAGACCCAACCCTCGCACCCTCCTCTCAGGCCACCCCTTCGCTTTGCCAGGCTCCGCTCAGCGCCGGAGGGATGGGGAGCACTGTGTCGCTCATCAGCCCTGTCCCACCGTAACCACCTGTGGTTTGTGTCCCTTTGAACGGAACCCAGGGCCAGCTTCCCCACCCCCCCGCCCCGCCAGCCAAACCCTGAAGCTATCATATCAAGTCAGCACAAAGAAAGTGCCCTCAGGGTTTGTGGAGCAGATTGACTTTCACACCTCACTGGCCACACAGAAGAAACCCAATCTAAACAGCGTAACTTTGCATAACCGATTATTTTCACTGGGGTAATCTGAGCCCTCCAGTAAATGCCACTAAATTCGGCTGATCCAGGGAAGGCCCCGCTCAGGGGAGGAATGGCCCGACTGCAGAAAGAAGGCAGCCAGAGTGAAGGTTCTTTGGGGTGAGGGAGGGCTGATCCCTCTTACAGGATGGGTTTAACTCCCAGAAGCAAAAGCTCAGTCCTTCGGCACAGGCAAGTGTCTGCACAGATGGAAGTGTGAACAACTTTTCAGTGCTCCACTCATTTATACAGTCAGAAATGAGTGTGTTCAAAAATAAGCCAAGGGAAGCACGCTAGCCAGAGCTGCGAGGTAGGCTGGTGTGCAACAAGCTGCCTGGCTTTACTTGATGTCTTTTTAACTTTCTTTTCCACAATGTCCCACACATTTTGAGAAGCTTCAGCTTTCAGGCTGACTCCCCAGTGACCTATTATCCTCGCACATCGATCACTCCATCCTGTCACCAAACAGTCATTCACATGACCTTGTTTGTAGGGAACTGTGTTCCTCCTCTGACTCCTCTGTCACCAACTTCCTTCTCTCCAACCACCAGCTCATTTTGTCCTGCAGGACCCAGGCTCAGTGATCTCCCCTTCTTTAAAGTCCATGAAATTAGACTGTCAGATTAAAATTCTAACAGCTGCAGAGATTAGTGGTCTGCCCACACCTCTGCAGGACACCCATGCTCGCTGCCATGTCCCAGGCTCCAGGCACAGGAGCGGTCCGTGCTACTGGAACTTGCTCTTGTGGTACCTTGTGACTGCAAAGCATGGATCCAGCTGCAAATGGGAACTCCCATTTCAGCTGGATCAGTCTCAACATCTGGCTCCCCACGTACTCCCTCTCCAAGCCTGAGCTGCAAACGTGAGGGATGGACAAGTGGGCAGGGACAAGGGGTGCTGGGCCACCCTCCTGGCTGCAAGACACCTGATTGTAACCACAGTCATTTTAAGGGGCAGTTAGGAAAATAAACCCGCGTATGTTCATCTTAAGCATGTTATATTCTCCTACTTCACTAAAATGCCTCAGTAGTAGTAGCTCCCCCAGAAATCACCAAGAGAAAAGCTGAGGTGGGGGTGGAAATAAAGAAGTTACTGATGGTGAGAGAAAAACAGGCTTTCAACGCATCTTCCCCCAGCACTTCCCGGAATAAAACGATGATCAACTCAGACTGTGTATCTTGAATTAAGTCAGGTAAATCACCTAAATCCATGTGTCCAGAGAAAACATAATGACTCACAAGAAGCGTGCCCTGAATGGTATGTTTTCTACCTTTGACAAAACTCCCACACTGTCATTTCTCCCTCTAAGCTATCACCCCTGGTGTCAGGAAACTGGAGGGTACTGGGCTGCCCTCTGGAAGAGAAGGTTTTGTGCCGTCAGGAGACTTTATTCCAGATTAGCACACTGTCAGATAAAATCACTATATAAACCTTTCTGCTACCAAACGATTTCTATTGCCTTCTCGGGGAAAGAGAGAAAAATTTATGCTGATCCTCTTCAAAATGCCTGATTCGATGACAGCATCCATGCCTTGCTCAGAAAAATCCTACCTTGTGCTTACAGCACACAATATAGCTGTATTTCATCTAGATAACTGCAAAATATAATCTCCTTAAAGACTGACTGTATGAACTGAGAAACTCACTTAAAAGCTTTCTGATTCTCTTTTCACCAGGATACTGCTTTACCTGTCTCTGTTTCTGAAGCACTATATGATCCTTGGATGAAAGGGTTTACACAAACACAGAATGGTCTCTTCTTACATCAAGACATTTCGACCATGTGCACCTTACAGGGACAAGGTCCTCTTGAAAAGCTCAAACCATACATACGTTGCTTACCATCTTCATTATTATCTGAAAACGCCTTCGCAGCAGTAGATGAAGAAGGATCTCACGTACCGTATCCCACAGGGATTCACAGTCGTACAGTTTTGGCATAGGGTGTCATCTTCCACAACTAATACTATGAATAATAGATATAGTTCATTTTATGCCAATAGGAAGTTACACAGTTTAATGCCTAAAGGTCTTCAGATAAATGCTGTCGAGCAATTACAGATCTGGTAAATTCTACAATGAAGCCAAGTATGTGTAGCTCAGCATGTAATGCTGACTCAGATGAAAGCTTAAAAAATGCCCAGAGATCACACATTCTTCTGAAGGAACAAAGGTCTGCTGCTGGTATTAACAGCTGCCCAGGCAAACACTGCAAATCTTGGATGACTGCAAAACTGTTCATTCCCCATGAAGCACGTAGAAGGATTTAATTGCATTTGCAACAACAGGACAATGGTTTTGTGCCGTATCCTCAACAGGAATTGGGAAAACACTGCCATGATGCTACCTGTGCTACAAGATGGCCCACATCAAACTGGTTAGAAGGCTACTATCTGACACTATTCAATCAACTTGATCTGTGAAGTGAAAGCAAAGGCCTGGAGGCCTTCTCAATCTGTTCAAATCAACTCACTTCACCTGAACTACTAATGAAGATGGTGACTCCATTGTGAAAACAAGAACTTTGACACAACATTATTTAACTTTTAATGCACCAGGTCTCTCAAATAATGAGACCAACTGATTGTATTGCTGGTTTATATGTAGGATTATCATCCTGAGAACCCACCATTATAAATATACAGCCATCCAAACACTGGGAGTTGGACATCCCATCCTTACCATGACATCCAAACAAAGAGCATTATAAGGGCACCAATGTCAAAAAGGAGGAGAAACTCCACAGTGTATAAAACATGGGAATTTTGACTTCTTGACACAGTCAATACACTGAACTCTGACCTCAGGAGGCACAGGGGACTGGAAACCAACAGAACTTAAACTAGCTACAAATCTCTTGTTTTCTCATGACATTTGAGAGAAAACATGGGGACGATTTCTTTGGGACACATGGGAGTTAGAGCTCTGTCACTGCTTTCTCCAGAGAGTTCTTCGCTTTCCTTACAGTCACTCCATCACTGTCACCCACTGACCTTTCATTACTTTCTCCCAGTGCACCAACATCAGTGCTGACCAATGCACTTCACAAACTGTCCAAACCCACGAGAGGAAGAAAAAGCCTTGCACAGAACTGTATAAAAGGACATTTACTCTGTACTACATTGTGTCTTCTTTTCTATGCTAGTCTAAATACAAGTGCTGTTTTCACTGCCAATCGTTGTTTGCTTGTGCTGTTTCCACTGGCTAAAACCAGCATTTTTCCAGCTAGTGTTGCCCTCCAAGAAAAAACACACATTCATACCTTTCTTGCATTTAGCACAGGAGAACAAAACTGGTTCCCAGCAATAAGGATGACTTCCTCAAAAGAAAACATTTTCTGTCAGCTGAGGTTTGACCTCTAATGGCTAATTTGGCATCATCATTTTGAGCACTGAAATACATAACACCGTGAAAAATTAACAGCTTTTTACCCCCCTGAAGTTTAATATCCGCCTGCAGCTTTGCAAGTAAAAATAAAAGAAAGGAAATAAATACACAAACTGAAACCTTGGGAACAGTCTCTCACATATGTCCACAAAAAAACCCTAAAGACAAAGATCTGTAAAGAAAATTTCACTGGAAATCAAGCTTTTGCAGACACTGAAAAAGAAAGTCTGTAATATGAGACGGTCTTCCTTGAAGAAACACAGCTGATCTGCTGCATTCCCATATCTGACTTCCACTGGTCTGTGTAAAACATAAACTTCACGCTAACCCTATGAAAACAGTCAACATGTTAGAGAGACAACAGTCTGCTCCGAGCTGGTGAAAGGGGAAAAAAAAAGTCTCAGGCTGTCATTCTTCCCTTGCTGTGACCTTCATGCTCCACTGAGTTTCTGAAGATACTGAAATCTTGGCAGGGAAGTGTACAGTCTGTGGGAAACAGGCAGCACTGTCCGGGCTCACTGGTGAGAATTAGGCCCAGCCGAGCCCTTTTTTGGGGGGGTTCTGAGCTTTACATGGACACCAGCGCCGTGCTAAGCAAGCTGCAGGCTGGGAATTTTACGGGACGGGTGCTGTACGCACTTGTGCAGCGCCCGGCTGAGCGGCTGTGGCCAGCGTGCTGCCCACCCCCCCGCCCGGCGCCTGCGGGCTGGGGCTCGCTCAGCTCCCGCCGGGACCCCCACCTGGCCCAGGCACACTGCTCCGGCGTGCCCCCACGCCATGCCCTGCACGTCACGCCGACCACTCCCCCGGAGCCCTCACTGTGGCTTATACAGCCTTATGAGATCAGCAAATAAAAATCCGAACTGGAGACTCAAAAGGAGCGTAATTTGCCACAACAAATTATCACAAACCCTGATGCTATTTAATGACTGTCATGTAGAGCCACTCCAAATAAAAAGAGCTACATCGCTCTGAATGAAACGCTGCTGCGCCAGGGCTAGGTGCATTCACGACTGAATGCTCACATTCAGACAGTCCCGGGACAAGCACCTTTTGAGGTCAATTCGCTCCCTCAACAATGTCCGCAGAGGCAGAATAATACCAGCTGTGCTTCCTGGCCAGAGTCTCAGCAGCACAAGTTACAGATTACATCTAAATTGCCAAGCCCAGGATAAACAGAAAGATTAAGAGGGCCTTACCCTTTGTGTTGAACAATTGCACTCTGAAGTAAGAAATCACAGCCTACATAGTGGGTAGGCACAGCGCTGAGTTTTCGGTTTGGGTTAAGGGCTGGTGAGGAGTAAGCAGCTAACTCACACATCTGGGGAAACCACAGATGCTGTTAATCACAGGTTTTCCTGATCTGGAGGCGCTGACAAATTGCATCCTATGGATGAACCTTTTATTAAACCACAGAGGGTTTCAAAACGATATTGTCTTTCTCAGCATTCCCAAGTAGCAAAATCCAGCATACATCACCTTTCTTAATTCTTCATTTAGATGGTGACATCGCCCTTTCCAAAGAAGTTTCAGGGCTGCAGGGAAGTAAATAGGGACACGATGATACATCAGTGGAAGGCATCTCAAAAGCTGAAACATGGGCTTTGAGAACTGACATTTTCAAAGTTTTTTGATGATCACCCCAGCCCCATTTCAGATGCAGATACTTTTTGTCCTAGGCAACTCCTGAGACAAATCCCTCGCTGCCTGCTGGGGTAGAAACATTTTACGAAATACGTTGCCTTTAAATTCTGCTGTTTTTCCACCATGCATGGGGAAGGACAACTGGTATATTTAAAATAATAACATGACTGTTGCTCAGACCAGGAAAGGTGACCACAAAACAAAATTGCCCTGGCCCCACTTCCATGACACGCTAGAGCAGGGAGATAGCTGCTCGGCTCACAAGTTAGTGAGAAAGATGATGTCTGGCAGTTCTCATCATCATCTGGACCGACAGAGCAACCCACATAAAAGGAACAAAAAAGCCTGCTGATCAGATTGGTGTGACAGAGGCTCATGAGAGACATGCACATTTTCAATCTAAACGACAGCTTGAGGGATCTATATTACTAATTATCGACTAATATTGCCAGAGTTCCCAGGCTGGCTTCAAAGGTTCTCGCAAAGTGCCCCAAGCACAGGGTTTTTCATCTAATCATAAGGCCTTTTTCTTTGTCCCTGCTAAATGGATTGCTCCATACTAGGCTCCCTCTGCATAAATCAGCTTGCACATGATGAGCTTTGCAGCAACGAAATTTGTTACCTTAACCACAAAAACCCAGAAACATTTGCTGCAACTGTTAGAACACTTTTGCACCTAATTTAAAAAAAAAAAAAAAAAAAAGTGGCTTCCTCTCTTCTTCCCCCCTCCTCCCCACCTACTCCTAATCCCATGCTAACACCTTTCTAAAAGGCTGGGGTGAACCGCTTTGAAACTGAAAGAGCAGGGAAGGGGGGGCAAGATATCAGATCTCCAGACAATGAAATAAAGCAGCTATCTCTCACATCCTGCAGTGCTCAGGCTGAGGTCATAAGTTAAACAGGACATCAGAATAGGTGATGTAATTTGCTTATTTAGGATCAGAGCATTCAGTGAAGTGAAAGAGACAACCTATTTGAATTTGCAGATAATCCTATAATAAATGCAGGGCTGTTCAGTTGCAGAAACTGCAGCTGGAGACTGAGATTTTTTTTTCCTGCAAATTTATTTTTGCAGGGGATATAATTGCAATCATTTTTTCTAGCAGGAAAGCCTTCAAACCTCACCTGGATCAGCCTCCCACTGTGTTATGCATTGTTCAAACAGGGTCCCTGCCACGGACAGCTTAAAGGCTAAAGGGTCAAGTCAAAGAGAGGGTGGGAAAGGAAAGAGAGGCCCAAGGGATGCAAGGAGGTGGTACAACCACACCGCAGGACCCAGGTCCCCGCACTCCCTCCCTTGTACAAGAGCAAATCTTTGGACTCAAAAATGAGCTGAGCCACAGTTATACTTTCAAGTAAAGCACAACTCAGCTTTTCTGAAGACTGACAAGCCCTCCTGGCTCCAAATCTGTCTGCAGAGCCTCAAACCAGCAAGGATTTTACAGCACAGTTATAAACCTTTAATGATGAGGTTCTTCTATAACAGTAGTAATTTATCGGCAATCCTGTACAACACTGAACACAGTTTTCCCTTCAAATCATTGTGACAAACACTTGAGATATAAAGATTTAAAGCTAACAACTTGCCCTGTTTATCTCCTCAGTTTATCACCATTCAAACCGTAATTTCATCCTGTCACTGCCACACAGAGCAGCATTACTCACAACAGAGGGCTGCCTGAATTTATCTTCTTTGACAGAAGTTTTTTTTTCACTGACAAGAAGTCAGCTAGGCCAGACACCACACCTTAGCCAAGGCAAGCAGAACGTCCTGGCTATCCTGGGCTCATGGAGAAAGAGAGCAGTAGATGAAGAGGCACTGCATACACTGCCAGGCCAGTAGGTGCAGTCTACACATACGTCGGTTGTCTAGAACTTCAACCCAACCAGATGACACAGAAAAGCCACATGGAAGAAGCCAAGCCAGTCATCCAGGTAATAATTGCCAAAACATGTCTGTTTATGGGAGTTTTTTTTATGAGACTGGAATGGAGTTCATGTCCTCCTGCT
Source organism: Tyto alba (assembly GCF_018691265.1). Lineage (NCBI taxonomy): Eukaryota > Metazoa > Chordata > Aves > Strigiformes > Tytonidae > Tyto > Tyto alba. Next base: position 12,558,318 of record NW_024881273.1, on the reverse strand, counting down.
GTCCTGCCAGGCCATAGCCGAGTGTCAGGGTGGGCAGGCATGCCCCGTGGACAGACACCACGTCTGAGCGAGGGTGGCTGTGGCACCGAGAGGGCTGAATGGACAGACCTGGTTGAGGAGCCAAATTTCAGCCTCCCTATAAAATGACCTAGCTGTCAGTTGTTTGTATCCATAACTGTAGCCATCTAGTAGGTCACCTTCTTTAGCAGGTTTTGTTGTTTTTTTTTTTTTTTTTTCTTTCTTAAATGCAAGTTCTGTGATAGAACTTCCTCCAAGTTGTCAAGAGCAGAGGATCACTGATCTTCCACTCAAGCCTACAGCAGCTCTGGACAACTCCACAAAGATTAGTGTAAGGGACCAATGTGCCAAATTTATCGTGTAAGAACACTCTCCAACATGCATTTCACAACACTTCTTTCTGAATGAGCTACTTTTGGATATCTGAAAGAAGAAAAGCTGTATACAAGATATCCAAATGTGTGCAGAAGTGACAGACAAAAGACATTTGATTTTCAAATAGAGGGAATGGGTTTATTTAAAATATTTTAAGGCTATGAAACGTAGGACTTCTCAAGGTATTTTTGCATGTCACCAAAAGACAGAATTCATCTTGTTTTCACTCAGCTCCCCTAAAATGTTCCTCATCAAAGGCAACACCAGGCCTGGCTAAATCTACTGTGCACAGGTGGCCTCTCCATGACCATCACAGAGTCCCTAAGATGCAGCACTTGAGACACATGCAATGAGAAGATTATACTTGGCAGGCCACAACTAACGCAGCCAGCAGCAGTATCCATTTCTGGAGCCTTTAACCAGAACGACCAGGTTGAAGGCCAGCACAAGTGAAAGCAGAAATGGTGAGAAGCCCAGGGGTGAAATTCTCTGTGCACTTGCTGCTCTAAGTCAGACAGAGGTAACCAGTATTTGCCATTGTTTTAACAGAAAAAGACAGTATTTTGGCAGGGTTACAAAGTAAGCCCATTCTTTATATCTGAAAAAGAGAGATCGTTCATCCCTGCTGAGGGAGCTGACAGAGGAAACATATTTTACAGCAATCCTGGGTACAACATTGAATTGGGACCTATTTTTACCGTGTGCTCTGCCGCGCACGCATTAATTGTTACAGCAACAATATTTGCTGCCGTATTCACTCCAATCATTTACAGAATAGAAGCCCGAGAGACAAAACAAGCCCTTGCTCCATGAGACAGAGAGAGTCAGGCAGGATGCCACATTGCTTCCTGTGACACACAGAGAGCGCTTATCTGCGATGGGTGATCGCAGCGATAACCCATCTCCAGCGCTCTGGCAAGCAGAGCAGGGCTTCTGGGCCCACGGTTCAGACAGCGGCCAGCCCAGCTCTGGCCCAGGTTAGGAATCAGCACTACCCAGCCTCCTCCTCCTGCCCAGCACGCTCACAGCAGCACTGGAGCGTTGCTGGAGGGCCCTGCCTGCACACCCCACCAGCGCTCCCCGGCTACAGGGACAGCCCGAACCCCTCAGCCCCCCGTTAGCAATACACGTTTCTGCAAGGAGGTGGCAGACCTCAAAGCAGTTTGCAAGCCCTGAGGTCTGTAACCCGGTTAAAGACCAGGACAGGCAGTATGGAAGGCACAGCTCAGCGGTTTAAGGACGTAGCCTCCATCCTAATTAAATCCAATTAGGTTTCCAGAGAATGAGGATGTTTCAGAAAGAACTTACAAATGACGTGCTGAGGTCTCTGTTGGCCACAGGGGTCCCAGAGCACCCTCTTAAAAGCAGAAATTTGCCATTTTTCACATGGGCAGTCAATACTCTGCAGCTGTGCAGTACGAGCCTTCTCAGGGGGCTGCCCAGCGCTCCCCCCTCACACGCAGCCCTGCTGAGAGCCCCAGGGCCGAGCGCCCCGCGTACCTGGCTGGGCGTCCGCCGGACAGGCACGGCCCCAGGAGCTTGGATTCTCTCCCAGTGCAACAGCAACGTATTAGGGAAACTCGTACACTCTGCACGGGACAGCTGAACAAAAGTAGCTCTAAAATGCCAAAGCCTTAAATGTAGGCAAATATATGACTCAGGACACAGAGCAGTTTGACATGAGCACCTTCCCATGCCTAGTGGTATAAAACATGCAGCTGTTCTACCACCACAATTTACAGGGAAGGCAGTTCTCCTGGAAGTAAGAGAACACTTAGTATATACTCCTAGCCAGATTGATTACCCTGATTTATATTGTAAACTAAGACAGCACATACTAAAAAGCCATATAGTTAAACAGTTCCAGACTCCGGATCATGGGCAAGGGGTCAGTTCTATATCATACGCTGCACAGCCTTCTGCATTTATTACAGATATTACAGAGTCTTCTGCAGCATGTTTTTTTGTGTCTGCTTATTCTTGTGGTATTTCAACAACCATCAGGAAGAACACTGCTATTTTATGGGATCTCAGGGAATCGGAGAATCCACAAGGTTTTTTAAAGGTTTTTCTAAAATAGCAAAGAAGCTAGCGTGCCACTATATAACAAATGCAATCTGTTCTCAGAACAATAAAACCGCAAGACTGAATGCAATATCTTATATCTGAATATATACATTTATCCTCAAGTAAGATCGGTCCATACTATGTCGATCCAATCTGCATGGTGTTACGTCATTCTCCTCATAGACAACCTGCACAGCTGGACAACTCTCATTTTCTCTATAAGTTACAGATACAGTTTCAACAGCTGACACCAGATATAAGCAGAGATCTAGAAAATGCTCTCTGTTGTGTTTGCTCAGAAGTCATTACTGTTCCTACAACACTTGTGCAGTTCCACCAAGCCAGGAGACCCCATGAGCTCGACCACAAGGCACTGAGCCAGACTTCACTGAAGTGTTCAGCTGACTTGTTTATTCCTATGAGAAAGCTCCTTTGCTAGCCAGATTTGCAGTTTCTTCTTTTTCTTTCTTTAAACACTGATAAGAGGAGAGATGTTGAAGTTGCAACTTGGTTTATATTACAGGTTTTGAAGGGATAGGTTTCAGCGTGTTACTGTAACAAATACAAGAGTGAAATTGGAAGAGATAGAGATTTGAGCTAATACAATTAAAATTTCTTTTTAACAACAATCCACAGATATCCAGTGCCAAACACAATCTGGAATCATCTACTAGCATGGACATGAATTAACCTAATAGCTTCTGAAAAAAAAAAATAATTCAGTCCTAAAAAAAAATCCTCCTATTAAAGTAATTAAGTGTTATCAGAATCAGAGAGCCATAATTAAACATGGTTTATAATTAAAACAGCATGTGTCCTAGACAGAGAACACAGCAACAAAGAGACTATAACCATGATAACCAATGCCAAAACACATGCCAAATACCAAAAATCAGAAAAACATCAGTTTCTAGCAAAGCTGCAGTTGTACTGACTCTGCTCTTCTGACTTAGTCATCAACACTTCCGAAGAATGAAAGCACACTCAGAACGCCTTACACCTTTGCAAGATGCTGCCAAAGTTCAAGCAGAAATCTCAGGAACCAAGTAGAAGATACTAAGTGCAAGACCCAAAAAGCTGAAGCAGTGCCTGCTGTGCATGGAACAGCGAGCAAGCTTGAACTTTAACTCAAACAAGCCTTGTCCTACCTGGCAGCGGCTGAAGATATCCGCCAGGGATACTTGAACGTTGAAGTGCTTCAGAACTTGCATGGCCTGTTCTTTTGCCTTTTCTGAGCAGTTCACAGAGAAACACCTTCCTTCTGCTACCTGGGACTGCAGCTTCAAAAGACAAGCCATAAACCAAAATGACAATAAATGAGGCACTCCATGCAGCATGATCTGTGGGATTTTTACTAATACACTTGGTTTGGTTTTAATTACAAATAATATTTGGAGTTAGTGTGTTTTTATAGTCTAAATTTTGATCTAACAAGCACAATTAGCCACTGCTGCAATAGCTCTGACACTACTGAGGCACTGCAGCATTTTATATATATATATATATATATATGAAACATGATTGCTCAAGTCCCCTTCAACTTATAATTTGGTGGTGTGATGCTGACAGGGGTAGCAAGAGGAAACTGAATTTAATCACAGCTTTCACATGAAACCTGGACAGATCATACACAGTATGCAAAAGCACAATGATGGAGATGAATATCCAACGACAGTTTTACCACTCCAACCCTTCTAGTTTATACATCATTTCACCCATATTTCACTGCTGGCCAGTGAATTTGAAGTGGTTGACGTGGACAGTCCCTCAATGCTTGTTTCACACGTAGCAGAGAAGTTTGTATCCAGGAACAAGCAGTGGGAAGTTCCAGCCACATCTTTATGAACATGATGAGTAGGCACAGTGAGGTGGGATCAGTTACATGCAAGGAGCCTAGCAGAGCCATCCTGTCCTCATGTAGGTCATACAAAGGCAAAGGAACAAAGCAAACCAGACATTTCCCATGACAATATCGTATGAGAGGAGTGGTGTTTTCCCCCCATACTATTGCATGGGAAGCAGTTATTTTCCTTTTGTAATTCCTACAGAGTACTTTAAAGTTAAAGCTTTGCCAAGTAAGATTATACTGGATGCTGAATTACCTATTACATCAACTGTAGGCTCAAGGAACCACAGTCTGGATAAGGAACCTGTAGGATGGCACAGCTCCACTTGCCTCACAGTGTCTCATCATGGTGGGGGAGTTTTCTTCAATGCTCAGCTACTATGTAGGAAATTAGCAACCTACATTCTGCAAATATTACAACTAACTACTTGAGTAGTTGGGAGCTTTTATATCGATAGTTTGTAACAAAGAAGTCCTGCACTCTGGCTCATGTGTGGAATCCAGAATAGTTTCACTCTCCCAAATTAATCCTTTCCCAGTAACAAAGTGCAAAGGACCTGCAGCAGGCATCCTAATATTGCAACCACTGACTCCACAGGTTCAGTATATTCCCACCAACACTCCATTTTGAGGTGTGTCTCATGAAGGGCTCTGAACATCTGGTGCTGAGGGTAAGGTTGGGTTTTGTTTTGTTTTTTTTGTGTATCTATAGGAACACAAAACCTCTACAACTTCCACTAGGACCCATGCTTGGTGGCTTCCATTCTCTCCCTTCCAAGCTTGAAGAAACATCTTTAAGTGTTGAAACTGTCAGTGTGGAGCCAGTCAGTAAACAGTAAAGAATATGTGATAAAAAGCATGGGAATTGAGCTGCCTTTAACCTGCCAGTGAAGCCAAACAGAAACACTTTGTTCTGGATTGCTTGGCTTGATTTCCACCCCCTGCCCCCAGTGGAGAGCAGTTGCTCTTCCCACTGATGCAGTACCGGCTATAAAAAAAAAAAATTCACCCTGAGCTTTGGTCATTCAGAACAGCAAACCTCTCAAGACCCTTAATGTAGTTTTTAGTGCAGAAAACATGAAAAAGCCAAGCCAGCTGTTGCATCCACATCTGACTTTTCCTCTTCTCTACACTGCACATCCCAGACCACGCAAAGATACAATGCCAGAAAAATGCCAGAAGCTCTGAACACTTACAGTCTGATATGGGAGTCCAGAGGTTAAAATGACTCTTCCTTCCTGTCGAGCAATCTGGAAAAAACAGTAAAAATCATAATGAACATGGGCTGAAGTTAACACTGGATTCAAGCCTTTCTTTGAGTCAAAACAGAGAACATGAACTGGCGATACTGAGTCTTTCTCTCCAGTGTCAACATGCACTGGGCCAAGAGAATCTGGGTCTGGTTCAACAATACACTCTCGACAGCAATAGCAGCTCAAGGTATCGCTCACACTGCAGGTCCCCTCCCTGCCAATACCCGCCTTGCCTCACATTTGCTGGAACAAGCTACTTGTGCATCTGTACTGCAGATGGTCTAGGGAACAGATCCACCTTGAAATAATCCTATCAAAAACCTTTCTATCTTTTTTTTCTTTTCCTTAACCCAGACTACTTCGATTTCTCCAGTCTGGCTCACAAACAAGCAAGCAGTTCTGCTTGTACAGCAATACACAGGGGAGAAAGGAAAAAAATAACCTAAGCAGGTAATTCCAGCAAAAAAATCTACCATTAAATGTGTCTGCAAACTTCATAGACATTAACAGAATGATGCTCACTCCACTCCTTAAAGATAAGATGGTGTTATTCTCCCAGCAGCCCCAAAAGCAGACATACAGAAATTAAGCATCCTTTCCAGGCTGCAAACAACATCCCCATTAGAGTTTATCACCTCCTGACATGCAATCCTGTGCCTTTATCAGAATTCTTGTCCTTCAAGGGAAAGGTCTGTGCTGAATTATCCAGGGACTCATTACCCGCACTTCTGACCTTCACAATAGAGTAAGAGACACTTTCAAATGGTTTGGTGCCAAAAGGAGATACTAAATCTGGAACTGCAATTCTTCACAAGGATGAAAGTGTGACTGATCTTTCTATGATTAAATGACATCCCTCCCTCCCACCCCTTCACCCCCTCTTGTAGGAGGGAAATAGCTTCATGGCCATAGCAATAGAAGGATTCCCACGTGAACCAGCACATCAGCTCTGCTAGCGCTGACAAGAGATTGGCAGTTCAAGGTAGGCATGAGGTTATTTCTCTCCTCTGGCTTGGATTCTGTTGGAAACCCTTGCATTTTTCACTGTTTACAGATGCGTGTCATGGAGGTCTCTTTTCTGGATCACAGTTTCAGAAGCTTTCTCTGGATCGCTCCAACCCTGGCAGGAGGATACATTTGGGATCACAGTCCTGCTGCACTTCCCAGAGAGTTTGACACCACCAAGCACAGCCAGGGAACACCAAAAAAAAAAAAAAAAAAAAACCAAAAAACAACAAATGAAGATTTTTAAACTCTCTGTCTTGGATAGGTATTCTCTGAAAACCCACTGGACCTATGGCAACATGAAACAAGGGGGAGAAAGCTCTGAAGGCACAAACTCCCCATGCAATCAACCGAGCATCCATTTTTTTCCTATCTTGACCTTTCAGGTAGCCACTTCCCTCCCTTTTCTGTGAAGTCACTCTTTGGCTGCTAGTTCTGCATTGAGAAAGTGATTGGCAACAACTTCTAAAACATCTTTCCACAGGTAGAATTACTGGATTTCTTTCAAAATCAACCCTCTCTCTCAACAAAAGAAAAAATCCAAGAACAGGAACCTTGAAGTGACAGCAAGAGACACCCCGTGCTGCATGCAATCCTACTATATGCAGTTTGGGTTACTGAACAGCCCTGCCAACAAACTACTCTCATGGCACATTAGCAAGAGAAGTCCAATAAGGCAACAGCAAAAGTTCACCACAGTGATTTGCTGACAAGGGAAAAGAGATGTGAAATTCCTTCAGACCCATGTGTGCTTCAGGGTAAGTCTGGGGATTTCACAGCTGGAACACTCCATTCTGACTTCCTGCATCCAGGGTTAATTAGTTCAAGCTTGATAAATCCCCTTATCTAAATGGCTCTGCAGAGACAGGCAAAGAACATCAAATAAAAAGGAGAAAAGCAATAACTCTTCCAGCATGTTTTTCCGCCTCTGGAACAACAACTGGGAGAAGCACGCAGAGGCAGAAAAACCATGTGATAGCACACATCTGACTGAAACCACAGAGGATACGTGCTGGAGAAAAGGGCATAATTTCTTCTTTTCCTCTGAAAGAAATAACGGAAGGCAGTGCTGGGACTATCTGGGAGATATGTGCTCGGAGATGCAAATAAAAGGAAAAGAACGACGACTGTAGCGTGTTGGGGTGGGTGTCAGGGACTTGTGCTCCGTCCCAAGCACTGCAGAGAGGGCACTGGCCTCAGTTTCACAATCTATTAAAAAGATAATATCAATTTCCTCTGGAAAAGGCTTAGACCTTCTGGATAGAAAGCGCTCCCTAATAACTCGGTATTATTATTTATCCCTTAACGTGCCTGTCTGTTCAGCCAACTTTCATTTTGCAGAGATGAACAAACTCAAATGAATTACTACAAGGGAGACCTGGAAAGGCAACAACTGATGAGAGAGTACGGAGAGAGACCCTATGTTTCAAAGCCAGCACCAGTGGCAGAATGGATTTGTGACAGCCTAAAGGATCCTGAATTAAGGCCAAAGAAGGTTTCAAGAAACAGCAGCACAAGGCTGTAGATTTGTAATTTAAAATTTTCCAGGCCCATGCATGACGTGTTAGGCAATGCAATGTGTCCTTGAAGAGGTAAACTGCAGTGCCCCCTTGGCAAGGTGGCAGTCAGGAAAAGCTGTGCCCCCTCCTTGCAGTAGTAGAGGTGAAGAAGCGATCCTGAGCCCAGGCCACCAAAGTCCTGGTTCAGACAAAAAGGGAGCAGACAGAAAGCATCTGCTCCAGGATGTGTGCTGGAAAAGCACCCGGATACAGATCTGCTAGGGAAGTGGATCACAAACATCAACCTAACCCTGAAGCCCCTCTATCTGTTATCTCAGGCATTTTTAAAATAGACAGTAAAATAGACAGTAAACCAAGAGCTTAATATCTATGAACAAACTCAGTCCAGTCTCTTCAACATTCCTGAAAGCCATAAATTGCACAGAGTTATTACATGATTTTGTAATGTGGCCTTAAGTACCACACCAAAACCATCAATCCTATTTTCTTTCTTAACATAGACCCATTTATATCGAGGTCTCCAATGAAAGACATTCTCCTCCTGCTGACCAAACATCAAAAGCAAAGTCTTGATCTTAAAAGTAGAACAGTTCTTCATCTGTCCTCTGCGACTTTACTCAGCAGACTGGCGGGGAGGTAGAAAGACTAGCAAATCTGAAGAATGTCATTTACATCAAAAATATGGAAAAAGACATTCAAAGCTGAGATGAGATCAGAGATTAGATTCCCCCATTCCATGAAGCTCTGCTCACTGAAGTATCAGAAGTCTTCTTTGTGTCCCCTGGCCCCAAATCAGTTCAGGGCAATTTAGATCCAGGTGCACATTGCTCTAACTGGCTCCTGAGATCCATCCAAGCCTGGCCCTCCTCTCTGACTCGCTGGTTCATCTGGAGTTTTGGGGGAATAGGTGTAACCTTGCAAGGGAACCTTCTACACCATGAGAGCTGCAGGAAGCAAGTTCTACCAGCCTTCTGGTTATTACCACACTTCAAAAGATATCAGATTTGCCTTGGTGTGCAAATTATTCTTAGAGATGAGGATGGTTTTGAAGACCATGAACACAGTCCATTAAAAAACCAAACCAACCCAACACACAACTCAACTGAAGGGGCTTTCAGATTCCATCAAGTGTCTTCTTAGGAATTAGTGATCTAAGAGACTATCAAAATTTTCTTATAAGCCTTTGCTCAACCCCTGAAGTACAACATTGCAAGACCTACTGTAGTCACTTTAGGCTGGCGGATGATCCTTTAAGGTTGGTATGAGAAGCATCCCACTTCTCTACCTGATTCTGCAAAATTGAAGAGAAAAGAGGAACACCCACTGAAACTTTCCCACCTCCTTCCAATTATTCATCGAGAAGGCCCAAAAGATAGGTTTCAGATTCTCTGCAAAGAGAAGTTTGCAGAAGACAAGCTGGAAGACCTGGCTAGAAACAAATCAGGCATAGGACGTGATTTAAGTAAAGAAAAATGTATTAATTGGAAATAACGTGTTGCTTATAGGAATAAGTGCAAACGTGAAGGGTGGCTTACCCCAGTAATGGCACCTGCACGCACAGATGGATGATGCGTAAGAGAGACCAAATCTCTGCATTCTTTAGCAGATGGAGGGAGTCAGAAGCTCCTGGTGAGGAATGGCTGGACACATACAACCCTTCCCAAGGAATGTCTCCCTACACAGCAGTAAGCCAGGCTTGGGCCAGCCTGGGCCTCCACCCAAAGCCTTCCAGAAGGGCCTCCCACCCAAGGTGCAGGACTGGACAAGTGCTGCCCCGCAAGGACACGTTTCAGGGAAATGTGTGGTGAATCCCCCCTGCTCTCAATGCCCAGGCTGCTGAAGTCAGGTAAAGGAGCTCATCCGGCACATCTGGTACGTATTTCACCCCCCAACTGCATACCTGCTTGGCCAAACACTTGTGTGCATTGCACTACAGCAGCTAGGATATAAATGTAACATGGTAAAAATGTTCCTGCCACCTCACTGAATGAGAAGACTTCGAAAAATGACATGGCACCCATACTTGGACACAAAGCTGCTCTTCCCAGAGAGGCTGGTCCTCACGAACAGAAGCTAAAATGTTTTTGTAAGGATGGAGTGTGAGCTCTTTGTCTTCAGCACGAGGACAGATTTAATTGGAGAAATTTTCAGTATAAATTTTTACTATCTTTCTATCTTTAAAGATTTTCTGTATCTACGCTTATGACAGGTAACTTTTAACCAGTCACTTCTCCAGTCAAGTCCTAATTAAGTGGCACCATTAAATACACAGAATGCAAACTGGTATCACCTCACAGGAGCTAACTAGGGACAAAAGGGGAGATACACTGGCTCATGTTGTCAGAGGTCCTGCTCTCACGGGCTGGCAGATCTGAGATTGCAGATCTGGCATGATAAACTCATCATGACAACTGTTGTCCAATATAAAACATTTAGCCAATAATAGCAGCACAACATGAAGCAGTATGTAGGACACAGATTTCACATTTAGCCTGGGAATGGGGTTTCTCACACCAGTTACTGCTACATGCATTAGTCTAATAGAAAAAATTAAAAAAATCCATAGCTGCCCAAGCACAACCTACAAAGCTCTTGGGCTTTTAAGCTGGATCCCAAACAATACAGGATGAAGGACAAGACCCACCTGCCTACCAATACCTGAAGTCACTTTAACAAGCAGCAGGAAGGAGAACAATAAGGAGCAGATGCCAGGCGATTCAGAAGTTCTTGGCACAAGGAGGTGTGTAATATGACTTATAAATCACTTGAGTGAAATGACTTCAATGAGGAACAAACACTAACTCTGTACACACTTGTGTTCTTGGTGACACTAGTTTGAAACTGTGTTGGGACAACACTCAAACTGCCTACCTTGTATTCAGTGACCAGGATCCAAACCTTTCTCCTGGCCTTTGCAATAAAATTTACAAGTTTTCAGGTGTAGGGTGATCAACATTCACCTTCTAATAAATCAGAACTAGTCAGATATAAAGAAGGGTGGGAGGAGTCTATTTTTATCTTTGATTATCCAAGCACAGATCAAAGGCTCTGCAATACAGTAACACTCCAAGGGCTTTTGATAGTGAAAGGATGTTTGTCCGGTCACCATAGAGAAAGCAATGTAAAACATCCTGTCCATAGCACGATAAGGTATCAGGATGAGAAGCGGAGACGGGGCTCTGGGGGGGAAGCAGTGAGAACTAGTTTGTTTAAATGACTTGTGCAAGTTTGGCAGAGACGAGATATTAATTATTTCTGCAGAAGTTAGAGCCTGCCCAGGATTCAGGCCAAGCAGACATCTGAAGAGGAAACATCCTGTGCACCAGGCCGGGTGATCGGTGCACATTTGATAGCAACACACTGTGTGGGCTGTATATCTCCATTTCTGGCATAGTAGAAATATGTCTGAAATGAAGAAACATGTGTCTCTCCTCCGAGGGTCAAAGTTGTTATGGGAGTTCCGATCAACGTTCATTGTCCTCATGTATGTTAGAGACCTTTCCTTTCCCAAATATTTCACTGGAAGTTGTGGCTGATCACCTTTAAGTCATCTCATAAGGTGGTAGCCTGTTAGGACATTATATGGCAATTTATTATGGAAATTTTCCCTTTCATATTGAACAACCATCTTTTGATAATGGTTCTGCTCAATTGACACAGGCACAAGGCAAGCAAATACCTTCTCTGTAAGCCCAAACTGGAGTCCATTAGAAACCTAAGTGAATTTTGAGTTCCTTTCTCTGATTTTTGTCTTGTTGCAAACGCTCCACCGTCTCCCCATCAAAGACACTTGAGACTGCAGGTCACATCTTTATATGCTGCTTGTGTTCTTCTAATGACTTGAAACATCCCAGCTGTCAATAACATAAACATACAGACACAAACCAGATTTGGGATCACAGCACTCTGCTCACCTCCCCTCTCCTGGAAATGGAGAATCAAGCCAACACACTACTGTCGTGACTAGCTAATTTAACGAGCTGCCATGTGGCACAGCCTCTCGGACTGAACCAGAGGACTGGGTCTCAGCTCAGGCAGAGGAGGAAGCACACGCTGGGCAGCTCCTGCCAAGCCACTGCCTGTCTGGCGTGAGTGACTAACCAGTGCAGTAACACAGTAAGCAGCAGGCCTTCTCCAGGGAGCACAGAGACACACACACATGCACGCGACTAACCTCTGCAGCTTTCCTATGGTCATCGTCGTTCTCCAGCATCCGGACATCTACACCCAGGCAGCGAAGATAGCGCCCGAGGCCTTGCAGCATGTTATCGCAGACCACGCTGAACTCCTTTGAGGAGATGGGAGCAGGGGGACATGAAGTCTCCTTTTTGGATCCTTTGCATTGCTACAGAAAGGCAAGAGAGCCGTGAGCAGCAGAACAGAAGGCTGATTTCCACTACATCTGTGTTTTGCCTCCCTGCATTCATCTGGCATGGCAAACCCAACCGTTTACCTATACTACAATTTCCCCCATGCTCTGCAACACCTCTAGTTCCTCCTTCATGTCCTTTCTATACCATCCACCTACCACTTGGGCAGGTGGCAGCACAGAATGGGGCTAATTCTGAATTAGCCATTCACTCACTGGCCAGCTGGCCACCCAAACTGGAGATCTGCAGCCTTTCCCTGCAGAAATGCCAACCTGGCCTTCTACGCTCTACACAGACACTCATTTTCATGAAGTCACAGAAACACGTCTTCAGGACTGCTATTCCCCTATCAAATTAGACTGCAATTAATATACATGTGCCAAAGTTACAATTTGGGAAGGGGATCTGACTTACAAAGGGAGAAACAGGTAGACAAAGCAACCACGTCAACTTTGTTATCTTCGGAAGTTTAAAAATAGGCAGTGCCTGAATTCTGTTTATTTTGTTTCAAATGTCTGCTGCTGGGGGAGTTCCTGCAGTTTGAGACTTTGTTGTTGGGAGGCTCCCAGAAATACAATAGCTAAATTCATGGAGAAGGGAAGCTATTAGGGAACCTCCAGTGTTCAGCTTTTGCCTCCAGGAACTTGAATCAGCTGGGATGACTGAAGGACACAGCCACCACTGCTGCAGGGCGACACTGCCTTTGGAACCAGAGTTACTGCAGCATTGCCAATTAGCTCTGCAGGAGTTGACTCAGGCCTGGAAATGCTGTGGCACACCATGCGGATACACCTGGGCTGAGCACTGAACTAGCTCAGATCTGAGAGCTCAACCTGTGTGATGATGCACCTCCCAGAAGCTGGTACAGGCACTCAAAGCTCTGCAGCACTGGGTGGACTGGACTGTCACCAGCTCCTGCAGGGACCTCAGTGGATGCAGCTGTGCCCTGAGGTATCAGTGCTGTGATAACAGACCAAGCTGACCCTTAGATGCCAAGGTAGTTGGAAGACTCCAACCCTGTGATACTGCTTCTGATCAAACAGATGTAAAGGAGCAGCAGCTGTCCTCTTAGCTAATGTTTATTCAATGACCAGCAGTGTCATATGTAGCTTTTTTCTCACGTTTCATGTCAGCAGAGAGCAAAAAGCTTGTAAAGGAGAACAGTGTCATTAGCCCCATTTCAGACAGTGGACCAGGAAACACTGGGAAAGAGAGCTTGGAGTCATGCAGGATGCAGTCAGGAGAAGTCTGCTTTTTTGAGTCCCAGTCCAGGTTTTACCAACTACCTTGCAGTTAATGAATCTGACTGTACAGAACACAAAGATGACCTGTGAGTTCACAAGGTAATTCAAGCCTGAAGTACTTACTTTTCCCATCTCTGCAGCAGCCAGCCAGATCTGTTGTAACATACAATATTCCCATGAACACAGAGTGCTTAGGAAACTACTGAGCAGCTTTGTGCTGCCTGACTAAGACTAATGGCATACCATACATTTACCCACTCTCGATAAGGAGGATCCTGAAAAGGTGGCTATAATCAATAGCATCTCAGTCCAAGCATGGAAGGTAGTATTGACTTCAGAAGCTAAATACACATTTGAGATACTCAGAAGGATACACAGATACAGTGAGTCTTCTCAGTTAATAAATAAAACTGTTTTTTCTGCTAATGTTTTCACAGGTGCATAAACAACTGGATGATTGCATTTTAAAAGTAAAACTTGATTACTGAAAGGGACCAGTCACGTTTCAAGATATTTAAGCAGAGTCACACAGCTCCGAGTTATGGCCAGTGGAGCTTTAAGGCTCTGCCACAACATTGCAGGGGGAGGCCAGTCATGGAGTATGTGGTGGTGGGCAGGGAGACAGAGACAAGCCATCACCACAAAGACTTTTTGGAGGGATTGTTTGTTTTTAACTTTGCAGACTTCTACTCCAGACACAATAAAGTATACATTCCCAATGTGACACCAAAGTGTAGAAGCACCGTTAAAAGCAAAAGTAAGGAAGTCAGAATTTTGAAACCTCATTGATGCAACACCTAGGCCACAGAATTCAAACCCACACCACAGAGAAAATGTGGAAGGAACATTTCTGCCAGCAAAGTTAGCTGAATTCTGCCACACATATCTGTGTTTATTCTGCCACACAGAGACCACACCAACATTTTGTGAAGACAAATGTACCTAAAATTGCAGGAAAAGATGAACCAAAGCACGCAAAGCAGAAAGCACATCTTACCAGTAAAGGGGAGGAGCGAGGAAGATGTTTGCTGCAATAGTCCTGAGAACAGACTACAAACAGGCATGCCATGCATACCTAAAAGTATGACTGAGACAAGGCAACATATGATTTGCAGGGGTCTTGAGCAACATGCAGCTCTTTGAAGATGTTTACAAACCTGTCCAGAAGGTGATGGTACTTCTTGTTTATTCAGCTGCTTCTTTGCCCTGGATTTTATGATTGGTTTTCCCACCAGACTCTCAGACAGGTCTGAACTCAGACCAAAGCTCTCTGGATCCTTACAGAGTTTCTCGTAGATCTCCAGCAAACAGTACGCATCTGAAGCTGAAAATAAGGGAACATGAGCCTCAGCTGGTTTCATTCAAAAGTAAAACAGAGGCTTCCCTGATGCAAGGAAGAGCCTTTACTTTTGTAAACACCACTGAATGCAAACAACCCGTGAAGCTCCAACTCACTAATGTCATACCCTGCATTCTTCTACCGAATCAGTAAGCCCCATAACCTAACACATGGTCACAAAGAGTTTCGGCAGAGGGGCTCAAAAAGCGACAGGCCCTCTGCTACCTCTGACTGTAGCGCAATGCAAATTGCGGTGCGCCTGTTCAAACCGCCATGGGAGATAGCTTCAGCCAACCCATTTTACTCTCCATTGTTACTGAGCAGCGGCTTGCCCACAGTTCATTACCGCATCTCAGCTATGGGGAAGTAACTTCCCCATTAGATGCAACATCTTAAAAAGTAATAACCGAGTTGCTTGCATTCACCTGCCCACACGCACTGCCATGTGGCTTCTGCTCCTTGCAACGGGAACTGTCTAAGTCTCCAAGCCAGTTTTACAAGTCCTAGTGATTAACTTTTGTGGGAACTGTGTCAGCTTCAAGCATAGTAGAATTTAACAAAGGGCTGGTTTGCTTCAGTAGACTGTCCTTTGATGCCCCAGGAAAAGATTCAGACTCAGACTTCTGACTCTGGGTTAATCAGCAATAAACCCCATTGGTCCCTCCACAGGGATGATTCTGTGTTGCAGTTTCTGACACCATGTCTACGCATTTTTAACCCTACCCTAACAAGCACTTCACTATGACAAATGAACACAGCACTTGTTTCCCAGAAAGGCTGTGAAATGAGGCAGAAGGAAGTGGACTTTCTTCCTTTCAGTTACCAAGAGGAGTTTCCAACTGAGGTGATGTTTCATCAGACAAAATCTGCAAAGCACAGGAACTCTTTCAGAAGGGAAATAATGAATCGCTGGACAGTTTAAACTTCAACCATTACAGTCATGTCCGCTAAAGGACAAACATAACATATGCTGGCTTCTCTGAACAGGAACTAATCTGCAAAGCCATTTTCTTTGTTTGCTACTGAACAGTTTTCCTCGTGACAGAGAACAGGCAAACACAGCCTGTAATAGAGTCTGCAGCACCTTGCCATTGAGTCAGTGACCAGACCTGCATAGAGGATCTGTTCCTCCCGGAGAGGCCGTTTCTCCCAGTTAGACAGCTGCTCTGTTTTATCTAGAGGCTTCCCCAGCACATGTTGCACCAAGAGGCTGAGTCCTTTCTCTGGCTGCTTGAACTCTCTATCATCATAGCTCTGCTCTGGGGACAGTACATTGACCTTCCGGCCACCCTTCTTCCAGTCAATGGAGCTCTTTTGCAGCTGATGGAAAGAAAAAGACATAAAACACATGGTTATAAAACAGCTTCTACACCTCCTATTCCAGTGGGTGGGGCCATGCAGCAACCCTATCATTTTTATCTCTTGCCTGGCATATTGAATCCCGTTGTCTCAGACAAGGGCTGGGATGGCATTAGATATATACGGCGTCTGGTTATTTGTTTAACAAACACACTTGCTGGAAAGAAATCTGTTTCATAGCCAGGGAAGGAACAAAAGTGCATTGTTGTACAGCATTGCATCAGAGCAGTGGGGCTGCGACTGTGAATTCTTGGAGGTTTGCAGGTTGCTCAGCCAGGCTGTTGGGCACCAACTCAGTAAAAGACAGCAGCAGTGGTTCAGCACCTTTCTCCTCCTAGCTCCAGTGAGAAGAGGTATTCCCGTAACACAGCGGGCAAAGGCCTTTCTGCAGTTGCTGTTTCTCAGATTAAAATGAGGCAATAGCTGATGGCAGGTACTTCAGACCCTGAAGTACTTCCCAGGTTAAGCTATCAGTCCCAAAGACCTGGGTTCATGCCAATCCACAGCCTTAAGCACACTCTAAATTTCATCCATCAAAATGGGTGTCCTTAACATTTCTGCAGACTGCTCAAAACTCCTGTGTACAAACTCAGAGACAGCTCTACTTCAGCTGAACAGGAATTCCTGTGCTGAATCCACCAGCAGCCCTTCTACAAACATTACACGTTCTCTACAAATCATTAACTCCATAATATCTGCTTCAATACTACATGATCTTGGAACATCAGAATTTCTACAGGAATTTACTCTTACTGAGTTCAAGTATGACTTGTGCTCAGAAACTTCGTCCGAGATGAATGGAGCTACATCTCCATTTCAATTTCTTTTTCATATCTTTTATGAAGGCCATGAAAAAAGTTATTAGCATATCAAGCTCTAACTTTTTAGTTGATGAAAACTAAATGCTTCTGTCTTTCTTTACAGAATCACATTACCCTCAAAACCACAAGCAGAAAGGGCTATTTACTCATCTAGCCATCTCCTTGCCAATATGGGATACAAAAAGACAGTGCTGTGGATTCATGACAGTTATCTCTGAGCACACAGAGGAGACGCAATTTTCCATATCTTCATGGGTTCACCCTTACTTGTTTGTCTACTGTGAGTAGGTCCACCACACCTTGCGCCTGCTTATTTGTGTCTTTCAAAGCAGACCATGTGGCTGCAAGGCTGCTAAGGTCTCCAGACATCCCATAACCTGGAAAAAAAAAAGTCCAAATCACACAGGTAGAAAAACTCAAATCACGGCTAACAGACCATAACTTTTTCTAGTTCAGAGGCAAAATGCTGACAATATATGTATAAACATTGGCGGAAAGACTGTTCAGATAGGGAACAAGGCAGACTCCTGTCTCTCCCGTTTCTAAGAGATACCCCTGCAAGATCAAGATTGAGAGAGAAGTGGTGGATGAAAAATGCTGAGTTAAAATCAAATTACTTAACATTTGCTAGGTCAGTGAAAGGCAGTTATGAATTTGCCCTTGAACTCCAGGTTTAAAAATTCCTGTCAAAAGCCTCCAATCAGAATCTAAAACCAGGTACGGGAAGCCAGAGAGCTCTGGTGTCCAGCACGGCGGCGTTGGGACAGGGCCAGCAAATCCAGAAAGCTCTGGATGGCAGAATCCCCGTGGCCACTGGAGGTTGGGTTCAGGCTGGGGTCAGTATGTGGCTAAGACCATGTGGCTAAGTCCGAGGGGGAAGGCTAAATCAGAAATCTTGGGTCTGACCTGAAATGGGGAGATGTTTATATCATTCCCAGTTGCACTGGTCACCCTGCTTCCTGGCATGGCAGTCTGTGAATACCCTGGGCTACAAAAGCTCCTTCTGTGGTAAGTGGATTTAGTGAACGACAACCCCAAGAACATCTCGGAATTACACAAAATAACCTGTGTAAATACCCAAGGTGGGGAGAAGAGATGCATATTACCCAGTTTAGTAATGGCTGCATCCGAATAGAGAATCTGGATGAAGTGGGGAAGTTTGTCCTTTTCACCCTCCGTCTCGGCTTGCTCAAGGAGCCGTGGCAAGTCAAGCAGGAACACCTCATCCTTCAGAGCAATTTGAAGAAGGGAGACACGGGGCTTCCCGACCATGCCGAATGAAGGCCTCCACTCCATGTCAATGCCAACAACCTGCCCAGGCTGCAACACAGAAAAAAGCCTTCTTCACTTGGAGACTGTCTACGCTTGAAAGTGGACTGGACAGTCCCTGTCCAGAACACAAGCGTTTCCTTTCCAACAACTGCATCTCTCTGGCAGTGTGCAAACTGCTACGGAGACAACTTGCACAATACACGAGTTACCCCCTGACCTTTCCTGGCACAGCAATTCCCAACATGTTCCCCAAATCAGACTAGAGGGAGCAGCTGTTCTTGACTTGGGGAGGGAGACATTTGATGGCAGTGGCCCACATACAACCCTGCATACCAGCCTGCTATGGAGTTTCTGCTCCTTGACCCTGCCAAGTAAATACCAGAGTAACACTCACCCGCAGCACCTTTTCCCAGCACTGCAGTGTCTCTTCCCAGGTCTGCAGGAAGTGAATATTTGCCCGTGGAATAGGAAGCTGGTAATAGTCTTTCTTCTTATTCTCTTCATAATTATCTGCTTTTGCAGCCTCTTCTACCCTGCACAGAATCAGATGCAACAGCTTTAAGCCATGCAATGAGAGGAAATCCTGGATTGGAGAATCATCAGGAAGTTTTAAGCCCCTTATTTCACCCTGGCCCTCTATTTCCCCATGCCACTCAAGTCCTTCTCTCGCCCTCTCTTTCCTTACTTTCTCTGTAATCTCAACCTCTTTCATCTTGACTCATCCTCTCTTTCTATTCCTATCACAGACATGGCACTGTATCTGAGACCTCACCAAGCACATGCACTGTACGCACTGCAGAGAACATCCAAACAACCAAACTTGCTGGAGTCAGAATCCCAAGCCCTGGGCTCAATGCTCAGTTCTCTTTCCCAGAACTGATGCAACTTGGATGACAATGTTGGGCAGCTGTTTCCACGTTCAGAGATAACACATTTTAGATTTACTGCTTTTTGCCCTCGAGGTTAACATGGAAGTCTGCTAGCTCCCACGGTGTAATACATAACAGAGATGTCAGCTCTGACCAGTACTGCGTCCAAACAGGAGCTTCACGCTTCCCCACATCATAAACTGGCTCAGAAAGAGACTCTCAGATTGCTCCATGACAAGATCAGTACCAGCTGGAAATGGGTGAATCTGCCTCATCATTTTATAGTGCAATGGCTTGGGAAGGCTTCATGGACCTCCCTGATGCTATCCAGTTTCTTCTCCTCCATCCCCTTCCCTGTAAAATGTCCACATAGGTTGCACCGTTTGTCCTACATTGCAGAGGGGTGAAAGGAGAAAAGTTCAGAAACAAAGTTTCAAAACCTTCCATATATTTAGGGGAAGACAACCAGCTGAACCCACAGACTGAGTGCCTTGCTTGTGCTACTCCCTCCATTTGGGTTTCAGATGGCACCAGAGAAATTCTGTATCCACATATTAATACCCTGGGAACACTGGAAGATGCAGAAATGAGCTAACTGATTTCCTACGACAGGATCTTACACAGCACATTTTCTTTTAAAAATGCAGCAGAGTCTCTTGAAATGGCCTTGTAACTGGAAGGTCAGCATATTGCTGTGGTGTCTCAGCCAGATGATGCAATCAGAGGAAAGAAACTAATAAAAAATATCCAGCTATTTTGGACATATCACAAATTTCTGGACAGTCTCTTTCCCATAGAGACTTGAAATGGTTTATTATTTGAGCAACTATTTACTAACCTTATGTTTAGGGGACTGGGTGACTAATTCTGTAGCATAGCAGCTTTCACTGTACAAACACTCTTTACCATGGGTTTGTGTGCATGGGGAAGTCAATATTTGTGTAAAATATTTAATGAAGGTGTGCAGTCTCAGGTCTCCAGGAATATTCTCACCTGCAGATTTCAGGAGCTGCATATAGTGTGACCAGTGGCAGAGATGATATCATTTATATGCTAGTACCACCTTGTTCTCTACACTGTGAACACCCTCTCTGGGAACCTGCTGCTTTGTTAGCTCAATAAATAAGGCAGACAGACTGTTTTATTAGGTTCCACGGCTCTGCTGATTTTATAGCAGCTACTGCAGCAGGTATCATGACTGAATGAATAAACTGAGGCACAAAGGGTTTTACTCATCTGTCACAATGGCAGAGCACATCCTAATCGGCATGCCTTCACTCCACCCATACACAATACAAGATTCTCAGAGCAGAGAGATGTAGTGATGATTTTTATCTTTCTAGATGCACAGAGTCTGTGGCTAAGTCACACTCCTGTTAACCACCCCTTTGTGTTCTGAGGGATCACACCTCATGCAAAAACCTTCTGGCTCCCAAGTGGCAGCTGGTGCAGCTTCAGGAGGGAGGAGGAGGGCACCTCCAGAAATACATCAGAGCTAAGCAGGTGCATGTCCCAGACAGACAAGTTTCCTGTGCTCCAAGAAAGCCATGTACCATCTGGAGAGGTGGGCCTTTGCAGATAGTGTTTTGAGAGTGATTATATCTGTGTCATATTTCCTGAGGTTCTACAGGGTTTAAACATGAACCAGTGCAAATCTGCACAAGGAGGAAGATCAGATCCATGAAGCTCAGCACAGGAACTGTTCAAGGCCATCTATGAGACACTCCCAAGATCATCAGCTTTAAAAAATAATAGTACACCGTGTTCTCAGTCACCT
Source organism: Tyto alba (assembly GCF_018691265.1). Lineage (NCBI taxonomy): Eukaryota > Metazoa > Chordata > Aves > Strigiformes > Tytonidae > Tyto > Tyto alba. The sequence continues at coordinate 12,537,183 of NW_024881273.1, read as the reverse complement.
TCTACATAATTCAAGTTAGTTCAATCTATGTACATTTTTTAGTTATGAAAGCTGCAGTTTTTACATAATCACCTCTTCCAGGAGATAGAAGTTTGCTGTAATGTTAAAGCTTCAAGGGCTATGTTTGCAGGATCCTAAGGATATGGGCTATCAGCTTGCACAGAGTTGTAAATAGTTACCTCTTGGGAGTGGTCAAGATTTTCCCACAAACTTTCCACTAATCTCACCTGGCTTCTGAACTAGAAACACCAATCTCCATGCTAAAAAAAACCCAACACATTTCACCAGTGATGGTAAGAGAGAGACATCAAGCAAGTGGTGCCAAGTCCAGTCAAGCACAACACCCTGGAATAAGGTGACTGATGTGTACAACAGAAGAGTTCTATCACTGCTTCCTCTCTTCTGTTTTTGACAAAAGCCTTGACTCTACCTGGAAACATGCTATTGCTCCTTGAATGACAGCTAGGCTTTAAGCTATGCTGCACTCCAACCACACAGCCCAAAGCTCTCCTGCATTTGCATTCAGCATTCAGGGCTAAGTCCTCTTCTGTGCACAGAATCCAACTTGATGAATTCCTGCACATGAGGGAGTGGAGAAAACGATGCGTGATTGTAGAAGGCCAGCAAGGTGACTGTGTAATTACGCTGAACCCAAGGACTGTGGTAGCCTGCAGCCTTGCAGGAATTTGGCTCATGAACACATATGGGCACAGAGGCTACCAGGCTGTGTGTTGATGGGACTACCAGCCAGACCTCACCCAGATCTTCTGTGCAGTCCTGGGTGAGATCCTAACAGGACACTCATGCAGTATCATCTGCAAGCTTTGCAGTTCCTCAAGACTTGCATTAGCCTGCATGTGTGCAGGCCTTTCTGTAGGAAAAAAAAAATGTTCAGAAAAGGGTGCCAAACATGGCTATCTCTGAATAACTTGCTTAAACAGCTCATGGACAGAGTCACTGAAGCATGGCAGATACACTATCACTCACACAAGTATAAAAGTGAACTACTGGAGCGCAGCAAAACATTTGCATTGAGTCATTTTTTTCAAATACAGCCTTTCTTCCTCCATACAGCATCGCTGAGCAGCTGCCTGGGATATTGTTGCATGAGGAAGGTGACGTTGGGACATTTTCTCGAAGAGACACAGCACAGAATACCCAGATCCAGAACTACAAAGCCCAGGTGCTCCTCCAGATCTAGCGTGCTGTGGGGATCAGACAGCTCCTAAGAGTTTAGGTGACTACATGTGTCATCCAAAATGCAGAGCCTCTTTTCAGCTTCCCTCACTTTGTCTATACACAGCATAGAACACGGCCACCCTCGTCCCTCCATCCTTCTCCTCTGCTCCTCCCACACCAGCAGGTTCACAGAGATCCCTGACTGGGGCGGTTTGCACAGTTCCGTGAACTTGAAATCAAGGAGTTGTAAGAACCCTTCTTAATGTAAGGATTTTTCAATTCTTTTTGTTATACCTCTGCCCTTGTACTCTTGTTTCAAGTCATGCAACAGGATAAAGCTCCCATTGGGGAAGGAACTGTGGCTACAGCAGGCTAATCTGCTGCATACAACATTGGGGTCCCAAAGCAGGAGAGGATCCACAGCACTGCGTTATTAGGATTGCATTAGAGGAAGAAAAGGGGACAGAAACTAATTAGAGGGCTAAAGCCTTCTTAAGCTCACTTGGTAAACTTGTGCTGGAGGGTCTGGTTTTAGTCTGGTTTTATCCCCAATTCCATTAATGTGACTCTTCTCGGATCTGACCCCAAATATCAAAAATTCCCATTACTTCTGAGAGCTTTGGATGAGGCAAAAATTACAGACAGGAATGAAAAATGGCTTATGAGATGTTAAGGGAGGAAGAAAATAAATACAATTAGAAAAATTTAAGGAACTTTAAAATTATTTTGTTGGCCATGAGTCTCCTAAAAGGCATTAAACCAGATTGCAGTACAGTGGGGGATGCAGAGTATATAGAAAACTTTGACAGACATGTCATCAACTCAGTAAAACAGGCACATATTCATTTCCTACCCACGTAATTTTGTTTTAGCTGTTGATCTGGCAGAGGGAGTCTGAAGACCCCTCTGCAGCATGAACCAATCTCATACAGCTTCTAAGTACTCAGGTGTGAGTTTAAAATGTACCTTTCACAGACATTTCCAGGCTTATGAAAAGAAAATGCAGTACATACACAGCCAAGATGTGATCTGAGTAAATGGAGGAAGTTTTGCAAAATTATCTCCCCAAGGATGCATTACGGCAGATTATTTTAGGTAAATATGCAGTCTTTGTATGATAAGTAATCTACATTGAAAAGGGATGAAACAGAGTATTTACCTCTCTTGGATCTGAAGCTTCTGAAGCTCATCAGCCACTCCATAAGGTAGCATCTCCTTGGGCAAATTGAAGTGTTGTGCCCATCTTGCTGCGGTGTTTAAATCACAGTGACTGATTAGCAACTGTACCAGGTGCCCTTGAAGCCATCGATTCTCTCCAACTGTGCTCTGAAAGGGGAATCAAGGGTGAAGGAAGCCTGTCAGTGCAATTTCCATCATGAGTGTTTCTATGCCCTCTCAGGAGACAGCATCCCGCAGGGCATCCTGGACCAGTGCAGAAGGGAACAAGAAACCCCCCACTGCAGGAGTGGTTTTGTTCAGACCCAGTTAGTGCTGCACTTCACCAAGAGATGAAGAGCACAGACTTTAACTGAGAGCTCAGCAGGGTGCTTGGGTCCCTTTGACAGCACAGCTATTTGTTCAGGGAATACCACTTTGCAGGTGCAGCACAGAGAAACAAGGGTAAAACAATACCATTTAGCCTGACTGATGACTAGCATATTATTTGCTCAGATACTGATTATATCAAGCAGAATCAGAACCACGGGCTGACCAGATGGAAAAGGTCTTTTGGGCTCATTAGGCAGGTAATTATGGCAGGGGTCAGAGTTTGGATGGTTTTAGTCCCATTCAGTACCCGTACACAGCCTTGAAGTGATGTTGTGATTTGAAGCCCTAGGCGAGGCAATAGCATGGCTTAGTCTCTCCCCAGATAAGACAGTAGCATGGGGTCTCCTCCAGCCTTGTGAGCATTTGCATGGGTAATTAGGATTGCCAGTCACACGTAGGTTACAGGTAGGACACATTAGCAAAGCTTTCCTGAGCGCAGACTTTGGTGTTCACAGCGAGGAAAAGGCTCACTCATCAGCTACAGTCCGTCTGCACGCGCCAGTGTGAAAACAGGGGCACCAGGTCCCTCCTCCAGCAGCGTGCAACAGCACACTGTGCGGACAGACATTCTGTGCAACCAGCACGGGCCCAGCAAGCACTGCAGGTGCGATCCAGGGTGTCAGCGGTGCCACCCTGCACTGGAAATAGGTTGTACGAAATGTACTCTGAAAGTCCTACTTTATCCCCACTGACCATAAGAGGAACCCGGAGCGGTCGCTCCAGCTGTGAAGCAGTAAAGTTGGGTACAAGAAATTCCTCCCTTTGTGTCTGTTTGAGGCCTCTGTGGATGCGACAACTGGATTGTTGCTTCGGCCATACGAACAAACACAACGATCTCGAGTGTCGCTGTAGCAGCCTGCGTTACATGCACCTGCAAACAGGGAGGGCAGTTGAGGATGTTCCCCAGTCCCAGCTGGTTTCTGGTGGAAGCAAACGTGCACCCGTGCCTCAGCACACTGCAGAACCTGGGGGCACAAGCACAAACTCACAATTGCCCGTGGTTTAATCCCAAATACCCAGCTGTGAGCTCGAGTGGCTGGTGCATGGCACGCTGCTCCCTGGGCACGAGGGAACAGCTATGGGCAAGGGGCAGGGCAGGCAAACAGGGCCCATAACAGTCTCCACTGTGACAGCAGGATTCCCCAAAGCTCTTTTGTCTTGTTCACCCTCTTGGCGGATGCAGCTGCAAGAGGAAATGCGAATACAGGCACACTGACAATCACAACAGCTCCGTGGGGGTGGGAATAACCCTCTCCTCCTGCCCAGCCAACCCACCTGCGCTTGCAAATATCCCAGAGCCACTGCAGCCGGATCAGCAACCCATCCCTCTTGCCAGACTGATTTACTCATGGATCTACTTTAGAAGTTAATATTATTTTAGCAATTAAGTTTTCTTGACAAGTTGAAACTCTACATGGTGGATCAGGATCTGTAGCTATATTGCTGCCGGCACTTCCAACAAGTAGTTTTCAGTTTAGCGAAATGCTCAGATACGCACCCAAAATCCATCCCCACCTTCCACACATGCCACTGCCACCTCTCTCTCACCGCCCACCAAGCAGCACCTGCAGGGTCAGAGTCCCCTCCCAGGGACTGCAGGCACCTTGCTCTTTCTCCACGGCAGGCACAAACACCGCCTGGCTGGGTGGTGGGCTGGGGCCATGGGGCCTCATTCCTCACATTCTTTCAGTAACTAAAAAGAGAGAAGTTGTCTTCAAAGCAGACACTCTGCACAGAGATGGGGGAAACAAAACTGTTGATGGCCCCAGGTAAAAGGGAAGGAAAAAAAGAAAGCAAAAAAGAAAAAAACAGAATGACCCACCCCACAGAGGTGCAGGAAGGGGCAGAGAATTGGGAAAAAACACAGAGAAATTTGGCATCCCAGGTAGTGCACATGGGAAGGCAAGCTGCTCATAAAAACCACTGCCTCAGCACTGAATCTGCAACCCTGTGACTCTGCCAAATGCCAAACCACGTTTCTTCTCATGGATATGTAGAGGAATATTTTTACTGCTGCTCCTAAGAGGTTTATGGCACAACAAGGAACCAGTGTCAGCGGGACAGGGGTCCAGCATAACCAGGGGCTCAGTTATGGGAGAGAAGCAGGAGAGGCAACCGAGGGAAGGGGCAGAGCAGGAAAGGATAAGCTATAATGCTAATGCTTCTTGCCCTCTACATTTCCTCTCAAATCTTTCCTCCCACCCATGCTAGTCCTGATACTTTGTGCATCTCCCACATCTCTGCCTCATGCAACTGAGCTCAGCCAAGCTAACACATGGAGGTTTGAATGCCTCCTGCTGTGTTTGCCAAGCCACTTCTCAGAGTCCTTCCCCAAAAGAACATATTTTCTTATTAATATCACAGAGCAATTCTCTCTTCTAGCTTCCCCTGCGTCCATCCTATTGTCTTTCTGCCTTTTTTCTAGAACACAAAGTCTTTGGGGTTGGATCTCTCTTGAGTTCATCCAGAGTCAATTCTTAATAAATCTCATTATGTCAGCTTTATTTCTGGAAATAATGAGGTGCAGATTTTTTTTTTTATTTTAATGATAACAGGTTTATTCTTCCAATCACAAAAACAACTGTGGAAAGAAGTTTAATCTTGCCAGAGATATTACATCTTGCATTCTGAAACAGAAAATAGCTTTGTTTGTTTTTTACTGACAAAAACCCAACATTGCTATAAAGGGGAAAGGCTTCCACCGCAACAGCTTTGCAAGAAGCAAGAATGTGGAAACTTTGGCCCCAGAAGATGTGGGCACAGATGCAGAGACAAATGTTTCACTAGGGATGACATTTCATGTATTTTGTTTTCAGTAAATGAACACTTCTCAAGAGGAAGCTGGCATAGTTGTTCTGATCAACATCAGCGACACCTCCAAGCAGGAGAAGATTATATATACCATGAGGCTTCTTTACATCCCTCTCAGAATTCTAGACATATCATACTTTCTTTAATCCATAGGCACACACAAAAACTCCTGACACCAAAATTAACCCATGATTAAAGCTTTCCAAAATGACTGCTGCAATGAGCTACCCGTAAATCCTGTTCTTACCCAGCCAAATGCTTTACAAAGCTCACAACCACCAGTGCAGAGTAAGTGTAAGAATTTTAACCCACAGCATCAGCAATTCCTCCACTGCTATCAATAATTTTGGATCCAAATATCCACTATCTCCTTTGGAAGTCACCCTACCCAACCCTAGATTACTTTTATCTGTATGTGTTAAGTTAAATTTCTGTCTGATACAGTTCTCCACTTTCCCCCAATATCTTTGACTGGAGAGTGAAGTTATTCACACCAATGACACTGGCTATTTGCAGAGTCAGATTCTGATTTAACTTTTGAATGTTTTGGCCTATTTCCCCTGTTCTCAAGTTCTTCCAGAATCAACAAAAAAAATCCTGCTAATGTAGAGAAAATGCCAAGCAGAATATTTTACAGACAGCAACTTTAAAAGGGGAGAAAGAAACCTGGACTTTGAAAAGACAAAACCACTGTAAGCAATGGAGGACACCAACAGCCATTTCTAAATTCACTGCGGTGCTGCAGGTACTGTGCAGATCCCCTCGAACACCCTACTGTGTTAGTTTCATTGTTACTTTATTTTACCCGTGCTCAAGATTTCTGTTTGGAAGTTAGCATCGTTTGTACTAAATGGAGACGCTGCAGTAGTGTGTCACCATTAGTTTGTCATTGGAGGGAAGTCCTTTCTGCATGAGATTGGAGCCGGGACCCTCAGTGCCAGCTCAGACTGGGGTCACAGCCTGTTCTGGGACAGAAGTGGAATCCTGACTTCTGCATATCCTACATAGATGGCACTAAGATAAAAGATGCCAACTTTACCCACACTCACTTCTGAACAGGGTTTCTTGTGAAAGCAGCAGGCCACTCACCCATGGCCAATGCACAAAGACAGAAGCATGAGAAAGCCGTGCTTTCTCACCACTTGAGCTGTTCTCTCACAGGCACTGGCTACTCAGATGCACTAATTTATGAACTGAAGAAGAACAAAATAGCCTCCATTCATATCCCAGAAGACTGACTTTCAGATAGCAATCAGTGCGTCATTGACAGAGCCACACTTCAGTGTTCTGGAGGCCATTACCACATCAATGGCGGGGAAGTGGTCTTTCTTCTCTCTTTCAACAAAGCTTTGGCAATGTGGCTCCCTGGGGCATGTTCACACTACCTAGCTTCAGCTTTGTGAATCAGGAGACTCGGCTTCCCAGTCTCACCATGCAATCAGCTCTTCCAAAAGGCAATTCAGAGGAGTCTAACTTAAGATATCACTTGAATGGATCAAGGCAAAGACAACTCTTAAAGCCAACTTGCTGCTGTACTGGAGATCCTCACAAGGAGCTTATTGTTCTTGGGCAACCTGAATGAAGCTGCTAGCTTGTGATGAGTAGCTAGGACAATATTGTGTGACGAGACGCAACTGGCTCCACTCTTCTCTCTGAAGCTCACACAATCTTGCCAACGCAATTTCTCATTCAGATGTCCAGACACCACTACCAAATGGCAACCAGAAGATAAAAACCATATAGCTCATATGTTAAAATCCACCCAGCTGACTGCATGCACAGCCAGCTGCATTTTGGCCAGCAGGTTGAGGGAAGTGATTCCTACTCTCTGTTCTGCACTTGTGACACCACACATGGACATGATGACTAGTTGTGGCACCCCAGTGTAAAAGAGATGCTGCAAAATAGAAGAGTGTTCAGTAAAGAGCCACTGAGATGGTTAGTGGGTTGGAGCACTTGATGCAGAAGGAGAGGTGGAGGGAGCAGGGCTTGTTCAGCCTAGGGAAGGCTAAGTTGGGGAATATTGGGGGAATATAATTGCTCTCTTCAATTTTATCATGGGGGGATCGGAGAGAAGATGAATTCAGATGAATTCAGATCCTTCCAGAAATTCCAGACAGGCCTAAAGGAAAAAAAAGTGACAGTAGAGAGTGGCTATACACTGCAATGGGTCCAGAGGGGCTGTGGAACCCAGCAGGGCCCTGCAACAGCTTGTCTGATCTGGCCCTGCTTTGAGCAGGAGGGTAGAGAGGAGACCTCCTTCAAACCAAAATTAGCCTCTGATTCTGCGATTCGCACTGCTGTGCATTCCCGAGCACCGAGACTCGTCTCCACACAGACAGGCGGCTTCTTGCAGCGACTGCTGCTTTCAAGTTCCAAGCACCTCCCGGGCGAAGAACACCCATGATCTCATCTACCCAGAATACAGGATGGTCCTGATCACTCTCAACAATACTACATGGATTTCCAAATACATTTCCTGCATTGGGATTCCTTCCAAATTTCTGTCAGGCAGCCCCTGAGGGAAGTCATTCATCTTCGCCAGATGAAGTCATCATGTCTCCAAAATCTGTTCATACTGCCACAGATGAGAGAAGGTATATAGCAGAGGTAAGGAACAAACTCTGCTTTCAAAGTCAGATCTGAAGAGAGAGTATTTTCAAAAAATATTAAGCAAGAGGTTGAAACATTTTTTTTTAAACACGGCGTTGGACAGCCTTCATACAAGCTTCACCCAACTCACAGAGGCACAGAACAGATAAACTGTCTGCTGGCAATGGCTCCACTTCACAGGGCACATGACACTTCCTACTTCAGAGATGAAAGGCTCTGCACACGACAATTTACTTCAGTAAATCTGACACGATCACTACCATATTTCACTTCAGTAGCTGACCACAACATGGATATCAATGTTTCTTGGCTGGAGAAGGCACAAGTCCAGACAGAAACTGAGGTTTAACAGAGAAGGTGTAATACTCTACAACATTGCTTCTAACTGCCCAAGTGAACTGTCAGGCACACAGTCCCCCAGATGCTTCAGGACATGGGAGGATTTAGCAAAGAGGGCACCATGATACATCTGTAAGATGGTAAAGCTCAGCACTGACACTGAACCACGTTACCCACCAGCATACAAATTCAGCCACTTAAATGCCGTCCTGAAAAATTGACTGTTACTGTCTGATTAGCCACTGCTGCTGTGTTTGCAGAACAGCATCAGCAAAGGGATCCCGTGTCCCTCCACTCCTGTCACTGGTTTTCAGACAAAGCTCCCAGGAGAGAAAGCAGCCTGAGGCCGTGTTGGTACAAGTCAGCCAGTGCCACGTGTTTTCAAAGTTCATGGTCTTGTTTAGCAGTGTAGTTGTAGCCTGAGACTTTGGGGACTTTCCCAGTGAGAAGATCAGAACTTTTTATTTTAACCAACAACTAACTGATTTTCCTCAACTACATCCCACAACAACTCCAGGTATGTTGATACACAAAATCAAAAGTGCGTTTACCTGCAATATTTGCTCTCCCCTTCACTACTTGTTCAGGGAATGTCATAAATGTATGCCTTTAATGAGAAGTAGAGTCAATAATAGAATCAGGATAACCCTATTAAAATAACCTTTGTTTGGAGAGAAATAATTGCATGCCATCCATAAAAAACAAAACCACTATTCCTTAACAAATAGATTAAGGTAACTTTACCCTACCTGCTTTTTAAGCTATAATTTCTTTTTCCTTCACTTAGGTGTCAAGTCTGTCCCGAGAGTCTGTGCGTCCTCCTGAAATCCCTTTATCAGAATCGCTGCAGAGGTGTCTTCTGAATTCTAACCTAACACTGGCTCCAGAGCTGCTGAATATTATTCATCCCAGGGATCAGCAAAGGACCAAGGACTTGCTCTGAATGCATAAGCCACAGTTTTGATATGCTTCCAGATTTCTCACACCTCTTGGTCCCATGATGGCAGGCTGGAGATATTTTCTGGGAGCATTCCAGCACTTGGCAAGACTGAAGATGAATGAGGATGGGGAAATTGGCCAAACTCTTTCAGAGCACAAAGTAGTATGCTACTTATCACAGCAGATGCTTTGTCTGAGTCCAATAACACAGTGCACTGAAGACAAACTGGCAACCCTTATCTTCCCAGTGTATTTTGAAGTAGCATTTATCTATCTGCCTTTTGTCCTTATGTCACACACACACGAACAAAGTGTCACTGTGGCAAATGGCAAATTGAGCTCTCCAGTTTAAAAAGGTGAGGGTTCCCATCATATACTGCACATTAGGTGACTAGCACTGCTACTGAGGTTCATTGAGCCTGGTCCTCATATGACCCAGCATAATTTCTCTGGTCTCTCAAGCCTAAGAAGGTTTATACAATTGCTAAGCACTTTCACAAACTTTCTACTAAATTCACTGTTATGTAAATCTATTTTAGCCTGTATCTTAAAGCATGGAAGCCCACATGAGGAAAATACGACTTTCTGCTAAGCTATGAGGCTGGCTGAAGGATTACTATCAATCGTGATTATTCCAAAATCCAGCTTAGCAGAAGTGTACAACATCCACTCGTACTACAAGATCTGTCTGCAGGAGCTCCACTCCAGCTACAAAAGCACAGCAAGGGACCACAGTGACAGCCGCACACTGCCAGAGCTTGCCACCACTGCGGGGACAGGAACAGAGAACTGCAGCACTGCTTCACTACAGGACTGAGAGCTGCAGATGTGCAAAGAGGAAGAGCCTGCAGGAATGAAACCACTGTCGCTGTGTCTCCACTGCTGCTGTTAAATGAACTCACAGAATTACACTTCATCGGTTTGTCAGGATGTACATGAATTGAAGCCACCATGACGCCTTCCCATTTGTTTTGGATAGCCCTAATATTAACCTTGACAAGCTAAACCAGTATACCAACTACCCAACCAATCACTCAATTAAATGTTCCCATACCCAGTCACGCACATAATGAGAATTCATAAGCTCCATCTTCCTTTCCAAAAAGACGTGGAATTCCAGCACATTTACTCCCCAGCGAGGCAGAAGGATTTACTGCTCGTGTCCAGTCTGTGTCAGCTCCCCATGGCTGATGCAGACTTTTCAGGAGGAAGGATGTGCAGATGGGGGAAGAGCCCCAGAAACCTCTTTCTCATTCTCTGCCTATTCCATTCTCCCTGCTTAGGTCAAATTCCAAATTATGAGGCTGAGTAATAAGGCAGGAATCTCCTGTTACTTGGTCCTGGCTCTGGATTATTTTATCAGCTTTCTGTAGGGGTCCTCCTATACCAGGACGCATTGCTACTCTGCCCACACTTATTTCTGATGTACAGCAATTCCCCTGGGATCTGCACTTTTCTTGTGGAAATAGCTGCATGAAAGATTGGTCATCAAAGAGCTCCAGGCTCCCACCTGTATCGCCACCTTAAAAGGCCTGCAAGCTCTGACGCGGAATTAACTCCTGTGTTCACTGCCAAAGAACAGGGGCAGCAAGCTAATGTATTTGCTTTCTTTTTAACCCAGCTCTTAGCTTCACTGACATTCGACTTCTTAGGTCTCTTCTCCACTGCTGCTGCTTCACTTCTAAGCAGGTTTGTGAGAGTTCATGACCTGCCTTTGAAAGCCCCTCTCCAGGCCACGCCGGCTCTCCTCAGCGATGCTCACCAGGGGCTGTTTCATTCACCTGCCCCAGCCTCGCTGTGCCTTGTAGTCACGCCTAGTGCTCTGCCCACCTCCCCTCTGCTTATGGATCTACTCCAGCCCAGGCTTGCTTCAGGATAGTTAGGAACTTGGGGTTAGGGTCTTTTCTCTCTAAGAACATGCTAATGTGGCACTCCCAGCAGGGGACATTTTTCTATTTACTAAAGTCTTCAAAGTGAATAAGCAAAAATCTTGACGATGAAATACATGCTCAGGAGCACTCTTTCCATTATTAGACTATAAAAAATAGATGCCCACAGGAAAAACATGGGTTACCACTTACTTCTATTTTACCATGCGCAAACCTCATCTGGCTCATAACCAAAGCAATAATAAGTATCTTTGCAGGATCTTTACCAAAAGCAAAGCTTGGCAGTAAATTTTTCTCTCCTTTAATCTCTTTTGGTACATTTAAACTCCCGGTGGTTTTTGTTCTAAAGGAGAAATGCTTGAGAGGGCTGACTGAATGAACTCTGAAATTCACACCCTGGCAAATTGGACTGATTTCCTAAATCCATAATTACAACATTCCTCAGAGATATGCATACTTTCAGAGCGAACAAGGGAAGATTAGTTTCCTGTTTCTTCCCATTTACATGACTTCTCCATCAAGAGGAACTTTTTTTGTTTCTAAACAATCCTCTGTTTATGTGGTTCTCTTCTTGGCAGGGAACTGGTGAACTAATCTCGCCTAAAAGTATAATACAGCCAAACTATCAATTGCAAATAGCCTGACTATCTTTGTGCAAGGCAGCTGATTTGCACAGGCCTTTAGAATCCAATATCCATCTGTGGCAGCACTCAGACAGGTACCGATTGATTACAGGGTTTTTAAATAATCTGGGATGATTATTGAATGACCGGATAGTTTTACTGCTGGCTGGATAAGAACATGAGTAGATCCGTGCATGTGTGTGAATATGTGCAAGGCTTAAGACTTTAGTAAAACTGGGCAAATGTATCCCCCTATATCTGCACATCCCCAAGCACACAGAAACTGTCACAGGGCAAGAGTATCAGCTTGTCTTATGCCACAGAGCCACAAATAAGAGTTGTCTCCCATTCACAAACAGAATATGTGCAGAGCCCTGTTGTTGACCTATTTGCTTCCCACTTTTGGGAAAGCAGTGAATCCATCCTCTCTTTCTGTGCTGACATGGGAAACAAGCAAGGTCCATGTCCCATCCTCTTTGCCTTTCCCTATTTCTTCTACACACACCAACGTCAGTGCTCTTGATAGGGTTCCATTTGTCTTGGAGCAAAAGGAACATGAGGATTTGTTTGGTTTAGGTGAGACTGTCCCCATTTTTACTTTGTGGCATACAAACTTATAGCTGATGCAGTTTGGAGTCAGCAACAGCTAACCTGGAAACTATTATATTTGACTCCTGACACAGCTTTTAAGGGCCTTGTATTTTCTATATGTTCCTATAAGGGTGATAGTCCTTCCTCTACTGTCTCCTGCTCCTAAGATGCTTCTCCCATTTGGCTGAATTAAACATACCACTAGGGCACATCGGTTCAGTCTAACAGCTTGCTGATGCTCTTAACTCTTTAATCTAATACTGACCTCTCAACCTACAGCCATAAGCCAATTAGCCTCTTTTTTATACCATACCAAATCTCTTTCTGATGAAGTTGTGCTTTCGAATGAATGCATGCTAGTGACAGAAAAGTAATTATACTGCTTGGCAGCAAGCTATCTCTGCATGGTTGCAGGAGTTTTAAAGTCAGAAAGCATCTCTAACTTTTGAAAAAAATTTAAAGGAATTTTTTTTTCCCAGTGTGATCTCTCCAGTTTCATTTCTTCACTCTCCAGCACTTAATGTGTATGCACATAAAGGCTGTTTGGCCGCAACTTTTAAAAATGGGGTCCTGAGCTTTCAAAGGAATTACTTGCCAATACTTCAGTGAAGCAGAAATAGATGTCCAACTCCCATAAGCTTCTGTTGAATCCCCAGAGCTTGGCCCTGTAGATCCACACTTAAGTAATGTGAGCTGATTTTCCAAAGTTACTGAGAAAACACATATTCCATCACTGCAGATAAATTTTTGGCTGATTTTTTAAAATGTTTTTGACATTTTTGACAATTTTGTATATAGTATGGAAAACAATTGCAGTTTTTCTTAGCTTCTTTGTACCTACTGTAAAATTCCGCCAGAAATCATTAGTATGTTTCTGCTTAACCACAATTTATCTAGAAATGGCTGGATTTGTTATAAATAGAACTACCATAATTATCATTAGGTGTACCAGCCCTCCAGATCTTACAGAAAACAATCCTCTCTAAGCCATGCAGGAGGTACATGGAGGTATTTACATTTAATTTTATATATCCACCTTTGACAGACTTTTCTTTAGATAGTAAAGCATGGAACACACGGCATGTCTGGCTTTTCCCATGTATTTCTCCCACGACAGCTGTGGGTCTGTTAAACGAGAAGCTCCTATTTCTTTTAGACCAACAGTGCAAACTTCATTAGTACAGATGCATATTTTACTGCTCTCTATCCAGAAAGCAGAATGTAACTGAAGAATTACGTTATGCTTTTCCTGAGACAGTCACAGATGCGCCTGTTTTCTGCATCAGTCCAATCAGTAAGTTCTTTTGCTTTGAAACTCTGATGTTATTTCAGCTATCAATAAATATATGACACCGTTTACAAACTGAACTGAAAAATAGAAGGAAATCTATACTTTGCCTGCTACTTTTATTGTCCAGTTTTTCCATGGTTTAATATTCCCTCAGGTACAATACACTTTTATACCACATTGTGGCTGTATGTTCTCCCCAGAGACCTCCAACAAGAATTGTAAATCTAAAGCAAAAGGCATGGGGCAAAAGCAGAGGGATTGCCAAAACACTCCCACCACCACTGAGTTTCTGGTCAGTCCCTGAGCAAGGGACAAAACACAGGAAGAAGAATGAAAGGAGCAACGGGAGCAACAAGTGGACACGGTGGGAAGAAAGACTGCCAGTTCTCAACTGACAGAAAGCAATTCCCTCAATTCAGGCTTCACAAGACAGATACCAGATCTTAAACCTGTCACTGGTCCAGGTCTAAATACCATCTATTTTGCAAAAGGGAAATGGAAAAGAAAAAAAAAAAACCTTCTCTTTTTAAAACAGCAGCTGTTAGGAAGCTGCTTAAAGTTGTGGAAAGTTGTGTTCTTTTGCAGGTAGCTTAACAGGCAAACTGCAGGCAAAATGCAGCTGTAAGGAGTAGCGCCTGCATGTTTATATACACACTCATACTCAGAGCTACCTGGGACAAGTGGAACAGCTCCAGCACCCTCTTGCAGCAACACTAGTAGAACCATGAAAATTTATTTCAGCTGATGATTCCTCCCTGAAACTTTTAAGGCCATAAGGAACAAAACCAATCACCCACTGGTTCTAATTTCCTGCTAAAAAAGAGGCCATAAATACTAGCAAGGGACCCCACACAATGGCTGGTTACGATCTCTTTGGTTTCTACCTTCCAGGAAAACAGCCAGTCTAGATTTGATGTCTGAGTGATGAAATCCATTATATCCCTCAATAAACAGTTCACTCAAACACAGAGTGAAAGATAATTTGACGTGAAGACTTATACCAAAAGACACGTCGTTTATTAATCACCTCCTGAATATCATTCCATTTGCATTGCACAGATTGCTTAATTCCCTACAGATATTAAGTTCCTTACGCTATAGGGATGCTGCTGTACTCAAAACAATCTCGAGTGAATTTAGAAGTTTGCCTAAACTCAGGAATCCTAGGGAAGGACACTAGATGTGGACATTTGCCAAGTGGCCTTTTTGACCTCTTTCCTTATTAAAGATTCCCCAGAGCAGGATTACTGGCCAAGTGTTCTGGCCACAAAAACTTAAAAAAAATAATTGAATTCTACCCTTTAATTTCCCCTTAAAAATCACCTCCTTGAGCATAACAGCTATTACATTTTATTCCAGAGGTAGTTACATGTTAATTGAGGTCAAAATGGTCCTGTAAAGAAAGAGCACATTAGGATCTTGGACTCAGTCATTGAGGAAGTTTCTCATTTAGAAATTAACTGGTTAAATAAATAAGATTACATCAACTCCTTGCTGTAGTGTAAAATAATCTGCACCTATTAAGGACCAGGAATTGTCAAAGTTTTTCAAAAATATTACACAAAAAGAAGGGCACTTTTATGCATTCTGTTTGGGCAGATTTCTGAATATTATCTGTAAAGTAGCATAACAACCCTAGAATTTTAGTGGAACTAGAGTTATACATTTGCTGCAAATTACTAGCACCTCACCCCTAGTCACCCAGAGAACGAGCTGGCAGAGTGTTTGATTTTCATGGTCAGAAATTTTAAAATAAATAAGTTAGCTCATTGTCACAGCTGGAGAAGGAGAGGAGATTAGCCACAGGCTCTCTCAGTGCTGAACATGATGAACAGCTGGCTCCAGGGTTCATCTACTTCATTCTCATGCAAGGCCAGAGCAGACTGAATAGCTGCAAAACAGGGGCCTGAAAAAAACAAAGGCCATTTTTCTAGGTGTTGTATCCCCGTACCCTTCTCTCATGTCACACTTGCCAAAATGAAGGACACAGTGGTTCCAAACATTAGCTGGCAAAAGGGCTGGCTAATGAGCCACAGCTCACGATGAGTGCCCAAAGAACAAGCAACGTCTTTTCAAACACCAGTGCTTTTTCTGAGCATTAGTTTTGGAAGGATTTAAGATTTTTATATTTGAGAAACTAAGGGACAGTTTCCCCCAATGAACACTAGCATAGGAAGTTTTCTGATGAAGCAACAAAAGGCCCTTTGGATCAAGGTCAGTAAAAGTGGAACTACCATTTATACCACTTCACCATCTCAGACACTCTGCAAAACAGGTGATTGTAATACTGACAGTCCTAAATAAACTAATTAGTTTTAACAGTGCCCAACACTGATTTTAGTTATTGCCACAAATGAAGAGCTACATTGTAGTGGGCTGTCACCCTGTTCTGCTTCATGGGAGAAGGAATTTCACAGCAGGAAGGCCAAATAAACACACTTATACTTCCTGGGCCAAGGTACCCTGAGATAACATTTTAAACTGTACCAATTAGGTAGCTCTGCTGCAGTCAAACTATTCCCTGCAGAAACACTCTGGACATCAGAATCATCTATAGCAAGTGTGTGTGTGCGCCTTCTGGGCTCTAACTGTTTCAGAAATACCCATAATATTCTGTTACTCCCCCTGCACATCCACCCCAGCCTTTCCTCATCAAGCTGAGACTGTCTCCTGCAGGTGGCATCGGGGCCGCAGAGCTTCCCTGGCAGCTCCCTCCTTGCATCGATGGGCACAGCTCCCATGTGGAACAGACCAGACCTGAAGGGGTGTGGGTAACTCCACACAAAATGGGTGGTTTGGCACTAATCAACCAAGCTGAGTCTAGAATGGCACAATTGCAAGATCACTCCCAAAACCTCAGTGAGAACACTGTGCATGCTAGAAACGGCACAGCAAAATACCCAACCCTTCTATTCCCAAGCTTTCTGTTAAACCAGGAGAATTTCAGGTTGCCAAAACACAGGTGCAGTGCTATTTGAGATGTCCTCTGGCTCCAGCTGCCACCCGAGAAGGGGGTGCTCCCCTGTAGGTCCTATGTCATATCGCCAACCTCATGCAAGTATCTCAGATACTATTTGACATCTAAAACACTGGTAGAGGTGACATTTGCAATCAGTTGCTTCCCTACTATGCTCCTCATAGATATTATTGTTCTTTGTGTGTTCACTTTTTGAAAGCTTGGCAGATGACTGAATAATACCTTCCATGCATTTTGTTCTCAAAGTGATTTTCTCCTGCAGAATTTCCAGAGAAACATCAGCATTCAATAAGCCCCTTTTACTGCTGGCTGAGTGCTCTCTGCAGACACTGGCAGGATGACTCTTCCTGAACACATCTGATCAGTGTCATATATCAGCTGTTCTGTGGTGGCTCTACCTAATTCTACCATCGTTATGCAGCTGATTAAAGCTGTGAAAAATATGAAGCATGCAAAAATGGAAGCAGAACAGCACACAGCAGACAATTCGCTCATGCCCTGCCTCTTTTTTTCCTGCCTATCTACCATCAATATCCTACACACCTTCCCCTCTGCTTGTGAAGACAGGCACTCTCCTGTGTGTTTCCATTCAGCTCAGAATCAGTTAGGAAAGCTAATGAATAGCAATGCAGCTGGCACCGTGCAAGAGAAGTACTCTTCCCCTCCCTCTGCCCTCCAGGTATCTCTGCTTGGAGTAGATGATACAAACGGTAGCTCTCCTCGTGGGCTAACCAGGCTTGCCAACAGGCAGTTTTGATGATGGCAGTTTCCCTAGGATATGAAGACGTTTTGATCCTTTTGCTTTCCCTCCTGCCTCCTCTGCTTGCCTACGGCTGCCATCCCTGCCTGCACAGCCTGGACAGCACATCAGCAGCGCAGGCGCTGGCAGGCGGAGGGGGCAAAACCAGTTTGCTACAGGGCTGGAAACAGGTTCTGTTGGCCCCACAATTAACTACTGAGTTTCTGCCTTTTGTAGGAGCAGTCGGGATCACACCTTCAATTCATCCCACAGGGCAAGAACAGGAAAATTCTGTACTTGTACTGCTCAGGGCGAACAAAAAGAAATACCAACCCAGAAATGTCTATCGCCCGCCATACTGAAAATGGCATGGCCAGCACCACTGAACACAGAGAGACACCACTTTCAGCAGGGCTCCTGGTAGCTATATAATTTAAGTATTTTCTTATGGCTGCAGCACAGAATTAAACAACAATGGGCTTTAAGCCCACGAAGACTTTGAATCTCTTTGGACTGAAAATTGAAAAAATTATAAAAAAATTCTGACTGAGAGTTTGCTGTTGTGGAGTCTTTTGGGAGTGTTGGCTCCCATTTCCCCAGGTGACCTAGAGGGTCAGAGGAGCCATCCCATTCTCTGCTTCCCACCCAGTACAATATGTCTTTAATACTGCATCGCCAGGCAGAGCTTGGGAGATACAAATTGTCTGTGAGTCTGAACTAAACATACGAATGGGACATACAACATAAATGACAACTCTCTCCAGCTCCACAAGGAGCCTAATGGATTTTGTTTTTGTTAAAACATATCCAGTCATAGGTGAAGCTCTGAGTGGAAAGTTGAACCTTTCCTTCATGTAAAGCCCAATCTTTCAAAAACAATAAAGTCCCGGACAACCTTAGTTTTTGCAGTGAAAAACAAAACTTGCTCAGAGATTCCTCTGTAACATTTCTTTTGTTCAGTGCAGCCACGCTGCCAGCAGCACAAAGCAGAAGCCTACCTGCACATGCGATTATTTCAGTTTCCTCCAGATGCACAGGTACAGATTCTGATCGCTTTAAAGTGATGCCAAAGACAGTAATCTCTGATAGTACTGAAAGTCAGGACTGATAACAGGCAAGTTTAAGCATTACTCGTGTGATAATTACATAGTTGTCAAAAACAACAAGTTGGCAGCATGCAGAAAATACAAAGTTTGGAATACTCTGGGAAAGCAAAGATGACCTGCCATAGTCCATCATGCAGTTGAGCTCAGTGTAGTTCTCTAGGGAGCTTCTTACCAGGTGCCAAACAAGCACTTTTCAGAGAGCATCTATTCCCAAGCCTCCTGTCTCTACAAGTAACTGACACAATCTGCAATCGTGTATATTAACTGGGAGGTTTTTCCCCACTATCCACAACAGCATCAACAGAAACCCCTTCACTGCATACACTGAAGTACATCCAGAAGTTGTGACCAAGATGCCTGCTAGTTTCATGGCTAACCCCATCTCGGGTGTTGATCCAGCAAGGCATCAGCACTTATGCTGGCCTTTAAGCTTGTAAGACTCAAAGGGAACCCTGAAAAGTTCTTTCACTGGATAAGATCACTGAGATCAAGACGCAAGGCCCCTTCCTTTCCTCACAGTCTGGTCTCTCGCATGGGTGTGATAAACTACACACAGAAGTTGAATATTCACCACTGAAAACACTCAGTAGGTTTAGCAGGTGACATGAAGTGCTGCTGGGCATTTTACCAATGACCTCCATCTTAAAAAACACATCCTCATACTTTTTGAACTGCTCTTTTTCCTGCTGACTCACGAAAGAGAGAAGAAACGTCTCACGTCTAAAATTCAGTCATTTTGCTGGTGTGTACAGACAGTGCCTAAGATCTCAAATGCATGAGATCATTAGTCCCTGGACTGGCCTGTTACCACTCAAGAGGCCCACACTGACCATTCAAATGGGTTTTCAAAGGAAGACTCTAGCTGATGGCCAGAAATTCTTGATGGCTGCAGAAGAGTTACAGAAAAGGAGCAAACATTCTCCATGAGGTTGCAATTCCACAGAGATATGATGGACACATGAATAATTGTTAATCGTTTGTCACCATGGAATTTCTTGATATTTCATTGTCACATAAGTATTTATTGTAGTATCAGGCCAAAATATGGTTGCCTGAACTCTCCTGTTTACACACCAAGAAAAAAATAATACTGCTACCCTTCTTCCTGTGCTATCAAAATTACTTGTGTCCTACAGCACAAGAGATAGAAGTAACAATATCTAACAGTCACCTAATAAACCTGTGGAAAATTGCCAGAGTAGAGCATGCAGAGAGACTCTAACACATGTCCCAATTTACTCACACACCTTGTTAGCTGCCTGAAGTGAACTCTTTTCCCCACTCCTTGTAATTAATCAATATAAATATTTGTAGTGTTCACTTACAAATATGTGCACGAAAGTAAAAGAATGTATTTGATAATCTTATCTAAATGCTCCAACCAAACTAGAGCATTTTTAATGACAAAACAGGAATTATATTATAAATTTTTTTCCTTGCTCTTCCCTGCATGTACAAAATTGTACATGCTATATGCTTACGAAATTATGAGAGAGTGCAAAATTGTAATAGTACGACTACAATATCCAGAGCTGTATATTCTGAACATCTCCAAGCGAATAAACTTGAGAAAATGGGAGAGGGAAATCCATACCCACCTGAACATGATCTGTCCAATTCTCCTGAGTCATGGTTTTCTGAAAAGACAAAATTACTTCTGAGCCATCTTAGAAAAGGGAGAATGCAACATACAGCAAGCTGAAATTTAACACACCATCTTACACACTGGCATCAACTGTGATTGAGGAATGCATTCTGGAGAACACAGGAAACCTCTGCTTCTCATATGTCACCAGCCAGGGCATGGCAGAAAAACACAGCTTAGATGAAATAATTCAGACAACTGTTACACTACAGCACATAAGACAAAAAAAATCATATGCAATCAAAGTATATAGGCCATGGCAGGCCCTTACCCAGCAGTAGCCTGAACTCTCATTACCCAGAGCTGGGTCCTGGGCTCATTTGCAGAAAACTAATCACCTTCATAGCACTCCACAATGTGCAGCAGCATTTCTGAATTCCTCAAAGCTCACATGGTGCTCTCGCAATGACAAAGACATCACTGAGCGAAGGTGAAACAGGCTGTGATCTGGTGGAATGCATAGATCACTGCTGTTGCCTTTACCTCAGATTTGCAATATGTCCATAGACTGTTCACCCCAACAGCTAGCCCAGAGGAGGGCCATCCCCATAGGCTCCAGTAAAGGACATGATCTTGGGGATTATCTTCAAGGCTGAGCCTTCAGTATATAAAAATATACTTTTCTCAATAGCCAAGTCTTGAAAAATCATCTGGAATCATGAGGTCTGGAGAAGGAAACTGCTAAGTTAATATCCCCATTCCAGTATAGTTCAAAGCCAACTTTGGGCAAAATCTTGGGATGGGACTTACTCTCCACTCTGCCAAGAACACAGATGTCTCTGTATGAGATTGATCAGTCACCGAGGCATAAGCCTCACCCCCACTTCTGGCAAAGGTAACAATGATTACTAGTGCCACTTTTATGGGAAGGTACAAGAGCACACAGGGAGTAAGAGCCTCACAGAAAGCATTTTTGAGATATACAAGCATGTAACTTAAATAGTAGTGAAATAAAGGAACCATTTAATGGCTTAATACACAGCTGAGAATGGTAAACAGAGAACACCAAAGAGGTCTCAGAAGAAGATGTCCAGAAACAGCTGCCAAATATACCTTAATGGAAGTAACTGGCCAGCTTGGATACTTTAAATTAGAAAAATATTGTAAAACAAATGAAATGGAAGGCCGGAGAGAGCAGATCAAGAATCCATTCCACTCTGTTAAATAAATACACCTGGATAAATGCTTTCTACTCTGTCACTGCGGATGACCAAGCTCTCTAGAATGATGGCATCTAACATTAAAGCTTTGAGATGCAGAATGTTGAAATGCTTAATCCTCCCCAGGTCTTCTGTCAGTGGATCTGGCAGGCAGCAAAGACAGATCAGAGGCCTCACTGATGGATCAGGAGCTCTTGGAAGCAGAACTGGCTGTGCCAGAATGGCGTCATCAGATGCCCACCACTCAACCCCATCTTCACGTTCAAAGTACTGGGGGGTGTGGGATCAGCAAAAATGCATGCATCTGCCTTCTTCTTTCAGAACATCAAACAAATCCTCTTTTGAACAAAAGAACAGACAGTTCTGGAGGAGGTGTCTCATTTCCTGAAAACTGTCTCTCTGAAGACCAGATCAATAGTACTGTAGGAACATCTGAACAACCTGTTGGACTCTTTCAAAACTCTGTTAAAAAACCCTCTTGTATCTACATGGAGAAAGTCTTCTATGAACTGAAGATGAAATACCATTCCATGCTTGGCAAATACAGCCTGATAGTTCAAAATGCAAGAAATGGAAACATTTCTCTATGTTGTTCAGTCTCTTGTAGTCCTTGTCTTTCACTGTCCAATTGATAAACCTGGATACAAGTGCAAACTGTTTTCTCCAGAAAAGGTAGAATAAAAACTTACTCTCAACTGGTACAATCTGTCTTCAGGCAGAGGATAATGATGAATGCCAGACTATCAAGAGAAGCACCACAACTGCCCTGTTAACAGGAAGAGCAATGTGCTCCCCAATGCAGGGTGCTCAAGAGCATCCAAAGGGCAGTGACTTGGCTCAGTACACTCATCAGAGGGCAAGAGAAACCACAGTCAAGTAATTCTGCAGTCAACCTCCAAGCTGCCTCCTAGAAACCTGCTCCTTAGAAAGAATTAATGGCATCTTTTTATTTCTACAAGCCCTCAGTGCCAGGACAAGTACCAGCAATTTTGGAAAGAGAATTTGGAGGCTGGACGAAAGTAAAGTTAGTTCAAAGAGAGGCTCAGGAGCTGAAAGTACTATTATTTTGCTCAGCAGTAACAAAATTGTTAGCACAAAAAAAGCTTCCATGGCAGGTATGGGCCATATCTATCACAGCCAGGCTGCAAGTACCAAAACAAAGCACCTACAAACAATTCAGCTACGTGGAATGCTTAAAACTAGTGTTCTTAAAAAAAAACCTCAGTATGCAAAACCCCAAAAAACAAAACCAAGAAAAAACTCCTTAGCCACCATGCTCTGCTTATTTGAGATGACTGTGAGAAACTGAATGTATGGAGAGCACACACTGGCCTACCTACATGTGTCTCGGATCACTGCTGAGGACACTGAGGTGAACAAGCATCCAGCTCTGAGCAGTCATGGCACCCAGTTGTTAGAATATGAATGGACACACAAACTATTCACTCACAGAAAAAACAGGGCCCATGGCAGATCCAATGCATTTCTATGCAATAATAACCCCAACAAAAACTTGCTCACCTACTATCAATAAATTTCAGTCATGTCAATTATGTTATTCAAAATCCAAAATAAACAAAAGGCCTCATACACACACATGCCACACAATACAGAAACATACCTCAACAAACCTCTTGTAAAAGAGGTAATTCAGAGTTCTCAAGTGCCGCTGATTTATGACATTAGGGCAGAGAGCTAAAAAAAAAGAAAAAGACATTGAAGTATACAACATAGCTGAACTTCCTTGAAGTTTTACTGTCTAGACATTGCAGTTTTCTGTCCCCGATTTCAAACTCTGTATGTGGAAGGCAGGATACCATCACACTTGGAACAGACACACACATCATCAGCTTATCTAAACTATAAACTTATTTACACTTTCAACCATAATTAGAGATGCTAATCCTCAGCTACTGATACCTCTGGTTCTACCACCCTTGAACGATAAGATCCACTTGCTGGTTCCATATGCTCCACAGTCAATGACTTCACACCTTTAATTAGGTAGCATCCTCATAGATGCACCACCTCCAGTCTCTAGAGATTGCATTCTTTTTGATTTAATTGGAACCTGTGCTATTAATTCATTGAAACAGTTTTGAACATGTTACTCAGTATATAAACTTGTGGCTAAAGTTTATTGGATAAAATATATATCCATGAAAGAGAGTCCATATCCATTCACAGAGGGAAGTGACTATTGTTTTGCTGAGCTAGCAAGCAACAGTTGTTGTTATTATTTTTATTACTGTCATCTTCATTAGATATACCTCATTACAGCTGCAAAAAACAAGATCTTCACATAGCAACAAGAGATAAATGCAGAAGATAAAATACATTAACTAGGATTAGCATAGGTATCTGTCAGTTCTTGCTAGATGCTGGCATGCACGTATAGGGAGAGATTAACCAAAGCCTTCATTGGGGTTTCAGTGGCTAAAACCATCTCACTGGTAGTCAGAAGAAGCAGGACCAGCAATCAGAAACAGTAACAGAAAACAGTAAAATAAAAATTCTCTACGGCCTCCCTTGAATCAGCATACACCTGGAGAAACCAGTGCTACCGACTCAAAAGGCCTCGGAGCTTAGCACTCGCCATGCCCCACACATGGCATGCCCAAGGATTAAACACTGAGAGAACGAAGAAAGATGTCTGAATATCAGACCGTGGCATCAGAGGGATATGAACTGATGTACCACTGGCTACTGCAGCTTCTCAGAGTCTCCTGAAGTATCACTTCATAACTTGAACATTTCCATCTCAAATAGAAATGTTTAAAGCTGCTATTCTTAAGTTAATCTTCCACAGTGTAACAACATATACTTGCTCTCAAAGGATCTGAGGAAATAATTGCAATTATCCTGCAGGATATTATCCCAATAAATATGGTGATCTTTCCTCCGGATATTGTCCCAGTATCTGAAGATCATCAGCTCATGGAAAGCAACATGCTTTAAAGAAGGTAAGATGAACATAAAAATTAATAATATCACCACATAACTAAAAGATTTCAAAGCTTTTCAGAAATACAGCATGACTGCTCTAGGTCACCAAAAAATATTCATTAAACGTTTTGTTCTGTGAGCTTCTAGAGGAAATATCCAAAGCACAGGACTTGACAGAACTGAGGGATTTTAAGTACCCAGTTATCTGTGCAGAAAGTAGGACAGAGGAATGCAGATGGACTTTTTCAAGGCACTATTGGCATTTTCTATTCTGATAGAGGAAAGGAACTGAGTTTGAATCCAGTTTTCTATATTTTATTACAAAAAAACAGATTGAAACAAAGAACTAACTGAAAACATGAGAGTGAAAGGTAACTTGATAAGAGACAACGAAATGAAGAGTTTAAAGCTCTAAGGAAAGGAAGAACGGCAAAATAAAAACAACAAAATGGACTTCACAAAATCAGAGAACTGGCAGATAAGATTTAATGTGAAAATAATTTATAAGGGGAAAAGAAGTTAAGAAGAGCTGGCAATGGAAAAATTGGAAGTGAAGTAAGAGACCAACTGCTACATGAGAAGCTTTTATTGATTTCAAACACAGAAGGAAGTTAAAAGAACATGGAAACTGGATCACACACATACAAAAGAACAGCACAAACACATAAAATCAGAAAGTCCAAGGTAAAACGTGAGATGCAGCTACCAAAAGACATAAAGGCAAGAGAAATTCCAGATAGCCTTCTGGAGGGAAAAAAGAGTTCTTGTAGAGAAGAACTGGCATAGCTTGAATAGGAAATGGAAAACTTTCCACCTTGGAGGTCTTTAAGAAAAGGTTTCACATTCCATATTTATCAGAAATGACAGAAGGAGCTCCTTTGGCTTTGGGGCGGGAGGGTGACACAGGTGGTACTGCAGAGTCCTTGCCAGACCTTTTCCCTGCAGTTTCATGACCATCTGCACTTTATAGTTGCAGAAATCAAAGCGCATCAGGGCAGAAAAACTTACTCAAGGTCAAACACCTAGTTGAGTGAACAGGAGTCAGAAGTCAGGTCTCCTGAGACAAAACCAATGTTCTGTTGGTTGGAGCAAAAGACAATGTCCTAAGCTTTTCAGAACAGAGACCATCCTTCTATTCAGTGTTTGTACAATGGGGTTTTGGGATCATGACTGAGTTATGGAGCATGAGTGCAATACAAATGCTATAATGCTATGAAAGCACCTTTTTGAACACGTTAACTCTTAACCTGGCACTCGTACCACAACAGTGCTTCATCTGAACTACATTTCACATCTGGGACTGACTCAGAAGCAAAAAATCCAGTCTGCTCTCAGCTATCAGCAGAGAGTTAATGGCTATCAGTAACAGAGAGGAAGTAAAAATGGAATCTATTTGTCAGGCAGGGTATGAAACCCACAATACACGCTTATTTCACTCATGTAACATCCATAAGATATGTCTGCCGGGGATGTGGTGCAATGTATTTGTAGGTGTGGTGCGTGCCTACCATTCCCAGGCCATACGCGATGCCTCCTGAGCTGGGATGTGGACTCAATCCTCTCTTTACACCACCCTGAGAGCTTGACTTCCATTCACAGTGAGACTCCTTCACCCTGTCCTGGCAGAACAGAAGGTCCCAGACAAAGCATACTTTGTTTGGGGACAAAGTAAAGGAGACTTTTTTTAATAAAATCAGGGTACCTGAAATGCTAGAGGCTTTTACCCTGCTTTTACTGCTAAGGATTGCTGGGGAATCTGATGAGAAGCAAGCTGTTCATTAGTCTCTCAGAGTATTATGAAATTAGTCCCTAAATGCACATTAGTGGAGGGTAGGGCCCGACTCAAGAAAACCTTTTTGTTGTATCCTCAAAGATACATTAGTGCCTCTCATAAAATGCACTGTGCCACTACAGATCAGGGTCAGCAGTCCTCGAAAAGGAAGGTGAAACAGCAGAAGCCCCAGACTGCCCCTAAAGTCCTGACCTACTTGCTAGCTTTGCTGCCTGGAGCTGACTGGAAGAATAGAGAGCATAGCACAGGGGTTTTGATCTGCACCTAAAGGAAAAAATGCTCTAGTGTGGTCTTTAGACACGTGTCTGGATATGATGAACTCATGCTCAGAACTGCAAGGGTGGTGTCAGCTTTTCCAACAAAATAAATGCTTGGGAGCTGCTGGTCAGCTTGTCTCAGTCTAAAGCAGATCATATTCTACCACCTGTACTTCAGTAGACAAAAATGTAGCTGACAAGGTAAGGGCTCAGAAAGGACATTGGGACGTTCAATCCCCTTCTCCTTCAGCACCCTGACTCTGCAGCCACTGCAGCCTTCTGGTCTGGATGGCTCCTATCATCTGATGTCTAAGCCTAGAGGTTCTTCTCAGTCGCAGTGCTATGTAGAGATGTGCTGGTACTTAACATGAGAGCTAAAAAACTGAAGGAAAATCACCATGGAAGGAGGGAGAAAACAACCCTTGTAAAACAAATATAAAGGAATGGAATAACCTTCTGCTCTGTTTTAACAAGGAAAAGGTAAAAAAAAAATTGAAATTTCCTCTTTCCAAAGGCATTGCTGTGGAATTTTAACAGTTATTCCTCTCTCTCTAACAGAGCACCTTTTGCAAGTGCCTAGTGCAGACTCCCTTGAGTCTCTGCTGGAGCTCTCCCTGGTGACTGCCCTGCCATGCGCTCGCTCATCTGGCAGACCTGCTGAAGTTTGAGGACAGTTGTGACTTACCTGAGCAGAAGGCACAGCCTGTTGAGCAGCCCTCGTCTGCCCTCTGCTGCCCCAACACCAACGGAGTGATAACGCTTTATCTCACAAATCAATTCTGGGGCTTAATAAGGAAGATTCACACCAAATTGAAATTGAAGGTTAAACCACAAAGATAACTTGGTGGTCAAATGAAGGAAAATATTTCTCTTAGTTTATGCTAAAAAAAATATCAAATGCTATGGTAAAAACATGTTCATAGCATTCAAAACTTAAGGTGCTCAGCTAATTTATTACACTGCTACAAGACAAAAGCAACTAATTGTGCATTCAATTACCATCTCTCTTCTATCAACACCACTATTATCTGCTTTACTGTCACATAGGCAATAAGGTCCAATATATGAGGACAGTTGTACTTTTCAGAATGGTATCCTTTTTACCTCATACCCAATGAATTTTCAATAAAAAAAACCGCTGCACTCTCTGGCATAGTGGCTGTGCAAAAACAACAACAGAAAATTGACTCAACCATTTCAAACCTAGGTAGGGTCTGTTCCCTCATCTCTGACAACTGTTTTGACTGAAACTTGCATTTGTAAATCTAAGTCAGTCCCACAGGGTCTTCAAAGAGTATAAAGTAATTAGCCCGTAAAAGCTACAGGCTTGTTAAAGCAGAGCATACTGACCCATGTGTGAGAAAAGACTCTATAAAACTCTATTTCCTCAATCACACACCGTTTCTGCCCAACTTCTTCCTTCCCCAGTAAAGCTAATTAAATGGAATCTATACACAGTTTATTGGGACACCTTTGGGACTCAGCAGAAAATCTTCCACTTACCATGCACTCTTTTGTGTGTTAACAGGAATACTGGAATACAGTTCAGAAAAAGAAGAGGTGGACTAATTTAAGATGATGGCTTTTTTTTTTTTTTCCCCTGATATTTCAGATCTTTTTTATATTGGGCCATTGCCTACCTGGCCCTGAAATTTAATACTGGCAGTTCCAAGGAGTGCTTCAAATCTTAATGGCAGATCAAAACCTAAGTTTTGCTTAGAAGTCAGTGAAACTTACTGTCAGTGGATAAGAGTGAGTTTGGGTAGTGAAATATGAAAGTAGATTTGGAACTGCGAGAACTGAGTCACATACAAGTTTGCCTTCTCATACCAAGAAACCGTGTCCTCCTCCAGCCTTTCTCACCGAAAGCCACTTCCCTCTTCTGCTGCTGCTCTCAGCCTCTTTCAGCGAGTGGGAGTCATGAGTGAACAGAAGACAGAAAGCAGCAGAAGACTGCAGCATCCAACAAGCCCACAATCAGGTTAGGTAACAAGAACTGTGAGTTTTACCTCACTGCTAGCTTTTGGTGGAGCTGCTCAGAACAAGAGAAATGAGGGGGTTTTTTTACCTAGCCTGCTTCCTTTTTGTACACTCTTTCCTCACAGTCAGATTTACTTCCACTAAAGAATGGAGAAGGAACAACCAGAAATTCAGAGGAAGGGAGGGGAGAGAGGTGGGAAGAAAAGGAAAGCTATGTTATTCCAGCTGCGATCATTTCCCAATTCAGTTCAAGCAGGACCAACACTAAGGCAGAAATTCCTCTGTAGGCATTCATCCCCTTCCAAAGCATTTCAAAGGAGACTTAAGACAGCTGCAGTTTAGCAAAGTGTGAAGTCCTGCTCTGAATTACATGTGGTATTATGTAAAAAGTAAACACCTACTTTCACATATGGAACTATGAGAATCATATTCAACACTGGTTTTAGCTGCCCCAAATCCGGCATCTTGTCTAAATCAGTAGCCCACTTCCCCTCTCACGTCAAGAGAGGTGAACAGCCCTCTCCAGCAAGTGACTTCTCCTGCACTGTAGACACTGCAGTTTGCATGGAATAAACCACTCTTGGGAAGCACAGGCAGAAATAGGATCTGTATCTTTGTCAAGGAACATCCTCACCACTGCATGTGTGGTGGAGGACCAGCAAGCTTTGGCCGTTATTATTAGCAGTTTCAACATCTGGGACACCATCACCAGGCTGAGGCACACTATCACCCCACAGAGAGCACCTGACATCAACAGCTACATGCTCCTCTCCTTTTTTTTCATTTCTCAGGATTTTGCATGTGAACAGTTATATCATTTCACCCACATAGTTAATATCATACCCTTGTTGGAAAGGGGAACAACTCAATTCTCTTTACAGATCATAAAAGACCAAACAGCCTACTAAATGACCAACCTTGTAAAGGAGGAAAAAATACTGGAGACTAGGTAAAACTCCTGGGAAGGTTTTAGATTTTAAATAAATCACCCCCCATATGTCAGCTTTCACACCAATGAGCTAAGTTCAATTATATTTATTTACCATACAATGAGACTTTGTAAGGATTATTTTATTAACTTTTGAACACCAGTCTGAAGATGTGAAGACTAATATGCAATATAGTGTTGCTGCCAGGTGTAATAAGCCCACAATTTGTGGTTAGAAAACACTTTTGACTCCAAGAAAAGAGAACTGCATATCTTGGGCTGATGATGGAAAGCTTTACAGGTAAAACCTAACACTGCTCCTAAAAGGTGCCTGACACAAGGTCCCAAAGAGAAGAAATAAAGATCAACAGTTCCCACTAACAACCAAAGCAAAACAAACTAGATTTTATTAGATAATTGGTAGTGAAGCAGATCTATTCAGTGATGTAAAATGTGTTACTTCTCTCGGAAGGCTGCAAGAGCCTTAAAATTCCCTATCGCCAATCTTAGCTTAAGCAAAGAATACAAAGGGCTGTGAGGTTCCTGCTTCCCAAGGGTTATCTCTTCACAGCTGACCAACCCATAACTCAAGAAAACAGATCCTCAGATGAATAATGACTTGCCTCTTATGTGAGTGGAATGGAGTCATAACTCAAAGCTGACCATCAAGTGTTTACATAGAGCCATTCTGAGGTCGAGATTTATTTCGTATCATGGAAGCAGCAGTCTATTAGTCACAAGCACTTCATCCTTCGACAGCACAAAGTGATAATTCCCATAACTTACCAGCTTTGTTTTTCAATATCATTAATTAAACCCTGAAACTCCCCATGATAAATTACAGCAGAGATTCCTTGCTGAACATGGAAGAAGACAAATTGACTTCGTCTGTTCTTTATTGGTCAGATAACGCCACAATATGTTGCAATATCACATACCTGGATCTACGTTAAATCGGTCTAGGAGCCTGAAGACCAGCTTGCTTAGCATTTTGCGGTTAAATTTATCTGGTTTGTACCTGGACAGGCCTTGATATTGACTGTAAGCAAAAAAACAAAATCAGAAACATCTGTGGAATCGCCTAAAGTATGTTTTCCAAAGAGTAGGTATTTACCAGTAGAGATATTAGGGTTTGCTAGGTGCTGGTAAGAACAGTCCCTACTTTTTCCAAGTTACAGCAAAAAGCCAACAATATAATCACACGAATTTCCCAGTGAAAGACTGAAGCAGTCCAGAGTCTTATTTTTTTAAAGAAAGAGAAAGCAAGCAATTCCTTCTCGTGTTTTTTTTCAGAACTAAAACTGCAACTATTGCATCTACACCATGAGTTTGACTGTACTGTTGGCTTTGTGACTGACAGGAGCTATTCTAGTGAGAGGTAATTTATAAATTAAAACACACACGATTATTTCATGAGCACATGAAGGTTAACCACTTGATTTTCTGCCACTTCATCACAGTATTATCTTCCTGCAAAACCTGTACAACCGATACTGAAACTCACCCTTGTCTGCAGCAAAGCACAGGAGTCTGATTGCTACAACGTCCTGGAGGAAGCTTTGATATTGTTATATTGCTAAGATCTACTGCACAGGTTTCATTTTGCACTCCTCTCCTGGCAGGAACTAAGCATCTGTCAATAGGAATCATACCTCTGTCTTACAGGCTGAGGTGTTTGAGAAGATTCTGGCACAGGCACCAGAATTTCCCCTTTCTCAGCTGAAAAGTAAATATATTGTGCTCCATGATGCTGAGAAATGATCTTAGATAGACAAGCAGAGAACATACTGTCCTCTGACAGCAAGCTGGCCCCAGCTGTTCAGAAAGTCAACAAGCATTTCTACCTTGTGACGTCTCTGATATTAAAACCAGGTTCACACCATGTGTCCAGGATCTGCAAGAGCTTGCTCTGGAGCTCAGGATATTCTCCCACATAATCTTCCACCAAGTTAGTCTTATCTTGGAGCAGCAGCGGTGTACACATCTAGGAGAAGAAATTACATTTAAAGCACTGTGCCCTGCCTTTGATCACCACGTTCTGCAGACTGAGCACTGCAGCACACAGAAGGCACAGAAGAGGTCCATGACACTGCGGATGGAAGCCTGGCAAAAGGCTGGCCCATTCCCTGCTGCCCGGACATGGCCAGCAAGTCACAATCCCCCTGTTTAATCAACCAGTGCTGCCTAAAAGCATGATGTGACATTTTCAACACAAATATTAGCCAACACAAATGATAGGACATTGTCAACACAAATATTAGCAAAGCTTCAAAATAGCAAAAGCACTAAGCTCCATCATAGTGACAACCATCTGTCAAGAACACAGCCAGAATTTTTTAAAACTGACCGCAGCTATAGTGCAGTAAGCTCTAATGGGGTCTAACAAAATACACTGTCACCTCCCTAGATGTAAAGGTACATCAGCAGTGTAGCAGTTACTTCTTGGGAACAAAATAAGGCCTCAAGAGAAAGGCAGCACAACTTGGAGAGCCTTGATGGATCTCCTGCTTAACAAAAGGTGGATCTGATGACAGAGAAGCCTGCAGAGGAAATGACTCACCTTCTCCACATCTTGATCTGGCTGTAATTTTAGCTTAATACTCAGCATGGCTGCCTAGAAAATACAAAAAGTTGGGTATTTAGGAGAATAGCAACACAGTGGATAAATGGGCATTATTCAAAAGTGAAGTATACATGTTATTATACAAATTTTTAATGTTAATAAATTATACAAATTTATTTATTTATGTTAAATTTTCAACTACAAATCATTAAGTATTGGCCTCATACATTCCACTTAGGAATGTATAAGAACACTCCTGGCAGAGTTGCATATTCTGAGCAGCAGCATACTCTGGAGCAAAAGTTAAAGATCAAATTGTCTGGCAGAAAGAAAGAAAGTGCTCGGACAAAGTGAGCTAAGATGGATATTTTCTATCAAAATAATTTTAAAAAACACCTGACCCACCACATGTTTCTGAGTTAACTTTATCCATCTTGCTGTGCCTTTTACATTTTGTAAAATGGTTGCAGTTTGTGAAAGCAACTCAAGCTTTAAAAGACCCTTAAACCAAGAGGTCTTAGTTTTTGTAATTTCTGTGTAGCTCCACACTCAGAAAGATGGTAAGAACTGTATTCTTCCCTTTTGTAGTATCTACAAATCTTTGATAAGCCAAGACCTGCCATGTTCATGAATTAACTACAAATCAGTATCTTCTGCAGATGAGGAAACTCTGCTATGGTGAACTGCAGTAACTCAGACTGCAAGAAAAACTGGTTCAGCCACCGTCTATCCTACCCCAGCTTGGGGATTACAGAAGTATATTAAGCTCTAACTGTGCATTGCTTGGGAGGCATATAAACTAATTGGGATTTTAAGCAGTTAATAGTGTCTAATTTCTGTAGTGTGTGAGAATACTTGGATCTCAAATACAGAATAAGCATATAATGGCTTCCTTTAATAGAACATATTGTTCCAGTATATAGAGTAATAAGAGCGAGGAGCCTTCTGGTGCATTTATGTGTTAGTATTGACGCAGCTGTGAACTAGGTAATAAGGATGTTTTACATGAAGTGCCCTGCTAATTACTTTGCAAAGTTAGGCTGTATTTTCCAAAACGGTTGTAAACAGTGTTTGAAAACACAACTTCTCTGACCCTACTGCAGCATGCACGTAACTCCAAGGAACAACAGGACACAGTATGTAATCAACTGAGTTCACAAATGTCTACTTACTGAGATGAGGATAAAACCAGTGTGTTAGGGCTTAGAGGAAAAGCTCTTATCGTCTCAACAGGTTTCTCTGCTATCTGTGATTGATTTTGCTTTGAGAGAAAGATCATTAAAATGATGGATTTGTTTGTCAAAATAGTTGCATTTTAAAATTGTGTTTTTTGTTAGAATATGTAAACAAACATAATACAGTAAAAAATGTGCATTCCTCTCAAGTAAACGCAAATCTCATCATTAACTTTATCTGCACGAAACCTTTATCAAAAAAATGTAACCAGAAAAATAACCTATGTGGGGGTAGGAGCATACCCTGAAACACATTTTCGTTGATGTCTCCCAGCATTCAAATGACACCTCAGCTTAACTCATCACTGGAAGTACATGTTCTGCAGACCCAGCCAAGCAACACGGACAAAACCTAACAGCTCATCCGAGCATTGCTCAAAGCAGAAGCCATGGATTACATTACCTTCTGGGAAATTCATGCATGTATTTCATCCACTGCATCAAAGACTGATTGTACAAAACCAAAACACAGCACATAAGTTCAATCATTAAGTCTTACTGTCCAGAAAGAGCAGAGATACCCAGTGGGAAAACATTTTTTTTTCTTGTGCTTATTTTGGTTTGGATTTGGTTTTGGGGGGGCTTGGGGTCTTTTGTTTGTTTGCTTGTTTGTTTTGTTTTGCTTTGTTTTTTGTTGTTCTGGTTTGGTTGGTTTTTAAACACAAAAGGAACACTGTGTCACTGACAGTCCAGGCTTTATCTCAAAAAGAAAAATCAACAGAAGAGCTTTAAGTGGCAAAAGCAGGAACTAACATTAATGCAGCGCCTGTATGCTACAAACCAGATACTGTATAGAAAGGCACATTACCATTTCTCAACTCGGCTAAATCTTCAACCAAATCTCTCTTACACCAGACTTTATAACTATTCCACCTGTTTAGAGGCTAATATGCTACTCTGCTCCACAAGCGTTAAGTACCTTTTTTCTCAAATTATCAGATTAACATCACAAAGTTCAAACTGAGTAATTATTCTCATCAGGCATACAAGTTGAAGGTTGCTACTTCTGTTTTGGACCTGAAGAAGGGTTTTGGGTCTCAAAAGCTTTGGCAGCTGGTTTTATTTTCCTCCCAGATATCTTAGTTAGCTGAATTAAAAATAAAATAAAATATAAAGACTTGCAACTCTCAAAATCTTGTTTCATCATTTGATCTCATTAGTAACTTTTATTAAACATATAATCCGTTAGTTTTAACGTGCAAGCATACAGTAGTTTCCATAATAGCTTTTTAATGTTCACATGCATGTTCAGATTAATCTAATTGCAGAACTGTTATCTAAATGGCATAGTTTTATCTCCATCTCTATTAACAATACAGGTGACTTAATCAGATGAACATGGGCTGTGTCGGGTTAGGTTTCCCTCTTTTACTGGATGTATATTCTACCCTGTACCAAAGGGTGTAGAGCAACAAATATTCATTTAGACCAAGTGTGGAGAGACAACACTTTCCAACCCCAGCCGTGGCAGACCCAGATCATGCCACCACCGCTGCTGCAGGTCAGAGGAACTTCAAACAAATCACACAGGCTGGTTTTTAACATCATTTTAACATCACCCAGCTAACTCAGGTGACAGAGAAGTCAAATTGTGCTGCTGGCAGAAACTTCCCGCAGCAGGGAACACTGTCAGCAGCGGGGCAGCAGCCTCGTCCGTGCACCAAACCAAACAGGGAAGGAGACACATGGCCTGGGTCCTAGGAACAAACAACCAGGCTGGATTGCAGGGTGTAGTTACATGTGCTGGTTGGCTGAATAGGGAGGACAACTGAGATAAAATCAGCGTGTTTACAATAGTAATAATAAGAGAAGAGATATGAGTAACTGTAATAAAGATGAAAGTGTTTGGCAGCTGTGTCTGTGGTCTCAACTTAGAGCTATTTTAAGATTTTGTTTTGTTATTATCATGTTTTGAATTGTTTCACTCCACAAACAAGTTTTGTGTAAAACGACCCTATTTTTAACAGTCTGTTTATAGATGATAAGATCTCCAGAAAAGCAACACCTCATTCACAGACTCATTTTGTAGTTAGAAAACAAACACTTCAATTGAGCAGACAGCATGCTGTAACTGAAATGGTGAGAAACCCCCTCCCCACCCCAGAAACACGTTTTTTCCCATATGCAATGCTGCACTCTCCAAGCTGTGCTGGAAGACTAGCCAGGGTAGCTGGAAGCTAGCAATCATGTTAACCAACTGCAGATCCTCACTCAGGCTGGATCAGCAGGGC
The DNA here is from genome assembly GCF_018691265.1 of Tyto alba. NCBI lineage: Eukaryota > Metazoa > Chordata > Aves > Strigiformes > Tytonidae > Tyto > Tyto alba. Next base: position 12,501,801 of record NW_024881273.1, on the reverse strand, counting down.
AACAAAGATCCTAAGCACCAGATACCTCCCCCACTTCACCAGCTTATCAATAAACAGAAAACCTAGCTACCACACAGGAACATGGAAAAGCTCTGGTGAACACTAAGATAATGGCCAGCTTATCAGGGTCTACTCACCCTCCCCCAAACTCTAGAGAACATGTAATAGTCTTGACTGATGGTACAAACAGCCTTTTCACAAAAATACATTTCATACATAGGGAGTTTCTAGCATGTAATCTAACAACAGCAAAGAATTAGCATTATGAGCATTATTGCTACACATAAAAGTGTTTAACCTATGCTAAAACCCTTCTGCCCCAGATCATAACAGAAATATGGGGAAGGTTGCTCCCTCTCTTGCCTTGCATCCCCCAAGTATATATATAGGACAGGTACATGATGAAGCCACTGCTTAGTACAGAGAAAAGGTGATGACCCATTGCCTGATTCAAATCCCGCCAAAGTTTGTGAGTCTTCTCATTGTTCTCAGGGAGCTCTAGGTCATTCTCTGATTTAATTATGGTGAAAGTAAAAATCATATTTGTACACTTTGTAGCGGTTTTGTTTCCCAAGGTTAGACACCTAAAAATATAGCAAAGGAGGATTGGATGAGGATGGGTAAGAATTCAAAGCTGGGCAATACTACATTAAATTATATCTAAAATGCATGTAGATGCACTGACCACAGGATGGGCGAAGTTACCCAAACCTGATGCACTCAGCCCAGACTGTGAGCACCAGACCACTCATATAGTCATGCAATTGCAAAAGTATGGGAAAATGGGGAGTGTTTTGAAGTGAACACACAAGCCCAGAACACCCTGCACCAATACCTGGTCCTCTCTACTTGTTTTGAATGCAAGCGACTGTCTCATCTGAAAATGACTGTTCTTTCCATATACAGTACGAAGTGCAGGAAGCCACACAAGATCTTATCTGCAAGGGCATGTGCACTTGGGTGGTGTCTACACTGACAATTTGGGCAATTCTCCCACGGTGGGGTTAGCATCAGGGGAATAACCTTTTGCTAGTAGCACTGCTTGGAGTGATGATACAGGACAGACACAAATGGTTTCTGATGACTCCTGCGTTACTTAGCTTTGCCGCAAGCAAGTTTGGACAACACAAAGGTAAATATGCCTGTGACTGACTTAGTGTAGTATTTCTGAATCAGTGGTGAAGGAATTTCTGAAAACCCATAGAATAGACCAAACAACAGAACGAGACTTTGCAGAGGAGGATCCAATGTCAACTCTAAGAAAATCACAGTGATCAAAGCCTGGATACATAATAATGGTGGAAATAATTGAAGGCACACCATATATTAACCATTGGGAACATCTGTTTTGTGTTTTGGAATCACTCATTTCAAATTTGAGGCTATTCAGCTTTGCTCAAACTCTCAAACTCTCAGAGTGCATCACTGCATAGCGTATGACATCAGGTTAGATGTTTAATTACTTCCTGCTTAAAGAGCACACAATATACACAGCTGTCTTCAGGAAGATCTTCAGAAACATAATAAAAAAAAAAAAAAAAAAAAAAGAGATTTCCCAGGTCCACCTTCAAGAGAGCATGCACATATTTTGTAAGGAGTGAGACTGTCAAAATGAAGTAATGACATGTTACTCATATCTAAAGAATCTGAGGTAGAGGGACAGAAGTAAAAGTCAAGGTTGGAATATGCATGTGCACAGGTGAAGGGAAGCGGGAACTGCATCGTTACAAACGAGTGATTCTCCAGAGCACTGCCCAAGCTTCCTGCGCACACAGGCCACGCACCTTCACCAGATCCTCCAGATCCAGACTCTGTATGGCTAGATCTGCTGCACATTTGCACCTCTTCTCCAAGAGCCTGTTTTCTTGACAAGAACCCAGAAATGCTGGCAGTAGGAGCAGAATACTACCATCTGAATTATTATTTCCCAGCAACACTCAAGCCCCTTCATAACCGCTTCACCACAGACATCCTCTAGCAGAGGCAGCTCCAGAAGACATGGTGTTTGGGAGCAGGCAGCAGAGCGGCCCATGGCCCATGGGTTGGCCACCTCTGTTCTGGTGTGCCATGGATCTAGCAGGCGATGTGCCACTAAAGCTGTCCTTCAGCAGCAGACTAAGGTAATAGGAAAAAAGGGTTGAGACTGACATCATCTTCTTTACATGAGAAACATCCTCTGTAACATTCTCCTTGGTTTTCTTATTGATTATTATTTTTAATTTAAAGGAAACAAGGAAACTGAAATGCACACACTTTAAAATACAGCAACAGTTGAACAAGCCTTTGTAATTAAGGTGGTGAATAGGGAAAGAAGCAATATCAGAGACATTTTCACTGTCCTGAGAACAGCTCAAAAAAGTCAGAGTGAAGAAATGCAAAATCTGAATATCCGTTAATGTGCTTAATCAATCTTAACACTGATCTGTATTGACAGATTTGCAAAAATACACCATGTGTAGTCAAGCATAATGTATGAAGCAGGACTACAAACAATAACATCCCTGAAATTGGTGTTCAAAATATCACTACACTGAAAATTGAAAGTCATGTTGGTGATTGAACTATGCATTTCTACACCTCAGCATACGTGTACTCCTTTAACTCTTTGGTCAGCCATCCTTTCTACTGAATTATCAAATTACTTCTATAGTAGTATGTATTGCTGACAAAAACTTTGAAATCTGTGTCTACAGAGCTTTTTCTCTGGATAGTCCAACTTCTTTTATGACAAATTTTAACAAATTAATTTTAATAAATAATCCATATTACCTGAATTGAAAGAGTAAACATTAACTGAATTTAACATATAGAATCAACCTTCATTATTTGTTGAAATTAACAGATGAAACATTAGTAGAAAAAATATACACTGCTTTTGAGAACAGGGAAATCTGGGTGGACAACAACCAAAAAAATATTAAAAATTAAATACTCCCTGTCCCACTAATAGCTTAGTCCAATATTCTTGTTTAAGAACTAAACTATTAAAGGGGAGAAAAATGCTGCTAGTCACCAATACAGAGAAATTGAAGTGGGAGCTCTCTCAGGCCCAAGAATATTTCTGGTTGTCAGAGGCTAAAAAGATTATTTATTGTTTCCTTCCTAAATCCAGCTCCACTGCCACCTGTTCAGAATTTACTATAAAGCTGTTAAACAAGACGAGAACTTTGATGCTGACTGTGAAAACAAGTTTCACTGTATCTGACCCGAGCAGCACTCACTACTGATCCAGAAGCAAAGGAATTTGATTTTTTTCTTTAAGCACAGCTATCTTTTTACCTTTATAAGCTGTTTAAAAAAATGTAAATAAAATAACTCAGTGGACAATAGAGGGCATTCATCCCACAGAAAGACAGCCGCCACCCTTAGACATGAAATATCGCAGCACATTAAGTCATGAGACCCCGCTAATCAAAGCTGACAGGGCACTGAATGTGATTTCTGCTGAGACTTAGCGATATCATGGGGCACTGAAGCATGCACAGCCTGCCAGACTGCCCCTGTTCATGTGACAATGGCTTTTATTCCCGAAAGGGGCCTGCGAGTGACAAGAGTCCCCTTTGTCTTTAGGCTCCTGTATTCGCAGTGCAAGAGAGGTTCATTCAACCAGCCCCAGACACTCTTTGAAAGGCTGAAGTGTAACATAAGATGACCATGAAACACTAGCTTGCCTTCTGCCTACCCCTCATTCTTCTCAAGCACAGCCTGGCCTATTCAAGGGCCTCTCGCAGACTCGCTCGCACTGCATTACCCCCGTCTGCTGAATCCCCGCATTGTCCCGGCCTCACCAGCAGCCATCGCCCTTCCCACAAAGCCGTCCCCCCGGCAGCCCCGCCAGGCTCCGGCGCAGCCCAGGCCCCGGCCCGGGGCCGAGCCGCGGCCCGTGGCTTCGGGGCATTTCTGAGGAGGGGACAAAGCTGCCACATTTCACCTGACACCACCCGAGTGGGAATGTTAAACCCTGCCGTCTCTTCCCGTGGGCCCACGAAGCGCAGACCTGGGAGCCCCTCGCACAGCTCCAGCGCACCCTGCAAGGCCCCGCGCTGCCACACTCCTCCAGCAGCTGCAAGCGTCATTCACAAAAGAACGGATGAAACCCCCAAACAGGCCAGACGCCTCAAAAAGCCACTTGGTGTCCCCGCTTTATTCCTTTAGCTCCCACTGTGACCTTGTTGTTCTGCATCATGGGAGCACTGGTGCCGTCCGCTGGCCAGCGCTCCCCAGCATCGCAGCCAAGTCACCTCCACCTGCGCCACCTCCCACCAAACCCACCCCTGCCCGTACACAGCTGGTGATTTTCCTGCCGCCCCACGACACCTGCACCCTGCCCCAGCAGGCGGCCCTTCCAGCAGCTCTCTGCAAAACCCCTGGCCGCTGTGATTCACAAACGGGTTCAGCTTTTGACCAGCTCTGCCACAACAGGGCACACAGCGAGGGCCACATGCGCCTCAGAAACAATCGCCCTGGCTGCTCCCAGGGATCTCATTTTCTGCAGAGATCTCTCTCCAGAACCTCTGTGAGCAGAGCAGGGGACCCCCATGGTTTGCACACCACGGTAGGAAATGCATCAACAGAGTTAAAGGGAATAATGCGCTCTAGAATAAATGCCTGGTGTCTTACTGTAAACACAGCAAGAAAATAAATAATGACAACAAGGATTTATAAGGATTTCTGCCCTTTCAGGTGAAAGACAGAAAAGCCAAAAATCCTACACGCTAATCTGCTTTACTGCCCTATCCAAAATACAGGGAAGAACAGGATGATCAGACACCCCACACCCCACTGCAAGTGCTCAGAGCCCTAGTTCCAGGTTTTTTGGGGTTAGTTGATGTGAACTTAGGTATGATCCATTCCCAAAGGCAGTAAAAGATTTCCTGTTGTTCATGAAGATAATTCTCTTCATCCTTCTGTCAACAAAACAAAACTAGAAGAAAGCTATGGCTGAGGATAAGCAACAGTTGAGTTTTCTTCTTCTTCACGCTGGGAATGACTAGTAAATGAGCTTTTCTGTGGAAGAAAGAGCAGAAAAACAATTCCACCAACAAAAAATTTAGGGCTTTCCAAAACTAGGTCCAGAAAGAACTGCATTTCTAATGAAAACAATAAATATCTCTGGAACCATGAACTTAAAAATCACACTTGAATATAGTCAAATACTATTTCTGTTAGGATTTTCAGACACTCATATTCAAGAACTTACTGAGGGAAAGAGTAAGTTTCAAGTAGCTACCTGTGATTTTCTAATCAAATGTGAAATATCCTTGTTTCAATATTCAAAGAAATCCATGAGAATGGAATTCCATGATCTTACTTGGGAATCTGGCTTTACTGAAGAATAAGATTTAAAAAATGCTATTTGTTTGGGGTTTTTTTTTTTTGCTAAACAAAATCATGCTGTTCTACACCATCAAAGTGAACCACCTTCCTCTGAGAAAAATAAACCTATGTTTTTGCCTTAAAAAAAAAAAACAAAACCAAAACCAAAAAAAGGCATTAACAGTATTGTACTTTGCTCATGAGAACACTCGCAAGGTTATCAAGACATCACAGTGATGTCAGAAATGTTGCAAGTACTCTAAACCACAGAGTAAAATATATCAAATTCTGGGTTTGGTGAACTCCTGCCAGTGCCAGCCACTCAAACTCAAATACACAAGTAGTAACACATTTTGAATATGAGCCTCAATGGTAAAGTGGCTTCGAAAGCCCTCAAACTGAGAACCCTTTCGTTAGGGTAAATCACGTGGGAACAGAGATTTTCTAAACCCTTTTCGCTGCAGGCAGATTGGAGATAGCACAGCAGGTCTATGATCAACTACTAAAATCCCTTCTTTTCTTGCCAAGGACAAGGAAAACAAAAAAAGAACACAACCATCCCCTTAAATTCTCCAAATTAAACCCTATTAACCTATTACTTTCAAAGGTCAGAAAAGGGGTGGAAGAAGGATTCACTGGCATTCTGTACTCAGCCATTAGAAAAAATGAGGTTGAACACAGCCTACTCATGTACATGGGAAGACCATGCTAAGCTGTACCATTCACAGTGTGCAGCTGCTGTGATGAAACGGAATTCACATTGAAATGCATCCAAAAAAGGACACAGACATTAACAGAGAACTAGAGAGCTGGGTAGGTAAATTTATTTGAAAGACATGACCCACCTCTTTGTAATCGCCCTTGTGATAAAGATGACTGACATGTCCAAGCAAAGAGTTCCGGTCTGCTGTATGGAGCTGGTAAATGCTAATCAGAGGGTCAAGAAGATTAGCTGGGCACTGGGCTAGTATTCTGAGTACACGAGCCTGCAGCTCCTCCAGCTTGATGCCATACTAAATAAAAAAAAAAAAAAAAAAAAAAAAAATCAAACACAGATTTAGTAAAGATGGCTACAATTCAATGGCAGTTGAAAATGCAGCTTGTTTAAACAGTGCAATAAGCCAATTCCTTGGGAAGGGATTCTCCAATTTCCCCATGGAGTCTGCAAGCAGAAATCAGAACAATATGATACGCATTTTTTTCACAGCATCCAATTTAAAAACATTAAATGTTTGCGGGATAATTCTGGAAAAGGCATATGGCCTTGTGCAAAAGTAAAATATGAAACTGGAAAAATGCCCTCTTTTACTAATACAGCTATTTAGAATTTCTCCCCTCTAGTTCCCAGCAGAAAATCTTTGAATCCAGCAACTCTCCTCAGGGAGATCTCACCTATAAGGCATAAGAATTCCATTTTCATTCCCAGGCTTGCTCCTGGGTGCTAGAAGGGCAGGAGAAGCAAAAGCAACATCAAAAGATGCACAGATACAAGTATTAATCCTTGTGTTCCTACATGATCGTTCTCTTATGACATAGGAATTTCAGTGTCAGTAGCACTTCACTGCACTTTGCAGATACCATAACGGCAGAAGTCAACTTCTAAAAAGAGCCATTTGGAAAAATGGGAAATTAAACAACACAAATATAGAAGTATCTTGCTGTTCAGAGCCAAAAAGAGAATATCTCAGTAGGTCAGAATATATGAAGGCATAAGGAAAGGCAAACATTAGAACGTATAATCTGATGACCCAACGTTACAAATGATTATTCAGCTGCTGAAAAGTCATACTGTTACCATTTTTTGCATTCCTGATGATAAAAGCTCCCCACCATATGGCAGGAGTTAAGCAATCATACAGTGACTGGCTTCTATTTGCAGAACTGGAAGAATATGCAGAGTGGATTACTGCAATTGGTTTTATCCTGACAGCAGGGATGTGAGTTCCAGTGGGAAAGCCTCCAGCCCGGCAAAGGCTGCAAGATCAACGCTTGATCAAAGTAGTTTGATCTGGAAAGATGGAAATCTCATCTTGGAAGGGGAAACAGCTCTCACATCACAGCTTCTAATATTATCTCATTTTCAGGCCAGCATACAACAGGTAACAACACCTCAGTACAAATTTCACACCATGTTTGTACAAGACTACAGACAGGACGCTGGGCTATGGAATAAAGTGAAACTGGGGACACTTGAGGGACATAAAAATCAATTGCCCTCTCCTTTCTCCTGACTCTCTTGCTCTCTCTTTTTCTAACCTGTTGAACAGCAGGATGCTCTTTTATCCAAAGCTGCAACTCAGTGGTGATGTAATACCCGAGGGAATGCCCTTTCCCCTTCCAGTCACTGCTGCTCTCCAGCATGTCCAGCAGTCCTGCCAATGGGTCCTCCAGTCCTGCAAAGCCCCGCCTGATTTCTTCCTTGAGCTGCTGCGATACAAAAACACATTGTCATGTACAAAAAGATTAGTGAATCCTCCCTTCCCCCAGCTGAACACAAAGCTTTATTTTTTTTAATTTAATCTATTCAGAGAGGTAACTGTTGCTATTCAGCCACCATCCGCGCCTCCAGTGACTTTTCATGTCATTACAGATTCCTTCATGGCTCACTGCACCTCAAACCCAATGGGAAAAGCAGCAATTGTCCACACTAATTATCCCATAAAGACAGAGAAGTTGTTCTGTGGGGCAGACAAAGGAGCTTAGGATTTGGGGGAGGGGGAAAAAAAAAGTGAGCTGGAAAAAGGGGTGTTATTAGGAAAACAGCAATATTGAAGGTAGATAACCGGGCTCAAAAACTTGCTCATCTTCTAACAGACCTACAAGTAATAAGGCGTATAAACCCCTCCTCCTCATTCTTGTACCAAAAGCTTTCATATTTGACCTTATACCCACTTCAGCCATAATGGCATAATGCTCCTCGCTGTAACAGGAATATTTGAGAGTATCAAAATAGTTTGGATTTTACATACAAGATTAAAAAGAAAGAAATATCAGACTTCAGACTCTGTCACATTGCCATCCTGCAAATCTATGCTCCTTTCCTCCAAACCTACCGAGCAGGGTGTTTTGTGTCAACTACCTCCTGCCACTGCACGTCAGGCACTGCACACCTCCGCAAGACTAAAGGGGCTTGGAACATGGGAAAACTCCATGCCATAAATCTTGGGAATCCCAGGGTGATGTGTTTAGAAATGTGAAGGAATTGGACACTCACTTTGTGAATGTTAATAGGCTACTTACTACCCATCTGGTAGAAGTGATAAATTAGCAGTACTGAGCAATATCCTTATAATGTTTACATTAGAAGTAGTTTCCAAGGAGCTCGGAGGGTTGGCAGGGTGAAGAAGCGGCATCCTTCAGTACCCACACAGGACCTTTCACCGCATGGTACATGTACTGGCGTGGAGCAAGGCAAAAGCAGAGACAGAAAACAAGAAATCACTAAGAGCAGCTGCTCTCTTTCTTTTCTGGCTAAAAAGCAAAATCCAAATGATGCTCATTCCTGCCTGCAGCCAGCACTTGTAATTTACTGTATATGATGGCCCCAGTCGTAGCTTCCAATAGAAACAACATAAAGTTTGAAGAACAACATGGAAAACAAAAGAAAATCTACAGAAAATTTGCCAATTAATTTGTTCTTTTTTATTCATCGACAGTATTTACTGGAAGACAGTTATTTTCCATAGTGTCTTTCATGTCTGGAAAAACCACAAAACCTATCATTTACGACACAAACTGTTTCTTTCTCACTAGATTATCAAATGCCGTATGAAAAAGCTGATGACTAACAAAGATGTGACTTTAGATAACAGATTACTCCCTGTAAGTATCTTTCCCTGTGGCAAGAGTTCTTGATGTTAAACACAGGACTCCAACTTCACTGCAATATTCAGCAGAAGGAAAAGGCAAGCTCTTATCCAACCACAAATATCCAACACAACAGCCAAAGGAAAACAAAGCAACTTGCCAACTAAATTGCACTCTTTTATAAATGGCCTCTCCTCTTTTTTCTTTTCTTTTTTTTTTCGCCCCCAAAGCCCCACTTCAGCACATTTAGACTGAACAAGAGCTTTCACCACACCGCTCAGCTCCTCCTCGGGCTGAAGTCAGAGCACGGGCTTTGGCAGGATGGGCTCCAGCAGACACCAGGTCCTGTGTGAGCACGAGCCTGCTTCCACACAGAGCACCTCCAAGCACTGCCAGGAGAGCTAACTTGTTACCTAGACTGAGTCTTGACTTCGTACCAGCCAGACTTTGACAAGCAGGAGAAAAGCTTTCTTCAAAACTTCCTAGCAATCTGAAGACTTCAACTGTGGTATGTATGTTTTGAGGGGAAAAAAAAAAAACAATGGAAAAAAAAAGGCATCAGACACCTAAATCAGAGAGGAAAGAGTGCTGTGCTGCCTGGCTCGTCTCTCTGCAAGAGAAGAGTTCCTCTCAAAGTGTAATTGTCATTTCCATTTCAATTGATTCCCATGGCAGGGAATGCTCCTTGGGGGATTTCTACAGCCTGACAGATCATGGGAATAGGAAAATTTTGCTGACGCTCAAACTACACTTCATTCAGTTTTGGTCCCATATTTCCAGATACACAGCTCAAGGCAGTCTGCTGATGCTTCTTGGTTATTCCAAAACTGTCTTTCCTATGTAGGAAATGACCACTTCTTATAACCATGTTCCAAAAACAAGGTCATGCCATGGACAGATACCCTCCTGCTCATGGTCACTGACTTGAGACCAATGGACTGATTCACACTAGTTAATAGACAGCACTGACTTACATTCACACACAGCAAGAGGCAAAGAAGTTCCCTGCCATTTAAATGTCAGTGGAGCAGACTGAGTTGTATTTAAGTCAACTTCCTTCATTTATTCAAACCGGACAGCTGGATGGAAGCACCAGCACCACCACACCTCGAGTTGCACACAGAGGGCAGGGCAGCAGCAGTAGCCCCGAAAAAAATGTCTACACTTGCTGTGGGTGCACTGCGTGTCTGAAGGGTGGCAATGCCACCCGTGGATGGATTAGCCCACCCCAGTGTTAGCGTGACGAGCACGTGTCAGGAACCACTGGGGACATTCATGCTGTGCTCATAGCTGCTGCTGTGCCACCACCCAGTCCCACAACAACCCTCCTTATCTCTCTAAAAAGGCTCTCCTCATGGCTCAGAAATGCATCCTCCAGGTTCAGGAACAGGCTTCTGCCCATGCCCGCAGCCACGCCACGCTGCCTGAAGGGTGGCTCCGAGGGGGACAGACCTGCCTCACCGGGGAGCTGCAGCCTGTGTGCTCTGCAAAACCATGCATCTCACCAGGATGAGCATTCCAGAGACAACAAACTGAATAAACAGAGATGCAAGTGTGACTCATGGGGATCCTCAAAGCTTTTCCACCCTCAGCAGGAAAGCTGCGGTGCTCTCTGCCCAAGGACATGTCGATGGGAGGCTTTGTCTTTTTCAGAGTATTTTTCTTCACAATCCATGCACATCCCAGGGTACACAGTACAGAGATTTTGATGATTACTCTTTCCTACTGTTGTTTTGTGGGATTAACTGCCTCCAAGACATAACAAATAATATTTTTTTTCTCCAACTCTAACAAAACTTGATAGAAAGCTCAAGGCTTCAGAGTTGCTGAGCTCAAGTCTATGTTGGTGACTGTCCATTTGGAAAGGCACCTCTCACGCTGTGTTTCCAGTTGTTCAATTATTCCGGCTGGGAACCAGACTATCACTAATGGAAAGTCTAAGTGTGGCAGACAAGGACAATGACTAAACACTCCAGACACCTAGGATGGAGCACGTACACCAAGGTACTCAGCCACGCCGGACACATTCCATATGGCGATGTAGTAAGCTGCAGGTTTTTGGGTCTTTTAGAAAAAAAATCTTGGCTATGAACCCGCCTGAACAATGCAGAGTTAAACATGGGAAATTTACCACTAAGATGATGTATCTAGTGTTTTTGTTAACTTTTCAAGCTCCCAAATCTAGATGGAGTATATTTTACTCCTATGAAAAATCTCCACGTAGAGCCCATAGGGTGCTGCATAAAAATACAGCACTAATTTTAGACAGGCAGAGTAAATTGTATTCACCACTCTAAAAGGCAAAACCAAACCAAATCAGAAAAAGTAGTAAAAATACTTTGAATACGAAGTCTTTGATATCATTCCACTTGGCAAAGAGCACTTTTCTACTGACTTCAACCCCCATTTTTTCAGCTTCTAGAAATATTCTTCCCCCTCCCCCAAAAGATCCTCCATTTAATGGACAAAAAAAGTGTTTAAAAGAAAACAAAAGCAACTTTGATTTTTTTCCCTCTGTAATTCAGCCCTGTAAACTTCAGCTCTTTTATACGAGCCCCTGAGCTGCTTCACACAGAGCTACCTTTTCTTTTCACTTCTCACTGCAAACGCATAGGCTCTTCCCCTGTGTGCTAGAACTGAAAGCAATCATAAAGAATTGCAGGTCTGACCTAAGCGTTCTGCGTCTGGACATGCTCTGCATGCAGTTATTAACTGCAGCATGGAGGGGAGGCTCAGCCTTACCTTCTTCATCTCTTTCTTTGTCCAGAGAAGCTGAAGGGCTTTCAGCAATAGGAGTGAGTCCTGGCCTGGAGGAGGGGGAAGAGAGAGAGAGGGAGAGAGAGAAAAGAAGGGAGAAAAACAAAACAAAACAGATTTATTGGCTCTGTACAGGCAGCCCAGACACACTGGTGCATTGTTTCACCGAAGGGAAATCAGCTACTCCATGCCACTGTGTTTGAAACCACCAACCTTCCAACTGTCAGTCAGGATTAGAGTGCTAAAATCCCTCACTCTGAAATCCTAACAAAATAACAGACATCATCCATGCATGGCTTTAACTAAACACCCACACGGGCTCAAATACTGAAAAGCTGTATTGGTGCATTTACAACTAAATCATGCTGCTGCTATGCATCAAATACATCCCCACCAGTCCCTCCACCATTCTCCCCTTTTAATATTAAAACAAAATGTTCCTACAAGAGTAAGCATCTTCCACAGGTTGGAAAGGATTATCAACACACTGATTTTGAATGAAATGGCTCTACAGTGTTAACCTCACTGCAACCTGTGGATAGAAGATGCGAGTGGTTGAATTTATGGGAAGATCAGCCTCTATTTGCTTGGCAAGCGCCGAGCAGCCTTTGTGTGCTGGAGAGCCCAGGCTGCAGCCAGCCTCAGGGCTGGCCCAGCGCTGACACCACTTGGGCAAGATGGTGTCTGAGGAAGAGGAAAGGTGAAATGCTGCTGTGATTAGTGGCAAGGGTAAAAAAAAAAAAAAAAAAAAAAAAAAAAAAAAAAAAGCGATCAGTTATTTTTTTAAAAAAAAAGTTCTCTGGAATTTTTCTCTTTTGCTTTTCACATAGTTATTTGAGAACCTGTGCATTCAGTCATCATTTTGTATCTATTATCATTTATCATACCATTACTCACCATACCAGTATTTCTGAAACAAATGTTTAGGAATATTTCATTTATAAAGAAGTAACATTTTTGATATTTGGTTCTACTTAATCTGCAATCATTTACTTGCAAAGCCATGACACAGAATATTCCGAATGAAAATATTCTAGTGTATCAACAGTTTAAATGAGAAGAATGAATTTAAACACCTGACTGGGTTCTCCAAAAACACTCCTTGTATATTTAGTGCACCTCTTTTTATGTTTTCATAAAGCCAAAAGAAATGTTAAACTGAAAAGGAAACATTCTTTCAATCACCTTCTGTGTTCTACAGTTCCTAAATAGCCCATTTTCAAATGCTAGATTTCTTGCTTAGTATCCGATCTCACTTCATATTTCAGGTCACAGAAAGCTACTTCAACTGTGAAAAGTTCTACTTCATCCAACTAAACTCTGAAGCACTGCATTTATAAAATATTTTAAGTAGCAAACTGATTACTGGTCGAGACAAGAGAATGATTATCCACTAACCTCTGAGAAACACCAACCAAATTAAAAATGCCACATTTACTATTTGTAAGATAATGTTTTCTCTCATCTCTGGTTGTTCTGAAATCTTGAGCTCTCCAAACACTAGCTGTTCTCAGCTACTGCTGCTCCTTTGTAAAAATAAAAGTGTCTTTTTACAACAAAACAGAAAAAAATCCAGATCACTTCTGTCCACAAAATTAGCAACTAACAGTTAAATTCAGTCCATGTGTGTGTACATGCATATATACATACTCTCCTCTTGGCCTGACTCCCAAAGAAATTTCTACACACACAGGAAAAAAAATTAGAACGCAACCCAGTGTGTAACCAAATACACTGTAAATCTGAACTATAATTAATGCAGTGAACAAGCTGGAATGATACAGGAAATGAGAGCAGTTAGGAAAGCAGTGTTTCACTTCAGATACAGCCAATAATTCAACTTGTTAAAAAGCTTTCTAAACCTCAACCAACAAAACAAGCCCTTTTCTTACGTGACTTTTTCCTACCTTACCTCCCTGTAACTGAAATCCAATCTCACCGTTTTTTCAATACATAGATGGATGAAAACCATCTCTCCAGTCAATTTCAAGCGACTCAGCACGTTGCCAGCATGCCACTGTGCCAGCACAGGTAAGTAGGGAACAACTTTCCCCAAAGCCTGGAAGCGAACGCACCCACAGTGTGGTTATCTCCGTGAAACGTCCTGGGGTGCTGCCGGGCACCAAGGCCAGTGCCAAACCGCTGGGGAGGGGTAACCACCTGCCTTCTGGCATGACTCCACCAGAGGTTTTGCTCTCTGTTCAGTCTGTGCAGTTCCCACTCAATTCTCCAGAACGGGGATTGAAGGAGGAGAGAAAACACTGAAATATTAACCGTGGTAGGCTGGTGTCAGAACAGTGCTGCTTCCTTCCTTACCTGGTAAAGCATTATAAGTATCTAAGGATGAGAGTAGTCAGAAGCTAAATGTAACAAAATAACCCACAAACAGGCACTCCTAGGGCCAAACATAAATGAGACAGCAAAGCAACATTATGGTTTTGCCCAGTCCCACCAGAGTGCAAAGATGCTGCAGTTCATGTTGGACCCTGAGTTACTGTATCTAGCTCCCCTCCAGCTAGGACAGAAGATGTAAATGTGATAGTCTACATCATTTTGGCTCCTGAAAGAAATGAACAATTCATCCTTTCCTTCTCCTGCAGAACCTCTTTGGGGGACTGGCCTCCTCGTGGTTCTCCTGGCACCCTTGAAGAGTGAAAAATATGAGTGTCTTTGGCACGGATACTCAAGCAATAACAGTACTGTTGTGTTCCCACTGGACTACCAGACACATCCCTGTTCATCCACATGCAAGAAGGAGGCAGAGAAGCAGCAAGAGACTAATGCCAGGATAGCCAAGGAAAAAGGATAGGACCTTACATGGAGTTTCATAAACCTTCCAGAACAAATCTGGAGAGCAGACAATTGCTCAACACAAAAGGGAGAGAGGAAGAAACACAAGGGAAGGAAGAACAAAGCAAAGTGACTGAAAACCAAATGGTCATAACTGAACCAAAATTGCATCTGGGCTCAACTTGGACGACAAGAACAGGAAAATTCTGGAGTGACCTCCAGACACTGTAGTAGGAGCAAGAAGCAGCAGTTACTAAGACACATGTATTAAAACAGCCTGTAAAAGCAAGGAAAGATCATGGAGGCCAGAAAAACTCCTTCATGTGCCACACCAAGAACACCCAGAATCTCCACTTGTAAAGAAAAATTAAACTCTGCAGAGACTCCTACATATTGAAGAGATCTCCAGCTATTAGCAAGTGTCATTCAATGAGCAAAACAAACAAAACAAGGACGAGACCATGTAAAACAGCGTAAAAAACCAGTGTGGCAAATGGGAGAGCATCAGCTCGCTCTGCTCCCAGGCCGGGGCCAGCCGGGTCTGCCACGCTGGAGAGGCCGAGGCGGGCCCCAGGCAGCTGGCCCCGTTCAGTTCCTACATCAAGCTTGGAGAGAACATGCTCAGCCTGACACCAAACCTTCACAGCTCCAATAAAGGGGGTTGCAGACTGTAAAAATATCTAGCAAAGCTTCACCAAAACAAGGTTATAGCACTTTGGTGGAGATTTCAAAAACACATATCTGCACCCACTCCATCAAGTTACAAATTACCTTGATTTCTTCATCTGACAGTTTCTCCAAATAGTATGTACCTGTTTTAAAAATTCTGACATTAATATATTTCCTTTCAGCATTTTTCATTCTGAAAATAAATTTCCTCTGCCCTGAATCTGGTACCAAAATTGGAGGAGATGGTAAATCAAATGCTTTCCAGTTCTCAATATCTGTGGTTACGCTTCAAAACCATATAAACCACAAGGCTTATATTTTTGAGTTTGAAAAGTGCCTTTGAGGAAAGCCATAAAGTACTTTCTGTTCATTCTCTCCTTTTCCTTTGCACATACATCACTCAAAACCCGCTGTGATCACAACAAAAGCAGTGCCCGCAGGCTGGTGAGGTAAAGCAGTGGTTTTGCTATTGCGTCCTTGCAAAATTCTGCTGCATTATTCACCGGTTCTGCTGAAACGCCCTGGCAAGAGAAACCCACTTTCTGACTGAGGCTCCTTGTGTGTGTCACATGGGGAAAGTGAGACATCCAACCCCAGAGGAGGATTTTACCAGTGAAAAAAATCTCTCAACACTTTTTCTTTGTGTCAAAAGTCATTAAACACGCCATGGCCCAAGACCTGGAAGAATTACAGTCAACTAATTAAAAGATACAGAATGAAGAAAAAAAAATAGCAACCCCAAAAAAAGGAGGTCAATGCAACTGAAATGCAGGATCACATCCACAAAACAGTCAATTACAGTTGAAATTCATGGACAGAAAAGGTCGAGAACAAAATGCTAATGGTTAAGTCTTCTTTAGGCAGACAGCTTATACCTCTGCCTTGCAAATTAACAGGATTTTAATAAATGTTTAATGGAATAGATAACAAATCCAAACCACCCAATAAACATTCAGTGAGGTTTTGCTATTTACCTATTGTTTTGTGTGCCCTCTGCCTCAATAAATCCCTGAAATCTGTCCTTTGTGAAAACTCCTGTTAATCTAAACAAGCCTTTGAGATATCTTTCTGAAAGGAAAATAAAGGTTCTAGATATTTCAATGTCACCATAAGTGCAGCTATCTCATTTTCACTTAAAAACTAAAATATATAAATGTATAGGTGATGCATAAACTGAGGATGGGTGGAGGAGGGGAGGTATTCAGCCAACTCTTGTTTCAGCAGCATGATGAGTAAACCCAGTGCTGTGTATTTTAAATTACATCGGAAAACCAACAAATAGTATGGTATGTGGATTAAGAATTAATCAAAATCTCTTATCAAAACTTACTTTGTCTCATTTTTTTTCCAAAAAGTGTCTGTAGTTCACACCCAGTGTGTGCTAATTTTGTGTAAGAGAAGGCTGATAGGGAACAGAAATAATATGACTTTGAAAAAATGAACAGATGCATTTTCTAGTGACAAATATTGAATCTCTATGAACAGGATGATTTAGTTAAAAAGATACAAAATTCCTCCATAGAAACTCACATATTTTTACACCTAGGTTTTCTTGCTTTACCTACTTTTAATGAACACACATAACATAAATAAACCTTCCAATTTTGTTTAAGTATTTTTGAGCTTGAGAAAATGATTCCACACAGAATTTCTCCTAACAATGTGAAATAACATTTAAAAGACACAAAACCAATTTTAGAGTATACAGGTATTATGCAATATGCACTGTAAAACTCTGGGTTGTAATGAAAAAAAAAGAGGAAGTAGATACAATAAAGAAGCAAAAGGTAAAGTGCTATATTATTTTAAAATAAGTAGAAACACTTCAGAAAAAGCATGTATACGTGAATACACGGGTATTAGACAGTGGGGCATGGTTGCGCCATTCTCCTTTTGCTTTGTAGGAGGCTTTTTCAGTAATTTATTCTTACTTGGATTTATCCCAGGGTCTGGGGAGAGATATCTACCATGCTACATAACCATGGAGTGGGTTAAAGATGTCATACATACTAGAATTAACGGTCACTAATCAAAACAGATATGATATTATCACTTTTTTCCTTAAAACAGGATTATGCTATTGCAGCAGTGTTTGGCCCTGCCACATTATCCCTGCCTCATGCTGAAGACTCACCTTCAAGAGTTGCTTAACCCTCTGTTAAGGGGGCCTGAGGCCTCCAACAAATCTAGGGTTGAATCAGGAAAATCTCTTTGAAAATAGTTAGAAATTCAGATGACAAGAGACCACCCACTGCCCCAGAGCATCCCTAAAAAGCATGATCCCCAGATCTGGGAGCTTTGGGCAACTTCTTGCTTATTACTGTATGTGTTGAAATAACAGCTGTGTTTCCATGGCAGGTGTATCCAGTTAAAACATACCCTCTCTTCCTTGGTTTCAGAGGGAAGGAAGAGCAAAGGGTAATCAGTGCATCAGAAGCTGCAAAAGACAGAAGTGGGACACGTTTTTTTTTTAGCCAGTCAGAACTTGATAGATACAATATCCTGAGAAGTGGGTTTGTCGATATTGCTGCTCTATCCCACTTGTACCAATCCATTCTTCATTTCTTATTGAGAACACGTGTTCTAAATGACATTTAATGGCATTGCCATAATTTGCCTGTATTTTTGCAAACAGTGCCAGGGATCGTATTTCCTACTTCACTCACCATGAAATGTAACCTCTGCTTGCTTCGTATCCACACTGACATGGGAGTACAGCTGAGACAGCCACTGCTTTCTGCAAACACAACATCAGCCTTTCCCCGTTCTAATTCAATTCACTTTCAGAATATAAAAGTCACAAATAGTTTTGTTTAATAGACATCACACCGTACCAAGTAAGTTATAACTGGGAGTGGAGAGAAGAGGTATAAAAATGTAGTTTTCCCCATAAAGAATCAAAAAATGAACAACTTAGCAAGCAGCCAAGAAGACAGAGCTCCAAACTAGCAAGAAACCATTGTAAGAAGACCAGTACCAAAGCAAGGGCTTTAGCAACCCTCTGGCAACCCCCAATGTTTGCCCTGCATTTCCTCCCACTTCCATGCCCCAAAGCACATGTCGCTTCAGTGAGCTCTGGGTCCACCCCTAAGCCGTGGCTGCGGGGCCGGCACACACTCGGCGTGTGGGAGTGGGTGTCTGTGGGTGCTGCTGGAGCACCTGGGGCCCAGATGACCACAGTACTTCTCCCCAAATTGGCGCCCGTCAATCGGGCTCTTAGGGATGGGGATGTGAGCATGGATCTGCGCAGGCAGTGCACCCCGCGCATCAATTATCTAATGAGTGTCCATGTCGCCTTCCAAGTTCACATGAACCAAGGGAGTCTATGGCTCTTGGATACCTTGTCATTACCAGTTAAATTGTCTCCAGCTGTCTTAAGGGAGATTGATTTTTTCAGGAATATCACTCACATTCCAGTAACAACATGACCAGGATGAACTTCCATCACACGCTTCTAAACGCATCTGTAAACTAGCACCATCTTGGGGATGGGAAGGATTTTCACTCACAAGAGTGTCCCCTCCTATTTCAGAGGCACCTGCACCAATGGAGTCAAAGGCTCTTTAATAATTTCTCATGGCAGAGCCCGTGTCTTAGGAAAAAAAGAGATATTTCCAGGAATAATAGCAGTTCACTTCCAAGAACACTATGACTAAGGAGTAACCACTCAGTGATTCATCCCACCAACTGCAGTGATGAGACTCCCACTAAGAATAAAAGCACCCCAGAGCCATTCACTCAAAGGGAAATGCCTCAGGTAGCAGTGTCTGCAGACAGGCAGAGGAATGCTGCCATGTTACAGCTTCATCAAATGTTAATTACATCCCACCACTGAATCCCCCAGTGCAAAATTTACAAAAGGATCAGATGTCACAAAACTATTTCATTTCAGAAGCAATAAATTGCTCTGCTTTAGCACAATTTCCAGGGCTCCAAAACTCACTCACCATCCCAACTACCAATTCCTTAACTGCGTCTCCCACAGAAGACAAATATCCTTTTAAAATGTGGGTTTAACTGAATTCAAACAACAAGGAAATAACACAAGAAGACAGAGAGGGTCCTTCTTTATAAGGTATGTCTGGCTCACTCCAGCCTTTGGCTCAGTTTCCAATTTTAGCTACAGCTTTCTGATCAACGGAGCTTTGAACTCCACCACACAGAACGCTTCAGACCTCAGAAGGGAAGTAACCACACACAGCTACTGCAGTCTTAAAAACTCCATATGCCACACACCTCCCCTATAATTTTAACATTAAGGATTTAGCCTTTTGGGAGGTCGGTGAGTCTAGGTTCACCAAAGGAGAAGTATTTATTACTTGTTCCTCCAGTTCTTCAGTCACACATTCGGATTCACTTTCTGCACCAGCACCACCAGTGGAAGAATCTGCATCAAACAGGAGGGAAAACCAGAAAAAAAATGATGTCATCTACCTGGACTTGGGCAAAGAATTTCACACTGTCCTGCATTACATCCTTGACTCTAAATTGGAGAGACATGTCTTTGATGGACAGCACACGTGGTAGATAAGGAATTGGCTGGATGGTGGCACTCAAACAGTTGTGGTCAGAGGTTTGATGTCCAAGAGGAGAGCGGGGACGAGTGGTGTTCCTCAGGGGTCAGCGTTGGGCCTGGTGCTGCTTAACATCTCCGTAGGTGACAAGGACAGTGGGATCGATGTACCCACAGCAGGCTCACTGATGACCCCGAGCTGTGTGGTGTGGGGACACGCTGGAGGGCAGGGACGGCATCCCGAGGGGCCTGGGCAGGCGGGCCCGTGCACACCTCACGAAGTCCAGCAAGGCCAAGGGCAAGGTCCTGCACATGGGTCGGGGCAATCCCAAGCACAAATACAGGCTGGGTAAAGAGTGGATTGAGAGCAGAGAGTCCTGCAGAGAAGGACTTAGGGGTATTAGTGGATGGAAAACTGACCGTAAGCCAGCAACGTGCGCTTGAAGCCCAGAAAGCCAACTGTGTCCTGGGCTGCAGGCAGAGCAGGGGGGGCAGCAGGGCCAGGGAGGGGATTCTCCCCCTCTGCTCTGCTCTGGGGAGACCCCCCTGCAGTGCTGGGGCCAGCTCGGGGGCCCCCAACAGCAGAAGGACACGGAGCTGCTCGAGCGGGGCCAGAGGAGGCCACGGAGATGCTGGGGGGGCTGGAGCAGCTCCCCTGGGGGGCCGGGCTGAGAGAGTTGGGGGGGTTCAGCCTGGAGAAGAGAAGGCTCCGGGGAGCCCTTCGAGCGGCCTCCCAGGGCTTAAAGGGGGAGCAGGAGAGAGGGGGAGGGACTCTGGATCAGGGGTTGTGGGGATAGGACAAGGGGTAACGGTTTTAAACTGAAAGAGGGGAGATTTAGATTAGATATAAGGAAGAAATGATTTACTGTGAGGGTGGTGAGACACTGGAACAGATTGCCCAGCAAAGCTATGTCTTCCCCCTCCCTGGAAGGGCCCGAGGCCAGGTTGGTTGGGGCTTTGAGGACCCTGATCTAGTAGAAAGTATCCCTGGCCATGGCAGGGGGGTTTGAACCAGATAATCTTTAAGGTCCCTTCCAACCCAAACTAGTCTATGATTTCATGATTTAAAAAAAATCCCCAAATTCAATAAGTTCCTCACTTGAAATCAACTGATTCTAAACATTGACTCATTTTCAGTAGCCAGTATCCTCATTTAACATAAACAATTCCTTATTTCTCCATTTTTCAACCAGCTGTGGCCATTCTGATACATATTTTCCAGCCCTGTAATGCCTTTACATGATAGTCACCTCCTGCCTGTCAGGGGAGAGGAGATCTGTAGGCCATGGCTGCGTTTCCCCTGCAGTCTCTCTACAGCAGATGAAGTACCCTATCACAGGGTTAGCTCTACTAATTGTATTTTCTCTAATATCCTTGCAAAAGCTTATCACGAAGCACTCAACCATGCATTCAATGCTGATTTCATGTTTCCCATTTGATTCTTCTAGAGAAAAGCTGGAATGCCATTAACTGAGTGCACCCCTTCATGATTTTAAGCCATACCTTGGTCTGTACTGCTGACTACATCATTACTGAAAAGTCAAAATGTAGAGATCAAACAGAAATACAGCTGGAGAATGAGCTGCACAGGCAGGACACTGAGAAAGAGAAACTGCCATGCTGGAGAGGAGAAAGGGAAATGAAGAATAGTGGGTAGAGTAAAAGCGTATTGAAAGCAATACAAGTTTTTCTAGAAAAAGAATCTGGTCTTTCTCATTGGCAGTAAAAGTCATTCTTTAACTAAGGGCAGAAGAGATCCCTTCCATTCTGAGAAATCTGAGTTATGAAAACATAATAGGAAACCTCACAATTTCGCTAATACATGCTCTATTTCTCAGTGAGTCAGAAGTTCACATTCTTTTAAGGCAACCTCCCAACTGAAAACAATCCCCACACTTCAAGCAAAAGAATAATAAAGCACACATATGCTTCTTATAAAAAAATCCTTACAAATAACCACAGCTTTTGTTTTCATAATGGCTAAAATTCAGCATTTCCCTCCCAAAAAACACAGATCAAACAAAATGCACTCTCATTAAAAGAAAAGGCTTGCTTGTCTGAGCAGAACAGCCAATAATATTTTCCTCCTCTTTTCTTAGTGCTTTTTGTCAATGAAGAGAATGGAGAGCTGCTTACCAGACACCGCAGTGTAAGGCAGGCAGGCTCAGCCCACCTCCATCCCTGGTGCTCCAAACAAGAGCCTTCCTCCCCCCCCACATCAGCCCCAGGGGCACTCACATTCCTCTCCCACCCTGCATACAGACACCTGAGCAGCAACATCTAGGCTTTGCACGTGGCACGACATTAGAAGATGCCCTTCTGATCTGGTGCCAACTAAAGAAATAAAAATTAAACCTATCCAAGAAGTTACCCAGCTTTGGGAACATCCTCGCACAGTACCCGAGATGACCCACTCTCTGGGAGCAGAGCCGTCCCTTCCCCTTGCACAGTGGCAGAGGAGAGCATCTGACACCATCGGTCTGAAGACACACGTGGGTCATCACCTCAAGCAAACAGAAGTCATTCCTGGACACTTACAATACACCCCGGCGTTGTAGCCCATACAAATGTTTCTCATCAAGCACAAGGACGACTAATCACGGCTTCTATTGTGTAAGCCTGATACGATGTAGGCCTTGCTAACTACCATGCTGTTGAAGCAGAGCTGAGAGACTAATAAGAGGCAAACATCCTGCCCCAGAAGGCACCAGAGGCTGGATGACTGCCCAAGAAGCGTGAAGCCAGCAAAAAAACCTGGGGGAACCTGCCCCCCCCACCTGTAAGGAGCGTGTGTGCTAATTTACAGAGCAAGCAAGGCTAATTCAAATATAACTAACCAGTAACAAACAGAATTGGTAATTATGGACCACCAAGTATAAACTTAGATAGGTTTTTACTAATCATGTAACAAGATAAATAGGCTGTAGTTCCTTTGTGTGTTGGGCTAGCTTTGTGGAATCACCACCTAGCACCCATCTTTGTGAAACTACGGAATAACCTGGTATTTCGGCTTTGTATGGGAGATTAGCTTTTGCACACCTGGTAATGAACCCTGTTTGAAGGACAACAGCATAACAAGAAGTGCATATATTTTTACGTAAGCAGCAGTTCTAAAAATAACGCCAAGAAGTTGCTTTCTAGGCAGGTAATGAAATCTAAATTAACAAAAGTCTAAAAATGCAACAATTGTAAACCTTTTGCAAGTGATTGGCAACACACAATGATTTCCTCATCAGTTAGATGGGCTATAACCTCTCTATCAAGCATCAAGCAGTGCACTCCCTCATTCTCTCTTGATTTTTACATCCTCTCCCCACATCTCCACCGCCAGGCACAGCCAGAGGGGCGACTGAAGACACAGAGCATGGTGGATCCCCATCCTGCTGAAACCATGGCTTGTAATCTTGTGTTCAAAGCTATTTAAGCAAGAAACACAGTTTCATCATACAGTATTTCTTTTCCTCCAAAAATTTAGCCAAGCTATTTTTACTTACTTTAGCCAACAGCTTGAAGCATTTTTTCAGCGATAAATAGTTTTTGTTCCCATAAAACATTTCAGTGTTGAGAAGCGAGTCACCACGCTCCCAGAAGCACTGACAACACTCACAGCTCTGGAATGAGCCATTTCTCCCATCCCACTGCTGAGAGCTGGGGCTGTCTTACCTCACCTTCACCAGCCCAGGAACAGAAGGGATCTGTCACAGCCAGGGCAGAAGGCAATGTCCCTACACTCAGTTAATGGCACTTTCACAGAAACGGAAATTCAAGAGTTTAAAAACAGCACTCCAGAAGACCAACAATTTCTTCTTTCAAGCTTATCAATCCTGAAAGGTGAAGAAAACTAATATTGTCCAGGATAAATGGGGGGACTTCTTACATCTCTCCTTATTTTCTGGCTACTTACTACTGAGGCAGTCAGGAACAGCAGCCGTAGCAGTAGACTGTAGTCTAGCAGAGTACAGCCCTACCCGTATTCTAGCAGACTGAACTGCAGTTTGGGAAAGAAGCATCAGATGCAGAGTGCTATCATAGATCTAAAAAGATAGATAGATAGATAGATAGATAGATAGATAGATAGATAGATAGATAGATAGATAGATAGATAGATAGATAGATAGATAGATAGATAGATAGATAGATAGATAGATTTATTTATATATATATATATATTCCCCCCCCCCCCCCAGACATCTCTGGAAATCCCCAAGTTCTAAACCTAAGAACCTTTAACTGTTTCTCCTAAGTAGTTTTCCACGAAAAAAGCCAACTGTTAATACTAAAAAGTCATAGTACATGTTTTGTAGCCATCCAACTTCCTTTTCAGAACAGTAACAGTAGTTTGATTCTTGTTTAAACACCACTCCCACATCTTCTTCTACTAGTTCCTCACTTCAGCGTACTTCAGAAGTATCAGAGATGACGAATGGGGGCCAGAGCCTCTCCCTTCCTGAGGGGGACGTGCACAGTCGTGTCGCTGACCTCCACCCGTACGGACCAGGTAACCAGGCTCTTTACAGAACCAAAAGTGCTACAGCTTCATCCCCGCCAGCAAGGTGAAAGGCACCAAGGGCATCCTGCTTCCCCTGTCTCCTAAGGATTTCTATTTCTCCTATCTACACAGTTCCATAACTGGCACAGCCGAGTCAGGTATTTAATATCAGACACATAATTTGTTTTTATCTGTGGCTGCATAACCCAAACACTCAATGAAATCTGTAGGTTAGACCTATGTAACACAGCTTGAGCCTGAAGAACACTTCATCTTTTCTGTCAGTATTTCAGAATCATATTAAAATAACCCTTTCAGTAAAGTAGAAATCTACTTTTTTTGTTTTTTAACTAGTTGAGACCACTCAGATCACTGAAGATAGATAATCAGGTTCAAGGAAACTTTGTTCTGTAAATATCCAAATGAGAATTAATTGTTTTTAAAAACAAAAGCTGAAATAGAAACTTTTACATGTTGAGAGTTGCTGGTGTTAGCAAAGTATTTAAACTGTGTTTAAGCACACATTAAAATGCATAGCTAAAAACATCTGGTCCACTTTCAGTACCCCAACACACAGGCTCAGACCTCCAGCTGAAGAACTCCATGCATTTTAGCCTATCTCAATCAAGTGACTCCAACATATTTCAGCCAAAGCTTTAAACCTAAATATGTCCTTGAAGGAACAGCTCCGTGGATGAAATTCTCACCCAATAAAGCTGACACAAAAATTTCCATACACATCAACTAAAGAAGCATTTTGCTTGGCTTGGGTCCACACCAACTTTTTAATACAGTTTTAAATTCATGCTTAATTTTTGTTTAAATTAAGGTGAATTTCACCTAAGTTAGGGTTCATGTGAGCTTTCTATAAAGTTTTGCTATGAAATGCTTTAACAAAACATTCAAAAGACACTCCAAAACTTTTGTCACATAGGTGTGACGATGGAAACACTTCGCTGTCATGTGTTGTGAGGAGTCCAGCTTATTTAGCAAAGCAAATGAAGTGGTGCTGAGCTTTCTCACGGGAGCATCAGGCTGCAGCTCACCTGGGATAGGGAAACTGTGCTGGAAACTCCTGTATCACACTGCTGGAGCACTGACACGTTCCAATTAAAAGAAGATCATGCCAGAGTTACATACAATGAAAGCAGGAGTGCGCATCATAAATAGAGATCACCTTCTGACATTCTTTCCATGGAGTTTGGGACACTGCTTTTTATAAAAACTGCTTTTGTAGATCTTGGTATACTCAACCAGTTTTCTACTGGTAGAAAAGCAGGAAGGGAAACAAGACGGCAGCACCTCCAAGTTTTCTGGCACTTTCTCTATCTGGAGTCAGGTTATCGTAACAGCTCTAATTCTTTCCTCAGCACACAGTTTGACTGGCAAAATCCAGAGCTGCCAGTTGAGTAAAAACTCCAATTAATGTTGGGCATTAGAGACAAGATTAGTGTCTTGCAATTACAACTAAAACTAACTTTTCCAGCAAGTAAAAAGCCCACAGCTTTTATTGTCCAATGTTTGACAAAGGCAGAATGGAAAGGAGGGAGACACAACTATTGGAACAAGAATAAGAAATTTAAGAACACGTTACATTTTGCCACTTACTGCTTTTATTAAGTATTTACTTCGAAATTCAGAGCTTTGCAGTATCTGCGTGAGTGTTCCTGTTCATATGCTTTATGTAACACATGTTAAACCTTGTATGAATCTTTTCTACTAGTTAAAAAACAAAACAAACCAAAAAGCTTAAATCTGCAGCAGATACTAGTGTCATCTCCCTCAACGGATGGGTATTTTTAGCCTTAACAGATCTGCTGAGAGGAAAGATACAGAAAACTCAAATGAATGCCTCTTCAAATTTTATCTTTGTCAATTTTTTCTAAATGTAGATGTGTAGGAATTATACGCCTTTTTTCTGTTTACTTCCACATCTTCAGTCTGAGCATCAGGGCAGGATAAAAGGAAGACCTGCTAACTAACCCACCAGCGGTATTTCACCTCTGGTTCTCAGATGCTGAATGACGGTGCCCTGCATCACACAGTGCCGCATCCTGGCAGTCACCACCTGCCTACCTGGAGTCTGCTGCTGGGAAATTCACTTTTCCCTCTGTTGCTCCTTCCTTGGCCATTCCTCCACGGCCTGTGTAACAGTGGGTAACCAACAATCACCCCCTCAAGGCCAGCAGGTCCCAGTCCCGGTCACAGCTGGCTTATTTTCTGTCCCTCGGGTTGTGTTTCCAAGAGATGAAGTCTCCAACACTATTACCAGCTTCGTCCATTCCTCATTTTCTCCTTCCTCCTCCTCTGCCCGCATGGTAGGATGGGCTTACGAGTAACTGCTGCACAGAAAGGGCAGATGTGGGCACCCGTGATTCGTGCTCTTGTTGGGCAGTATATTGAACCAAACTTATTTGCTTCAAGTGCTAATTTGAGAAAATATAATAGCTTTCTTCTAATCAAAAATATGGTTTGTAAAGAAGCTTTTCAGCTTCCCTTCAAGGTTATACATAACGTAATTAAAGACTCAAGTAAACAAAGTGGAGAAGACCCGTTTGTCCAGGCTGAATCAAGCTCGCCACAGGCAGAGTAGAATCGCTACTTTGCTTATGCTGAAGAAAATAATGGTAAAATCCCTATGCTAAAAAATGATTTCTTTTTCCTATAGCTAATTACATCTCAGAGTGTTATGTTAAAACTCTGTCTCCAGTACTGATACTCGATACTGCCAGAGAAAGCAAGAATCTTCAAATGACATGCTCTTCATATTTGTTCCTACTCACATCTCTGCTCCTGTTGATGCTCTTGAAAATCCCATTCTGAGGTTCCAGGAACAGTTCCAGTTACTCCCAAATGTGCCCCAAATACTGAATCTGCTCCCTCCGTGCACAATGCTCTCCAGGACACCTTTAAATGACTGCAAAATAGCCAAATGCTTTTCCATAAGCTGGGTGGCTCAAACCATTCTTCTCTAGGACACATTACAGACATTACATGCAGGCTCGGGCAAAAACTGGCCCAGTACTTCACACTGCTCCACCACTGACTAAAGAGCTTGCCTGGGATTTTTTCAGTGTTTCCAGTACTAGATACAAGACAGAATAAAAGATATCACTGCTACTTAAAAGTAGAGATGGCTATTCACTTGCAAAATGTATAGATGCACCCTCTTAGATAAAAAAAAAAAAAACAAACCAAACCAAAACAAAAAACCTGAGGGGTCCTACACATGACTTGCAAAGTTATAGCTGTTGGGAGGTTAAGTAGAAAAGAAAGGATACCTGTCAGCTTACCACAAACATGTTTGAAGAGATTTGTTGGTTTCTATGGCAATGGGGAGGGTAACGTGGCTGCCTGGTTACAATTATGGCTGACGCACATCTCAAACAATTGTTCTCTTCCTGTTCATATGACATAAGAAAAACAGGATGTTGAGAGGTGTTTATCTGAATGAACAAGATAAGCAAGCTCACTGACATTTCTAAAAGTATAAGATTTAACTAACAAGATGTTACAGATTTTCTGTGGAAAAAAATAAATCCAACTGCTGCACTGCTGAATGTGATTAAATTATGCATGGAAAGATCCTTTCCCTCTGAACCCGCAGGAAACAGTTGAGGAGCTGTTATATGAGCCATGAATACCAATGGAAAGTCTTTTTAGTGTGAGATACTGAGTTACACACTGCTGAATCAAAATTGAGAAAAACAGCTTAGTGTGCAATATCCTGGCGCTTCCCAAAAGCATATTCAGTTCAGGGACGGCTGATGGGGTGGGCTACAGAGAATCAGGGTGCTGCAATGGTCCTGCTGCTGGACAGGGAAGCCAGGCTGCATTATAAAGCAGTTTGTGGCAACGAGCACCATTTCAGAGGCGTTTCTCAGGCCTTTCCCTCAACCTGAGTAATCACTGCAAGTACTTTGGAGCATTTTAAGTGTCCATCAGTGCCTAAGCGGGATCCTTATCACTCCACATCACAATTTCACCAGTGAGGGAAACTGCAACATGCCCAAATCATACAGCAGACTATGGCGCTGCAATCACTGCTGTCCACTAATTAACACAAGAGGGTACAGCACAGCAGCACGCTGCAGTTTAAAGCAGAAAATGAGCTCATGTCCAAAAAGCACAATATCGTCCCTGGGGTGGTTCTGGAGCAGGGGAAAGGTGCTGGTCTTCACATCCATGTTCCTGTCACCTGTATGCATGGGCAATACACCCACCTAGAAACGTCCTGCTACAGGGCAAAATAATGATAATGAAAACAGGAATTGGTTGAACATACTGCAGGTGACCCAGTGTTGCATTTGCTTTACTACATCACTCCCTTTCATTTAGGAAAAGAGAAGAACTCCCCGCAAGCAGGGAGAAAGGCTAAGGTATAATTAGAGACAAGTATGTTAGAAAAACCTGAAAGTACATCTTGGAAAGTTAATTGCCAGTGGCTGCTGTGTTGTGGTAGCAGGAAGAATGGGGCGTTCAACGAGGAAGCTGGAACGGGTAAGTGCGAGGCTGGAAGTGGGACATCCCTCTGTGCTTTAGGAGACATTTGGAGCATATAACCCACTGAGCGCAGGATGTTTTACATGGAATCAAACAAAATATGAAAGAGAAGGATAGCATGCTTCAGCCTGACTTTGTGAGGAGCCATTCCTGTTTAGGAACTACAGAGGACTGGACTTAGAGTCTCCTCCATCTTCAGCCTCAAGGAAAATTAATACTGCTAAATATTCTGGCTTGGAATGTCCAAGAATTAGTTGTTAACTGTGAAACAGTGAAGTTGAACAATCTTTCACATACTTATTTATTCATTGCTTTGTCTATTTAAAATGAATATGTAATATAAAACATGACATTCGTTAAGGCCTTCTGCACATCATCATATCCCATGAGAGAACCAGACCACACGGCACAGTGCCCCAATCATTCAAAAGTACAATTGTGTCGTTGTATACTGCTAGACACAGGGCCTGACACTGAAGACCTGATATTAACAATAGTTTTTTTTATAGTACATCAGCCACCACAGACCTATTTGAGTACATGGTTAGAATAATAATGATGTAATAGAGAATGTAAAAAGTTTTAAAATAGAAAATGAGTACAATCAGATATTGAAGTGAAGGATAACAAATATGTGGACTTAGTGATAGTTTAAACAAGTGAGCTGCGGGGAGTAGAAGGAGGTAGACTGAGACAGCTCTCCAAGGAGAGCTCCATGCAGTTGCTAGGGATTAAAAGATCAAAGTGCCTGTGCACTGTCACAAAAGCTCCATCCCAAAACAGGATCATGCAGTGTGGGAGATGTGACTGAATGTAATACCTTCAACAATTCTTTCTGCTATCTAGAGCATCTCCCTTCTAAGAGTTGCAAAAGACTTAATGAGCCATTATAGTTTGCAGCTGGTTCAGAACTGAAGAAGCTGCCTTTGGACCTCTGGGAGCACCAAAGCCAATGTGTTACGAAGTCTGTACTGGCTTCCTTGGCAATGCCAAAACATCACCAAGTTCGACACAAAGCTACCTAAACCACCTAACGCTCTCTGCATGGGTTTGTGAAGCTGCAGCTACTCAATATCCTTTCCAAGTGGTTGCCCTCCTCCACCACCACTTTCTTTATTTCAAAAACATTTGAAATAAAGATCTTTGAACTCTCCCTATAAGACTTGCACAAGGACATATTCATCTTCCAAATGTAATCTTTTTACAGTTCTTACTATGACCACTTCAACACGTTTTTGCCAGTCAACAATGCTACCAAGACATTCCCCAAACCAGTGCTGAACGAAGCACTATCATAAAGACCTGCCAACAGCGTGTATTGCTTTGAAAACAATAGGTCTCCATGTTTATATTTTTCCTTTTCTACATTGAGCAGGTGTTTGTCTCCTTAAAAAGCTGCACCTCAGGCTAGAAATTGCAATTTATAAGGCAGGAAGATGCTGCACTCCTTCCACACATAAGCACTGGGAAGTGAAACAGTTCACCCAAAGTCTCCCAGCACAGCCCCAGAGAAGTGAGAACAGGTGCCCGATTCTGACCTCCCTCATTTTTGCATCAGTACGCATCCATCTGTTTTAACAAATACTTCTTACTCATTCAAGCCTGGTATCGGCAGCTCTGGGAACGCAGGGTGCAGTCCCCCAGCGAAGGCACAGACCCTTCCTGGTGTCGGGGGCCAGGGGGACACTCAGTGTCCACCACAAGCCGTGCCCAGAGCCACTACACGTTGGTGCAGTCTCCTCTTGCCCACTGGGATTCCAGCTGCACCAGTCTCATCTTCTCGGGGCTACCAAAAAAAATCACGTAACAGCCAGGTATTTAATTACAAAGCAGTTCTCTAAGAACAGGTCTGATTTCTAAAGTCCTTTAGCAAACAATGGATGAGCTTTGCTACCTGTGTTATCCATATCAGAAGACACAGGGTAGAATAAATCTGTAAAAGAAAGTGGACTTCTACCGACTTTTATGTAAATTTTGTTTTCCCATTTGGTGCACATATTTAAGTCAGTATCGAAGGAACAAAATGGAAATCAAATCATTGTCTCCATCTTGGCTGGCTTACAGATCAACTCCCAGCCTTTAATTCTAGGAAGTGAGTGACCACAAAGTCTCATGACAGCCAAAGGCCCCCCTCTTTCAATCTGAGTCGCTGTTTGTCTTGGAAGTAGCCAGGTTAATGCTGCCCCATTCAGCCTGCAAGGGAATGCGAGGCAGATCGAAAGACGGAAAGACAGACAAAGATGGACAGAGAGACACTGCAAAAGACCGAGAGACAAAGACTCGCGGTGGGATGAAAGAGCATGGAACGAAGGCAGGACCCGGCCAAGCCAAACAAAGTTTTCCTTGAATGATTACATCTGCTGGAGAGTCCCCAGCTTGCACTCTCCTTGCTGAGAAATTCTTTTAATTGTGTCTAGGACATTTTAAAAATCCCAAGAAATGTTCCTCTGTAATCATGAAAGCTCTGAACTGTGTGAACTTTTGTTATGCTGAATTACTGATAGCTTGCTACATACTTCTTGAAGCAAAAGCTGAAAATTGCTTTACAGAAGACTTTTCTGAGGTAGAGCCCTCGGGAGGGAAAACCGATAATAAATCTTAATTTATTTTTCCCAAGAAAAAACAAACAATTTAGAAAAATTCTTCTCCCTCCCAACGTCCGTGTAGCTAAGTACAAAGAGCATCCAGAAGAAAATGAAAAGAGATACCTCCTCAAATTACGCAAAATTAAATAAGGTTAAATGAATGATCTGTAGAGCCAAAGCCTACAATTCTGTAAAATGGCCTCCCTCGCTGGAAATCAACAGGGATGGTGGTCTTCCACAGCCAGTAAAGCCACTCACTGCTTGGCTGATGGTGACGAGTGGGCAGTACTTGGGCTAGAGTGTATATCCAGCACCTATGCCAAGACAGCACTGTATGTCAGGCTGCCACAGGCACTTCCTTGTATATATGAAAATCAGTACTTGTAAGCCAGAAAGACAGATTAATACTAAGCAATTTTCAAGTTGGCTAAAAGAACTGTGATTCTACCTTGATCAGACAAACTCCTGGAGTTATTTGAATGCCACTGCCCCCCGGCTTCATATCATGGGTCCAACTGTTGTCTGCAGCAAAGATGAGAGGGGTTTGCCAGGAGGTTTAAGGCTGTTTTCCCAGCCTTAATTTCTACTCTACTACTTGCTATGATAACCAGAAAGGTCAGAGAGTTGACAGATTCCAAGTACCTAATTTCTCTCCTCCACAACCCAAACATCTGCCTGCATACCTCAGGTAACTAGATATTTGTATTTACCAAATTTAAGGATCAGTCATTGGAAGATGCTGCAAATGCAAGGCTCAGGGTTAAAAGACAAAAAAAAAAAAAAAAAATCAAAAGGAATGGCAAGCCACCCCTCACCTCGCCACACTTGCACACAACACCATGTCATAGGTGTGTGGTACCCAGGAAGGCAAAAGCATTACTAAGGGGGAACACCTAACAGATCTGCTCCCATAAAACAGCCACCCAAAGGGGTGCTTTGGCATATGCACATTTTTGTACATATTATGAATTGCACATTTTGCAGTATTTTGAATTGATATCTGGCTGTTTCTCACCACTTTGCTAGTGCCAAGACATTTTACTTGGGCCAGCATAAGCTGCCCTCATTACACCTCTATTGCCTATCGCATACAAGTGCAGTTACACAAAGCAACCCCAACCCTCCCAACTCAGCAGCTCGCCCTGTTGAAATGTGGAGAGCCCCTTCCCTGCCCCAGCTCACGCAGGCTCTGGACCACAGCAACTGTTCACAAGCCTGTCCCACCCAAGCTGTTGGCAGAAAACTGACTCAGACAAAATACAGAACTGTTCTTGCTGGGCCAGTGAATTAAACCAACTCAGTGAAGACTCCAAGGTAACAGCACTGAAGCAAAGTGATGACTCGTGTACCCAGGGCTGGGTACAGGGGTGTGAAGGAGAAGGGCATGGAGCAAGACCTTCCTCTCACAGCTGTGATTAAGCCACTATATCAGTCAGCACTTCCATTCATTCTGTTCTGTCAAAACACACGTCTTTCCTTATAACATATAGAGATACGCATTATTAAATATGTAATAGGTAGCAATGCATATTCTTCAATGAACTGCAAAGTAGGTAGGTACAATGTTTAGTTTTATATGCTCTACCACGTTAAAGACAAGTCTCCAACTTAAGGTAAAACTCGTACATGAGCCACAAGACAGGATCTCATACTCTGCTGCAGCACGAGGTGGCCAGGCCGAGATGCTGCAGCACCTTGAGCAGGAGGTGCAAGCACTGTTGAAAGGATGCAAATACACAGACGGACGTCAGCATCATCTAGATTTATTTTTTAAACAGTATGCCTTTTAGTAACTTTAAAACAGTATCTATCCTTAAGACAGGCAGCCTTTCCAGGCAGAACCTCCTCCTCTATACCCTGACCTCTGCTTAACATTTCAGGAAGAACAACCACCTCTCCATAGTGAGGGTGTACCATTTAGAAACACCAGCTCAGTATCTACTGAATGACTCTTCAACAACAGGGCTGAAGGAAACCTCAGTGGACAGAAACACTCAATGCTGCTAAGGGAACTGGCAACAGTCAGCCTACCATCGCGCTGAGTGAAAGACCAGGTGGCACCTATGAGATGGGGTGCCTAATCTGAACCAGTGAGCAAGGGGACCGATGGCTCTCTAGCCCCTAGGTACTGGGAATAAACAGTCTGATGGACAAGGAGCACAATTTGAGAACATCCACAGCAATAATGTCAATCCTTAAAACTGTGAAGGCTTCCCTGAAAACCTGTGGTTTGCTGGGGAGGAGGTTGGGGTTTTGTTTTATGCTTATTTGCCTCTTGTTTTTGCCTTAGTGGATAACATTCATTTCCAGTAACTGTCGACCAAATTGGAAAAGGAGTATTTAACAATAAAGAGCAAGAGTCCATTATGAGTAATGGCAACCCATGCGCTTTTATGAAACAATAACACACCAACATAAAATAAATCAGTGCCTTTTAATTTAACAATGTAAATTACCCTCCCACCTGCTGTGAATCTCCGTAAGGAGAAAAAGCTGGCTGCATATTTACCAAGCTGTCTATCCCAGTCTCATTCTGCACTGGCCTAATGCCCTGGGGTTAGACTGTAGGACTCTGTCATCTCTTGCACTCGTATGACCTAAGAAAGGGAATGTGGCCTTTTTCCCACAAGCCCAGAGTGAGAACATCATAAAAGCTGAACTTTAGCCCCCTTTTTGGGCAGGCAGCACAATAGCAAGGAGGATGCTGTTACTCCCTGGAGGCTCTGCTGCTGAAAAACATCACCAAGCTCAAGTAAAAGGTCAGTAGTTAGGATTGCATCTCTTGTTTTCTTCAGTTTTCCTCCTCCGTCAAAGGCAGTTAAACATTCTTTGCACACCCCCCCTCCCTCCTTCTGAGAAATGCAGGAAGGAAGTGCTTGCAAAATAGTTTAATTTAAAAGAACGCACAATCACACACACAGCAAACACTGCTTTAGACTCAGAGCAGGACATTTCTATTGCCTCACAGTTCCCACTAAAATACAAATGAATCCCTGCAGCGGCAGAGTCATTCCTCCCTCCCTGCGCACAAATGGAGGCTGTATTTTTACTCCCAAACCCTTTTGTTGAGGGGCAGACACCTTGGGTGAGCAGATCTGTGGCTACGTGCTGCAGGCAACCCCCTCTGCTCCTCCTCCAGAGCACACACCACTCTGCAGGTTCTCGCTGAGCTGGAGAAGAGGACATCTGCCTAGTGAACGCGGGTGGTGGAGCCACGGAGAGGAGGCAGAAACCCCTGTAATCAGTCAAGGTGCTGCACGGTAACAGGCACCAGGAGTCACTAGCACAGTCCTGGGTTGTAGCACACAGTTTCACCTCCAGGCTTTCTCGTAACTAGTGCTTGTTTGATTTCACAGTATGTTTTTCCTCCAAGGTCTGATACCTGGACCTTGCTAGAGTTTGTGAAGCATGTTTGGGACTGTTGGGTTTAGCTTGACCCTTGTCTTCACTGGATTTATGTGAAAGAACCAGAGTAGGAGGAAACAGCTCTTCTACTCCATTCCTTTTTGTAAAGAGGAATGTAGAGACCAGCAGACAATTCATGGAAAACTTCTTCGTTATTGATCAGCTTATGTTGTATGACCACATGTCCAATGTAAATGTAATTCTTTTCAGTCACACAGTGTTTTTGTATCTCTGGACCACCAGCATTTACTATCACAAGCCTATTTCTTTGACTTTTCAGAGTCTTGGGCAGTCCTGTCTTCCCTTGAGCCGTGAACCATGACAGCATATGTCAGAAGGGGCTCGCAAGTCCCTGCCTGCTTTCACTTCTTTGAGAATTACCAGTCCTCCTAGCCACAGTCTCTTGAAATAAACACCTCTGTCGCTCGCAGCTTCTCCCAGCGCAGCAGCACTTTTGCTCGGTGGTTTCAGCAAATCTGATCATGTTACTGCCGTCCCGCGTTCCTTACATTGCTCGGCTAGCATGTGGTGGATTGATTTCAAGTTGGCACTCTTGTACTTAAAAGGGACACTGTCAACAAATCACAGTCCTGTCTCCTTTTTTAACCTGTTGCTGTCACAGTGCAAAATTAGATTAGTAACATAAATAAGAGATCAGTGCATGTAGGAAATAAGCAGAATTGCGCCCGTTGCCCACTACGAGTGATGTCCCTTCCTCCAAACAGGATGGCCAGGACAAGCGAAGACACAATAAATTATTTTCTAGAAGGAAATTAAGAAATTCTGCATGCTGTTAATGTGAGCACTTTCCCATGTACAGCCAGAGCTTCACAAAGGGGAAGATTAATACTTTCATGAAACAAGGAAATGAGACTGCCAAATGCCACAAACTGTCTGGGGACTTTGGGTCTACGGCAGAACCTGAAACTAGGTGGTTGTGTTTTGCTTTTTTTCTTTTAAAGTTGACAGCTTCAGTTGACAGCATCTACATTCAGCCTTGAACAGCTGGGAAACCTGACTTTTCTTAGTTCTAGGCCATTGCCCTGATGGGTGAGTGTTTTGGTTTTGTTATTGTTTTCATAAACATACAGCTATTACTGATGTTTATTATCTTGCCCATCCCCAGTAACTTTTACCTTCTTTTCTTTTTCAGTTGGTGTTATTCATGTGCATTTCTGGTAGATTAAAAAATAATTGTTAACATTTCAGAAATGCCTTCAGATTTTAAGTGAGGACTCTATAATAGTGCACTCTGTAAAGACCTTAAGTAAGAAATAACTTCTGTCCCACAGAGTATTGTAAAGGCATTTAAGGAGCTTACTCCCCACCCCATGCCTGTTGCAAGCCCAGACAAAGGACAATAAAAATGTGAAACAGAAGAGAAGGAATTAAATAACCACAGAAAGGCTTATATGGCTAGGCAGACGAGGTGCTCATGCAGGTAGTCAGCATGGAGCTGGAGATTTTTTTGCTTATCAAGACTGTTAAGCGTTATACACTGTTTTTTACATGGTAAAAAAGTATAAAAAGCATAAACGACACTGAAAGTTGTGTTACAGATACAACCCACCACATCAGCCAGTATGCACATGGGGTCAGAGCAGCCAGATTTCAGTAGTACGCAATTTGCTTCTGGAAAGTCTTCACCAATTACTTCCACAACACTAGCCTAAAAACCTTATCATTAAAACAACATACTCCTTCTTTAATTCTAGAGCTTACTCTCAGATGCAAGTTTCTTCCCAGCTTCGCCAAAACATAGCCTTAAGTAAATACTGTTTTGGCTTTGAGTACACTGGGCACACTGCAAATTTAAGTCATGATGGAAAAATTATTGACAGTAGCCTTTTTCAGAGAGAAAAGTCAGAGGAAAGGTTGATGGAATCCTGTAGCGTCACATTAATTCAGGAAAAACATAACCTCCAAAATTATTATTTTCTTACACTGTGCAACTGCTGAAATTTCAGGATAAATTATAAATTTACCATTAAGCTGGACTTTGACTTGAATTTTACCCCAAGCCCTCCAATGACCCAAACAGAGAAGTCTTTAAGGTGTTTTAACTCCACTCTAACTTACAAGATGATGTGCTTAGCCAACCCTGAGGTGTGGGCTCAAACACAGAATACAGTTCAACAAGGGCAGCATCAATTTGAAACCAGAAGGGCAAGCACAATTGCTTTGGTGGTTGATAGTCTTTCTATCCCCCTCCTTCCATTCCTGAGTACAAAGTAGTCCTCTTGCTGTTGGACACAACCTACTAGGAGGTAGCTTTGGTGTATCTCAGGTGAAAGGACATTAGGATGGCTTCCAAAACACCTATGGGCAAATGCAAAGTGAGAACACAGTAATGCAGAACGGGCTCTGTCTCTGTGGATGCCCACACTCAGAGAGATCAACCCAGGTGCTCAGCCTTACACATAAAACATTCAGGCTAGATGTATAAGGAAAATTAAACCTTAAATATTTAAAAGTTGTTTCTCTGTCAAGTTAGGCTCTTGCTATTCTGTCATAACCAGCTGTACAACAGGATTATACAGTGATCTTGAGAGGTGTTTCAGTGATTGCTCATTATCTCTTAAAGCCTATCTTTGCAGGCTTTTGCTAATAGAACCAAAATGAAATTCCCAGCTCAAAGAATACTAAAACCATACTGTAAAAAACCAAAACCAAATAGCTGTTTTAAGGAATGGTTTAAAAAAAGTTACAGAGCAGATAGGTCTGAAAATATTATCTAAATATTGTAATTCAGAATTTAAACAAAACCAGAAATACAAGAAAAAGATCATGGTTCAGTTCTGAGCCTTTTCTTGGAGGCAGGCACAGAATCATATTCAGCAAAGGTAATTCATTTACAGGAGGGGCTTCCACCTTATTTATTTCCTCCTTCTTTAAGGCACCATAGACAGCATTTGCCTCATCACTGCCCTGCCCTGAAGACCTGACAAAAACCTCTGCCTCTGTCACAGCAGACAACAGTTACTTCCTTCCCCTGTTGCCAGACACATCACCCTGGGGTACTCTGGACCACAGAGCAGCCCCACTCATTTCCTTGGCTTCGGGCTCTACAACCTGTCAGTGCAGCAGTTTCTTTACCAAACATCAGTCCTTTTCCTCCTTCTTCCCCTTTTTTTCTTTGGGAAGCTGTTTCTTCTAATGGGGAATTTTGATTATTGAGATAATTATAAAGAGAAGAAAATCCCCAGTAACCTGCTGCCAGACACAACCAACAGATCAAACTGGCTTGTGCACAAATCCCAGCAGTTTGCGCTCACGCTGCCTCCAAAATGTTTATGCGAGAAGTGTGTTTTTCCTGTTGCGCTGCCGTGATTGTTTGGCTGGGCTGGGTGATGGATGGTAGAGAAGGCTATGTCTGGAAATGTGCTCCGAAGTCGACAGGAAGCTCAGGGGGCCTTTGCCAGCACTTCCTTCCTGTATACAAGGGGAGGACAGAATGGGAAAAAACTTGGCTGTCTCTTACCCTGAGAAAAGTGCTACCCTTCCAGCTGGATTACAGTAAAAATAATTTAATCTTTCATAAGATTATAATATCCTTCCTCTCTAAGTATAGCTACAGTGGTAGCAAGGCTTAGATAATTAAATGAACCGACAATGTAAAGCTTAATAGGTGGCTACAGAAGGCTTGTGCTGGTAGCTGACCAAATGGCTGTCCAAATTTGAAGATCCCTATCTTCAGCCAAGACATAAATCATCAGTGGGTCACACCTGTCTTATCTTGACTCCAAGAGTAACCAGTACTAAACACTGTAACAGAAGGTATAAAATCCACACAAGTAGTACATTGGAAATGTGTTGCTCTGGACAGCTTGATTCCTGTGCCTGTTCTAGAGCGTGGATTTAAACTCACAGCATAATGTTTATTACCCCTAGAAAAAATAACACTGCAATGAGCAATATGATACGTGATCCACACACTTCTCATGAGCACTCGGGATGGTCTGTGTTTGAGAGACTCTCCTTGAATGTCTTTTTCCCAAGACCCAGCCTCTAGGTCCTTCTGTGGGTGATTCATGAATCTGCATGACATCCTGACGTGTAATCATCACCTGTTGACAGTAATGAAAGCACATGCAGAGTATTACAGAATAGATATTCCGTGCTACCACAGGAACTTTCCTAAAGTTTTCTATTCTCGATCTTCCAGACAACCTATAGGCAACAGCAAGATCTTCAGTGTAGGCAGGTGTTCAGAATCCCAAACTCATCAATTTGGTCTGCCTACAGCCACATGGATTGCCATGGCAAGAGCATGGCACAAAGGCAGTGGCT
This sequence comes from Tyto alba, assembly GCF_018691265.1. Lineage (NCBI taxonomy): Eukaryota > Metazoa > Chordata > Aves > Strigiformes > Tytonidae > Tyto > Tyto alba. The sequence continues at coordinate 12,462,677 of NW_024881273.1, read as the reverse complement.
ATGAGGACAACTTTCCTTGTTATCCCAGCAAGGGGATATCTTAGCAATCCCCGCAGGCAGATGCTATCTGGGCAAGTTTGCCCAAGTGAGTCTGAAAAAGGGAAGAAGAAATTCTCAGAACTTTTGACAACAAATGAAAAATCCCCAAACCTGTAGGCAGACAGCTCATAGCAGCCTCTATTTCTGAAAAAGGAATCAGACAAAAAGACCTCACCCATTAACAAAGAGTGGGGAACAATGGAAACTGTCAAAAAATAGCCCTCGCGTCAGACCTAAGAATGTTCTTCTGCACATCCAAAAAAGCACTGAGCTGAGCACGAGTCTGGGAGGGTGTCAGCCACTGCTCCTGGCTTGCGCATCTCCCAGGCCCTTCTCCTTCGCAGAAACTGCCAGAAGCACTAGACGATACTGAATTCCAACAACCAAAGATGGGGATGGAAGAGGAGAGAGGACATTTATGGCAGGACTGAGTCAGAATTAATAACAAATTCCTGCCCATTCAATCTCTCTGGCAAGGACCTTGACACTGAAACTTCATGGGACATAAGTGAAAATGATATGTGTGTGTACCTTCCACAGGTTTTACTTCATAGGGTAAAGCAATTAATGAGAAAACCAAAACATGGATAAAATCTGAATGAGTTGTGTAATAAAAATCATGCTTTTTTCTGAACTGGTGAGAAGTTATAAAAATTATTGCTATAAAAATTTTCAACCTGGATTACAGTTCTATGAAAGCTGATGCCTAGATGTAGGCCAGAAAACCTCAAAGATTCAGTAAACTTCACAGCATTCAATTTACCATTGAATTCACAGGTTTTGCTCTATTTGTGACTCAGCAGTCTCCTCCAGTAGCACTAAGGAAAGTAAATGGAAAGTAAATCATGCTGAATGAACAGGAGAAGATAGGCAAACATTTGGACAAGCAGAAAACTCACCAGTGGGCTGATCACTTGAGTCACCGTCCTGATTCATCTTCCCAAAAGCAGTACAAAATCAGGATGCTGAGGTTAGAAGTCTACAGCTCAGAGTTGGTAGCCCAAGCTCTTGCTTCTGAAAAGAAAAAATGTAGTGCTACTGTCAAACTGTAGGAAATTCACCCTGTGTGACAAAGAAAACATCTTGTGTGTGGTCTGTTGCCTTTGAATCTAAGCAAGATAGTGGAGAAACTGTGTGCATATACAACTTAGTGTAGAAGTCATAGCACATTGCCTAAAGATTAGAGAACTAAATGGTGAATTGGTGAATTAAGTTAACCAAGAAACACTGAAAAGTGGCATCTGAAATCTCATGGAAGTTAAAACAACATGTAGTTAAAACAACATCTGGATTCCCAGAATAAGTCAAGATTAGTCTTCAGATTTAAATTGCACAAACAGGAGTCTCTAACATTGTTTACTTGATTAACCAAACAAAGAACTCAGACCTATCTAACCTCCAAACTGAACAAACAGTCCACGTGAAAGTATGTTTTTGCCGTAGCTAAACAGCTCCTCCTCTTTATTTGCTTGCCCTTCCACTCATCACATCTTGACTGTGGTTGAGTTGGGAACAGAACCCATGTCTCCCAAATCCCAACCCAGTGCCTTAACCACCACATCCTTCCTGCTGAATCACATTGCAGAATTGTTTATCAGGAAGGAAATTCCCCCTTGAGAGTACTCACTCTGAGTGTGCTGGTGGAACACAAATGCTTAGAAAATTACAAATGGACTAGCAGTAACAACAAGTGATTTAAGCCACTGTACACAGGCTAACAGTATATATACATATCTATGTATACATCAGTACATTGTTTCTTGTAGTTAGCAGCAGCGTAAGTAAAGCACCATCAAGCAGAACATGACAGAGAACAAGCAGAGCATCCGGACATCCTTAGAGTAATAGCCTCCTGCTCTTCAACAGATGATACGTAACTTTGAAAACATATATCCCCCATTTACCATTAGGTGTACGTCACTCAGAGTGGGGATTCAAAAGGTTTATATTCTTACCAGGCACCGCAAAGGTCACTTTTGATAGCATCTCACGCCAAACTGTTAAGTACACACAGCTGTTGTATGTGATCTAGTGACTCAGAATTAATCTCAACATGTTGTACTAGCGAAGGGCCTTCACTTTCTTTAAGGTCTTTAGCAAAAAAAAAAAAAAAAAAAAAACCAAAGCCAAAAACCAAAAAACAACCACAAGCAGAGAGCGGGGTAAAGATACCAAAAGTGGAAGAAACATGTTTTAGCCTAAATACAGTTTACCCCATTAGCCTCCTAGAAAACAAAAAGGGTTGCGGTTCATCTGTGATCTGTCCAAGGACACAAACCCACTGAAATGGCAAGCTCGTGGCCCAGGACTCTGAAGAATTTGGCTCTGCTCAGCAGTTGGGCAAAGGAGAAGAATTTCCCCACTTGCAAGCAACGGATTTCCAGGTTGCATCCCACGAGACCTCACCACAGTAACCAACACAAATATGCACTTCGGCAGATTCCCAGAACTCTGACAAGATTTCTTTTACACTCCCTTTAAATATCATTGTATAGAAATTCCAGTAGGACTGACTTTTGAGGAGCAGGGAACAAAACCCTCAATCACAATGTCCTAGGGTCACCTTCACATATCTAAAGCAGCATTTAATGGGCACATCAGATAGATCTAGTGGCTTCAAGAGCAGACACAAGGGAGAGGTGCTCAGCCTCCAGTGCACAGGTCCATGGGACAGCTAAGGGCCAGGTCTGTCCCACAGACCCACACCAGCCCCACAGGAAGGCAGTCTTCTCTCCAGAGGAGCCTGCTTTGGGGGCAGCCATCCCACCATGCACCCATGTGAACACCTGTAAGCTTCTGTTCCCCACGGCCACCTACTCTGTACATTAAACTCCAAGACTGATCCCAAATCATGCCAGAAGCACCTCTCAAAGCAAACACAGGGAGTATCGGTGCTGCTCTGGAGACAGAGAGCCTCTCCAAGAGCACTTTGTGCAGGATCCAGCTATCACATGCAGACACCTGCATCTCGTATGACCCTCTGAGCTCCCCTTCTGATCAGTGGAGATACAGAGACATCTCTAGGGAGCTCACCTGAACAGGGATGACTTGAAGACGACAACTATGGAGTAACCCGTTTCTCTCTGGTGGCTGCCTAGAGAGTCCTGGTGGCCATCTCAAATGAAGGCATCTATGTCCAACCAGCTAAATCCCACCCTCTATCAGTATTCTACCCCAGAGTTGAACATACTGACTCTGCTGTCCCACAGCATATCGAGAAACGCAGCAGAAAGTGTCAGGCAAAGCACCAGTATCAAACAAAACCAAATGTCACCGATCTGAGGTTTGGTATTTTGAATCTACTATCTATTCATTCTTTCTGTGTTAACATTAATTGCCTACATTTTTTGTATTTATCTTAATATACCTTCGTGGACACATGAGAAGAGCCAGACTCTTCTTAGTGGTGCCCAGTGACAGGACAAGAAGCAGTGGGCATGAGCTGAAATACAGAAAATCATGTCTAAACATTAGAAAAACAAACCAAACCAAACCAAACAACCCCAAAACAAACAAACAAACAAACCCTAACTTTTTTTTTTTTTTTTTGAACTGCACGAGTGCTCAAACACTGGGAACAGGCTATCCAGACAGGCTGCAGAGTCTCTGTCCTGCCTGGACACAGTCCTGAGCAACCTACTCTGACTGACCCTGAGGTGAGCATGGTGTTGGAGTGGGTGATCTCCAGAGGTGCCCTTTGATCCCAGCTGTTCTGCAGTTCTGTAGCATACTTAGAGACTTTACATTAAAAGGCTCCTCACATTTCGGATGTACACAGTTGAAGATTGACAAACCTTATTACCCAGGGGTAATGCCTGAGATTTCCAGAGAAACTATCATGCTATCCCCAGTCTGTTCCCCATTCAGCCTGCCAGGAGTCACTGCTTGCTGCAGAATACCTGCCTCAGTTTTGTTCTGCACCACTTTGTAGTTTTTCACAACAATGACATCAGACACATCCAATAATTTACGGAAATGGAAGTTTCTTGCCAGAAAACACTTTGAGACACTAGTTCCATTCATTTGAACGGTAAAAAAAAGTCACAATTTCTCCTCAAGGCTTCTTTCAACCTTGACATTATCTAAAAACCCTCAAACCTTATTTTTCACATCATATGAGACTAATTTAGAAATTAATATTAAATGCAATTAAATTGCTCTTCACTAAAAAGGCTATTCTCTTATTCCTTGCCTGTTATTTTTGTAGTCCGGATCAGGCTTGGGTTTTTTTCCTATTAGGTCAGTTCCACTTAGGTCTAAATCAAGTGTGTCCAGAGGGAGAATGTAACTCTACATCTTCAATACTGCAGGATGTTGTGATCAGTTTACAGTGGTGAATAACGGCACATTAGAAAGTAATTGCTGTTACGGATGTTTTCTGCTTAGTTCAAAGCACTCCCCATACGGAAACCTAGCACAGAACAGCTAAAGAAAAAGACATCTGCAAAGAGCTGCCAAACTGCTTCTCCAAAGACTTTTGATTTTTCTCCAGAGCAGGTGTGGGCACTACTGAGCTCTTGATTTGGGGACTAGTCCCATGCAGGAGTGTTTTGCTTCATATTTAAGCAAAATGAGCTAATGATTGCATCCAGTCATCTTGAATAATGTGTGTGAAGCAAAAAGGGTGAATGTCTAGCAAATGTCTGACACCTCCCCTGCCTGCAGTCCGTAACTGCCCCAAGGTGAAGTAACATTCAGGTGGATGGGGAGGCTTTTTCCTTCCTGACAGTGTAAACAGAGTTCACAATCCTGCTGCCTCAGTACCAGCTGAGGTCACAGCCACCACCAGACAGGGAACTGGAGGCCACCGGTTTCCTTTTGAGCGATTTCAGTTTGAGCAGGGCCATCATGGGGCTGGAGGGAACTACAGGCTCCTGGATGCTCAGCTGCAGAGCCAGGCAAAGAAAAGCAGCAAAATGCTCTCCTGATAGTTTGTTAACCCTCGGTGGGGTCAACTCCTGTGCTGTTACCTCAAGCTCTGCTGTAGCTGGTGCTTTCTTTAAAGCCCAGCAGCTCGGTTGAAGAGACGGAGTAAAAAAATCTTATCTCCCTTCAGAAAATGTCACCAAAACAAAAAAGCAGGTTTCTATTCCGCTTGGCTATGGAAAAAGATTTGAAAATGTGAAGTGAGAGTAACTTAAAGCTTTAGAAACAAGAAGACAAATACTAGGAAACAATGTTTATTTGTAGTCCTCTCCATATTGTGATTTTTAAGCCTATCTCACATTTTTGCAACCTGCCTTTTATTGCTTTATTTTTACAGAACATGCAGGCACATGCAGCAAAAGATATCCAGCATTACAGATCCCTCTGCAGAAAAAAAGAGTTAGAAGTATGGGTGAAGGAGCTGTAGTAGTCCTAGAAATGCTAACAAAAGCATTACCTGAAGACCATGGGTGTCTTTTCATTGACTTTTACAGACTTTGGATCCTGTACTTAAACCCAGTTCAGCAGTCCTGGGGCCAGACTTGGCTTTTAGGCTCCCAGCAGCCAAAAACCCAACACTTCATTCTTCATAACACACCAGCTAAACTACACCACCCAAAATCCCTGCTCCACGCTTTAATTATGGTAACTCAGACTTCAATAGGTCACATATTACTTATGTTACATGAACCTTTTTACAAGTAATCTTGGTAGCCTGTATTATTTCAAAGTGGGAAAGAGTGACAAAGAGGCCTCTCCGTACCATAGGCTGAAATGCAAATAGCAGTTCCACCTATTTTTACAGTCTTTATCACATAAATCTTTAACTACCCAGAAATAGAAACTTCACTTTTCAGTGATGATATAGGAAAAGAGCACTGACAGCAGCAAAAAAAAAAAAAAAAAAAAAAACAAAAAGGCAGCAGAGGCTGTCAGCCAGCGCCTGCCAGCAACACTGTGCACTGTGCCCATGCAGCCCCCCCAGCAGCCTCACCTCCCCGCAGCACCCCGAAGCAGGCAGGGCCCCCCCGGACCCCGTGGGCCAGCTCCTACCCGGACAGGGCTGCACAGCACCACCAGGAACATCGACCAGCCCAGCAGAAGCCAGCACACGAATGTGCTATTGGGAACAGGCCAGGACAAGTCCCTGTAGCTAAAAGCCACCTTCTGTAACAATTAATTTTGAGTCCATTCTAAGGAGGAGATCCCTCTTTCCCCACTTCAGTTTAATGGAATTTTTACTGAATGATTATTGATTTTTGATCATTTGTGGAGTCATTTAATAATTTCACACCATTATCATCATAATAAGATTCACTGGAACCACTGAAGGCTCAAACCAGAACACATACAGCAGAAACCAGTAGAGCTACACAGTTCTGGCATACACTCTCCACTTCATTAGTTCTGACACTAAAACTAGAAAGCAGATGACAAATTATCAACAGATGTCTATCAGAGTCTGTTGGATTACCAGAGCTGACCCCCTCAGCATGGTGAAGCCAGCCAGCTTAACAGGAATGTATTTTTAATAGAAGTTTCTGTCCAAGTTCCTAACATCAATAAGCAAATTTTTGTGACACCAAGGCCATAAATAAAACCTGAACCTGTGGAGAAAGCCCTGTATACCAGAGAACATGCCTTCCTGCACACATGCAGAACGTACAGCACATCACCACCATCAACAGGGTACCAAGAATAAAACAATTGTCATATGCAGGTACCAACCATGTGGAGCAATGTTTGAAACCAAGAAGTTCACATGCAGCCTTTCATAACCTAGAGCTGACTCTGCAAATCACAGGCCAGCAGCTAATTTCTGTATGTTCTACTCCTGACAGTAGAGTTGACCCTCCATTATAAAAGCAGCAACTTCAAACGACTGGGTCGCCGCTTCCCTTCCAGCCAGGGTAAACAGTTTACCAGCAGCATCCGACTGAAGTTAATGCAGCGACACACTACTTCATTCAATTTGCAGTGGTACAGCAAGGAGAGTTATTGAAGAGCTTGGGCAGGGACAATCCAACAGAACTTCTTGAAATAAGATGAGCCCTCCTTTCCAAAGGAGGGAAAAAAGAACAAAAATTTTAAAAATCACAGGCTTCAGTTGCTGATGCTTCAGTGATTTCTGCCCGTTGGAGGGACACTGTGACTCCCAAGGCATGTGTGAGTCAGAGGAAAGCAGCCCAGACACACGTGTAGGGTACTTGCCTATCAGGACATTTGGTAAGAATAACATTTGCCCTTTTTTCTTGTAGATCTGAAGAGTCACGGATAGGTAGGATGAAATAAATACTTTACAAGATTCCTAAGTAGCCCTGCAACCTCTGGAGTTACTTGGGAGACAGTTTGCTATCAGGCTTCCTGAAGCTAATTGCAACAGAGCGTCTAAGATGAGGCTCATTGCACCAAGAGAAAAAACAGCCTGGCAGCAGCCTCCTTTATCACCACACTGCTGAGACTGAGCATCTTCTGAAAGGCTCCCAGAGTGACAACCCTCATCACCTGCAAATCTTCACTCCCACCAAAAGGCTCCTGCAGGCCGACAGCACACACAGATATAAACTTCTGCCTACACACCAAAGTGTGGGACTACGGTTGCTGATCACTGCCTTTCCTTATTTCCCCCACCTTCTCAAAGTACATGTGAAGTCGTCCTATTCTGCCAGCAATGTGAACGGGTATCATCCCGCATACCAAGCTCTCCCTGCTCATTCTGCTCTTCTTACACATCAATCACCTTCAGTCTCTTGGAAAACTCACCCTGAAAACAACCAGCACAACTAAAGTCGCTGCTGAAACTCAGGGCGACACTGTGAGGGTGTTCCTTGGTGTTGGAGGTGGTTTTCTCGCTGCACTCCAGCCCCACGGAAGGATGCTGGCTCCACAACACAAGGTGTTGCGGTTCATGCCTGCTTTTCCCTTTGGAGGCTGAAGGAGGGAGTTTGTTGTTCTCTGGCACCCTCTGCTGACAAACCACCACCGACCTGTGCCATCCCTGCAGGCCCACTCAGCGCCCAGGGCACCCACAGAACTTTCAGGCTGGAAGGGTCATACCCTGCTAACGTGATCCACACCTCCTTTTCTAGATGAACATTTCATAACTTAAAATTTCTCTTATGTGTTTGACCAAGTATTTCTGCAAAATTATACTAATCACAGATGGCTCTTCTTCCCTTTGGTTTGCTCCAGTAACTGAGCACACCATGTAAAGGAAGATGCCCTACTCTCTTATCTCTAGTGTTACCTAAATCCCCTTGTATTTATCATCCTTTCCACCTACCAACGCCCCCCAGCACCATGCACGCAGCACCTATCCTCTCCCTGCTTTTCAGAAAGGGATGGACCAGGGAGGTGACCTAAGCTCCAGCACTAACTTGGAGAATGAAAAGGGCAATAATCCAGAGCACAATACTCCAGCTCAGGTATCAACCAGGGACACCTAAGGATATTGTCCCTGGAAGGGAATCATCGGAGCCCTTGCAGGCCCACACTTTTGATGCACAATCCCCTCAGCAGTCTCCAACGCCACACTTGTCACACAGCATCTGTAGCACTGTGACCCCTTCGTGTCCCTGAGCTGGGCAGGAGGATGGCTGGGCAGAGGAGGAGCGGTGGCAGCCTGGGGGGGAGCACAGTGCCACCCCCCTCCACCAGTGCAGCCTGGCACCGGAGAAGGAAAGGGAAGATGTGATCACACATATCTTTGTCACATACCCACCACCAATTCTGTAAGGTGTCCAACACGTGGTGTCTCACACAAAGGGACACTGAGACGTTCGAATGTGATCAGTGACGCTCAAACTCTCGCAGTCAGCAGACACCAGAAACGAAGGGGTTTTCTTAACTGAGTCACTAACGTGACACATCCTGACCCTGCTGTGTTGCACTTGAAGATTCCTGTGGAACAATGAACACCAAGAACAGAGAATATTCTGTGTAAAGGCCACAGTGAAACAGAAACCTAATCTTATGAGATGTGTTAACTTTAGAGATAGATTTTCAGCCTTGTTATTGTCTGCATTTTTCTGCTTCTTGTTTCTTCTTTACTTGTGTGAAGGAAAGGCCAGGAGAACAAGCCCTGCTTGACAGTTAGCACACACTGAGTAAACTAAAAGATAGCTTGCAGGCTGCATAGACACTTACAGTGGTACTTTCTAAATGCTACTCCAAACACATAGAGGTTGTACTTAACCTACCAAAGGACTTCCACTTCAGTAGAAAGAATTCCAAAAGATCATTCCACCTCCAATCCAGCACCTTTAAAAAGTAAACAACTGAGGAAGCTCTGGAAATATGCAGTGCAGGATTTCAACCAGAATCAAAGTGTAAAAAAGAAGTTCTGAGCAAACAGAAAAACAGGTTGGGGTGAACACACTTTACAAGTTTAACTCCAGTTTGTTGGCCACTACTGAAAACCACTATAATGTAAAAAATTTGAGAAACTTTAAAAAGCCAGGGGACTAAATAATCATGATTACTATAATAGTAACATGTAAATCCTCCTTAGTAGGAGATACAGTGTAGTTACTTTAAATGCTGACAGTTCAGTACCTCTTGAGATCTCTGACAAATTAAAAAAAAAAAAGCTTACTTTGCTTTTTTTCAGTCCTATAGTAGCTTTGTGTTAACACAGTTTTGTGTGTAAGCACAACACCACTGCAGACTCAATAAGTGACTTCACTACTTCCCAAAACAGAGGCAGAGCTGTTTGATTTTGACTTCTTCAGGCACTGTGACTATTTCCCAACATTTTGATTTCAAGCTTAGGCACCAGTATTAAGCAATTAATCCATTATTAACATCTGTCCAGTGCTCTGTGACAGAAGGCGTTTGAAAGTTTTCTTTCTCCTGGATTGCTGAGGAAGCTTTATTATCCTGCATAAGCCTATTAATTGTCTTTTTCAGATTGCATTAACCATCCTCCAAAGGCTGACACTTCTAAAAGGCTCTGGCAAACGTAGCTGTGGCAGCTGAAGACACTGCTCTCACCAGCTGTTTGTCCCACCTTGCTCTACCAGGAGATGCTGCCTGGCCAGCACAGCTGGCTGGAAGTCTGCACGCCTGATGCCTCAACTCTGGGTTCTGGCACGTCAGCGTGAACCGAGGGTGAAATATTTGTGCAAAACTGTTGGGCTCTGAGCTAAAGAAACTCAGATACAAGGACACATTCCTCCTGCAGCACTAACAGACAGTGGGGGACAGTCATCTCTTAAATTATTGCAGCTGTTTGGCCAGCAGATGTGAGTCAGAGCACTAACGCACACAGATCATCAGCACATGTAGGAACATGATCTGAACTCTTACCTCCTGCTGAATACTTCACTTCGGGGGTTTCTCCTAAGGGATCATGAAGAGAGACTCTTCAGCCACATCTATACTTACAAAGTGTTGGAAGTGCAGTTACATTGGTAAAAGTGCAATAAAAACAATCACTTCCTGACTAACAGATGCTCAAGCCAAATCCCAGACAAAACAGATACAATTTTAAAAATCGCAGCATTTAGAGGAGGAGGGAGGGGGGGGGGAAAGAAAATTTGCTTTTGACAAAATCACTATTTTTTTTTTATTTTAATAAAAATTGTTGAAGCTTTCCTTCCACTGAGGGCTTTGCTTGAATAGCTCTAGCTAGACCCAACACTAAACAAAAAGCTTTTACAGGATGAATGAGTAATTTTAGCAATCCAGTAAATTTTCTCCATCTTGATTTGCTTCCCTTGCTAATCTCCCTTTCCATTCACTCAAAGGAGCTGACACTCTGCTGTGTCGATTTCTCCTTGATTACTTTCACTCCAGACCATGTCTAAACACTACTAGAATCAAAGCAGAATAACCCAAGGATTTCCCCTCAGATCAACATTTCCTCTGTTATCCCTGTTGTTAGCAAATCCCTCAGATCCCAACTGTCTGCAGCTCCTCATCTTCCATCCTCGACCACAGTTACTAATAGGCTGCCTGCACCAGGAGCGGAGCCAGCAGCTCTGCAGCTTGTACAGGTTTCAGGCAACACTCAAGTTTATGGGCAAGCTCCTTTTCTGTCTCCCAAAGGCACTGCTATTATGCCTTATAAACATTTTCAGAATTCAGAAGTCCCACAAACTACTGGCATTTAATTTCCAGGTTATCTTATTAGGCTTGACCTAGATTTTCTTCACAGATTTTTCTCACCTGAGACCTGATACACCATGTCAATGACAAGAAGCTACCTCTTATAATAAGTTTTGCCTCTTATTTCTTCTTGTCTTTTACCCACATCATTACCTATGGGTCCTTCCACCTTTCAGGGAATACCCTCTTTGTTAAATGCTGCGACAGAAGGCAGCAAGGAGGGAGGAATTCTAGATGACATGGAGGATGGAGAGGCAGGAGCTGCAGCAGAGATCAACTGGCAACTTCTGGTAACAACTGAAAAGCTGGAGGAGACACTGGCTTTTCTGTGGCTGAAGGTCCTGATTACTACTTGAAATATAAATTAAGGGATGAACAATTACTGTCTTGAGACTTTGGCCAGTAGATCTCTTCATAATACAAGAACAAATCTTACAATGCACTGGCAGCCTGTTCGCCCACTCTCTGAGAACAATCTCTGTCCTGAACAATCTCACCTGATGGCACCTGAGGGACTGACACCCCCATAGCAATCCTTCAGGATAAGGGTTCTCACCATTTCTGAACAAGTTTCATTTTCCCTGTCATCACCAGATGACACCGAGGTCAATTAAATCTGTCAAGCTTTTAGAGCATGAAGGCAACAATTCTACCACATTCTCATTGTAGGCTTCCTCATGCTTGTACCCACAGCATGAGAAACAACAGCCCTCCTGGAGTGCAGGGATGACATCAAATCCAGAAAAACTGAGTCACATTAATCACAGTGTGTGCTGAATTTTGATCTTTTTCCAAGCTGTATCAGTGTTATCTCCACCATGCCTGATAATAAACTGCTTTCAAAGCTCCTATGAGGAGAATTCTTCCTCACCCTTTATCTTCTGAATAATCTTAGAGGAGGTCTTCCTCAGTAAGCAGGCTTTGAATACAGCGATTAAGCCATCAGTGGGATTACCAAGATCATCTTTGGTGGCATAAATGACTTTCACATGGAACATCAGTTTATAATCAAGTTTGTGGGAGACAACATTGTACAAAACAAGGAGAGTGTTGAAATTGGGGGTCTGTTGTTCTTGCAGCACTCCTGGAAGGTCATCACAGGGAAAGCACTCCTGAAGCTCCTGGGTGGTGAGCCAGGTTTTTCCTATATGACTGGAAGATGAGTCTTCAATAACCTTCTCATTGTCCTTTGGCTCTTCTGATGATAAACAAGCACGGGCTTTACCTTCCAGCCTCCTCCTGCATCACCACCCAACAAATGGGTCAGACTGTCTCAGGGGAACAGAGTACCCAAGTTCAAAGGCTCATTAATTTTCAGAAGTGTTTTGACCAGCGCCATGCAGAGTCACTCAAACTGTGTGCTGAGGTCAGATCTCAATGGTTACAGAAGTCTCTACCATTAATTTCAGAAGAAGTTGAGAAAAAGCTGTATTAGCCAGCTTTTGGACTGTTACACATCTATAAACAATATTATTAACCTGAAAGGCATGTGTTTTTCTCAGTATGATTTATTAGTTGCAATTATAGTTGCAGTAATCATGGTCTAATTTTTCAGAAAGTACTACAGTTTATGCATAGTTTTAACCACCTTTTGATAGATCTTTAAGTAACATTGAATCAACCCATAAAATAACACAAGTGTTAGAAGCAACATATATTATTCTCCTTTAGGCATGGGCAGGAATATCTGATTTATGTCTGCCAAATCATTTGGCATCTGAACAACTGGCAAGAAATTCAAAGTGAAACAGCAAGCTGTGGGCAACCACTGGAAAGATTGGGATTCTTTCTCTTCTCATTTCAACATGAAATGCCATGTCTGCTCTGGGATGTTACGATCTAATTCACTTGTTCACAGGGCAGCAAGGTAGCTACATCAAGATAGTGTGTATCTCCACTGCTTTACCACAATGCCACGAAGTACCTCTCTTATAAAACATTACATGTGCACAAGTTCACACTTGATCAAAGTAACCACTGGGGAGAGATCTCACCCTGTAGTGCTCTCCCGCAAAGCTCTCCATTCTGTGAGTTTGCAGATGCCCGTCAGAAACTGCAGGGTGTGAAAGCAAACTAAAAGGGAACCATGTCATCTCCTTTGGTATCACTAATTCAGCCAGCACCACTGCCGTACCGCTGGCAGGCATCGCGGAGGCGATGCCGTGGGACACCTGCCTATGGTGGTCAGTAGAAAGATCAGGATACTACGTGCTCTTATCAGCAGAACTGATACGTATCTCAGCTGCGTGAGAGATGAGCTCCTTAGGTTCCTTCTTAAACCCCCAAAGAGGTTGCAGGCTGTACAGGACCAGCACTGTACATTGTCCAAAGGCTGCATGATACCAGAAGCGTTGGGTGCTTCGGCTGACGGGCGCGGCAGAAGGGTGCTCTGCTGCCTCTGCTTGCCTCTCCACTGTTTGCATCGCATCTCTTTCTGTGGCCACAGACTTTCTTGGAAGTTTTTAGAACTGTCTTAAAAGTAAGAATGGTCTTAAATATCATATTTTCCTCCACTTCTGCGCCTTAATGGCCCTCCACACTGTGAAGCGAGGCAGTGGTATTATTTAACTATTTATCCCAGCTTTATTTTGCCTGCATGCTGTCTCTTAAGAAAGGTGCTTGGCAGTGAGCACGCATTAGCTCAGAGAAAAAGTCCCCTCACTCCCTTTCTCAGTGAATGACATCTCAGCCTCTCTGCAGATGCTATCGTCTGGACTTTGACAGGTCAGGTTTTACAGAAAATAAATGAGGGCAGACATACATAACCCCACTGCTGCCATCACAGCCACAGGTCTGCAGCAGCAACACTTGAATCCAAAACAACCACCCAGGCACTGAAACAGCTCACTCCAGCTTTGAGTGGTGTTACAGGAAGCTAGAAATGCACATGAACACTTAATGCCCACAGCTGTTAACCTGAGCAGCAGAGCAATGTCTCCTTTGTCTAGTTTCCATGTAATAGCTGCACCACAGAGCAAGGTAGAAAGCTGTAAGCACAGATCTCCCTGCAAGGTGTTTCGGTGAGGCAAGACCACAGAAAACAGGCAAGGGTATTGCTAAACAAGAAAGGCACTAGCTGAAAAGACACACAACACTGCTGCATGTAGCTGTGCCGTGTGTTCCCCATCTTGTTTGAGGTACCTTTGGATTCCGTGATGAACTGACTGCATCCCTTGCAGAAATGCAGTCCAGTTTCTTAAAGCTGTGTACAACTGGGCTGTTGAAGTCCCTCTTGAGGGACTTCTATCAGGCTAACAATGAACATGAGGTGCAGGAAAGTTATTATTTAAACTCATTATCGGAGAGGATATTTCTCACAGCTTGATGGTGGTTAAGGAAAGATTATTTGGTGGCTGAGGAAGCCACTAACTTTGTTCTCAAATAGGGCCAGATGGACACAATGGACCTTAGGAAGAACCACGACGTTCCCTGCTCCATGGCAGGTAAGTGTGGTCACACAAGCACTCCTCACTGTGCCCCTCGGCTTCTCCAAAGCCTTGTGGGACACAAAAAGGAAATCAGAAGTGACACACTGAAAATGGAAAATTGCAACCTCCTAAAATTTATTAATCACTTCAAATGCTGAAACAATACCCTTTGTCAAAGCTGTGGGTGGTGAAGTCGGCACAGCTCCTACTGAAGAGAAGCTGGATCTTTGCTGGTATGAAAGCATGAAGCAGCATCCTGTGCTGATGAGATACTTGACCTGAATTGCTTGAAATACTTTTGCCACCTCCTTTAGCCAAAATCTGTGGAAAACAGGAAGACAGAAACAGCCTGGACCAACAGTGACATGAACCAGAGACACCGCATGGGTGCAGCAGGAGGAAAGCTGTTCATCGGCAATAATTGAAGGCTCTGTGCTATTTACTGGGAGGAAAAACATTTTTTAGAACACCACACATCCCTCTAGGAAGCTGTAAGGGAAATGTAGCAAGTGAGGCACTAACACCAGACTCCACAAATTTCCATGAGACCTGCAAGCAGCAGGCATCAGTTGTAAATGCTTTGCTGTCCGTCCTTCTCTGACTCCCCTGCGTCACACAGCACCAAGCCCCGCGCTGGTGGATAAAGGAGAGTGAGCAGAAAGAGGCCCCGAGAGGCAGTGTCTGTGCCCAGATAAGATCTTTGAAGCACTGAGCTGAAGCTATATTTGTACATTTTTAATTAATCTTAAGAAAGGCAGTAACCGCTCATTTTCTCGACAGTTGGGGCAAACTCACAGCCCAGCCATTTTAAGAAAGGAGCACTGAGAAAATAAACACCGGTATCTCAGACAGAAGCATTTCTGACCTATGCTTAAATCAGCGTTCGCAGCTTTATCGCCATTTCCCCCAACGCCTGGGATGCTGAATGCATTGTCTTCCCCTGCCCGGATGAGGAAGGACACTGACGCATGGCACAACCTCCCCACTTTGTCACACTCAGCAAACAAAGAGGAAGCTTGCAAAGGCAAGATCAATAACTGGAAGACACAGCAGCAGTCTGTCCCCAATGCTGGATCTGCTGATGCACAATCCCCCCCTGAATTTAAAATGCTTGATACATACCATCTCTGGCTGTGATTAAACATCTAATGACACACACTCTCTGATAGATTAGAAGTATTTGTTTTGTGGTCACAAAACACTACAAAGAATAAAAAGCCTCCAAAAAAAAACATACCAGGAGATCCAAAACTTAAAAACAATACTAGACACTAAGAAATAAGTGGCTTAAGTGTTGGCTTAAGAATGCAATACAGCAACATAACAATTTTTGGTAGCTTCCATTAAAGAAGTAATATTAGCTACAACATTATTTCTTATCACACAGAATGTGTTGTGTGTAATTATTTGTCAGTATTAGTTTACAAAGGCAGATGCCAATTTAAAAAGGAAGGAAACTATGGCAAGTGCAACAGGATGTTAAGTGTGTACTATTTCATGGCTGAGTTAGAACACTATGAAGTACTGAATATTGATTTTATTTCTTTATACTCCTTGATTTTGAGAAGATATACAGACTATAATCAATGCTAACACCCACATTTCAATATACACCTTACATTCACTCTCTAGTCATTATTTCTGTATTTCAGATTGGATTTTATGGTCAAATTCAGAAGCAAATCAAAGCCAGTGTTATGCTGTACTTACAGCCACCGCAACATGCCTTTTGAATTCCACTGTTTCACACCCACTTACCTGCACTTAATTAATAATCTCTTTACACAGATTCCCATTCTAGTCCAGTTCAGAGTCTGCAGGAAGGAATTTAACCTGGCAACACTGGTCACGGATTAAAAATAAGAAAAAAAGAGCAAGGGAAGAGCTATAAAGATAAGAGGATTGATGACACCAGAATATATACATAAAAAAATATGCTTTTCCAAGTATAACTGCCTCACTCTTTCTGAATGCTTAGAACTTGCTCACAGGCAGCTAAATTACAATTTTGTTTCTCAGATAACAGAAACTCAATTTCATATGCTCAAAATAACCAGCTCTGAGGCTTGGTACAGAGCTCTGGAGACCTCCGGCACTCCTCAGGAAAAAGGAAAAGCACAGCACTAGCACGGAGGACGTGCCTGCTGTACTAAAAGGCAAATGCCTTCAGAGCACTGTATGTTTAGTCATCTCTTTATCAAACCCTTAACTAATTAAACAATCCTCTTGTCAAAGAGGACAGTCATTGTTTGTGTGACCGATGCCCTGTAAACATAATGGGATAATCTGCCTTTCTCCTTTTTTTCTCCCTCAATTCTTCTAAACAGCTGGGGGATGCGCTGCCTGCTCTCCAGGAAGCCTCTGCTCATCTGTCATTCTTCTCCCATCGCAGCGCTCCGCTGCTGCACGCAGCATCACAAGCCAAGCTTAAAACAATAACGCCTCAGACACACCAACAATCAATCTGATAGCATGCCATTAAAGAGTCCCCAGGCCCCTGAAGGGCCGAGCAAAGAATTAGGAGGAAAAAAAAAATGATTCCTGGATAGAATTGACAATTAGAACTATATTGATCTACAAACTGCAAAAAATGCTAAAATGAAAGCACTTCCAGTACCCTCTTTTGACTTCAGTACCAGGGAAGAAATAGCTTGCAAATGCGAAAGCTTTGATCATATGGCATCAGGCTTGCTCTTACACCTGCACAGTTACAGCAGAAAAAGCTGTTAATCAACCGTTAAAGACTCAGAAAGTCACACTTTCAAAGATGATCTCCAGCCCCAGGTACCCAAGGGAACAGCTCATCTCCGAGTAACTCGGTGTGTGGACATGTCAGGATTAAAAGGAATGAGAGAGGGCAGCTATTTTCTCATGCGAAACGAGGACAGTGTTTCTGTAGGTTGCAAAATCCAAAAGTTTGCCAGTATGTCCCCTCGCTGTATTCCTGATGCAGGGGGGGTCTCCCCTTCAGCAGCCTTCGATGAAAGCACTCTGGTCACCCCTGTCGAGCAGAGCTGCACAGCTCCCTTACACCACAGATCGTGACAAAAGCCATTACCCGTCACAGCTCTCCTTCATGAAAGTTTCTGTTTTCCTACTTATACCACCAGCAGCAACCTAGACTTATTTTCCATAGGAAATTCAGACTCGCCAGTATTTGAAATTTTTAATTCAAATGCAATAGCCTGAAACCAAAATGAATCCCTTTTAAAACATGCATCTTTTGCAGAACTGCTGCTCCCAGGAGAGAAGCGGAGTGCAGGCTGGGCGGGCAGCCCCCGCTCCTGTCCCAGGTGTCGCTCGCCGAGCCCTGGGGACACGGGCTGGGACGGTTGCCGCTCTGCTCCAGCACGCTCTGGAGGCAATGGCCACACACGGCTTCACTGACCCTAACTGGGGATAACCACCGTTCGGTTTGATAACAGGACATTCATAGGTACCTGCTGGTTTGACTGAGGAGGAAATGCCGTATTTCTGTATGAAAGGGGAGGAGGAGGAGGGGGAAGGGGGCAATGTGAAGAGAAGGCTGAGTAATACACAGATGTGAAAACCCTTCAGTGCCCATCAAAAGAAAGCTCAAGGTCCTCTGCAGACTAATCCATCATCAGTTGTATTGTCAGAAATACTGGATAACCAAAATCTTCACTAACCACCCAAGGCAGTACCTGGCAGCACCGTTTCAGGCAGAGAAGAGCAGAGGACGAAGGGCTTAGCACAGCAGGACAACTCGTATCTTCTGAGCAACTCTACTCCATCACAGCTCAGCTTTGAAGAGAAATCCCCTCCCCGGCTCCTCCACAAAATATTCAAATGCCCACTTCAGACTGTTTCAATGACTACCTAGAGCCCTGCTCCTGGCTAAAACAGAGAGTGAAACAACATCACTCCGTTACAGACCCACAGAGGCTAAGAGAGCAAGAGTGCGAGGTGTTTAAGCCGCGTGTACACCCTACTGAGGGACCCACAGAAGTATCCTGCTGCCTGCCTGACTTCACTCAGCCCTACCTTGAACAAGTTGTCAACTGGCTTAAATCTCCTCTGAAGGAGACACAAACAGCGATGTCCTGTGTTCAGAACAGAATGAAACCCAGAATACAGCATGTACGATACAAAGGCTGGGTTTTTTGCACCTCATCTAGACCACAGCAGGGGAAAAAAAAAAAAGAAAAATGCAAAGCTGCTCTATTTTTATCCTAGCACCAAGAGAGACTTTATAGAGCCAAGCTCAAATCTCACCAAGTTCCTCATCTCAATCCAAGTTAAACTCAGCAAGTGTAAAGATGACATCCCAAATGGAATATATCAAATACAAAATGATGTTATCCTAGCAAAATTTCAAACATTTCCATATCTGTAACAAAACAACTAGCAATGTCAGCCTTCAGGCTCTTTTCCTTACTCTCTTCCCCCCCCCTTTTTTTCCCTCCCATTCCCTATTGCTCCCTCCCCACCTCATCACTGCAGCCAAGTTTTAAACAATATACATGAAAATAGCAGCTTTCAATCTGTTCCTGGAGTAGCCAAGTTAATGAGGCCACATGGCATCCCAGGGCACTCCGGAGAGAAGGGTTTAAAATGCTTGTTAGTGCAGCCTGCTCTGCTCTAAAAAATGTAAAACATTTCAAACCGGCAAGCACTTCACTTTCTCCCCTGCTCTCCAAGTAAAAGAGCATTCAGATTTCCAAACACATAGTGTGGAAAGAATGAAGCAGTTCTGGAAAAAAGGTTTGTCTTTCTAAATTTAAAAATTTATAAATCAATGAAAATATGTTTCAAAAAAGCAGGACACTTCTGCAAGTTATACCACAGCAATCAAACAGTTGTTGTAGAAACAAGTACCTGTTTTTCCTGATGTACATTTTCAGATTGGCAGGAAATCAAAGTTCATGTCAAATTACAGTAGATTTTGAACAGACTTGCATGAGCCCTCCAATCTCAGCTATTAAATCTGTTTGGGCCCAGCAAGTTCATTTTTTGTATGAAAGAAGATACCACTTTTTAAAATGACACATGCTCAGTATTACATAAATGCAAGCAGGTAGTCTTTTTGTTGTAATACTAAAAGAGGGAATTGTTTTTTCATAGAATTCGGTTCAGTTGGAGACATTTTCCTCTCCTTGAACTGCAATATACATTATCTACTATAGTTATAATAAAAGCCATGTGGTTAAGCAGACACAACCACAAAAAGCAAACAAGTCTAGTTTTGTCCTAAAGGTCTTAATATGAAAAGGCTCCCCAGGTAACAGCAACCTGCGTGGGTCTAATGTTTTTATAAACAAACAGCAACCAATAAACAGACATTTTCTCAGCTGAGTACAAGACAAGTACTTACAGACAAGACCTACAGACAAGTAGGCCACAGTTACAGCATCAAAGGAGAACACTTTCATCTGCTTCACTCCTTACCCCATCACAAGGTCATCAGCTTCCTCCTCGACTCATTTTTTATTGTGTACAGTTGTGTTTTACCTGTTTGAGAGTGCAGCCCATTCCTGGTTTTGGAATTTCGGAAGGGGTCTCACCCATGCCAGATGATGGAAAAGGCTGACGTGGGCTGCAGGGATGGGGGGGCGGCTCTGCAGAGCAGCCAGCCAGCCCCATGCTGGACCTCAGGGCTGTGCCCACCCGCTGAAGGGCTTCTCGGGACTCAAGCCGCTTCAGGGGCATAAGCAGTGCTGCACCTTCCCTGAGCTCCCTGAACCCAGAGCATGGAGAAGCAGAGCAGGGACAGTGGTCTAGAAGAGGGTCACCTCACATCTGGCACAGCAGCAGCCTGGCCAGACTCTTCTCGTGGCCCTAAGCCACCCGTCCCTGCGCCCGGGATGGCAGCGCACAGACACTCGGACCCCAAGTGGAAGCAGAATGAGGCTGAATAGGGTTTATGGCCCTGGCTCCCCACAGTGTGAGGACGGTTGTACTGCTTCCAGACCTCAGCCAGCACGGCACTCTGCACAGGTTGATAATGACATCAAAGCAAGGCTCTCTCTGAATCTATGAAATTAATAATAGCGATTTGACTGTATCACCTAACTTTCCCCTTGTTACTTGCTCCCTACGCTGCCTTACTCTTATTACCGTACTCACAGTAAATGAGATTGTGCTGACAGACCCCAGACTGCACCCTGCTCCTCTCCCCTGGGATTTGCACCTCTGCAACAGAAAAGTCCATTGATTCAAGAAGAAACAGACACCGAGAGCCGCAATGGTGGAACAGGACGAAGAAGCCTTATGCTTATGAGGACTCAACTAGAGATCTCAGCACCACAGTCAGCTTTGGGAATAAAACCAATCTTTCTATTACAGCGGGAGATTTTTTTTCCCTCAAGACCACTAAAGCTACTATGGAGAGAAGTGCACCTCCTCATCTTGACCTCTGCAAGTTTTATTAGCTGCTTAAGTCATGAGCCATCACACTCTGCTTTTGCAACTATCTGGTTTAACATAAACTTGCAAAAACTCTCTGTGAAGGAAACACATTAAGCCTCTTATTTTCATGCTCATTTTCAGATCTCTGTAGTTTCACAATGTCCATATTTCACTAAAATTAAAATCTCTGCATTGCAAAACACATCCAAGACAAAAAGTTTCAATTAAGACTTTTTTTTTTTAAAAAAAAAACAAAAAACAAACATGGTTTTCATAATCATGGCAGAAATTCTTTGTAAATGCATCTTCTTCAGGCCAAGCTAAACATGCTCGAATACACTGTGTATGCAAAGCCCACCTATGAGCAGACTTCCCACATATTCACATTTGTGTGAATCAGAAATTACTTTTAAACGCATACATTAACAGATATATGTTTCTCATGCTATCTATACTAACCAGATCAAGCCTAAAAACCTCATGGTACCCTGCTGAATTCCAATCACACACTGACATAAAGTATAAGGAGCCAGACATCCATTAGAGGGAATGTAAACAGCACTGTGTTTTGGGAACTGCTGTTTTCGCTTACGTTTTCTGATTTATACCTCATAACTGCAAAACTAATGAGATTCTAATGAAAAGTGGGACATTATTCATTTGTTTTCCCCCCAGGAGGTTCGATTTATTTTCGACAAGCATGCTACTGATTAAAACAAGAGGTGATGGTTTTAAGAAGCTGGAACATAAACCTGTTCCCAAATGTGCATCGTTAAAACAATACACTGGTTTCTGTAGTTTACAGTTTCACTGCCTTTATTTAAGTTGCTGTGTTCAAATATATATATATATATATATTTTTTTTACTGTTCACTACTACATAAACAATACACAACTAATCTGTATATATGTAATTGCACTGAAATCTTTGTATTAAAAAAAAAAAAAAAAAATAAAACCAAACACCCACCCACCCTCTGGTTATTTTGCTGCTTCTCTGCCCTGAACAAATCACTCAAAAAGCCTGCATGAATGTAAAACAGAAAACTGTTTGCAACTGATTTTTAAAGACTGAATGCCACTTCCAACTGAGAAACTAAATATAAAGTAAGGTGCATAGATCATTAAAAATATGTATATAGTTCTCCTCACTGAAAAAGCTGGAAGTCTAACCTCACCTATTGGACACTTTTAAAAGTGTACCCAGCGAAATATCAGCACTAGACTGAGTGACCACTTTGAAAACAATTTTATTAATAATACACAGGTCTGTAGCACAATGGTTAAGTTTCACATCTACAAAGCTTTCCAGAATAATTGTTACTCAGCCATATACTTAACATTTTCTAATCTCCAGTGTACCTCACGTAATTTTTATGCAACCAAGAGTGGTTTTCATTGCTGCCTTTCATATTCAGTACAGCTCAAATTGTGCAGGGCTCCTAAAACTTGCTGTGTTATATCTAGAAAGACTCTGATCTGAAACTCAATCCCTCAGTACAATAGGGTCACTGACAAATGAAACGCTAAACCAGAGCTTTTAAGTAGGCATTTAAATTAGGAAATTAGTTCTATAAACATAAAGCATTTGAACTGTCCATTTGTTATGGATAACGCAGTAGG
Source organism: Tyto alba (assembly GCF_018691265.1). NCBI lineage: Eukaryota > Metazoa > Chordata > Aves > Strigiformes > Tytonidae > Tyto > Tyto alba. Next base: position 12,440,184 of record NW_024881273.1, on the reverse strand, counting down.
ACCGTCAATTACTAAAGCCATGGACTCCAAATTGGCAGTGTTTGCTTTCCAACATTACATCAAAACCCTGACTCCACCACGCAGGAATTTAACTCCTCAAGACACACAACAGAAACACACCAACTACAAATTACAGAGTGACAATTTTAATATTTTATTCATTAAAGCACATTCAGTTACTGCCTCACAGCTACATTGCACAATCCAAATGTAAAAGATTTTGATTGCCCAGGGCAGCTTATCTGGAGCTTAGATTTGCCCAGTGCCTTCCCTCCAACTTCTTCCTTCTTTTCCTATATGCTACAAGTTGGGTACTAACAGCATTTCTGCGTTCTTCAAGCATTTCACCCCAGTAAACGGAATCACCTGGAGGTTTTAGGGGAAACAGATAATTTAATCCTGTAAATCTAAAATACTGTTTTCTTTTTGGAGGGGATACACAGTTCAGTAAGTGATCCTGAAGCATTCAGCTGAAGATGAATGTCCCGCAAAGAAAGTACAAGAAAGATAAGTTGTTCCACCCAACTGAAAAAACATTTCCTCACAGTCACACCCTCTTCACATAAAAGCAGGAATCTTTCTAAACTCATACTGAACAATTCTAGTGGAAGGTCACAAACAATAACAATGGATAATTAAAACAATAATCAGGCTTAGTAAGACAAAAATTAAAAATAAATTGCTCATCAGTTTTTTTCAAACTGCCCAAGCCTCAGTAAGAACATGTTTTGGACAGAAGAGAATTTGAATTTGAGATTAGAACAAGCTGATACTTATGAAAAAAAAGCCTCCCCCCTTTTGGTACTGTGGGATTCACCACAGAGCAAAGAGATTTTGTGGAACAAAGGAAGATAGAGTATAACAGACTTGAAGAGGTAATATGCAAAAGTATTTGGGAATTATGTATATTCTTACGCTGCTAAGCAATTATCCATCCCCAAATCCAACAAATTTTTAAAATTAATACAAATAGAGAAAAGCCAGTTTTTGCAACAGCTAACACGGTTTTTGCAACAGCTTCAAGAGGCTTAAACACACCACTCTATTGGATTTTCTTTTTTAAAAGTACATAATCCCTGAAAAAATACTTTGTGTTCTTAGCTGTTGCATTTACATAGTTTTTTTACATAACATAAAGCAGCTACAGCATGCCATGCATCCAGCACACCTGCAGTAAGATGGCACAAGGATATGATGGAAATTTAGAACCAACCAAACTAAAATCATTGCTAAAGATTCTGAAAACCTGCAATTCTCTGCAAAGCTTACGTCTGTGGCGTTTGGATTTTTTTGGTCTTAAAAAATAATGAATTTAAAACAATGGAGAAACATGACATAAAATACAGTGTAATAAATAGTAACTTCATCCGTGGCACGGTAATTACAGGGCCGTGTTAACTGCAATTCTAGAGGCATATCACAAGTGAGGCAGAAGCATTCAGGGCAACTTTCAATCCAGGAGTGAGATGACCAGCACCAACACTCAGCATCTCCATATCTCAGAAACCAATACTGGATTTTCCTGGGAGAGCTCAGCTCTCACAGGAACTCGGGACAAAAACATCCTGATTTAAAGCCTCCCCCTTTGGTTAAACTGATCTTTAGACAAAGAGAGCTGCTCCAGACCTCTTCCACCTCCCAGCCTGCGCAGAGGCTGAACACATCTATAGCTCGGCTAGCACCTGGCTTACAGCTCACCTCAGTGGCAGTGCACCTCCAGCACTGCCCCGCTCAGCACGATGAGCTTTCCGCGCTCCTACCCTGAAGATAAAGGAACAGAAGTGGTGTTGAGACCGCCATTAGGATTACAAAAAAAAAAAAAAAGTAGGATAATTTATCTTGAAATATGCCAGTATGTTAATCTGGAGGTTTTTTGAGGAAATCAGATGAACAACAACTACAATTCTGCAAAGCACCTCCTTCCCCAGCATCACCACCTTCAAAATAGAGGGTGATGCACCAAAACACACAACAGTACTAGACCAGAAGCCATGAGATGAGAAAGCAAGTGTACCAGGTAGTGTTATCTCTATTTTTCAGGTGGGAAACTGAAACAGAGGTAGACAAAATGTTTCCACCACCATAAGGCACACACCTTGAGATCTCAGGAACCTGGGGTTTCTTTTTAATTTTTTTAAAGCATTCAGCTTGATGACACAAGTGGTACTGCTATAGCTATCTTGCTCTAGGTTTATCATCAACTATCTTTTATTAATCTATCCCAACCAGGACAGTGGGAAAAATGATCAAAGATTTTAGGCAGAGAAGCACATTGTAGGTAATACAGAAGGAGGGATTTTGTGCCATTTAAACCTCCTCCTATATCCACTGATCATGTTCCACAGGTTATAAACTACTTACCTGGCTCTTTGCCCCCACAAGAAGATTATTTCATCATGGCCCTCCTTCACCAATCCCTCTGCCACAACATTACCCTTACTCTTCTCTATTCTACATGTCCCATCACCTTTTCCTTTCATAGATAATTTAATTGAAACTCTGAACAATTACTGTGAGTGTGCTTAGTGTCAAGATAGCTGCCTCTGTATGAGATCTCTAGGGAAGAAAGAAGAACAGAAGTTAGGTTTTTGTAGAAATGCAGTATTTCCTTTTCTCCTGCAATACACTGCTCAGTTCCCTCTACACCCTCTGGTTTTGGTAACAAGTGAGGCAGAGCTTTGACAGACAAGAGCTTTCTTAACTACACACTCCAGAGCACATCCATCTTCAACACTATGAAAAGCAACAGTACTCTGGAAAAAAAAAGTTAGTATGTGGTCATGTAATTAAAGACTGTCATAATTCACACCCACATTGTGGTAGGTTGGTGTTGTAAAGGCATCCTTAACTCTGGCATCTCCTCATTTTAGGCTACTTGCATTTGAAATCAAAATAATGTTTTTATCTCACTGCGCCATAAATTAATTATGCAGAAAAAGTAATGTCTTTAAAAAATAATTCTTCAGAATGGAAACTCAGCTAGATCCCTTGCTAGAATTAAGCCACAATCCCTGGCTCCTCATTCACACACCAGTCCCGAGACAGAAACACATCTGCGAACAAGCTTGAGCACATAAGCACTCTCACTGTGCTTAAAATTAAGCACATGATAAAGCACTACACACTTTAACAAATCAAAGCTACAGAGAAAACACACAGGGCTAAGATCAAAGTGAAGAAACTGTAAAGTAAATGGATTCAGAAAGGACTCAGGCTGACATGCCTGGCATTCACACCATTTGAGGTCCAAACACAGTCTTTTTGTTTCTCATTCTTATACCAGACAAATGAAGAATAATATTGACGCCATTAGCAATAACTGGGAGATAACGGCATTGTTTTCCCTGCCGATGATGCATGCCTCCATGCGTGGGTGTACGATGGGTTAGTCGCTATGGAGCTGGATCAAAAGCGGTTGTTAAGGGAACAAGCAGGAAAGGTAAAACAATGGCTGAGATAAGAAGCATCTCAACAAATATGCAGCTAGACTTCTACGTTTATAGCTGCAAGGAGGCAAGAGTTTGGCCCCCACCCTAGTGACGCAGTCATTTTACCAAGGCTGAGCAGCAGGAGATCAAAGGAAATCCAGAGACCCTGGAGGACCCCGGCCTGGCGCAGGGCGAGGAGGGCTGGTGGGGCGGCCAGAGCCTGCCCACGGCGCGGGCAGGCCAGCAGCCCTCCAGCCAGAAGCCAGGCCCAGTGGAGCCGAGCAGCCTTCCCCATCAAGAAAGAGAAGGTGGTGAAAATACGACCTCCACGTACGGGCCTTCTACAGCCTTTGCTCTGCGCGCTTTGTGGCAATCCGCTCCGCAGCAGCAGCCACTACCCACCACTCCATTAAAGGCAAAACTTCAAGATATGGAAGGAGCTCATTAAAGTCTTCTTACAAAGCAAGATTTATTGAAAGCTGCCAACTTCTCTGTCACAAGATCCTGTCTAGCGACCTTCACCCAAAACACTCCTTCTTTCTAGGAATTAATGACAAATTGTTCTCCTGCCCTCACTAACACACAACTGCTCAATTCTCACACGGCTCCGTACAGAGGGTGCACTCAGCAGCGTATCATCTGCTCCTGCAATTCATAAGCTACAAATTGAAGAAACACACCAGGAGCTAAAATGAGTTTCCGAGAACAAAAACAGCTGGTAAAGAAACAAAAGCCAAATATTCTCCTGGCTGCTGGCTGCATATTTTTTTTTTTTTTTAATTTAGCTTAAAACAAAATGAAAAAAGTCTGCTTGGAACCCAAACAGTCTCTAGCTGAAAATGTGGTGTCTAGCCTGAAAAACAGAGGCTTCTGGAGACAATGCCAAGCAGCACAGGATTCCCATGGACCTGGTGTTTCTCAAGCCCTTAATGTGGTTCAACTTAGGCAAGTGGTTTTAGGATTCCCAGTTTAAAATCTACAGTGCACATCTGCGATTCATTCTAGTTTCTTATTTTATATCTTACTGCTCCAACCAACTCCAAATCATTTTACGAGTTCTTGCAATCCGGTACTAATCAGTTACTCATGCTGCAGGAGTCCCCGCTTCCTAAGAAGGGCTCCCTTTGCACAAGAAGCCAAGCTGTGCATTTCGTCAGACATATTTTGCCAGAAACAACAGTAACTACCTGATAAAATAAGAATGCTTGGCAGTGTTCACCTCATGATTACAAGACACAGAGAACTTCCATCCTAATATACAGTACTAACCGTTTTCCACACATCTCCCCTTCTATCAGACTCACCACATTAAATCGAAGGTGTCTCTTCTACTAACAGGACTAATGTAATTTCCCAAGTGGCTTCAGGGAAAACTTACAAGAAATTTTCATCCAGCTGTAAGGAAGGAATTCCCACATGAGAAACAACACTGGCTTAAATAACCTTTAATGGAAGTATGCCAAGAATTAGACTGTATTTGCCCTCTGCACATCAGATCTGTTAGATTAAATGCTAAGAAAGCATGGCAGGCAAGGACAGTTATTCTCTGAAGCGATTTTGACTCGGTAAGAAGCACTAATACACAATACAGATCATCTCTTTACTTCATTGCTTCTCTTGTTTAAAAGAAGTTGTCCAAATATGAGACTCCATCTGCCCTTGTGCTGTGCACAGCACCATTGTCTTACAGTGGGGAAACCCCACTTGAGGGGTAGTTCATCAGAAATGGGAGGCTAAAGCAGACACATCCTCTTCCTCACTGCAGCGCAGATCAAAACCAGAGGTGTAGGGTAATTCCTGCTCTTGGCTTCCACAACAAGGTTCACTGCATGTAATACAGAAATCCAGTCAGTGGAGAACAATAAAGTTTTCAGGGGTCCAGTTAGCCTGTCATCACTCACCCTGTAACAAGCCTCTAGTTCCCTGCTATTTCCTTAAACTTTGTTGGTGAGCTATGGTTTTGCCTGCAAATGTTCTCCTGCTGCTGGTGGATGCAAACGAAACTTTGCTGGCATCACTGTATACCCTGGCACCATCAGTTAGAGTATCCAAGGGTGAATAGGGAATGGATGGGACTGCTTTTTTGCAGTTTTTATTTTTCTGCTTGAAAATCTCAACCACTTCTCTGCCCAGAGTGCACTCAAGATGAAGCTTGTACAAAGATGAAGAGCAACAGACTCAAGTTCCAACCAGGGAAATTCTGATCAGTCATTAGGGGAAATAAAATTCACAGGATTAGCCAAACATTGGAACACATGCCTGGAGAGACTGTAGTATCTCCATCCTTACAGATACAGGAGGGAACTTGGTATAACTGAAGTTGGTCTGGCCTTGAGAAGACAAGGCAAGGGTAATCTCCAGAGGTCCCTTCCTCCCTAAATCATGTTATTTTATGGTCGTCATTTATGACTCTCCATATTTATCACACAGGGTTACTGGATGGGCAGGATACAGTATGATCAACACACAGATAACACCTGGCAGCTCAACTCCATTTTGTCCAATTCCAAAAATGAAACAGCCAACAGAACTACAGGCATGTTAGCTGAGCCACAGTTAACGGAAGGTGGCAAAATTCAAGTCAGGCAAGACAAAGAGGAAAATTACAGATTTCAAGACAGAGAGGAGATGTTAGTAAACGTTACAGTGACAACTCTCATGACAGACTTAATCTCCACTGGTCAACTCAAAATTAATTATAAACCTCCCAACAGTAGGTTACTCACTCATTCTGGCTCAGTGTGATCCTGTACCAACAAGTCTGTCACCAGTAGACTCACAGAAATCCTTTTCACAGCATTAGGCAGGTAGTTATCAGAACTCATCTCTTCTTTGTGTGGCCTCTTCTCAGTTGTGATTGTTCAGTTAGGTTTTAAAGCCATTCTGGGCGTACTGGCTACCTAAAATGCAACTCAATCTTTTTTAATATCCATCACATTACAAAGATACACCTCTCATTGTGATACCAGCGTGCAGCTATCTGTACTCGGGCTCAAAGGATGCAGTTTACAGAACTCCCCTGCTTCTCAAAAAATACAGATTATAGACACAGGATGTTCAAAGATAACACAGATATCACTATCTCATGTATTCAGTGGGACACATCACTGCAACACATGACCACAAGCACTTGGAGACTTACAGTGACAGCAGACTGAGCTCTACAGATGGCGTTCAGCTTACCCTTAGAATCGCCTTCCTGATAGACTGCCTGCCCCTCAGCGCACTGCTACAGCTAGCACAACTGGACTCTCATTATAAAGCATCTTGGCAGGACATTCACAGAGGCCATTAATGTCGTGCATGCCCGCATATGCATGTGTGTGCCCGCACACAGGCACAGCCTTTGCCCGAAATAAGCCCAAAGCCTCTGAATTCTCTGGCGTGATGCAACAGACACACTTGACAGGACTGGAGAGTGGGCAAAGAAAATTAATTTTGGTGAGAGGGGGAGCTATAAAAATAATTTGGAGTTTTATTTGCTTGCTGAGCCTCAGGAGCTACACATTGTTATTATTTATCATTATAAGCTTATTTTGCAATTATGACTTTCGTTACCCATCAAGCACTCCTGTTTGTAAGCCCTGTAGGTTTAAGGCTCACCCAGGGTGTTTTACATGTCCCTCAAAGGTGGAGCACCAGGAGCTGTATTCTTCACCAGGAAGCCTGGTGAAGATGCTTATTCCTGCATCCAAGTCAAATGGTCAACTCTGAACTCTCTACTAAGGAGTCTTCCCCCAATTATCCAAATGTCAGGTCCCACTGAGACCTGAAGACACTTGAGGGTACATTGTCGTCATTCCAACGGCTCAGACAAAAGGATAAACAAAGCCATCACCAGCCTGGCATTAAAGGACTCTGTGAAAACCCCAGGGTATAAAATAATGACAACAGCAGTCACTGCAGCATTGAATTTAAATACTTCAGTGATGGACTTTTTCCCAAGAAGTAGAAAGGAGAAATCACTTCTAAGACAGGATATACCTTAGTAAAATGAGTAAGTGTAAGTAATCAGGAAGAACGAACGTTATTCTTTTATATTCATATCAAGTTCAAAAGCAAAATGGGTTACAATTAATTTAGCCTTTTTGCAAACAGACATTTCTTAGTGTCAGATTATGAACAGTCAGAAAAAGACAGTGTTTGCCATCTAATGCACTAGGCTTTTATCATGTCTTTAAAGTTATTAACAGATTGTAATCTGCTGTAACTGGGTTTGAATGTATTTTTCTGTGACTTCTAAACTGATTTTGGTTTGGTTTTTTTTTTAATCTTTATAATGACTTTTCTGATGGCTTTTCATACAGGTAATCTAAGGTCACAGTCCTGAAGTGACATCTCTGCATACAAGAACATCCCCCTTGCCAAATCCATTAATAACGGTTAAATGGCCCACATAAAGAAAAGTATGAGCAAGAAGCGGGGATGCCTACAACTGTGTGGTCGGTCCTGTCACAGGAGTGGGAGTACATACACTGCATTAATCTGATAGACAAAAGGTTTACAACCCCTTGAAGAGCCAGCGAGATTATGCCTGAGATCATGACAAAGACGCAATCACTGCTAGGAATCATCATTGACATTAGTGTCTTCGAAAGCAAGCAGATTCCTTCAAAAATTTCAATATAAACAGCTCAAATTTTCAGGGCAGAAGCAGTTTTAATCAGAGTTAAATATTCACGCTGTCTAGCACATTCTCATCACCATATCAGAAACTTTAGATATTCAAATTAGCCACAATTCTGTACATCTTTCAACAGAGAAAGAACAGCACAACAGGATCCAGTCCGATGGGAGGCAGTCAGGGCACTGGCTACAGAACACCCTTCCACGAGGGGGAGCGCCCAACCTCGAACCCGTGAAGCACTGGGACAGACACAGCCTGAGTGGCTGGCTCTGGGGTCCAGGAGGTGCTCGGCTCACTGGAGGACCCTGGACCATCGCTCGCTAATCCAGGAGGGGGAATGCCCAGAGCCCTCAGCTCCCTACCAGGCACACACCAGTCACGGACAAATCCATTTAAAACACCACATCTTGTTACGGTACTACAAAATCCTGCTGGGCAGGGCACTAAGTTTTAGAAGATGGAAACAAGCATTAACTAATTAGCATGTCATTCCACATCAGATCTCACTGGGTAGAAGAAACAGGTCCCTCTCCGGGGACTCCATCCCCCACCAAAAGGTACACCACTGCAGGACAGTGCTACAACCTTACTACTCCTCCCCACTCCTCCTGGGTCAGAAGATCATCTCAGTGCAGACCCCTCTCTCACCCACTGTCTTCAGCAGGGGTTAGTGGATATCAGATGTCTCCCACACGCCAGTCCTCATCCAACTCTGCAAGAGGAAGCAAAGTGCCTTCAGCCCTCAGTGTGAATACCCTTACTGCAGCATTGCCCCAAATTCAAGAAAGGGGGCAGAAGAGGGAAAAGGCTGACAGTGGGAGTAGGAACACAACGTTCATACTTGATACACCACAAAGGCACCAATGTGTAGTAATGTTGATACAACATGTATTTTTAGAACCACTGCATGACTGAACTGTTGGTGCATCCCGCATCACCACTGCACAGAAACCCACAAAACTCAGACAGAGCAACAATGAACAGACTTCTTACCAGGTGTAGAATGCTGCTGTCAAAAGCCGCTTTGGGGGCAAAACAGACAAAAAACTAACAATTCTGTTTTCACCTTCCTGAGTTTCTACTCAACAGAAAGCTATTATAATTAAGAGACCTCTGGAAAAAAAATCAGTCAGAAGCTCCTATTTCTCTGCATAGCTCACATGACAGGTACAACTTAATCATTTGAGCACTATTATTGCTGTCTTTATTGACTTCCTAATGATACAGCTGCCTTTGATGAGGGGATCCATCAGCCCAAATAGTGGATAAAGATTCATTTTCTTGGGGCTGAAGTACTGGTTACCTCTTTCAGGATTCAGAAGAGATCAAACCAGTGATTCAGATGTGGTCCTATCAGACCAACCAGGAGAGTGGGCAGCAGTAGGACTGTTGAGGGAACACAAACTGCACATTGTTTATGGTTCTTACTGACTGTCCCAGGAATGGCAACACTGAAGCTAGAGGACAAATGTTTCCCTGCTGACAGCCCAGCCTAATAATTAGCTGATAAGGCCTAGCTTCCAGGATTTGCAAAGACAGGCACTGGGGAAACATTCCTCCAGTCTCCTGTTTGAATAATGCAATCCTCACTGCCTGGATCTCACAGGCAGAACATCACACTGCACCCAGGCCGGCTTTATTATTTCTTTCATGCTTACCGTTTACATTTTGCCTTTCACCTTCCACATGTTTTCTATCTAGAGCTCTTGAAGGTAAGTCATCAGCTTTAGCTATTGCACAATGCAACATCTCCAGGGACCCTTTATGTTATCCTCCAGATGGCTGGGTGCACAATACCCTTCCTTCCGCATCCTTTACACTCTCAAATTCTGACAAGTTGAAGTTCGATGAAATTTAAAATAAAATACAGAAATAATTGCTTGCTCTAGCTTCTTATTTTCTTTATGCTGTGAAAGGTTGGAAAGTTCTTGGCAGTAAGCTTGTACTAAATATACAAAAATTCACTTAATTTGCCTGGCAACCCTGGTGGTACGTTTTCAGCCAATTGCACTTGTGATGACAATAACGAATGGTATAAAAGCATTTAGCTATATTAGGGAATCAGAGAAGAGCAGAGCTGGAAGGGCCTTTAAGAGCTCATCTAGTCTTTCTCTTATGCCTTAAGGCAGAATCAACTGTAGCTCCTCCATTTTCAACAGATACTTTTCTAAATCCAGTCTTAAAACCTTTCCAACACTGATATTCAACAACTCACCAAGGGACTTGATTCCAGTCTTTCATTATTTCTGTTCAAAATCTACAGGAACAACAGCTTACTTTCCTTTTAGCTCTTGCATAGCTAACAAGCGTTATTACATCTTCCCTTGTGCAGACTGAATCATTCTACTTCCCCCTTTTGTCTCAAATCTCATCTTCTGGACCTCCAAACTGTTCAACTCTTGCTCCCTAATTAGCAGCCCACAGTTTTCCAGAAATGCAACATCCCCAGCTGGGCACAGTACTCCATGAAGAGGCACTACCATGACTCATTGGCATAGCAGGCTTATTTCATGTGTTTTAAAGTCATCTGCATACAGTTGTCCCCTCCAGCAGGACACTGAGGGCTATGGTAGATCACCGAGCAGATGAAAGTCAATGAAGTCTATACAACGTCTGGCTTGTCGCTCATCTCCTGGCTGGAAAACATGGCAATTCTTGCTTCAATGACAAGTCTTACCATAACTGAACTACTTAATCTTAAAAGATTACTTAAATTCTATACTTAGCATACTGGCACACTCACAATTCCTCCCAAACTTAGTTTATCACCTTCCTCCCTACAACTATTTCTAGTTCTAGCATACTTGTACATCACTGAAATTTCACATGACCATTTTAATTTCCAACCCAGAAACAATTATGTCTGCATTTACTAAATGATGTGACATACAAAAAAATTCTATGTACTATAACAAAAACGAAGTACACGGTCAATTATTATGTTGTACATGAAGACATGTACACTTTCTAGCAACTTAATTTTGATTATCCGTGGTGTTACTTTTTTTTTTTTTTTTTTTTTTTCCCCACATATGTATTTTTAGAGTGCTTGGGAAGAAAGTACAAGAGTTAAGACAGTTTTCAAAAGCAATTGAGAAGACTTAGTTGGCAGTTTGGAGTATTTTTATCATCCTGGCTGCTTAACTAGCAATGGTGTGTTAAATTAACTTCTAGTGTACTTCAGAACAAATGTAACTGCAAATATCCTGCCTGCTAAAAGCTTCTCATGGTTCATAACAAATTTTACCATGGTATTTTATCATATGATAGCATTTAGCAAGCTACACATGATTAAATCTAGTTATGCCGGCAAAGGTGCAAAACAGCTCTACACATCTGGGATCACTGATGTATCTGGGCAAAACTCACCAAAAAAAGTCAACGTGAAAAGTAATTACAAGATTTTTCAAGATCCAGTTTGCATTGAAGAGCCATCCTGTGTAATCCTTACCTAATTTCTCCAACAACATAGAGGCAAGAATACTTTGCTAAATAAAGCATGACTAAGAACCTGCTCAAGGTCACGTTAATAAATGGATAGGAATGGAAACAAAGTAATTTGAAATAATATTAAAGAATTTAAAAAAAAAAAATCAGGAAAACCAGAAACTGTCAGCCAGAAGCAAACATGATTCCCAGTGATCAACATAAGTAAAGACTCGCTGTTAAATTAGTTCTCCCTCCTTTCTTGCCAACTGGAATTAACAACACAATCATTAATGAAGGTAAAAACGTATCTTCCCTGTAAGGATGGATGGTGTATCAGCAAACCCCAGAGACAAAGAAAAGGCTTAGCCAGAGGGGCCATTTTAAAGAAGCACAAAGCTAGAAGCACCATTTAATGCAGTGAGGTTGTAAGTAAAGTTTTGGAAAGCCGTGCCCTGTACAAGCACAGGTCCCGACAAACCATGAGATCATGCCTCAAGAAGCCCGGCTGTGGATAAGCAGGCACAGAGCTACTCTGCCTCCATTTTAATAATGGTGTCAGTCAGAAGCTTCTACTGGTGACAATAACAGGGAAATAAAACCAGCCAGGTTACTGAAAAACAAGGATGAAAGTTTTAGAAACAGGCAAAGAATGGAATTATGTGGTGACTGATCCTTTTATTAATGCTTTGGTAGGAAGGACTACATACAACAAATGCAAAACATGAAATTTATCTGCTTTGTTAACAATTAAGTAGTATGCATTTGTTCATTTTTTCTTCTTGAATATGACAAAAATCTGTGGTTCTCTGACAAAATGTTTGAACCGTCATAGAAGGCTGCTTTTGACAGCTACCTAACAAGACAGCATGAGTTGTCACAGTTCCCTATTGCACCAGGCCAGCATTATACCTACTCCCAACATAATTTCTAGTTAAAAAATCCTAAAAGCTTAAATAAACATTTAGTAGACATATAAAGAAACAATTAGTAGATATATTTCCAATTTCAAATTCAAATCTTTCTGCAGCAATAAGATTGTGATTGCCTCGACCAGTCTGGAAACCAGCACAAAATCAGCTATCGTTTTTCATCTTTATAAACTAATAGAGAAGCCACAGTAATACAACTACAGAGTTGATACTTTGGCCAAGAGTAACAGATTACTAATGTGTTTATAACAATACTTTGGTGGGGAGGAGGAGCGAAACAATCCTTGGCAAACAGGCATGCCCTATCAGCAAAATGCTCATGCATCTTTCATTCACTTGGGTTGTTACAGACCTGTTTGTTTATAAATGATAATTCAATCCCAGTCATGCTTATATGAACACCCAAAGGTAAATAAATGCATCTGTACAGCATTTGATCTCCCTTTCAAGAAAAAGGAAGGTTACCAAACCATTGGTCAAAAGGATGTTGTCTTGCACTCCTCCTCAGCAAATCACACAGGGGCCCTTAGCATTAAGGGATGCACAGACTGAAGAAATTAAAGCATTAAGTGAAGGTGTTAATGATCCTTTATATATTCAGACTACTTTACAGTAATTATCAACTGTAAAGTTATAGTGCCAACCTAAAAAAAATCCCCGAATTAAACTAGATGGCCAGACTTATTTTCATAAATTAGACAGATTCTGTATTTGAAAGCTTAAAATATCTTTTTTTCAAAGTATAATACAGAAGAAACATCTTAATACAGTTTGAGCTTCCAGATTGCCTCCCTCCTCCCCAAGTACATGAGTGTGCACATGCTCACACATTTTCTTCCCAAGCTTACATTCAACTTGATCTGAATGAAGAAAAACTTGAAGGAAGCAGAATGCTTGTTAGTAACAGCAGCTATTGCCGCACACACACAGAAGAGGGCAAAAGGAGGAGTTTGTCACCTGCCTTCTGCCAGACAAGATCTCACCCCTGGCATGTTTCTCATGGCCACTCACCAATAACCTATACCCTGTTTGAGAGAAGGAGTTTTTAGGGCAAGCGCACTTATTCCAAAGAAGGGAGGTTGCAAAAAGAAAAGGTGTTAAAGCTGGTCTTCAGGTACAGAAGAATTTTTGTGCTGCCTATGTACACTGACTGTAACTACAAGACTTTGTAAGTACAAACTGATGTGAATAAGTTTAGACCACCGCTTAATTAAAAAAAAAAAAAAAAAAAAAATCTATTTCCAGATGCACAGCATGCTCAGCGAACACTGCAGTTCTGTGGAGCAGCTGTTCTTTAAGTGGCTGCCTCCTAAAGAGAACATTACGTTCTCTTCCGCATGAGCTCAGAGAAACCAGGATTTTTGCCCCTGCTAAAACCACATGCATGTAGACCCCTTCCAGGCTACAACTTTTATGTATCCTGAAATGACTTCCCAGAGCATTCTTTGAAAGCCCTTTGGTTAAAATGAATGTCTCAGCCAAGAATGGACTTCACTGCATCTCGCTCATAGACTGTTACTAAAAACTGTACCAACTAATTTTTCCAGCCTGTAGGAATATTGCATGCAACTGACTGACTTTTTTTTTTTTTTTTTTTTTTTTTTAATTCTTTAAGGACTTTGCCCCAGCATCATTATTAAAAACTGCTTCCAGACTTGGGAAGAATCTCACATAAAATGCCTTTCCAAAAATACCAATATTAGATTATCACAGTGCCCAGAAATTAAAAACTGATACCCCTAGAAAAATATTTACAAAACCATGCTTAGACATATTACAGAAGCTTTACAATGTTATTGAAATCTGACTAACACAACTTCATCTAGAGTTAACTCTGAATCATACCGTTTATTCTTACTAACTCTCATAATTTTAATGTGAGTCTTGGAATATTTACTCAAGCTCCAGCTCAGAATACTACTACTGTCCACAGCTCAACTTCCACTTGTCTGACAGAATAAATATGTAATAAATGAAATGCATCCTACATACGTAGGACTGGAAATTGTCCTGGTTGTGCAATAAATAGCATTATTTTGCAATCAAGTAAAGGGTTTTAAAAATGTACTGATGCTATTTACCAAGTTTCCACACAGCTTCTTCCAGTAGGAATTAACAGCAGTTGGTATGTAGCAGGTATGTAAAAAGTAAAAGAACCTTTTTCTGTTTTGGATTTCATCCGTAGTGATGGTGATGTGACAGCTACTTCAGCCAAATCAGTCAGAAAAGAACAATCATTTTCAGAAGCATCTTGACCGGAGAGCTTCCATTCTATTAATTCCCATCCTGCTCTTATGGCCAAGCAGAAGCAAAGGTAGGGACCCTCCTGACTTGCCCTTCACAAAGTTTAATTCCTACAGCGTGTAGACTAGTGCGAGTCTCACATGTCCTCAAATGAGAAAAAAGTTTCCTTCTCCTGAAGGTTGCAAGCAAGGAACAGGTAATGTACAGCTACACCTCCTGCAAGCACGGTAACACTGAAGAAAAGTAATAGTTTAGTTTACTTAAAACTGCTGTATTTATAGACTCAGCTGCCACTCAAAGCAAATGACACAAGTTAAGTTCTTATGGCAATCAGTAATCTGACTGTAATCAGAAGCAGTGTCATCATGGTTCGTTAGATCATTGGGTTTAAGTAATACTTCAATGATTGTGCCACTGAAACCTGTAGTTATGTCTGTATCTGGCTTAATTCATTAACCTGGGGAAAGAACCTTGATTTCCCACCTGCAAAATGGGAAGAGCGTTATTCACCTTCCTTGACGCGGTGCTGAGGGTGTGGGGTACCGAGGAACCCTGCTAGCCCAGATCCTCCAAAGCGCTCAGTGCCAGCACCTCCTGGTGAGAACAATGGTACTCGCTGGCTGCTGGCAGCTTTTGAAAGTCTGGCACAGACATATTAAGGATTGTTGCATCACTCTTCAAATGGGGAACTTCAAAGTCTCTGACATGACACAGGCTTTGTATTCCATTCCAAAAAGTATTTCTTTTCACTAAGCAAACACACATTAGCACTCATACGAGTACAAACCTAGCAAGAACAAGCTGTAGGCACCTTTCCTCTAGACCAACCTGGGCAAGGTGATCTCCAGGAGACGGGGGTTAACCTTATACACTTGTGATCACATGTGCCTTCCCTCCTGCGCACAGGGCAACTGCAGAACAAGAGTTCCCAGGTGATGAGCATCCCCCATCACAGACTTTTCCAGTGAAAGCATGGACTGAATCATCTTGCTGCCCTATGGTTCTTCCAAGATCCTTGTACAGGAACAAAATTATAGCTCCCTAGAGTTGCAAACTTAATTTCAGTTCATATCAGCCCCACACCTTATGCTGATAATCTCAACCAACCATTATCACTTAATAAATATTATATTATAAAGCAGAAATTAAATACATCAGTAAAAATAAACTGAAAGGGAAAAATTATTTCACTATTTAACCTTGTCAGCAAAGGGAGGAAATATTATGTAGGCAGTTAAATATGACACCAGGTCTCAAGGCTCAGACACCACCATTCCTCTTTGCTGAAAACAATATTATTTTAACACATATGGTAAAAACAAAGGCGGGATATTTTGTCTTAGTAAGCATTTGCTAGCTGTTTCTGTCCACACCTGTGGACAGAGACATACAAATGAGTTACACATTCACCTCCTCCATTTTTCCCCAGTAATCTATCTTCAGATGTCAGTATAACACAGAGGTGAGTTTCAAAACTAACACTTTGTTTTGAATCTCGAAACACTTTAATACTGGATTTGTGACATTATACTTACTTTCACAAAGGAAAATATTCCTGATATAAGCGATTTACATTAGAAACTGGATGCTGAGAAAAACAGAAATAATATTAACAGCTGAATTCTGTATGGTTCATGAGTAGCTTCAATAAATTTAGGATTATTTTTTTAGTGTTAAGTGAACCAGACAGGTTCATGAAAAATAAACCTTATCAGAATAACTGAAAGGACTATTTTCTTAATACAACTGCAAAATTCAGATAAAATGCACAACATTATCATACAAAATCTTGCTGTTAACATTTATTTAGAGCCCTTTGGAAAGATCTGTTGTTTGGCTCCATCTTTCCTACACAACTCTGAACAACTGGTAAATACGTTAAAAAAACTGTGCAGATTATCCTTATTCAAATGTTTTGGCAGAATTCCACAGAAACAGAGAAACCCTGTGTAACCTCAAGTTTATGAATGAAAAATAAAGGAAGTCTGAGGACAAAAAGTAAACTAAATGTACTGCAGAAAAATATTCTTAAATAAATGGATGAGAATAAGCAAGAATACCCCAGTGTGCAAAGGCATCCAGGGGTTTTCACAGAACACAGGATGACAATGCAGACACAGGCTTTGTGGAAATGTGTGCTCTGGTCTGCACATGCACAAGCAGTCAAGAAGCAGATCTCAACTGTCTGTTGGAGTTAACTGTCCTTTGTGGTAATGCATTTTCTGAAATCTTGGCATCTCACCAGGAAAATACTGGTTGCTGTACAGTGTACTTGAACCGACGCTATCAGGATCGGGAAACCCTTGAACACAGGATTAGAAGACAAGGTGGAGGGAGTATTTGAGCATAATCCAGGCAGCAGGAGACCCGATCTGAAAGTTGCAAGCCTCAAGAATAAAATAATTTACACACAAAATCAAGGACTACTACAACAGGTAGGTATGGCAGCAATTAAATTAAGCAAGAGCAAAACGTAGGCTGAATATTTTAGGGGGAAAAAAAAATAATCTTGAAGAGTAAGAATCAATATAAGGAATTATTCCTCAGGGAAACAGTGGAAGCGCTTTTGCGTGGGTATTTTATGAGAGACTGGGCATACCACCAACAAATGTACTGCAGGAAAGAATCAGACAATGGCAAGGAAATGGATTAAACGTGTTAGCAAGACAATTTCCAGATCCGATTTCTGTGAAGAGAAGACCATGACCTCACCACTGGATCTGTGGTGTTACCATTAAATACTGCCCCATACAAGCCCCAAGTCCCTCGCTAGCATGGGTATGGTCTTAAGAAAGACCACACCAAAGACTAAAAGGGATCTGGGAGTGTCTCTTCATTGTTATTTTATTTTTGTATTAACGATGGGTCAATTTATGTCCACAGCTTTTGTAATGCAGAATTCACCAGGGATACTAAGGAACAGAAAACTGAGACACAGAATAAAGCTTTTGGGGAAAACAAGAGGTCTGAACTTGATTAAAAAAAAAAAAAATCCAGAGGAATAGAACATTTGAAGACACATATGTAGGAGAAGTGACTCTTTTCCAAGAACAGATGGCAGCAATGGAAACACTGAAAATGGCTGGTTGGCCAAACTGCTTTTCTGTATTTGCCTCATCCTTTCCAGTTCAGTCCAGTTCACTGAAGCACAGCAGAAATGCCAGCAGTTTTTTCACGTGGAGGGTTCCCACAACTGTAACAAGCACAGAAATGATTTCAGCACCTATCAGTATCCGATCAGGTCTCTGTGTACCTACCATCTGCACTCCCAAACCAGAGCAGCTGTTTCAGCTGTGGGAAGAACCAAAAGCCAGAGCTTCCCTTTCACCAGTTGACTAATAGGGGTTGGCCACAACATCCAAATAAACAAGAGCTTAGCAAACGGACAAACTGTTTAATCAAGGAACTAGCCCACTGTAAACACAGGGTACTGGATTAAAATATCCTTCCCCTCTTATAAGAATTAAATGTCCCCCCATGGGTCACCTTTACTTGTTGAATTTATTGGCACTTCAATGTAGCACTACAGAAAATGATAGAGCTGATTAAGCTGGCCGTCAGGCCAGAGGACTGATGAATAGCTATCGAGTTAAAACGGGACTGAAAGATACAAACTTCATCTCGTTACTCTAAGTTGCTGTAGACATTCTAGCATGGCTTTACACTGATACTGCATATAACAAGGCCCTCTTGTTTACACCAAGGGTTCACGTGAGCCTGCAACAATATTTTACTGAATATCTAACACTATTTTATTGCGTAGAGATAATGTTTAAGGCTCTCTTTGATCTATGTTTTGTCATCTTGTTATTTTTCTGTCATCTCATCCTTTTTTTTTTTTTTAATGCTCCCAACAGTAACCTATACTTTCTGTTAGTTCCTGGCTGGGTTACTGCACCAATGGACCCTGAAGACATTTCATTGGACAGAAGTGTATTTGCTGCTTTCCAAACACTGAAGCACAATCAGATTCAATGATCATCTAGCCAGTGTGCTCTCTCCAAAGGTGAACAGCAGCAGATGCAGAAGGAATATTATTAAAATGCAGCAGGTGTGAAGTGATAACTTTCCTGCCACTCCTCCAGCTTCTAGAAATCTTCTGCACAAAGAATCTGAGGCAGAGATGGAGGCTGTGCTTGGAAATGTCTTTAGTGGAATTCTTTTCTATGAATTTGTTCAGTTGCTTCTTGATTTCACAAGAGCTTTAGCATTCGTACCACCCTGCATCAAAGCTTTCCCTAACTCATCTATGTTGCGTGAAAAAGTATCTCCTTATGTTTGATCTAAACCCTTCACATTGTTACTTTGAAGAGACACAACTCTGGTATTCGGAGTGATTTTTCACAATCTCTCCCTACTCCTGTTCTTTATTTCCCTAATAATCAATTATATAAAGTGTGCAGCAGACGGGATCCTCAGTATCAAAACCCAACACCATCCTACTGAATTGTCGTAGCAGCTGAGAACAAAGGAAAAAAAACCCAACAGTAAAATGTTAAGAATGGACAGGCTTCTAAATTTGACCTGTTTTTCAGAGGGAGAAAGTTTTGTCCAATAGATCTTTCAGGAATGCTGAAAGATTAGATTTTATGATTCTAAGACTTTGGGGAAGTTTCCTTTATTTTCTTTTGACAATTACATCAGCTGAAAAACTATAGCTACTTATCTTGTTCTTATGCTTTCAGAAATGTAACTAGACACAAACATACTAAATTCATCCACTTCTGTGATTAAGCAGAATTTGAACTGATTGTTCTCAAAAGCACTGATAAGCATATGCACTTTTTGGGCATCTGACTCACCACACTAATCGGTACCTCCAAAAAACTCAGAGATGAATGTTGAGTTCTGGTAAAGGCTGTAACAGATTTCAGACCCTACTCTCCTTTACATTAATATCAGTAGTAGTTAGTGAGATAATGGGATAAATTCTGTTAGCTCTACTATCTTACTGATAACAGGCATTTATTGTAACATCTACCAATAAACTTCTCTAGGTCATCTATCTGCTCAAAGGCAGAGAAGAGAGTAAGGCTTCAGTTAAATAAATCTGCTGAGCCTCTGTGTACCATTTATCATTATTTTTAAGCTATTGCCCAAAACTATGGAAAATGAGTCCTCAGCCTTGAGAACAGCGAAATATAATGGTCTACATTCCTCTAAGATTAATGCTGCTGTTTCTAAAAAATATCAAATAAATATCAAATGGGTAATAAATATCAAATGAATAGGAGAACTGTGAGTAAGCCATCAGCATGGATTGTCATTTAAATCCTTTCCAATTATAAGAACAATGAGAACATGTGCCTGGAAAGGACTTTGGGGAGTGGTATCCTTTTAACCTCCCACAGCTACTCCGTCAAGAGCTCTCCAGGGAATTCGGCAGTAGGGTGGCCCATGCAATAAGTATGTTAGCTTCCGATGCTCCCTGTGGTTAACAGCATTAACACGCACATGCTGCACCCAGCAATACCGACTAGCAAAGGCACAAACATTTCCAGACCAGTGTGAATAAGAAACTACAGACAGGCCATATTCCAAGAACGTACTTAACCTTCAGCAACACGGAGCTAAGAAAAGAAGATTCCGATCTCCATTTTAGCAGACTGGGAAAACAGGACTGTATTAAACAGACACAGTAGCTTTCAAGTATTTCCTGTGCAACTGTCATTGAGCGAAAAAGGAAAGTCAAACAAACATTTTATACAATTTCCACGCCCCACTCTTTTTAATATCCTCCTTAAGGTCTCAGCAAAGCAATTCAATCTGCAAAATTACTTTTAAAGTTTGAAGTTAAGAAATACTTGAAATTAAGCACAAGTTTAGGAGCACTATTAGGTCAGGCTCAAATCTAGATGATACTCTGTGTTAAAAAGTAAGAGTTCACTAAAACATCTTATTTTCCTTTCATTTTTCGCTGTTCAGAAGTAGATATGTGAAAAGTCACCTTATTTCTATCCTGCATTTACTCCATACTACAATCATTAAATTAAGCAATGGAATGATTTAGGAGATTTGTGTTGCTGCACCATTATAGCTAGATGCATCTCCAGAAAGCAGAATGCATTGGGAAAGACTTAGGAAGACATACAAACAATTTTCTTATCTTTCAGAGACTAAGGAAAGAGGAACTGTATACTACTCTAATTTTTTTATTCTTCATATTCCTTTACATTTTTAAATATTTATGAATTCTCCATAATCCAAGACTGCATTTTATGAATGCTTATGAATGAAACAAACATTTCCTGGTAATGTGAAGAATCACGATGGGCTAATAGGAAACAGAAGATAGCCATCTTCCACAAGAATGAACTGTAGTTTCCCTCTACAGATGGTTCAATGACAGTTGGATACCTGCCAGCTTCTTTTTAATAAGAGGACCAGAAGGTATAAATTAAACTTTATGAGCACCAGTGTACACCTTCTTATTCCACTACCTTTGGCATGGATGGGTCCAAAACCATAAAAAAAATCAACCAATCAACCAAACAACAAAAAAAAAGAAACACAAACCCCTTTCAGATCTCAGCTTCACTAATGCAGAGAACTTAAGTCATCATTTTCATAAGACAAGTATGTTCTGTTCTTGAAAGTCACACCAACATATTCACTGGTGACCAGGGAAGGATGTCTCTGTCAGCTCAGAAAACACACTGGGTTCATTTAAACAGATCCAGTGTATGTATTTACTGAATAGTTTCAGAAAAAATTTGGCTAGAAGATAATGCACACTTAGTCAGCTGAAACAGATTGTAAACACCAGATTTTCAGCCTCCTGTTGTACTCCACAGTCTTCCACCCCTTCCTCAGGGCAGCAAAGTCACCAGGGATCCTGTCTAGCTCCTGCTGAACAGGATTATACAACTGTATCCCTGTGGGTTTTGGTGTGAGCACAGATGGGAGATGGCAGAAGAAAAATGAGCATATTTTGCTCTGCACACCATTCTGCCTGGGGGGTTTCTGGCAAATATCCTTATATATACAGCAGACAAGAGTTTGGCTTGTCCATAATTAAACCTCAACAGCTCATTGATGAGTGCCATAACAATACAGTAAATGGAAACCAATATAAGAATGAACAGGAAAAGGGTAAAATGCTCTCAAGAATTTTGCTCCTGAAAGCAATTTCACATTGATTACTCAACAGCAACATCTGAATAGATTCACTTAGTTTTAGCCAGGCTCCTATTCTGGCAGCATGTATTACCTTGTTTTCTCCTCTAGTTCTCTCATATTTCTATGAGATGCTAGCTGCAGGTTCCGTGTCATCTTGTTTAATATATCTGTGTCTCCTACAGCTAGTCCTGTTGTCAAGAGAATCACACTTCTAGGAGATCATCCATTTTAGGATAATCTGCCTCATGCCCTAGAAACTTCTCTCCACTGACTATACAGATCCTGGGCTTACTAGCTCTGCTGGGTACAGAGCTACAGCTGATGAATACATTCAGTCCTTCTCAGAGATACGGAGGTTGGGAGTCTTCTCACCTCACTTCAGCCAAAAATATATTGTCTGGTCTCACTCCAGACAATGGAAAGAGAAGCAGGTTTCAGAGCACCACTGAACTCAGAGTAGCCTGTAAGCACTGTGGTTCTCCCTCTTCTGGAATATCCAGAAGAGGGGTGAGACCCAAGAAAGACTTAAACAAAACAAAACAACCTCATACCACACACACAAAGCAAACAGCAGAAGGCTAATAATGAAAAATATGAATGTAGTCCAGGCACACAACTAGTTGATTCCAAGCTATTTTCAATTCTAGAAAAGTCATAAATCATTATAAAGTAGACTTACAGAACCCCAACAATAGGACTATAAAGTACTTCTGATTTGAAATTACTTTTAATTTGACAAAACTTTATCTAAGCGGATATTTGCTTAATGGAAACTGCAGACTGAATTACTTGAGAAAATTCCTTCATAAGCATTTCCTCCATTTCTGAAACACGTATGTTTTCCATACCCGGATGTGTTTTTGCCATTCTCATTAAAATCTCCGCAAATCAGGCCAGGTTGAGAGACACAGAAAAACCTCATTTGCAAATGCTCAGTAAAGAATGCCCAGAAGGTCAAACTTACATTTCTTTAAGAGTCCTAAATGTAGCATTCTGCAAGCCTAAGGAGCTTCCCTTCCAATGACAATTCTGGAAAACTGCAAATAAGGCTATGAACAAGCACTGCAATAGCAAAGAAAGAGAGGCAGGAGGTAACAATGCCACAAGGTGGCAAGGAAACTGAATTAGTGGGGATTGCTGAAATTTCTTATCACTTACAGCTACTACTTGCATCAAAAAACCCAAATTTGAAAACCAATCAATAATTATTAAATTTACAAAATACAGCAAACTAGGAGTGGCTGTCAGTATACAGGAAGACAGGAATAAAAAAAAAAACCTGCTCTTGAAAAATCAAAGAAGGCTGTAGAAAAACTAAAAAGAAAGTAGTTCAATAAGAATTGTAAATTAGTATCAGAAATCCCTATTGGACACACCAATGGACAAACAGGTCATGGAGACACTTTCATAAGGATACTGTAATTCTGCAAGAATTCTGCCTTTCAAAAATAAACCTAAAACAGTAAAAGAAGTCTGTATACAAAGGCTAGATACCTTTTAAAAGAAGCTTAAATGTAATCAGTGGTAGACCTGTTATATAAGAGAGAAAGCTATCGCTCCAACCATCATTTTCAATCTTAAAATCCCTATATCTGGTAGTGATCAACACTTTTAGTTCACCAGAAGCAATAATTTCTTCTAAGGTGCTTTCCAGGAGTAATTTTCAATTTCTATTTTCTTGGAGGTATATCTAAGAGATGTGGGTTATGTGTTTAACACCTATGTGTTAAACAAGATAGAAAGATTTCTGTGATAGGATTTCTAGAAGATTATTTCTACCTTTGAGCCCAGAGGTCTGAAAAGTTACACAATAAGTATGGGGAGGAAATATCACAAGAACACAAGAAAAACCCTGGAATCTCTACTGCAGCCACAGATACAAGATACTACTGAAAAGGAGATCTGGAGATCTCCTTCATCCATGTTCTGCAGCATATGCCAAAATGCCTAAATACATGATTAGATACTGACCATGGAACAACGTTTGAAGGTAGCTGCTGTGGACAGGAGTGATCACAGAACATACCTGCACTCTTATAATCTTCATAAAAACTAAACACAGGCCAGGGCAGTGAATCTAAATTCTTGGTCCTTCTGCCACCCTGCTCTCTTTGGTTACTGACTAGCAGGTTCTCAGGTTCCACCTGAAGGTCAACCTCAGCCAAGGGATGGCAAATCACACATTAGCCAACTCCCTCCCTCTGTCCCATAAAGCATCACCTGCACCAGCAAAACTTCTGCAGAACCTGGCACAACAGCACAACCTGGCACAATTGCCTCTTCAGCCAATGTTTGCATCCCATTACTAATAAACTGTGCTTTTAGTAATATTTCATTTGAGGAGACTCTTCCAAGTCACCCAGATGCCCTAACGCCTATGCATACCTGTTTCTGTTGAGCACTCTGCAGCTTTCCTCAAATGAAGTACCAAAAATAAGAAGCTCCTAAACCAACTTGAATGCTCATCCGAGTTCTCTTTTTGATGATTGTCTTTGGGTTTCACCTATTTGAATTCAACCTAAACAAAGTCACCTGTGCTCCTGGCACACTGTCACAGAGTGACCATATGCATCACCAAAACCCATTATATACTTCTGGAGAATCCCCATGTCTCAGTGCTACAAAGCCTTGCCTCCATCCTGCTTTCTTTACTTCTCACAGCCACATTAAGGAGTTGTTGGCCAATTTTAGCTAGGAATGACCAACAGGCTCCTAGAATATTGCAGGTTTATTCCCACACCCTGCAGGATTCTAGAACTAATTTCTTCTCGTACATAAAGGCTACAGACTTTGCCTCCATACCGGGCTCTTGAAATCTCAGCCCACTGTTCCTATTTCATTCACTTCTACTGGTGACAGAAAAGCTGGGAACTAGAAGATAGACAAAATTAGAGCAAATGCCACAATTTTCATTCCCATATAAGTATCTTTTCACACAGAAGACAAGGAGATAACATTCTCCATGTCAAGACTTCCATTAACTTCTTCCTACAGTGATAAATGGTTCAACTCCACAGATGGAATCAAAAACAGAGACAGAGTTTTACCTGCTTAGTGGGAAAAGGTGAGGAGACACAGGCTGATTCAGGAGACAGAGGTGACTACTCTTTCCTGCCACCTACCCCTTTCATCTCAAGTTTATAAGCGTCTAAATTAATGTAGCACATCTTAAACCTGGCTTCTTCAGTCTAAAGTGTGAAATAAGAAAACACAAAAGCATACCATCTGTGCACAATAGCATAGAAAATTGAGTTCACACTGATGGGATGTAACACACACTCCCTTATATATTTATCAACACACCCACTTTGCAAATCTGTCCTAAATAAAAATAAAATTGACAACATGTCATGTCTGAGGCCAGCAGGGCTGCCTTAGCCTAGCATGTACTTGGCAGAGTTTGGACTGTTCTCTCCACTTTTAACAAACAACTCACTTATAAATGGAAAACTTGCTAACATTCAAGTATTCTGCTGTGTTCAAATGTCAGGAGGATTGTATTCAACTAAGTCTCCTGAAGGGATCAACTAATTGGCCATCAAATTCATAGAGACGAAGCTGTAGGTTGTTTAAAAACTAGCAAGACATGACACAGCCTTCTTACCATCCACAGTAGGGACAAACCGGTCTGGAACAGTTTCTAGTTCCATTAACTCTTTACCAACACATAAAAATATCATTTTAAAGATGTTTATTTTTACAAGTTACATTAGGTGAAGAGTATAGCTGAACGCATATGGAAATGCTTAAGCAGCAGCTCCATTTTCTGTCCAAGAAGTCTGTGGACAAACACAACAAACTTAAGTTATACACATAACAACTCAATGTAGTACACAAAAAAAAACAACAAAACAACAACAAAAAAAAAACACAAGAAAAAAAAAAACACACCCACACAACAACAAAAAGACATACAAAAAAGTGTGTTTTCATAAAAACAAAAATTAATTTATTGTTTAGGAGGAACATCTGAGAGAGGAGGGAGTAGCTGGAACAGACAAGCACAGAAAGAGCAAAATACAATTAAAGAGAATAAGACACCAAAGACAAGCCTTACCAAGTAAGATCACATCTTCATCTAGCTAGTATCGTGTCTTGGACTGTAGTCAGTGGCCAATGCCTAAGGAAGAGAACTGGGCAGCTGTATTCCCCAACACATTCCCTGAGCCTGCAACAACTTCTAGCTTAAGATTTCCATGTGCCAGGTCTTCTGTATTGGTATGAAATAGACTTTGTAGGTTTTTCCTCCAAGAATATATCCAATCGCTGTCATGCAAGCTCTCAGCACCAGAGTCTTGTTGCAACAGCTGACACACTGTATTCATCAGGCAAATAAGTATTTATTTTTGTTTATTTTGCACTTCGTACTTCCATTTGATGTGCCTACTTTTTATTAGGGAATGAAAGAGAAATGGGGAATGGTTACTTATCTTCTGTCCCACTCAGGCATCTTTTCTTCAGGCCTAGACGTTCTTCATTTGCAAACTGTTCCATCATCTGTTATTGGGGAGGCAGTACCTCGTTTAGCCATAGCTTTCTCATGTCACTCTACATTTACTGACACCAAGTTTATCCTGCTAGTTTATTTTCCAATCACACACTGCCATAAGGTAGGTATTTCTGCAACTTTACAAGTTGACTATGCCAGCATACTTCTAAATCACTCAGACTTTGTTATTTCTTTATCCATTGCCTTCCTCAGATCATCAGTGAGAGTGTTAAACAGCACAAGTCTCATAAGATTCTTGTGTCACTCTAATGGTAACCACCCTCCATTGTAACAGTGATTACTGGTACACATTTTCTCATCTCTTAACCAGTCACTGATTTACTAAAGGCTATTTTCTCTTATCCCTAGAAAGACCAGTTGCTTTAAGAAGATGCAAAGGACCATGTCAGAAGCTGTTTGAAAATCTGAGGGTACCATATGCACTGGAACACCCTCATCCAGATGTTTGCTGAGCCTTTCAAGTCCTTGAAGATTTGTCAGATGCAACTTCCTTTTACAAAAACATGTTCCAGTCCTCCATATTCATATAAAATCATGTAGCAAATAATTTTAATCTATATTATTATTTTGACTATGCTGCACAATACAAAGCTAGACTTCTGTCTCCTGTTCCTCAAGCTTCCTGGAACTCTTTTGTGAGTTGGCATCATATCAGCCCTATCTATTCTCTAATAAGGCTGAGGAGGTTTTAATTGAAAGGTTGCATACAAGTCTTAATAATTCAATAGTTTCTCCCCTGAATCCCTCCTGGCCTCTAACATCCTGGTGTCTGCAGCCAGTTATTGCTCACTGCCTTCTTAAATTCTTCCATTAATAGTTGGGTTTGAGATAGGTTCTGGTACAGAAGCCATGAGGAGCATAGATGCCTCAGAAATTCCTTTGTTTCTTTCTGCTCCACCCTATGCAATGATTCTTTCACACCCTGTTTTTCAAGGGGTTTTGCAAACTTTTAGACAAGCTTCTTATTCCCAACCTATCTGGAAAAAAACTGTTACTTTTTCTACATTCTAAAAGCTCTAAGTTTTTGGCGTTTCAAAGTGTTTGTTCTTTTCTGTCTTCCTCACTTGGTCATGACTTCAGCTTTTGGAAAGATGCCTCTGACTCTACAGCCTTCCTTCCCTGCTGTTTCACATCATAACTTTTCTCTAACTCAAGCAGCTTTTGACAGGGCCAGGGCATTTGCTCTGCAGTATAGTGCCTTCAAATAATCTTCACACTACCTACAAACATTTCACCCTTTTCACTCCTCCTTTCAGTTTCTTTTTAGCATGCTTCCTCATTCTGATGTATTTTCCCTTTTGAAATCAAGTATCACTTCACTCAAGTTTTTGGCTTCAATTACTTCTGCAAGAATCTGTACATACACTTGTGTTCATACTTAAGAGGGCCACTGGCAGTAAAATTTGTATTGAGTTCTGCACAATTCCCAAGAGAAAGTCAAAAATATCTTCCTTTTTCCGTATTTATTATAATTTCAATGTTTCCCTGACCCTACACACCAAAATACACCTAAGAATGGACTTGATCATCA
The DNA here is from genome assembly GCF_018691265.1 of Tyto alba. NCBI lineage: Eukaryota > Metazoa > Chordata > Aves > Strigiformes > Tytonidae > Tyto > Tyto alba. The sequence continues at coordinate 12,412,367 of NW_024881273.1, read as the reverse complement.
GTACGTCTTAAGTCTCTTAAATGGAAAAAAAAAAAAAAAAACAAAGAAAAATAATTTATCATATAGAGCTACATGGAAGTCTAGAGGGAAAGAAAGCCAGTGAAATCTCTAGAAAAAGTCCAGCATATACTGGACTGAATAACTAATTTAGATACTGAGAAAGAGAAGAGCAAAGGTAGCTACAAACTGCTGTTGGATTTTGCCTCCTACCACCCAAAACCTGACACATGATAACCTGCCACTCTTGAAAAGAGGATGGTTCATGTTGTTTCTCAGTTTATCCTGCTGAGTTTTTCCTATCCATTCTACAGAAAATCTGAAAGTTATTAATTACTCTTCAAGAAGGGTAATTAGTATTTAACTATTATTCATCACGTAAGTACAGAATAACTGTTTGCATTATTTCTGCTACCTTGTCCTTAGTAAATACATAAACATCAAGAAAGATGAATCCACAGGACAGACAGTTCTGCTCATCTCAAGAAATTAAAAATAATTGCTCGCTTTGGAAATTCAGCATTAAATGCATCACTGAATGAAACATTTCCTTTAGAACCCTGAAGACAAGCAACAAATTACAGGACCTTGCAAGCAGTTTATTTTCATTGCTCACTGGAAAATAACTATGACAATTATTTAACCCTCACCCAACTCTTCCTGTTGGTGTTCATGTAATGCTGATCGTATCTGAAACCTCAAAATAGTACGTCAATAAGAAAATAAGCTATAACTGAAAGTTTCTCATTAAGTATTATTTTGTTTTTCAAATGACTGTTATGCTAATAATACTGCCTTTTACGAAGGTATAAAATGAGGAAGGTAAAGAAATTGCTAAAAAACTGAATGCTAGAAATAATGTTACAGACAAGGAAAGACAAAGTTGCCAGAGAGAGAACAAAAAGCATCAGCCCTAATATTACACACCCTGGTTAAACATGTCAGAATCATATACAGCAAGTTATGAAATGGGATTTAGGCATCAGCAAGTATTTAAGTGCTATTGTTCATTCAGCTGAGCCCTCCATTACCCTACCTCTGTTCCTGAAGTTGCTAAGGTTATATAGGCAGAGATGCCCTTATCATACCTATCACCTGAAAAAACACAGAAAATAAAGTAGAAATGATTGTTTTCCAGTTATTACACTATATTTCAAGCCATGTTTTAAGTTGTCTTGAGTAACAACTACTGCCTACTGCTGCTCTAAATCACACCCAAGAAGCTGCAGAATCTGCCAGTTAGTTGTTCAGCACTGACTCATCACTAGAAGAAAAACTATGGGCCTTGCAGTTACACTTTTTACAGGGCTTGAGAGTACAATATCCAGTAGTGAAAACAAAGAAAGGCAGGATCCCAGGCAAGCCAGACCCACCACTTTCTATGGCCTTTGTTACTCAAAGTAGCAACAGTAATCCTAGGATTTGTCTTTTTGTCACATCGCCGCATGCAGGTACAGTACATGAACCACACCACACACTCAGCACAGACTTCTGTTAAGAATTTCAGTTACATGTTTAAAGTCTTTACATTTTAGTTTACCATTTATAATAAAGCCTACCAGTAGACTAACAAATACCAAAGAAGGCAAATTAACATAAAAATAAAGGAACATACAAGACACCTGAGAATAGGTTTAAGGGGGAAGGGAAACATTTACATCATCTTCTAGAGTAAGTTGAAGGAATTCTCGATGCTTGGGACAATATGGCCCAAGGGAAATGGTAATGGGAGAGAAATAAATTCTTTCACCTCTGGGTTGAAATCCAAGTCAGGCTGGTAGTAGCCAAGAACCATTAGCTTAACATCTGCTAGCTGTTTGGTAACCCATGTGAAGTGAGTTATACTCCTTAGTGTCCACATCACAATCTCACTAATTGGCACCACATTGGCAATCTAAACAGAGAGGTTAAAGTCTGAACATACAGCAAGCATGAACTACAAGATTAGTCAACTTTAGTTTTGAGTACATATGTGATAAATTATACATTTGGTATATGTAACTCCATCTAATTGCCTCACCATCCTGTTCTACCCTCGGAATAAAATCATAAATCCAAGCAAGCCAACAAACTGTCAACATTCCCTTGTCAAGCATACAGTTTCTGAATTAGTAAGACATTATTAAGTCCTTTACTATTCAAAGTAATTTAAGCAAAATGCTGTACAGCATAAAGTTAAGTATGAGCTAAAGTGTTTGGCTAATAGGTACCAATATCCATACAAATAGTATCTTTTACTTAACTTCAGCTTTTAGCTGAAAAATGCAACACTCACTTGAAAGGCAGTAACGATATAGTCTTATAAATCCCAAATAACAAAGCTCTTTTCTCTTTGTCTTTCCTTATTCCGCAGTTTCCCAACAAAGAGTGCAAAGGAACAAAGCTAACCCAAGAACACGACCCATTAACTTTTAAAAAATTATCCGTTGTATTGCCCCATGCTAAAACATTTGTGTCTGAGAACAAAAAAAAGCAATTATCCCTTAATAAATAGCAATAAAATAAAATTTATTTTTCATATCATCTGAATAGGGCAGCATAAAACCCAGTCTAAACTACGACGGAAGGAAACTCATGTTAGTTTAAAAACTGATCCTGCTGTTCACACATGACTTCAGTTTAAAGAACTGCTTTTGATGGGAACATGATGAAAGCTGTTGAGCATGAAGGAAGATACAAATGAATCCAAAAGAAGCATCTTTGCCAGAACTCTACCAGAAAACAGAATCACAAAGTTAGTTTGGGAGGGATCTCTGGAGGTTTCCAATCCAATCGGCTGCTCAAAGGATGGCCAACTTCAAAGTTGGATGACATTGCCCAAGGATATTTTAGATGAAAGCTCAGTATAGTACAATGCCCTGCAAAATCCACATATAAAGAAATGGTTCTTGCTAGGCAAATACCCCTTTCATTTACCACTGCTCTGGAAAGATTCAAGTTCTAGGCTGTTTAGAGAAGTAACAATGGCTAGCTGCCATTAAGAACAGTGATAAACTGAAAACAAGCCTAATCTAAATATCTATTAGTACCCAGTTTTGGAGTATTTATCTTGGTAGGATGCAGACCTGAGGACAGGAGACAGAATTTGAAAAGTATAATCCTTCCAAGATCCATTTTTTATCTTATGTTGGAAAGGTATGCTCAAGCTCTCATATGAAAAACGCAGGCAGTGACAAAAGGCCAGCCTGCAGGAAAACAAACACCCTCCTCCCCCCGCCCCATAAGTCTGCATTCCACAGCCATGTTCAAAGGGTTTTTTTTTCTTCTTTCTTCTTCTTGTGTAAGAAACACTTGCAGAGTTAACATCCAGAGAATTTGATAGTACCTAAGTTGCCTTAAACATGAACAGTTTGCTTCTTTTAGCACAGGCTGCTAACCTTCATCTGGCTTACCTGTCCTCTGTCAAAGCCAGAGCAGTCTAACTTCTACAAAAACATGCTGTCAACAATTTTTTGTTCTTTTTTGAAGACCTTGGTGGACCAAGGGAACTGCCTGATATATCAAGACCACTCCTTCCTCAGAGCTAAAATTATCACTGCCAGGCCTGCTATCTGCTTTAGGCAGCAAGGATACGACCTCCTTTTCCCATCACTGACTGCTAATGCCTCTAAGGTAGATCTTTTCCTACTCTCTTCTATAACTTTTAGTAGTAGAATAGGATCGTGCCACATTTTTTAAATGCCAGACAAATTCCTTCTGCTTGAAGACACATTATTATTAACTTATTTTTAAAATCATACCGCTGCAATTAATTATATTGACACTTGAGGTGGGATCTGCTGTGCTGACATGTGAAAGAGAATTAAGGGAGACTGATGACTGCCAGGAGTCTAACACAAGCTGGAAGAAAACAGGCTAGCACCAAAGACACAGATACTGCAACTGTTCTGCTTTTGGCTGCATTCAGCCCACCAAGCTGCCAGTGCAGGATGTACTGAAGTAAATCTTCAGAAATAATTCATGACGCTACAGGAGTTCGTTGTGTGATATGGTCCAAGAAAAGGTTATAATCGAATGATGTAGTGAACTGCTTTATTGAGCAGCTCTAACATGCACTTCTGAACCCTCATGCAGGTATCAAGTAAGAATTCATACTCAAATAAATGTTTTCCTCACAAAACCAAGTATAGAAATAATATCAAATTCATGAGTTTCCTGAGACTAATTCCTCTCCAGTTGGAAAACAGGAGGGGTCCAAGAAAGAAATCCTTCTCTGCAGGGGAGAGAGGCAGGAAGGAAGGAAATGTGAATTACATACACCTCTGGATAAGTCCCCTTTAAAAAAAAAGGAAGGAAATTAGAGTTAACTAAAAAGAGCATGTTTAGCATCACTGCACAAGATGGGAAAAAAAAAAAAAATCTAGAAAATCCTGGCTAAAGATAATGCTGCCTCCTCTTGTCACTGTTGGGCTTTCCACAGTCATTGCATTGGGGAGAAGTGAAAGGGCCATTTTTCACTCTTTCATTTGCAGCACCACTTTGAAGTTACCTACAAATCAGTGTCACTATTTGATGGTCACCTCTACCCTATGCCATCCTACACTTTTTTGTAATAGGTCTGTTAAAAAACATGTGTTTTCACTTTTTTTTTTTTATTAAAAAAGGATAACTCATAACTGAGCAGAGACAAAGGCTCTGTTGATACAACAACATGTGGATTAAATCTGAAAGGAGAAAGAAAGCTGTTCTATTAAACCGACAATCCTGCACAGAGGGCTTATATCTAAATTGGTGTAATAAATCAATAGGAAAGATTTCTTTTTGGCTGAATCAACCATTTGTTTAGGCATGGAACAAAAGCACTTTAAAATTGCTCTGGATGCTGTACACAAAAGAGTTTCTTTAGTTTTTTTTCTTTTTTCCTTCTTTTGTGTTTCATGTATATCCCCAAAGTTTTGCATTTGCTTTACTTAAAAATATTTACTTCTTGGCACTTAAAACTATGACAATTTAGACAGCCAGCACCACTGGGCTCTTAGCTAAACTGCTTCTACTGAAAAAAAAAAAAAAGAGGAAAGTTTGCTTGCTCCGTTTACATTATTACATTAGGCAGAAGACTGGCCTAAATTTATGCTTTATCCCATTATGTTCCTCTTCTGTATTTTTATAAACACAGATTCTACTTCTTCCCTTCAATTCTATTAGTAGTGGCTTTTTCACTCTTATTTAAGCAGGAAACACTTTCCAGCTGTTGCTACCTACCCTTATCAGCCTGCAACTAGTCCCACAACGTCTTCCAAGATCAACACAATAACCTGCCATATCAGAATGTCAGCCTAGAAATAGGCCAACGGGTGCTCAAGAAACTACAGTCACACCATCCTCAAAATACTGCCCACAAACGTGCATTTGGTCTCCAGATCCCCAAAAGACAAGCCACTGCTGATGCACAGTGAAAAAAAAAAGGAGGACTTGGCAGAACATTTTAAGTACAACACTGATTGTAAATATAGTTGGGACCAAGAACTGCAGCCATCTTTTTAAATAAAAATCAGACAGTACCTGGAACTGATTTCAGAGGTAAAACAAAGATGACACTAGCGTCTACTATTTACATTTAATACATCATGCCATGAAGATGGCATTGACTAACCCATGCAAACATGTCACCACACAACTCCAACTAGTCTTCAAAGAATGACAGACGAAAACATAAATCATCATAAAAATAAACTTTCAGTTCCACAGAAATGTTGTGTGAGGAAATATTTGTAGGAGATGCTACTCAACACTGGAAGAAAGTATTTCATACGAGAACACTGGAGCTCCTCTTCAGCACGTTCTGTAGATGTCACTGGCTGCTCGATTACTATTATTTTTTTTAGAACATCCAAACAATATGTGTGGTAAAACACATGACAGGGCATCTACATATGGGATGGAGTATAACACTGAGGGGGTGAATATTTTGGCTAAAGCCTGTGTCATTTAAAATGTCATTTCTAATGTCATTTACAGAAATCACAAGAGCTGAGCTTTTCAAATCCATTAAAAATGCAGTCCCCGGCCCCACGGAGTAAAATGCTTTAGGCTTGGTAACTGTTTTGTTTTTTTTTTTTTTTTTTCTATCAGGGAAGCCCTTACTTATTCCATTTCACCTTAAATTCCATCTGCCAGTCAGGCACTAAGTTTCCTCAGAGACTACAGCTGATAGGGTCACCCAGATGACATTCCTGATAGTTTGACCATGCAGGCACCTTGCCTGCTGCCCTCCTCCCAACTCAGTGAAACAGTCCAGGAGGCCACACAACAGCCGAGGGTCAGGTCTGGGCTGAGCCATTGCCTTTGCCCCAGAGAAGCTGCTGTTGCCACCCTCCCACGAGAGGTGGTGGGAGATGGGATGCTCGCAAGTTTAGCTAAATGCCTGCACTTAGCCCAACAGCTGTCTTGCAAGGCTGCCTAGTCAAGACCTTACCGTAAGAGCTGCTCACGTTGTCCCAATCAACTGCCTTACAGTCTGCAGGAGTCTCTCCATAGTGCTTCTTTCCCTATCTCTGCAGTCACCCACACAGTACCATGGCTCAGCTCAGCTTCTGCTGCCTCCTCACATCCCCTTGGGGCAGACGTGAAGGATTCCTGAGAAGGAACATCTCAGCCTTCCTTCCTTACTCCAGGCAACCACTCTTTGCCCAAAAGCTAACAAGGAGCCATACCAGTAAGACAGAAAGGGAAGGTGCAAGACATTAAAAACTAGGAGAGGAAAAAGATGGCCTGACAAGTACTTTCTATTATTATTCTGCTTTAATTTTGTAGAAGTGGAATCTCATGGCCATTAGAGTTCATAGAAGCACTACCTAGTTCTTTAGGATACCAAGCAAAGTATTATTTTGGCTGTAGCACAGAATCTGCTTTGGTACACTCTCAAGTTGTCAATGTCTACTATCTTCAACCCACAGACAGTAAAGCTGTCACCTCTGAGTAAAGCTAAAACCCCTGGTAAGAAAGATGTGCCAGTCCCAGCTGGAAGGAATACATCCCAGTAAGGATATGGGTCAGTCAGCCAGACAACTGGTTTCTGTTCATAGCTGTTACTGCCCTATTCTGTGACCTTATTCAAATCACATCCCCACATAATGCCTCTTCTCTCATCTTTGGGAGAGGCACACGAGCACCACCACCAAGTAGCCTACGTAGAACCCAGCTACTAGCAGCAATGCTAACTCCGAAGTAAGAATTCAGAGTCTAAGTAAAGCAATATATTAAAGCTGAGGTTTATACTATGTAGGCATGGTTCCAGCATAGGAAACTTGCACTTCAGTTTTGCCAAGCCTATCCAGTGTAGGTATGATTCAGTGCTAATTGCTCAGAAAAACCTTTCAAGTTACACTGGTTTGGTATGCTTTTCTAAAAGCAAACCAAGGTATGTTTTGGCCAAAGTTAAGATTATGTTTATGTTTACAGACAATCTGACTCCTGCATATAAAGAATGCTTTTCCTTGGACAAAAACTAAAAACATCAAGAAAAGTCAAATGTAATGCAAATGATCTGGCTCTATAATCTTGCCAGAACAGAAGCAACACCAAAGCTGTTAAGCAATAATCATGGTCTTAAATTGGTCTTCCCTGACTCCTGCTTTGTTCAATGTTTTAATTATATTTTTAATTTTAAACCACTTTAGATTTCAAAGCCCATTTATATACATTGATTAATTCTCCCAAGGTAAAAATAATTATCTTTATAACAGAAGAAAAGTGAAAGAACACATGATAAACTGTCAAAGGCACAGAAGGAACTGATGTAAGGTCTGGAACTAAAACCCAGGAGTTTCTGAAGCAATGTACTGCTTCTAAAGGATTTTTTTTAAGATGATAGCAACAGTACCAAGAAAAGTTCCAAAATGGATATACATTTAGGATCAAGGCAGTTTATAGGGTAAAGGCCATGAGAAAAGCAAGTTTTATAAATTAATTAATCCACATTTGGAACACTATAGTGAATTATCTAATAGATTGTTGCTATGTTCCATACACAGCACAAGCATTAAATCAGCCCTCAATGTAGTCGATCTTGCCTTTTATCATAAGACAGCGAAGTACACAAGGTAATCCATCTCAGACCTCTCACTTTCTACTCTAGGGTGGTAAATTTCATTTGCATCAGGATTTTTCTCGGAAGAGTATGCGGTGAATGCTGTCAGCAGTCCCACCATGCGTTATTCAAGAGTGCCCTCTAACGAAGCTGCAGCTACATTTCAGAACACATACAAGGGAAACTAGAAAAACACAAAATGAGAGTTTCCAGAAATTTCTCATTACACACAAAGCTTTGTTTCCATTTGAACAAAAGGGGAAAACAGATGATATACACTAACTGGTGACTGCTCCTGCACAGACATTGTATTTCCTTGTATTACACAAGCCCTCATTGGTAAACACCTCAGTAGGCAGAAGTACTAAAGAGAAAGATAGGGAAAATCACAGTCTCCCATTCTGAGAGAAGAAAGGCTACTGAGTCGGATGAGGTCCCAGAGAGTTAACCCAATACAACTTTTTAAGATAAACTGAGTTCTACACATTCTACTTTATCTATAAGGAGGTTCTGGGTAACTTTTCAACATAGGTTGTAGTTAAATCAATCTTTACAAAAATAAGTGAATATCATAAATGAAGTTCACAAATCAAAATGGAATTCTCATAAATCTATTCCCTAATACACTTCTGCACCATAAAATATTATTTAAAAGAATGTCTTCATCTAAGAGCGGTCACACAAACTACAGTGATGAAACAGTATTTGCTACAAGTTTATACAACAGGTACTTGGTTTAGTTTCAAGTGACCTTTCACCTACCTCATAAACTAATAAAACATCCTGCAAACAAAAGATGCTTGTATTACTTTCAGAAACAAACTCCACACAGAAAAGCTGATACTGATCCTCAGAACATACATTAATTGTAATAATTTCGATGTCAAATTGTCAGAGTAGAACTATTCAACTTAAAGATCTCCCCTTAAATATGCAATGGGTGCACAGCTTCTCAGTGTGGGATCAGAACAGTCATAGCAGCTTGTGCAATTGCTGCCCCCTCCCTCCCACCCTGTCCTGCACCAAGGACCCCACTCAGTTGTCCCCCAAACAGCCAAGCTATGAGCATAAGGCAAAAGAAATGGACAAAGTAATCAAAGTTGAAAATGATCATTTTCTAAACTCAGGCAAGACAAAGACTTGAAAGAGGCAGAAATTCCTTAAGCAGTACTGCCCCCACCTGCCAAATGTGGAGTTAGCCCCCATATTGTCACATGCTTTTGAACTGACTGGGGTCCAGAGACACTGCAAACTCACCCCCGAAGGAGGATGGTGAAGGTGTTATCTGCTGACTGACGTCTGGGAGATTCCACTGCCGACACAGAGCTGCAAGGAAGCAAACAGGGCTGTTAATGTGCAGAGCTTTTTGTACACTTACCAACACACCTAAGCTCCACCGATCCTAACTTAAGCACCTTGTTAAATGCTACATTGGAAAGACAGAGATTTGTAGGCATCAAATGTTTTTCTGAACCAGAGTCTTGCATGCCTGCCAACATTTTTACTTCTTGCTAAACATCTTTACTGTAATGTTAAGATCATGTGGCTAACAAGAACACCATTACAATGTCATAAAACATTCAGAGAACCACTGTCCTAATCCACACAGGTTATCCACTTGAACAAACACAACGTCATCAGGAAACCTCCACTCTCATCCATCTGAATGACCCAGTGGCAACCACTGCTTACAAAACAAAAACCAAACAATAATGCTTTCAACTACATGGCTAATAAAAACCTGCTTGGCACAGTCTGAAACAGCAGCTATATACCCTGTAAAGAAAAATTACACTCCCCTTCTCAAAAAGCCAAACCCATTGCCCTCTAGTTTGTAACTGGGAGATTTTAATCCCCACGGAATATTTTCCAAAAATTTAAAGGCAATTGTATAACCTAAGAAAACACACATGGAGCAGTTTTATACAGCAAGTATGTCCCAAGCAGTGCAAAGTTCCTCCTGTGCTCTCTCTCACATTCTCAAACATTCCTCACAGCACTGTTATGTTCCAGCCAACTTTTTTCCTAACGTGACAGCTCATTCCTTGAGGAGGTTCAGGCAGAGTTTGACATTAAAAGGTTCAGCAGTGGATAGACAGTGTCCTGGATGTTTTGAAAAAGACTTTTCTTTCATGAGCATGTAACCCAAACAAGGCTCAATGAATTTGTGTGAAAAACAAAAATGATCATAGAGTGCCTTTTGAACCACACAGCACAAAGTTTCAGCACACAACAAAAAATGTGCAAAAATGTAAGAGCAAAAGCCCTCTGAAAAAATGTGGAAAAATGTAAGAGCAAAACCCCTCTGAAATTAGTAACTGAACTGCAGTTATGTGCATAGCTATAAGGGTAATTTAGGTATTCTGCTTTTTGAAGGCAAGATGAGCAACAGCCAAGAATAAATCATGTTGTGTGGGTATAGCTAGTCATAAAGTGAAAAAACAACAGCATTGTTTTCATCAGAAAAGAACAGCCTAAAATGACAGCAGCCACACATTCAGACTTAGCATGAAGTGTGACCATATCCTTGGCAGAGCCAGAGATGTAATAAAGAGGAATTTATTTAAATGTATTTAAATGCATGAAATACACATAGAGCTAGAGGCTCTTCTGCTCTGGCTTGGTAACGTGTAACATGAATCACAGTAATGCTAAGCGTAGCAACAGGCACTTAGTAAATGTACAGGAGTCAGATCTCACCTGTACTCAGCTATACAAATCTGCAGCTATGCTTTCACAAACAGACTCAGTAGTGGTTCATATTGAATCACTAAGCAGAGAATCTGGCTTCTATAGCATGACATTAAAAAGTGGCTTTGACTCCATTTTTTATTTTGGTCGCTACCCTCGCTAACGGTGGCAGGTAAGGCCTGTAGGAACAGCAGCTCCCAGCTCTGTATCAGGATGCCAATGTTAAGCACACCTCATATATTAGTTTCAAAATTGGTTCTAGTACCATTGCTGTTCAAATGTTTGTACAACATAAATTAGAAGTTTCTTTGCTTAATTCTTCCATTATTTATATCTGCTTTTTCTTCATTAGCAATTTCCTTCTCCTTGAAGATCCACAGTGTTGCAACTTTAAGTACAGGAAACACAACTTTGTGCCAGTGAGTTGTATTGGTCAGAGAAGGAATGGGACTCTCCTGTCTTACAGGTAATCAGACAGAAGTTGAAGGGTTTTTAGCTGCTTCTGGTCTGATCAGATTCCAAAACGCTTAGTCTTTCTTTAGCTTCACTGGCCCACCTATTTCTTGCAGAAGACACTGCAGAGAGGATTGTTCCGTAAGAATTAGCAACAGATGAAATTTTTTTTCTTCTGTAGAAATACCTTTGACAATAGCAATTGCCTCAATCCTCTAACAGGTCTGTTTCTACCCAGAGCCAGCACCAAGGATTGTGCCCAGATCACCATTCCAAGTGAGCGGCAAAGCTGAGACAAAAGAAGTTCTTAATTATGTAAGGAGGGTTTTCTTGCTTGATTTTTATCTGCAGATCACAAGGCATTATTTGCCTCAAATCATCCAGCAGGTAGTTAGCACAGCTGGAAAATGGGCATTCTACTGATCTCAAACAGCCGGACAAGACTCTCATCTTCCAGGCCCAAGTTAACGCCATTTGGTCATGTTGCAATACCAAACCTTCACAAGAATTCGCAAAAGAAGCAAGACTTCTATCCTCTGGGAAAACAGATTTCTAGACTTCTCTTGAGATAGAAATCTAACTGGAGTTTCTCTTCAGACCTCCTTTATCCCAAGCACACACACTCCCCTCTTTCATTTTTCCCACAATAATTTTTCAGACTTTTATCACTGACATCTACCATAGCTCTTCCCACACTATATGAGTTTATTACACATTAATTCCGTTAAAAGAAGAAAACATGAAACAGCAAGATGTTCAGCACTTAGTGTACCTCCTATTCCTGTTAATGTAATTTTATTCCTTTCACACACTACTCAGTTTCTCTATGGCCATCCCTCTCTCCAATACATGTGATTACAAAGACGAGCTGCTTGAAGAAGCTGTCACAGCACTGAGCATCCTCAGAGGTTACACAACAAAAAAAAATAAATTCTATTTTAAAGGCACTGACATACAACACAAGCTCAGTAATTAGCTTTTGAATCAAATTATTAAAACTCAGTTCGGGAGAAGACTCTTAACTTTCCAATACAACATCCTGTCAAACTGTTTCTTAGTTTGACCAGGGGTGGCCTGTGCCCCCCTCATCCCATCCCCTCTCGGGTTATATCACTTCATGCATCAGCAAGTTATTTAAGACAAGTTTGGGTAAAATTATTTATTAACAGGAGCAACTGCTTTGGTTGTCAGAGTATAACTGCATAGACCAGCTCCTCTTACTGTTCTTACCACTGCGAACAGATGTCTCTACCACTGCATTAAGATTTACACTATAACATCACAAAGCTTCCTTACAGAATTGAAGAGAGAACTGAAAACACTGAGCGTGTTTACAGGGACCACTCGCCTCTGCTTCCTACCTCTCTCCAAGCTGCCTTTGGAGCACCACAGAAATTACACTCATTTCAGCTTTGCCAATTCCCGCTTGCCAGGGCTTACATTAAGGACCAGTGCTGCTTTGTGTCACTGGAAAAGGAACAATTTGAAGTGTTGCAGTTTAGTCCATCTGAACTTCTGTGCGTGTCCTGTACACTGCACATTTGTCTAGTGCAGTTTCATATGAGTAGCATGTTCAAATCGCCCAACAAAGACAGCTGAGAAAAATTTGCTGCAACTGCTAAACTGTAGCACCAACAAAACTTTGTGCAGGCAAGTGCTATGATTTCTAACAGACAGCATTACTGTCTTGAAAACTCCTAAGAGATGTTTTCTAATGGATCATTTAGATTCCCAAATATGCATTTTTCTGATTCTACTCCACGTGCTAAAATCTGATTATTCCTGTTCTATTGCTTGCACATACATGAGAAAAAAGATGGAACCAGAAGTCACGGCTATCAGTGACACTTGTGCCAAAAAGCTGACACAGCCATGGGCAGGTACCTGTTCCCTTATAAAACCAGTGAGGTAGCAAGCCCTCAGAGCACAACCAAAATGCACAGTGCTACATAAGAGACAGGGTTTCTCTATTCACGGAAGCATAGAGAGACTTATTTATTTATATTATGAAGTCATAATTTTCTAAAACTTACTACGTTAAAAGCATTGTCATACTATTGAAACAATACATTGAGACAGATAGGTCCCAAAATCCCTTTACAACAACCTGATGAGATAAAAATAGAGACAGCGGAAAGTCCCAGCATGAAAACTATGCTCTTGCTGAGGGTGAAAAACTCGTATGATGCCTTAACGGTCTGACTTGGCTGGAAATCCCTTCCTGACCTCAAATCCGGATCAGACTGCAAGCACACGGGGAAGGCACAGTAAATGAGGGGGGGATTCTCTGAACTAGTATAGCACATCCATTTGACCAACTCAGTGTCTGCTCTCTGTGGCCAAACTCATGATGATTTAAACAGTGGAGGAAGAAACACACTACCTTTATCTAACTTTCCTCTGTAAGAACAGCATGTGAAATTCCCCCTTGAAGCAGAGGTTCATCCAAAAGCATACGGTTGCTTAAATCTGTCTTCATTTAGAACTACAGCCCTTTAGGAAACATTAAAAAAAAAAAAAAAAAATCCTGCTATTTCTGCAGTCAAGCAGCCTAAGATTAGAGTCCCAGAAGGTGACTCACTGATAATATCATGGATTTCACCCAAACCACACAGGCATCCTTGCACCAGCAAGTTGCCCAAGACTTCAGGCTTAACTCCATCTTCAAAATTGTTATTGTTTCAGCTTAAGAGCTTCAAATAATGTCAAGCCTTTAAGATCTCCCATAAACTATTCCTGTAATTAACTTCCATCACTGCTAGGAAATTGTGTCATATTTAAAAGAATTTGTGTAGCTTTGACTTTCAGTTACCGGATCTCATTATGACTTTGTCAAAAAGACTGAAAATATTCAGCTATCAGATAACTTTCCCATAGGCATGGATTTCCACAGAGTGGCTGAGTTACTTCGTTATCTCTTGGATGTGCCTGAATAAACTGACTTCATTAAATCCACTGCACGGCTTGTTTTCCAGTACCCGAGCATTTTTGTGGCCACGTCCGAACTCCAGTATTTTCATATCTTACTTGAGAGCTACTGTAACTGATTATGTTCTAGTAGCCCATTCTAACAAAACCATGTCCCCACACATGATCATTCCAACTTGTCTTCAGAATAAGAAAAAAAAAAAATACCAACAAAGCAACTGTTCCCCCAACAGTGAAGTTCAAATTGCATCACTGATGCAACTAAATCCTGCAAGTCAGTGTCTGCCACCTGTGTTTGTTGTAGGAAGTTATCATGGTTTCCAGACTTTATGCAGTCTCTTTCATTATATGGAGATCCTTCGCCCACTTGGAACCAGGAAAGTCAGTCTATGTTACAGCAGTAACACCTTGTCACTGATCATCTCACCTATCTGTCATCAGCAAACATTAACAGAAAAGGCTATAAACCTTCCTCTGGACAATTTAAGTCAGTACTAACATTTGAATAAAGAACTGGTAAGTGGAAGAGCTAACTGGAAATAGCCCACTCGTTTATTTCTTCCAATTAACAATCAAGATACAGGACTTGTTCCTAAGCTCATCCTTAAGTTTTGCCTTGCTGCCTTACACCACCACCTTTGTTTAGTTAAATTGTCAGGTCACACTAGAGTCAAATTCCTCAGAGAATTTCAACTACGTGATTCTAACCATAACATCAACTGACTTAATCAGATCTTGAAACCCCCTCTCAGGAAGAAACACCAGAAGAAGGAAGGGAATCTCTTTTTCAGGCGTATGTTGTTTGGCCTTTAATCTCTACATTCACTGTACTTGTAGTATCTAATTATTTACAAAGTTTCACCTGCTCACTTGATTTTATTCCTCCTACTGACATCAGGTTAACAAACTCGCTTTTTTTTTGTTTTCTGAAAGACATTTAATCTTTCCACATGTGCGCACAAGATTCATGGTGCTTCCAATCCCACTGACGCTCTTCCCCTTTTTCCAAAACATTCGACGATCAGTGACAAGGACCTCAACCAATTTCTTTTAAACTGCTTGAAAACAGAACACTTCTACCATTGCATATAACGGGACTGCCACAGATTCACTTGGCTTCCATCGAAAACTTCTGTAAGTAATTCACTCCAATTATCCGTAAAACGATGTAATTATGCACCGTAGCTACGCAGACTGTAAAGCATATAATTATTTATAATTATGAACTCGCAGTTTGCACTCGCTGTCCGTCTCTGCCCCCCACACACGGTTTATCACTCCTTCCCCGGGCTCCGCTGCCGCCCTCAGTCCCCCCCCCCGCCGCCACCCAGGGAGGCCGAGACACGCCATGGCTTTATTCGGGCTGCGAAGGCCGTACACCCGGAGCAGGCCGTACACCCGGAGCGGCCCCGCCGCCCCCCGCCCGCCCCGCCCGCCGCTCCTCTCCACCTGCCGAGGCTCGGAGGCCGCTGCGCCGCGCCGGGCTCCTCCGCGCAGGGCCGGGCCGGGCCGGGCCGGGCCCCTCCCCGCCCTGGAGCGGCGCGCAGAGCCGGAACCGGGCCGGGCAGCACCGCGGCTGCGGCCGCTCCCCCGGCACCGGCCCGCGGGAAAACGGGAAACGCCGCAGTCCGCTGCCCAAAACCCTCCCCGTCGCGCCCGCTCCTCCGCCCCGTGCGGCGAACCCCCCCCCGCCCCACCTCCCCTCCCCACCCACGGAACCTGCCGTGTACAGCCCCGCGCCCCCATCGACCCCCTTTGCGGAGGGCACCGGTGCACAGCGCCTGCAGGGGGCGGTGTCGCCCGCGGCAACGCGCCGAGCCCCCCGACTTACCGTACCTACCGGAGCGCGGCGGCGCCCGCATACCTACCGTATGTACTGTAGTTAACGCGCACCGCTCTTCGGCCGTGAGCATGTTTAATTAACGCGCCCGCGGAACCCGCGTTATGGGCTGCGCTGGCACTGTGGGGTTTCTCCTGGAGGCTTTGCAGTCGCCCCAAGCGAGCCGGCGCCCCCGCAGCTCCCTCCCCTGCGCTCCCCTCCGTCCCCCCCGACGGGCCGGGCCAGCCGGCTGCCCCCCGGGGCTCTGCCCCCTCCTGACACGGCTGGGCTGCCCCGCCCGGGCTTCCTCGTCCACCCGCTCCCCGCCCAGGGGCCGCTCCCCGCCCGGCAGAGCCCGGGGAGCCGCGGCCATGGCGTACCGGGAGCTGGTGCGGCGCTGGCACGAAGGCGTGCTGGCGGCCGACGGCGGGGACTGGGACGGCGCCCTGGAGATCTTCGCCGGCATCCCGGAGCCGCCGGCCAGGATCTGCTTCAACATGGGCTGCGCGGAGCTGCTGGCGGGGAGGCCGGGGGAGGCCCTGCGGGTGAGCGGGGGCTTCGCCGCGCGGGGGAACCCCCGCGGAGGGACGGGGCGGGGGCCGCGCTGGAACGGGGGGCGCGACCGGCCCGTGGCGGGGATTGAGGGAATCGGTGCCGAAACTCGAACTGAGGATCATCCTGCGCGTTCGGCAAGCGGGGCGAATGCGAGTGGTGCTGGGCACCTGCGCCCCGGCCAGCCCCCCCCCCCCCCCCCCGGGTGCTCGAGGCTGCCAAAAAGAAATCGCCGTGCTGGAAAACGAGCGGCTGCCCGCGCTGGTGCAGGCGGGCAGAGGTCCTGAGGAAAAGCCTTTTTATTACAGCACCTAGCATGTCTTCACGCCTGGCTGGCTGGCCGCCACCTGCCCGGGGAGGGGAGGCATCGAAGCCGTTTGTTAAATTGCACAAATTGAAGCTGAGGGTGTGCGGGGGGTGGGCAGAGCCGTGGCCGCCCCGCAGGGCAGGTGCTGTGAGGGGCAACAGCGAGCACAGCACGGTAGTGCCCAAGAGAGACCTTTTTAGCCCTGATGAATGGGCACTGACTGGGAAAAAGCTTGGCTATGCTTCCGCATAGGTCAACGGTTGGTTGTTTATTTTTTTACTCTTTTACAGCACGGTAAAGCAGACTGTTAAAGCAGTGTGCTGTCGGAGTCACAGGCAAAGCCAGCCACCATCTCAAGAGAACTGCAGTCACACTCTGACCTCCTGCAATGTATTTTCACCCCCCCAATGCTATCCTTGTCTGGGCAGTATCAGGAAGGTCTGGGGTTTCAGGCTTGATTTGTTACCTACATACCATCTCTTTGCACCGGTCAGGGAAGGATCACACCTCCTAGCTTTCTCAGAAAGACATTAAGACAGTTTTCTCAGCACAGTATTACTTTGAACTATCAACCATGAGCTGCTACCAGCTTTGCTAATACTTGCCTGTATTTAGCTGTGAAACTGGAGCAGAAATATTGATTTATAGGTGCATTGTGTGAATTCCTTTAGCTTTCTCCCTTGCAACCTTTCACATACTCATCACTGCCTGGCTAGTCCTGCAGCTCCCACTGTCAGGGCAAACTGCTCCAGGCAACACAGATTTCCCATTACAAGATGCCAGATGGCCAACATAGTTCATTTATGTCCAGTCCATTTTACCAAGGAAGGATAAAAACGTGAAGTTCAGCTCATACAGAGCCAAGACCTGAAAGGTGATTTGGAGCTGTCTTGTGCCCCTCAGCCCGGATCGCAGCCCTGCGCTCGTCAGTCCAGAGGAGCTGGTCACAAGCCCGGGGATGGCTTCTGCACCCAGTGCAAGTGCAGCTTGGACGTGGATGTATGGGCGCGTTACCCAGGCATCGACAGGAGAGATCCTAACTGATCCTTGGGATGTGTCTGTTTTTCTCCTTAGGCATTCGATAAAACCATTGCAAAGGACAACTCCCTAGCTGTCGGCTTCTTTCAGAGAGGGTTTGTCCATCTGCAGCTGGAAATGTAAGTGAGGCACATGTCCATTTCAGTCTTTGGTTTACTCCTTTTAGTCATACTTTATTCCTAAACCTAAATGATTCTATGACTCTAAAATTCACTTCTTCCAGAAATCTTAAACAGTTCATAAGGTCCAGTTTGGTATTGTAAACCGTGTCACAGATCAGCAAGTCTTAGCTCTGATAATGCTAAGATATGAGCAGCACAACTTCAGGGCCCCAAGGGTGGCTAACACATGGTGTCACCATCCTGCACACAGAGAGCAAGAAGCTGCTCCTGTATGCGAGACTTCCAGGAGGTTACATTGCCATTCAGATTTTCTTTGGGAATGAAGAAAACTATAATTGCGCTGCTTGGTGTATCTTCATGTAGTACACGTGAGTCTGGCCTTCCTAAAAAAGCAGTCTGCCCACAGTGTCTGACTCTTACTCTCTGCTGCAGCGGATTTTGTGGGCCTGATCTCAGTCTCACTGATTGAATGTCAGGATTGCTCCACTAGTGTCATGAGATTGATTACTCATTGTTTCCACGGTTAATTCACAGTGACATCCTGCTCAGAGAGGTAGGTGGAGGGTTTTACAGATCCCTTGTTACCTTCGAAGTTTAGTTATTCTCTTTCCTGTTTTTTTCTCTGTATTTTCCAGACCTTAATTTCCACGAAATTACTATCCTTATTTCTGGGAGGGCGTTCTGCAGCCACAGCCAGCCCATCGAGCAGCTACATGCTCTGTGCCTCTGCCTGCAGAGCTTTGGCCAGGGGTGGTGGAGCCCCGGCTGGCGCGCAGGAGCTGCTCCGCTCCCAGCGCTGCGTCACAGCCGGCAGAAGCGGAGCAAGCCGGCACCAAGCACACACACTGGGCAGCAGGTCAGGGGCAGCACAGCTGGTGGACCTGCCTCCTGCTCGAGGAGGTGACAGCCACCAGCACCCCACGGTGCCTTCTGTCACCAGATGCTGCTCACACCCCCCTGAGCACCTTCTCTTTCTGGCTCCTGGTGGGGTGACAGCTGCACAGCCCTTCCTGGACCCTTCCTTTCACCACCTGCAGCCTCGGTGGGAATCTGTTTTGATTTCAGTTGCACAGCTGGTGTAAATTGAGACTAATTCCCTCCTTATCCTTAGAGTTCCTCTGAATTTCTGTATGCATTGCTCTGGCCAGCCACGTACACTCGCTGCTCACCATCAGCAGGGGTTTCCCAGCCCTCGCCTCTCCCCTGAGATATCTGCTGGGACAAAGCAGCAAGCTGGGCAAGGAGCTCACAGCATTTGTTAATCTTTGCTTATTACACTTTTCTCCTGCTTGCAATTGCAACTATTTCAGGTATCAAAACCTACTGTTCATCCCGATCAGTAAAACTGTGCAGATAATTCCAGACACGCCATGTTAATTTTGCACTAACTCCCAACAAGGAGATGACAGGGAATTTTCTGTGGTCACAAGGTGACACACATCTGGTGCAGTTCTCAGGCTCCAGAGAAGAACAAATGGGTTTTGCTAGCTTGATTTTTGAACTTCTCAATTAGAATTTTCAGCTTTATTCAGTCTCAATTTCTTCTGTCATCTCTGCATTGCAGGTATGAAGAAGCACTCTCTGACTATCATATGGCCTTCAGTCATCTAAGAAAAAATCCCTTCATCGATTACAAGCAGCTGGGGCTGAGGCACATACTCTATGCATGGGAGGTAAAAGTCAACCTGTCTCAGCAGTCCTTCCCCTCTGTTGGGGATATTCATCAGGTCTTCAGCAGTAGACATTAGTAACCCAAGACCTTTTCAAGACAGTACATTAGAACAGTAAAAAAATCTCTGCTTGCACTTTTTTTTTAAAAAGGAACTTAATCATAAAAGTCATAAAACAATGTAATATCTGAGAAGTTTAGCAAATTACACAGTTTAAAATTGTTCAGGGCAGATGCACAGGAATTTGTATTTTGGGTTTTTTTATCTTATCTATGCATGTAATATTTATATTTACATGCATATAAATATGCGTGTAAGTTTTGTGAACTGCTCAGCTCTAAAAGCTGAAGTAGGTTGAAGTATAGACAAATGGGAACAAAATTTGCTCTAAGAAACTTATGTGTATAAAAGCCTGTCTTTGCAACTGTAGCAACTGGTCTTAACATACCTCCGTGTCTTACACACTGGGCTGCAAGCTGTGTTTTGCTTCTCTAACACTTCACTCTGCAGCTCTCACACTGTTACATGGAATCAACCTGCCACATCCTGTTCAAAAAAGATCTAAGTCTGAATTGATTGTAATTATTTGTAATATTTGGAATGTAAAAGACTCCTAGAAACTGTACTTTACTGAGAGGATTCATTTTGTCTTCTGTCCTGAGTCCACGCATAGAGACTGAAAAGCAGGTACAGGAAAGAGTATTTAATTCTTTACTTCTGCAAGAGTGAGGAGTTGTTACGCTACTCAAGTTAAGCATGCCTAGAAACCCGTAGTTCACTCTCAGTCAATTTTCATGCACCTTATACCTGGCAGGAAGAAGTTATCCTTGGCATCTGTGGTATTACCGAAACCTCATTGTTTTTAACAGTTTCAGTGCCACAGCACTGCCTTCTCTGAGCTCACACACACTTTAAACAACAGGTTCCCTTTGAAAGGCGCAGGGCTGCAGGGGTGCCCCAAGGCCATCCAGAGGAGGTTGTTACCCTTTCTGGTGTGAGCACAGTCCCTCACTCATGCTCTGGGCATCGTCAGGACGGGTGCTCTCACTGTGCTGGCACTCTAGACTCAGGATCTGCATCCTGATTTGACTGTATCTCACTCTTACATCTACCTGCAGCTCATTTATCAAAATACATGAACATAATCCTCCTGCAGAAGCGTGCCATCAGCTTTCCCCATGTATGGCCTTTCACATGCTGCATCTGATCTTCTCCGGGGAGATACGCTGTACGGTTTGAAAATCCAGAAATACTTGCCTCTTGCAAGGCTATAGTACTTCTGAGCTGAGTGAGAGCTGCTGCCTTGCCTCTCCGAGAGGGAGCATCCCTGCACTTCCTGTAGATGTTCAGAACTGCCATTCCCCACCACCCCTCAAACAGCAGTCTTCTACTGTCATGATTAAGGAGTAAAGGAAAAGCATCTTATTAGTTGCACCTTTGTCTCAAGCACTGCTTGCATCCAGATACCACAAAGCAATTTTACAAGCTGATAACACTGTTACGTAAGACAGCGAGCTATCTGACAGTGACTCTGCTAAGCCACACTCCTACCTTGTAGGGCAGCAGCTTTTCCACATACTGACTGTTGGCCAGCAACAAGAAGAGATCTCCCACTCTTAATTCAGCATATAGATCAAGGCTTCCCAACACCCAATGTGTAATACTCCCACACTTTGCCACTTCACCGCTGAACATACTTAAATGCTGCTAAAGGGTAACAAGCTACAGCTGACAATTTGCACATTCACAGCCCACTATAATAGTTTCAGTTAAATTATTTTTCAGTGAAAGGGAGTCAGAATTAGACTGAAAATATTACCTAGGTGCATGGACAAAGAAACCTAAGAAAATCTTGCCTGGCCTTTCAGACACTGGAGGGATAAGATTAAAACTTGTGTGGTACTAGAGTTTCTTCTGGTGTTCCCCATGCCTTTACTTGCCTTGTACGGAGTTAGCAGCTCCAGCACACCCAGGAGCTGGTCTGGAGGTAAAGCTTTTATCTCTTTCCACTCTGATTATGAAGTTTTTTCAACTGTTCTGCTCAGAGTGCATTTCCTGTGGCCAGTGGGGAGTAGATTGGTGCTGTTGCTGTATCTGTGGTGTTTCGGTGCCTGCGCCCTGTTCAGTAAGTCCATGCTGGGTGTCTGCTCCGTCTCAGCCCTCTGAGTTCTGCTCCCTCCTTGCCTGCCCCAGGTGCTGTACAGCACTGCAGCAGTGTACTGCCGGCTGCAGCGGTGGCAGGAGGCCAGAGCCACCCTAGATAAGGCCATTGTATGGAGACCTGAAGGAAGAACAGCAATCCTGGACCTGGCCCTTGAGCGGGTACAGGTAAGACCACCCCTATGAGTTCCTGGGTATGTGCATTGGGCTCAAGTTAAGAAATATGAGATAAGAATGTGCTAATTTTTATATGTTTTGGTTTTCTTGTCTACCCACCTGCTTGGTCACCTGGTAACAGAGTCTAAGCCATTTGCATGTGATGCTCTACCAAGCTAGTGCTTCAGCTAATCAAGTAGCTCCATCACCCCCAGGTGCTTCATAGCACAGAAGCACCACACTGGAGAATTATGGGATGACCTCTCAGGTTGGGGAGGTTGCTTTACAGTCCCTGCTATTCAGGAGCTTATTTCTATTTGTACTTGCAAGTCGTCTTATGCAGTGCTTAAGTGCAGAACCCCTACACGTGCAGATTTGGAGGATCTCCCTTTTCATGACACTGGCTGACTTCTTTGAGTCCCCTTTGGCCTCAGTAACAATTGATGGCAGCTCAAATATTAATGACAATCACATTTGTAGCTTAAGTAGGGTGTAAAAGTGTTTCCGGGATTGGTTCTAAATAATAGTTTCCTGTTAGGCTCTTTTATGATCAGGAACAACTTGCAGATCTCTGATTTACTCTTCCTAGAGGGTTCATTATTTTGCTACCTCCATATTTTCTTATTTTATTTGTATCCTTTCTAGGAGATAATCACTTCTTTTCATCTGATCATCTCTTCTAACATCATTTGTGCTTGACATTAGTGTATTATTTGTATGCTACTCAGCGGTTGAACAGAGGAGAAAAAAACGTTTGAAGTCAAATAGAAAAACTGCTTAGAAGACTTGTTTAATAAACCTTACTCCACTGTCCTCCCTTCCCACCCATCCCATGCCTGCAGAGTTAGTCTTTGACTCAACTCTGGGTAGTAGCTGCTGAGCTCTTAGTTTACATGCGCTTGTTGAACCTGAGTGACCTTTTCCAAGTTCACAGCCATGATTTTTGCCCCAGTGTCTTCCTGGAGCTGATCTTGCACACATAGTGAAGCCATATTTGCTTTTCACGGCTGTTATGTTTCATTTAATATTAATTGATGGCTTTTCCCTTACCTGTTTTCCCTGCCCTAGGACCATCTATTTTTAGAGCCCATGCAGGTTCCTCTTGGGGAATTTTTCAGACCACGAAAGAAGGAAGTTGAACAGCTGGATTCAAAAGATTTCCTGGGTAAACCCAAGGTAACAGGCATGTAATTGTTAAGAAAAACAGCAAAGAGATTAAAATCCTACCTGCTGACATCTCCATAGAGCATTGTTGTTGGCCGCTCCACTGATCATTGTGCTGATGGAGACCCAAGAGCAGGATTGTCAGTGATTGCAGCCATTCAAGGAATCTGGAACACAGAAGCTGAAATTTGTTAGAATTGCCACCTCTTCTATCAAAAATGTACTTTGTTGCTAAAAAACCTTCCCAATCTTGGGCATTTTAAACTCTGAAAAAGCTGAGCAGGTACTTAGGGAAGCCTGTGGTTGACCTTTTGCTGACAATTACATTTTCAAGAGGAGCACATTCTTCCAGCGTGCTCCTACTCACTACTGCATTCCCAGCGGGACAGGCAGGCACTTGGGAGACAAATGCTTTGTCATATCCCTTAATGCAAGTCAGCAGAGAATTTCTCTGCTCCCTTCTGTGACCAGTGCAGTCAGCAAAAGTGCCACAGGCCAGAGAGCTCCAACATGAATAAAGGGAAGTAATTCATTCACATACTTTTAAAGAAGCCTTGGAAAAACTGAAAAACCAGGGATGTGAAGAGTTGAAGCTATTTTGGGAGTCCAGCTCTTCTTCTACCACTATGTGCATGATTCTACTTTATGCCTGACCTTAGAATGTCAGAAGAAAATGGGTCTGAGTAGATAACCTTGTATGAAGTTTGAGAGTCTCTTCGTCCAGCCTGGATTCAGTCATTACTTTGTCCTCCAACAGGTGATCTCATCCATCATTCCCAATGATGAGTACATTGGCTTCGAGCCTCTCAGGCCTCAGGTGAGCAGGACTATATATGTGAAAGGAGGAGTGGAGCTGTCATGGAGCTCCAGGTAGGGCCTCAGATCCTAACACCATCAGGGTAAGAACATACTGTTGAAAAAAAAACCAGTACAATATCACCCTAGATGCATGGGGCCATTCAAAGCCAGGTGGTGGGCTTCAGCATTGTGATGTGAATCTCCAACCCTTTGAAGATGCATTTTTTGTCTTTGTCATGTCAAAAAGCAGTGGACACTTTGCTGTGCTCAACACATGTTTGCCCAGCAATTTAGTAAATTTGTCAGCATAAGCATGGCTACCTTGCACTGTAATATGAGTTTCTTAGAACCAAGGGTATGGGAAAAGATTGTTACTTGACTCCTGATGGGATAAAGAGGGAGGGGGAGAAATAGAATGTACATCCTGGTAAGGTGTGGAGCAGAAAACTTTTATGTGGGTGCTGTGGTCAAAAGTAAAGACAAAATACCACAGTGTGGTATTCAGAGGGACAGTAAATAAGGTGGTACTGTCACTGTATAAGGTACTGTTACAAATAGATGCTGTTGTTCCTTCCATAGAAACAGGGCTTTTATGAACCCAGTGCTGATGCTCTGCGGTAAGTTCCACCTTGATCTAACTCTTCTCTCACTATTTCTGTTCAGAAGGTCATGCTTTGTTCTCTGCCTTTGTCTGAAGACTCTGTGGGATTCACACCCACTTCTCACAAAGGGTGGAGTGAATGACAAACATGCAAAGGCTTGTATGGCTGCAAAAGGCAGTGCAGTTCTCTCATGCAAGAATCTCAGGGCAGTTTGCAGGAGGTGATTCAGTAGTTTTGGGAGACAGGCATGGATCATGCCATGGCTGGGGAATGGAAGCAGAGAGAGGTTGTGGGACCTGCCCAGATCTGTGGCAGAGGACTTTCAGCTGTCCCATCCTAGTTCCCAGGACAAGGCTTCCAAATACTCACTCCCAGCCCTACTGTGCTGAGCCAAAATCAGCCTTGGTTCAAAAACCTTGAAAGTAATTTGTTTTGGTAATATTGTACCAGCAGTACTTCAGGGCTGAGTTTAATAATTGTTTTGATCTGGGGAATGTCTGTCATTACAGTGAAAATGGGGCAGTTGCATTTGGGAAATCAGTGTTTTTCAAGCTCCTTTCATTCCCAGTTGGACCAAAGAGTAACAATGGAAACTGTAATTTCTCAAGACCTGAAACTTTCGACATGTGCTAGTTTGGATCAGTGCAGCGCTCTGGATCAAAGTCATCCAGCACTAGGACTCCAGCGTTAGTAAAGGTGCTCTCATTCTTTCTTTCCAGAGACAATGAGTCAGGCTACTATCGAGTTTTGTCCCATTATTACCCTGAGGACTCGGAGAAACTGGAGGTGAAAGCCAGCAGTTTGGTCTTTGTGCTGGTGAGAGGAGCAGATGGCTGGGCTACAGCCATACACGATGGACAGGTAAGGAAAATGGGTGGCTTTCCAGCCCGTCCCCACCAGCAGAGACCACAGCCCTGCCTGTGAACAGGAGCTTGCTGCAATCTCTGAGCACATTCCTTGGGCACCCACCTGTAGCACTGCAGAGAGAGGATGAGTTCAGGAGCTTGTTTCCAGAGACCAGTTGCCTAACCATAGATTTTTCTGACACCTGGTCCCACCAGCTTCTTCCATTCACCTCTGACTTTACAAGGACATCTTTTTGGGCACTTGTGCTTTCCACCATACAGAATCCTACTGTGGAATTGGGTAGGATAACAAACCTCACCAAGGACCACCATTTAGAGCAGTATCTGCAATCTGCGAGCTCTGACGGAGCCAAGGAGACAGGTTGGTCCTTACCTGGTGTGTAGTGCCGCTGCTAAATTAACTTTGGGAAGGTTTGGGGAGAGTTTCAGCTGTGCAGGCAGGTTTTCTGAAGGGCTCTAGAGAAGACATAAGGAATTAAAGCCCAGCAAATCTTACATCTTTCTGCAGACTAGGGAACTATAGTGTAAACAGACTGAATAGAAATGGATAAATATGACAAACTGGAAAATCTTTTGTTGGCAGAGTCATTTCTCACATGTCTACTTAAGTTCTTCGAAAGAGACAGTGTATACTTGGATTAGGTTGAGCCAGTGGGTATATTATCTGCTTGTATTTCCAAAAAAAGTAAAAAGATTGTTCACAAGACCACTAAAAAAACAGGTAGCTGTTTGAGCAAGAGAGGCAGTGTTCTGAGGACTGATAATAAGTTAAAATACAGAAACAAAGGGTGGGAATAAATTAACAGGTTTCTTTTTTTTGTTTGTTTGTTTGTTTTTTGTTTTTAAAAAGAAAGTATGTCCCCACTGAGAATCTGCTGTGACCTAAGCATTTAGTATATTCCTAAGTGATACAGTTATGGGGATAGTTATATAGTGCTTCTTAAGGTAACCATAGTGCGTGACAGACAATGAAACCATTCAGCATAGGTTGAAGCATCTGGAGCTAACAGTGGACAATTCCAGAAGTATTTGAATGTGCTGGTTGACTGCTGAGTGAAGTGTCAGATGAATTTCAAAGTCAAAAAAAGTAAAATAATAGACACTGGGTTAAAAACCCCCATAATAACTCACAATAATCAGTTGAAATTAATAGCTCTGTAGCACTGATTGTCAGAAGACATAGAAATGCTGCTGGACTGGTATCCCTTGACATTCTTGCTGCTCTTTTCCTAAGCATCTGTTTTAGGAGCAGGGTGTTGGGCTTAGTGGGTGTTCGGTCTGTTACATCGCAGCCACACAATTAGCAGCACTGCTTTCAGCAGAAAAAGATGCAGAAGGGGCCACTGGATTTTGTTCAGCAATTTCTGAGCACAAGTCACATGGGCTACTGTACGCGACTCTGGGCCTCCCATGGGCACATCTGTGCTGCAGTAGGGCGAGCAGGCAGTGGTGGTTTGCAAGAGCAGAAGCAGTGTGGAGTGGGGCTAACAGAAGATGGGGCTGGGGCTCTGTCTGCCACAGCAGCAGCTCCTGTCTCACCCGGCTCTGCTTTGTGTCCCGCAGAAGCTGCGCATACCAAGCTCTCTCCTGGAGCCTGCCTCAAAGATGGATAAATGGGTGAGCTGCCAACCTTGCGACCAGGGGTGGGGAAGGGATCGAGATACACATTTGGGACATTTATTTGTAAGATTATCACAAGATAGGACAGCTATGTAAAAGAAACCTAAAGTATGAAACACTGAGACACCTTGACTGAAGACCAAGTGCTCTTGAATAGGAACAACAGAAGAGTTAAGAGTGGGGAAAATGCTTATCTTTTGCATATACATTGGATCTCTTTACAGCAAAATCTGGGGGCTTGGACATACAGCCAGGCCACAGTGGCTTGCATTGCAAGCTGATTTAGGTGTTAGCGTGTATCCGTCATGGGCTGATGGAGCACACAAAAAGGAGCAGCTGCCACAGCTGTCCTGACCCCCTGTAATTTGTTGAGGCACTGGAACATGATAATGAGTTTGAGGGCTTGAGGTTCATCCAGCCTGCTCCTGTGTTGTCTGCAGCCACTCAATGTAGCATAGAAGCAGGTGAGGAGTGCTCACACGTTCTGCTTCACCAGCAGAGTGAGAGCAGGTTAATCTGCAGTGGGAAAGTAATGTCTTAAACAGGCACCACTTTTTGCCTTGAGGCCAGAGGTTTAGGGCACCTAAGCCCCAAAACCTCACCTTTGACTTAGTAAAACTTCCTTTATCTCCCATCTCCACCACAGGCATATCCACACATGATCCCAATCGTTTCCCATCTGAATCCAGTGCAGAAAGGTGCAACTCAGACCCCTATTTCCTGTGAGAGATTTTCGAAGCACATGGTTATTCTGATGTTGCTATGATTTTTTATTTTTTCTTTTTCCCCCAAATGAGTCCCTGGGCATAGCACACACTTGAGCATTTGCTCCATGGATGTTTCGCTGTGAACCAGCTCAAGTTCCCAGGTTAGCCAGCAGATGGTGGGGAGAACCCCCCAGCAAGGGGCAGGAGGCCAAGGAAGTGTCCCACCAAACCTCTCATCACCCCTGCTACCCACAAGAGCTGCAGAGACCATAAAGAACTCAAGTGCTCCACCTCATCCAGCCATTTAATGAGCTGGTCTCCCTGGGGCTCTCTCTGGGATTACACCCAGAAATTTGTAACTGACTGCGGTATCTGTCATGCACACCAGCCTTCCCCACTCTCCTGTATCTTCTGTTCACTCCTTTCTGATGTTCTGTTGCAGAAGATCGGCAACGGGATTCCCCTCCCTCCTGCTCAGGTGCCTCCCAGCCTACTCCATGTGAAGCAGAAGCCAGGTAGTCCCCCAGGCCAGGGGGGTCCCCCAGACCTCCATGGGTGTTATGTGAACCTGTGCCCAAACCCCTCTGCTCTAGGGGTGCGTGGGGAGGCTGGTTGCCCACTGCAGCCATGGCTGCCTGTGTGCTAGCAGGTTGCAGAAGAGCTGCCGGGAGCCTCTACTGACTACAGGCACTGTTTCCCTGCTCTTGTTTTGTTCTGCAGAATTTCCCAGGGGAGAAAATGTCTCTGCAAATGATGCTAGTGCCCAAATGGACTTCAAGGTAAGGTGTTTCACAAGCCAAAGCTGGCACACCCTCAAGAGATCAAGGCTGCAAAAGTGCAATATTCCTAGCCAGATCCTCCAGAATTCCTGAGCTGCCCCAAAATCACTGGAAAAAACTCTTCCTCTGCCCATTTTCCCATTCCAAAGAGAGGTTCCCATGTGGTTTTCCCTCCACCACTCCCAGTTTTGTGACAATACAAGTTTGTGGGGCAGCCTAGAGTTGAGGCTTACCAGGACAGTGGCCTTCTTCCACCCTCCAAGGAGCTAAGAGCCCAAACCACAGCAGTGTTCTCAGGCATGCACTTTGCAGCCCATTTTGCAGGAGAGAACTGTCTTTGAGCTACCTGCTGCCCCTCCCCACTTCCTCCTGTGTGGCATTTTCTGTCCCTGCAGTCTGGCTACCATAACTCATTCATATTTGTGTTCTTCTGGGGTGATGTCCTTTGATGCACCATTAGCAGCCGCTGTGTGTGATGGAGCTGGAATCACTTCTGTGTCCACCTGGGGACAGCACCTCTCTGGCAGCGCCAGCTGCAAATCAGCTCTGCTCACTTTGTCTTTACCACCCCTGTTTGTAGGGGCTTTTGGAGTAATTTTTTGTCAGCTGTACTTCAGACAGAAGGCAGCAGAACATGGGAACTTGGTCTCACCTCTCCAGCTAGCTGGAGGAATTGAGGCCCTTCTCATATAGATCAGGGGTTGGGAGGTACCTGTGCAGTTGGACCCAGAAACAGGCTTCCTGGATCATGGGAGGAACATTTAATCCCAGGCTTTGAGTCTGTAGTTCCCACTGTGAAATTCGGATCTGTGTTTTGATGCTACCATTACATTGTAGCAGCGAGAAGAGGGGTTGTGTCTATGTCACCTCTCAGATCAAGTTTGAATAACAAGACTGTTCATGGTGCCACATCTCTCAGCAGATCCCACTGACCCGTGGAGAAGCTTCACCTGGCACGGACAGACCCATTGTGCTGAGAGCACATTGTGAGTGCACCGTGGTGGTGAGGGCGGGTGAGGTGCCATCTCTGCCGGACCTGCGGTCTCTACTGAGGGAGCAGTTTTGCCAACAGGCAGAGCGAGGGAAGCTGAGGTATGCTGCAGCACTCTTGGTGCATGCCCCTGCATGCTCAGCCCTTTCGCTGAGGATACAGGCATCCGACTGCATCTGGTCTCCTGGGAACAGTTAATTGGGGTCAAGGCACTCTAGCAGAGATTCAGCAAAGATGTGAGCGCACAGCCTTCCTTGCAGAGCTAGCCTTACCATGGCTTTTGGTTTGGAGAATGGTGTGTGCTCCATGGGCTTTGGAGGCCCGAAGGATCTTTCCCAGGAAACTGTACCAGGGTCAAGAAATAGAGGAACAAAAAGAAAGACTCTGCAGATACAGCTGCTGTATGTTGGATTTTCTTCTGGTCACCTCAGCCTCTGAGATACACTACGATCAATGCAGAGCAATCTGGGAGTCAGGTATAAGCATGCATTGGTCCCGAGGTGAGGTCTCCTTGACTGTAACCCCCCTGGGGAGAATTTAGCTCAGGAGAGTTTAGGATCTTCCCTTCAAGTAAGTGTGTGAGGAGGTAACGGTTCCATTTCTGCCCACTGAGCATGCAGAGTGGCCCCATGTCATTGTGCAAGGTGACAAGCTCAGAGCTGGCTTACAAAGGGGACTTGGAAGGCTGAGGATGGTAGAGGGCTAGGCTTGCCTCCAAATTTGACTTGAAGTGAGATGGTTTGAGCCGCATTAATGAACCCTTGCAGCTACAGGCATTCGGACGGCAAAGAGCTGGGCGCAGTTTTGGGAGAGGAGGATCTAGGGAAGATGTGGCAGCAGCTGACAGATGGCAGGCTGACGCTCTGCTGCCAGGTACGTGGGCTGTGACAAGCTTCTCTGTTGTGCTGCTTTCAAATCTCTGCTTTGCCTTTCAATCTCCATGCTGACTTTCTCCTGTAGGACTCAGACTCCCACTTGAGCAGACCTGTCCTCTACCGGATGCTGGCTCAGCACTCTTACCTTCCGCAGGGACCAGGGGACCTGGAGTTCAGCAAAGGAGATATGCTGGATATTCTCTCTGAAGGTAACTCTCCAGTCCTGTCTGCAGGCTTGTACTGGGACAGGCTTTTGGAGTCTGCTACAGGGGTGGACTGGGGAATAGATGGCCTCTCCAGTGCTGGCTCAGGCTCATACTCCCAGGAGGTACAGGCTTGTGCTGGGTTTTGCCCAGAGTTAGATTCCAGCCATAAAAACTCTCACTAACCCCACTCATATGGGCCAGGGCTCATCCTGCTCCTTTATATCTTTCCAGTGAATGAGGACTGGCTTGAAGGACACTGCAATGGCAAGACTGGCATCTTCCCCAAATGCTTTGCAACCCAGACCGGTTGTGGTGCTGCCTTCCTATAGTGAACAGCAGCCTCTTCCTGCCCGACTGCACTGTCTCCCAGGAGTGAGAGATACAGTCCCAGCTCATTTCAGCCACAAGCAGCACAGCCAGGAGCTCTGCTGAACTCAGACAGGAGATGTCCCCACTCACAGATCCTATGGGGTCAGTTCCAGCAGTCCAACAGCATTTTCTACAGCCTGTTCCCAGACCTAGCACTTTAACCTCTGTGCCTATACTGCCAAAGATGTGCTTGTGCAGGGCAGAGAGAAGAGGTGGGGATCTGGTGTTTGACTGTGGGAAACGTCCATGTGGCAGCTCAGACTGCAGGGGCTCAGAATGCTGGGTGGGAAGAGGTTGCTCTGGATGAAGGTCTTCACCCCCCTCCCTTGTCATTCAAGTTCAGGCTGGAAATGCTGAGCCTCACTCCAATGAATCATAGAATGGTTTGGGTTGGAAGGGACCTTAAAGATTATATAGTTCCAACGCCTGTGCCATGGGCAGGGCCCCCTTCCCCCAGCCCAGGGTGCTCCCAGCCCCGTCCAACCTGGCCTTGAACGCTTCCAGGGAGGGGGCAGCCACAGCTGCTCTGGGCACCCTGGGCCAGCGCCTCACCCCCCGCACAGGGAAGAATTTATTCCTTGTATCTAATCTAAATCTCCCCTCTTTCAGTTTAAAACCGTTACCCCCCATCCTATCCCCACAACCCCTGATCCAGAGTCCCCCTCCACCTCTCCTGCCCCCCCTTTAAGCCCTGGGAGGCCGCTCGAAGGGCTCCCCGGAGCCTTCTCTTCCCCAGGCTGAACCCCCCAACTCTCTCAGCCCGGCCCCCCAGGGGAGCTGCTCCAGCCCCCCCAGCATCTTCGTGGCCTCCTCTGGCCCCGCTCGAGCAGCTCCGGGTCCTTCTGCTGTTGGGGGCCCCCGAGCTGGCCCCAGCACTGCAGGGGGGTCTCCCCAGAGCGGAGCAGAAGCTAAGGATAGCCATCTGCAAGCAGGAGGTAGAGGACAGTTCCCCAGGTTCTTGGGTCACGTATCCTTCATCTCCACCAGACAGAGAGGTGCTGTTCTTTTGAAAGGCTTTTGTAACCAGTTTGCAGTAGGCTATATAGGAGAACACCTTGGGTTAGGACCACCATCATCTTCCACAGCAAACACCCCATGGATCTGCTAGAGCCAAAGGGCTCTGGCCACTCCTCAGCCCAGATGCCTTTGGTTCATTTTTTAAGCCCTTAAGTCCTGCCTGGATGTTACTGCTTCATGCTGTGTGGGCAGGGGTCTTGCAGCACGGAGGAGAGGTACTTGTGGAAACATCCCTGCTCAGAGCAGCCCTGGGCTTTGGCAGAGCCTTGGAGTGACTGGGGACAGGGCTGGCTGATCAGTGTGGCACTGGGCTGGTGGCTGGAGATGGAAGGACTGAAATGACTGTCCAGTTCCTGCAGCTGAGCTGTGCTGGGCTCTGCTGATCTAACTAAAACACTCAAGTGCCTGGAGCTGGAACCTGCTATGGGTTTGGTGTCTGACAAAGCTGGGCAATGTAACTTGATTATAAAATAAACCTTGAGCCAGAGTTGGCAGCTCTTAAATCAACTTCCACTTGTATTTTTCTGCTGAGCTATGCCAGTAAATATTTTTAAAGACAGCTGACAGTGTCTTTGAGAAGATATTCTGTCACATACTACTAAAATCTTGCACATCTTGCACAGGGCAAGATACAGATAAGGTCACCCCTCTCCTCAGAGTCTAGGTGGCCACCACTTCTCTCCATCACCAGTTGCCTCCCATGGCTGTTGGGAGAGCAGCCCAGCAGGACTGGAAGTGCCAAGGAAACTGTGCTAGGCTAGTTAGTGGATTTTGTATTTGAAAAACAAAACAGATTTTATTTCTGATTTGAATTTATCTGGCTTCATCTAGCCACCAAGTCTCAGTCAGCTTTTGTCAGCCAGAGTCTTTTCCTCTTGGAGGTACTTAGAGGCACTCAAGACACCTTTGACATCTTTACAAAGATGACCCAATTAGACCTCCTGAGCAATGGAGATGGGTCTAATGCCCTCATTCTCATCCCCCTTCCACCTTCTTTTGACTGGTTTAGTGAGCAGGATGCCTCTAGTCAGGAGTCTGGGAGCTACTTGTTTTTCCAGAAACACTGGAGGAAAACTGCCACCAGGCCTGCCACTATGGCCAGCACAATGAAGGAGACGGCACCTGCCCACAGACTGGGCTGGTGCCCCTTGGCATGTTCCAGAGCCTCTGTGGGGATCGTGTTGGTGAAGTTCAGCATGAAGCCCAGCGTCCATCCGATGTCTGCATTTGCTGCCTGAGGTGAGAAAGCAGAGGAGATCAAAAGCGCCTCTCGGGCACTAGTAGCTTTGGTGCAAGGGACTGATGGGCACCTCTCCCATGAGCTGCCCCAGATGTGATTTCACACATGGACTTGGCTGTGGTGAACCTGTTCTTGCAAGCATCAGCTGCAGAGAAAGCTTTCCTGTCCCGCTTCCCAAGGGCTAAAGGGCAGCTGAACATGGATGACTGCTCTGGCCCACATGTGTCACTGTGTCCTGCACATGATTTAGGATCCGAGCTTTCCTCCTCCCCCATGATCCTTCAAATTTGGTCATATTCTGGTTCAAATGGGTCACAGGACCACCATCATCTCTCTGATGCTCAAGTCAATTCTGCCTCACATCAGAGACCAAAGTGGACAAATCTGACCCTCTTAAAATTAGCTTATGTTCACGTAACAGTGAGAAACATCTGGTGTCAGAGGTTTGGGGGCAGCTAAGAAAGAGTGAAGCTGTGCTGGGATCACTGGGTAGCAGCCATGAGATGGGGACACATTTCTGGCACAGAGGGCTCCAGGGATGCTGCTCCAGAATGTGTCTTGAGGCCAGGGCAAGGATGTGGCCGCAGCTGCCTGCCCGCTCCCGCTGCCCCGCAGGGGGTTTACCTGCCGGCTGAAGTGGATGCTGCTCCACGTGTGCTCGTTGAACTTGTAGCCATCGAGTAGCAGCGTCAAGATATAAATCGCCACAGAGCAGTATGTGTGTAGGTACCTCTTCTGCTGTGGGAAGGTCTCCACCAGCTGTGGATGCAATGGGGAATGAAACAGATGCTCAGAAACCCTCCCTAGCCCAGGGAACAGCAGGACATGTCCTTCCTGGGCAGACATTTGGGACAGGACAGGCACAGGGCTGCTTGCTGACCTTCATAGGCCTCTCACCTCTGCCCAGCTCTTACTGCAGAAGGTCTGGACTGTGGAGTTGACATCATTTAGAGACTGCTGGCTGGTCAGGTTCAAGAAGTGGAAAGTGTAGTAGAACCCAGCAAAGGCCTGGAGATAGGGGAAGATGGTAAAAACTACATCTCCTTCCTCACCCCAAAAAAAGACCCAGGGTCCCCTCTCGTCTGGGATCAGAGTCCCATGCAATTCCCAGGGTTCTCCATCCAGCACCCCCTTGATGGTGTACCAAAAAGACTTAGAGCTGGTTGAAAAACCCTGAGGCTGCTGCTTGCAATCTGAGCTAGCTCAGACTTGCTCCTTGGGACAAGACCTTCCCATTTCCCTCAGGGAGCGCTGGGACATCGCAGGAGGCAGAAGCCACCTCCCAGCATAGGAGAAGAGGTTTGCAGATGGGACCAGCTCTGGGGTCCCCTCTCTCCCCACACCTCTCCACAACCAGTGGCAGAGGAGACTCTCCCACCCTTCATCCTCCCCTACCACATCCAAAGAGAAGGAGACTCCTTACAAAGAACTGTCCCCGCACGGGCGGCTGATAAACCCCGTTGAACCCACACGTCTTGTTGGCCTCACAGCTGAAGTTGAAGAGCTTCTGGACGGCGGTGCTGCACGCTGCTGGGTTGCCTGTCCCTGTCACCGTGAGGACCTGTGCAGGGCTGGGTGTGCTGGGTGCACGGACACAGGGACTGCTGTAGAGGTCTGCTGTGGTGACATTCTCCTGGTACCCCGTGGGGTAGCAAGGGTGTGATATCCGCTGGGCAGTTGGGCTGTGCTGGAGAGAGTGGGAGCCGTTAGTGGGGCTTGGTGCAGGATGCCAGTGACCCCACAGCCCACCCTGTGTTTAGACATTCCCCCAAAGCAGGATCTAGGCCCCAGGGGGATTTGAGTAGAAGCAGGATCCATCCTTTGCACGACTAACCTGCCCACGGCTTTTGCCGGTCCTGCTGTTGGCCCCAGCACTGAGCTGTGCTGGGGTGGTGATGCCACTACCAGCCTGTGCCCCCCCGCGGGGCTGGCACCCCGCTGCTGAGGGCAGGGCATGCCCTCTGCCTGCCCGGAGAGCTTGCTGCTCTTGGCATTTGCTCTGTCCCCACGGCATCTTGCAGGCCCCAGCCGAGGGGACCAAAGATGCATCGCCCCTGCATGCTCCTCGAGCATCTCTCTCTCCTGCAGCACTGGGCTGTGCGCTCTGTCCAGGGGGAGAGGGGAGGACACTGTTTTGTGGTGGGGTGGTGAGCAGGAGCTGAGTTGGGAATCCTCTCTCTGGGCAGAAATTGAGGAAGGGCAAGTGAATGGGGAAGGATGCGGCTGGGCTTGGGAAATGATGAAAAATGCCATTACATGTCAACATTTGGGGAGAAGGGAGCCCTAGGAGAGAACCACCACCACTTTCCTCCCAAATGAGAGAAATCTTTGGTTCAGTAGATGAAATCTAAGCCTCTCCCAGGTTTTCGAACGCATGAAAATTCCCAACTGCCTAGCACTTTTCCCACAGGCACGCCCAACATTTCCGGAAGACATTTCTCACGGCAATGGGAAATGTTTGATTAGATCCTGGTGGCCAGTGGCTGTGGTACCTGGTGGAGAGCTGCCAGCAGCATCTTCAAGGCCTGTGTCTGCCCATAGCAGAGGTAGCTGTGGGTGTAGAGCCAGTAGTTGCTGCCGTACAGCCTGTAGAAGACGGATGTGCTCTTGTCCTCAATGGAGACTCCAGGCTGGAAGGTTATTTGTGTCGAGGCACCTCCAAGGTCCAGAGCTCCAATAACCTCAGTGTCGGGTGGATGTTCCCATTTCTCTGCAAAGGAATACTGGCCCGGTATAACAGCAAGTGTTAGTCTGAACTGGAGGGAGTCACAGTCCCTGTCCCTTCCCTCAAAGTTTTGTGGGCTCAGAAACTGCTGAGGGACCTTCCACATCTTATCTCCCTGTTTAACCCCTTCCTGCCTATGTCCTCCCCAGCCACATACACCTCCATGTAGCACTGAGGTCTGTCCCCTTGGATGCTGCGCATCAGCTGGGGTGCACGGATTTTGAGGAGCGAAATAGTAACACTGTCACCCGGGGTTTGGTTTTGTGATACCAAAATCAACCCATACGAAAGTGGAGAGTGCAGGGCCAGGCTGAGCTGGTCACAAAGACCCTTGATGCTGTTAATCGCATCAGCGGAGTTGAAGCTGCAGTTCACAACCACAGACTACATTTCTTTGGGTGACTAGTGCCCTAAAGGTACATTTTTCTCTTCTCTGGGAATATAGAAACCTAGCTGTAGCTCAGACAGGCACATAGACCCTGCTCACCCCTCTTCTTCCCTCCCCCCGAGCTCGCACCTTGACTAGTGTCTCCAGCAGGTAGTTGATGGTGATCCAGCCGAAGGAGCCTTCCTCGTTCCCCGTGAGGATCTGAGCCCCGCGGAAGTCCACGGGGTACTCGCCAATGGCCTTGGCGACCTCGGCAAAGACCCGCTCAGCCTTGCTGCTGTTCTGCTCCCTGCCCAGCGAAGGAGATAAATACTGTGCAGTGGAGGAGGCGATGGCTGGGGAGCTTTCAGAGCAGCGCTAACAGCACGAGGCTGCTGCCTTCTGCAAAGCATCGGGGCCGCTCAGTGACAGGGCAAAGCTGCCAAATCCCTCGGCCGGTGCCCCGGGAGTGTCCCTGACAGTGCTGCCCACGGGCTCTGCCTGAGCAGGCGGGAAGGTCAGTGCAAGTCTGGCAAAGGAGGCTCACCCACCTCTGGGGCTGCTGCCAGGCTGGCGCCGGGGGTGGGCAGGGGGCTCCCCCGTGGGCACGGCGAGCGGCTCTCTGGGACACCCCAGTGGACTGCAGGCACGGATGCTCTGCCCATCACCGTGGCCGGCGCGGGCAGCAGCTGCCCCATAGCCCCAGCCCCCCATCCCAGCCCCCTGCGCCGGCTGCGATGCAGAAGCGCGTGGTGGGGAAGGGGTTGGGGGTGGTCGGCTGCGGGCGGTGCCGGTACCTCAGCAGCCGCATGCCCGCTGTGGCCCCCAGGTAGGTGGGGGTCTCCCGCTGCTGCTCTGCCGGGATGATCTTCATGGCCTTGTCCAGGCAGGGCTTCAGGCTGGCTCCAGCCCCAGCGGGGTCGTCTGCGTAGCTGGAGATGCCGGGTCCTGCAAGAGGGCACCCCGTGATGGAGCGAGCTCAGTGCTACCCGGGAGGGACAGGACAGCAGGGGACATGTCCCCACATAAAGCCCCCAGGGTTTTTTTCCCATGTACTCGGGCTAGCATTGACCTTGCCAAGGGTGTCCCTGGAAGGGCAGTGCTCAGAGCCAGCCTGCCTGGAGGCAGCACGGCCATGGCACGCTGAGGGAGCCGACAGCAAGCTCCTGCTCTGGACAGAGGGGGAGGGCTACGGTGTGAGTCTTGTGATGCTGAGCACATGTCTAATCCCAGGGAGGCTGAACTACCCGAAGGCGACCAGCCGGTCCTGCAGGACTTGGTCAACAAACAGAGCAGTTCCTTATTTCCCTGGGGAAGGGGCAGGCTCTCCTTTGTCCTGCTGGGAGAGCATGCAAAGCCAATACTCACATGCAAAGGTGCCCTTTGCACCGACTGAGGTCCTATTTTTAGAGGCTGGCACTGGATCTGAGTACCCAGCATGATTCTGCGGTGGGTAGAGACAGGCTCTGGGGTGGAAAATCATTATTTACCTTCCCCCAAGCTTTGCATACCATTATTACCATTAGCCCCTACACTCTCTCCCTTATACTTTTCCTCTGCCAGACCTTTGCAGTTACCCACTAACTGCCATGCCACCACCGCAGAGCCTGGATTTGAGGTTCAGGTGAGCTCTGAGCCCTCTCAGCCCCTGCCCAGGCACCTCTGCCCTGGCCTGGTGGCCTTTGTCAGTCCCAGCCCAGATCCACGTACCATTTAGCTGAGCCTACATCCTTCACTATTCCCCCAGAGAGACCAGTCCTTGTGCCAAAGCCTGACAGCACCTTTGCAACGGGAATAAGTATCCCTTCACATATTTATAAATGCCCAATAAATAAATGCCCTTTGGGGCATTTACTATTTACCACGCCTGGCATGAAGCAGCCCACGTGCCTTGGCGCTGCGGGACAGCCCCCCTGGCAAGCCCTGGGGCCGGCCAGCCCCAGCGTCCCATGGCTGAGCAGGGGAGGGGGAGAGAGGGACGGGCAGGTCCCGGCACACTCACCGGACACAGTGCAGGCTTCCACCTGGGAGACGATGCCGGTGCCGTTCTCCTTGTCCGCGGGCCACCGGTAGATGTAGAGAGCTGTGTGTGTGGAGCCAGCGTCAAACACCAGACCGTACTGGGGGAGGCAGAGGGGACACAGGGTGTCAGTGGGTGAAGAGCAGCTTCACCTGCTGCAGAGCAAGGGGAGCTTCAGGAGAGCCAGCAGAGCTCCTGGTGGGCAGGGGAACCTTGAGTGGCCAAATGAAGAGTGTCACCATAACAGGGAAAGCCCTGCGGCATTGCAGTCACCGGCTGTGCCAGGGACAAGGCTCCATTACAAGCCCTTTGAGCTGGCAATGCTCTGCGGTGAAAAGGCTGCATGCGCTGTGGGTGACCAAACTCTACCAGACCCACCATGCCAGCCCACGCAAAAGTTTGTTTCCCATCTTGGTGACAAACAGCACAGCCTGCCTGAAGCCTGGGGAAAATCCTATACCAAGGGTGCAGCCAGCACCCAAGTGATGTAGCTGCGCTCCTCCCAAGGACCTTACCTTGGTGCTGGGAGGCAGAAACACGTCCTTCACATTCACGACGCTCAGAATGAGGGCAATTATGCTGAAGACACAGGTGGCTGCCAGGAGACCTGCAACGGTCTTGGCTTTGTAGTCCATTCCTCCTCTGACCTGCAAGAAGAGCCCAAACCCCCAGATCACACCTCTGCATTTGTAAGACAATTTTTGAAATGCAATCTTATGGATGGATATGGGGCCTGTCAAGATGGGACTTTCCCCTTTCCTAACAAGGGCTTGAAGCCATTCTGCAGTGCATGGCTGCTTTTATGGGACACTCTTGGATGTTGTGGGGCTGGGACACCCTCTCCTTCTGAGCACTTCCTCCCTGGGTGATTTTCAGCATGGCTTTTTCAGCCTTGCCTTCTCAACCGCAGCCCTTCAGGCCCCTCTCTGCATGCAGCCTGGAATCCATCCCTCTGACCTGCTGAAACTACCAGCTGGGTGGCAGGTCAGCACCTTGCTGCCCAGCAGCATCACTGGGGGAAGCCCGACAGTAGCTAACAGGAGTACCAAACTGGGAGCAGGACCATGCCCTGGCAGGTTCCCAGTGTGACCAACCCCTCTGGGGTGCGGAGCCACATCCCTCTAGCACCTGCATGTTGCCATCATACCCTTCACCCTTACAAAACCCATCCCACAAGACTTGGGACCATCAGGCCACATCTGTTGCTGAACAGTCCCAGACTGTCCCTGAGAAGGTCTGTCTCTCCTCCAGGCAGGGGAACAGCATCTCCAGCCATGTGCATCCTGCCTGGTACAGCTCTCCTTGGCTCTTGGTGATGCCACAACAGGTAAGCAGACATTCAGGGACAGTGTCTTTGCCTGCATGTGACCCCTGAGCCTCTCCTTCAGCCCCAAGGGCAGGCAGAAGGGCAAGAGGCAGAAAGCTCCTGCTGATCTGGGCACACACAGCCCCGTAGCCAAACTGGCACGCCAGCAGTGATAGCATTGCACAGGCAGGCAAGGCCAGAGGGGTGTGGAGGAGCCCTTGGGGACCAGAGCGGGTCCCGCATCCCACCACTTGTCTGGCTGGAGCTCAGCTCCTGGCAGAATCAGCCGTGAGGCATCAGTAAGCAATTGCAGCCAAGAAGCAAAGCCAAAGGGTCTGGTCCTCTGCAACAGCCTCAGCACGCAGCAGCTAACATGTCTGTGTGCTCAGCACCCCACAGCTGGTCCAGATGTGCTTTTCTAAACACGCAGCTCTCCCTCCCCTTCCCGCACCGCCCTGCTCCATGCCAGCATGCCTGCAGGGAGTCAGGCTGCAAGCCAGATGCCAGCTGAGCGGTAGATGCCCCCAGAGCGCTGGACACAGCCTAGAGAAATGGCTCAACCCAACCAGTGCTTTGGGGTGGTACCTGAGTGCTGTCACTTGGCTACTCAATTCTCCTGCGAGTGTATAAACACATCGAAATTATGTTGCCCTTTTGCCAGGCCAGGTCAGCGGCTTGAACGGGAGATGAAAGACTTTTGACAAGGTCAAAGGAGATGCTGGTTCCTGTTTGGAGCTCACATCTCCTGTGATAAACACGGATGACCAATCTCCCGCGTGACATGAGATGTATGATGATGGATAGTAGCTGTTCTCTTCTGGCCTGCGTCATGGGACACGACTACAGGAAACCCTTATCAGACCTTATCCGGCTGCCAGGACCCCTCCCTTGTACAGTGGCTGTGGCCAGAAGAAATCACATGGAAGCAGCTGATGAACCCCATTATTGTCACATCTCCAGTCCTACCAGCCCTGCTAGAGCTTGTCCAGATGTAACTGTGGCACTGGGATGTGATAACCCTGCTTCAGGTAACACAGCCCAGCCCATATCCTGTAAAATTCTTTCCCAGTTACCATGCAATGGAACAATATGAAATGGTGATAAACTGCATCATCCTGCATGCGGGAGTGGGTGAGAAATGGGTTCCGCCTGCTCTGGTAAGGACTAATTTCTATTTTGACTGGGCAGGAGGCAACATCCGAAGGCAGCACAGAGCCAGTGATGCCTGGGGAGGAGAGCAGGGCATGGGGAGGAAGCCTGGCAGGTGGAAAACAAGGCGAAGTGTGTGAGAAGCTGATCGATCTGCCCAGCCTTGCAGTAACACCTCGGGGCTGGCCAGCACTGGTACCTGCTGCCGTACGTGGCAGGTTCAGCTGAGCAGCAGGGATGGGAAGGTGGTGGTGATGCCTCCAGAGCTAAAAAGGCACATTGCTGCACAGTGCCAGAAGGAGCAACGCCTGGCCATTTCAAGGTTTGGAAAGTTCACAGCTGTGCACAGTGCTTGGGCTGTTGTTGCACTTGTTTGTGAACAACTGGACACACTCAAGTGCTCTGCAAAGACTGGCAGGACATCCCTCACCTTGCAGCATCCCTCTCAGGGAAGGGCAGAGGGGGGCCTCAACACCCAGGAGGAAAGGCTGAGAGGCACTGCTGGTTCTAAACTGTCCATTTCTCAGGAAAATGGGAAGCTGGCTCACCCACCGCCCACATTTGGGTTTTGAAAGTCAAAAGGGCTCTTAAAATGACAAGGAAGAGGGTGAGCATGCACGCGGGGAGCATCTTTGCCAGGCAGAGCGGTCCCCTCCGCCTTTCCGCCCCCCGCTCCGTGGGCACCTCGTGCCGCGGGCGGCCGCACCAGCCCTCTGCCTCCTGCCCCGCCAGCCCACGGGGCGCGCTGGTCCCCGGCACCCCGCTCTGCCGCCGGCCAGGGCACACCTGGGGCTGAGCCCACCACCGCCCCTGCGAGCACAGCTCCCCTCGAGGGGCACCCCCCCCCCCGGTCCCCTGCCCGCAGCTCACCCCGGCAGCTCCGGCTGCTGCTCCTGGCACCGCCGCCTTTGCCCGGGTGTCAGCGCGCACCTGGAGTGCGGAGCCCCGCTCCGGGGACAAAGGCTACCCCGAGTCCCCGGTCCGGCCCTCCCCTTGGCCCCGGACCAGCAACCTGGCCAGGAGAGCCGGGCTGGAAATAGCATCTGGCGTTAACCACTTCGCTGCTGGAGGAGCGGGTCTGCCTGGGGGACCTCCGCCCACGGAGGGTGGTGTGGGTGCCTGCACTGCCTGGTGTGGGTTCGGCAGGGGGGCAGCTCCCCGTGACAAGCCCAGTCCGCAGCTCTGCCCCTCAGGGAGCCTGCAAGCAGGCAGGCCCGGCGGCGAGGGCAGCGGCTGAGGTCTGGGACCCCCACAGACACCCCTGCCCCGGGCTTGCCGCCTAAACACACCGCAGGGGCCAAGCCTGCTGTCCCCCGGCTCTGCCATGCCCCACACTGTCCCACTGCAGGCAGAGGCAGGAGGGACCTGGCAGGTGGGGACCCGTCCCCACGGCCAGGGCCCCGTCCCCCCGGGGCGGTGCGGGCAGCGGCTGCCGCTGTGTCCCCACTCCCGTGCTGTGCCAAGCTCCCGCCCCGGGCCGGCCGGGGAAGCAACCCGGACATCCGAGAGCAGCAACAGGCCTCACTTTCGCTTTGCATTGCTCAGCTGGGCTGGGCGCAGGCAGGGCTGGCAGGGTGGGCAGAAGGAGCAGCAGGCTCGGTGCGCTTACACCCACGGAAGGAGTGGTGCTCCCAGCACAGGTACGGTGGAGGATGGCTTGGGACCACAGCCACCCCCTCCCTGAGGGCAGGGCAGGGCAGGAGGGA
The DNA here is from genome assembly GCF_018691265.1 of Tyto alba. Taxonomy (NCBI): domain Eukaryota; kingdom Metazoa; phylum Chordata; class Aves; order Strigiformes; family Tytonidae; genus Tyto; species Tyto alba. The sequence continues at coordinate 12,369,938 of NW_024881273.1, read as the reverse complement.
GGCTTCACCCCTGCGCTGGGACAGGAGCCGCTGGTGGGGAGCACCCGGGTTCAGCCCCGCTCTGCGACAAGCGTTGCTCTGCTGCCAGCCAAGGGACAGGTTCATGGTCTCCACACCCGGCTGCTCCATGTCGCAGGGGGTCGCTGAGGGGATCCTGAGCTGCTGGGAGGAAGGGACCCCGGGAGGAGCTGGGGAGACGGGGCAGGGGGCAGGCGGGTTGGAGCTGCCCTTACAAAGACCATCCCTCCCCACAGCGTGGCGCGGGGATGCAGACGCGTCTGCTCAAGGCCCTGGGCTGCAGCTTGGCAGCTGTGCTGGGAGTGCTGGGAGTGTCCGTCTTCCTCCTGGTCCTGACCCTGGTGAAGGATGCTGCCCTTCCTGCGAGGAACAACGTAGGTGACCGACGGGACCTGGGGGAGCCTGGGCATGACCACCAGCCTCCTCCCACCTCTCGTCCTTCCATCAGCCCTGCCTTCCTCTCTGCTTGCAAGTCTTCCCATAACCAGCCAAGCTTTTCTGGGCTTCACCTAATCAAGATAGCACTGGGAAGATCAAACACCTTCCCTTCCCCCTCCGCCCCACCTTAAACGACAGTCCTAGCTCCCTCTTAAGGAAGGGAGAGAGAAGAGCAGTCTTCCTCCTGGGGCTGCTCCATTTTCTACTCCAGACACTTTCTTTTCTCTGTTTTCAGACTTCCAGAGCATGCGGTGAGTTTACATCTCTCTCCTGTTGCTTTCTCCTGGCTTTTGCAGACTGTCAAAAACTAGTCAGGGTTTGTGAGATGTGCCACTCCTGAAGGTCTGGGAGCAGCTTTGGCAGCCCTAGCCCTTTGGGCCATGCCTGGGTGCCTCCATGTTCTCCAAATCACTCTGCTGACCTGCATGTCTTCCCTTTCTGAGCTGAGCTGTAACTCCCTTGAATGGCTAAATCAGGGGGGTTAGAGGATGAGCGGGACTGCTAAAGGGAGGTTGGACATGCAAACCTGCGCTGCTCACGTTCACGCACAGGAAGTTAGAGCCAGAAACTCTCAGAAATCCCCGTGGCACTTAGTGCAGCCCTGAGCATGCTGTGACCCTGTGTCCCCTCTGCCTCCCCCAGTACGGTCTGGTGTTTGACGCTGGCTCCACACACACAGCTCTCTACATCTACCGGTGGCCCGCGGACAAGGAGAACGGCACCGGCATCGTCTCCCAGGTGGAAGCCTGCACTGTGTCTGGTGAGTGTGCCGGGACCTGCCCGTCCCTCTCTCCCATCCTGCTGGATCACTGTCCCACACTCTCAAAGCATCGTCAGTGATTTCAGTCTTTCAGCCTGCACTGAGACAAAGGGAGACGGCCTGGTGGAAGAACCATAGTAAGGTGTTAGGGAGGGACAGTTTGCACTTTAGGGAGCCCTACAGTAATTGAGGGATCCAAAGGTGGGTAAGGAATTTGCCCCCCAGTTATCACAGTTCCTGGAGCCAGTCCAGTCTGGAAGTGGGTGGTTGTGCATCATCTCACAGCTTAGGATGCTGGATGCGCAGAGTTTGTTCCTTCTCCCATGCAACCGCTTCCTTGGCTCTTCTTCCCACAACATCTCTTCACAGCTTCTTACATAACGTGTGGCTTCAGGTTCCCACTGGGCCTCTTAAAAGCTCTGCAGAAGGACCAAAACATGACTGTGTTTCTGACGGTTTTTTGTATGTGGTTCCTAACTGCTCTTTGGGTCAGCAGTTTTCATTTTGGTATCTGTATGGCACCAAACATGGCAGAGTTTTGGGCTGTGCCTGGGACATCTGGGTATTGCCATGGAGGTCCAGAGAGCTCCCTGGGCCTGAGGAACAACTGGACGTGTCCCCTGCTGTCCTGTCCCTCCCGGGTAGCACTGAGCTCGCTCCATCACGGGGTGCCCTCTTGCAGGACCCGGCATCTCCAGCTAGGCAGACGACCCCGCTGGGGCTGGAGCCAGCCTGAAGCCCTGCCTGGACAAGGCCATGAAGATCATCCCGGCAGAGCAGCAGCGGGAGACCCCCACCTACCTGGGGGCCACAGCGGGCATGCGGCTGCTGAGGTACCGGCACCGCCCGCAGCCGACCACCCCCAACCCCTTCCCCACCACGCGCTTCTGCATCGCAGCCGGCGCAGGGGGCTGGGACGGGGGGCTGGGGCTATGGGGCAGCTGCTGCCCACGCCGGCCACGGTGATGGGCAGAGCATCCGTGCCTGCAGTCCACTGGGGTGTCCCAGAGAGCCGCTCGCCGTGCCCACGGGGGAGCCCCCTGCCCACCCCCGGCGCCAGCCTGGCAGCAGCCCCAGAGGTGGGTGAGCCTCCTTTGCCAGACTTGCACTGACCTTCCCGCCTGCTCAGGCAGAGCCCGCGGGCAGCACTGTCAGGGACACTCCCGGGGCACCGGCCGAGGGATTTGGCAGCTTTGCCCTGTCACCGAGCGGCCCCGATGCTTTGCAGAAGGCAGCAGCCTCGTGCTGTTAGCGCTGCTCTGAAAGCTCCCCAGCCATCGCCTCCTCCACTGCACAGTATTTATCTCCTTCGCTGGGCAGGGAGCAGAACAGCAGCAAGGCTGAGCGGGTCTTTGCCGAGGTCGCCAAGGCCATTGGCGAGTACCCCGTGGACTTCCGCGGGGCTCAGATCCTCACGGGGAACGAGGAAGGCTCCTTCGGCTGGATCACCATCAACTACCTGCTGGAGACACTAGTCAAGGTGCGAGCTCGGGGGGAGGGAAGAAGAGGGGTGAGCAGGGTCTATGTGCCTGTCTGAGCTACAGCTAGGTTTCTATATTCCCAGAGAAGAGAAAAATGTACCTTTAGGGCACTAGTCACCCAAAGAAATGTAGTCTGTGGTTGTGAACTGCAGCTTCAACTCCGCTGATGCGATTAACAGCATCAAGGGTCTTTGTGACCAGCTCAGCCTGGCCCTGCACTCTCCACTTTCGTATGGGTTGATTTTGGTATCACAAAACCAAACCCCGGGTGACAGTGTTACTATTTCGCTCCTCAAAATCTGTGCACCCCAGCTGATGCGCAGCATCCAAGGGGACAGACCTCAGTGCTACATGGAGGTGTATGTGGCTGGGGAGGACATAGGCAGGAAGGGGTTAAACAGGGAGATAAGATGTGGAAGGTCCCTCAGCAGTTTCTGAGCCCACAAAACGTTGAGGGAAGGGACAGGGACTGTGACTCCCTCCGGTTCAGACTAACACTTGCTGTTATACCGGGCCAGTATTCCTTTGCAGAGAAATGGGAACATCCACCCGACACTGAGGTTATTGGAGCTCTGGACCTTGGAGGTGCCTCGACACAAATAACCTTCCAGCCTGGAGTCTCCATTGAGGACAAGAGCACATCCGTCTTCTACAGGCTGTACGGCAGCAACTACTGGCTCTACACCCACAGCTACCTCTGCTATGGGCAGACACAGGCCTTGAAGATGCTGCTGGCAGCTCTCCACCAGGTACCACAGCCACTGGCCACCAGGATCTAATCAAACATTTCCCATTGCCGTGAGAAATGTCTTCCGGAAATGTTGGGTGTGCCTGTGGGAAAAGTGCTAGGCAGTTGGGAATTTTCATGAATTTGAAAACCTGGGAGAGGCTTAGATTTCATCTACTGAACCAAAGATTTCTCTCATTTGGGAGGAAAGTGGTGGTGGTTCTCTCCCAGGGCTCCCTTCTCCCCAAATGTTGACATGTAATGGCATTTTTCATCATTTCCCAAGCCCAGCCCCATCCTTCCCCATTCACTTGCCCTTCCTCAATTTCTGCCCAGAGAGAGGATTCCCAACACAGCTCCTGCTCACCACCCCACCACAAAACAGTGTCCTCCCCTCTCCCCCTGGACAGAGCGCACAGCCCAGTGCTGCAGGAGAGAGAGATGCTCGAGGAGCATGCAGGGGCGATGCATCTTTGGTCCCTTCTGGGCTGGGGCCTGCAAGATGCCGTGGGGACCGAGCAAATGCCAAGAGCAGCAAGCTCTCCGGGCAGGCAGAGGGCATGCCCTGCCCTCAGCAGCGGGGTGCCAGCCCCGCGGGGGGGCACAGGCTGGTAGTGGCATCACCACCCCAGCACAGCTCAGTGCTGGGGCCAACAGCAGGACCGGCAAAAGCCGTGGGCAGGTTAGTCGTGCAAAGGATGGATCCTGCTTCTACTCAAATCCCCCTGGGGCCTAGATCCTGCTTTGGGGGAATGTCTAAACACAGGGTGGGCTGTGGGGTCACTGGCATCCTGCACCAAGCCCCACTAACGGCTCCCACTCTCTCCAGCACAGCCCAACTGCCCAGCGGATATCACACCCTTGCTACCCCACGGGGTACCAGGAGAATGTCACCACAGCAGACCTCTACAGCAGTCCCTGTGTCCGTGCACCCAGCACACCCAGCCCTGCACAGGTCCTCACGGTGACAGGGACAGGCAACCCAGCAGCGTGCAGCACCGCCGTCCAGAAGCTCTTCAACTTCAGCTGTGAGGCCAACAAGACGTGTGGGTTCAACGGGGTTTATCAGCCGCCCGTGCGGGGACAGTTCTTTGTAAGGAGTCTCCCTCTCTATGGCTGGGGGTGGAGTGGTTGGGGGGGTTTGGATCACCAGAGGCTGGCCATGACCCCAGGAACACTGCTGTAGGAGAGAAGTCTGAATAGTGCTAGCCCTGAAAGCTGGGATGTGCCTGATGCATGGAGACATGCAGGGTGCTCACCAGCGTGCCAGGCAGACTCAGACCTCTGTTGTCACAGCAGCAATCTCTTGGTGTGGCAAGCAGTCCCTGGGCTCCCTCCCAGCAGGTCGACAAGCATCATCCTGTGCTGCTGAGATGTGGCCTTAGGAACCCTGCAGAGCACTTGAGGGAGGGGCAGGAGGGTGGCAGTGTCCTGGGTGCATCATTGACCTGCTGCCTTTGCTCTTCAACACCCACAGGCCTTTTCAGGGCTTTATCACGACCTTCACTTTCTGAACCTGACTGGAGGGCAGACCCTGAGCGTGGTCAACGACACCATCAGGCAATTCTGCACCAGCAAGTGGGAGAAGGTGAGAACCTGCCTAGGAGATGCCAGCACCAGCCCACATTTCGCCTGGGTGCTGGGCGGCCTGAGGGCTCACCTGCAGCCCACCCGCTGCTGTGCAGATGTCAACTGGAGGGATCTGGGAGGAGCACAAAGCACAGGGAGAGAGTTGGGAGAGTGGCCTGCAGCCTCCCGGGTCCTCCCTGCTCCCCAAGCGCAGACACTCCGGGGTCGTTGCTCCCAGACGCACCGTGGGGCTCCTCCCTGCAGTGTAGGTGCACTGAGCACGGCTCTGTCCTGGCAGTCCCCCTCCACTCTTCCATCTCCACAGATGCAGAAGGAGTTCCCTGCCATGAACAGGACCCACCTCCGGGATGCCTGTGCAGCCAGCTCCTATGCCCTCACGCTTCTCCTGCAAGGCTACAGATTCAACCACACAACATGGCTTAACATCCACTTTGTCAGGCAGGTAAGAAAGTGCCTGGCAGTCTCCAGCTTCCACACTTTGTGTTATGAAATGGCTCGTGCCCACCCTGTTGCTGCCCCTGCCCTGACTGGTTGGGGAGCAGGGAATAACAGAGCAGCACAGTCCATCGCCTGTGCCCAGGAGAGCTGCTGAGTTACTCACAGGCACCTGCCAGGACATCAGGCCTGGGCCATTTATGCTCTCCCTGAGTTTGTCTCACTAATGGGGTATCTGCAGCCCAAGGTGTGCACAGATACAGTGCCTGTGGAGCAGGACCTGGGAGTGCAACAACAAAGGTCTTCTCTAGTTCTCTGGCTTGCATGGTACTTTGCAGCCTTTCACATCCCTCTTCCTTCTCTGTCTGCACAGGTTAATAACGTAGACGTGGGCTGGACTCTGGGCTATATGCTCAATCTCACCAACATGATTCCCTCGGAGAATCCCCAGAGAGTCATAGGATTCCAGAGAAGCAACTGGATAGCAGCCACAGTTTTACTGGCCATCATGCTCATCCTCATCTCCTGCCTGCTCATAGTCATATGCTGCCAGAAAAACTCCTCTAGTTATGAGAGTCTCTAGCAGCACTGGCTCCAGAGGCTGACAAAGCCACTTAGACCTGCTGCCACATTTGTGCGAGGAATTACAGACCCAGGAATTGCCCCCACATGTCCAGGAGCTGTGAAGTTGTAATGTGGGGTATCTGTGTCCTGGCCTGGTGAGCTGGAGCCAGCCCAGTCTTTAAAAAATCCTCCCTGTAGCTGTGTGCTGTCTGGCTTTCCTTTCCCCTCACTGCTGGTTGGAGATAGCCTAGGAGGGAGGACATGGACATGTGCAGCTGGGTCTCAGTGCTGTGTGTGTGTGGGGACCACAGTGATGTGGGTGGCTGGAGATTATGGGAGCAGTGGGTCAGTGGAGAGAGAAGGGGTGTCTGAAAGCAACAGGATCATCACAGGGCTGGCTACAGCCTGCAGCAGATACCACATGTGGGGCAGATGTGTCCTGCCCCATCCCAGGACAAGAGCCTGCATCGCCCGTGGCCACTGAGGGTGGTCAAACACTGGAACAGGAATCCTAGAGAGGTGGTTGATGTCCCCAGTCTGTAAGCATTTAAGAGGCATCTTGATGATGCCCTTAATAACAGGCTTTAACTTTTGGTCAGTGCTGAAGTGTCCGGGCAATTGGACTAGATGATCATTGTAGGTCCTTTCCAACTGAAAATATTCTATTCTATTCTATTCTATTCTATTCTATTCTATTCTATTCTATTCTATTCTATTCTATTCTATTCTATTCTATTCTATTCTATTCTATTCTATTCTATTCTATTCTATTCTATTCTATTCTATTCTATTCTATTCTATGCCAGCCAGAGAGGCTGTGGTAATGGGGCTATGGGGGGAAGCTGGCCCTGCAGGCAGGACTCAGGCTCTGTCCAGGACTGGGAGGCCCTGTGGGGTGGGGGATGGCAGCATCCCCTTGCCCTCCTGCACAAGGTTCCTCCCTGGTCCACCTGCACCCTGTGTCTGTGCCTGGCAGACATTTCACCCTCCCTTTCCAGCACACAGGGTGATTTGGGAACACTGCTGGGACATGTCAGGACAGCTCCTGGGGTCCCCCTTACATTTTTGGGGAGTTCCACTGGTGGCCAGTGGATAGGTGGTGTGAGAACAGCTCAGCTCTCAGAAGGAAAAAGCCTGTCCTCGTGCCCTGCTGGCTCCTCTCCAGGGTGTTGCAGACATTTCAAGGTTTCCAGGGACATCTCCTGCAGCACTGAGCAATGTTGACTCTCCCTTGAGTCCCCATCATCACCAGCCCTTGCCTGGGAGACAGAAACAATAAAATCATAACTGTTCAGGAGCAAAGTAACAGGCATTTCCTCATTCACTGCCCTTTACAATGTTTATTTGGATGATGAGAGCTGTCAGATGTCTGCCTTTCCGCAGAGACACCAAAGGTCAACTCATTTCTGCCAGAAGGCAAACAACAAGGTGAATTATCCACAGGGCACATAACAAATGAGAACCAAAGACAAAGGCAAGGGTGCAGTCATGGGCAGGACCCAGCTCAGGTGTGTTCACAGGATCAGGGCAGGACTGCAGCTTGCTGGAGTCTCAGACTGACACCCACAGTGTCCAGGCCTTCTGCTGGTGGGACAATGTTGTCTCCAGGAAGACACTCAGGAAGATCAATCCCTTTATCCCAGAAGAAAAGGAAGATGAGATGATGATGAGATGAGATGATGAGATGAGATGATGAGATGAGATGATGATGAGATGAGAAGGACCCTCTGAGGAGGCATGGACCATACTTCTGACTTCAGATGCTCAATTTCCCTTCTGTCTCCAAGACCACCAGATAAGCCCAAATGATACACCCTCGGGAGAGGCAGCTGGGGTACCACAGAGCCTTGCATGCCCTGATGCTGGCAGACCTGGCAGGGACCTTCACGGCTGTTGGCAACTGTGGTCAGGCCCAGCATTGCACGAAGCACCTTGTCACCAAGTGCCTGCAGCCATGCACCAACAGTTTGGCACTCTGGGAGCTCTTCCATGGCCAGTCTGGCTCTCCATGGCCTCATGTGTCCGCTGGTGGGATGGAGGCACAGCAGTGTGAGGTGGCAGATAGGCATGACTGGGGTTCCTGTGATGCGAAGACTGATTCCAGCAGGTCTCCACAGGAGCAGAGCTCCTCTGAAAACCTCACGTGGTGCCTATCTGCATGTTGGGGACATTCCCATGTGTCGTGGTTTAGGCCTGATTGACAGCCAACCACAATGCAGCACCTCTCTCTCCCTTCCCCTCCGGCAATGAGAAGGGACAGAGAGCCAGGCTTGGGGTTCAAGATAGGTCTGGGTTGGGGAAAAATCCCCCTTTTATGATCACGAGCAAAAGGCAGACTCGTTAGGGGAAGAAAAAAAAAGAACATACCTTTATTACAGACACTAACAACACATAACAGAGTAAGACAGTGAGAAGCATTGCCACATCTTGAGAACACCTTCCCCCCACCCCTCCCTTCTTCCCGGGCTCAGCTCTGCTCCCGATATCTCTACCTCCTCCCCCAGTGGCGCAGGGGCAGGGAATGGGGGGTGCAGTCAGTGCTGCCACTTCCTTCATCTTCGGTGAGGGGAGTGTCCGGAACTTGTTCCTCCTGCTCCATCATGGTCCCCCTCTCACAGGAGACAGTCTTCCACAAACTTTCTCTGACTTGAATTCCTCCCATGGGCCACAGCGTTCCCCACACTGCTCCATCGTGGGTCACTAACTTCCTCCGACTGGATTCCCTCCCACGGCTGCAGCCCTTCCCGAGCTGCTCCGGCGTGGGACACCCCCACATGCTGCAATCCTCCCAGCACTGAATTACAGCAGCGGGGCTGCCTTTTCCCATGAGACCCCGGCCTTCTTTGGGCACAGAACCTTGATCATCAGAGCAGGAACAACAGGCTGTAAATCAATGTCTGCTCCACCGTAGATCTTCATGGGTGGCAGGGGGGGGCCGCCCTGCCGTCTCACCACAGGATACAGGAGGGTCTCTGCTCCGGCACACCTCCCCCCTCCTTTCTTCCTCCGTTCCCCCACTGACCTTGGTGTTCACGCAGCTGCAGCAACTCCTCCTCACCAGTCCCACTGCCCCTCACCACGTCCCTTCTTAAATACGTTATCGCAGAGGCGCAGCCAATTGGCTCAATTTCCCAAACAGAAGTGGAGCTGGCTTGGAGCTGGGGGAGTTTCGAGAAGCTTCTCACAGGGGGCCGCCCTGATAGTCCCCTCCCCTGCCACCAAAAGACTCCACCACTCACTCAACCCAGGACACCATGGGAGGCCAGACTTCAGTTCTTTAGTGCTGTAGAGGATCATGTGCTCAGCAGCGCTGAAGCAGCCCCAGGCTGCCAGTCCTGCTGGCAGAAGCACAGAGATCCCTCCAGCCCCAGGTGCTCCTGCCGTGCTCTGAACTGCAGCCGGGCTCCTACACCCACAAGAGCAGGAGCAGGGCAGCAAGTCCCAAGGCAAGGGTGAGGATGATGAAGGCAACAGCTGCAGCCCACAGGGAAGGAACTTGCCCCTTCACCCATGCTGGAGCTTCTGCCGGGATCATGTTGGTGAGGTTCAGCATGTAGCCCAGTGTCCAGCCGACATCGGCGCTCCCCACCTGCCCGAAGAGAAAGGGGAGGATGGGTTAGCCCTGCAGGAAAGCCACACTGGTGACACAGTGCCACCCACTCCTGTACGGCCCAAATGGGCTGGAGCTGGCCCCACACCCGGTGCCACACTGGGATGTGGGGCAGGCAGGGCTTCCTGGGCAGTGGCTCTCACCGCACCCCGACACAGGAACGTGGCTCTTTTCCCCAGCACTGCCTCTACTCCTGCCCGCAGGCTGGGTTTGCTGCCTACCTTCATCTGGAAGAAGATGTTGTTCCAGCTGGTCTCATTGAACTTGTAGGTGTCGAGGAGGAGTGTGAGGATGTAGTTGGCACTGGCACAGTATTTAGGCAGTCGCTCAGGATTCTCTTCAGGGTAGCTAGAAGACAGCTGGGGTGGGGACATGTTTGGGGAGGGAGGGGAGTTATATGCAGGCAATTTCCATGCAGGGAAAATGCCCTGACAGCTGCTGCACAAGGGGCCATGACTCCACAGTCACCAGCACCCAGAAAAATACTCCTGGACCAGGCAGGTATTTTGGACCTGTCCACAGAGGGCAACTCCTTTGAGGAGAATTTACACTCCACATGGAAATAGAGACATATTGGAGTTCCTCCGGCCCCATATTCTCCTATCTCAGCTTCCTTGTACAAACAACTCCTGATTTCTGGCCCCATGGTGGTCCTGGCACATCTCTTGGCCTTATCCATCTCCATTCAACTCATGTCCAGACTGGCGCCAGCAGCTGGCTCTCCTCTCACCATCCTCCCGTGCTACAGACCCACCTCCACCCCCAGCTCCTGTGCTGCAAAGGAGATTTTGCTGCCTTCATTTACCCTGGCTGCCTCTTTCCCAATGTTACATGAGCAAGGAGGGCTCCAAAGGGTCGGTGCAGGATGGTCCAGGGTCCTGCACAGAGCTCAGGGATGGCTCTGCTGTGTAGGGCACTCAGCAACCAGGGAGCCTTGCCCTGGAAGGGTCCCCACTCCTCTTCCCCACCCCAGGACCCCTTTGCTTCTGAAGCTTCTCCACAGCCTCCCATCATGGGGAACGTACGTCTTCCCAGCTTCTTGTGCAGAAATGGTTGATGGTCTCCCTGACAGTGGCCAGCGATTGCCCCTTGGTCAGGTTGAGAAACCTGAAGTTATAGTAAAAGGCAGAGAAGGCCTGAAAGGCAAGAGACAGAAATGTCGTTGAGCTACAGTGGGGAAAACCCCCCAGACAGCTGCTTCCCACCTCCCCCCCGCCCCATCTCCCTTCAAGCAGGAGGTGGGGTTTGTCCTTCACCAGGTTTGTCCCACCTTTGTATTGTCTCAGGGCACCACTGTCCATGTCCCAGCAGAGATGATGGGCTGGGGTGTAGGTGCCTGCTGGCTACAACAGCACACCGAGTGCCAGCAGAGCCTTGCCTGAAGGCTGCTGGCTGGGTTTTTTTACCGAAAACTTGGGTTCTGATTAAGCACCTGTTTTATTAACGTGGTCCCATTTGGAGAGCTGGCTGGAAAACCAGACGGCAGCAATCCCTGGTGAGCCTTGGGACAGTGGTAATTTGGGAGCTTCTTGCCCCCTTTCTGCTCCAGGGAGGTGACAGTGCCATGGGGCACACCGGGACACCACAGCACCTGGAGACATGCTCTGCTTCGGAGGAGGGAGCACAGGATTTGCCTTACAATGAACTTTCCCCTGACCGGGGGCTGGTAGACGCCGTCAAAGGTGCAGTCCTGGCTCTGACCACACGCTGAGAAGTTGAACAGCTTCTTGATGGCAGCCAGGCACCCGCTGGCATTGCCCCTGCCCTCCAGGGTCACGTTCCTGTCATGGAGGGTCAGGCGTGGGTCACTGCGGTTCGTGCAGGGGCTGAAGCGGAAGGAAGACAGCGAGATGGTTTCATTGTAGTCTTTTGGGTAGCAAGGGTGATGGACGTGCATGCTGGAGGGTGACTCCTGGGAACAGCAAAATCACAGGCTGCAGCCTCTTCCAAAGCCTCTTGGCTGGCATGCCGGGTGGCAGGAGTCACCCAGCACCCCCCCCAGTGCCACGGGCGCAGGCATCTCCCACCTCCTCAGCAGAGAAAGACCCTCCTGCTGTTTAATCCTGGACTTGTTGTCTGTCTGCACTCGCAGCCTGAGCTCAACACTAATTCTCGCTCTGCTTTGTCTCATTCCTTCTGCCATGGAGGAAAATCAGTTTCAGAGACCCAGCATGTCTCTCCCCTGGCCAGCAGGATCGTGATTTGGGGCATGCAAAGCCCTCTTCATCCCAGCTCTAGCTCTGTCTCTAGCTCCAGCCTCAGCCAGGGACACCACCTGGGACCTTCCCGGCCATGCAGCCTGAGCAAACCCTTCTGGCTTACCATGGCTGCTTCTCCTGGCAAGGTGCAGCTCCATGAAGACCCTCTTCCCCTCTGAGCTTCCAAATAGTGGCCTGAGAAAGAACTCTGGTTCTCTTTTCTCAGGTCTGTGCAGTCACAGAGTGTTTGAGGTTCAGGGGGAACTATAGGGTCTCTGTGCCAACCCCCTCCTTAAAGCATGATCCGCTAGATTGGGTTGCTCAAAGCCTTGTCCCATCAAATTCTGAATATCTCAAAGAATAGTGACTCCACAGCATTTCTGGGTTCTATTATGATATTTGACCATTCTTATTGGGAAAAACTTTTCCCCCCACACCTGGTTGGAAACTTGCATGTTCCAGCTTGTGCCCATTGCCTCTTGTCCTGTCACTTTGCACCTCTGAGAAGAGCCTGGTCCTGCCTTTTCCACACTTTGTGTGAGGCAGCTGTGTACCTGCAGAAGATCTCTCCCGAGCCACCCCTTCTGATGCTTCCCATGCTCCTCTCCACATCTGCCTACCTGTGCTCCAACGAGTCTGTACCTGCTCTTGGTCACTGCTGGTGTCTCTTTGGAAAAGCATTGCTTGTTCTTATTTTATGCATTAACAAGTCTGTGGTTGATAACATGAGACCAGAGTCCAATTACCTCCCAGTTCCCCTCTCACCGCAATTAATTCCTTTGCCAGTCGCTTCAGCATCTCATTCTGCCCATAGCAGAGGTAGCTGTGTGTGTAGATGTTGTAGTTATACCCATACAGTGTGAACTTGGAGGTCTCATTCCAATTTATCACTGAACCTTCGGGCATAAAGCTGATTTGAGTGGATGCTCCTCCAAGATCCAGTGCTCCAAAAATGGTGGCTGCCTCTGGACGAACCCATGTGTGTGTTTTGGGAGAGTACTGCCAAGGCAAGACAGGAGAGGAAGAGTAGTACAAGGTTGGGTATACTTGCCCTGAGCAAAATTCTCAACTCATTGAAATCAATAGGGTTTTGTTAGTAAATTCAATGGATGTTCAATTCAATTATTTCTGTAGGTGAGGCCCCACTGTCTTCCCCGCCCAACCAGCCTGGCCATTTATTAGAGCCAGAAAAAACAGAGATTGAACTGTCTGATTGTCAAGATGTGCCAACTTTCTGTGGGCTCATGTGGTTCTGAGTCACTGGTCCCCAGACCAAAGTGCTGGTGGGCACCTGGCTTGGAGGGGCTGCCCTTCCCAAAGAGCAGGCTGGGCTGCAGAGGTGCTGGTGCAAGGGGAAGGACAGAAATCCTCCCGCAGCCCGCAGAGGATCCCAGTGGTGCCAGCGCCACTCTCAGCTGTGCCAGTGCTGGGACAGAGGGTGACAAGAAAGAGTTGGAGCTTCCTTCAGACTGGCACATCGAACCAAAACTGGAGTCACCCAGTGCCACACAGAGATAGACCTTCCCAGGGCATCAAGACAAAGCCCAGTAGGAGCAAATGGTCCCCACTGGGCTGCATGGTTGACCTCACTGTCCCCAGGAGACCCTGTGTCCTCATGGTGCAGAGATGTGTCCTTACCTCTTAAGAGAAACACCCCCATTCCTGAGTTCTCCCTCCTCTTCCACTGTAGGCAGGCCAGAGGTTAACTGGCTGCTTCCCCTAGATCATTTCTGAAAACCGTTAACCCTGACATTTCTGTCTGAGCTAAACAAGCTCAAGAAAAATCAGAAAAGCTGTATTAGCAAAGAAAGAGTGGGTATTTCACCCTTCTCCCACCTTAGTGAAGGACTCCAGCAGATAGTTAATGGTGATCCAGCCATAGGCCCCCTCCTCCTCTCCTGTAAGGATCTGAGCCCCTTTGAAAGCCACGGGGTACTCTCGCATGGTCTTAGTAACTTCGGCCAGGACTTGATCTGCTGCTGAGCTGTTCTGTTCCCTAAGAAGGACTCAGAGGTCAGGACACATACCCAGATACATCAATACTACAGCAGAAACACAAGGAAACCATCTGGTTTTGTCCCAGTTCCACATACTCCTTTTTTTTTTTTTTTTTGCAACAACCAGTTTGTGTTAAATGTTTCCTGCTATGTAGCTTGTCAAAGCTGCTCATACAGCATAAATCCCAGCTGTCTAGACTTGGCATCGCAAATCTAGGAGCTTGATCCCAGTCACATAGAGGATTGCCAGGCCACCCTTCCCTACATAACTATCTTCAAAGTGCTGTAGGCCAGAGGGGATTGTGCTGCAAAACTCAATTTTGAACATCACACACTGACTGCACTAAAGCCAGGGCTGGTTGCTGAGACCAAGTGGGTCTTTTTAGAAGGTTCCAGCCCGGTTTCAGACCTCTGAGTGGGGAAGATGTCTCAGGGCTGCCAGCATGTGCTCACCCTCTGAAGTGAGTAGCCTTCAGGCTATGACTTGGCTCCTTCCCAAAGCAGGGGTCTGATTACCAGGGCACAGAAATAATGTTATATATTTGCAACCATAAAACCAAGAACCATGAAATGAAGGTTGACATTTGAAGAGAGCTAATAGGGGCTGATGAAAGGCAAGGGCAGGTCCTGTAGCACCTAGTTGCCTCCTACCTCTGCCCTGCTCCCCCACCAGCACCCATCCATCTAAGCAGACGGCACATCTCCTGGTGACATCTCAGTTCTCTGCTGTTTAAGGAATAACGAAGAGCAAAGAGCTCTGAGGAGCATTTTTTGCTCGGAACTGAACATGCAGCACCATCCTGGGACATGGAGTCTCAGGATGGCAACAGACACTTCTGAGCAGCCTCTCTGCCCCAGGGCCAATCACTCAGGACAGCTCAGCCACCCATATGTCCCCACGGGGCTGCCTTCTTCCCACTCCTCAGTCACTTGTTCATGGCAGCATGAGAGCTGGGAGCTCCTGGTAGCCTGGCCCCAAGCAGGACACTGTGTTCTGGCAGTGGCTGCTTGCAGCTCAGTCACTGCTCCATCACCCCCCATCCCACAACAATACCTCAGTAGCCTCATGCCTGCTGTTGCTCCAAGATAAGCTGGGATATCCTTTTGTTTTCCGGCAGGAACAACCTTCAGGGCTTTATCCAGGCACTCCCTCAGGGAATCGCCAGCTTTTGGGGGATTGTTGGCATAGCTTGATATGCCTTGCCCTGGAAGAGAGCCAGGCTGAGACAGGCTGATGGGAACGGCTGGGGACAGGGATGTGGGAGCAAGGGGGCACAGGGCAGTGAGGTCTGTCACCTCTTAGCAACAAAGGGTGCTTTTCCAGGGTCCCCTGGTCCACTGACAACTGACTGACCCATGCTTACGTTCCACATCTCCCATGCTTTCAGCAGAGTCCCCATCTCAACGGGTGAGACCTTCCCCAGCCAGGACAGCAGCCTGGGCAGATGGGGGCAGTCCAAAGTGGAGGAATGAAAATCCAGAGCAATACCAAGATGCTTCAGTCCCAACAAGTGTGTGGGCACTACATGGTGCTGAGGGCCCTCCAACCATGAGGATCACCCTGCCTGCAGCCAGAGCTCCCCACTGTGCCAGCAGTGACAGCCCAATGCACAGATCTGCCCAGCATGGGCAGGACAACAAGAGGAAGAGCCAGGCCATCCCACCCACCACATGAACACGCAGGGCAGCACTGAGCCCATGGCAGGGGGATACTGACCCTGGACATCACAGGACAAGTTCTGGATGACCACACCGGTGTTGTTCTCCTTGTCTGAATCCCACTCATAGACAAACAGAGAGGTGTGGGATGAGCCGGCATCAAACACCATCCCATACTGGAAGGAAAAACCAAGATATCACACTGGCAGGAGCAGCAGCAGCACGCCCCTGACCCCAGCATGGCTCTGTCAGGGTGGTGAGGCCAGAGGATGTCCCAAAAAACATCTCTCTAAGGCACAGGTATCTGTGCCATGGCAGAGCAGGGCGGTGAGAGTGCGTGGCCTCAGCATGGGCATTTCTCATGGCAACTCGGGGACTTCTTCATTCCCTCTCCCGAGACCTGTGCAGCAATGTCAGCTGACACAAACACTGTCTTGGTTGTTTCCTCATGTTTTTTTATTTTCTTTTTTTGGTTACATACCTTTTGTGTCTACACTGGCCACACCTTGGGGACAGAAGCTCTCCCATCTCCAGTGCTCTCTGCTACCCCATTGCTGCACCCAGCCTGGGCAGAGGCTGGCAGGGCCACACCAGTCCCAGTCCAGGAGCACCCAACCGTGTGCCTCTCCCCTGTAAAGCCCTCTACCTCACCCCGAAACCGTGCCAACCCTCCTCCAGCAGCCAGGGTGGGATGCCAAGCTGCAGGGGAGGGACAGGGAGGAGCCACAACGCTTGTGCTGTTAGGACAGGCTGGCGGGAGCTGGCAGGAACAGTGGCCATGGGGAGGTGCATTGCCCTGCGGTGCAGTGCCCTGGGAGGGCAGAGGGAGCAGAGGAGGGCTCTGCCCTACCCATCTTCCCCAAGGTAATCTCCTCAAAACACATCGAGCTCATACCGTGCTGAATAGTTTCAGAGGAGGCTTCCCCCCTCCCTGACTTCAAGGTGGCTGGGCTGTATTTCTCCTGCCTGCATCTTGAGATGGGAAGAAAACACCCACCCGGCTACTATAAGGCAGTTTCTACTGACCCCCCTTCACGTCTTAACCAGGAAGGTAAGCTGTTGTCTCTGAACACCTGCCCAAAGTGAGTGGTCTCTGCAGTGGTGCTCGGGGACCTATTTTTGGCCTCACCTTGACTGTGGGTGGCAGGGTGACATCTTCAATCTTCATCAGCTTGAGGACAAGGGCTATGATGGAGAGTGCGACCAGCGCCCCAACAATGGCATTGGTGAAGTGCTTCTTGTTAGCAAACATTGTGGTGAAGGCTCCTGCAAACACAAACGCAGGAGAAAGGTAGTTGGACATCGTCAGCCGGGAATAGCACTAGTCAGTGAGAGCTGCAAGATCAGCTCCGAAAGCTGTCCCCAGGCTGACACTATCTCAAGCTGTGTAACTTGGAAATCCCGGTAGATAATCAGATCTTTCCCTGGGAAAAACAATATTTGGATAAAATAGGGAGGGAGGCTGGAGGAAAGAGGGGTTGGCTGCCCAGCAGCCTGGCACAGCCATGATGGGATCACAATAGTCCTCCAGGACCTGCACACACTCCTGCTCAGCTCACCACTACTGGGAAGGATCAGGTCCAGGAGGAGCAAAAGAAATACTGTACCAAACAGAGGAGAGCATGGGAAATTACAAAAAAAAAAAAAAACAACCAACCAACCAAACAAAAAAAAACAACAAACCCTCACTGTGAGATATTATAGAAGGGGAAGGTGATTTTATTTTTCAAGATGTAAGTAAGGTCAGCTCACCTGCTGGCACTCCCAGACCTGTGCATCCAGCAGCACCCAGACGTGTGTGCCCAGGTGGGATCGCTCCAAGCTGGGTTTTGAGCCCTTGCTGTGGCTCTGGGCTCCTCCACTGCCTTGGGGAAATCCAGCTTGGACTTGCCTTTTATATCCTTTGAAATGGATACTGCTTGAAAATCTTCTCCCTGTTATGTTATTTTATCTCAGACCTCATGGCCTTAAGCAAAAGTCCTGAATATCATTTCTCTTGTTTGTCTTACAGGTGTATTTACGGCTCAGTTGGCATCTTCCAGACACCTTATTTTCAGCCAATTAGTTCCTCCTCCTCATTTGAATGAAATCACACATACGAGCCCTGCAGCAATTAGCACACACCTCTCCTTTTAACCCTTGTCCCCCTGCTTCTTTGTGATCTTACACACACTTACACATTTCTGTTCTGTTTGCTCTTGCCAGTCTTAGTATTTCCATTACAAGTCTCTACAAAGTTTATAAGAGGTGAGTGTGATATTTCCAGTATCCAATGCCCTGAAATCACTCACTGAGTGGTAGGTGCCTTGATAATAAGTTTTATTACAATGAGAAGGAAAATCACATCGGAGGAGGAGAATGGCCCTGCCAGGGGGGTTTCAGCAATGTTCGCTGAGTTTGTCAGGGGAGACAGGAGAGGCCAAGAGGGCCAAGACATTGTCATGGCCCAGCCGGGACTGCGGTCATCCCTTCCCCGTGTGTGACCCAGCTTTGAGCTGCTCCTGGGCTGGGGATCCCTGCAGACACAGGGACCCGGAGGAGAGCCAGGGCAGTGGGGAGGACTCAGGTCCTCACAGCCCCCAGCTGTGCCAGCAGCCTCCCATTGCTCCGGGCAGGCGTTGGAGGCTCAGCAGTGCAGAGAGGGTGTCACAGCACAGCCAGAGAGCCCCGGCACACCTGACCTGGGACCAGGAGGGCTGGTGGACACTGGGACCTGCTCTCTCAGTGAAGCTGCTTCCTGCTGATTCAGCTCCCTGATAAGAGGCTGCCAGGGCTATCACAAGGTCGATCTGGATGGAAGGATTCAGTTCCCAGCTGCCTTATCTTGAGTCAAACACAGCAATGCCAGAAGGGGAATGCGTGCTGGGGAGCTCTCATTGCATTCCACCTTCCCAGAGCACCTTTTCCTGCAGCCAGAGGGACTCTGTGAACTCTGTGTGCACTGAAGTACCACCAGTGAAATCAGAGGTGCAGCAGTCCTTGGGTGCTGTCTCAGGTCACATCTATCTGCAGCTTGCACTGAGCTGTGTGCCCATACCCTGCTGCTGGCTGGGGCTCAGCCCTCCAGGCCAGTCCCATGGCAATCTCCTTTGCAGTGGCTTGTGTGCTGGTGGGGTGGATTCCTGGAGCCTGAGGGTGCCACCTCTCCTGCATTCCCACCTCCACACAACATTACCTTTGGACTCACGCAGCTTCACTGGAAGTGGGGTGAATGAGTGTCCACTACCTTCCCAGGCCTGGAAATCCCCTGCTGACTGACTGCACTGTGGCTGGGCCAGGCCACCGACCCCTCACTTGGGACGGCGAGGCACCGACTAGCCCTGCTCCCCCCTGGACGTGCGGCACTGTGCAGTAGCTGTGTGCACCCAGAGCCAACTAAACGCAGGCTGAGCGACATTTCAGTTTACTTTTCCTGATCCTTCTGTAGTAAAGAATTAGTTCCGGAGGTTACGTGGCAATATCTGGCCTCTCACGCCAGAAGGACAGGTAATAATTTCCCAGCTGGGAGAGAGCTGTGATTTCCTTTGGCTTGCGGTGACTCCATCCTCTCATCCCAGGCAGCAGGATTGTCTGAGCTGATGTTTCTGTCTCTGTTCCCAGGCATCTGGGTCTCTTTGGCAGGACCAGCCCTCTGGCAAACCTGTTGCCACCAGCCTGGGGCAAGTCCAGCCAGGTACATCCCTGGTACATGTGAGCACAAGGGCAATGAAGGACAGACCTTGATGGGACTGAGCTGAACCAGCAGCAACTAGTCACGGTGCATGGCAGGGTCTCCTGGGCTGCCAAAAGAAGGGATAAATGGGAGTGCCCCAGATCTGCATCCATCCTGGAGCTTGTCCCAGTAGGGAACTGGGGTGCAGCTGGGGCCACGCACCAAATGCAAGCTTTGCAATGCTTCCAGGTCCACCACTGCAGCTTCCAAGAGCAACGGACCCCTCGTGAATGTGTTGAGTGGGAGAATGCACTCAGGCAGGTGGGGACATATGCCATCACTGGAACATACAGCCCTGGTCCCACCCATGGTCTGTGGCCCCACCTCAGGGATCCGGTCTCTCAAGGAGCTGTGTTCACTCCAAAGGGGCCTTGGAGCAGCCCTGGTGCTCTGGAGCTGCAGGAGCCCTCAGCCACACATCTTCCATGGGCCTTGTCCTAGAAAGGATGGCGGGACCAGACTCAGCTCTACTCCTAAGATGGGCACAGCCCCAGAAGGTTGGAGATCAAAGCCAAGCTGGTGAGAGCACCCTGTGTGGGGACCAGGAATCCCCATTCTCCCAGCACTCTCCTTCCTGGTGCCCATCTGCCATCCTACAGATCCCCACAGGCTCAGCTGGTGGACAAAGGTAGATACAGGGATAGGAGCCAGGACAGAGGCTTTGCTGAGAGAGGTAACAGTATTTAGAATAGTTCAGCTAAAAAAAAAATCTGATAAAAGGTAATACTTCAGTTTATACTAGGTATACCTGAGCCAAGTCGCAGGTAATGGCTTAACAATTTTGTTGGCAAAGTTCTCCCTGCAAAAACTTCAGGGCAACAGAAAGCTAGGGCTGAGAGGAGGCATGGCAAACTGGGGGCGAGGCAGAGCCCATGAGCCCCCATGGGACCAGGTGAAAAGCTTGCTGGAGACCATCTTCCCAAACTGTATCATGTCCCCAGCACACGGCATCGCACACAGCCCCTGTGGCACCCACGCCTGCTGCCTTCATGGGCTCCCACAGAGGGTCCTTGATTAACTAATTAGATAACTACCTTAATTTTTACCGGCTCCTGATGAACGGGCTGAGCACCAGCCTCTTCTGCGTCCACCTGGGCACTCCAGGAGGGAGAAGGCTGTTTCCCATTGTGCCCATGCCTGGCCCATGTGCAGCACCCGGCACCGGTCCCAGGTGATGCTGCCCTGGCTGAGCTCTGGCAAGGTGACAAAACCCCAGCTGCCTGCCACATACAGTCTGGCCCTCAATTGTCTTCAGATAATCTCACCCAAAGGGGTGTCTGTCTGTTAAAATGCAGGCCAGGTCTCAGGGTGATGTGGTGCCTGAGCGTGGAGCATTACGGGCCCTGGAAGGGCCATGGGGTGCCTGGCCCACAGGAACACCCACTCACACGTGGCTCCCCTCAGGTCCTCGGTGCTGATGAGCCCCAGCCCTGTTTGCTTTCAGGGGTGTGCTCTAGTGAGAGCTAAATGTCCTATTTGTTCATAACTGCAAAAGTGACCTAAATGTTTCATCCTTCCGACGGCAGGTGGACAAATCTGCTATGGAGAAGTATGGCTAGAGTACACACACACACCTTTTTGATCTGCTTTTGACGTATATTTCTTTGTCTGTGACCCTCAAAATGACTCTTTGAGACCCAGAAGAAAGTTGCCAGGCAGGTGCAGAGACTGCGGGGTTCAAGCCCAGACATTAATGCCAGTCACTGAGATGACTGGTGTTTGTGAAATGAGATCACCTCCATTGCCAACATCTTCCCCGTGCCTTCTGAAAAGAAAACACCCTGACTCAAGGTCAAAAGAGAGTCTCTCATTTTCCTGCCATTCAATTTCTGCACCATGAGGTCACCCCAGATCTGGCCATGGGAGGTGCAGGCAGTGGCTCTGTGCAGGTCCCATGTCTATGGGTGATCTGCAGCGCTCACTCCTGCCTCCCGTTCCCCTTCCAGACACATCCTGGGTCTTGCTGTGACTTGTCCCAGCAGGGACCAGCTCCAGCCCTCCCTTCCAGTCTGACTCCAGCAAGACTGGTGGAGTTGGGGCCATTTAAAGCTGCCTTTAAGACACCCATGTCTGCTGTTCTCAGCTGGCAAATAGCACACCAGACCTTTCCTTCCCTAGCATCTTTCCTAGTGTGCATCATTATTAAACATGTCCTGATTGCCCTTGTTGCAGTTACCTTAATAAAATAGCTTGAATCCTAGAACATTATTTTGATTTTGGTTTAGAATATGATTTTGATTTTAAAATGGAGTTATAGCAGCTATGAGAATATTAAGCCCACTAAAGCCCTTAGGAGTAGGTAGCTAGTATGGTGTGTGCCTTGAACACTGTACAAATCGTTATGGACTCTGAATTAAAACAATGGGCACTGGTTATGGATCTTGAGTCAAAACAATAGGTACCAGAAGATACTGGGTTTGGTTTGGAAGATCAGCCAAAGAAAAAATGAGCATCAGTCAAAGATGAAACGAGCATGCACAAGGATGGAGTTCAATCAGTGGACACAGTGAGGAAGACTATTGATGAGCACCAGAGGAGCTCCGTCCAACATAACCATGCATGTGTTAGAGACATTTGCATATGATAATGACTTCAAGGAAATAACATGAATATGCTAGTCATTACCCTCCCCTCATTCTATTCAAATTAATCAGTAAAGATGACCAATGATTTCTGTAGAATAGGAATAGAGGTAAGGTGAGGTAACTGAAATCCAATCGTTATTAAGGTCAAACTAAACTTTGTGAATTCTGTTGATCTTATGTAACCATGACTCTGCTGAAAAAGTGTATAAATATGTTGTGCTTTGTACCTGTCGGTGAACACGTCTTTGGGGGAGCTATCCCCCGTGTAACCCAGCGCTGGAATAAAGGAGTGCCTGCTTATCTGCTGTGTGTAGATAAGTTCTATTCGTGATTGCGACCACTAACACCCTGACTGCAATTGTCTTGGTGCTGCCTCTCAGCTGTGGGTGCTCTGGGTCAGGGACATGTGGCTGGAACCAGCTCTTGTGCTGGCCACGGACATTCCAATCCGTTCCCCTTCCCTCTGCACATCTAACACATAGCAGATGCTGGTCCTGGGGCAGCTCCATCTCCCCCAGTGCTCGGATGGGGCTTAGCACAACACTTGCATCCTCGTGAGATCCCCAAGATTAATGATATCAATAAAAATATCAGTATTTTGATATTGACACTGGAGCCATCTGAGTCCCACAGGGCAGGGTGCCTGGGGAACAGGTATCGTCTTCCTGCTGGGAGGTGGATGTGCTGCCCAGCACAGTCGTGATGGGCTCTGTGTGTGCTGGGAATAAGGGACATGGTGGAGGGATACTCCAGGAGGTTGAGGCTGTTAGCTGCTTGCTCACCAGCTGTGTTGCCTGTGGGTGAGAGCACCAAGCAGGAAGATGAGGTCGGGGTGTCTCAGATCTGGTTCACAAGAGCCCCAGGCATGGGCTCTCCTCTGGCCCTGGGCATCCTGAATGTTTTTTCTTCCTGAGAGGAGGGAACACAGGGAAAAGAGGATGAAGTGCCCCTAGGGCAGGATTTTCCCTTTCACTAGTGTCACAGTGAGCACTTGGGGACAGCACAGGAGGGAAACTGAAGTGAGCAACTCTGGAGATGCTTGTTTGCTGCCAATGCAATCAACAGGGCCATAAGGAAACAAGGCAGAAGATGAAACAGTGATGTGATGGAGGTGTTCCTCAGCAAGTGCTGGAGGATATACAAAGGAGACCAGGGAACCCTTTGGCTATGGGAGGTCTCCCTTGAGCTGCCAAACTGGTTTGGGCAATGGCAGCTGGGATCATAATGGAGACAGCTCCCCTGCCATGGTGGTGGGTGAGCTGTGAACAGCTGGATGCCCCGTATCACCTCATTCCGTGCTAGGTCATGTCATGTCACTGGGCTGTACCACTCTGTAACACCTCTCTCTCCTCAAAGTCTCAGCAAAGCTTCTGAAAAGCTGCTCCAGGGATGTCACCTTTGCCGTCACCTCCCTTTCTTCAGCCTTCCCTCCTCCTCCTGCCCCTATCACCCTGGCTGCTCCCCTCTGGGATTTCAGCACTTGCTCCACACTTCTCATCAAATCTTTCCAAGAGTGGTGACTCAAAATGGACCTGAAATTTCAACCACAGCCTTGCCATCTCTCTAAATTATTCTGTAAAAATTATAGATTAAATTCTGAGAATATCAACCCTGAAACTGGAGGCTGCAGCAGCTCAGGGCACCTGTGTGCTCATAGGGTGACATTTGCTCTTGCACACATTGACCATTATCCAGGGACACCCCAAAGCCACCTCTGGATCTCACCTACCCAGCAGCTGGCCCAGTCACTCTGAACATGACCCTTCCTAAGCATACGTCATGCTTGTCCTCTCTCATCTCCAGAGTGTCTGTCACCCAAAAGAGAAGGGTGCCAGATTGGGGTAGCATGGTTTCTTGACAAATCTAGATGAAACACTACTTTTCATTTTCTAGGTGCTCTCCAATAACTTTTTGACTGCTTGTCCCAATGTTCCCAGCAGTTAGAAGCTGAGCTAAGAGAGCTGCAGTTTGCCATTGCATCTCTGACACAGAAGCTTACAAAAACCCAAGACAAAACAAATCTGAATTATGAAGATTCAGGAAGAGCTGGAAAACTGGACTACAGGCAGGTCCAAAGCTCCAAGGGGGGCACATGTGAAGGCAGCTCCAGGCAGGGGTGATGCTCAGCCTCTCTCCCTATGGGCAGAGCGAGCGGCTGTTCTTGGCAGGGCTGCCAGGCCTCTTTCATTTCCCCAGCAGGACTGACCTGGCACAGGCAGCCAAGCCTCTTATCTTGGTGAAGAGAACTAGTTTGTGTGTGAGATAACCAGACCACACTGTTACCACATCCCAGACCATGATTTAGTGTTGGCACTTGCCACATGAACCCCATGTATTGCTGGTGGAGCAGGTCACCAGGGGATCTGCTCTGATGCAAATGTTGCTTTTGTCACCCCAAACTGCCAGCCAGGCTCTCCCTGGACACAGGGATGCGCTAGCTTTGGTAAGCCAGGCAGGGTTAGTGTTCCCATGGCTGTTTGGGAGTGCTAAATAAAAAAGCAAGAAAAGCAGCAAGGGGCTGAGAGCACTGGGTGGCACAAGGACCACACCAGTAATAGACGTGGTTGAAGAGGTCAGGCTGGTGGTCTGGATGGCTCTGGGGGCAGACAAGGAACTGTGGAGACTTCTCCCTTCAAGGCACAAATATGCTGTTTGTAAAGCCCCATTCAGGGGTGCTGAGATGCTGCTGAGCTGCACCAGAGCAGCCTGCAACAGCCAGCTTCCAGCTCAACCCTGTGTTCAGTCTCATCCGCTGCCCAGGCTGAAGAGAGCTCTGCCCCAAATCCCCCAGCATGGTTGATGTACTGGGGGGCAGCCGCAAGGAGCAGGGACCCCAGTTGCAGAGGGGTTTAGTGGTCCTGCACCACAAAGTGCTTTGTAAGTCTGTGGAGTGACCCAAGTGTTAGAGCCAGCACAGAGGAGGCTCTCAGGCAGTGGTGATTTGAAACATGTTTCTGCCAATTTAGCGATAAAGATCTAACTTTCACTTACATGAACCAGGCCATTTCCTAAAAGACATACCTGGGTGAGAGCCAGCTGTGGAGTTAGTGTTTTGGCTGTGAATACTTTCAGCATATGAAAGTTATCAAAGACACAAGAAAAAACAAGGCATAGGCAGCCTTGGGCCTTGGCCCCTGGTGTGGCTGGAGACCTGCCAGCAGCTTCCCAATGGTCAGTGTGTCTCAGCTCCACCCCAAGAAAGGCCATAAAACCCAATACAGCTAATGTGAGACAAATTCTGGGGTCACTAAAGTCAACCACTATCCAGGATGTCATGTAATTCCCAATCCTGACACCTATGTGTTTTCTCTACATCTTCCACAAATAATAAACCAAAATGATCCTTTCTGATCTTGGTGCCTTGCTCTTGAATCTACAACCCTTTGAAAGATGCTCCACAATCCCTGGTTTCCTTCCACACACGTCTTGGCCACAGGCCCTGTCCTTGAGCAGAAAAGATGCAGCTGAAGACACCAGCTGGTGAAGGGGAGGCACTTTGGAGATGGGAAGGGAGGTATCTAACCAACTGCTGAGCACCAAGGGGTGAAGCTACCTTCTGCTCTGTTTGGTGGTAAGCATCCATGGACTGGGATGTGTCTGATCTACAGACAACATCTGGGATGGACAATGTGGGAGAAGGGACTGTGAGAGTGGCCAGAGGCAGCTGGAAGAGGGGGGCTCATCAGTGAAGAGCTTCTTTTTGAGCAGTAGTTGCTTTTGCTTAAGCTGTCTTTTGCTGGCATGCATGAAAATGAAAGGTTAAAAAATAAATCAGCCAGGCTTGCTGCCAGGATTATGAACCCTCTGCAAAGAGCATCACAAAAGTCTGAAGAGCTTCAATCATAGAGAGCAGGTGATGGAGCTGCTTTGGCAAAGGTTTTGTCCCACCCGCAAACCTGCACCTTTGGGGGTCAAAGAGATGAGAAAGCCCCAGGCACGTGCTGCCAGGTGTCCCAGGTGCCAAGCACACACCACAGACCTGCTGTATGGGCTTGGCACCATCTATGGAGCCCAGCCAGGAGAAATACTTAGCATTTTCAGTCCCTGCTCAGCACTAATATCTTCTTCTCTCCAGCCAGGAGTCCTGAGAGACAGCAGCCCATCGCGCCCTGTGCCTGCAGCACTGCTGGGTGGGTACCATGGGGTGACCACCTTTGTGAGACGGACAAACCCAGGCTCTGCGCAGAGTTGTGGGGCAACCGAGGACAAATCTGCCTTTCTCTGCATCCAGCCCCCTCACAGGGACAGGCTTACAGCAGGTGATGTGCAGATATTTAAGATGGTCATGCTTAGCCTTAAAGCCCAACTAAAATTAGGCTGTTTCTCCCTGGTGGCTGGGGAGGTGTTGATTGGCTTAAGTCCCTGGCACACAATCTGGGCACATGGCAAGAAGGGACTTGGATTTCAACCCACACCTCACAAAAAAAACTCTAAAATGAGTGACAGCTGCCAATCATGAAAACAGCAAAAGCCAGCCCCAACAGCTGAAATGGGACCGTGGCTGGCATCTGCCTCAAGAGGTATTTGGAGGCATCTTACCCAGTTTAGCAGATTTTAAGTCTCAGTATGAGAATTTGAGGCAGGAACAGGCTGACCAACAGCCCATCGTCGTTCCCTGCTCCCCTGATCCTTCCACATGGACTTGTGGGTGGGTCAGCAGCTGCTCCCAGTTATGGCTTGCAAGACTTGGCTTTATTTTGGGGGCAGTTCCAGCTATCTCCACATGACAGGACAGCTCTGGAGACACGTCCCACCTCCAGGTTCCAGGGCTCAGCCATCAAGCCATGGCACCAACTGTGCCACTCAGCCCAGTAGCCCCACATCTCCCAGCACCAGCTTGTTGGTGCTGGATAAACAATACCTCCCAGCCACGTCCTTTTCTTGTTGTCCCACACCACCCTCCTCTCAGCCACCCCCATGGACCGGTGGCTGCTCTCCTCACAGCCTTGCCCTCATATGGTGCCTTCTGTTCCCACGAGCCCTGGGCAAGGCAGGACACTGCTTGAACCACAACCCCAGGGGTCCCCCCAGCAAAGCAGCTCCCAGCTCCTGACCAAAAGCCATCCACCACATCGGGATGCTAAAGCCACCACTGTGCCCAGGAGGTCACACAGTCCCCAGGTGCTGCCCATGACAAGATGCAGGTGGAGACAGGGGTCCCTGGGACCATCCCTTCCCAGCTGCCTCCTTTAGGAGCCCTCATGCCCTTTTGGTAGGTCAGGTCATATTAGACCCTTGTCCTTCTTGTGCATGAAGCCCAGTCGAGCTGTCCCAGGCTGGTCTCTGCTCTGGAGATGCCATATGGACATGATGGCACCAACTTTATCTCTCTCCAGTGTAGCCATCCCCAGTTTCAGATGGCTCTCCAAGAGCTGCTCCTGTCCCAGCAGGAGCTGGGACACAAGGAGCAGGGTGACAGCCAGGGCCATTACTGGACCTCTGTCAGGGTGATGCTGGTTTGGCACACAGGCTGGGCTGTGTGGAGGCTCCTTCTCCACTGGCCCTGGGAATTTGGAGAGGTGCAGGGCTGGGGCACCCACCGGGGTCCGCAGCACCAGCATAGGGGAGCTGTGCCACTCCCCCAGCGTGTCTGCAGGGCCAAACCTTCAGGCAGTCAGTGAGGGCACTCCCTTGATGCACGTTTTCAGCTGAGGAGCTGCAGTTGGGTTTGGGAAAGGCCCAGCTGGCAGCGATATCCAACTCACCTGCCACAGCAACAAAAATAAACCGAGGTGAGATTTTTATCTTTGCCAGAGCACATTCCAGCGTGTAAAAGTCTGTTGGCTCCAGGCTTGAGGAGCCTCTCTCCCCATGCCAGGGAGCACTAGGGACTCCATGGCTCACACTGGGCAAGGGATGGGCATCAGGGTCTATCCCCTCAAGCCGTGTTGGCTGGTGGAGGGTCCAGCAGGATTTCACTGGGGGGGATGCTCCCAGAAGGAGTTTTGTGTGTGCCACATCACCCCAGGCACAGGCTGGTGTGCCAGGTCTGCACACTACTGGGGTGTGAGGGCAAATGCCCCAGGAAGTTTTGTTGCAGGACTTGGTGGCCCTGGGCACAGCAGGTGATTCCTTTACCTGAGGAGCAAGTCCTGGGAAGGGATGCGGCTGGTCCTGGCTGCCAGGCAATCCCACAGCCCCCAGCCATGAAGGCAGCCCCCACACCCCCATCAGGGCAGCAGCCTGAGTGACACAGTTCAGCAACATGCCTCTCCTGTGTCCCCAAACGCACCCGGGAGCTTGCCTTACCTGGGAGGAGCAGAGCTGGGAAACGCCGGTGGCTGGCTCTTCCCCAAGGCAGCTGCAAAATGCTGGAAAAGCCACTTGCAGGCGAGCTCAGTGGCACGCGTTGGATGTGGCATCGCCCCCCTGTGTCAACCACCACGCCCCAGTGACACGGTTGTTTGCTAGGTTGGGGCTGATGGTCCCAGGCAAGACCCACCGGGGCTCAGCACCAGGAAACAGCCCCGTTCCTCTGCACAGCATTGCAGCGAGGCTGAATAGTGTGTTCGTTTGTCTGTTTTTTTTTTTTTTGGGGTGGGTTTTTTTGGGTTGTTTTTTTTTTTTTTTTTTTTTTTGGTTTGCCCCTTCTTTGGTTTAATTAGCCAGGTGGTTGGGGAGGCGCAGGAGTCCAAAAGCACTGGTCAGTCCTCAGGGCAACTCAGTGGGTGTCCCCTCCTGACTCAGAAGCTTTGCTGCTCTTCCTGCTCCTCTGCCTTCACCAACTGCATCCCCCACCCTCTGTGACTCCAGTTCTTCATGCCTGTCAGCAGACACTGTCTGACCCCAACACTGACCCAGCCTTGCTCCCCTGCTCTCATCCCCACTGCCTCTTATGCCAGCCCTCACCCTTCCCAGACCCACACCAGTGACTCTGTGGCCGCTGGCGACACAGTATCTGGCTGCTGCAAGTGGTGCAACATCTGTGGGCTGTGCACTCCGATCGACCAGGCGTGTTGTGGGCACAACCACAGCATGGGGATACCAAGAGTGGGGTTGAACTCATACTGGTGTGAGGTGGAAGTGGACAAGGAGCAGCTGCCTGCCCTCCTCCCAGATGACGTGTCCTTGGTTTGCTGTAGCTTGGCCTGTGTGAGCAAACAGCTAGCTCCAAGCGGACAGACCAGAGGAGCATCTGGGGACATTATGGATGCACCTTGGTGACACTGAGCCCTGGAAAACCACATCACAAGGTGAAGCAGGAGTGGAGGAACTCCTGTAAGGCAGGTCTCACTGCTTGGAGCCCAGTGCCACCTAAGGGCGTGCAAGGACTGAGCAAAACGTGTCCTTCTGTCCTGTACTTCCAGCACCCAGCCTTGGCACCAGCCCAGGACAGGCCACCTAGTCACTGGGGACATCAAGCCAGGGCTGGAGCCAGGTGCCATCCGAACAGAGGCTGGTGGGGAGCAGGTCACACCACACATCAGAGGCTAAGCCCCTGTATGGCCCAGTCTGGGCTAAATCTGTGTCAGTTTATGGATCCTGCTGGACCAGGCCACTGGTTCTCCCACTGCTGTTCCATGACAGTCAGGATGAGCCGGCAGCAGCATGAAGGGACAACCATCATCACCTTAGGGGAAACTTCCTTACAGTTCCCATCTGCTTTCTAGAGAGAGAAGGAGCAGCCACTTGTTTTATTGTCATCAGAGCATCTCACGCTCCTGGTGCTCCTCAGGCCTCTGCTAAGTGAACAGGAGAGCTGGTTTTACAGTTCTGTGTCTCAAGACTCTATCTGCATGAAACAGATCTTGAGAGCAGCAGAGGAGGGAAGGTGGTACCAGGAGGAGCTGGGTAGATGGGGCAAAGACAGGGATGGGCCAGGGGGCAGCTGAGGTTGGAGGGGAAGCCCTGGCTACCAGATGTTTTGTCAGAGCCAATGACATCAATAGAGTTCAAAGGTCTGTAAAACTCAGTGTCAGGAGAAGACCATTCCTCTGGGCCCAGGCTCCAAAACAGCACACGGCGTCTCACAGAGAGGCGATGGACAGACCCACCGTTCCCAACACCCTCGTGGTGGGAGCTGAACACAAGTGATGCCGAGGTGTCTTTGGTGCTGGGACTTCCCTGTGACACTGGCATTTAACATGCTGATACATGCTTCCCCAAGGAATACTGAATAACTCCTGCTTTCTGGGGGTCTGAGGACAGTGTTTCACACCAAAGCTGGGTGAGACACGCTCTCCCTCCACAACCAGCATCAGCCATGCATACTCCTGTCCCCACGCCTCTCAGTATTTAGGGAATGGATGTGAAATATGAAGATGTTTCTGTTCAAAAATACACGTATCAGTTCTCTCTGGCTCAGAGCACAGCCCCATAAAGTGCTGCCAGCACACCGAAGGCATGAAGCGCTCAGGGAAGTGAGAGGACAGATGGAAATAAATTAGCTTTGCTGCTGAAGCCAGCACATCGTTACAAGCGTGGCCTCGGACAGGGCAGGGCTGGGGAGGCGGCAGCTGGCTGGCAACAGTGTGGGGTGTGCAAGGATAACTACAGCAACCAACCAACCTCCAGGTAATTCCTGTTCTTTACTCATTCGTTTTAATGCTTTCTAGGGAAAAATAATTTTATAAATAAAACTAATCCTCCCATGCGTTTTTATTTTAAAATAAAATAACTGGCATATCAAACAGTGCTTGCACGGCAGGATACTTTAAGACTAACAGCAAGAGCTGAGTGAACTGAAATGAAGATGCAGCACAAAAGGCTCTTTCGAAGAAACATGATGCTATACAACCCAGCAGCGCGCTTAATTACAGACCCCTA
This sequence comes from Tyto alba, assembly GCF_018691265.1. Lineage (NCBI taxonomy): Eukaryota > Metazoa > Chordata > Aves > Strigiformes > Tytonidae > Tyto > Tyto alba. Next base: position 12,339,398 of record NW_024881273.1, on the reverse strand, counting down.
CTCCGAGAGTGCCAATCCTGTGTGACCTGCCACCCACCACTCCGTACAGAAAGAAAAGTGGGAAGAGCCCGGTGGCCGTCACCGCGAGTCCAGGGCTGCCCGGGGAGCCAGGCGCGGCCCCGGCAGCGATCAGTTCACCCGGCAGGCTCGGATCATGAGCAGCTGGAGGAGGATGAAGACGGGCGACATGATGAGCCCGTACCAGAGCTCCCGGGTGTGCTCCACCAGCTTCTGGCACAGCAGCATCTCGAAGACAAACTTGAGGCTGAGGATGGTGAGGATCCAGAAGAGCCGCAGCACGGCCAGGCGCTTCTCCCCGTCCTGGAAGAGCCGCACCGAGACGATGGTGGTGAAGTAGGTGCTGAGGCCGTCGGCGGCGAAGAAGGGGACGAAGACGACCCACCAGGAGAGCGCCGAGGCCTCGCCGTCCACCTTCAGGACGAGGAGCACGGAGAAGGCCAGCAGCGCCAGGCCGTGCAGGAAGATCTCGAAGGTGGCGAAGCCCAACCACTGCACCAGCTCCCGCAGGGAGAACAGCATCGTCCCGCCGGCCGCGGGGACATGGGCGCTGCCGGGGCGGGGGGACGAGACCCCCGGCCCCGCCGCCGCCGCCGCCGCTGCCGGGCTCCCTCCGCGGCGCGGGGTGACGGCGCCAGAGGGGGCGGCGGCGCCGACTGATGACGACAGCGGAAGCGGCGGGGCGGGAAGGGGGCGGGGCCACGGTCACAGTGCCGGTGCCCGGCCCCCCCCGGCTGCGCCCAGGGAGGCCCCAGAGCCGGGCTGGGGGTGTCCTGCCCCCCCCCCCCCCCCCCCCCGCTTTCTCCCCCCGGGGCCGTGAGGGCGGCGAGGCCTTGCGCAGGCGGGCCTGGTGCGTGTCCAGAGTGCGCCCACTGGGAAAAAAGCCTTTTTCCTCAGGGCACGGGGGCAAATCCCCTGGCGCCGCAGCCCCTCTGCAGGGATTGATCTGTGACGAGGCCAGTAATGCTCCCTCCTTATGATTTTTTTTTTTTTTTAATTTATTCCGCGTTTTTTTTTAGTTCTTCTGGCAGCGGCCCACGCTGCCTGCTGCACCACCGAGGGTTTGCAGCTCATCTGAGTTGCATTCCTTGCGGGCTGTGATCGCCGGTAACACCCGGGGCCCTTGCTGCTTGAGAGAGCGTGGTTGAGGGCAGCGTGTGCCTGGTCCCGCTCTGTTCCCCAGCTCCCAGGCTTCTCCCCCAGCCTCCTCGGGTGGGGATTCACGGGGCAGACGGAGACCTTCAAACTAGAGACAGGGAACAGCCGATCCCACAGGTGTGCTGAGCCTGCAGCAATGAGGACGGTTAAAATGAGCTCAAAAGTGGATTGCTGTTCCTGGATTTTACACTATCCAAGCCAGCCCCTTCCCTTGGTCCTGGCAGTGGGGACACGGGGCACAGGCTGCTCCTGTGGATGGGGATGCTGCAGCAAAGAGGGCGTCACTCCCTCAGGTATGCCCAATGGTGGAAAGAGAGCTCAGGAGCCTTGAGTCCCGGTGCTGCCTCAGAATTATTCAGCCGTCCCTGTGGCTGCTGTTTGCAGCATCAACCTCGTGAATGTCACCTGCACCCACAGCCGCCAGCACTTCTTCACAGCTTAGGTGGGTGTTGGTGTGACACCCCTCATCTCCCCTCACCTCCTGGTGATTTCTCTGGTTTCGTCTCTTGCAGATGGTGGAACGGAAACTCCTTGTTCTTTTTGGCAGCCAAACTGGGACAGCTCAAGACACAGCCGAGAGAATTGGCAGAGAAGCCAAGCGACGCCACTTCCAGTGCAGAGTGGAGGCACTGGACAGCTATGATGTGGTGAGTGGTGACACAAAGGTTTGCTCCAGGCACTTCTGGTCTTGCTCCATCTCCAACAACCCCATTTCCTGGGTTTGGACATCATTCCACCCTTGCTGTGACCTGCTGTTTTTCACCAGACCCCCTCTCTGTGCCCTTCCTGAGGGAAGCTTGTGCTTAACTCAGCTGAAAAGGGGTGAGAACTGAGCAATGACTCTTGGGACAGAGTCCGTGTTAGATGACAGACGCTCAGCCACCTGCAAGGCGAGGAGCACCAAAGAGCCAATGCTGCAAGCAATGTGCAGGCAGCAGATGCTGCTGCAGTGCTTGTAGAGGAGGTCTTGCCATGTGGGGATGCAGGTTTTATTCCAAGTGTGGTCTGTCGTGAATGGCGTAAGATGTTAGCAGCCATGTCGGGACAGCTGGGACACGCTTTTTTTAGGTTGCTGACCTGAATGTGCCTTTCCATGTTTGTGCCCACAGGCCAACCTCATCAATGAGCTGTTGGTGGTGTTTGTCTGTGCAACCACCGGCCAGGGTGACCCACCTGACAACATGAAGGTAGGATGTGCTCCTATCCATGTTGCTTTTATATTCCTGGTCCAGTGACTGGATTTCTATCTTGAAGCACCTTGAGCAATGGTTATTTTGGAGGGGGGAGCTTTGGAGCAGCACCAGTCACATCTGGTGTTACTGATGGGACATGGGCAGGGAGCTGGTGAGATTTCAGCAGCTGAGAGGGGCCCTGCCATCGCAAGAGCCATGGGTTTGTGGAGGGCTCACAGAGCATCGTCCTCCTGACAGGTGGCAGCTGTGGGGTCACCTCTGCAGAATGCTGTGCCCCTCACTGTTGGGGCTCAGCAGAGGGCAGGAGAGACCTTGTGGGTGGGTGAAGCTGGGGTAGGCAGGCGGGGAAGGCCTCCTTGGCAGCAGTGTGACTCCCTGGCCATGTCCTTCATAGATATTCTGGCGGTTTCTGTTCCGGAAGAACCTGCCACCTGGTTCCCTCTGCCAGCTGGACTACGCCGTGCTGGGCCTTGGTGACTCCTCCTATCCCAAGTAAGCAGCTCTGCGGCTCCTTGCCTGCCTGTGACAGCTGCTCCTCCCAGCTCTGGCTGCCAGCGAGAGCAGAGTGGTTGGGGAACAAAAGGGGTGGGATGAGACAGAGTCTGGCCCTAGAGCAGCAGCTCAGACGAAACATAATTCCCACCAGCCTTAAAAATCCTTGCCCTACCAGCCCATGTCCCTCCTAACCCTCAGGGATTAGGCTTCTGCCCATTTCTTTCCTCCTAGCCTCCTGAAGCAGATGCTTTGCCACAGTGTCTGGGACATAGTTTCCCAGTCAGTTATTACAGACATGCAGTTCTCTGTCTGTATTGCAGGAAAGCCTGTGCCACAGCAATTTCAATGGACCAAACCAACAGGAGACATGAAACATAGTTTTAGGTGGCAGCCAGCCCTGTTGGTCCTAGTTCTCTCCCAAAAGATTGTTCCCGTGTGCCTGAAAGAGCTGTAGTGGGAGGGATGGGAGCATGCCTGAGCTCCATGGGGTAATGAGGGGCTAAAAGGAAGGGTTTCTCTGCCCAGGCCATGAGCTGGACCTCCCCAGGTCCCTTCTGGGAGCTGGGCACAGCCTCTGTGGCCCAGCAACTGTCAGCCAGCTGCTTCGAGCTGCCTCAGGGTGGAGGCAGGGCATGGGGCCAGGTCGTGTGTGCTGGCTCTGGCTGGACCTGCCTCTGTACTGCTCTGACATAGCCCTGGCAACGTGTGCTGGCTCATGTAGCCAGTGCCTGCTGTCCTGCTGGAGTAACTCTGCCCTCTGCAGCTGTGGTTATTCCCTGCTCAGGTTTAATTTTGTTGCGAAGAAGCTGCACAAACGGGTGCTACAGCTTGGGGGCAATCCTCTGCTGCCAGCGGCATTGGGAGATGACCAGCATGACTTGGGGTAAGAGCCCAGTGGAGGGGTGGCAGGGTGGGAGCCCTGGGATGCTCTACAATTTTGTCCTCGGGCTGACAGCAGGGCTGTGTGTGTTTTAGCCCAGCCTTGGGGACAGCAGTGTGCTGTTCCCACCACAGGTCTGCTCCTGTGCCCGAGATGTGGCCAGCAGCCTCCTGCTGCTCTCTGTGAACATGCTGCTCTCGGCTCATAACTCTCCTGTGCCGGGACCTGAGTCACTTGCTTCTCCAGGGTGTCCCACAACCCCCAGCATGTGCCAACGTCTCCTGGCTCTGCCCCAGTTCTGTTCAGACCAGCGGGTGGCTGTGTCACACAGCTGCGTACTTGCAGGCATTACAGCAGCCTGAGCTGTGCTGCTGTTCTCCTCGCACGGGGCAGAGGCTGCGTGTGGCTCGTGGAGTCGGTGGCTGACACCAGTTGTGCTCGGGGGGGGTTGGTAGTTCTGTTCAGATGTCAGTGGTTGGGCCCCAGTAAGCGAGTGAGTGCTCAGAGTGGCTGAGACGTGTTTCCAGATGTGACACTGGGAGAGGATAGCATGGAGCGACTGTGCAGTGAAAAAGGAGCAGAGGTGGTTGCCCAGGGGAGGCCCAGCATTGTCCGGGTGCAGAGGTAGCAGCGCCTGAGCCTGAAGGGGTGATGCTGTGCCACTGCAGCCCGAATTTCCTGCTTACAGGCCAGATGCAGTGGTCGATCCATGGCTCCTGGCTTTATGGGACAAGATCCTCACATTGTATCCTCTCCCTCCTGGCCTTGAGATCATCAGTCCAGATGTATGGTGAGTGCAGAGGGTAGGCATGGACTGCTGGAACTGGCTGGTGTGAAATGCCACGCTTCCTTGGCTGTCCTCAGGGGTGGAGATTTGCTCTGGGTTGACCGAGAAGACTCCCCAGACAGCTTCTGTATCCCTTGGACTTTGGCCATGGGAGGTCCATTTCCCTCTGGCTGCGGTGTCCCCTTTGTTCCCTGGGGGTGTGTGTCAGCTGCCCCAGCAAGGTTCTGCCCATCTTGCTGTCCTGATGTGCCTCTGCCCTTGGCAGACCTGCCAAGCGTGTGTGTCCACTCAGACTCTGCCTCCTCGGGAGCCTTTGAGATCTCCTCCTGGCAGTCTGCACTGCATTTCCTTACCACAGGCCAGCGCCAGGGGATTGGGATAATGGGTGGTGGATGTGGTGGGAGACTTCAGGCTTCTCCCTGCCTCCAGCTTCTAGCACTACAGCAGCAGAGGAGCTGTGGCATGGAGGTAACCGCACTGCATTGCTCTGCTCCCTACAGCCTGCCCCCAAAATATACCCTGCACTACCTGGCTGAGGACTCCTCACAACCCAATGGCAGCCTGCTCCAGCCGACAGCACCCAGGGCTGTTCCCTCTGAGCTGCACCCCTTTGCTGCCCGGGTGCTCTCCAATCAGAGGGTCACAGCAGAATCCCATTTCCAGGATGTCCGGCTCATCGAGTTCGATATCATGGGCTCAGGGATCACGTAAGCGTTTTTCTGACTTCCCCAAGTTTTGCTGTGTGGAATCGGGTGTCCCGTAACCTGCCTTCCCCTTCCACTTCCCTTCTTCTGTAATATCTGAGGCTGCAGCCTTGTGGGTGCAGTCCCTGCTGCACTGTCCCCCTCCATGACAAAGTCAGGGGTGTATGGCAGCATGGCTCCTGCCCATGGACCAGCTCTCTTTGCCTTGTCAGGTTAGAGAGCACACCGCTAGTGACACTGGAAATTTGGCTGAGTTGTGGCCTCTCCCCTGGCGCGGGTGCTGATTGGGCTTGTGATGCTGTGCCCATGGGCCTGTCCCACGGCTGCACTTGACAGGTCCCGCTGCATCTGCAGGTTTGATGCAGGGGACGTGGTGATGATCCAGCCCCAGAACTGCCCCGAAGACGTGCAGCAGTTCTGCCAGCTCCTGCGCCTGGATCCAGACAGATGTTTTGTACTGAAGCCCACAGAGCCTGGTAGGTCTTGCCTGCTATTCCTTTTTCTCCCTGCTGGGACAGGGCAGCCCATGAGCTCTGGCCCAGCCTGGAGCTCTGCTTTTCCTTTGCTGTAGACCTGGTAAACAGGGAGTTGGGAGTGGCTGATGGGTGCAGGACATATGCCTGTCTCGCAGTGTGGGGGCTTTCCTTTCCTTCCAGCACTGTGTGCATGTGGATCCTGCATTAGAGCCAGTGTGACTCGTGGGAGGAATCCAGCAGTGTGCAGGCTGCACCCACATCTTGTGTCTCTGCAGCCCCTAGCACAGTGTGGAGGATCCTGCAGCCTCGCCAGCCCAAGACCCGAGTCAGGAAGGCTGCTCCTCCTTGCCTGGGGCGTGCAGGTCTCCCCACTCTGCCTGCACCTCAGGGACCTACTGCAGGTGCTTCTGCAGCCACAAACTAGCACCAACAACTAGAGAAACCCCTCGGGAGGCCCCTTGGAGCTCTTGGTGGCCCTGCAGTCTGTGTGGTACTGGGAGGATTTTCTTCTGTCAGATGGATGTCCCCTCCATCTTTTGTGTGTCTGTCGGTGCTGGCATTTTTGCCTAGCAGGCAAACCCAAGAGAAATTCAGGCTGCTCCTCACACTCTTGGGAGAGAAGTAGGAGACAAGGACAGGCCTGACACATATGACACCGCTGATTATTTCCACTGCATTGTGCACAGGCAAGGTGGGACCCTTATGGAAAGGCATTGTCCTAAAGCACTTGCATAAAGTAAGGGACAGCTCAACACCACTGACTCTCTCTGTTGCAGACCTGTGGGCTTGAAAAGAAAGCTGGGGAGATCAGGAGGGCGTAGGGGCCCATGGGGGGAGCAGTGATGGCAGTAGCTAACGTTGGCTGCACTAGCATGTTCATGCAATGTGTGGGTGCCTGCAGGCAGCGGGGCTGCCCTTGTTTGGGTGCCTGAGGAGCACCAGAGCTGCAGGAGCAGCGGGCAGGCAGTGCTCAGGCATCCGGCCCCGGTGCTGGCCCTGAGCTCTCCCCACTGCCTTGCCTTGCAGGCACAGCCCTCCCTGCCCTCTTGCCGCAGCCCTGCACCATCCGGCACCTGGTCACCCACTACCTGGATATCTCCTGCGTGCCGCGGCGCTCCTTCTTTGAGCTCCTGTCCTACTTCTCTGCGAACGAGCTGGAGCGGGAGAAGCTGCAGGAGTTCAGCTCTGCACAGGGCCAGGAAGAGCTGTACAGCTACTGCAACCGGCCCCGCAGGACCACTCTTGAGGTAAGGCTGGGGGAGCATGACAGACCCGCTCTGTGAGGGCTGGACTATGGCATAAAACACCCAGGCAGATGATCAGCCATAATTTTTTGTCTGGGGAATTTAATCTACCTCACCCACTTTCTGAAGTGTCCTTGGATTTCCACTGGTGGTTAAGTAAGACCTGCTCCAGATCCTTCTGGGCTCTCTGGTGAGCCCTGTGCTGCAGCCTGGGGGTGAGGGGAGGGCAGTGGGACAGGGCCGTTGGTGCTCAGAGGTTCCCAGTGTGGTGCCTTTGGTCGAGGGCAGCGTGGCACAGCAGTGTGGGACAGCCTGACTCCCCAAGAAGCAGGTAGGCTGCTTTCTGGGGTGTATCCAGTCTCACCCCACCGTGGGTTTGCAGGCCCTCTGGGATTTCCCTCACACCACGTGTGCCATTCCACCTGAATACCTGCTGGACCTCATCCCTCGCATCAGACCCCGCGCCTTCTCCATCGCCTCCTCCCTGCTGGTAAGAGCTGAGCCCTTTTTGGCTTCGTGTCAGGCTCTGAGCTGAGGATCTGGCAGGGCCAGGGCTGACTCTTGGCGCCGTGCATGCTGTGGGTGTTCAGGCTGTACTCCCAGGCTCTCTGAGCACCCACAGCTCCACCCGAGCCCCCACTCCACTGTGAGCACGTGGCAGGTCGATGTGCTGGATGTTAACCCTAGGGCTTTGCCAGCCTCCATATTCGGGCACTTGCCCTCCTGCAGCCCTCCAGGTGCTGGGGCTGGCCCAGTGCACTGCAGAGGTCTGGTGTCCTTGTCGTGGAGAGCAATGGGAGGTGGTGCCACAGAGGCTGGGAGCATCCCTGGGTGGTGTGGCCGTGGGAAGGGGGAGTGCTGATTCCTGCTGCTGCCAGGAGGTGGCAGTGGGACCTGGCCTGGGTGGCTTGGCAGACGTCAGCCTGTGCACTGGTGGCATTTGTCCTCCGTGGGGACCTCTTGGGTTGGATGGTCTCTGTTGTTGCCAGCTGTGCAGAGCAAAGGAGCTCTTCAATGGGAAAGCCCTTTTCCCTATTGGAAAGGTTTCGGGCAAGGGTGTGCTCCATTCTGTGCCCGAGTGGCTGTTTCAGGCTAGGAAGTGTTGCAGATGCCCTGGCAGGAACTGCCCATGGGCTTTGTCCCTGGAGGAGGTGCTGGGCTTTTCCTGCAGAGCTGTGCTGGGTGTCTTCTCATTTCTCATGGCTCCTGTCTGGACACAGGCTCACCCTGACCGGATCCAGATCCTCATGGCAGTAGTGCGGTACAAGACGCGGCTCAGCAAACCCCGCCGTGGTCTCTGCACTACCTGGTTGGCTTCTCTCAACCCAGAGCAAGGTAATTGCTTGGACTTTGTGAGAACCCTGTGTGCTTGCCACAGCACACAGAGCTGATCCTGTAGGACTATGGTGGAGCTGTGTGCATGCTGGCCATGTACTGGAGCTGCTTGGACCCTGGGTGGAGCACCACTACCACAGGGAGCTGGAGCACACTGGCTTGGCAGGATGGGCTGAACTCTCAGTAGCCGTCCTTCCTCACTGCTCCCATCATCTTCAGACCATGGCGTGCTCCTACAGCTTGTCCTGAGCACTCTGAGCTCCTGGTTTTCTCCCAGCTGCTCAACCCTCCTGCTCCCACTGCCAGCATGCCCTGCTGTCCCACAGTGGGCTGCTCCTGGTGTCCTGAAGCTGATAGTGCTCTGACTGCTGGACACCTCCAGCCCCATAGCACCAGCTCTGGGAAGGATGGTCCTTCCTTTGAGCACATCCATCCTGTCCTGCAAAGCCTGTGTGTGCTGCTTATCTGCTCTAACCATAAAACCCCTCCAGCTGGATCGCCACGTAAATGCGACAAGCTCATGGGGTTGTCCTGCTGCAGGATAGTAGGGAGTTGCTCTGTATGACGCCAGGGCAAGACTGGGTCTTCTCAGACTACCTAGATGGAAATCTTCACCCCGCCTCTGGCTCCCAGAGGAGGCAAGTTTGTCCCTCCCTTACTCGAAAGCTGGGTTGAGATCTCTGCTCACCTCCACCACTGTCTTCCTTGGCACCAGCTGAGGAGAAGGTTCTCTGCTGTGGAACTCTTGCCTTGCTCCAGGGCTCATTCAGGTGCTTGCAGAGACAGTGCTGAGACAGCTGAAGTGCTCTTCATGAACACATAATGTGCCCGTGGCACCAGGGGTGCTTTGGTGCCAGGGTGGTGGTAAGCCAGGTGCTGTCCATATCTTTGGAGCATCCTGGAAGAGCTGGGTGCCTGGCTCACCCTCCACAGGGTGTCACAGTCTCAGTAGTGGTGGGGTGATGCCAGTCGGTCTGTTTGATTTGCAGGTGATGTCCGGGTGCCTCTGTGGGTGAAGAAAGGAGGAATGAAGTTCCCGGCTGACCCTGACACCCCCGTCATCATGATTGGCCCCGGAACAGGGGTGGCACCTTTCCGAGCAGCGATACAGGAGCGGGTGGCACAAGGGCGTAGAGGTGAGGGATGGTCCTGGGAGGGATTCAGGATGCCCCTTGCCACGGACAGGTCTGTGTTCAGTATACAGGAAGGAAGGATTGGGGGCTCCTGAGGGTTTGGACAGGCCCAGGCTTTGCTTTGTTTGAGTGGGACCAAGCTGGGCTCTGGGGCAGGCGAGGACCAAAGCCTGGTGTGTGTAACCTGTGTGGTTATTCACAGGTTGTGCTGCCAGGCTGTTCCTTGGGTCGGGGTAGGGCTCTGCAGAGGCTCTTTCTTGTCTCTCTGTAAGTGGAGATAAGTTGTGGAGCTCATCTTCAGCTGCACAGGGAGTTGTGCTTCCGCCCTTGTCCCGTCCTCATTCCGCCAGTTCAGCTGTGGGGTCTCAACAGGAAGCTGAGGCTGGTGAAGGGGAACAGGCAGCCCCGGGGGGCTCTTCTTGCCCTACGTGCCCCTCACCTCCTGCTTTTCCAGCACATGGGCCTCTGGTTGCCACAGCTCACTTGGCTTCATGCTCACATGGCTCCTTGGCTCCTCCAGGACAGGGCTGTCAGCCAGGTGCAGTAGAGAGGTATGAGCCTTAGGGCTCTCTCACAGGTCCCGTGGGCACCAACAGTTCCCAGCACTTGCAGGATGTTTGGTCCCCCCAGCAAGCCCTTGTCGCCTGCTCTGCAGGGAACTGCTTGTTCTTTGGCTGCCGCCAGAAATCCAAGGACTTCTACTGCCAGGCGGAGTGGGAAGAGCTGGTGACAAAGGGCTTCCTGATACTCTTCACAGCCTTCTCCAGGGACCAGGTCAGTTCCCAGAGGAGGTAGGTGGATACAGAAGCATCTCAGGCAGTACTGATGGGGCTATGCCAGTGTTTCTGTCCCCTGTACCTACTGGCATAGCTTGCAAAGGGCCTGGTGGGGTGGCCCAGTGGTCACATCACTCCCCCACACCACGTGCAGTGCCACTGCCCAGCTGGGACGTGTCTGGCTGAGTTGAACTGGTAAGATTGCTGGGATGGGGCTGGTGAGGGTTGAAACAGATAAGGTGTTAGCCCCCTTTGTTTGACTGGACCACGTGAGTGATAAAAGGCTCCTGAGCCTCTTGAGGCAGGGGGGGTCACCAGGCAATAATCTTCCTTGGTTGAGTGCCACCCTCCCCACCGTGTCCTGATCACTGTCTGAAGCTGAGGAGCTTGGCCTCCCTGCCGGCTCTCCCCTAGCCTCAGCCATGCAGGAGAAAGCTCCCTGAAGGTACAAGCACCCCCACAATTCAGCCCCTCACTTTCCTCCCTTATTTCCCAGGCAGTGTCTTTGGTGGACACCTCTCAGCCCCTCTCTGGGCTGCAGGGCTTTTCATGTTGCCAGAGAAGCTCTGTGAGCCAGGACTCTCTTTCACTGCCTTGCCTTGTCCCTTGATGGCACTGAAAGCTCAGCCTGCCTTTGAAACAGAGAGATCTGATAAAAAGGGTCAGAGAGAATGAGTATTTATAGGTAGCTCAGCTGCACCAGTCCTTTTCTCCTGGCTGTCTGCATGCATTGACATGAAGCCAGCATCTTTTATCCAGTCACTTGTAAGGCATGAGTTGGATGCCTCTGTGAAGGCTTTCCAAGTCTTTGATGAACAGGAGCAGCACTGCAGAGGTTTGTTGGATGACCAGTCTGCCTTTTTTCTGGTGGCTCACACAGTGAAGGGGGGATCTGATGCTCCCCAAATTGGGAGAGCGGCCCCAGAGCCTCCTTCTGCCCTCTCAGACTCTGGAGGGATGGGACTCACATCAGAGTGTGCCTCCTAGCCTCCCTGCTTTCCCAGCTCTGTGGAGCAAAGCAGTTTGTCATGAGGGTCTTCTGCCACTGAGTCCTTGCAGTGCTGCATAGGGAGGCAAGCGAGGGTGCAGCCAGGTAAGATGTGCCACATTGGGCCCTTGTACCTGTGGCTCTAGGAGATGCCACGGCCATTAACTTGTCTGAAAATTTGTTTTCAAAGAGCTTGGCAGGAGCTGGGATGCTCCTTAGCTGATCAGGATTTCCCTGTTCTCTCCAAAAGGTCCCAGAAGTGACCTTCTGTCATATCGTGTCTGCCCTGTGGTGCAGACTGATTGATCCCAGCCTAATGCGGCTGTCACTAATTCTCAGCAGGACGCCCTGGGGTTTAGCTGAGACGTCGTGACCTGAGTTTGTCACTGGGGTGCTCTGGCTTCTAGGTAGCCACAGGTCCTTAAATGACCCACTTGGAGCCCCAGCCTTGTGGGCAGAGCCTCTGTCAGCACTTAGCTGATTAATGTTAATGATGCTGAAGCTGAGCTACCGGCTGGCGGTGTCGGTGCTTGCGACGGGCTTGCTTACCTCCTGCATTGCCAGTGGCCGGGTCGGAGCCGTGGAGCTGTGCCCGGGGGTGACCTGACTCTCCAGTGCAACGCAGCCAGTGGAGCCGCGTGGGACCCGCTGGCCGCGCGGTGACCAGCTCTTGTGACAGCCAGGACTGGTTGCTGCTCAGGGTTGTTCCCACGCACACCTCCAGCCTGCAGCACGCAGGGAGCCTGAGATGCAGCAAGAGCTTTATTGCCTTTGGGGCTGGACAGGAGAGAGGAGGACGTGGGGAGGAGGCTGCGCCCGTGGCCCAGCTCACGGCAGCGCAGAGCCTGGCGTGGTGGGACGTGCGGCAGAGGGCCTGGCCTCCATCACAGTGTCACCTTTGTCACGGAGGAGCCGTCTGGGCCGGCAGTGAATTCAGGCACGTTGGCAATGGTGTTCCTCTTGGGTAGAAGCCAGAGCCGTAGGCAGTTGCTTGGATGCGTGAAGTCTTGTGGATTAACCCTTTGGGAACTCTTGTCATTTGGGCTATACTGTGCCAAAAGCCAGTCATTTCCAGTCCCTAAGCACAGCAGAGGGGCAGGGAGTGGGACCAAGGCCACCCCTCCGAGCTTTCTGCCCTTCCAAGCTGTTTCAGGTCTCCAGCAGGTGACAGGACTGGGACCGTCAGCCAGGGGTGCAGGGAAGGGTCTCTGCCCTGCAGCAGCTTTGGGCTGGTGGGGGTCACAGAGCCTCCTCTGCCTATGCTGGGAGAGGAGAAGGCAGGAGGGGAGCCCTTGCAGGGCCTCCCCAGCTCATGGCCCTGGCTGCTCACCAGAGCTAGAGCAGGCAGGGGGCAAGCAAAGGATTGAGGGAGCTATTTCCCCACCAAAGCTCCTGCTGCTACACCCATCTCCCACCAACCCATCCCAGTGCACTGATAGGAGGTGTGGGAATCCCCTTCCCTGTGCAATAGTTGATCCCACTGCTTCTCCCAATGCCCCGTGCTCTGTGGGGCTGCGCTGCCCCGAGCTCTGGCAAACAGACCCCTCAGAGCAGTCCCCAGGGGCCAGCCGGGCGTGCTGGAGCTGGGGCTGCAGCTGCTGCCAGGGCTGGCAGGCTCAGCACCGTGTTTCCCTGCAGGAGGAGAAGGTTTATGTTCAGCACCGCATCCAGGAGAACCGAAGGCTGGTGTGGGAGCTGCTGAGCAGCAGGAACGGTCGTGTCTACCTGGCTGGGTGAGTGAGAGGTCTCCATGCAGGGACTGGGGGAGCGGGGCTGCATGTTGCTGCTTCTCCGCCTCCCCAGAAGCATTCCCTTGGCTCAGCCTCCAGAGTGAGCACACCCTGCACCCCAGCAGGTCTCTAGGGGCTGCAGTGACTGCTTCAGAGACACCAGCTTGCTCTTCTTCTCTGTGTGTCCTGCTCCTCAAGCCCAGGGCTGAGGTCCATTTCTCAACTACCCTGTGCTCTGATTAGCAGGGGCAGAGCTGGAGCCGTGGTAAAGGGACCCCATGTGCCCATCCCTCCCACTTCCAGCACCCGTGACCAGCATCACCCACCAGTGGGCTGCCTGGCCTGTGATCCGTGGCGAATCCACACACAGGAGAGCCCTGGCCTCTTCACACCCCTCTCCTCCAGCAGCGCTTGGTGAAATGAGAAAAAGGCTTGTGCAGTTCTTGTGGCTGCTTGGGTGGGCAGGAGGGGTTTAAAGCGCCATATACCAGAGGTCCACCAGTGCTGGGGTTTTTAGGACCCTCGGCACATCCTGGCTGGCTCTTTGCACCTGAAATTGTGTTCCTGGGGTAGGGACAAGCCATGTTGCGCTGTAGCCTGCTTCCTTTGACAGCACAGTCGTTCACCCAGTGGTTACCTTGGTCTGGTTGAAAATCTTGAACCGTTGGCCAACAAGTGGGGTCTGGCCTTTGGAGGCAGAGCATCTGTGGCTCTTTTCCTGGGCAGAGCCCTTAACCTGCCTGCTCTAGTCGCTGCCTGTGTGTCAGGGAGGAGGCTGCTCACCCGTTGCCCAGGGCAAGCGTTGTGAAACGCTTTGGGCTCCTTGAGCTGGTGAGAGGCTGGCGATGGTGTTTGCCGTGCATCCCGTGACCTGGAGAGCACTGTGCAAACCTGTGCTTTGCTGTCGACATGAGCAGCAATTGCAGGAGGCTCTTTCCTGCCTGTCCCGCATGAGAGCAGGATTTTCCCTGGTGCCTTGCAGGGCGAGACTGGCCTCGCTGCATTCCTGGGAGAAGAAGATTTTTGTTTACTGCCCAGGAAGCAGAGGCCAGGCTGCCCACTGCCCCTCGCTCGCTGCTGTACCAGCTCTGCCACGTGGTCTGGCGTGCCTCACTGTGTCGCAGGGCTTCCTGGGGCTCTTACCCCAAACCAGTGATTTCTACCCATGGATCTGGGGCTTGAGTTTGGTTTCCTCCCTCAAGCTGCACTTGGGACTTGGGCTTGTGCCTCCATCCACAGCCCAAATGCTGAGACTGTTGAGCAGCTGCTGGGTGACCACGGGGCATGGTGTCTTGATGGCTCTGTCCTCTCCTTCTGCCATCCTTTTTTGCTACTTGCTGGTGCTGATGGAGACACCTTGGGGGCTGCCAAAAAAGGGACCAGTGTCTTGGGAAGAGCAAGGCTTGCACAGCTCTCCCCATTGCAGGATTTTGCAGTCGCCATGAGAATGGTGTTTCGGATATCAGCATTGCTCCAAGACCCATCTTGCTGAGGTCTTCATCCTTGGCACAGGGTGGCATTCAGCCCCGATAAGGCAGGTAGGATCTGAGAGCCTCATCCTCTTTGTACAAGTGGCAACTGTCCTGTTTGCAGTGGGCACTTTCCCACCCCTCCTGAACAGCCCACACCATGTGTAAAGGCACCTGGGATCACAGTGCCCCTCCCTGGCCTGCAGACTCTGAACTGCCAGTGGGGTGACAAACGGGCAGGTGCAGGTGGGCTAGATTGAAAATGGCCTTTTGGGGGTTTTTCGCCCCTAAAAAGTAGTATTCACAGTTTCAGCCACACTAGGAGAAAGATGGGAAAAGTGAATCCTGGGCTGTGTGTCCCTGAGCAGCGCCCTGGGCCACTTAGTACGATGTGTCTGCCTTCCCGGGCCCTTGCTGGCTGGGGCAGGGTCTGGGGAGCCAGGGCTGTATCTTTTCTGATTGTGCCCAGCTTATCTCATCCAGGAGCAAAAAGGTTGAAAATGTCTCTCTCTTTCTGCAAAAAGTAGATATTTGACATGTTTTCCATCACAAGCCCAGCTACGTTATCTTGTAATTGCATATCGGTGCCTGACTCAGAAACAATGCGACTCTTCCAAAAAAAGAAGACCTCCTTTCTGTGTATTTTGGGACATTAATCAGCTTCAAACGCAAGTCAGAATTCTGCCTTGTTCTTGGGAAATAGCAAGGACATTGCCAGATGCTCGTGCCAATTGGAGCAGCCTGGGAAATTTCTTATTAGATGTTTTTTTGTCACACAGTGAGTTTATCAAATGAAACTCTCCAGGAAAAAGTCTGAATTTCTTATTTCCCATAAGAAATAATTGTGCTTGGAAGTGTTGAATGCTGTTCGGGTATTTTCTAGACTTGTGTTTTCTTCACTGTTTCTTGTTTTGAGGTCTGAACTGGCTTTGGGTTACAAATGTCACCATCAAAACAATCATTTCAGGTTTCTTGAAAGGAGGCAGCGGATGGACTGAAGCAGCTGTTCCTTCTCAGCAGTCATCTTACCCAGCTCAGGATCAGACATGTTTTACATTGAATGTTTCCCGAGATGAAAGGACAGTTTCCTGCCTCCTGCCGATAAATTATGACTCGTGCATATTCCCCTTGTCCCTCTAAAGAGGATGATGGGAAATGGAGCAATACAAGGGCCAGAGTTAAGGCTACCAAGCTGTAATTCTCCTTCACTGGGGACTGGGTACCATGGCCACGTCTTTGCCTGAAAATGCCAGGGCTGGAAAGCCCTGTGTGGATAACGGCCAGCTCTCCAGGGAGTGGTACAAGCTGCCTCTCAAAGCCTGTCATTTATTCAGTGCCAGGCAGCCCGTGCTGCAGGGTGAGGCAGGTTCCCACTGCCCTGGTGCAGTGGCAGCCTGCGCCGTGTGCTGGGGCAGTGGGTTTGGCCACGGGGACTGCTGCCCCACTCCAGGGCTGCCCTGCCAGGGCACTGGGGCTGCAGATATGCCCCTGATTCTCCTGCCCACCCTCCATCGTGCTGCCTACTCTCTCTTCCAGGAATGCCAAGCAGATGCCAGCGGCAGTGGCGGAAGCCCTGCGGTCAGTGTTGCAGCTGGAAGGTGGCCTGTCCCCCTCTGAAGCAGAGGAGCATTTAACAGCCCTGGAACGGTCCCAGCGCTTCCAGTCTGAAACCTGGTCGTAAGCCTGGCTCCCTGCCTCCCCCCTTCCCAGTGAGCTCTGCCTGAATAAAGGAGCCAGCAAAATGATCCACCTCTGGCATCATCCTTGGGCTGAGATTATCCTAGCCAGGACAGGGGCCTGTCGAAGGGGGGTGGACGTACCCAGCCAGCCCTTCCCTGCTGGCAGCAGGGCCCCGTCCCCTGGGGCTGTGGGTTTGGCGTGGGTGAAGCCTGGCTCCCCGTGCCCACATCCCGCTGGAGCGGAGGTGAGAAGTCTCTGTGGTGGGATGCTGCTGCCTGGCTCCTGCATGGGAGCGAGCTGCTGTACTGTGTGCTCCAGTTCCTGGGGTCCCTGTGCTGGGCGAGCAGCACCTGGGGGCATTGCTAGAGCTATGGCATTGGCAGCAGCCGTTGTTTGTGGTAGGACCCAGAGGAAGTGAGCTGTTGCATGGGAGTCTCTCCACCCTGGCATTAGTCAGCAGCAGCGTTGCTTGCTGCAGGAGGCTGCCTTGACAGACCTGTTCCCCCTGTCTCCAGGGGCTGAGGCCAGCAGGGATGGGCGCAGCAGGAAGCTTCAATCCCTCTGTCTCTGCTGCCAGTTCATCTCCCTGAGCCTGTTTGATGATGAGGTCTGAGCTCCCCAACTACCAGTTCCCACTGAGTTATCCCATCCCCTCAGTGCCTTCTCTGCTGGACCTGTCCTCCGCCCCATCCTGGGAGCTGCTTCCAACCAGGGCCAGGCGAGCCGGCAGCCTCCAACCCCTGGGATCCTCAGGGCCACGTGCTCTCCTGGCCCTGCTGGTGCCCCAGTGGGTCCAGTGCCACCACCTTCCTTCCCCAGTTCAGCGAACTCGGTGCCATTGTGTAAATAGCAATTAGGGCCCAGGGCATGAATCAACCAGGGACAGTCCCTGGAAGCAGGCTGGGACAGGAAGGAACAGAGGTGCCACACCACACCTGTGACCCAGCCACCCTCCCACATGCCAAATCCTGGGGTCCTGCATGGGCAAGCGGCGCCTGGGGGCATTGCTCAGGCTACGGCACCGCAGTGAGTGGAAAAGGGGTGCTTTTTGGGTCTCCCCACCCCCCTGCTTTGTCAGCACTGCCTTGCTGCGAGGAGCTGTTGCGCTTGCAGACCCCGGCTGGGCTGGGTGTCCCCATGCCCTGGGGACAGCCAAGGGGGCCAGTGCAGAGCTGCTGCGTGGCGGTCATCATGTTGGTGACCCCGTCCCCTTGCATGGGGCACCGTCCAGGCTGCATTCTTCCTTCCAAACCCTACAAGGTGCTTAGGGGGCATGGGCAGGGACCGACCTGGGGGACAGGGATGAGCTGCGTGGGGTGGCTGTGCTGAGGCAGCCTAGGATCCATGCTGGTGTGCTGTGCTGGGGGGCTGGCCTGGGGCAGTGCAGGGCCCACGCTGCCGTGCAGCAGTGTGGGGAGCGCTGGCCACAGAGGTGGCTCCATTTTTGCTGGGTGAGGAGAAGAGGCGGCCGTGGGCCCAGCTCCTCCCCGGCTCCCGCGGGAGCTGATTGGCGCGGGCATGGCTGCCTGCCCCGGGCTGCCTGCATTTGAGCTGCTTCCAGAAGCTGACAAACCAGACTGGTTAGAGCCAGGCTCGGCCCCGGCCCCGCCTGACCCACGGTAGGCAGCAGCTGCCTGCACGGGTCCCTGCCACGCCTGCACCCCTTGCCGGCACAGCGGGCAGCGCCTGGCAGCACCCCGCTCGTTGCCCTCTGGACCGTGGCAGGTCAGTACTGCACTGGTGCTGGGGAGGAGGAAGAGGAGGAGGAGGAAGAAGTAGCTGCTGGATGCTCACGGCGATGCCCCTCTTGGGGGTGGCCTATTGGTGAGGATGATGGGGATGCACCCTGCTTTGGGGGCTCCTGACCTGTTGGCCTGGGAGGGGGTCCCAAACCATGCTGGAGGGATGATAGGACTCTGGGTGGATGCTGCTGCCTCCAAACCCTTCTGGCAGCTGTGCTGAAGGCCACCTCCCGCCCGGGAGCAGCACCCACGTCCCACACCCAGCCCCAAGGGGTCTCAGGGGGGTTGTGGGTGAGGGGGACAGCTGTGGAGCAGCCACCCCCATGGAGCCAGCAGCGGGCGAGGGGGCAGAGCCTGACCCCCAGCCGGTGCAGGCAGCTGGCAGGGAGGGCTGTGCCAGGCAGCAGGGCGAGAGCAAGACTGTGGGATCAGGGGGCCCTGGGGAGCCACCCCAGCTCTGCGGAGAGGCGCCCGCCGCTGCCTGGGGATGCTGGAACCTGCCACCGGTGGAGGACGCAACGGAGCCGCTCCTGCCTGGGCACGACGAGCCGCCTGCCCACAGTGCCTCCTCGCCTGCGGGGCAGGACCCTCCCGCTGCCAGCAGCCCCATCTTGCCCTGCGGAGAGAGCCCGGTACCGCAGGGGAGGTCGTCCAGCCTGGAAAGTGCCTCCAGCTCCATCCTGAGCCTCTCTGGCGAGGAAGAGGAGACGTCAAGTGATGAGGCGGCGGCGGCGGCGGCGGCGGCAGAGCCCTGCCAGGCGCCGGGGGGCAGCGAGGACGAGTGCCCCATCTGCACGGAGCCCTACGACAACCAGCAGCACAAACCGGCCCTGCTCAACTGCAACCACGGGCTGTGCCGCGCCTGCCTGCGTGCCATCATGGACACGGCCGCCGGCGCCGAGTTTGGCCGCGTGCGCTGCCCCATCTGCCGCCAGAAGACGCCCATGCTGGAGTGGGAGATCTGCAAGCTGCAAGAGGAGCTGCTCCTGCTGCACGCCCAGCCCGGCTCCCCCGGCGCTCTGGCCACCCCCCGGCCCCCCGCCCTGCCGCCCCAGCGCCCTGGCCTCACCGGTGCCCTCGAGCATCGCTTCCAGGTGCGCTTCCACACCAGCCGCATGTTCGGGTGCCTGCCCTGCGTCCGTTACCCGCTCTGCCTCATCCGCGGGCTGGGGCGGCTGGAGCGCCGCTGCCGCTGCTGCTACCTCCTGGTGCTGGCGCTGCTGCTGGCAGCTGAGATGCTCAGCCTTCTCCTCATCTTCCTCCCCATCGTCCTGATGGTGCTGCTCTTCCTCATCCTTGATAAATAGCGCTGGGTTTGTGGCTGCAGGTTGGGCCGTGCGTGGGGAGAGGAGCCCTTGGGGCTGCTGCTGGGTCGTGACGCCAACCTGGGAGCAAGCCTGTGAGCCCGGGCGGCCGGGATACCCTGGTGCTGCCGGTGAGCCCAGAGCGGTTGAGGCAGCGGAGGACCTGGAGCAGACAGCTGAGGGAGGAGCAGGGCACTGCTGGCATGTCACCTGGCACCAGGTGACCCATCACTGCAGCAGTGAAGGGGTAGATGGAGGGGGGGACCATCCTGCACTGGCGCGTGTCGCTGGCATGGGGCTGGGAACCGGAGGGGCTCTGCGGGCAGAGCAGGGCTGTGCCGTGGGCTGTGCTGCCCGTGCCTGGGACAGACGGACTGGGGTTCCCCAGCATGGACTGAAAATACAACTCGCATTTGTACCACGGCCGTGTCCAGCTGAGTTCAGTGCTTGTTCCGGGCTGAGCATGTCCCCTTGGGGCCCAGTAGTGACACAAGGAGGGGATGGGGACAGCCGGTGGTCCCCAGCCACCCTGCAAGAGGGTGCCTGCCTCCGCCGCGGCACCTCCGAGCCGTGGCTGACCAGTGCCAGCCTGTGCTCGTGCCTTGTCCTAGGTGGAGATAAGAGAGCAAACGCGGCTCTGTCCGCTGCGGCTCGGCGCTGGCAGCCAGCTCCAGCCAGGCACTGCAGGTGGAGGAGCCCACAGCGAGCGCAGCACTGGGGCTGTGCCCACGTGGGACCTGCCCACGGCTGCCGGGGAGCTGGGCCGGCTGCAGCAGGCAGAAATATCTCCTTGGTGAGCAGGATGCGGGCTCTGCTTCTTACTTGGCAGCTGGCCTCGTGCGGGGGCTGTGTCCCAGCCAGGCGATGCCCAGGCCGCAGCACAGCTCCCCCTGCACCCTTGCTCCCCACACATTGCAGAGAAGGGGGGGTGGGCAGCTGCTTACTGGGGACCTCTGTACCCCGAGGGGACGGGGATGGGAGTGGCTCCAGGCCTTCAGCCACCTTTGGGCTGGTGGTGGCTGGTAGGGACGTGTTGGAACCCCATGGTCCCCATTGAGACGGGTCTGTCCTGCAGTGCTGGCACCCACCTTCACAGCCTGGGATGTGCTGCTCCTTATTTATCACTGCCAGCCTCCTCTCAGTGCCCTGCCAAAGCTCCAGGCAGACCCTGTGCCAAATTGCCCCCCCTGTGCTGGCACCCCCCTCTGTCCCCACCCTGCCTGTCCTTGCTGCGGGGCTGGCTGACACCACTGTGCCCTATCCTCCTGCCCGCCCATGTCAGGGTTGTGCAACTGGCCGTGCGTCCTGGCTTTGCCCTTCTCCCCCGGAAACGCGCCGTGGGCACCTCCCCAGGGCTGCGGCTGTGGGGGGGACCGGGGGGGAACACCACCCACCCACCCCCTTCCCTTTCCTCCTGCAAAGGGAGCCGGGCCACTGGGGAGCAAGGAAATGCTCCCCTCCCCACACGGCCCTGCGGGAAACCCGTGTCCTTGTGCCCACGGGGGCAGAGATTTGGGCCATGGGCTTTGCTGGGGCACTCGGGCTGCTCTCAGCATTGGCGCTGCCGTGCGTTGCTCCAGCAAAGTGCCAAGGTGCAGGAGGCAGCAGTAGGAACAGAGCACCCCAAAACAGGTCAGGCTGGGAGGCAGAGGCAGGTGGAATATTTATTTATACCAAGTGGAGCAGCTCCATCAGGAGAAGCACCAGCTCGGCCCTGGCCAAGGGCATTTTCAGCTATAAGTGGCCTGCAGGAAGGGGGGGGGGGGGCTCAGACACCCGGGGGGACCCTGCCACTGTGTGGGAGGCCTGGCACGTGTCCCTGCTCTACATTACATGGGGGGTATAATTGGCTTTTGGGCAAACCAGGCCAGAGCTGTCCCCATGGGGACACAGCGGAGCTCAATGCACCCTCCAGCATGTCTGCGCTCCCCTCACCGGGCTGCCAGCACCTGTGGGTGCTGAAAGCTGGAGAAGGGCACCCACATCCCCTCCGTGGTGGGTTCCCCGGGGAGGGGGCTGCAGTGGGGGACTGACCCTGTGGGCGACGCAGAGCCCGGCAGTGCTGCCCACGGTGCCCCGGCGCGCACACAGGGCTGGCCGGCGGGAGCCCGGCTGCAATGTCCGCTCACAAGGACTCGGTTATATTTAGCTCGCCGAGATAGCAGCGAGCGGCACGGCGGGTGCACCGCAGCACGGCGAGCTGGGGCTGGGGGCGGTGTGCCGGGAGCCATGGGAGGCTGCGGCAGGGCTCTGTCCTCCAGCACAGCCCCCCCCAAACCACACTATCCCCACCCCCCCCCCAGCCCCATACATACACCCTCTGATCACAACCCCCCCTCCCTGGCAGCTATATGCACCCTGTCTCCCCACGCACACCCCACTGCATCCCCCAGCACACTCCTAAGCACCCCGCAGCCTCTCCATGCACCCCAGCCTCACCATGCACACCCCCACGCAGCCCTCATCCACCTTCTCACCAGCCCCACAGCTCTTCTTTGCTGTCTCCCACTGACCCATTGCAGCCTCCCCATGCCTCTTCCCCCCCACCATGGACTCCATCACAGCCCCCCAAATCTACCCCATCTCCCCCCACCCCCCTTGCAGCCTTCCCTGTCCCCTCCCACAAGCCCCTGACACCCCAAATGCTTCATCACATCTCCCATATGCTGGCACTGGGAGGGTGATGTGGCTGTCCCCATCCCCGCAGGGACCTGCCCCCTCGGGGCTCTGCGGGGCCGTTTTTCTCTCCTGGCTTCTCCCACTGAAGCCTGGCATGTCCCCACCAGGGTGCCCAGCCATGCCTGAGTGGCAGCGAGGACACGGGCAGCACAGCCAGCCTCAGGTGTGCACCGAGTGTGCCCGGTCTCACCCGCCCGGGCAGGCAAGGCTTGGGGGTCGGGGGTCAGGGGACTGTGGTGCCAGGGACCCCATCCGGCTCTGGTCAGAAGCACTCCTGCCCCACACCCCTTTTGCACCACCACCACCAGCACTATCTCCCTGTCCCTGCTCAGTCCCCACGCGGGGGACATGCCAGCGCTGTCCCCATCCTGCACCCATCGGAGCGAGGCTGGAGGGACAGCAACGGGAGGTATGGCCCAAAAGTGGTGAGGCACTGGGAACAACTCTTGCACCAGAATCTGGCCTTGAATGTGGAGCTGGGGAGCGAGTGGGAGCGGGTGCCCGTGCCTGCGGGCAGCCCTCGCCTGGATTTAACCCCAGGAAAGCTGCTGAGCCCAGCAGCCCCTCCCCATCTGTGGGGCCAGCGCTGCCCCAGGGACCTGTCACAGCCTCTCGGGCTCTGTGCCACAATTCGTTATCTCCTCATCACAGGGTTTCACCTCATTGTGAAAGCGGGGCGCTGGCAGAAGCCGTTGCAAGCAGCTTCCTCTTCATTGAAACAGCCATTTCGGGTGCGCGACTGCCCTGGACCGAGGTTTCAAGGCTGCGTGGCCCCAAGGAGGGCACAGCCCTGATGCTCGGTCACCTCCTCCCCAGCCTGGCATGGTGCTACCACAGAGCCCAGCACAGCCTTGGGCCCCTGAACCGGGGCCGGATCCTCCCCCCTCGCTGCGCCAACAGGGAACTGGTCTTGTTGTGCAACCTCACGACAGGGTGGTGGGGCAGGATGGGGACCGCTGGGGCCACACGCATGAGGACCAGCCTTGGCGCTGCCCAGGGCTGCCCACCCCTCGGCAGCAGGAACGCAGAGCTGCCCACAGCCCCGCACGACTCCTGGCACCCGCCAGCCAGGCTGCAGGAGACGGTTTGGGGGAGAACGGTTGGGAAACATCATCCCCGGAGCCCGTGCCAAAGGCTGACCCCACACCAGCAGATAGCTGCCCATTCTTGGCCCTTCCTACATCTAAAATGAGGGTATTTGGGGAAGGGTCATCCTGGGGAGCCATTTAACCCCTCAAGTCATCTTTCCTGGCACGGGCCAACCTGGAAAATGGGATTGCTCAGAGCTTCATCCCAGCCTGGGACAGACGTTACACCAAGGAGGAGAGTTTACAACCAGCTCATCTGAGAACATCTGTGAGCATCTTTGCTCACTAATGGCCAAACCTGCTCCCACAGCGATGTCCTGACCGTGTTTAAGCCGCTGGTGGGACTTGGAGCACTTTGAAAACCCGGCTTGGAGGTACAACGCCTAGAGCGGCCACGGCGGCCATGGGAGTGTCCCAGGGCTTGGGATGCCAGAGTGACTTTGAAAGACTTAATTCACCTGCAGCCGCGACGCGAGGGCTTGCACCGTGCTGCTGTCCCTGTCCCCTACAGCACACATACATGGGCCCCTCTTCCAGTGAGCACTCATTCGAGGTTAATAGGGCTGGAGAAATGGGCTGTCACCCAGCACTTACTCCTGAAAGGCCCCATTTCTTCCTTAATTGCAACTCAAAATCAAATTAGTGGTTTTAAATTTACTCTGTGCCCAAGAGGTACCACGAGCGGGGGGAGGACGCACTGTACCCTTCATCCTTATGTAATCAAAAGGGTATATTTCTGCTCCGAAAACAAAATTGCTGCCACCTCTGCCCTGTCTGGCCCATTGCTTCGGTGCCTTTGGGGCCCCACAGACAGAGATGCTCATCCTGGATTCAGGATGAGCCTTTGGGGTGATGGAGTTGCTCATCCTGGATTTGAGGCTGCCCAGCTTCCCCAAGCAGCCACATCGCTGGGCTCACTGGGGGGATGCTGTGACCACTGGGAGCCCCTGGCATTGCTGCCGGGGCTGCGTGTGCCCCCCCCCCCTCACGAAGGACAGTGGGGTTGCAGGTGCAGGGCCGGGGAGTCAGGCCATGGCTGCAGCACGCTTGGGGCCAGAGATGACACCAGCCGCGTTATTGATGCTGTAATTGAGCACCCACAGACTGGGATGTGATCTTGTTTTCTGGGCAAAGAAACCCTGCTGGGTGGGGAACCGGCAGCCAAGGGCAAGGGGTCTGCAGCCACCCTGCACCCCCCCCAGGGGTGGGGGGCTGCCCCCAGGGCTTGGCCGTGAGCCCTGGATGTGCCGGTGCTTTGGAAGCAGCTGCTCCACAGGGGCCCACAGCAGAGAGCAGAGAGAGACTCTGCTCCCAGAGAAAGGAAATTCAGGGGCCAGCACTGGGCCGGTGGGGCTGTGCCCGTGCAGGAAGCCCCAGTGCACTCACACGCGCACCCTCCGGCGTGCACATGCGTGCTCACACCTCTGCACGCACCAGCCTGCACGCACAGCTCACGCCCCAGGGAGCCGCGTTGCCCTGCGAGCATCCTCCCAGCTGCTTCTGCTGCAAATTCCTGCCTCTCCCAGCTGCAGAGATGCCATCACAGTGACCCCGGGGGCCCTTCGGTGCAGGCAGTGGGTGCTCCCCACTGATGCCATTTGCTGGTGCTGCTGGGTGTGTGCCAGGCCCGGGGCAGTCCCTGTGTGTCACTGGGGATGGCGCAGAGAGGGGCGGGCGTCAGGGTCCATGGGTGCATCTGCTTCATCGCAGCAAGGCAGAGGGAGCCCGGTGCTGCCCGTGTGCCGGCCCAGCTCCTTCACCAGCAGGTGCCACCTCAGCCAGACCGCCAAATCCTCCCCCCAGTATACCACGTCGCTTAAGGAGGACTGGGACATCCAACAAGTATTTAAGAGCCATCAGTGTGGCTGGGGGCCACTTGCCAAGGTGGGCAGGGTACCCCACAGTGCCCAGCCTTGGGCAGGGAGACCAGGGACCAGGCAAGGAGGGGACACAACCACGTCAGAGCCAAGAGCCAGGGCAGAGGAGGAGGTGTCGGTCCACAGGAAAGCCCTTCCTCTGGAAATCTTCCTCTCAAGTTGTCCCCCAGACCAAGCTGCAGCATCCCAGCCGGTGTGCAGCCCCACTCGGGCCTGCAGTGACGCACCTTCCCCGTGACGCTGGCTCAGCACTCGTTCCAATATAATCTTTATTGGGGAGACTGATGGGGGTTAGAACAAGGCCGGGTATAAAACATGATCATCGTCACAACCAGCAGCGGGAGGCATTGGCAGAGCAACACAGAGACAGTATCAGCCCCCGTTCTCTGCTGGCAGCGGGGTGGTACCTGGGGCTGCGCCGGCGGCGTCGCCCGCTCCCGCGAGGCAGGCGGGGGGGGACGGTTGGGCCCCTCTTCCTGGGGGGATGCCGGGCTTCACCCAGCGCCGGGGGCTGCTCTTTCCTCCAGGGTGTGGGGCTCTGCAGGGCCCCTCTGGCTCGCCCAGCCCCCGTGCCCTGGGACCGGGCAGCATGTGCCCCTGGTGCCACGGCCACTCCGTGTTGTGGTTGTCAGCCCCGTGGGAGCACCCACAAATTATGGCTTTTTCTTTATTTTTTTTTAGGTTTATATTTTTTTTGCTTTTTTGGCAGCAAACTTACCCCTCCAGGTACCCTGGAGAAGAAAGCAAGACTGTGCACAGGGAGCTGCTGCCCTGCCAGCCCCTCCGCACAGGGGTCAGAGCAGAGGTGCTACTCCGGGGAAGGGACAGCGGGCTGAAGCCAGACCTCTGTCCCCCTGCCCAGCCAAATCTCCTTGCTGGAGCTGGCAATTTGGGGTACCAGACCCTGCGCCACCTCCCAAGCCATCCCACAGGGCACCGGTGCAGGGCCCTGGGCGAGGCAGCAGAGAACGGGCACAGCTCAATGCCTGTGTGAACACGTAGTGGCCTAGGATGGGGCGGCCGGGGATGGACAGGGAAAAAACAAGAATCCTCCAAAACGAGGATAAAGTGGAGCTTTCCTCAAGGGCCTGTGGAGGAAACGGGCCGCGTGTCTGCTCGCAACCGAGAGGCCGGTGCAGTGGCTTGGCATGGCTACAATGACTCGGGCGCAGGGCGGCTTGGCCACTGAGATGAAAGCTTTGGCAAATAACTTACAGAGAAGGGGGGAGGGTGCAGCTGGGGACCTGTCCTCGCCTTCCGTGCCGGGTGGGTGACCCAGTGTGGCACTGCGCACTTCCAGGGATCCTCGTGCTGCTGCCAGTGGCTGTGGGGTGATGGGGAGGGTGTCGCTCCAGCATCCACTCTCAGGAGCCGCGGGGAGAGAGGAGGGAGAAGGCGCCCGGGGAAGGAGCGTGGTGAGATGCTCGATGCACAGCGGGGGCACCCGCTGCAGGACCGGGGGGAGCCGGAGCCCCTGGACGCGCTGGTAGATGTGCTCCCCATCCCAGGGTCCCTCTCCCTGGGTGCCACCGGGGCGCAGGGGGCTGTCGCCAGGTCCCAGCATGCCCATCACCCCCGGCCAGTGCTGGCGAGGACGCTGGTCCCACGTCTTTGGCCACGGTGAGCATCAGAGCATCCCCGGGCTGTGCCACCGGCAAAGGAGGGACTGGGGACCAGCCGCGGCGCTGCGGCATCCTCTCCCACCCCGCTGCTGGGAGCTGTGGGCAGGGGCGCGGGGCTCACATGATGGTGCAGGAAGACAGTGGGTTTCGGATGTGGCAGGTGCAGGCAGCCCCGCAGTACTGGCGAAAGGTCTGGTAGCAGCTGCGGTCGGTGTCGCTGCTCCACTGGACGGGGTTGGCGGCCAGGGCCTCGGCCGGCAGTCTGTTGAGGATACTGGTGTTGACGGCCAGCGCCGCCAGCCCGTAGTCGGTGAAGAGGACGGTCTCCCGCTTGCAGGTGGGGCAGGAGATGAACTTGTACTTGGGGCAGGACTCGTAGAGGATCTGCAGGCACTCCTCGCACACCGAGTGCAGGCAGGAGAGGATGCGGGGCCGCTTGTTGGTGAAGTTGTACATGTGGCCACAGGTGGGGCACTCGAGGGGTTCGCAGGGCGTCGAGGGGTGCAGCACATACTGGTTGACGATCACCTCGTCCGACGGCGGCTGCCGGTGGTAGCAGACCTCGGAGCTGCCCTTCCGCTGGCTCTGGTACCCGCGCTCCCGCCGCGGCAGGGGGGGAGTCCGGGGGAGCTGCAGCGGGCCGGGGGTGGCATCCAAAGCGGGGATGTCCCCGCACGCCTGGTTGACAATGA
Source organism: Tyto alba (assembly GCF_018691265.1). Lineage (NCBI taxonomy): Eukaryota > Metazoa > Chordata > Aves > Strigiformes > Tytonidae > Tyto > Tyto alba. The sequence goes on along the minus strand of NW_024881273.1, from coordinate 12,312,328 downwards.
TCTCAGACTCGGAGGGCCACGCGCGCTTGGCCACAAGAGGCGGCTCGCGGCGTGGGGCTGGCGCGTAGCGCGGCTGCGAGGCCTGCAGCTCCGAAAACTTCTCCGGGTGGATGATCTTCATCGCCTCCATCTTAATGATGACCTGTTGCCCTTTCAAACACGACATGAGTATTGTTTTCACATTACTGTCCACTGCTCTGGGGTCTCCAAGGGACGCCTGCATGAGGCTAAAACATGCCAGCAGCCGGCTGAGCTTTCAATCTTGGTCTGGCCGTGGAGCAGGAGCACAGGGAGCAGCCACTGGTGCGGGAGAGCATCCTGGGGTGACGGGGCAGTGCCAGCGAGCCCCGTGCCTCTCTTCTCTTTCCAGCCCCAAGGGTGCCGGGCGCAAGGCCAGCACAGGCAAGGGAAGGCAGGGCTCACAGCGGCATCCTGCCTGCCTTGGAGGATCCTCTTGGGCGGGTGATCAAAGCGTCGGCTTCCCGCAGCACCTCACCGGGACGTTAACGTGACGTTGGCTGTCACTTGGCAGCCCCCCTCTTGCCTTCGCTGGCACTTCCCACACCGGATCAGTTGCCGTCGGGAACGGTAAACTGGGGAGCGTAGCGCCGGGCGCTGCCCAGGGCAAGTGAGTCCAGGAGGGGTCTCACAGGCGGGCAGCCCCTGCCTCACCCCGGCCCCTGCCTCCACCCGGCCTTTATTCCTGTTTACACGCCCTGGGATCCTCGTGGCGCTGAAGAATGTGTTTGCAAATTCCTTTGCTCTGACTTCCCAGCTCTCCCACTTGCCGTCACCAGCAGCTCCCGCGGGGCAGGGGCTCAGGGAGCATCCCGTGCTGGAGGGCAGCTCACCTTGGCTGACGCCGGGGCTGCCACGCGCCTTGTCCCCTCCGTCCCTGGCACCTCTGTCCCCAGCTCAGCTTCGTGCTTGCTGGAAATGAAAAGCAAGAGGGGGGTTGGATCCAAGGCTCTTCAGGGATCTACCAGCTGCCAGCGCTCCCTTGGGATGCTTGCCCGCCTGCATCCCGGCAATTTGGCAATTGAGCCCTGCAGGTCCTGTCCATCCACCCGCATGTTTGGGCTGGTGGAAGTAGGAGCAGGTATTTCCCCCCAGGCATCTCCTCAGCAGCGCTGAGTGTGGGGTCCCGCTGAGTGTGGGGTCCCGGCTCCCCCCTCTGCCCTAGGGGCTGGGAGGACAGACCCCACTGTATCCCACCGGGACGCAGGGCCCCTCCTGGGGGGGCTCCCCCACCGACCTGCCTCTGCTCAGGGTTTTCTCTCACGTTTAGCCCCTCCTCTGCTCGGTGGATCTATTTTTACCTCCATTGCTTGCTCCTGATCTGTCCCTGCTATTATCCCTCTCTCCAGCTTCTCCCCCTTCCCAGCTCCCTGCCCTTGTCCCAGGGCTGCTGGAGAGGACAGGCCACGTTTTGGGGCAAGAGATGGGGTGCAGGCAGCCAGCCCGTGGCCATTTTCTCCCTCAGCAGCCCCGGCGACAGCCTGTCTCTCCTCCGAGAAGGGCGAAGGCGCTCTCCTCCATCACGCTGCAAATCCTGTTAGAGGGATGCCTGCTCCTGCCGAGCCCTGCCAGGCCTGACGGAGGGGGCCCGAGGGGGCCATCTGGTCGCAGCAGCAGCCCTCGGGGATGGCGAGAGGCCGCGAGGGGTTCAGCTCTGGATGCCCGAGAGCCCTGGGGGGGCTCAATCCCTGCCCGACCCCAGTGAGGGTCTCCCTGGGGGCCGTGCCCTGGCAGCACTGGGGTCCTGCAAGCATCCTGCAACGCCTGCTGCGAGGCGGGAGGCCTCGCGTCCTGCATCCCCCCCCCATCACAGGCCCACATCCTGCACCCCGCACCCCACAAGCGGTGTATATCCCTCCCCCCCACCCCCAGCATCAACCCCGGGGGGGGTCTCAGACCCGTCTGGCACGGACACTCACCCGCAGCGCGCCGACAGGCACGGCGATCCGTGCGGCCAGGCAGCCGCCACGCACAGCCACCGCGTTTCCACGCTCACGCCATCACACCCCTTCACGCACAGCCCTGGCACAGCACCCCGCTGTACCCCGCACCCCCGGGGCGTCGCAAAACACCCCCCCCCCCCCAGCACCCACTCACCCCACCCCCCCTCAACGACACAGCGCATCCAGGGCCCCCGCTGACCTCCCACCGCAAGCGCCAGCCCCACGCAGCCCTGCCCCACGCCGCGCTGCCACGCTCCAGCGGTGCACACACATGTGCACACCCGCGCGCACACACACACACACACACACACACACACCCCCGTCCTCCCACCCGCGCCTGCGCACCCGCAGGGTGATGCCCCCCGGGCAGCCCGGCCGAAAGGACGGTCGCTGCCAGCCGGTACCTGCATTGCCCCGCCGTGCCCCGGACGGGGGATCCCGGTGCGGCTGTGTCCCCAGCTGAGCCTCCAGACCCCCGCTCCGTCCCCGGTTCGGAGGCCCAAGCGGCTAAAGGTTATCTGAAAGGCAGAGGGATGCAGGCGCTGCCCGTGCCAAGCGCCGGCTCCCCGAGGATGCTGGCCGGTCTCCGCCGCCGCTCCCGCCCGGGCCGTGGCTCCCGGCTCCGCTTCCCCCGGGCTCCGCCGCCTCCTCCCGCAGCTTCCCCGGCGGCGCGGGGAGGGGACCGGGCACAAAGGCAGGGCTGGCGGCGTCGGGCTCCCCCGCCGGCCGCTCCGCGGGGACCAGCTGCCGGGTGTGCGTGTGTTGGGGGGGGGGGGGGGGGGGGAGGCACCTCCCGCCCGCCCCGCGGCTCCGCTCCCCCTCCCCCGGCTCCCCCCGCCGCCTCCTCCGGCCGCAGAGCCCCCGCTCCGCGCGGGGCTGATGCAACACTCCCGGGCCGGCTGGCTTGGGGGGCGGGGGGGGGGGGGGGGGGCCCGGACACCCCCCGCTCCCCCCGGCAGGTGCAGGCGGGCGGGCGGGCGGGCGGGATCCGTCCCCGCTGTCCCGGGGGGCCCGGCGGGCGCGGGCGCTGCCTGCGCGCTCCCGCCCCGGCTCCGCGGCCGCCCGCAGTGCCGCCGCAGTGGTGCAGCCGGCTCACATTTCTCTCGCTCAGCAGCGCCGGGGCCCGCCGGCCGCAGTGTCCGACGCCCCGCACACCCCCCCCCCCCCCCCCCCAACACCCACCCCCACCCCGCCCCAACACACCCCTACACCCCCCCCTTAGCCCAGCTCCGCACCCCCCGCCGCCCCTGCCCCTCCACCGCCCCGCTGCGGCTCCGCTCCCCTCCCGGCCCGGCCCGCCGCCGCCCCGCTCCTCCTCCACCCCCCTACCCCCGGCCGGGTCCCCGCGAGGTGTTTCGGAGGGGCCTGCGGTGACTCAGCATCCGCCGCTGGAAATGGCTCCGCGATCCGATGCTGCTCCGGGGGGGGGGGGGGGGGGGGGGGGCAGCGATTTGGGGGCCAGCGTCAGGGAGCGTGTGGTCAGCGGGGAGAGGGGGGGGCCCTGCCAGCAGCCCCTGCAGTTTTCAGGACTGGGGAAGGGCCGTAACACAGTTTCTCACCCACCCACCCACCCCCCCCACACTTTTTCACACTGCCGAGTCAGCCCCACTGTGTCCCAGAGGACCCCCGCCCCACTGCCAGCCCTGACCCCGACCCACAGCCACCCCTGTTGGAGCAGAACAGAGGGGCTCCCCCCACGCTGAGGCCAAAACCTGACTGAGCATCCCAACCTCTGCTGAGCTTTAGGGAGGGGGAAGCAGGGCACAGGGTCTCACCAGTCCCTGTGGGCTCAGCATAACATGCAGGGGGGTCACGCCACCACTGGGCACCAGCAGTGCTGTCAGGTCCCTGGGGGGTGCTGGGGAGCATCGTGCATCGTCTGCCTGTGCCCCTCCACTGGCACAGGCAGACACCCCATAGTATGGCCCAGGAGGCCGACTCCTGGTCTGTAATTCCCAGCTCCTGCCCTGCCCTCGCAGATGTTAGAGGCCGGGCTGCCCTTGCCCCCCGCCATGAGTGCCCCCACTGTGGGGAGTCCACAGGCAGGCAGCCAAAATGGGAAGCCAGCCACACATGGAGCCCCCCAACCACCCAGACACCCTCAAACCCAGAGCTCAGAGGGACCCCCCACCCCTCCAGGGACAGTGACCCAGGCACGTGCGTACCCAAACCCCAAACCAGTCCATCCCTCCAACCCACCCTGGCTGGGACAAGGTGCTGGGCGGGCTCACCAGGCTCCTTTGGGTGCTGCTGGGGTTTCCCTGTTCACGTCACCCACTGCCATCTTCAAGCTCTTTATAGTCCTCAGTTGGCCCCAGGATTTTGCCTGGATTTTGATGCCTCTCCCCAAGGTTACCCTGCCCAGACCTCCAGCCTTGCTAGCAAAGACCTTGCCACCGCTCGGCCCTGTGACAAGGGGTCTGGAGCTGCACAGCCACATCATGCTCATGCCAACGCTATCCCCGGCCCCTCCATCAGCGGGACAGACGCAGCAGCTGGAACTCACATATTTCACTGAACAGCTCTGCGTTCCCACTGTCAGCCCAGCTCCATCAGGCCTTACGCATCCCGCAGACGCTGTGACTAGCCACGCACCAGGCAATGATGCTAAAAATCTCACCCAGCTGCCTGGCCTGGAGGAGGTGACCAAACCCACCTAGTCCAGAGGGATCCCCGGGCACCCCAAGGTCTCAGCCATGCTCCATCCCTGGGCTGCACTGACCCTAGAGCGTGGCTTCCCCCTGGGCACCATGCAGCTTCACCCACCAGCTGCCTCTGCCTGGAAAGCCATGCCCCCTCATTGACAATGTTAGCGGTTGTACTTTTAATCTTCTAGTTTCTCTTTGGATAAGGGATTTGGTAACAACTTTGCCTCTAGTCCCTCTAAGTGTAATTCTTTGATCTGCTCACCTGTCAAAATCAGTGTGAGGCTGCTGCTGTCTGGCACCCTAACAGTGCTAAATGGGGATTCCCTTAATCTTCCCCATCCTCTCTGTGTCAGTTTTCGCTTACTGTCCTGCTAATGCTTCTGGATGCAGATAGCAAGAACTGATATCTCATGCTTGAACTCACAGAGCAAAGGAAATTGCAGGAAGTGAGTGAGCACGAGCCATTTTCTGTTATTAATTCATATGGCATCCCCATGCTGACCCAGCTACACGGTGTTATTACGCTGCTATTCCATGAATTAAGCAACAGCTCTATTTAAAAATAATCATAAATGATATCAGGCATCTTTTCTGCTGAACAAGAGTGTGTTTGTGCCAAGATGCTGGGGATCCTTGTGCTGCCCCAATGGCGCTGCTAGTCTCTGCTTCATGTGCTCAGTGGCTGTGACACTGGACCCTCCCTGTCCTGGCACAGCAGCACTTCTCAGCCTCTCCTCCACCTATTCAGATAATTGTGAAGCAGTTTACAGCCTGAGCCAAAGCCTGGCACTTCTTTTTCTCCTAGAGCTTGTGTTAGGCTTGATGCAGTCCTTGGTGGCAAGTGCCACTGGTTAAGTCTTGTGCAAAAGAGGCTTTGGCCCCCAGTTTTCCCCCCAACATGTGAGTGCTCAATGAGACTTGCAGAGCTCTCCCAGGCTTGCTTTTGGAGGTGCAAAGTTTCCATTTTCTCTGCTGAGCTGGTTCACCAAGATCTCCACCTTCCATCCCAAACCCCAAATAATCTCATCCTTCAAAGCCCAGACCATTCATTTTTGGCTGGGCCTGGGTGGTTGTGCCCTTGAGTGGTCTGGCCATGCTCTTACTCCTGGGTCTAACACCTAACTTTGTCATATATACATAAGTGCTGCATTATCTTTCATAAAAATCTGTTGTGTGTCATCATAAATGTACATCTTTAAGCTGCATGTGAATATTCTCAGCATGTCTTCTGAGCTGTGGCGATGTGATATGGCATGTTTTTTACAAACAGCACTGATTTATTTTACCATTCTGTGAAACCTTTCCAGCAGGCCAAGCATGCCCCTGGGTTGGGAGGAAGCTCCTTAGCTCAAGTGTACCCACCATTCCCCATGTCCTGTGTCAAGCTCTGCTTGGACAGACATGCAGGAGCAGCTTTGCCAGTGGGTTTGCTTCGTGCCTTCCAGATGAACAAAGTTTTGCTTTTTGTAATCAAGTGGTTGCTTGTTATAATCAAGCTGGTGTTGGTCCTGCTGGGACCTTCCTGTGTGCGACCACAGCTCCTTTCTGCAAAACTCATTATTTTCCAGTGTCACAAATGGATCATTTCTAAACCTTTGTTTTACAGATGCACTGAGAGACATAACACCGCTGGCCAGTCTCTGCTGCAACTCCACTGAGATAAATGGTGATGCCAGAAGAGGATTTGACTCTAATTTTCTTCCTCATCATCTGCATCAGCCATCATCAGCTCGGTCATCCAACTAACTGCATGCTCAGGATTTTATTGTCCTGGATTTATAATTCTTGCGGAGAGGGACCCATTCTAACAGGACAGCTCCTTCCTCACTTGGTGCTGACCCTGTACCATGATGACACGCATGTCTTTGCTGTCCACTCAACCCGAGTGAGCCAGCAGCTCCACGTGTGCCAGCCCTTCCTGCCCCGCGTCCTGGATCCCATCGACGGTGTGCACACCTGGCATTGTGCTTTTCTGTCCATGCTTCTGGCAGCAGCAGCTGGGGTGCTTTTGCAGTGACTCATGCCACTTTTATTTACTGCTTTCAGCGCTCATTACAGAGTTTGTTTGACCGGGTACTGCACACTTCAACAGCTCTTTCCAAAATCCAGCCTGTTTCTTGCAATGATCTTGTTTTGCACTGGTGAATCACTCATCACACAGATAACTCACCCACAAAAATATGAGCTCATCTTCAGCTTTCCAGAGAGAAGCTTTACTGGCAGGTCTGTGGCGGGCCAGGCACCGGCGCCAGCACCTGCCCGGCTGCTCTGTGGTGCCGGAGGGACAACCCAGCCCGGTGTGGCTGGGAGAGATGGAAATGTGGTACCCATGCTCCACATCAGGTCTTTTCATTCTCCATGCTGCATCGTGCCATGCTCCATCCCCTCAAGATGTCTCTCTTTCCTGGGGTAGAGCACCAAGAGAAGGGATCACAAGTGCCACGATCGCCACCCTCCCAGGCTGAGACCCTCCAGGCCTGGCTGAGGTGGCATCAGCCCCCACAGCAGCCCAGCGCAGACACCACAGAAGAGGAGAGCAGGGCAGCTCTCACACTGTGCATCTGCCGTGCAGCACCACCAAAGCAATCGCAGGAGTTGTCTGCAGCTCCTGGGATGTGTAGCTTGCCCAGGCAGAGCAAACACCATTTTGACGGAAAGATGCTATGAAAATATCTGCCAAGAAACCAGCAGAGTCACTTGTTGCCAGCTGGTTAGTTAAGCTGCTGCAGAGCTGGTTGCTCTGGTTGCTGTTTGAAGCAGCAGAAGTGTGTGGGTTGGTGGTGGTCAGGACCTGACATTGATGCTCTTGCAGTACAGTCCTAACGCATTGATGGGGGATTGTATGTGCTTGTTTCTAGACTTGCAGCCCTCTACAGAGACTCCACTGTGAGAAAAATAGTGCTCAGGTCTGCAAAGTGGTCTAAAGCCGGTGGCTTTTCCATGTGCTACCACGCACAAACCTTGAGATTATCAGAATTATAAACTCTATGGCATGACAGAACTACACACATGGTGGTCTGTCCAGCTTGAAGATTATGGATGTTCCTAAAGCCCCACCAGATCCCAAGGGATATAATAAGTCTTTTCACTATTCATTTGGTTTAGTGATTACTACTGTGGCTGCTTCTGGGCGCCATTGGTGTGAAGTGGGTGCCCAGCTCGGTGGTGCTGTGCTGATGGCAGGAGGGCAGGAAGGAGGAGGAGGGGTGCACATGGGCTGGGGGGAGATCAAGGTGGGAGGGCCAGAGGGACCATCTCCTCTCTCCTGGGGTGCAGTGACCTTCATTTCTCTCCCCACCAGCTCCCTGCCTGCAGACCTGAGGGGTTGCTCAGATGCTAGAAAAGAAGACTCATGGAAAATTTATTGCTCTCCACAGTTATCTCATGGGAGGAGGGAGAGAGGATGAGGATCAATAGCCACAAGCCAGGACGTGGGAAATTCCAGCTGTTTTCCCCTATAGATAAGTAGGGAAAAGCTTTTTCACTTTGAGGGTCAAACACTGGGCCAGGGTGCAGCAAGGTGGTGGGATCTCCAGCCTTGAAGATGTTCAAAGCTCCCCTAAACGAGGTCCATAGCAACACGCTGGCCATGCTTTGGGCAGGGAGTTGGACTCCGCTGTGGGAGTGGGACCAGCTGCAGTCCCTGCAGGGCAAGTGGGGTCCCCTGCTCTCATGAGAGCCCCCTTCTTCATCTGGGGTCTGCACCTGCCCCAGCCCCAGGTGTACACAGTGCCATGGACTCCCAAGGCAAGGAGGATCTCATGTCTTGTTGTTGACCCACAACAGCACCACAGTCACATTGGGAACTTCCTTGTGGTCCTGCAGTGCTTGCAGGGGCTGGTGGGGAGATCTGGAGCTCCCTGGGGGCTGCTGGCCTGGGCAGGGGGTGACCACAGAGACCCAGAGCTGCATTTCAGGGGTGAGAGGGAACAAGGAAGACCCATGTCCTTTAGAAAATAACTTGTGCCCAAGCAAAACGGGACAGGGATGGCCCAGAAATAGAAACGACAGCTCTGCAGAAGCCCTTCCCTCTTCTCATCCAGCCCAGATGATGCTGAGTTTAACAGAGCCTGAGGGACTTGTGGCTCAGTGAAAACCAGAGCGTGTACCAGAACAGGGATAGAGCCGCTCTTCCCAGCTCTCCTTCACCAGGTTGGGTGGGTGCAGGGCTGGTGGAGCAGCTCTGGTGCCGGCGGTGCTGGGGCTGAGGCAAACGCCTTGTAATTGTGGTGACATTTAGCGTTTGCTTTGCTGGCTCCCTGGGAGAGCCTGGTGCTGCCTGCGTTTGTAACCTGACAGCGCAGCTCGCCTGGATGCAGCGGCGAGACACAAACTGGGTCAGGGAGAAGGAGGCGGCGCGGCGGCAGCGTGTGCCTTCGGGATGCCTGTCCGTGGGGCGCACGGTGGTCCTGAGTGAAGAGGTGTCCAAGCTGCTGCTCGTCTCTCCCGGGTGCGGCCTCATCTGGGGCACAGATCCAAAGAGCAGCCCAGCACCGAAGCAGCAATTTGGTTTTGCAGCAGAATTTCAGCTTTTTCAGGAAAACTTCCCTAAACTCAGTGGATGGGACCCGCTGAGCCCTGCCTGGCTCCTGGCTGCTGCCCCCCGCTTGCTCTGAACACAGCCTCGCACATCAAGCTGTGGCCATGCTTGGGGGTGGTGGGATCCTGCTGTCCCAACATGACTGTCCCAGGGCTACCAGCAGGACCTGGGGGCACAATGTGCTCCCCCATCCCTGCTCCCAGCAGCTGGCAGCCACCCCTGGGTCTCCTGCCATCCCTTCTGCTCCGCTTGGGCAATTGATGCCCTTATACGGAGCACCATGGTTGCATTTCTAGGTCAGCTGGGCGAATCTGGGTGTTGATCCAAGGATTTTGTTTTCCCTGAACGCCTGTAACCTTCCTGGGGAGCTGTGTGGGTGCACGGATGGGAGCTGCCCCCATCACAGCTCCTGCTCCGGCACAGCAGCAGCTTCCTGTGGCTGCGGGGTGCGCGGGGGCTGCCGGAGCAGGCGCTCCTTCACTGCGGTTTGAGCACGGGGAGCTGAGCCACCGCTTGCTCTGAGCGTGTGGTGGGGAGAGCTTCAGCTGGGGGAAGAGAGGCGGCTTACAGACCTGAGGACGGGCGGTTTCAGGGGTGGGGGAGGTGGGGGAGGCACAAGGAAACGTGGGAGCTGGTGAAGTCCCCAGCATCGCCTTGGGTGCAAGCTAGGAGTCATGCAGAGCCCTTGGCAGGGGGTCCGTGGGAGGGGGCTGCATTCCGTGAGGCAGGGACAGTGTGCTGTACCAGCTGCAGGAGACATTTCCCCAGGGCTGACAGCATCATATGGCCATGGGGTTTCCATCACCTCTTTCCTCTTCCTGATTTCTTCAGTCCTCCAAGGGAGTGGCCAATATATTTGGTGCCAGGAGCTGTCTTGGGATGCTGTGGGAGGACCTGTGGCCTGTCTCTCTTTGCTGGTCCCTCCAGAGAGCCCCTCCTGCCTGGTGCATGGGCTGGAGGGGGGCCCCTGGGAACAAGGGGGTTGATGCAGCCCAGTGCTCCCATACAGGCTGTGGGGAAGCAAGTGGTCACACCAGTGCCAGCTCCATCCCCAGCGTGACATGGGGAGGTGAGGACTATCCATATAACAGAAACCAGTGCTCCACTCTGGAAGGGAATCCAGCATTCCCAGACTGCTGGGGGAGACATTGGGGTGCCATCAGGGACAGAATTGTGTCCCCAGGACAAAAAAGGGACAACCAGAGAGACTTGTACCATCGTGAGACATGTCCCTGTCTGCTGGGGAAACGTGTGGGTCTGGCAGCGGACAGGAATCTGTGCAGGGTGATGAGCACCCACCCAGCCTCCAGGATGCTCTGGAGCCATCATGGTTCTATGGATGGGGAAGAAGGTGCGGTTTTGGGTGCAGGCTCAAGGATGAGGGCCATCCCCCAGCAAAGCAGAAGGGGTCTCTGGGGAGCCCCCCACCTGCTAGGGCTCACCCAGGCCCTGACTTTCTGCAGGATCCTGATCTACACAGGGGGTTTGGGCCTGGCAGAGCTGTGAAGGAGGGTCTGCACCAGTGCAGGGGCTGCTTGCCTGGCGTCTGCCCGCGTGCCGGCGCAGAGCTGCCAGGCTGCACCAGCCCGGCACTCGCATCCCTCGGCAGCATGGCAAACACAAATGGGAGCAGACAGGCCAGCTCAAGTGACAAAGATCAAACCCCGGGAGCCTGGGGCTGCTGTCAGTGTGAGACAGGGCGCTCAGAGCCATCCTGCGAGTGGCAGCCCCATCGTTCGCTCTGCCTGGTGATGCCCCGACTCAAGTGCCGTGTCCTGATGCAGCTGCAGCGCGGTGCTGCTGGCAGAGTTCGGGCAGGAGCCTGCCCGGGGGCTGCCCACACTGTCTCCATGCTGCAGTGGCCGCGGCAGGGCTGGCCGTGGCTCAGGCCTGTGCCACAGGGAAGAGGATACGGGGGTTTGCCTGCCCCGGATTTCAGATCTGGGGGGATGTACAAGCCACTGCCAGGGTGCGGGAATAATGGGTCCGCTACTCCCATTGGGGTCTGCCGGTTGGGGTGCTCCTGCGCCCAGCACCCTGCCAGGGGCTGTGCCCCAGCTTCTCCGTGGGCTCAGGAAGGCAGAAGGAAGGTGGCCCCAAAACACGGCCCTGCTGGGAACTGCTGCGGAAAGTCCACCCTCCATGGGGCCGTGTGGCTGCTCCAGCCTGCGTCAGCGGGTGGAAACTTCAACCTCCCGCCCCAGGCTCCTGCCGAGCTGGCGGCCGTGGGAGGACAGTGTCACCGCGGTGGCACGTGGGCCGTGGCTTGCAGGAAGCCAGCTCGCTGCACCCACGTTGCCAGGGACCGAGGCAGGGGAAGCACCCTGTGCAGCTGGGGCAGGACGGGCAGCACCCCCAAGGTGAGTTGAAGGAGCAGAGGCAGATGCCAGCGGCACAGGGCAGGCACCCCGGGAGCTGCAGGTCCAGGCACAGCTTCTTCATCCTCCTCCAACCCCAAAGAGATTTAAAGAGTCCTGGGATCCAGCACAGGCCCTAAGCACCTGGACTTTGCACAACCTGTCTGTTTTCCACCCAGGAAGATGGCAGCCATCGCCCTGGTGCCCACGTCCCACTGGCCTGGAGGTGGCCCCTTGCAGTCAGCAGCGCTGCTGTCACTGGTGTAGAGCAGGAGGGACGAGGGTGCAGCTGGGGAGCAAGGAGAGGGCATGGCTAATTGGGATAATTGCTAAAGCAGGCGAGGGGTGAGCAGGGAGGGAGGCAGCGAACAAGGAGCCGTTGTGCACAGGCGGCCCAGGCACGCGGCCCCGGCTCCAGCCGGCAGCAAGAGCCAAACAAACGGGGACTGTTTGAAGCGAGGGAGGACAAGCAGAAGGCAGGACAGAAACCAGACCTCCACTGGGGGAGAGCCGGAGACAAGGGCTTAGCTGGGAGCTGGGTGCTGCGTAGGGTCTGCCTGCTCCCCGTGGGCAGAGGATCCCTGGACTGCCACGGCAAAGCCTTCACCAGGGGCTGGATGGTGCCATCCCTGATTTATCCTGGGGCACAGGCCAAAGAGGGAGAATGGCAAAGTGCAGGGGATGCTCCAGGCTGGGAGATAGGTGATAGCCCTTCTGCTGTAGCCATCCCTGGGACCGGAAACTTTGAATTGTGGAAAAACAGCAGGAAATCAACCCCTTGTCCTGGAAAAAAAAAAAACCCAGCCCAACCCAACCCAAGCCAAACCAAAACATCAGCAGGTATAGGTGCTGTGCAAGATCTCCATGCATCTGTGGCACAGAGGAAGCTGCGGCATCACCCAGCGCGGCTGTTCGCAGCGAAAGCAAAAGCGGTGCAGGGAGCCTGCCAGCAGCTGCCCCTGCCTCAACCAGGCTTCTTCCTTTGCAGGAAGGAGAAATGACATTTGAGGGGGGAAAACTGTGGCCATGCACTTGAGCTGCCCAACCAGGTGTCCCCAGCTGGGGCTCTTACAGCCCATTTTCCAGGACTCTGTGTGAGAGCGAGTGTTTAGCCTTGGAAGACATCCTGGGCTGTTTGCCGCTGCCTGGCTCTGAGCAGGGAACTGCAGGTTATGGCCCATTGGACACAAATCCCACAGCACTGACCTGCCATGGGTGCTGGGATGAGGTTGGCACTGGGTGAACTGCCCTTCCCCACCCCCGTGGCACATTGCAGGTGAGGATGCACAAAGCACTGAGGGTGCAGAGGAGGACATCTCCATGCTGGCTGGAGGCTCTGCCTGAGCAAGGATTCTGCGCAGGGGCAGGACAGAGCTAGGGGAGCACATTTTGGCACAGGGGGATGGTGTCAACCAAAGTGCCCTGGCTCTGTGCTTGCCTCCTGATTGCTTGCACGTTCAGCGGCAGTTCCATGCAGGGGCAGCCACTGGCTCCCAGTACAAAGTCCATCGGGAACAGCCCACCCTCATCCCCGAAGTGCTCAGCTGTTGGGAGGAGACGGGAAGGACTTGCTCCGGGCCAGGAAATCCTTGCTTTCTCCTCCAGCCGGGCCGCAGTGGGCAGCCACAATGCACGCTTCCCCCGCACTGCTGCCAAGCCCCGGCGTGACCCGGAGGCCAGCCAGGCTGGGGAACCGCAGGGGAGAGGGATGGAGGGTGAGTGTGGGAGGGCGATAAGGAAACCAGCTTCTCTCCTGGTTCCTGTGGCCGGCATGAGCCCGGGGAGAGGCAGGCAGCAGGCCAGGTGCTGGCCGACGTGTGCGATGCCGGTTCCGGCTGTGCCAGCCTGGACACCAGATTATTTATCCCACTCAGTATCCTTGAGGAATGCAGCATCTCTTTGCCAGGGCAGAGTGGGGCTTAAATTAGAAAGGCTTTGGGCTCTGCAGCCACATCTTGAGCATCCCCCATGTACGTGGATGACATGCAGCGTAGGCTTGGAGGAGCTCAAAGGCATCAGGCGTTGGAAATGTGCCTCTGCGATGTCCTCATCCCTCCCACAGGCACATGGGTGACCCAGGCAGGCGGATGGGTGCCCAGCACCTGCACACACTACATGTGCACGTGTGCCCCAGCTGCTCACAGCACCCACTGTGTTTTGCACGTCCCTGTGGTGCTCCCGGGGTCCCTGTCCCTGACTCACGGGCCTGCGGGGTGGCTGAGGTGTCACACTGGGAGAACGCAGCATGTGCAGGACGGAGCTGGTGATGGAACCTGTCAGATCTGGGGAGCTGCCAACCCTTTTGGGGGGATGTGCTCTTGCGGCAGGGCAAGCATCAGAGCCTTGGGGAGTTTTGCAGAGAATTCTGTGCCACTCCTCAGTACAGAGCTGAGTGCCAGGAGCCAGCGCCAAGGGCAAGATTGGGCCTGCTGCAGGGTGGGTGTGTGGCCCAGTGCCCCCCTGGTGTGTGCAGCCCACGTGCTGACCCAAGTGATGGGACACATCCTGACACTGCAGGCAATCCCTCCCACTGAGCAGCTTTTGCAGGTCATTTCCAGTCTTCATTTTGGCTTTAAAAGCTGCTGCCACCCTTTGGGATGCATCACTTTCCCTAAGAGGGAACCAAGAATTGAGAAAAATTGCAGGCCACAGTCAGGCTACCTGGAGATGAGCAGTGCAGGGCTGCAATTCCTCACATGGACACAGGGCACACGTGGGTGCCAAGGCCCCGTGGAATGGGGCACGGCCTTGGGGCTGCCAGGTTGCATGCCTGCACCAGGCTGGATCGAAAAGCGGGTTCAGCCCTGTGACCCACAGGATGGGATGCTGAGCACAGACTGCCAGCCTGGCCTGGGGGCACAAGCTGAATTTTGTACCATGTTGGGGTTTGTCAGCCAGGGTGCTGGAAACAGGGCTGTGCTGGCAAAAGGGCATGGGGCACAAACTCCTACAGCTGCCACGAGCCCCCAAATCCCCCATCCCTGGCAGCTTTGTCCCCATGCGCCGCTCTGTGCCCCCTACATCACCCCTCAGAGATGCACCACTGGTGCCCTCCATAGCACCCTCACGCCCACAGCCCCCAGCGCCTCCCCCAGACTTGCTGGGTGCCCAGCTGAGCCCCTGTGCCTGGTGGCACTGACCCCATGGGGTTCCCCTTACCCCACTAATGCCTCCCGCTCCCTGGGCACCCCATGGTCTTGGGGTCCATACCCCCCTGGCCTTACTCTGCTTTTTAAGGAGGAGGCAGCTGATAATTAAGGCAAATGCCTTGGAGAAGACCTCTCACAGCAGTGTGACGCACAGAGAGCGCCTTGTGATGTGGGAAAGAAATCATCCCACTGATCTGGCTTTATTTCACACAGTCTGACAGTGGGGTCTGACTTCCCATTACTGCACTGGTCCAACTCATCCCCGTGCCCTTTTCACACACCGGCCATCTATGAGCTCTCTTTAGCTTCAAAAAAGTCTTTGGTACCACCAAGGTGTGGTGAGAAGCCGCCAGCTGTGTTGGAGGCTCTCCCTGAGCTGCTCCCCCAGCTGATTGCAAAACCTTTCCCTCTAGGAAACACAACTCTGCATCGTCCTCCGTTACGGATGGGCTGGAAAGAGCATCATCACCCTCATGTGCCTGCATGGTGGCACTGCGGCTCCCCGGGAGGCAAAGGGAAATAATCAGCAAACGACGACCTGTCCACGAGTTTTTGTGTCCTGGTGACTGGGAGAAGCCCTGTGAGGAGCTGGGGCTGGGGAAGCTCCAGGGACCCTGATGCCACGCTCATGCCAGTCCCCAGGGGAAAGACACCCAGTAGTGACACATGCTTGTGGCTGTCTGTTTCTTTGTTGTTTTTGTTTGTTTGTTTGTAAGCAAAATAAATGCCCCTTTTATTGTGGGTGAAGCACCAGTGAGTTAAGGGATCCCATAGGATCGCTGTAGTTGCTGGTATCCTGCAAAAAATCCTAAAACTTGTGTTCAGTCATGCAGGATCGGGGGCTGTGGGTACCCTGCCATGGTGCTGCTGCCAAGACCCAAGTTCTTTTATGGATGGCTCTTGCAGGAATTGCTGAGCCCAGTACTTCCCTCCTGGCTGCGTGTCCCACAGCTGGGGCTGCTCTACGGCTGCAACACCTGCTGGGCTCCAGACCTGCCATCAGCTGCCCACACCGGGACCCGGGGCCCTGGCCCCCTCTGTGGGTCTGGCCCCTCATTTTTGGGCTGCTGGGAGGCAGTATGGGCTGTAAGCGAGCTCACAGGTCAGTTGGAAAAAAAAAAAAAAAAAGGAAAATGAAGGTTAGGTTTTCTCAGGTTCCTCCTCAAATCACAGAGGTTGTCTTCTGGGCTGTACAGAGCCAGAGCATGTTTCTCTGGAAGCTCCATGGCATCTCATGAGGACCTCCCTCTCCATCACTTCTAGCACAGGACATTGTCTGGGTGGGCATTGAGCTTTTGGTTGTTTTTTTTCTGTTGAATTTTTTTTTTTTCCCTGCAAACAATTGCAGGAAACTAGCTGGTTTTAAACAACAAATAGCTGTGCATTGGTTCGGCTCTCCATTTATTCAAGGGGTGCACAGCTCCAAAGTGAATGCTGGCTCCCAGCATAGCGACTCCCACATGGGACAATTCCAGAACAGCAGCTTGGGCTCTGGTGCAGCAGCTTTTCCAGCTGAGGATTCTACATCATCTCTAAATCCTCCAAGGAGCCATGTGAGACTGTGGGTCATGCTCTTGGAGCTCAGTTCAGAGTTGTATATTGACAAGAAATGAAATGTCTGATCTTCAGGCTCCAGATTAGGAGTTGCTGCTCCTGGGTTGGTGGTAAATCTCCTCGGCTGGGGCTGCGCTGCCACAGGTCTGCCCATTGCCTGCACTGGATGGACAAACGCCAAATGACTCTGCCGTGCCTAAACTTCCTTCCCTGGATCTGGCAGGATGGGGGGACAAGGAACAGGGAATGATGCTTTTCAATGCTGAAAGGGGCAGATTTAGGCTTTCACCCTCTGAATTTCCCTCCTGGGAAATAATGCTGAATTTGAAGGACTTCTTTACCTCCATCTGTGGGGACTGGAGGACTCCAGGGAAGGAGCTGGTGCCCGTTGTGCCCTGCCAGTGGGTAGATGTGAGCCCTGAGCCACCTCCTGCCCACGGCGTGCAGCCTGGAGCTGGGGCTGTCCATCCTGTCAGTCTGAAGGGGACAGCAGGATGATCCTCAGTGCCTGAGGGTCCAAAGCTGCATGGCTGCAGGTCTGCCTGATGCTGCTATGCTCTGCAGGCAGCGAGGGACGGTGATGGGCACAGCTCCTGGGGCACTTCCAGAGCAGCTGGGGCAACCATTCTCAGCGTCCTCACCTCCCTGAGTGTGTTTGCTGGTCACGTGTGATGACAACCTTCCTCTCTCATGGGTGTTCTCCTTCCCAGCTCCCTTTACAGATAAAAAACACATTTCCAAGATGCCCCATTTCTGGAGGATGGACCCCACTGACACCAGCTGCCCCACACATTGTGGAGGCTGAGGCTGGATGTGTCCCCTGTCTGACAGAAGCGCCCATGTGTGCCCACTGGTGCTGCAGGAGGCCAGTGCTGAGGTTGAAGGGACCGCTGGGAGCACAGGTATGGGCCCTCACGAGAGTGCACTGGTGCTTGATGAGGATGGAGGTCTCAGTAAAGCCATCCTCATAGGTGGGACATTTGTAGGGGCACTGTCCCATGTGGATTTGCAGGTGGGAGCTCTGTGCAAAGTCCCTGCTGCACTTGGGGCATTTATAGGGTCTCTGCTTCCAGAGCCTTTTGGGACAAGGACTCTCTGTGTCATCACTGAGGTCGCCAGCAGCCTGGGAGAGGGTGTCCCTGTGGGCTCTTGATGTGCCAGAGCCTCCACCGACTCCCCCTCCATGTTCTCAGCTTCTGTCAGAAGAAAGCAAGCTCAGCTGTAACTTCTTCCATGGACCCAACTGCTGGAGACCCTGCTCCCATGGGAGTTATCTGCAGCTGGGTAGAAGTGCCCCCAGGGAGATGAGCAAATCCCAGGAGGGCCCAGGACCTCAGCCCTGGTGGTAGTGCCCTCCCCAGCCCCGGTGCTCAGGAGTTTGTCCATGACATGGGAGAAGAAGGTTGAAGCTCCCTGAGGCTGATACGGGGCTGGTGAGCTTTGAGGAGGAAGGGGAGATGCTGCTGTGACTCTGTATTCATCAGCTTTTGGGGACACCTTGCCTTTAGGCAGCAGCCCAAATGACAGGTGCCATGGTGGCTGCCTTATAGGAACTCATAGGGTCCACAGAGGATGTAGTTGCTCCTGTTCCTTTTCCTTGCCAGAGGACCTGGGTTAACCCAATCCCCACCAGTGGGGCTGTAAGTGCTGCTGCTGCAGCCCTCGCTGCCAGACCGGTTCCAGGTACATCCCTGCTGCTTCCACAGCCAGAAGGAAAGGAGCTATTAAAGACGCTGTTGGCCCAAGAACAAATTAGCCATCAGGAAATTGGGGCTGGAAAGGAGAAAGCGGGCAGATCCAGACCAAGAGCGGAGGCTGGAAGGGCTTTCCCGAGATGAGACTGTAATCATCCCAGCTGCTGCAGAGCTGGCGCCAGAGCCTGCGGGGAATGAGATTGTCCAGGAGGTGCTTGTGAGATGGGAGCTGCTGCGGCGAGATGCCAGGGAGGGACATCAGCCGGGATGGAGGCACTTCAGATTAAAGCTAACAGCCTGTTTGGAGAGGTTGTGCAGGGTCTCCAGCCCCTGGCAGAGGCATGTGGGATGTCCCTAACTTAAAAAGCTCAGAGGTGCTAGTGAGGTGAGCTTCACTTTGGAGCCCTTTTGGGAGGAGGAAGGCACCGAGGACACAGGGTGCTGTTGCAGGGTTTCGGGATCCCCCCAGACCTGAGTTGTGCCTGGCGTGCAGCCTCACAGCTCCCTGTGTGCAGAGCTGCTTATGAATAGGGCTGCACATGGAAATCTGGGGCAAAAAGCCAAAATGAGCAAGTCCTGAGGCGCTGGGAGGAAGAGAAACTCTCTGCTGGAGAGTGCCACAGCGACATCCCCTGCGTGAGCAGGGACATACCATGCACCGGCAGGCAGGGCTGGCATTATGGCAGGACACCTGGGAGGATGCTGCCTCTTTTTTTATGCCTGCTTAGCAAAATATATGAGTTTTTCTGTGGGGACACAGCTCAAGATGGGATAACCTGGCAGTAGTGAATCCCAGTGAAGGAACAGGGGCTGCTGGTGGATCTCCTCTGGGTGACCCTGTGGGAGCAGAGAGGCCCTAAGGGTGTCCGTGCAGATGTTTTGCAGCTTTCAAAATCCAAGAGCTGGGTGTTGTGATGCTGGTTATGCATGGCACATGCTCTGCTGCACCCCTATTCTCAGACCTCAGTGAGGAGACTGAGGCACAGAGCTGCACAGGACCCCTCTCCCATTGCTAGAGCTGATCAGAGGAGGGTTTGACCTCACAGCTTCTTCAAAAAAAAACCCAGGCCTCCCTCTTGCCTTCACTCCACCTCCTGGGAGGCCACTGATTCTCTTTACAGGGCAAACCACACTTTGGGAACTGCAAGCCCAGTGGGCCATAGAGGGCAGGCAGGGGATACTGGGGCTTGCAGGCAGGGTGCTGGTGGCAGGGCACTCTGATCACTGGGTGCCCCATCAGCTCAGCACCCACCAGCATCCATCCTCCATCACAGGGACAGTGCTGCCAGGGCCAGGCAGAGTCCCATCACCCACTGGAACTCTCCTGCTTGCTCCATGGGTGCCAAGGGTGCAGCTCCCAGCCCAGTGTCCCCACTCACCTGCCACCAGGCTGGGTGGGCAGGGCAGTGGTGGGCACCGCTGTGAGCAGGATCTGGCCAACCTGTGCAGCCCCAGCTCCTCAGTGCAGGTGAGAAATGTAGTTTTCTGCTGCAATGGCCAGAAGGAAGCAGATTTTCCCTTTGCAAAGTGCTGCAGGAAATGTAATTCAATCCCAGGAGGATTCAGCAGCAATTTGGGGCACCCTCTGCCTTGTGCCTGTCCCCAGGCTGCCCCGGCTCCACGTGCACAGCCCTGTCCCCAGCACACCCAAGGCTCCCGGGAGGGACAGGTTGCTGCACAGAACTGCTTGTGGGAAGCAAAACCCACCCTGTCCCCAAGCACCCAGAAGCAGGGACATTGTGCACTAGAGCCCCTGACAGGGCTGGCTGTGGTCACCCAGCAGAAAAGACCCTCCTGAGAAGACTAAAGTCCTACAGCCTTCAGCAGAATGACCCACAGGGGACACACAGGGGACACGTGGCTGTCCTGCCCAGGGCAGGGCGGATCAGGGAAGCTGTGGCAGTGCCCTGTCTCCACCAAGCCTTGTTTCCCTGGGCCAGGCTGGCGGCATCTCGCATTGTCCCTGCACCTTCCAGCTTTCCCTGCAGCTTCCCTGGGGATGCGCCAGCACTGGGGGGACACAGGCTGGTCCCTCCCTCTGCACCGGAGGAAGATGCTAGATCTGGATGTGGGGCTGGGATGTTCCTGTGCCGCCTTCCACGCAGCCACCCTGGCTGGCAGGTTGGTCCCCCCGGTCCCCCCTGCCCCCCCAAAGCTCAGCTCTTGCTCTGATCTACATCCAACCGGGGATGGCCATCTCCTGCCAGCCACAACCGGAGCCACAGGGCAGGCATGCCGGGGCTGTGTCCAAGCCCTTGACCCTGTGGAGGGGTGGCAGGAGGGGACACCAGAGGAACAGCCACTTGCAGAGGGGCTGCAGGGGGGTGGCCAAGGCCCACAGGGCTGCGGGCAAGGCTGGGAACAGCCATGGCTTCTGGTGGTCGGGGACATTGTGTCCCCATGCTGGTGTTGGGCCCAGCTCCATCAGCACTGGTGTTCTTGCTGGTGGGAAGCCACGAGCCTGGGGAGCTTGTGGGCAGCGCCGCCCTGCCTGCAGCCCTTCCTGCTGTCCTGGTGGGGCTGATGGTGCCCCAGAGCCCCTCCACAGGCCCAGCAGGTACCTGTGAGTGGGACAAGGCAGCACCAAGGAACCGAAGGAGCGCTGGCAGCTGGTGATGGTGGGGACAGGAACATTGGCTTTGTGATGGTGAGTGGGGCCTGGCCTCTAGGCTGGGTTTTCAGTTGGGATATTCCAAAAACCCTTGCGCAGGAGAAGGACTGAGGGCTGGGGCTCGCACAGGATCTCTCCTGCCTGGTCACAGGTGGAGGCTGCTGAAAATTTACATCTTTCCTCTTGCAGAACTTCTGGTCCCAGGGACTGGCACATGTGCCAGCATCCCTCTCCTTGCCCTTGCGCCAGCCGCGTCCCTCACTCTATCCAGCCTCGTGCGTTTCCAACGGGGTTCTGGAGGTCAGGCTGGGGGTAACCTCCCCAAACCTATCCCGGAAAAGGCTCTGTTGGTGGGCACAGGTACACATCCCAGC
Organism: Tyto alba; assembly: GCF_018691265.1. Classification (NCBI taxonomy): domain Eukaryota; kingdom Metazoa; phylum Chordata; class Aves; order Strigiformes; family Tytonidae; genus Tyto; species Tyto alba. The sequence goes on along the minus strand of NW_024881273.1, from coordinate 12,291,440 downwards.
CAACATCCCACCACACAGATCCTCCTGACACCCAGGCACATACCAGGTTGCTTGGGTTAAACTGCATGCAGCGCTGGTGCTGGTGCCAGTGGGTGATACTGGTGCCTATATTGGTGTCAGTGCCTGGTCCTGGTGGTGGTGCCAGTGCATGATACCAGTGCCTGCTCTGTGGTGCCTGCTGCACAGCGTGTGGTGTTGGTTCCAGTGCATAATACCAGTACCCATGCTGGTGCTGGTTTCCACTGCCTGGTGCCAGAGCCAGTGCCCAATGGCTGGTACCAGTGGCTAATGCTGGTGCCTGGCACAAGATGCTCGGTACTGGTGGTCTTTCCCAGTGCCCAGTGCCTCTGCCTAGTGCCCAGTTCCCATTGCCCAATGCCCCCTGCCCTTGTCCAGAGCCCAATACCCCTCTCCAGTACTGGTGCCAGTGCCCCCCTGTGCAGTGTCCCCGTCCAGTGCCCAGTGCTCCCTGTCCAGTAACCCTGTTCAGTGCTAGTGCAAGTGCCAGTGCCCAGTGCCTCGTACTGGTGCCCAGTTCCTTGTGCTCCCTGCTTGGTTCCAGTGTCCAGTGTGGGTGCAGGATGGGGCGGGTGGTGGGTGCTGGGTGTCGGGTGGTGGGTGCTGGGAGACGGGGCTGGCCAGGGTGGTGCCAGGCGGTGGGTGCTGGGTGCCAGGCCAGGCGGTGGGTGCCAGGCGGTGGGTGCCAGTTGCTGGGTGGGTGCTGGGTGCCGGGTGGGTGGCAGGTGCCGGGTGGGTGCTGGGTGCTGGGCCAGGGTGGTTGGTACCAGGCGGTGGGGGCCAGGCAGTGGGGGCCAAGGGCCGGGAGCTGGGGCGGTGGGTGCCGGGTGCTGGGTGCTGGATGCCACACCAGGGTGATGGGTGCTGGGCAGTGGGTGCCAGGTACCGGGTGCCGGGTGCCGGGGCGGGCCAGGGCGGTGGGTGCCGGGTGCCCAGCGGCGGGTGCTGGGCAGTGGGTGGCGGGCGGTGGGTGCCGGGGAGGGCCAGGCGGTGGGTGCCGGGCCGTGGGTGCCAGGTGCTGGGTGCCAGGGCGGTGGGTGCCGGGTGCCGGGTGCTGGGGCTGGGCAGGGGTGGTGGGTGCCGGGGTGGTGGGTGCCGGGTGCTGGGTGCTGGAGCGGGCCGGGCGGTGGGTGCTGGGGGCCGGGGGCCGGGCGGTGGGTGCCGGGGGCCGGGGGCCGGGCGGTGGGTGCCGGGGGCCGGGCGGTGGGTGCCGGGCGGTGGGTGCCGGGCCGTGGGTGCCGGGGGCCGGGCGGTGGGTGCCGGGGGCCGGGCGGTGGGTGCCGGGCGGTGGGGGCCGGGGGCCGGGGGCCGGGCGGTGGGTGCCGGGGGCCGGGGGCCGGGCGGTGGGTGCCGGGCGGTGGGTGCCGGGGGCCGGGCGGTGGGTGCCGGGCGGTGGGTGCCGGGGGCCGGGGGCCGGGGCGGGCCGGGGCGGTGCCGGGCCGGGGCGGGCCGTGCAGGAGGAAGCGCAGCCGGCGCAGAGCGGCCCCGCAGCCGGCCGGAGCCCCGCCGTCGGTGAGTGCCGGGAGCGACCCGCTGCCCCCACCCTGCCAGCTCCCCTCGCCCCTTCCCTTACCCCCCTCTGCCTGCCCGGCCCACCCCACGCCCTGCCCGCCCGCCTTCCCCTGCCTGCCCCCCTCCCCCTGTCCCCTCGCCCCGGTTCCCCTTCTTCCCCGCCAGCCTGCCCTGTCCCCTGCCCCTCTACCTACTGTCCCTGTCCTGTCTCATCCTTCCCCTGCCTCTGCCTCTCCTTCCCCGCACACCCCTTTTCTCCCTCCTCCTCTCCGCAGTGCCTGCCTCCCACCTCTGCGACCTGTCTCCCCCAGAAGCTCCTACCTCCCCAGAAGCTCCTACCCCACCCCACTGCTCTACCTGCACCCTATCTCCCATCCAGCACCCCCTCCTGCCCCCCAGCACCCTGCCCACCCCCATGTCTCCCTGTCCAGGCGTCACCCTCTCCTGCCTCCCCTCCCAGCTCTGCCATCAGGGCCACACGGCCAAAGTGTATAGGTTGAATGTCAGAGTCCTCTGAGGCTGACAGGGAGGGGGGAGCACAGCTCTACACCCTGCTCCCAAAGCAGTGAGGTTTGCTGGGGATCCCTTCCCTGTGCTGTAAAAACAAGCCCAGCACTGACACCCCCAGCACCCCAGGTTAACAGGGTCTCTGTCTCACAGGAGGTGGGCAATGCCAGCCGGGCCACGCATGTTGACAAAGAGCAGGGAGATGGATCATGGCGTCAGCCTGGAGAACCCCTATGCCAGTGTCAACATCCCACGGGACCAGTTCCAGCAAAGCTTCATCACTCGTTACCTGAAGGACAAGCCCACGGTCATCGCCAACCCTGCAGCCGTGCCCACCTATGGCGTGAAGGAGCAGCCAGATCCCGCTGGCAGCTGGAACAGCCCAACCATTTCCACAGAGAAGTCCTGGTCCCGTCCCTACAACCCCTATGCCAGCCTGAGGATGACCAACAGGGAGTCGCCTGACTCCTTCTACACCGTCACCTTGGACAGGCCACCCCAGGGCCAAGAGTGGGAGGCTGGCAGGCGATGCGGCTGCTGCAAGTGCTGCCCCTGCTGCAGAAAGTGCTCCTGTGTCATCTCCTAAGGTCCCCTGCTGCACCCGTGGGCTGTGCTGACCATGGGACAGGGCCAGGTGGCCCCGTGGGATCGTGGCTGCCTGGCCTGGGCACCCCAGGGAGCTGCCCCCGTGCCCGGCAGAGCTGGCAGCTGGGAGGTGGCACTGGCTGGACTCTGCTGTTGCTATTCACCCATGAGCTCTGCAGCCAGGTATGCCAGTGATGGGCACCAGCCAGGTCCTGAGAGCCCAGTGTGGGGTGTGGGGGAGACAGCCAGGTCCCCCCTGCCCTGCCGAGCCCCAGGAGCCTTGAGGAGGATGTGTGCCAATGCAGATGCCACTGAGAAGTGCCTGTACTGGGGATGGGGCAGCACTTTGAGCCTGCAATCCTGTACGAGCCCTTGCTGGGAACTGGGAAACCTGCAACTCTGGGGAAGGTGCAGGCACTGCCCACCTGCCAGAATGTGGGTTTGGCCAAGGGCAGCCCTGGGTGCGTGGCAGAGGAGGGCAGCGGTGTCACTGTCTTGGAGCAGTGGAGAGGAGCCAGGGACCTCAGCCAGGATGGGGACCCACCTCCCCAGAACTGAGCGGTCCTCCCACCCACAGCATCATAGGGATGGTGCAGCACCCCGTGCCAAGCTCTGTCTGGGTACCGCTCCTCCTCACCATACAGCTGATGGGACAGAGGGAAGGGGACAGGGAGGACAGACAGACCAAGTGTGGCAGAGGCCCCAGGGCAGCACATTAATGTCACAGTGCCAGGAAACCCCCAGCCCCATTTGGTTCCTCCTGCCAAGCTTGCAGGGTGCTGGGAACAACCTCCTGCATCCTGGCTTGAGGCTCCACACTGTTTTGGGGCTGGCTGCAGTGTGGAGGGCTGGCCCAGCTCCAGCAGCGGGGGAGCACTGGGGCACCCCGTTTGGGATGCAGATCCCCATCGTTCGTCTTCTGCAACCCCCTGGGCATCGAGGAAGGTGAGCGAGGAGCCCGCTGGCCTCTTCGCAGCGTGCTGGGGTGGCTCTAGGCTGGGGTTTCGGCTGGGACTGGCGCCGCCGACCTGGAACAAGCCTGTCGTTGTGTTGGCGTCCCACGGGTGGCCGTGCTGCCAGGCGGCAGCTGCGTAAGCACCGGGGCTGCTGCAGGAACTGCCTGGTCTGCAGGGACAGGGGCTTGGAAAGAGTGCCTGTGTTAGTAGATGACTTCAGGGTGCTGCAAATAAAATTACAGCCATCTCCTCCCCTGCCAAGGTACGCCTCTTCCCTCCACCCTGGGTTTTCCGGGATTCCCATGTTACTTCTTGCTTATCCTGGCAGGTTACGTAAGGGCAGCGCAGGGGGCACACAGCCCTCTTCTTTCCCCTCAAAACCAGTCTTAACTGTTGCACTGCTGACTTGCAGCAGCAGCGGTGGTGCACTGAGCTCTTCAGCTCGCTGGTGCCCTGCTGCTGCCAGCCCGGGGCCCAACACTCCTCTCCCCCCAGGTGTTTCCAGTACAGCCTGCTCCTCCCTGCCTGGGGACACTGGCTGGTGCTCAGCCCAACCCTGCCAAGCTGGATGGCTGTGCTGTCTTTTGGAAAGAGAAAGCCTGGCTTGTTGGGGTGGGGGGGGGAGGGAGGGGCTGGGGAAAGGGTAGGTTCCTGACTGGGCCAGCTGGGTGGGCTTTGTGGCACTGCCCTGGCTGGCTGCAACCCCCTGGGAGCCCACCAGCACTGGGAGCCCACCACTGCTTGGAGCTCACCACCACTGACATCCCACCGCTCCTGGGAGTTTCTGGGCTGGGGTGGCAGTGGCTTGGCAGAGGTGCAGGGTGGAGCCCAGCCAGTTTGTCCCCATGGTCCTGCCCCACACCCGGTGGGTGGCCAGGGGGTGTGAGGCTTGCAGGAGGAGGTTGGCAGGGACACAAACCCATGCCGCCCACCCTGCACAAGGAGTGCTCTTGTTCGCTCTGCCTGGACTGTGGGCAGTGCTGGCGTGGGCACGGGCAGACCAACCCTTTGTTTGCTTTCGTGGCCCCAGCGCCAGCCCTGCCGCAGAGCCCACCCGCTGCGTGGCTGGGCAGGGATGTGGCATCACCACGCTGGCTTGGCTGAAACCCACATTCCACAGAGGCTGCTCAGTGCTGACATGCTTTTTGGGGACAAACACGGTTTGGGGAGGTAAAATTGTCACCATGAGGTGTGTGGCACCATTGGCAGAACCCTGGGGGCTCGCATCAGCAGAGGGTGAGGGATGTGCTGGCCTGGCCTGGGCAGGGCACTGGCAGGGTACAGCATCTGCCAGCAGTGCCATGTGTCACCGCTGCCCTTCGCTCTGCCTAACCTTGGAGCAACAGCAAACAAGCTGGGAGAGGCCAGACAGAGCTCTGCCTGCCAGACACCAGGGCAATGATTAAGCTGGAGGCAGCAGGAAGGCTGGGGGTGTGAGCAGGGGAGGGCACAGGATGATGCTCCAGACCTCAGCAGGGCTCTGGGTGGCACAGGCAGCTGCATGCAGGGTCCCTTGGATGTTCCCTGGATGTGTTTCATCTTTGAAGGGTGCTCAGAGGTGCAGAGGGTTGTGTTGGGTGATTGCCACCTTCTGTGTCTGGAGTGTAGGTAGTAATGCATTGCTCTGGCTCATCTGGATCAGACCTTTGCACTCCCCCGAGGGTGCCGCTCCCTGCCCTGCTGTGACAAAGGTCCCCGCAGCTCTCCAGATGAGTCCTGGGAACAGAAAAAGACACTTCCCACCCATGTGTTTCGCTGCCAATTGCAGATATGCCTTCCACGGGCCCAGGTTCTGGTGTTTCGGTGGGGCTCAGGAAGCCCAGCTGGGGCTAAAGGCTGGTTTCAGGCAGCGTGCCCCTTGGTTTCACCCTGCGCAGCTTGGAGAATGTCCAGCCCATGTCACCCAAGGGCTGCCCCCACCCCAATCCCTGCCTGTGGGATGCAGGGTGGGTGAGCTGGAGAGCACAGCCCCACACCAGGGGCTTGTGTGCACCGGGGAGATGTGGGCAAGGACAGCCGGGCACAGCCCCTTGACAGGACATGGCTCTGCTGGCATCTGGGGAGGGGACATGAGGGCTGATGGGCAGGGGCTGGGGAAGGAGGGCGGGCAGGGTGGCCTGCGGGTCCCTGGGCACACGGTCTTGGAGGGAGCACGCTGTGCCCATTTGGGGAGTCAGCTCTGCCCTGGCTGCCGGCATCTGGGGTGCTGCCACCCAACCCGCAGGCACGTAGGGTGGTACCCTGAGCTGCCAGGGCACAGCGGGAATCCCACGTGGCTGGTTCCTCATCCATCCAGGGCACGTAGCCCTTGCTCCCACCTCAGCCAGTGGGTTTGGCCAAAACTGAGGTCCCTGGCCCAACCTTGCCCCAAGTCAGCTGCCCTGCCATCCTTTGCCTGCTACCAGCCTGGCAAAGGGAGGGCAAAGCCCTACACCGTGGGGTGCCATCCCTGTTCCTGCGGACCCATGGGCACACGCAGTCCATGTGCACTGCCTGGGGAAATCGGTGACAAGGGGATGTATTGGGATCCTGTGTCAGGATATGGCCACTGCACCCCAAAAGTTCTGTGCTGCCTTGCTCCCAAGCGCTAGCATCAAAGGGTCAAGTTTTTCTGCAGAGCTCCATGACCCTCTGAGGCTCTTGTTCTCTAAAGCTCCTAATTCCTGCTCCTGAGGAGTCCTGGAAACACGGCCCAAGGACAGCCGAAATGTTTGGTAGGCAAGCAGCACGGGAGAGTACTGCCTGACTCCCTTGTCTGCGTTCCTGCCTGCTCCTGCCTGGAGCAGGAGCTGCTGCCCTCTCCTGCTCCCGCGCAGAAATGCTGCTGGGTGTCCCGGCAGTCCTGCCCTGGCTCTGGGATGTGCTTTTCTCCTCCAGGATCCTGGGTCCAGCATCTGTCCCCGCTACCGCACTCCCCATTTTAAATCCTCCCCTGCTTGGAGCACCCTCCGTGCGGAGGCTGCGGCGTTGCTGCTGGACCAGGGGCCGTGCAGGAGGGGGCTGGCAGCTCCCCTGGGTCATGCATTGGCATGAAGCTTGCAGGTGTCACTGAAAGGTGCTGGGCTCTCCCCAGCCTGTTGATGAGCATCAGCCCTGGAAGAGCTGAGGGGAACTCAGCCCCCAGCGCAAGAGCCTGCAGCCTCAGCTGGCAGAGCGGGGACAGGTCATGGACGCGGCTGTGGCAGCAGTCCCCCGCAGGCACGGGGCAAGGAGCAACCACCCCAGGCGTGGGCACTGCCAGCTCGGTGCAGGCTGGAGCCTCCGTGTCCCTGCGCCAGCCCCAGCCCCCCCGCCCCCCTCTCCCCGCTCTGGTTGCATCCGTCCTCGCAGCCCGGACCACCTGGGATGTGTCGGCTGGAGTGCGATGGGGGGGTCTCCGCTGGTCAACATCTGCCCAGATGGTCTTGGCCATGGGGGGTGGCCGAGGATGTAGAAGACTCCACCGCTGACGTCCACGTACAGCCGATGTCCAAGCCCTCTCCCCTCATGGTGAAGCCCAGAGCTCCTCAGCCTCGTGGGGATGGCTTCTTCTCCTAATAAAGCAGAGGCGGATGGTTAATGACTGCTCCTGGGGCTTGGATTTCAGAGGTCTTTGTTATCTGGGTGCTTGTAACCCAATCTCCCAGGCTTGGCTTCCTGGCAGCAGATCTGATAGCGTGCCTGTCCCTGAAAGCCGAGCCCCTTCCCACTACCACAGCCACCAGCAGCCACTGCGACCTGGCTGGGGAGCTGCTGGCAGCTCAGGCCCCTGATGCTCCCCACGGGACTGCTGCAGCCCCCCGGGACGGCGCAGCCCTTCGGCCACCTTCCCTGAGGCCCTGGGGGGACAGGTAGGGATGGGGGACAGGGGAGGAAGGCAGAGGGATGCCTGTGAGGTCACCTGTAGAGAGGGAGTGGGGTCTTGGTGGCCTCCAGGAGAGGTTTGCAAATAAGCTGGTGGGTACGAGAGCCCCCCTTAAGGTGAGGCTGCACTCCTCAACTCCTCCCTGTCAGCTTGCATGCCCATCCCCTGCTGCTGTCTGCTGTGCCATGGCAACCTGGCACAGCCCGGGGCTGGCGAGAAGCAGGGCTGTGGCACTGCCTGGTCCTCTGGATGCTGGTCCCCTGCCCACCCAGTTGACACACTCCTGCTTACCCCATATTCTCCACCAACCCAGACCCATGGAACATGTAAGGGGCATTTGGCAGAGATGGAGGGTGACACCAGCGAAAATGCATCCTCCCGCCTTGGATTCAGGCAGAGCCATCTGTAGTGGCGGGGTCCTGCAGGCAGGGATGTTGGGTGGGGAGTGTGATGCCCCTGGGAACTCACCCCACGGATCTGGTCCCCATATCTCCCACGCATCAGATGCACTCAGAGGTGACTTTCCACACCCGGGCCGTGGGTCTGATGGCTTCTCTCGTCCTCCTCTCCCCAGCATGTCCCAGGCTGGTGGCAGCCCCCGGGCAGAGGATGCGGGGCTGTGTGTCGGGGTACACTCGCGCACCCCAAGCCGGGGCAGCCAGCGGGTTGAGTGCATCATCTGCTACTCCTCCTATGACCTGTGCGGCCGGCTGCCGCGCCGGCTCTACTGTGGCCATACCTTCTGCCAAGCCTGCCTGAAACGCCTCGACGCTGTCGCCAATGAGCAGCGCTGGATCCCCTGCCCACAGTGCCGCCAAAACACGCCCACGCCACGCGGCGGCGTTGCCATGCTCGACCTCGACCTGACCACCTTCCTTGCTGTCAAGGCTGACAAGGAGCATCCTCGGGTGGCCGGCAGGTCCCAGCCCGACCCGGCCACCAAGGGCTCGTGCAAAGAGAAGGCGGTGACCCAGCAGCCGGTGGGGCTGTGCCAAGACACGGTGCCTGCGGCGCCGTTCCCCCGACGCAGCTGCTGCCGGCCGTGCCTTTGCTGCGGGGTGACGGCATCCTTCGAAAGCTGAGCAAGAGGAGGGGGCTGCTGGTGGTGTGTGGGCAGCTGAGCTCCAGGGGTGCAGTCTGGGACCATTTTTGGGATGCCATGCCATGCGCCAGACCCTCAAGTGGACAGTAGCCATGGGGCTGTGCTGGCAGCCTGGGAAGGGCTTCAGCTCGCTCAGGGCTTGCTATCCATCCTGATGGAATTTGGGGTGCAGTGGGCGGGGGATGATAATGCCCCCACCTCCTCATCCTGCCCACCCGCACCTCTGACAACTCAGAAACCTGGTCCATCCATCATGGATGTCCCCTGGTCCCTGGCCCAGGGCTTGCTCATGCCCGGCTTCTCCACGCCTGTGGCTCTGCAGAAGGGACACCCCCGCCAAGTACCTCGCAGGCAGGGCACACGAGAGCTTGGCACAGCACAGCAGCACCCCAGTGCTCTGGTGAGCGTGTGGCACCCTGAAAGCTTCACGCCTATTAAACAACACTGTTGGCCCTGCTGGGCTGCATGTCTTGGTCATATTTGTCAGTAAGCCTCGGGCTAGCCCAGGGAGAGCCCTGCCTGCAGTCGGGGTGGGACGGGGAGAACTGACCTGCCCTGCTGGATTGCTTTCCTTTAAGTGTTTGCTCTGTTGGCCATCCGCATGAGAAATTTGGGCACTGGGGTAGCTGGACAGTTGAAATTGCAAATGACAGAACCCGTGGGAGCTCCTGCTTTGCCTTGTGCTCTATGGCTTGTGCCAGGTTTGGTTTTCCTGCCTGACCCTCTCCTCACCTCCCTACCTGCACACCTGCACACAGCCTGTACAGAAGCCCCTCTGCTGTTTTTCCAGGTCATGTCTTTGCATGGCTTTCCCTGCCAGACTCCAAACAGGGTGTGCAAGGATGAGAACCCAGCCAGTGTGGGTTTAACAAAGGCCAAATGAGGAAGGACTGGGGGGCACCAGGGTGATGTTAATACAGTTCGTGGGCAGGACTTGGAATTGCCTGTTCAGGTCTTGAAGTCTTTCCTCAGAACACATTGTCTGCATATGTTTTTCACGTGGTTTATGACCTCTTGCAGCATCCTAGCATCAGGCATCACTGGCTGTGCCTTGGGGCTGAGCAGGGGACCCCAGTCTGTACCTGCCTGGGACCAGCAGTGACCTCATGTCCCCCGGGCAGTCCTGGTGCTTGGCTGTCCTCTGCACTGGGTGCCAGGGCTGCAGCCAGAGGAGTCCAGCACCCATCCTGTGCACAGCACCCACACCATTCACAGCACCACACTGTACACAGCACCCACACCACGCACCAGCGCCCATGCACAATTCTGCCACTTGGTGTCACCTGCTATAAAAAAGTCAGAGCTCTGAGATGTGCCCAGCAGAGCCCAACCTGGGGAGCTCACGCCAAGGGAGCAGGGCCACCAGGGATGTCCCAGGGCAGAGGTGCCAAGGGGGGGACAGCAGAAACTTGGTGTGGTTTAGAGACTCCATGGGGTGGGCATCTGCCTGCCTCGGATCTTTAATTACATGGAAACATGCAATCAGTTAAAGCCTTCAAGGATGGGGTAAAAGCTGACATAGAGTCCTAAAGCACCTTCCCCTCCATTTTCGTGTGCACCCCTAGGGCTGCCCAGGGGCTCACTCTTCCCAAATACTTCATGGGTGGGTGGTCGGAAGACTGTGTTGGGCCCACGCTGGCTCCGGGCACGGCTCCATACAAAAGTGCCAGCAGGACTCTGCGCTCAGCCCAGTGCCCTGGGTCCCAGCTATTCAATGGTGAAGGGTGACAAAGACCCCTGGCTCCCTGTCCCTGTGCCCAGGTCTTTGCCTCCATGCTCCCACCCCTGCTCCACCGCATCCCCCCAGCACCAGAACGAAGCTGTGAAGCTTGACCCTTGCTGTGTGCCTCGGTGCACGTCCCTGCAGCTCCCAGCCAGTGGGAGTCTCTGAAGGGGTTTATCTGCCCCTCCATCACTTCATTGTGGGAACGATCTTGGCGTGCTGGCCAGGCACCCTGATTTATTCCCCTTGGCCAGAGCAGGGTTGGTGTTGAGCCCCATGCCTTGGGGGATTCCTCCATTGGTCAGCATGGCCCCCCCTGAACTGTCCTTGCACAGCGGATGCTCAGAGCAGCCTCCCCTGCTGCTGGCCCTGGGGGCAGGTTGTGCCATTCTGCGTGGACCCCAAAATCACAGGAGGAGGCATCGCAGGAGGGGAGCGGGGCACTGGTGGGTGCAGCCCTGGCTGGGGACAGGGACCTGGGCTCTTCCTGCATGGTGCTGAGTCCCCCCGGCTCCAGAGAAGGGGGCAGTGACAGAGTCTCATGCTCTGCTGAGCTCTGGCAGTGTGTGTGAAGGGGCAGCGGTGGCACTGCTGGCGTAGAGGAGCCCAAAGGGTCACCAGCCTCCGGTTGCAGCAGGGTGCAGCCGATGTATGCAAACCAGGAGCGGGGCCAGGCACAACTAGTGCCCGCCCTGCACATGGGCAGTGTCCCCAGCAGGCAGGACACTGGGGACATCTCTCCTACCATGTGCCACGGGGGTGTGCAGCAGGCTGACAGCAAAGGGCTGGCGGAGGAGCTGAGGTGGGTTTGCAGCCTCCTGGGCTCTCTGAGCACAAAAAACCTGGAAATGGCCTTGCGTTTAATAGTTGTGAGTCTTTTTCAACGAATTTTGCTCTTCTCACCTGATCCCAGGTAGCCACAGGCAGCGGGCAATACAAGCCCTGGGGAGGAACAGCATTTTGGGAAGGGGCTCCCTAGAATTCCAGGTCCCCATATAACCCACAACTGCTGGTGGGATGAGCTGGTGCTGCAGCTCTGTGTGGCTGTGGGTTAGTGCCCTGCTTCGGGCCTGGGCTGGGCTGGAGGATTCCTCTGAATTATTTCCAGATGGGGATTAATGCATCAAACCGAGTTTGCTGCAGGATAGATAAACAAACCAAAGCTCATCTGGATGCTATTAATAAACTGCTTGCCTGCTGCTTCTGCCCCAGATTTGGGAACATCCCAGTCCTGGCCTGGGGTGCAAGCACGCTCTCTCTGCCTTGCTGCTCTCCCAGTCCTTTGGCTGTAGGGCAGAGGCATCAGGGATTCCTACGGGACTGTGATTGCCAGGGTCCCAAACAGGACAGGAGCTGTGAGGGTGTGAGTGGGGGACAGTGCCTCTGCTCTGTGTCCCCACTCCGGGCCGCAGGTGGGATGAGGTGCTGCCAGCAATGTCCCCTGGTGTGCACTGAGCTCTGCCAGGGACAGTGGGCACTGGGAAGTGACACTTCTCCCCTCCAGCCTTCTGCTGCAGGGCTTCAGGCAGCTTTGAAACCGGAGCAAGTGTAAACAGGGTGGAGACAGACTTTGAGCCCTCTCAAACCCATGCTGCTGTGCCAGGGCAAGGGTAAACAAGTTTTGGGCAACTGCAGCCCAGCAAGGTCACCTTCCTCATGCCTTCTCCTGTAGGGGCTCCTGGGCGTCCCTCAGTGTACATGCAGATGGGTGATCCTGGTGGGGAGGAGGAGTGTGGCCCATGGGCCTCACATCCCAACCCTCCTCAATTTGGCATGGCTTGTGGCCTCCCATCAGGGACAAACAGACCCCAGGCAAGGGCTGGGCTCGGTGAGGAGGCCCGTGGCTCCCAGCAGTGCTCCCCATTGAGGACATCTGGGCATGGTGGGTCAGCACAGAAGATGGGGTTAGACCTGCTGATGATATGATTTAAGCTTTGTCCCACCCCAGTCAGCCATGGGGGCCCCGGGGTCCATGCACCCATGCACATGGCTGGTAAAGCAGCACACTCACGGGGGATGCCCCATGGGGAAGCTGGAGGCCAAGAGATGGGTCTGGTTTTGCTTTTTTCCAGCTCTCCAGCCTTCAGCACACACAAGCAGTTAATCTCAGGCCACGCAGAGCTGGCTGCTTACCTGGCTGGAGCAGTGCCTGGCAGAGGGAGGGACAAGGGCACGGCTCTGCACCTTGCCAGGGCAGGCATCACTGCAAAAATATTTGCTGAAAAAAGTGCAGCTCCACCCCAAAGAAAACTGAGGCTGGGAGTGCAACCCGCTCTGGGTTTGCAGACGGAGGGTGGCGGTGAGCTGGGGAATGTGTGTGGCTGCAGGGAGCCGAGCAGCCGGACACTGCCCAGCACCCCTACTCAGCACCACCGGGCTCACCCGAGGGTGCCAGGCGGAGACGGGCAGCTGGGCGAGGCAACGGGCGCTGGGGATCCTGTCCGGGGGGGAATCCTGGCGCCGGAGATCGGGGAGCCCTCGCCACCTCGGTGGGCAGCCATGGGTTGCCGGGGGGGCCCCAGCACTGTGCTGGCCTGCCTGCTTCTCCTGCGGCCGCTGGCCTCGCCAGCCTGCCCCACCGCCTGCCGCTGCTCCTCGGGGGAGGCAGACTGCAGCAAGCACGCGCTCCGCGAGGTGCCGCAGAGCCTGTCGACCAACACCAGCGCCCTGTGGCTTGGCTACAACTTCATCGCGGTGCTGGAGCCCCGCTCCTTCCCTCCCTTGCCGGGGCTGCTGCTGCTCAGCCTGACCCACAACCATCTGGGGCTGATCCACAGCCAGGCGCTGGTGGGGCTCGGGGCGCTGCAGGAGCTGGACCTCAGCAACAACTACTTAACCGTGCTGAGCCCCGAAACCTTCCTGCCCCTCACCAGTCTGGCCACGCTCAACCTGGGCAGCAACAGGCTGGGGGAGCTGGAGCCTGGGGTGCTGCGTGCCCTGCCCCAGCTCCGAGCCCTCTTCCTGCAGGACAACCCCTGGGTGTGCAGCTGCGGCATCCTGCCCCTCTGGCGCTGGCTCAGCCACAACAGGGAAAAAGTGCGAGGTGAGTGCCCGGAGGACTGTGTCCCCCAGCCCCGCACCCACTCCACGCTGGCAGGTCATGCCGTCAGGGCTGAGGCAGCACCAGCACCCTGGTTGTCATCCAGCCGTGGGCTTGCGTGGTCGGTGCCCGTGGGGGGTACCGCAAGGTTCCCCAGGACCCATTCTCAAGCCGTGGCAGCTCCTGCGTCTGCTTGGGTGGAGGCGTCCCTGGGTCTGGTGCCTGGTGCCCACCCTTCGTCCTTGGTCACCAGCAGGGATTGCCTGGAGACGAGGGCTGGGCAATGTCCCAGCGCTGTCCCCAGCAGTGGCACCGGTCCTGCCACATTGAGGGCAAGGTGTGCTGAGCAATGGGCACCTGAGGGGGCAAGAAGAGCCTGTGTGTCAGGGGGGGCAACACTGCTAACCCAGCCAGGACTCAGTGCCTTCAGCCCCTTCCCCAGTGCCTTCACGAACATGGGTCTGATCCTGCATTTCTTCCCCTGTGAACCTTGGTGAGAGGCAGCTGTTCCAGCAAGGTCTCTCCCTCCGCTGCCCCCCACTCCTGCTTGCTTCCAGCCTGGGTGCGCTCTGGTGTTCTGGCTGAGACCTTCTGTGGCACCTCCAGGCTGGCTGCTCACTGTTCCCCATATCTGTCCCCTGGGAACCAGGCCCACCACCTTGCCTGCCCCAACTACCATCCTGCCCCAAACCTATTTTCCAGTGCCCCCTCCAGCACTGGGCCCACCTCCCCATCCCACCCCACTCCCCAGGGTGCAGGACATAGATGAGTCCTGAACCCTCACTGCTTCCCTTCTTTGCACCCTGCGCTGGGACATCTTGGTCAGCCTGGTCCTTGTCCTCATGTCCTGGTCCCGTCTGTCCCATACAGATCTGCCATCCCCTCTGTCCTTGACACCTGCCTTGTCCCAGCTGCCCAATGTGCCCATCAGCACTGCTTTTCTCTTCCAGAGAAGAGTTTGGTCCTCTGCAGAGTTCCGGAGCAGCTGAACAAGTATCCAATAATGGCCTTCGGGAATGAGTCCTTCAAGCAATGTCAGGAGACCTCACTGTCTGCCCAGCACTACATTGTCTTCTTGATCATTGGACCATTCTCCTTCATGGCCAGCATCTTATTCTGCACCTTTATGGGCTCCACGATAGTGGTTTATCACAACCTGCGCAGGGAACCCCACTTCTGGAGGAGACCCCACATCTGCAGGGGCTGCTGAGGCAGGGTAACCAGGCTTTAGCCCTAGGCAGGCTGTAGTCCATGCTCTTCTCCAGATGTCTGCACCCCTCTGTTGCAAACATTTCTATGTGGACCAGTGAGAGGATGCTCTGTTCCTGGAAATCACTTTTCTTCCTCCTCCCAGAGTCCTCCAAGATGATGCCAAGCTCCCTCTGCCCCACTGCTGGGGGGGACAACCTCCAGCTCAGCCCCACTGCAGGGCACGGTCAGACTGCAGATGCTCTCAGTGTTTCAGGAGGCTCCCCCAGGCCACTCTCAGATCTGCACATCCCCTTCCTAGGAGTGGGCAGGTGATCCTCCTCCTCCAGCTCATCCTGTTCTGCCCCTTCTTCTGCCCAGGGCCTTAGTGTGCATCTCAGGATGCACCATATGCCTCTGTGTGTTTTTTTGGTGCACCCCGGGAGTCTCTGTTTGCCTTCCAGTGCAGCCCAGAGCCTCTGCGTGCCTTTGAGGTTGTCCCAAAGCCTTCCTTGGGCCTTTTGGTGCCCCCCGCACTCCCCATCAGCCATGCAGTGACCCCAGCAGCCTCAGCATGCTTTTCTGTTCCCTCAAGAGCCCTTGGCTTGGCTTTCCGTGCATCCAATTGCTGTCTGTTTGGCTTTCTGTCTCCTGACAGACATTGCTTTGCCTTTTGGTGTGCCCCAGAGCTTTCTGTGTGCCTTTTGACACACCTGAGGATCTCTGGATGTTTTGGGGCACTCCGGAGATTCCATGGGACTTTCAGAAATCCCCAGACCCCTCTGTATTCTGCTCAAGGTCAGGACAGGTTGCAAAATGTTTCTTTTGATAGTTTTTTTGTTTTGTTTTGTTTTGTTTTGTTTTGTTTTGTTTTGTTTCCCTTGAGACAGGGCTGCTGGTGCTGAGAAGGCTCAGCCAAGAACCAAGATCTAGGGTGGGACATTTAGAGTGAGGGTTGGAAAGAGACAAAGCCTTGAGCTCTCACTGATGTGGATCCGCAAAGGGGCTGCCAAAGGATGGGTGAGGCTGCACAGTGATTCCTCCCCCAGTAGCTTTTCCCCTAGGCTAAAGCTCATCCAAGGCGAAGGCCTACAGTTAGCTCAGTGATGGGAGTGGGGACAAAAAAGCCCATGTGAGTTTACAGCACAGAGCCTGCAGGCTTTGCTGCTGCCTCACCTCCTGTTGCCCACAAAAAGGCTGCCCCTGCATCTCCCTGCCCCGCCGCCTCCTGCTCTTCCCTGGGGAAACACTTCAACCCCTCGTTACATGGAAATGCTTAGTGAGTGTGCTGGGAGATGACCTGGAAGGAGCTGGAGTGTGCTCTAGAGGAAACCACAAGCTGGGTTAACAAAAGCATCTCTCAAGAAGGAGCCACAGCTCTTTCTGGCATGAGTTCTTAGAAATTGCAAGGCCATAAGAGCCAGAATGAGATCACTGTGACCACCGGTCTCCTGCTGTTAGCTCAATCTCTTGCCTGTGCAAGAGCTGTGGGACCAGCCAGGGATGTGGCAGGGGTCAGTGCATCCTTTGGCAAGCTCTTGGCAAGTGTTAAATAAATCATGCGGAGAATAAACCAAATGTCACCTCAGTCATGGCTTGCTCCCTTTTTTATTTTCAAGAGAGAAACCAGCCCAGCATGGTGCCCCACGGCTTGATTCCCACGTGGCTCTTCCTGCAGTGCCTCTCCCCAGCAGGGGATGTGAGGGCTGTGGGGAGCTGGTGGAAGAAGCAGATCCTCCAGTGCTACCAGCCCTGCACCCAGGACAGCTGCAGGACCTCTGCCAGGATCAGTCCCTTGCACTGCAACCCTAGCTCTCCCAGACCCTCTCTGGTGACAGCGCTCAGTCCTTCCCAAGAAGGCCTGGGCTTCCCATTTGGAGCTAGGACCTCACTCATCATCCTGAATGGCCACCTGAGCCCTGCTCCCCCTCCCAGATCGTCCTGAGGCCGAGACCCCCATGGAGGCTGGGCTGGGGATCTCAGCACATGGGGAGCATGCTGTGAATGAGTGATGTTGCTTCAGTTCCCCCCAGGGGAGCTGCTTCACCGTTTTGCAGATCCCTCCGGGAACCTCCCCACAGATGGGTGGATGTGCGGGGACTTCCCCAGATGCCTTCATCCCTGCAGTTGGTCCTGTGTTCCCAAAGGCCAGCCCCAGGAGCCGGGGAGCACAGCAGCGGCAGGGGACCATTTTCCCCTGGATGGAAGTGGGTGAGGGTGAGAGCCATCAGGCATGGTGCTGGCATTTGGACAGTTTCAGACTCTTCCCCCCCTGCCCCCCCCCCCCCTTGCCAGGCCTGTCTCCCCACACTGGCCGTTCAGGTTGTCCATCAGCCTGGCATCCTGAAGCGGTGATGCCCCTTCCCTCCTAGTCTTCCCTGCAGCTCCTGGCCTTTGTCCCTGCCGGCTTCTCCGTCCCTCCTCATCCCTCCACCTTTTACTGTTTGCAAACCCTGCAGCAGTGCTGGGTGAGGCTCTGATTCAGCACAGGGCTCTCTGCCAGCTTTGCCAGAAGGCAGAGACAGAAAGAGGCACACAGCACTGGAATAAACCACTTCATGATCCAGTCTAGACTTTACTGAGCTCTTGCAAAAACTTGGTATTAATGTTACATTGACGTATAAAGTAGAATGGGTCCAATTTCTCAGCTGGAGCGAGATGAACTTGATGGAGCCACTGTAGTCAGTGGGACGATGCTCAGAGACCTCAGCTGCCGTCTGAAAATCCTGTCTGCAAAGGTTGCTGACCCTCAGAGGGAAGCCCCATCTGCTTGGCTGGGGCAAGGAAAAGGCAGTTCATGCTGCTGGGGCTTGATACCACGTTGCCAGTGGGTTTTCTGCCTTTGCAGGAGGCGAGATGCGATGTTGCCCGTGCGTGTGCAGTAGCTGCTCATCACCAGCCTGGCTGGTGCCAGATGCTTCCCTGACGCTGGTGCCTCCGCACTCGCTCACAGCACCCATGGGGACGGTGCTGAGGGATGCTGGCACATGGGCACGGGTGCTTGAGAGGAGGAAGGTGGGGGGAGGAACGGCGTCAGTCCGTGTTTTTTGGTTCCCTTCGCCTGAGCTGGGATCTGGTCTCCACGTCTCCAGATTCAGGCAGATGCAGCCACATGAGCTGGGGCTTCAGGGCTGCTGCGGGAGCTGCTGGCAAGCTTGAACTGCAGGTGAGCATGGCAGGGAAGCTGCCAGTGCCTGCTGGGGTGACATGACTGGCCAGCAACATCTCTCCTTGCATCGCTGGTGCCGAGACAGCACGGCTAAAGGTCCATGCAACCATCCAGAGCCATTCCCTGGGGAGATGTTCCTGGTCAGGAGAGCCATGGTGTGTGAGCTACATGCTGGCCACGGCCAGGTCCTGTAGATGCCTTCTGTGCAGGAGAGGTGGGGAGCCAGGATCTTGGCTGACAGCTTGTTACAAGCTCCAGGATACCACATTTAGCACAGAAGTGTGGGCTGGCAGGGCTGGGAGCACTCCTGCTGCAAACAGACCACGTACAGGAGCCAAGTCATAGCCACAGGCTGATGGGAGGGAGGAACAGGGGGATCATCCTCTGCGAGGAGCAGAGCACGTATCTTCCAGCCCCTGCTGCAGGGGTCACTTGGCACAGCAGGAACACGTGCCCAACCTGCCAAACCGTGACGGTTGCTCCAGCCGCTCGGGACCATGATCACTTCACACGGGAGCCCTCCAGGGTGGTGGGAGACGTGGAACACGCATCTGAGGGGCCGTGCGTGTGCTGAGAAGCCTGAAGCCTGCAAAGTGAAGCACATGTTTGTAGTGTGGCACCAGTTCTTCCCCGATGCTGCGGGAGAGCAGGCACCACGTGCCTTTCAAAGTCCCTTCCCCTTGCACATAGCCAATCGGTGGCAATACTGATTATCAACAGCACTGGTTGGAAGCAATTATCTCTGTACAGTGAAGTCCAAACCATGTCCTGGTTCTGCTGTGCATTCTGGGGCACGAGCATGGCAGCAGGCCTAGGAAGGGAGGGAGATATACAATGAAGTCACTGTGTATGGATGAAGGATGCTTTCCTCCCATCTCACCCAGAAGAACCCATCAGTGTCCCTTGAAAGGCAGTCCTGGCTGTGCCTTCCTACTGTGTTGGGCAAGGACTGATGGCCCTCGGGGAGAAGGTCACACCACAGTGCTGACTGAGGGATCGGAGAGGTTGAGCTGGCCAGTGATGTCGGTGGGATGATATTGCTGCAACACACAAATACACAGACAAGGAGAAAGAGGTGTTAGGCAGTTCTGGCACTTGCCCCCGCCTCTACTTACATCCCATGTGTCCCTACAGGATATCTCTTGGGGGTGATGCAACGGCCTGAAACCTGCTGCTGGCTGAGGTGCCCTTCCCAATGCAAGCCAAGCTTGTGCAGAGGTCGTCGCAGACACTCTCCAAGCACCCTGCAGCTGGGCAGGGAGGACACCCAGGAGCGCGGCGCAGCTTCTGCAGAGCGTGGCAGCCACGTCACCTGCTGAGCGAGCCCCTCTCTGCTCTGGGAGAGCTACAAAACAAAGCCTGTGACTCATCAGCCCAGTCCACAGCTGAACCTGTGTTTGGAGGGTCTGGCTGGGTTTCTGCATCTCTCTGGTGCCAGATCAAGCTGTGCTTTGAGGCCAGGGCGTTTCACCTCCTTGCTTGAACGACTCTGCTTTGACTATCCTTTCATGCAGGTGAGGAGCTGTGTGGTGTGGTTGACTTGCGATCGTCAATTTCTAATGTGAAAATACAGCCTGTGTTGGGGATGTGGCCTGGATTTGGGGTTCTGCGCTCCTTGAGGATGGGGAAGCTTGGAAAATGCTTCCTGGGAGAGACATCCCTAGCCGCAGCCCCACCAGCAAACAAATGGGGAGTGCAGAAATACCCTTCAATGGACAAGAAAAAAAAGTCCTTCCTCCTCAGGCAGGGATTTACAACTGGACGGTCATATTCTCCCTTCCTCCTTCCATACTCCCTTTCTCTCCCAGTTCCACTCTCTTAACTCCAAACCCTGAACTGGAAGCCCTGTCCAGCCCTGCTGCGAGAGCGGGTGGCACGGAGCATCTCGTTCTGCTGTCTGGGGACATAAATCGGTGCTGGGGCAGGAAAGGGTCTCGGTGGGTCTCGTGTGCTGCAGCGCAGACCCTCGCCGGTGACATTGCCCGGCCCTTGCACCACACTACCCAGGAGGGCTGCCACTTTGCTCGGCTCCCGGGGGGGCTCCTCAGTGACAGGATTTCACCCGTCTTGCATTGGTCGGCGGTGACTGTGGCCCCCGCGGTGCCGCTGGTGGCTCTGGCACTGTGGCTACCCTGATTGGCTCTACACCCTGCCTCCTGCCACGGGGGAGGTCCGGGATCCCCCCAAGTGTTGCATGGGGTCCTCGGGGATGCCCTGCTCTGCCCAGTTTTGTGCTTCACCGGGACCCCTCGGTGGGGAGATGCTGGGGCAGGCGAGGGAGCCAGCATGGTCCCGTCTCTCTGGTACGCGTGCCGGGGAAGTGCTGACACCCAGGGAGCATCTCTCAGGATCATTCTTTCATTTAGGGGACTAGCTAAGATTAAAATGGAGCCTCTGAGAAATTTCTTGCTGTGGCCTTGCTTTGCTAAGTGGCAACACCTTGGCCGTCGCCCGTTTGCACAGAGAACAGCCGAGGCGACCCTGAAGTCACTCTGCCGCCCTGGGGGAAGCTTTCTGTGGCTATTCATGAGTCCACCAAAAAACGCCCCTCTCTCCCAAAAATGGGTGCAGCTTCCCCCTCCTTGCCAAAATTTAGGACTCCAACTAAATGCAATCTCTCCTTTCCATAGCAAAATGGCCGGGAGGCATGTGCTCACGGGATGGGGCTTGATTCCTGCAGGGAGGAGAGGCGACTGGGAAAGGGGAGAGGTTGGGTGACTCACTGGTGGAGAAGGAGGAACTCGAGATACAAAAAGGAACTGGCAGAAGAAAGGTCCTTTGTTAAATATCCTGCCTGATGCAAGCGAGGGGTGTGGGGTGGGTGGGAAAAAGCAGTGTGTGCATGTGAGTGTGCATGTGCCTTGGTGCACGTGTACGTGTGGCTGATGTGGTGGAAAGCTGGAGGTCTAGCAGGGCAGGCTGGGGCGTTCTGGCCTCTCTGCACAGCTCCGGGGGTGGGAAACGTTAAAATAACCAAGCAAAGTGGGGAATCTGGCCAGAAAAATTAAAATACAAGAGCATGGCTTTTGATTTGAAAGCATATCTCCTCCAATCACAGAGTTATCACAGGGTAACATTCTCATTTACTTTTTTTTTTTTTTTGTGTAGAATTCATGCATGCAATTTTTAATAAGAAAAACTGGAAAAAAAAAAAAAAGGAAAAGAAAAAAAAAAGCAAGAAAACTGTCATATCAAAACTATGTTAAAGTAGAACTAATGCTAGAAGCACATATCAGTAATTTAGGGTAAATTATGTTACAGGGATGGTGCAATTATCCCCAAACCAAACATTATAAAGCCAAGAAATTAATTAATATTAACTGTAGAAGAGACTCAAACATGTTAAGGTATGGAAGTGAAGTGAAGGCACCAAAAACTTTAAATGACAACCAGGAAGAAAATATAGACAAGAACTTAATATGTCTTTAAAAATGACTTCAACCTAATCTGGGCTCATATGGTAGTCCCTGACTGGTGGAAGATTTTCTGGAAGAACTTTAGGGTTGTTTTTTTTTTTTCAGTTAAAATTTAGGATTTAAGCTAAACGCAATCTTGCTGTAGAAAATGTCAACTTTCCTTAAAAAAAAAAAAAAAAATTAGTTGTCCTTGAACTACTTTTGGTTCTTTTGGGCCAAAACCTAGGTTCTTTTTCAGCCAAGAAGCGTTTGGCTTTGGGACAGCTGATCCTTCACTGCAAAGGTGACCTTTTCCATGAACCCCCTCGGTTCTCGACCAGCTCTGGCACCATCCCCAGGGCTGCAGGGTGAGCATCGCCTCGCAGCGCCGGGCCCTCGCTTGGCGGTGACGTGGGACGTGTGTCATGCTGTGTCTGGGGGGGATGCCCGTGGGCTGGCAGTGTGACTCTGCGGGGGCTGATGACGGCTGCAGTGGGGGGGCTAAGGGACCTGTGCACCTCGTTACGTGTCTGTACGGAATGTGCCGGCTCGGAAGGTGTCTGTGTGGTTTATGCGTCTCACATGGCTTCTGTGGGGTTGCAGTATCGTGGGTGGCTGCGATGGATGGCAGTACGTCAGCTCTGCGAGTGCTATTCGAGTTGCAGGAGCTGCCTATGGGGAACACATGCATCTCCTCCTGGGGCGGTGGGGATGATGTGCCGCGGAGAGGCTGTGCAGCTCGGGTGATGGTGGGCGCTAGGACGTTCAGAGTGGGGTGGTAGCTTCCCAGGGCTGTCTTGGCTCCATGGTGCCAGCCTGTCTCTCTGGCACTCCTGAGGGACCATTCTGCAGGGCTGCAGAGCAGAATCCATTTTTAAAACTCCCGACAACGAAAAGGAAAGAAGCAAGGCCACCAGGTTTGCGTCTTTCACTCGCTAGCCAGGAGAGCCCATGGGGCTGGGGTCAGCCTGGCCTTCCAGCCCCATGGGCTCTCAAGCCTTGACCATCTGAGACCTGGTGTGGGCCCACAGCTCTGCTGAGCATCATGAAACAGAGCGCCTCGCTGCTTTCTCGTCTTTACAAGGACCCCAGGCAACGTGTCCCAGCATGCTACGTACTCATGGGGCCTTCCACAGCAGGAGGGCATTGGGGTCTCTGAGCCAGGGCTGATGCATGGAAGCGGAGGGCACCAAATGGCAGGCTGTGACGTGAGCTGGTGGCAGCACCTTCCTGCTGGCCCCTCGCCCTGCAGAGCAACCAGCAGGTCTGCCCAATATCACAACAAAGCTCGCTCCACTGCAGACCTTCTGCAAAAGCTGGACCTTGGACCTGCTACCCTCCATCTTGGCCATGTTGGCTTGGATGTTGGCCCCACTAGCCTGGTCTTGACCCAACTAGCCTGCTTCCCTGGGGAACGTGTCCTGGGACCTCACCCCATGGCAGGCAGAAGAGTGTGACAGGCTCCCAGGCAGCAGGGCATTGTTGCCCACAGCTGCCTTGCAGATGCAGCTGCCCCCAAAGTGGGGGCCGTCTTCTGGGATGAGTGGGGCCATCTCCCTCCACAACTCGCCTGTGAGCAACGTGCCAAGAAGAACATGGCCGGGACCCAAAGCATGGGGAGACCCCACGCTGCACTGGCCCCCATCAGGCAAGGGCAGGGGAGAGCACGGCTCCATCGCTCCCCCATGGGACCTCTGGTGCAGGTGGCTCTGAGACCTGGTCAGCTCAGGGCATTGGGGTGCTCCTACCCTGGGGCAGAGAGTGATGTGGAGTGGTGTGGCGTAGGGTGGATGCCACATCAGGGTGCAGGATCAGAGCCAGGATGCTTCCCTGAAGAGGGAGTGATGTGGGAGGTACCAGGGTACCACATGCCAGGGGCCCCGTTGTTCCTGGGTTCTCCCCCTCTCCTCTGCTGACCATGGGCACTGCTCTCCCCGGGTGCTCATGGCACCATGATGCTCCTGCTCTCCCAGGACGTGACCCCTTGGTTTTCTAACCATGGAATGGTTCAAGCAGAACAAAACATGGGGGTTTACTCAGGACATGCAAAGGGTCCCGCCAGCAGATCTTCCTGCAATTTTTGCTCCCCTTTTTTCCGTGCATCCCATCCGTCCCTCCTCTTCCTCACTCTTCCCACCTTTTCCCCCCTGCGCCATCCACTCCGTCACTGTCTCCTCTACCCTGGTTGGGGCTCAGCCCACCAAGACAGAACCTGCAACCTTCCCGCAGAGCTGCTCGGGTGGTGCAGCATTGGGAAGGGGGACCCCAGAAATGAGGGCATCACTGGGACAAGGCGCCACCCAGGGAGCATGAAGGAGGTGCAGGAGATGACAAGGGATGCCCATCTTCCCTGTGGGGTGCAGGGGATGAGTGGGGAGAGCGTGGGTCCTCCCCCCATGCCTGCCAGGCTTCGAGATGACAGCGAGAGGAGCACTTTGCGTGAGACGGTGGCAGCCGAGCCCGGCCGAGGGCTCAGCTGTCCCCGGGGCCATGTCCCAGGGGTTCTCCACGAGCTTCTCGGGATGGAGCCTGCATTGGTGTCAAAGGCAGCTGCCTCCGTTTCGCACACAGAGCCGTGGCCCCGAGACCCCCTGCAATATCGCATGCTGCTCCCCGAGGTGCCCCGAGCCTGCGGCCGGGGACGGGCCACCCCGCCGTGGGGGGCCACATCTCCCCCCGCTGCCGCCGTCCCCCCGACCCCGCTGTGCCTTGTGCCTCGGGCAGCCTGGCGGGGAGCCTGCTCTGAGCAACCCTGGGCAGAAACCCGCTGGTCGCCCCGGGGAGGCGATTTCAGCAAGCCCGTCGCGCGGGGAGGTCGGGCAGCAAAACGCAGCGGCCGCTGCCACACGAGACAACAGAGTAGCCACAGTGCAGAGTGTCATACAACAGACGGCAACATGCAGAGGGACACCGGCTCAGTCCGACAGACCAACAGCCCAACCTGACGCTGAAGAGTGTCTGAAGCTCCAGCACGAGCAGACACGTTTGCACATTTGGAAACAGCTGGCTTTAGAGGCAGCAATTTGGAAATTTTCTCTGGTTACGTGAGAGCAGTTTTACTCCGAGGCGGAAAGCACAAGTTTGAACCAAGGTTGGGTCTTTAACAACCTCCTCTTTCAAGCCTTTGCGTCTCTTTTCTAGAGCTGCATCACTGCTGACGATAACCAGAGACAGCTGTCACTCCTGTGCCAAGGACTACGTCCCGAATGCTAATCGTCACAAACAAAAATCACATGTAGAGAATGTGACACGCATGGCTCTCGGTGAGGTGACACGGTGCCCAAATCAAATCGGGGTGATTGTTTTTAGGCATACAATGACAAACAGGTACAGGAACACTCAGGAACAGAAATAAATAAATAAATAAATAAATGTCATCGGTTTCAAGAGGTCAGCACCAGTAAGGTGAGCGAAGCACAGAGAGGAACATCAGAAATCATCCAGGCAAAAAGAAAACAAATAAAAACAAAACAAAACAAAACAAAAACTCGGTTGCATCTCCCAACTCATCACAGGACTCCAAGCCACCTCCTGCCTGCCCTCCAGGATCCCAGCATCATTTCAGGTACACGGGATGACTGACCACTGACTCACTGACTGACTGGTGACGAACATGAGCTATGCATGTACACTGGCAGCTTCGGGATGGGTGTGTGGCAGTCGATGGGATGGCAGAAGAGAGAAAGAGAGAGAAAGAGAGAGGGCAGAATTGTTCTTCTTCCTCTTACCGTATCCTTGGAGGACCTACGTCTCTTGAAGCTGGAGGCCAGGGTGGAGGTGATGGACCTAAAAGTGGCTTTCTTTTTAGGGTCAGGTTCTGCTCTACCACTTTTTCTATCCTAAAATGAATATGTATAAGTGATTAGATCTCTAGTGTGTTGTTGGAAACGCTAAATCTATTTGAATACTGCCCCGTGTCATGTCCTTCATTTAGATGAGAAAGCTACTGGAGGTGTCCTGTCACTCCCAGTCCTCCAAGGGCCTCCGTGACCCACGGCTACAGCACGGCCACCACACAGCTACAGCTACGGGGCTGGCCTCGCATCGGAGCGCCGGCAACCCCTCCGGGGAGTGGCCCTGCTCTCCTGGGTGTCTGGTCCAGGCCGGCACAGCTGACCTCGCTTCCTGGGGATGCTCTGCCTGGTGCCCTGCCCCTCGCTTCCACTGCTAGCCTGGCTAGACCAAGAGGTGAGATGCTGCACCTACCACTAAAAAAAAAAAATTGCTCAGGGCCTTTTCTGAGGCTGAATCCTAGTGCCACAAGAGAGAGAGAGGACTGCATTGAAAGAGAAGTCATTGTATGAATATTCTGTAAAAAAATGTATTCAAAAATTTAAATGACGCAGTTGTGCAAAGCCGAACGTGGTGGTTGTTGGTGGTGGGTGGTGTTTGGTTGTGGTTGTTTTTTTTTTTTTTTTTTTTTTCAAAGTAAAACAGGTTAAAAAAAAAAAAAAAACGGAAACTGGAAGAAAAACAAAAAGGAAAAAAAATAAAGGAAAAGAAAGGGAGGAGGCAAAGCGTTAGTGCTATGATGTCATCGGGGTCAGGATGAACTCAAAGAGAAACAGAACTGAAAAATGTAGCCATTGGTGTTAGCGAGTCGGACC
This sequence comes from Tyto alba, assembly GCF_018691265.1. Lineage (NCBI taxonomy): Eukaryota > Metazoa > Chordata > Aves > Strigiformes > Tytonidae > Tyto > Tyto alba. The sequence continues at coordinate 12,265,794 of NW_024881273.1, read as the reverse complement.
TGGTTAGCGCAGGCTGGGAGCACCAGCCGCCATGGTGCGGGGGCAGCGAGCCGTGGGGACCGGCCGCGCTCTGCGGCGGGCGCTGAGAACGATTCCTCCCCAATTGCTTTCGTGCCAATGAGTGTGACCTTTCCGACGGGGGACGGAGTGACCAGGTCTGGCTCTGCTACCGCACGGGGGTAACCAAAATGTATCCCGCTGGTGCGTAGAGCATGCTCGGGGATACATTTGCTCCTCCTTCTCAGTTCTCTCTTTTGCGGACATGCACAAACGGAAAGGAAAGCAAGATGAATGGAATGAAATGTCTTTTTCTTCCATGGCATCTCAGGAAATAGCCATGGCAAAACTGTGATCCCAAAAACCATTATTTTTGTTTGTTTGTTTTAACAAATAAATCTTTCCACTTGCCTACCTTCTAGCAATGTACCAGATACTAGTGCTCTGACGTTTCCTCCTGTGGAAAAGTCTTACAATGTCAAACGGCTCTTTACCATGAGGCTGTTTACCCCCACAGGGCAGCATGCTTTGCTCACAGTCCCACAGACTCTGCCCAAGGACCCAGTGCAGTATTTTCTAGAAGGTTGGCAAGTGAAAAATGGCAGTGCGACTAGTGTGCTCTGTCCCAGCAGCCTTAACCCCCTCGGTGCTGCTGCTTTTTGGAAGCAAAGGAAAAAAAAAAAAAAAAACTAAAAAAAGGCAAAAATAGAGAAATGGCTTTTCCGAGACTCTTATCAGTGAACTGAACCCAGCGAGCTCTCAGGATACAGCAGCTCGGCCTCGTGCTTCCCCTCGCTGCTCTCGGGCAGGTCGCCTCCACCCGGGCAGCCCACCCACACGCCCCAGCCAGCGCTGCTCCCGCAGGGACACCGCTCCGGGCTCGTTTTGGGGCCCCCAAGACTCATTCTCTCTCTTTCATTCACTGGCTCTGCTGCGAACGGCAGTCTCCTTTAGTCGCCTAAAGGATCTCTTGCTCTTTGAACGCCAGTTTGCTTCCCCAAGGAAGAAAAGCAGCTTGGGCAATTGAGAGAGAGCCTCCACTGCCCTAAACTGGGGCTCGGGGGCACTGTGGGGCTCAGCCCCAAATGCAACAGGGTAAGGGAGGTGTGAGGCTGGTGGCCCACAGACATGCCCACGGCTCAGCGTCACTGCCAGGCACCACTGACCCTCCCGGGCTCCCCTGTCTGAGCGGCACTGGGGTGTTTCAGGGATGGGGGAAGCTGGGGAGAGCAACGGCCCGACGGGAGGGGCCCGGGGGAGCCTTGGTGCTGACAGGCACTGGCATTGCTGGCTCCCATGTGGGGAGATGACCTTGTCTCCAAAGGACAAGAGCACGCACCACCTCTTTTTCGGAGTCGGTCCCGGGTATGACAAGGGCTACCACACCCCCCAGGGCGTGGGCAGGAAGGGGGAGGCGATGGAAACCATCCCTGGAGCATTTCTCCACCTGAGCACTGGGCAGGGATGCCCAACGGCAGTGGATTAACCCTCCCGTCTGCTGGTGAGCGCAGCTGGGACCGGGTGGCAGGGCCGAGCGCCCGCGGAGGGAGCCGTGTCGGCACCACTTGCGTGGCCAGGGCAAGACGTGGCTCCGGCACGTGGTCCCCAGCAGAGCAAAGTCCCCACCCCAAGCACCGCTGGGGGCATTCGGGCCAGGTGTCTGTCCCAGCCGGAGCTGTGCACAACACCTCCCGCGAGAGAGGGCATCGGCCAAGGGCAGCTCCCAGGGACAAGGCAAGGACCCTACCCTAGCGCTTGCTAGGCACCCAGTAACGCCCAGCTGGAGCTACTGGGGTGCAGGGTGGGGGACAGAGGGCCCCATGCTAATCCACAGCTCTGCATTCACTGATTTGGTGAAGGAATGGAAAACGCACCTGTTGGAGATTTGCTCTAAAAACGGTTTGTCCTACCTGCAGGTTTTTCCTCCACACATTAACGGCCGCAAACGCCAGCTGCATCTGCTTCCTCCGCGCGTCCTTATGCCTTTTGTAAGCTATTTCTATGAATATTAAAAATATCCCGGCAACAATACCTCCAGCCACCAGCATAAACACACCTGAAATAAGCAGGAAAGTTACAGGGGGCAATGGAAATTGCACCATGACACTTCATTTCCTCTGTATCCCGCTCAGCAACAGGAGCATCTGCCAACCCAGGGTCCCCCCGGCCCCCCGCCATCCCCCCCGCAGTCCTGGAGGGGCCGGGGAGGGGAACTCAGCAGAGCAGGGCAGGCGCTGCAGGTTGGGCACCCGCAGCGATGGGCAGAAAGGTGACGGGGCACTGGATGTCCGTGCAAGCTCGTGTCTGTCGGGCACGGGGCAGCGGCTGCGCCGCAGTGATGCTGGGGCGGGCACGGTGCGCTGGGGGCTGCACTGAGCCCCAGGGCAGACCCTGTCCCCTGGGGCTGTAGGGTGGTTTGCACCAGAAACCCAGCTCTGGTGCTCCCACTCGGCTCATCGAGAAGGACAGCCATGCACAGAGCTCTCTGTGCTGTCCACGGCCGGCTGCTACCCTCTGGGCTGACATTCTGGGAGAGGTGTTTTGAGGAGATGGAGCAAAGTGTCCCCTCTCTTGGTGCTTCTGCCCTGGCCTGTGGTGCCCAGCAAGGATGGGGTCCCGTCAGACACCCCTCATCCCGCATCACCACTCTGGCTGGGTGAAGGACCGGCAGCACCACATAGCCACAAAGAGAGAGCCTGTCTGGGGGAACTTGCAGTATTTGCAAAAGGGGACCAAGAAAAAACCCTTCTGTATCGATTATCCTCCTCCTGCCCCCTGCCCCTTGCCCGGGGCCAGCCAGGACACGCTCCTCAGGGCTGGGGGCTGCCCCTCGCCGCCAGCTCCCTCCTGCAGCAGGGTCCTCACTCGCCTCCGTGGCGGCTCTCGCCTCCCCCGAGGTGCTGCTCCCCTCTCTCTGCCTTGGCGACAGCTCTGATTTCACTGTGACAGCCGCAGTTTGGCCAGAGCAGAGGGAGGGGAGCAATGTTCAAAGCAGGACAGCCCCACCGATGACAAAGCCACCCCAGGGAAGGTGGGGGAAGCTTCGTGGAGCTGTTTCAGACAAGGTGGGATTGGAGCCCAACACAGCAGCCTCCCAGCGCTAGGAAAGCACAAACCCAGAAGAAGCAGAGCTTTGGCCCGAGAGGAGAGCCCCGGAGAGGAGAATGTCTTGAGCGAAAGCAGGCTACCCAGCGAAGAGGAAGAAAGAGGTTTGCAGAACAAACCTGCCATATTTTCAAAGGTGAGTGTTGCTGGGGCATTGCTACGGGAATCACACTCCTGATACCTCACCCAAGTCTTGTCCAAATCCTCCATGAAGCCGTTCTCGTGGGACCTGAAAGCACAAGGAGACAGGACAGAGTAGTCACCGGGGACCAGCCAGAGGCAACTGGGGCATATGCTCTTTGTGCCTTCATGCCCTCCGTCCTAGGGCTCTGCACATGCCTGCAGCCTACAGACACACGAATCCACGGGGTGTGTGCGTGCACACGCATGTGCATGTACAGCTTTTGCACAGAGCGTGTGTGTGGGGGGCCTGTCTGCAATCACTGTTTGCACACTTCCAGCGCTGCCACAAGCCAAGTGCAGCGGGTGCGAGGAGGCATCCACAGCTGCCTGGTGTCACCGTCCTGTGTCTGAGAGCTGGCGAGCCGGCCAGCTGCTGCCAAAAAGAGCGATGTGTAAGCTCAGTTCCCAAGGAGAGGGATGGAGCTGATGTGTGTGGGCAGTGCTCAGAGAGTGCTTGGAGAGAAGGTGCAGGTAGCTGACACGAACCACATCCCCGGTGCCCACCCACATGCCCCCCCCCCCCCCCCAACCTGCCAGGGCCACCTGGGAGCTCAGGCAATGCTGGACCCAATCCTGTCTGGTGATCACCGGCACCCTCTAGATCAGGGCAGGAGCAAAACTGCTGCCTGGCAGCTGCCTGCTCTGCACAGCGAGGGCTGGGACTCCCAGTAACCTGTGTCACAGCTTGGGAGGAAACAAACTGTAATCCTGCAGTGCCCACTTCTGCCTGAACAGCTAGTGGGGATGGAGGTGGGCACGGAGCACACATCCCACCACAGGTCCCCCTGCACTTTCCCCCCAGTTCCTGCCACATCCCTAGCTCCTTCCTGAGCCACCTGTAGCCCTGGGCTTCCACATCCTCTCCCAGGAGTACACCAAGGGCTCCTGCTGCCTCTCCAGGCTTCTCATGTTCTTATCCCAAATCCCATCTGTCCCTCTGACACCCATCCCCATGGTGAGACCACCCATAGATGGGGTCTCATGGCTCCCTGCATTACCCTAGGTCCTGCCTGTGTCTTCCATATCCTGCCCATCCACTCTCTCAGGCCTTTTATCTCTGCATCTTGGGCAGGACGCTGGTGGCTTCTGACCCTATCTCTCTGTAAAATTAATATCGCATGCTCCCCTCCCTCCACTTGCTGCTTCCCAGCTGCCTGTTACTCCATCAACACATTCCTCTGTCTTCAACACATGGGGCATTTCCAAATGAATACAAGGAAATCCCTTTTTACCCATAATATCAGACTGACTTGTGGCACCCCATGCTGCAGGCTAATGCTGGTATGAAAGCCTTAGCTGGACTCCACAGAGGTCCTGACTTATCTCTGTCTCACAGGAGTAGCCAGAGTTAAAAGAAAAGCTCCTGTAAGACCAAGACAGGGCAGTGCAGTGCTGTTGGCCAGGCTGAACTCACAGGGAGAAGTGGGGAAATGGCAGCACCCCTACCTGCTGCTGCAGCCCGTGCCCTGCACACGAGGGCCTGGTGCTGGATGGCCCCAGGGCAACTCTCTATCAGCTCCTGTGGCCGAGCATGGCTCCTGCTCCCTGCCCGTGGCCACTGCTGCTCTGCTCTGCTGTCCCCTCCCACCAGCCCTGTGCTGCTCCCCTGCCCCACGTGCTGGAGCTGAGGCCGTGGCCACTCAGGCACGTCTCCTTCACCAGCAGCGACACCGCAGCCCTCAGAGTCCCTGTCGCTGCAGAGGGTTTGGAGGGTGGGGTGGCAGTGCCTGGCATGAGGCTACTTGCGTGCTAATACATGCAGCATGTGGGGCGAGCCCCATGACGAGAGCTGTGTACGGACTTGAGGATGGCCAGGGAGACGTTCTGCTTCCACGGGCTGTCCTTGCGCATCCCGATCCCAAAGCCGGAGCGGAAGAAAAGCTCCCCCGTCGTCACCAGGTCACACTTCTGGGAGGCTTCAAACTCCAGCACCGCGGAGTCCCAGATGAAGGCGTGGAGCTTGCTGGACAGTGAGAGAGGACAGGCAGGTAAGGATGGGCAGCCCAGCTTGTCTGCAGTTACTGTGGGAGCAGCGAGGGTGCTCCCAGCACTAATTGACTGGCATCACCCTCCTCCCAGAAGGGTCTGTGCTGCTGGGAGGCAAAAGGTTTGGCAAAAGTTTGGAGGAGGAATGTGAAGGGTTTTTCATGGGATTTAAAGTCACCCAGCCTTGCACAGAAGGAGGTTCAGAGACCAGAAGTGGAGGCCATGGCCAGGGTCAGGGCTCCAGCTGTGCCTTTCCCCATGCAGACCTTGCGCTCTCCACCCAGAGACCTGGTACGCACCAGGACTAGGAAGATCCCACCCAGCACCAACCGGGCAGGTCCCATCAAGCCATGCTTTGACTGCAGTGCCCTCCAGGTTTGCACCAGCCCTGCTTGCTCCCCCAAACTGCAGCTTCCTGAAACTCTTCCCAGAACGGCTGGTCAAGGTTCTGGCCCCACTCACTTGTCCCTCACTGCCTGGATGGCTTCGGCAGCGCTCTCGTAGTTGTGCTTCTCCATATGCCGGTACATGGTGCTCAGCTCCACCTGCCGTCGGAAGTAGATGTCCACTGAGCTCTGCTTCACCGTGGCGTAGATGAACTTATCCGAGGGGTTGCGCAGCTGAAAGGCAAGGGCAGGGTTCCTATTTCTTCTGTCCTTCATCAACCAAATTGGCTCACCCCAAAGCTGTGTTTCCTAATTTCCCATCTCCTTTAGAGACCTGCTTCCCAGACAAGACTTTGATCTCCTCATCAGAGATGAAGATGGCATGGGGCGGTGGGTGCTCTGGGACCACGGCGGTGGGGCAGGGGACGTTATGGGACAGGGTCACCATGGCACTGAGGATGCAGGAGGCCTGTGGATGCCATGGGGCTGGCAGTGCCATGGGCAGAGGACGCAGTAGGGTGTGGGATGCTGCAAGTCAGCACTGCTGTGGGGTACATTCCTGTGTGCCTGGGCTGATAAGCTGTGGCTGTGTCCTTGCCAGAGCAGGAAATGGATTTGAGGCATGCTGGCATCTGCTGAGAGTATTGACTGCACCGCAGGGACAGTTTCATTAGTTATAACTCATCTATAATGAATTGTTTCCTCGTTGGTTAGTGCAGGCTCTCCAGGAACTGGCAGGCAGTTTGGCTGGGTATGTGTTATTTCTGGACAAGTTATTTTCCTGCTGATCCCTCCCCATGTCTGTCCATTCCCACCCAGCACAAGGGCTCAGACCCACCAGCAACGGCCCCAGGCAGAGATAGCTGAGGCTCAACCCTCTGGCACAGACCCACAGCCATGTTAAAGCAGGGCTCTGGGTACCACAAGCCACATTATATGAGCCAGGAGATGCCCACTGGAGACATCTCCTGCATCTCTGCCCAGGGGAGGACAGGGAAGGGGAAAAGAAGCAAGAGGCCATTACCCGGGGGTCATTAATGCCCGTAATTCTCTCCTCAGGCCGGTCTAACACCAGGAAGGCTGCCAGGTTGGCAGTGTATGAAGCCACAATGATCATAGCAAATCCAGCCCACACCATGCCAAGAATACGGGCAGAGAAACTCCGGGGAGCACCTGAAGGAAGAGAGGCAAGATCAGACTGGCATGACAAGGGCTTGACTTGGTTGCCAAAGCTGCGCCCATCCCACACGAGACCAGTGGCAGCTGCAGATGTGCACCATCTATCCGCTCTGCTGACAGCTGTGCAAGGAGCTTCTGCCTTGCCCAAACAAAGAAAAACCCAGCTCCTTCCAGGGCATGCTGTGTCTCACCCTGAGTGGATGGGTAACCGCGGGCCGGAGAAGCAGCCCAAGATAGACCTGTTTCCCATCACTAATGGTGAGGAGCAGCAGGGTGGTCTGCAGAAGTGTTACAAGTGTGCCACCCCCAGCATCACCACATCTCCTACCAGCCAGCTCCAGGGAAGGCTCAGGGAATGAGGTGTCCCAAGGGCATCAGCCCTGCCACAGAGGGAGGCAGTGGAAGAGGGCACAGGCTTCTCACCCAGCCCTGTGTCCCCACCAGCTCAGGGCTGGGGCTGCAGGGCAGAGCAGTCCCGCTGTGTGCTGTGACACACCTTCTCCGATGCCGGAGTTCAGCAGGACTCCCCAGGAGAACCACATGGCTGAGGAGAGGGTCAGGGCATCTTCCTCCTCCTCCTCGCTGTTCACTTTGAACCGGCCAAATGGGCTGTAGAGGAAGACAGAGAGCTTTTCTCATATCCCTTATCATGGTTCCCAGGGCTCTCCATTGTGCCCTAAGTGCCCTGATTACAGCTCAACATCACACCCCTGCAGACCGTGCCTATGCCTCAAACAGCCCTTCACCCCACTTTTCACCCCTCATATCCCACTGCCTGGCACGTCCCCTCTGCTGATCTACAACCCTGTCTGGCTCACACTGGTACTGGTCCCGTCATGCTTCTCTCTGTGCCAGAAAGACCATCTGATCCTGGCCAGCTCAAGCCTCTCCCACCACAACACGGAGGACTCACTGCAGATTAACTGCAAAAGCCTCTGGGCACAGAGCAGAGGGGGGGACAGGCTCCCTGCCCTTCAGAGGAGCTGCCTGAGGGCCAAGGAAGGGGACTAACTCAGAGCCCAGGAGCTAACGGTCCCCTTGGTCAGGCGTCTGCATGGCACCTGGTCTGATAGGCATGTTCCCACAAATCCAGGTGTCGAGCACCCCACATATCCATATCTCTCAGCTTAGTAGTAGCCAGAGAGGCAGGAAGCCTCATTCCAGGGATGGTGGGGCAGAGAAAGTGGCTTTAGCTCCTGCAAGAGCCTCCCACAGAGCTGCAGGGCTGTGCCCGAGCAAGACAGTGCAGGGACCCAGGGGACGGTTCCCAGGAGCACCTCCCTGTCCCCTCCAGCCCTTGGGTGACCCAAAGGGCACTCACCTGAATCGGTCTAAAAGGTACAACATCACTGCCACCACGTGCACAGATAAGCCCACCAGGAGCCAAAGCGTGCTCTGGAAAGGCTGCATGAACGAGTCCAAGGTGCTGCGGGGGATTTCCTAGCACACAGGAGAGAGGTGAACAGCACTGGCACCCAGCATGCCTGCACTCTGCCTGCCTGGCTCCACTCACAATGGCCCCTGCCCTGCTCTGAGCTCCTCCTGCTCTACTACACAGGAAGGCTCAGGGTGGCTGAGACAAGACCCACCATTAAAACCAGCAACCTGGAGGCTGGTATCCCCCAGCAAAGGCTGGGATTTGCAGTGGCAGCACTGGGGTGGGCAGGGGGCAGCAGCTGGGGGAGCTGGGCATGGTGCAGGCATGGCACGTGTCTGCAAGCTGGGGAGCAAAGGACACCTCCCCCATTCTACAAAACATCCCAGCCCATACCTTCTTCACAAGGATGGTGAGGCCCTGGTACTTGAAGGGCTTGGAGAACTCAATGTACTGTGCCCGCTCGTTGTTGATGGTGAGGGGAGCCACAATCATGTCCGCTTGGCCGCTCAGCAGTTCCCCCATCATCCCGTTCCACTCCTTCTTGTTGCTGTTGTTAACCTGCCAGCGAGGAAGCGCAGGATCAGCCCACTGCCCTGACACCTGCCCCCCACCAGCCAGGACCCCCCGCGCACTGCCCTCCCACCCCTGCTCCAGAGAAGGACCTGGGGGTGTTTCAACACACGATACGGGCAAAGAGATATCACAGGCTGCCCAAACTCACCCGCTCTTGGGTACCAAATTTACCATCAGCCACCAGGTGAACCTCGTAGGTGAAGTTCATCACCCCTGCCAGCCGGATGAGCAGGTCGATGCAGAAGCCGTAGCAGCACAGTGCCACGGTGGGGCGTCCTGCAGGAGGGAGAAAATGGGGGGGATGAGGGGAGGCAGTCCTTTGCCAGAGACCCCATGCAGGATCCATGGCCGTCCCCAGCGAGAGCAGCCACCTGCATGGCTCTGGTTTCCTATGAGATGCAATCATGTTATTCAGGCAGGGCCATCCGCCTTGACCACCCTCTCCCACTGCCTCCATCGCCTAGGGGTGCTGGCAAGGTGGGGGCAAAGGGTTTGCTATGTCCCAGTGAGATGGGCTGAGAGTTGGGGCTACCAACCCACTGCAGGGGGCAGAGGGGGCTTGGTGCATGCAGGCTATGCTGGAGGAGGGCTAACACGAACCTGTCAGGTTGAACACAGCCCAGGACACAACTCAGGGCTGGGGAGGGGCGAGCTGTGCAACGGAAAGCGTGATAGGACAAGGGGATGCACTTCAAGTGGATTTGGGCAAGCCTGGCATTGCTAAGCAGCTCACACACCCCACCAGGTGCTCACTCCTAATCCTGAAACAAGTTTTCCATAACAGAATGGTTTGAAACTGGTGTTGTTAATACCAGTGCGGCAGGCTCTAATGTGCCTCAGGGTTCTTGCTTCTGCTTGAGATCAAGGCAAAGAGGATTGGAGCATGTCAAGAGAGATAAACATGGGATGCAATCCCCCCAAAACAGCCCTGGAGCCCACCCAGAAGAAAGACAGTGGGAAAGTCACCTGTTGGGGTCAAAAACCTGAATCCCAGTGCCCAGTTACTGCACAGTACTACTGTGAGGCTGAGCTAACAGGGGAATTTGGGGGGCTGAATGTTCTGTCACCTTTCTGCTCTTCCTCTTCTGGGCCTCCTGTGTGACTGAGCACCCTCCCTGGGGACCCATTCTTGGGTCTTCATCAGCTGGGTGGGCTGAGGGAGCCACTATGCTCAACACCAGACTGACTTACCTGGGATGGTCTCGTTGGGTCCAGTGCAAAAGACCTTTTTCACAGGATCTCCATTGATGGTGAATTCCTCCCTGCATGTCCCATCTGCTTGCGTGGGCTTCACATACACAAAGGGCTCTTGGTGGATTGTCACAATCTGCAAGGTGGAGCACAAACACACACTTGTCTCCGTTCCCCTCCAGAGCTATGTTCCCCTGGGTGGGGAGTTGGGCTGCCCTCTCCACACAAGCATGGTCAAAATGCCGCGGTGCCCTCCTCAGCTGCCATCTCAGCACATGAGACCACTCAGCCCAGCAGAAGGACCTGGCTTTGGCATGGGGAAGGTTTGCCTTCCCTGCACCTAAAATGAGGAACAGCCATATTGGCGTCTTCCTTTGTGTGGCACTTTCGGCCTCAAAGCCTTTCACAGCCCTTTCCCTAAGAGCAGGCTGATGAGAGCCACCGCACAGCCAGGATTCGTGCCCCGAATGGTGCTCTAGAGACTGTCACACCACCCCAAGCTAATGCAGATATTTCAGTCCTGCCCTGGACCTTTTCAGTAAAGCATCATCCGAATGCATCTGCACCACTTCTGCAAAAGAAGGACTCACTGCCAGTGGGAATGTGTGATTTCCCTCGCCTGGACAGTAGGACAAATGAACAGTCATACTGGCTAGACTAGCCTGCCCAGGATTCAGTCACTAAAATGGCTGCTGGGCTACACTTAAGCAAAGGGCATGAGAAGCAAAGCAAGAGTGGAGGGACCTTCTCCTGGTGTCACCTCCAGCTTCTGGCCATCAGCTCTTTAGGGATTTCCCAAGCCCAGTGTTGCAGCCATCAGCCCATACACCCACTGGCTTGTTTAATCTCCTCTTGAACCTCTTTCCTTCTGGCCTCCACGCTGCCTAGCAGCAGTGGGCTCCAGAACTGAACTATGCCTTGGCCAAAGCATTTCCTGCAAACCTGTGCTGGCTGCCCTCTGGCTCCCAAGCCACGAGGAATGGTGAACACTTATCCCTCCATTCCTTCTCCCCTGTTGTCTCTCATATCCCCTTTCCAGCTGTCTCTTTCCAAACTAAAGGATGCCCGCCACCCTACTTAGTTTGTCTCCAGCTGGAAGCTGTGCTCTAACTCTGAACACCCTCCAGTACCTTCTCTAAGTTGTTCTTCTATATTGTCTCTGAGATGGTAAGTGCCCTGGGTTTGCAAATGCTGCTGAGGGCTGCCAAGGCAGCAGTGGAAGTGGGAGGCAGATAAAGTCACAGCTCTGCATGCAAAGAGCTGAGGACACCCGCCACCCCCTAATGCCATTTGCTGTTACCTTCAACTTGGTCGACATCTGATAGCCTTGAGGTTTCTCCGTTTCTCCCCCTGGCCAGATAATCTTCCGGTCGTTGGTCAAGACCTGTGACCAAACCCAGAAGGAGATAGACATGAGGCCACAGGTATCCACCCCAGCGCACACCCCCCTCCTACCCAACCTGTCCAGGCCTGTATGTACATGGCTGCCGTTGTAAATCCCAACTTGGACCAGTTTCCGATTCTGCAGGTTCATGATGCTGTAGTTGGCAAACTTTCTGTCCCCGTCCTCATTGAACTCCACCCGTCCAGTGACACCCTCTGAGTACTTGGAGGACATCAACACCCTATGGAGAGAAACAGAGTGGGGCCAAGCTAGAAAACCTGCTGTGGCCATTGGGACACCTAAGAAGGCATCAGAACCACTAATGCTTTCTCTCAGTTTCTTGCCATACGGCCACTACCCTACAGAAGTCCAGTCAAGGCTACCTATGGTCTGTTCACAGGGTCATCCCCTCTTGGAGGATGGAATCAGTTTCCCGAATGTTGTACTACCATATCTGTTGTCACCACCCCTTGTTTTCCACCAGATCAGTCCCATTCCCTTAAGGAATAATCAGTCCCATAGCACCCAAGGATACCTTCCTCTGGGGGTCCCTTGGGAGCTGTGTCCATGCCACTGCTCCTGGTGCTTCTCTCTGGCACCAGCCCATTGCAGCCTGGGGAGTGCCCTAGACACACACATACACTACCAAGGGGAGAACCAACCCCCCATATCCTGGAAAGATGATAGTGAAGACACAAAATTGCCTGAGCCACTTGCAATGCACCACAGAGAACAACTCTGAGTAGCTCATGCCAGATTGTGTTGCTGCGGAGGATGTCAGAAATTTTTTCTAAAACAATCTTCAGGCTTTGCAGGTCCCATGCTCAACAGAACCCAGACCTACAGAAAAGGCATCCCACAGACACCATGGCTATGTCTGCAGAGAGCAGCCCTCCCACACAGGGAGCCACACTGCAAAGGGAATTGCTGCTTTACCACGATCCAGCCTGCAGAAGAGGCCCTTGTGGCTCCAGCATCTGCAGTGATGCAGCACAAAACCCCACGCAGCACTAAGACTGGGTTCTGGGAAATGCATGCAGCATCTGCAGATCACACTGCCCACAGCAGCAAGATCCAGCATGCGCGCGCTCTGATCTGCTGAGATCCCACCACCCAAAACCACAGCACCAGTATTTGCTTCAGCAGAGAACAGCCTGTCCCATGCATGGAGAGCTCTTGCCCCCAAGACTTGCTTGCAGCATGCTGACCCATGTCACAGCCCTGAAATGTTCAGCAAGAAATGGGTCTGCAGCACTGAGCTAAAATTTGACAGAAATTTTTCCCTACCCTCATTTGGCAGAAAACCCCCTTTCTCCCCTCTTCGACCCACAGGATTAAGGTCCGGACCAGAGATCTTCTGGGGCCCAGATCTCTTCCTCCTAGAGTTGCTCCCTGCCCACACGGATCCCAGCTGGCCAAGCATTTTCCAAATTGGTGCCAGGCACCAGGATGGTGCCTAAACAGCCTGGACAAACTGGAGACCAGTGCCTGAGTCCAGTGTCCTGACTAGTTTTCTAGGAGAGACGTAGCCCTCACACTTGAATCATGCAGGAGAGTCCAAGCAATCTTATGCCACATGCCTCAAAGCTTTTGTGACAGATACTCTGAACAAAGGTTCCACGTTGCTCTCCTGCACCTCTTCCACATGCTCCCACCTTTTCCAGCTCTCCCCCAGCAGGTCCTCTGCTCCCTCCAGCAGGACCCTTTCCCAAATACCTCTTGAAAAGGGGTCCTGTCTTCCAGATGTTGGTGTTGCCCACGCAGCCCCGTGGTGGGTCTGTGATATTCTCCTTCTCAAACAAGTCGTGCACAGCCTGAGCCACCACTGCAACAGCGTCACTGATGTGGGCTGACTCGTTCTTCCCATTGATGAGCTGCAAACCGATCACGCCTGCCGCAAGCAGAGAGGAGGAGGCAGGTTAGTGCCCTTGGGCATGCTGGCTGCTCCAACGTTACTCCCGTGCACGGGGCTTGGGGACCAGCAAGCACTTGGTTATGGGCTGAGGATTCCCTGGATGCAGCTGGGGAGTTGTCTGAGCTTCAGGCAGGGGCAGACAGGGGAAGCGGCTGCAGCGGCACTGGGCTGGCACCGTCCTGCCTGCCAGAGGGGGACTGGGGACAGCTACATGGACCGCTGACACCCTGTGCTCCATGCCCACTGCATTGCCCAAACCTTTCCCCCGGGTGACAGCCAGCTGGCAAACCCCCAGTGAGCTGGATTTGGGGCATGGTAGAGTGGCCCAGGCTGCTAGACCGCTGTCTCCTCATGCAGGAAAAGGGAGCAGAGAGCAATGTGTGGGATCCTCCACTCGCTTGGGACCACCACGGCATCGCGTTCCCCCAGCCCGAGGGGTCCCCAGGAGGGCAGGTGCTGCTCGTCCCAGCTCTGCAGGCTCCTCCAAGCCTGCCTGACAGCAGGACACATGCCTCCCGCGGGTGCCTACCATCAGGGGCGTAACGCAGGGCATTGCCCGATATCTCCCGTTCCCCCACCAGCCACACGTAGCCGGAGCCCGTCATATTGAGCATGGCTGCTGATCTGTACACCGTAGCCGCATCATCCTCACTGCAACGAGAAGAAGGGAACGGCAATGTGGCTCCAGGCGCCGGATGGCCCCTTTTCTCCTGTGTCGGATCCCAAGGGGGTGGCAGTGCCAGGGAAAACATCCTCAGGCAGCCCTTCTCTGACAGCTGGTTCTCCTGGGCAATGGCTAACTCCTTGACGCAATAGGAACCTTTCTTTCAGCTTCATCTAATCCCACAGCACCCAGAACTGCTCAGCATCTACAGATCTGGCCCATTCCTTATTGCTCACCGTCTAGAGGCATGGGGGCAATAAGGCTCCCCTCCTTCACAGGTGGATCAGGATACATCATGAGTAATTATTGCTGCTTCTGCAGCTGCTAACACTTTGCAGGACAGCCAGGCATCTCCACCGTGCTCATGACTGCAAGCTCCCTGGCCTGCAGCATGCACAGCACAGCACAGCACAGCACAGCACAGCACAGCACAGCACAGCACAGCACAGCACAGCACAGCACCCACCACCTGCCTGGAACATGGGGCTTCACGTGGGTTTTCTCCCACAGTCTTGGAAAGGATGACAAGCCCCAGATCTGCAGAGACTCCCGTGCTCAGCAGCGTTGCAAAGGGGAGAGTGAGGAAATCAGAGCAGGGAGGGAAAGGGACGGCTCTGCCTTACCTGGCAGAAAGGATGATGACACGAGCCTCCAGCTCCTTAGCCTCCAGCAGCAGTGACGTCACGTTTTTGGTTCCAGGGTCAAACTGAAGCACTTTCTCAGCCTGTGATTAGTGTGAGCAAAGCTGGTTAGTGCGAGAGCCCCAGGACTGCTTGTGAGAGCCATGCTATCTAGAAAAGGGTCAAGAGAATTCATTAAACTGCACAAAAGTCTGCTAAATAAGGTTGGTTATAGCTACGTTTTTCTTTTTTCTTTTCTTTTCTTTTCTTTCTTTTCTTTCTTTCCTTCCTTCCTTTCTCTTTTAAGGTTTTGGCGTTTTTTTGTTTTTTTGTTTTTTTGTTTTTTTTTGCACTGTGCATGCAAACTGAAGTCAATCAAGACCCAAAAAGAGGCGTGCATTGTACAGGAAAGAGAAAAAGGCTTTGAAATGCAATTGAAAACTCAAACGAGTGTAGTTTTTCAAAAACATGGGAAATGAAAAAAACATATTGCACAGGGTTAACCTTTGGGAGTAAAAGTGAGCAACTTACACCAAGGAACCGTTTCCTTTGGGGAGGAAAGGGGGTTGGTTCAACTTTTCAAAAAAAAAAAAAACAACTTGCAAGTTAATTACTGGTTCACATGCATGTTTCAAAAAGAAATCCTTCCAGGGTCAGCTGGCTAGGTTTCCATTCTCAAGTCCAAACCAAACTATCTCAACATAAAAACGTGCTACCAAGAAACATAGTCATGGATCTTTTTTTTTTTTCTTTCTTTTCTTTTCTTTTTTTCTCTTTCTCTTTTTTTTTTTTTTTTTTCTTTTTTATTTTTCTGGTGGCTGTTGCTATTTTTCATTTGCTAGTTAGGTTGGTGGGCGGCGTGCATTTCCATGCATATATACCTTGGGTCCTCGCTTGTTGTCATAGGAAAGTTGGTCGAGGTTTTCATAGTTCCTTTTTTTACTCTGATGAATAATGTGCACAGAGAAAATATGTAGACACAGAAGAATATTATAAACAGTTGAAAATGACGTGTAGTAAAGCAATCCAACATCCACCTCCTCCTCCACTGTTTGCTAAAGGGTCTCTATAACGCTGGAGCTCGCAAAAACCACTATCAGGAGAGAGTGCCTCAGCTCTCACGGGAGCGTCACGGTGCAAAGCCGTATCGGTTAGAGCAAGCCTGAGTGTCACAGCTGTTGCGATGCAGTTGCACGTCCCTTGTGGGACTGGGGAATTCTTCAGCAAGAAATTTTTATCTTAAACTCAGAAACAATCTATGCATCTCTAAGGGCCTAAGTGATGGGATTTCCATGGAATTACTGTGGAAGTAAAGGACAAAATGTTGTGTACGGAAAGTGCTGGATAAATGCAAACTGTTACAGTTAAGAGTATCAGCATTACTACCGTCACTATTGTCATTACAATCCTGTTCACCCCACGAGAGTTCACAGCAAGTGAGGTGTCTCAGCTGAACTTCTCCCTGCAAGGAGGGAGCAGCTTTTTGGAGCACTGTTGCCATCCAAAAGAGAAAGAAAAAGCTCTCTACATCCCGTGCTGGCTCAAAGCGTGGCGATATGAAGCGATGGTGATCATGGGATGACATTGCAGCTTTTACCTGGTGCTTGGGGAGGGTCGAGGGCACCTCGTGGCTCTGCGGCACATGGGTGGCCTTGGGAGGTACAGCTGCTGGAGACCACAGTGCCCATAACCTGGCCCTATGCGTGGCTAGTGGGACTCACTGCTTGGTGGTCTCCATGCTGCTGGCTGGAGCATTGCACCTGGACTAGGGGCAGGTAGCTCAGCATGCACTGACCCTGCAGATAACAGACTGGAGCAGTGAGCCTGCTCCTCCCCTTGTCTCCTGCTTGAGCCACTTCTGCTGTTTGGCCCCAAAGGAGCCAGGGGCATGAACCCTACTTCTGGAGGTTTCCTCTCCTCCAGGCAGCATGCTGAGAGTCAACACCCTCTGTTCTGAGGAGCCTTGACCCTGCAGCAGCATGTACAGAGCCCCATGGATCTTCGTGGGAGCAACCCCTGTGGTTAGGCCAATAACATCGACCTGACAGTGCCTGCAAGATAGTTCATGGCAGGTTTTGGTGGGGCATAGTCTGACCTCTTCTTCTTGGCCCCACCCAACCCCAGCCAGGCGTCCCTGATCTGTGTGTATGGGGTATGGGACACAGCTCTACTCTGATCTCCATGTCGCAGCATCTTATGGCAATGGCAACTGATCCTGCCAGGAACCCAACCCTTTGCATCCCCGTAATGCAAGGGTTCATGTTCCCAGATTGTTCCTTAGGCAGCCAGGTTTTATCTTTGCATCTTGCTTTCCAAACTAAATAGCTTGCCTCTTCCTGAGCACTCAGAACGGTCTTTGGCAGGACATTTTGCCAGGTCCTTTCTGTGCAGCTGTATGATCTTTCCTTTCTTCTCCTTGGGCACAGCCTGACAGGTATCTCATTGCTCAAAGAAGTTGGGTCCTTGCAAGGAAAAGTATCTGAGGAGGCAAAATCTGCTTGGAGCCCAGGTCTGCCTTCACTTCTGATGATGTCCGCAGTGAGGATTTCTGCAATGGCTTCCTAGAGTCTGCTCAGATTGTATCGAGACCTGGAGTAACAACTGCCTCAAGGAGAGCAGAGCTGCGGCAGGACAGCATGAATATTCTCCAGTGATGAGATATTGGCCACTTTTCGTCAGGCACTGTCAATTTAGCCAGAAACTTGGTCATCCATCTTGCAGCCTCCAGCCACGAATTGCCTTGTGTGCCCAGGATGTGCTGGCACCTTGACCCAAGCTGGTCAGCAAAGTGAAGCAGAGTCTTGGGTGCAGCAAAGCTGGACCTGATGGCACCTGATCACCTCTGCCTCTCTCTGTCACTATCCCTATGGCCAGAACCAGACCAGTAATGTCTCCTCTCTTCCCTGTTTTTCCCTGTGGTCCTGCAGCCCCTTCCTATTCCTCAGCCTGTGTTTCACACAGGGACCCACAAATTCAAAATTCACCCTCCATCATGTTCTCCAGCATTCACTCAAAAAATTAGCACTTTCATGAACACCACTGTCCCAGAGAAAGGGAGCCAGCACACCAGGGACCTGCAACCTCTGACTTGGACAAACCGATTTTCAAAGCTTCTGGTACTCCCTCCGGCACGTCAGCAGCATTGTGCAACCGTGGCCTGCCCAGATGAATGAGCAGAGTTGTA
Source organism: Tyto alba (assembly GCF_018691265.1). Lineage (NCBI taxonomy): Eukaryota > Metazoa > Chordata > Aves > Strigiformes > Tytonidae > Tyto > Tyto alba. The sequence goes on along the minus strand of NW_024881273.1, from coordinate 12,248,049 downwards.
CTGGGATGAAGCAGTAGCTCCAGGCTGAGTTACTGCAGACAGAGCTAAGACAAGGCTAGCACGTTGGGTGACACCAGGGCTGGCCAGCCTGGCCCAAGTGCTGGGCTCCAAATGTCTGATTGAAGTGCAAATCCACGCAATGGTGCCTGCGTGACACCCAGGGCCAGCGCAGACTCCGGGGGACAAGCCATGCTCATATTCAAGAGCTCAGGTTGGCAGGTGAGCCTCTGACCCATAGCAGATCTCCCAGGTCCTCAGGGGCTGTAATACAAGCCTTGAGGAGGTGGAGAGCAGGTCTCCTGCCTGCTCCCTCCCCAAGGCCCAGGCTGCCCTTGAGGAGGTTGGGGAGGGGTCCAGGGTAGCACGTGATGGCATGAAGAGAGTCAGCACACCAGTGATTAGAAGAGCAATTAGACAGCAGAAGAGATTGAGGAAGACAGGAAAGCACCAACACGGGTATCTACCACCTTCAAGACCAGTCAGACCAGACAGTTTGACCAGTGCTGCTCCTCAAAGGAAAAAGAAATAAGATGTGGTGGCACACCCCAAAGGGAAGACAAGGTGACCTACCATCACAGAGCACATGTCCCAGGCTGGAGGACGGCCAGGGCTTTTGCAATTGCCCTCTGGCTGCCAAGCGACACCAAGACATGTTGTAGATGCAGTGCAAATGCAGGGCAGGTCTGAGGACAGACCCTCCCTCCCCCATCTTTCAAGCCCCAGATCTCAAAGGCTTTCCTGTAGGATGGGCAGGCTGAAGAAGAAATACACCCTGTGCCTGGAAGCATTGCATGGAGCAAGCAGGGAGTGGAGGCATGAGAGGGAGCAGCAAAAGGGGTGCACAGGAGCTGCAGGAAAACAGAAAGTGGAAATCAAAAGATGCAAGGAAAGGAACGACAGACTGACAGTGGGAACAACCTTTCCACAGCTCTCCCTAGGTGAGGGACACTGTGCTGGGAAAAGGCTTTGGAGAGAAATACTGGCCCGCTGTCACCCAGCAGGAAGCTGCCTTTGGAGGCAGGAGGATCCCACCATGGTTGGTGGCACACCAGTGTCTCACGATGGCCCAGGATGCAGCAAGGATGAGACTTCTTGGAAACCACTGCCAAAACCAAAAGCCTGTTGGTCAGCGTGGCTTGTGCCAGCCCACACCCCTGCACCAGTCCTTCCTCCAGTGGCTTGATGAGAGGTGATGAAGAGCAGTGACAGGCTGCTCTCCCTGGTCTCTCAGCTCAGCCTCCAACTCCAAGCACGAGAAGTGTCTGTGACCACATCTCCTCAACAGCCGACTGCCAAATGTCCAGCAGCTGCTGGTGGGGCTGGAAAAGAGCAGGTTGTTGTCCCTGCCTGTGACCCAGGAGGGAACAGCCAGGAATGGGTGCCCGCCCTGATGCTGCTGGAGACTTGGAGATGAGCTCGGACTCTGCCCACCCTAAGGGGACCTCGCCTTGCCCTGGGCAAGAGGACGTGCTGGGCCTTCACCCCACCGGGTGGGAGGTGGTTCCTTGCCTTCCAGACAGGCACCTGCCTTTGAAGCACTGCAGCTGAACAACTCCCTGTGTTCTTCTTCCCTGCTTGTCTTGAACGCTTGCTCGGTCCTTTTACTCAACAGCAGCAGGTCTGTGGTAGTCCTCCTGACTTTCTAGCAGGCTCGGGGACCTCCCCCGCCTCCCACCCTACGTGGCCCTGAGTGCAGGTGCAGTGCACCTCCTCGATAAAGCTGCTCCCGTCAGCCGCAGCCACCCCTGGGGTGTCAGGAAAGCAGCGTTTGGCATGTGCTTCAATGGAGATGGGAACGGGGGCGCCAGCCTGCAGCCGCAGAGCTGACAGCTTTATAGAGAGGGTGCATTATACCTCCGTGCATCAATGCGTCTGCTGTCCTTGCCCCTCCTAAGACACTAAGGTGAGCTCCACTTAGCCAATTCAGAAGCTGCTTTTTGGGGTTGGTTTGGCACTGCTGGGTCTGCCTGGCCCCTGGGTGGCTGTAATGGGGCAGGTGCTTCCCTAAGCTGAGCGACTGGTCCTCTCCTTAGGTGGGAATCTTGGGCAAGGCATTTGCAGAGCTCCAGGTTATCCTTCCCTTCATTTTGTAGTCGATTTACATGTAGGAGATTTTGACCATGGCAAAGCAAGTGAAATGAATAAAGTACAAAGTTCTGTCAGGTACTAGTCAGACACTGTTGATGCTTTAAGCATGTTAGCCATGTTACAATGGAAAGAAAAGGTGTTTTACATACAGAAATCTACATACATACAACAGCCCGAGACTTCTACTTTTGTTGTTGTTGCTTAAACAAAGCTACAAGACAATGTTCAGGAACTGACCTTGGACTCTCTCTCCTCCAAGAGGGTCTCCAGCTTCTTTTGTGCAGCACGACCTTCGTGGTCGTCACTGACTATCAGAATGACGTGATTCCAGTTGAAGACTCTCATCATCTCAAACCAGACATTGGCCTGGTGAGAGTATGGTGGGACTGTGCGCAAAAAGGACAGGTGGATGCTCTGCAAGGAAGAAAAAGAGCTCAACACAGACTGGTTGGGTCATCAGGCAGGACACGTCTCAGGGACCGGGCAGGTTTGCAGGGACAGGGCTGGGATCGCAAGGCTAAAGAGGCAGAGTAGCAAATTCTGGTAGATCTGTTGGTTGTACACCTTGAGCTACCCTCTGGGACCTGCACCCATTTTTTTCTGGCTGAGAAGCAAAACCTGGCTATGATTTTGTACCTCTCTCTGGTTAATGCAGTGCATGGCAAAGAAGGGTTTTTGCTTTGTGGTCTGTAAATTCACAGTGAAGAAAATCCTATCCAGCAATGAACTGTAAGCAACATTCAGTGCAAATATAGCCTTTCCTTTTGACTTCTTGAAAATATTACTGACCAATGGATATCAAAATGAAAATTACTTCCCTTCAGAGAGCGACAAGGAGCAGCTGCAGGTAGGTGCAGGTATATATTAGCTATTTGTCATGAGAGAAGTTCAGAAAAGCAATTTTATAATATGCTGTTTGGCTGTTTCTAGGTCAGCCTGTTCTGCAGCAGCACACAGGAGGAGGCAGCTCTGGATCCATGTTCCCGCTAACCTATCTGATTTGGTTAAAGACTTCATTATGGTTGGATGATTGGGCAATAGCAATTCTGGCCTAATTAAAAACAGCACTCTTAGGGGAACAATTGGACCAAAAGCTGTAGCTGACAGAAAGGTTTAAAAAAATGCAGCTTTTCCAAAATGCCCTGGAGTCAAATATTATAAAATGAAAGTGCTTATGATCAGTAAGGATGCTCCTTGACAAACCAGCTACATGCTGGAGGGAGGCAGAAGTCTGAATAGGAGAGGACAAAAAAGCAAGCACCATAATATTTATTTTTGTAAGGCTGAGATGGTCCTCTGGACCAAACGGGGCTTGTCCAGTCCTGCTCACCCAGAGACCAGACCCAGCACGGGTCAGAAATAGTCCTGAATGGACCAAAGTAATTCACGCTGAAAGGCAAAAGGTATCATGTCCATCATGGAACTGTGCAGGAGGAACAGGCAGACCAGATAATGCCTTTTCTTCGCACTCAATGTAGTAATAAGGTCAAACCAAACCTTCCAATGTATAGAAAATAGTGCAAAATCCCTGTCATGGTCAAGTCCCTGTACTAGGACAGCAGGTCCGTTCTGGCCCAAAACACATGAATGACAGAGGCAGCAGCAAAAATAACAAAGCACTGGTAACATTTCCTCATTATTGAAGAGACTGAAAAGAACTGTGGGTGCTAATCGAAGCAGGAAACGAACCAGGAGAGACATAACAAGCATCTTAGAGCTGCAGTTTTGTACAACTGATAAAAACCTTCCCAGTTACATGAAGAGCAGGAGAAATGCAGCTCACCCCTCAAGCCCAGTACTAAGCAATGGGATCGGGAAGAAGCCCCATAGGGACAAACAGTGGAAGGACAACTATGGTCTCCACACCAACATGGTGCTCAAGCTCTCTTTGGGGTCAGCAGAGATGCTCAGGTATTTCCAGGTTCAGCTCCACAGCTCAGCCTTAGGGCACAAAAGATGGGTCTGAGCATTTTTAATTTTTAATCCCTGGGCAATTTTAATTGGTTTAAGGAAATCCAGGGAAAATGAAAATGGAAAAAAAAAAAAAAAAAACAAACATAAGAGAGAAAAGAAATGAAAAAAGAACAGAACAGCTAATAGTAAAAAAATTAAATCAGACAAATACAGGCTAAAAAAATAAAAATTCTAACTTAAAATTATTTCAGTCCCTGTTTGAAATGAAAACATCTTTGAAATTTCAGTATATTGCATCAAATTATTTTCTGGTTTCCCATCTAGTTTGCAAAAATGCTGTTTAAAATGATCATGGCTTTTTTAACCAATGATAAGTTCAGATGAACAAATTTTACTGCAAAGATGCTGGAGAGTAACTTAGTTTAACAGTTCAGGCAAATCTACTTTCTGAGCTGGTGTCAAGAGTCATGAACTTGCTATGATGGTATCTCAGGTCTCAGATTACAGAACTGTAGTTTTTAAATTAGATAATGAAGAATAATTGATTGCAGATGCTGAGTCGACATTTCAGGATGAGCACTCACATTCTGTGCTCAGCTTTTGAAGCACCTCGGACTCCTGAATTCTGCAAAGCCCAAAGACTGGCAGAAAAATGAAAGTAGAGTCCCCCAAAGGTTAACAAGTCCAACTTGTGATGTGCAAAGGCAGTTGGGAATCAGGTTTTGTGCAATTTGGTAACCCCTGCCACAGCATACACAGTGACTTCCCACAGGTCTCTGGCAAGTCCCTCTGCAACCCAGCAAGCTTTCCTGGCCACGCAGCACATGCACATGTGGGGCTGTACTGCAGTGTATGTGGGTGCAACAATTCATGCATCATAATCAGCCCATTTTTAGGCAAGTAACTGTTATAAAGGCCCGATTTTTTAACACAGCCTCTCAGAGACAACTGTGCATTCATTTCAGCTGCACCACTCATCAGCACTGCCCCTGATGTACTGCTCCAAATGCTCTAACTCTGACCTGTCATGGGTCATAACCTGCTCCTCTCAGATCAGGCACACAGAAAAAATTGTTCCTAATTACAAATCAGCTGTTCGCCTTGTAAGATGTTTTGCAGGATTCACATCATTTGCTCTCCCCCGAGTGTGCCTGCTGCCTGCCAGGAAGGCTGGGATGTGAGCATGGGAATTGCGGACAGCAACCCCGGGCTGAGGAGCAGCTTTCCGCAGTGTCTCTCTGCATGCCACCAAAACCTGAGGGCCCAGCCCTGTGCTCCCCCACTTAATCTTGTTTCTGCCAAAAATAAGTAAACACAGGTTGGGAAGGAATCCAGGCGTTCAGGTAGAATCAGCTCAGCAGAAACCCATGGGGCTGGAGCCTAAACGCACTGGAAGCGAGTGTGGTCATGAGGCTGGGGACATGTGCTGGGTCAGGACTCTTAGGGACTGAAAATTATAGTGGTACTGACTTGGTTGATATGAGTACATATGAAGAGGAGCTGAGTTTGAGTAGATCATGTGTGTGCGTGCATGCATGTGTGAAAGCAAGGGCTCTGCATATGCATAAATGTGAGCATATATATGCAGAAAGCATGTACGTGCATGTACCCATGCAGGGAACATACCTGGATGCTTGACTAGCTGTGCACAAAGAGTGTGCATGTGGCCACGCCATGCCTGGGGGAGGGTGCACCCGTGAGTGCCTACTGATGGAGTTTGTGTACACGGGGGATGTGCACATGTATAGGGAGTGTGCAGGCGTGGCTGTGGGGCCACCAGGCAGTGCATGTGTCCACCTAAGGCCTATGTACAGGTCCACGAGTGAAAGGACTGCTATATTCTTTACCTCTGTCTGCCTAAGGCCTCATCACAGCTCATGGTCCATGGCTGGTAGAGTAATTTTTCCTATAGGCTTGAGGAAATTATGTGCTTTTGTTTCATTACCTATGCAAATCGCGGTCAGTCCCCTTTCTAGCAATGCACTCCAAAACTGAGTTGTCTGGGCAATTTCAAGGAGATTGTCAGAGATCCCAATATATAAAGTTCCTGATAACTTAGCAAAAATCATCAGCTGGGTATGAAAAAGAAGCCTTGGTCAGTGTCTCCATGGAAGGAGCCTGGCTGCTCTGTCCCCTGCTCTGTCCACCCTGCCTACCAGCCAGCACATGTGTCGCTGAGCCCCACCAGAAAGCAGCCTGCCCACCATCCCTCGTGATAGCTGCAGACGTGGGAGGGAGCTGAGATAAGTCTGCAATAGCTGAGACGTGTGCTGGGAGGGATTTTAGTGGGGGCAGACATATGGGGAGCGCAGGCGCAAATGCATCATCTGCCTTTGGCTGCCGTGGATGGAGGAAAGGACTTGTCAGCCTCTGGGGAATGGCCCAGCACCGCAGCAGCAGCCTTGTGGAGAGATGGGGCTGCTCTGTCCTCCTCCCAGCCTGAATCCCGAGAGCCTGTGAAGAGCTCTCCTCTGCTGGGATGAGTGGGCTCCGTCACTGCCATCAGCACAGGCTTCAGCACACAGAGCCCCTCATCTGCTCCGACGCACTGCTGGCAGCCGTGCTGCTCGGCGGGGGCTGTGAAACCCATTCTCGGGGAAGATGTCTCTCCATTACACTAACCAGCCTCTCCAGCCACTTCTTGCAGGTTCCAGTGAAGGAGTCCTGACCCTGACCTCGATCAAAGGAAACCACTTTTCTTCCCACTTTCAGTGCAGCTTCCCACGCTGACTAACAAACACTGTTTCTGCTGAGCACTGGTTGCCAGTGAGACCAGTAATAAAGGAAAATACCCCTCTCAGTGAGCAGCAACCTCTGGGAGGGCATAGAGTGGTTATACGGAGACAAGACACAAGAGGGAAATGCCATTTCCAGGCCCAGGCTGGAGTAAGAGAGAGACAGACCTCATTTCAACTATCAGGATGAGGTGCTGGACATTGAAATGGCTCTCCAAGTGCAGAATGACTAAACTCCATTTTCCATCTCTTTCAGCAGCAGAGCAGGCGCCAGTTAAGAGCCGCTCCCGATCCTCTGCTGCGCTGCCTCTCTGGCAGTGTGGGGCTCAGCACCTCGGGGCACCCAGCGTGTCCCTTCATCCCCATCACCTGGGTGGTGTCCCACATGGTGGTGATGAACAGCACAAGACCTTCCCAGCTCTTGAGCTGTGCATTTCCCCATGAGCTCCACTCCCATGCTCCCAATGTCGTTTCATATTTCTCATTGTCAAGACGTCAATGTCTTCTTGTTTTTTTGGCTGAGATGTAAAGGAAATATGCATGTCCCCAATGACACATGAAGAACAGAAACATTAAAGCAATAGTCCAGCTTGTCTGTTCAGGGGGCCCAGCATGAGAAGGTCAGACTGTGATTTTTGCAATGCTCAGTCCATGAGGAGTCCATGAAGGGCTCTCCATAGGGATGGACACCAGAGCAACGGGGTACCGCTCTGCTGCCTTTACCGTGAGACCCTCCTCTCTCCTCCTGCAGTTCCCTGCTCACCTCCCCCCGAGGTGAGTGGGATTTCAGAGACCCCCTCACCATGCAGGTAGGACTGTGCTGAATGGCATGAGTATCTCAGTGAAGAAGCAGGTAATGACTTCATAAGATGTAGGCACAAGGAGGCTGAGCAAAGCTTGCCAAGCCCGAGTGCTCAGCTTGATAGCTGCAACTCTGTTTCTAGAACAAATAGTTCTTTGAATACTGGGAGCAATAAAGCTTGTTTCCCTTGGGTATCTTTGTTGAAAGACTGGCTACAGATCATGGACCGCTGTGCTCGTCTGGAGATACTCCTAGACCATCAAAAGGTACTGGGCAAACTTGTCTGTGCTGAGGCCCACACTTTTCTCTCCCCAGCAGCTTAGCTTTGGGAGGACCATAATTAACTCTGAGACTTCAACCCCCTCTGAAATTTAGCTAAAATTGGCTGATGCCTTCAAAACCAATCAGGGGCATACACAGAAAGTGATCTTACAAGCTTGTTTCCATAGAAACTAAGCTGAAAGATATAATTTCCTGAATTAAAAAAAAAAAAAAAAGCAAGCTGATCCCTGGAAACCAAAACAGGAACCAGCTGAATGTCCCTGTGTTGCACCAGCCAGCCTGTCCTGCATGGGTGTGCAGAGCCTTGCACCATCCTGTCCCATTTCACACCTCTTTGCTCTGCTCTCCTCCACTCCACTCCCACCTTTGCTGTCCTCTCCAGCTCTTGCAAGTCCACGATTCAATATCCTTAATCCTCTACCCACCCAGTCCTTCTGCCTTTGCCCTTTCTCCTGCCTGCAAATTCCCTCTCTGCAGAGAGCTCACAGTGCTCTAGCCCCGGATGCCTTGGTGGGAAGGATGCTGAGCGTGAGGTCAGCTGGGCAGGACTGCTCGCAGGGGTGAGACGTGTTGTGTGACCTCCTTGCTGACTCTCTGCAGGCAAGTGCACCCCACAGCCTTGAACCTGCCCAACACCCCCAAATATTCTGTGAGGAGCATCTCCCTGTCACTGCAGTGGGTCGCCACTGCAGCAGTGGGTCACTCCTCCAGCTCTGAAGTGAGCCAGGTGGTTTTTACGGTCCACTTTTGCAGAAAGCATGTTTTAAATAGAAAAAAAATGGCTGAAGCAGAGTGGGCCAGGGAAGCTCCCACCTCCTCAGGGTGAAAACATAAATTCAGCACAAGGTTGTGCTGTGGAAAAGGTGGTCAGTTTGCTTTGCTGAGCATGGCTCTGTTGAGATGAAGCTGGACTTGTAGCATTCAGGATCTCCTCTCCCCGCCATCATGTGCTCTTGATGACACTGCTGACCAGACCTACCTCCTGCCCATGGCAGCACAAACCAAACTCCCCCTGCAAATTTCCTACCTGCTGCCTGCCCTGTCCCTCACTCTGTCAGCTCTGTTATCGTCCCTTTCCTTCTAACAGTGCCTAATGGGACCCTGCCAGGGCATATGCATCCCCAGGCCCTAGCAGCCACTGTTGCCATGGTCTTGGCTTGCTGGTTGTCCTACCACGGTTTTAGTGGGAGATGCCAAGACCTGCTGGTGTTCCAGCCGAGCAGTCCTGCAGGCTGCTGCTCTGGGAGCTGCTGCTCGCCTCTGCTCCTCCCTCCTGAAATTTGACTTCATTTAGCATGTAGGTGGAGTGACTATTTTTGCACTGAACATTTGCATTTGTGAATATTCACATTTTCCAAGCAAAGGGCCGATTTGTGCTTCGAAACCGGCCTGATCTCATCCGCTAGGCTCATGCACCTGGATGAAAACCTCCACCCAGGCTGCAATGGGATGTAGTCCGTCTGCTTCTGCTCAGCTCCTCCTTTTGCTTTTACTAATCCCAAAGTGTCTTTGCAAGATGGGTTCTAAGATAAGTGCCCAGTAGAAGAGCTGGCCAGGGCAGCATCTCATTGCTCAGGCCAGGGCATTGCCCCCCAGCCCCTGCACACGGCAGGACCTCATCCGGCCTCAAAGTCTCTGTGTTTCCACAGAGACAGCAGACAGTGGTTTGAGACACTGGAATTTGAACCTCTTTCTTGAGTGCTGACTGGACTGAATGTCATTTAAAGCCTTGGGATAACTTGTTAGTCAATTCTCCCCTACCAATATCATGTACACCCAGAGAAGTGAACGCAACCAATCAACCCCCAAGCCCCAGAGAGCTCCTGCCCGATGTACAGGCTCCACTAGGATCCTCCCGCCCCTCTGCGATCCCCCACACACCCAGGGAGCCCCCAGGACCCCCACAGTTGTCACTAGTGAGCAGGGCAGGAGCCCGTTTGTGCATTTGCCTTGGCTGATAGAGCAGTGAGCCCAGCAGCCTGGCAGAGAATGCTGCAGAAATCATCCAGCACTATGTAGGTCAACACTGGCAGCTGCGAAAAAATAATATACTGGGGAATGTGGGAGAGAGAGAGCTGCAGGTTTAACTGGAGAGGGTGGATGGACAGACAGACACATAGATAGGCAGGGTAGTGTAGACATCATTAACCCTCCTGACGGGCACTCTTGATTTACACCACATGTATGAGGTATTAGACTAGAAACATGCATCAGTTACCTTATCAGAATATATAGACATGCGTGTTGTCAGACCAATGACAGGGATCCTGTAGAAGCCAGCTGTGTATGATACGGGTGTTGGTGTTAGGTGATCGTTGGGAGCAGGAGGGTGACTAACTAATATTGCATAGACCTGTAGGACAGGATACACGACACAAACATTATTTCACAGAAGCACATCGGCCATCGAACGTGATTTTTTTTTTTTTCCTTTTCTTTTCTGCAATGTTAAACAGCCCCACGTTAACACAAAAATGGCATTCAAATAATCAGGAACGGCAAAGCAAGGAGCGCGCGGGGGGAGCGAGGGGTGATGTGGCGCAGCTCAGGCTGCAGCCTGTGCGGAGGTGATGGGTCTGCTCAGGGTTATATCTTAATGGAAATGCCGTGCCTAGCCGCTCCGCTCGCTAAACTAATAACTTTCATGGATTACAGATTAAAGGGAAACATCTCCCTTACAGTCACACTGTGTAATGCGATTTCTTTAACCACACATTTAATACTCAGTTGTAATTCCCCTCCGAGGACTATTACAAACAAAGTGGTCAGCTGGGACTCTGAGCAGGAGAAGGAGCACAGAGCCACAGAGCAATCAGCCATCTGGCCCTGAGCACACAGAGAAATGAGAAAGCCGGGGGGAGGCAGCGTGGGGCAGGAGCTGGGATCTGCCCCCAGCACGCCGGAGCGGTGGGGCACAGGGGATCTGGGTTATACCAAAACGGGGAAGGAAGATCTTGGCAAGATCCTGTTGTTATTGCAGGGCTGGGATTTTGGTTTCCAGCAGGATCCTATTTTCTGTCAAACGGAGAAGAAGGAGGTGGGTAATCCCTGGGGGATCCTTTGTTACACTAATGCCCTTTCACAGCATAAGGAACGTCCCCAGATGGTGACAGGTCTCCAGCTAGGGTGAATCAGTGCAAGGACTTTGATGTCTGGGAGGAATAACACTTCTTCTTCCTCCAAGCATCTGCCCAAGCCCCAGGATGTGCTCTGTGCCCAGGCTGGAGGGACAGCTCGCTAGGATGGGAGAGGAGGATGAAGCATGCCTGGTGAAGTGGACCTGGGGACCGGGTGGGAAGAGGGGGGATCCTGCCTGGCGTTGGGCAGGGGCAAGCTGAGGGTATGGAATGAGCTGGGGCAGAGGTTGGATACCCTACCATGGGAGAAGGGAGGAATTATTGGAGAAGGGGCTGGGGAGGTCGCCTGGGGAGGCAGGAGGAGGGCAGTGCCCTGCGTAGAGGTGTGGGGGCCATGAGGGGTGGGCGAGGACCCGCAGCCCGCAGGGCTGGGGCACAGACGGGCCTTGGGGCAGGGCCAGGCACTGGGGGGAGAGGCTGGGGGCTGTGTGGGGGCGAGGGCTGCGCGGCGCTGCACAGCAGCTGACCGACAGGAGCCATTTTGCACGCGTGGGCTCCCGGCCCCTCCTCTGCCTCGCAGCCCCCCAGCTCGGGCACAGAGCCAGCGAGCGAGGATGGAGGGTGGCCGTGCCCCACACTGGGGCCGTGGGGCTGGGAGAACCCCTGCTTGTTGTGGCCACCCCAGCACCCACAGCCCCCTCTGCACCTTGGCTTGGCTGCCACCCCCCCTGCTCCATGTCCCACCACTCATGCAGGGAAGTGCCAGCGCCTGCAACCCTGTTCTGGCCCGGGGCTCTGTGGGGTTTGCCACGGGGACAAGGCTGAGTGGTGGCATGGACACAGGCATCCACCAGCCGCTGCTTAAATGGAGCTTCGGCTCAGCGAGGGACCCAGCTGAGCCTTCTCCCTGCTCTCTGCTGGACAGCGGGTATGTTTTGCTTCCTACCCTGCTCTGCCAGCATCCCCAGGGATGTCTCCAGCCATCCTCCATCTCCACATTGGGAAGCTGAGCTGCAAACATGCCAGCTCTGCCCCACTGTGCACCTCAGGCCCCTGCAGCTCCCTCCCCCTCCCTGGCTGCGGGTGCCTGGGTGCATACATGCATTTATGTGCGTGTGTTGGTGCGTGTGAGGCTCTGTGGTCTGTGTTTGTCCCTGCCCCTGGGTCTGTGTCCACCTTTTGCAAGTGCGTGTGTGTGTCTGAGCCAGGGGTGGGTTTGTATCTGCCTGTCTGCCCGCCCGATAGCCCCGAGTGGGGGAATGGGGCAGGTTAGCTGGGCTCAGCACCCAGAGCACACGCAAGGGTGCCCAGGGCACCCATGCTGCACCCATGCTGCACCCACCAGATTCGGACTGTTCCCTCGCGTGTGCTGAGGGTTACCCATGCAGATGGGAGGGAGGAGCGCGCTGTGCCTGTGTGCTCAGGCACACAGCACACACTGTGTGCGTGCCCACAGCTCCGTGTCTGTGCAAGGGCGTGCACGTTGTGTCTCTGTGGGTGTGTGTGTAAGCTCTGTGGGTGTGTGCCTGTGTCTTGTGTGTGTGTGTGTGTGTGTGGCAGTGGGTGTGCTCGTGTGCCTGCTGCATGTGTTGGTGGTGCTGGGGAGGCCACGGTGCTGTGTGCAGCTGTGGTGCACAGTCATTCAAGTGTATGGCCTGGGGGGGGGGGTGTGCAGGGCTGTGTATACAAAAAGCACTGTGTGTGCGCGCTAGTGGTGCATGCACTGTGTGCGTTCGTGTGGCACTCTGCGTGTGTGTACCTGGTGCAGTGTGTGCTCCTGTGTGCACAGGGTTGCATGTATGCATGTGGCACAGCATGTTTTGCACCAGTGTGCTTGCACACCGGTATGAGTGCAGACACGCGGTGTTCTGGCTGTGCCCACGTTTGCACAGCAACGCATGTGTGCACACGGCATGCGTGTGTGCACGCAGCACAGCCCACGGGCATGCCCACAGCGATACGTGCATGCACAGCGCGTGTGTGTGCGTGGTGCTCCCCGTGCCCACATCTGCCCACAGTGTGTGGTTGCCCGTGCGTGCACACCGCGTGTGCACATGTAGCTCTGTGTGTGCCCGCGGTGCAGGCACGGTGTATGTGTGCATGCATGTCGCTCTCTGCATGCCCAGTGTTGGGGGGCCATGTCTGCACACCCGCTCTGTGTGTGTGTGTGTGTGTGTGTGTGAGCCCGTGTGCGCCCCAGGTTGTGTGTAGGGTGCCTGTGTGTACCCCGGGGGTCATGTGGGTGTCTGTGGGCACCCTGGGGTAATGTGTAGGGTGCCCGTGTGCACCCCGGGAGGTGTGTGGGTGCCCGTGTGCACCGTGGGGTGTGTGTAGGGTGCCCATGGGTGCCCCGGGGTGTACTTGGGGTGCCTGTGTGTACCCCGGGGGGCGTGTGGGTGCCCGTGGGCACCCTGGGGTATGTGTAAGGTGCCCATGTGCACCCCGGGAGGTGTGTGGGTGCCCGTGTGCACCGTGGGGTGTGTGTAGGTTGCCCATGGGTGCCCCGGGGTGTACTTGGGGTGCCTGTGTGTACCCCGGGGGGGCGTGTGGGTGTCCGTGGGCACCCTGGGGTGTGTGTAGGGTGCGCGTGTGCACCCCGGGGGGCGTGAAGGTGCTTGTGGGCACCCTGGGGGGTGTGTCGGGTGCCGGTGTGCACCCCGGGGGGGCGTGAGGGTGCTTGTGGGCACCCTGGGGGGGTGTGTCGGGTGCCCGTGGGTGCCCCGGTGGACGTGTGGGTGCCCGTGGGCATCCCGGGGCGTATGTAGGCTGCCCGTGCAGCGGAGCGTACCGCCCGGCCGCGCTTACATAAAGGCTGCAATGCGGGCAGCGGGGCCCCGGGGCAGGACCCCGCTCTCTGCCCGCCCCGAGCCCCGGGGGGGCGGCCGGGGTCGCTGTGGCCCCGGGGCCGGGGCGGGGGGGGGGGTGCCCGGCGGCGGCGGGGCCGGGGAGGTGGTGGGGGGGGGGGGAAGCGGCCGTCCCGGGGGGGTACCTGGCTGGAGATGAGGTCCTCGCAGACGGAGAGGGCCATCTGGATGGCGTTGGGCTTGTGCGTGACCGAGGTGGCGTTGAGCTGGAGCTTCCAGGTGCCGTGCCGCTTGTTGGCCTGGTTCACCGCCTCGCGGAAGATCTGCTCGTGCTTCTTGGTGCTCAGCACCGCGCCGATGTTGACGATCTTGGGGTCGCAGCCGGCGCGGGCGAAGGAGGAGGAGAAGAGCAGGGCGAGCAGCAGCAGCCGCATGGTGCTCATCCAGGGCCGGCCCGGAGCCCGCCGGGGCCCCCCCCCCCCCCCCGCCCGCGCCCCGCCGCCCCGGGGCCGCCCTCCCCCCCCCTCCCCGCCCGGCTCAGCGCGGCCCCCGCGGGGGCCCGGCCCGGAGCGGCGCGGCGCGGGGCGCTCTCCGCGGTGCTGAACCGCTCCGCTCCGCGCCTCTCCGCGCCGCTCCGCCCGCCGGCTCCTCCCGCCCCGCCCCGCCCCGCCGGCCGCCGCAGCGCGCTCCCCCCGCCCCCGGGCCCCCCCCCCCGAGCAGCGCGGGCGGGACCCCCGGTGTCCCCGGGCGCTGCGGCAGTGCCCCCCCGGAGCGCCGGGACGTGCACAGGAGCCCCCCCCCCCGGCCCACCCCGGGCTGATGCTGCCGCTGCTGCTGCTGCCGGGTACGCGGCGAGGGGCTGCGGGGCCGGGGTCTGGCTGCCGCACGGCGTGGAAGTAGGGCTGGGGCAGAGGGGGGCGGAGGGTGGCTGGGGCCGAGCCTCCGGCCGCGGCGGGGAGCGGCTCCTGGGGGTCCCGCTCGGCCCCTCTCACCCGCGCCCCCGCCCGTTTCGGGTCCGGGTATTGCCCTTGCTTTGGGAGGCGTAATCACAGCAGAGACCGGGTGAAGCAGGGGCTGCTCCAGGCGTGATCACACCAGACTGGGGGTAAACCAGGGTCTTCGGGGTTTATTCTCCAGAACATATTCCCAGTTATGCAACATCTCTAAGCAGCCTCCCCAGCCCTGGCCGGCTTGTGACAGGAACACCACTCAGAGTCCACGTTCACCCCGGTGCTGGAGAACCCTCCCTTGGCTAATGCACCTCTTGGGCAGAGGTGTTAAGCAGACACTCAGCCTGGTTCCTCAGCTTCACCCTGTCCCTCCAGACAGAGACATCACTCTTCCAAACATTAGCTCACAGGGCAACCGGCCATTTTCCTCCATTAATTTCACCACGTTACTTTGGGATATGACCTTAAGATTTGTCTGCTGAGGACGTTTCTCAGCGTTCTCTTTATCTATCTGCCCCTGGGCTACCATTAGGCTCCCCAAAGGCCATGGAGACACAGCAGCTAGTGGCCAACATCTGGAGGACAGTCCAGCTCCATGGCTGAAAGGGCTTGAGTTTCACTCCTGGACGATGTCTCTCACCTGTTCCAGGGCCAGAGGGGGGTGGTCAGAGCAGCACATTGCTCCCCAGAGCTGCTACTTTTTGGAAAAAACCAAAGGGGTTACAGATAGCGACAGGGTATTGCTTTGTAACTGCATGGGACAAATGCCATCAGCCAGCCCACTGTATGCCAGCCAGGAGAGCAGGCTGAGCACTGCAGAAGAAAAATCACCGGAGATATTTTTACATCAGGCATTTCTAGGGTATTGCCGCAGCCCACCTCTGTGCTTGCTTGCAACGTGAGTTGAAGCAGAATTTTTTTTCCCCCAACGCAAATTTTCTCACTGGCATCTCTGAAGTGTAAGTTGCCATGGAAACCATTTTGTCTGTGTCCCACGTTGCCCACATGCACTCAGAAGAAGCTGCAGAAGCAAAATGGCCGTTGTGTAATGCCACAGGGTCTCAGCATACAAGGGGCTTGTGTGCTACACAGCACCCTTCCAGCTATGAGACCCTCACAGAGAAGCTGTGGACAGTTGCTCGGGAAAGCAATGAAACCCCTGGAGGTTATGACATGCTCGGTGAGAGAAGGAAAATGGCCCCACCTCGCCTTAACTCTTGACATGCTTTGCATGGAGCTCCACGCTGATCCTGCTGTGGTCTCAGCACAGACTTCCAGGCCTGCTTTACCCTTTTCAGGGTCACTGTGTCACTCCTACTCCTCCACGTATGGAGAGGAGGGCCTTGCTGTACTCATGTGCTGTGGCTCTGTCCACCCCGAGGGGCCCGAGTGCTGTCCTGAAGGGCCAAAGGGTGCAAGTTAAAGAGAGCTGCATCCATACCCTTAGGCTGCACACATTCGACTTCATCCTGTCCTACTGCATTTGCAGTAGGTTGTTTGGGAAAAACCTGTTTTGGAGAGGTCTATCCAGACCCAGACCCTGGTGGGTGTGATGGCAGTAGAATAATAAAGGCAAGACCCGGTTACAGCAGGGGACTTAGCAGAGAAGTTGAAAGAAAAAGGCAGGCTTTGAAATATTATTTGTCTTGCTCACATTGGAGTGCAAAAGGTCTTTCCTCCTTATTGTCTGGAGATTCCTGTCAGGAGAAAAGAAGAGTGCAGCTACTGTGCCCCTCCTGTGCCACCCAGAAGTCTAGGCTGATCATACTTAGGAGCCAGGGTCTT
Organism: Tyto alba; assembly: GCF_018691265.1. NCBI lineage: Eukaryota > Metazoa > Chordata > Aves > Strigiformes > Tytonidae > Tyto > Tyto alba. The sequence continues at coordinate 12,231,612 of NW_024881273.1, read as the reverse complement.
CCCTCTGTGCCTCCATTTGTTTTTTTGTTTTTTTTTTTTTTTTGTCTTCAGAGAGTCTGGTTCCGGGCACCGTGGCAGAGATCTATGAAGTGCCTGCTTGCCTCTCAGGTCCTGCCTCCCACCGAGCTGTGTTGTCCTGGCACCAAGAACAGCCCGGATCACCACCCCCGGCAGCCAGGCTCAGCCAGCACCGATATTGTCACCACACAACTCCCACTGTGGCCTCGGGCTCTTTGATCATCGGAAGGCAATGGGTGCTTGCAGGGTTTTGCCAGGGTGGAAGCCCTGTAAGTGGCAAGTGCAACTGCATCCTCTGGCTGATCCTTGTGAGGACCCTGCAGCGAGCAACGGTCTTTGCTTTTCCTGTCGCTGCCTCCTGGCATACCACAGCAACCTTCTCAGCCATGGTTTGGCGCAAGAACTTAACACAGTTGCCTGTTAGAGATTAGCATGTGCGTAGTGTGATCCTGCTCTTTATGTCTGGTGCCTTCTGGTTGCAGGGCAGTTGGAGAAGAGCATGGGACTGATGTTTGTGTAGTGTCCTGTTGCCTGTGAATATTGTAATTCCTCCCGTGGCCAGAATAAGTCAGTGTAAAACCTGGAGACTTCAGGGGAGCAGCACAGAACCCAGCTGGAAATTTTATCTGCCTTGAGGTAAGGCATCAGTCCCAGCGGTGGAAAAGATAATATAGAATTTCATAAAAGAGGAAATCAGGCATTAGGTATATGTAATTTGTGCCAGTCATCATGAAGCTGCCAAACAAACTAAATTCTTCCTCTGAGAAAGTTAAAATTTAATTGATAGCAGTAACCGCACAGTTATAACACAGGCTATGGAAACGCTTTTTACCTACAGCTGTGTCGTGGTTTGGGCCTGGTTGGCAGCCAATCACAGTGCAGCAGCTCTCTCTCCCTTCGGCAATGAGAAGGGACAGAGAGCCAGGCTTGGGGTTCGAGATAGGACTGGGATGGGGAAAAATTCCCCTTTATGATCACGAGCAAAAGGCAGACTCGTTAGGGGGATCAAAAAAAGAACATACATTTATTACAGACACTAACAACACATAACAGAGTAGGACAGTGAGAAGCACCACCACATCTTGAGAACACCTTCCCCCCTCCCCTCCCTTCTTCCCGGGCTCAGCTCTGCTCCCGATATCTCTACCTCCTCCCCCAGGGGCGCAGGGGCAGGGAATGGGGGGTGCAGGCAGCACTGCCGTTTTCCTTATCTTCGGTGAGGGGAGTGTCCGGAACTTGTTCCCCCTGCTCCATCGTGTTCCCCCTCTCACAGGAGACAGTCCTCCACAAACTTTCTCCGACATGAGTTCCTCCCACGGGCCGCAGCGTTCCCCACACTGCTCCGTCATGGGTCACTAACTTCCTCCGACTGGATTCTCTCCCACGGCTGCAGCCCTTCCCGAGCTGCTCCGGCGTGGGACCCCCCGCATGCTGCAATCCTCCCAGCGCTGAGTTACAGCAGTGGGGCTGCCTTTTCCCATGAGACCCCGGCCTTCTTCGGGCACAGCACCTTGATTATACCGAGCAGAAGCCACAGGCCATAAATCAATGTCTGCTCCACCGTAGATCTCCATGGGTGGCAGGGGGGGGCCGCCCTGCCGTCTCACCACAGGATACAGGGGGGTCTCTGCTCCGGCACACCTCCCCCCTCCTTTCTTCCTCTGTTCCTCCACTGACCTTGGTGTTCATGCAGCTGCAGCAACTCCTTCTCACAAGTCCGACTGCCCGTCACCACGTCCCTTCTTAAATACATTATCACAGAGGTGCAGCCGATTGGCTCAATTTCCCAAACAGAAGTGGAGCTGATGTGGAGGTGGGGGAGCTTCGAGAAGCTTCTCACAGGGGGCCGCCCCGATAGCCCCCTCCCCTGCCACCAAAAAACTCCACCACTCACTCAACCCAGGACAAGCTGCAAGACTTTAGAGTGGTTCATCTAAGGTATAAAACTAAGTAAAGCACATACTGAGTGGCCAGGGCAGATCCTGAAGAGCAGTTGTTAGTGAAGAACTGCGATGGGATGTAGGCATTCCTACAAGTAGGAAAGGATTTGCAATGTGGTTGATACTTCAGTGTTTTTGCCCTTGCTCTGGAAGCAATTGCTGATGATAAAATCCATGAGATAGCAAATAATGATGCCAAATAATTTAGATTAGTTGATAAACAGAGTACTGAAACATATTTTAAGACAGTCAGTGCAGAGCCATGTAAGTAGAAGCAGGTATTGGTGGTCCTGCCCTTAGGACAGGACTGTGGATGCAGTGGAAACATTGACTGGAAAGGTGGTCTGTAATGTTGACTGAGGGGTCAGAGACCACGAATTTCAAAGTAAAGAGGAGACAGTGTTGTGGTTGGATGCGCACCTGAGGGGTCAGAGCAGCAGCCAGCAATGGCTTGAGCCTCTGTACAAAGCACTGGGGAATCCCAGTTGGGAAAGCTACCCGCAGATCTGGGGTTCACATCACAGAAAGGCTGGAGAAAATGTCCCCTGAGACTATTTGTAGGAAAGCTCCCCGTGAGCTGTTACAGAAGAGGTGAGAGTGGATGAAGTCAGAGCGTGCCGCCTGCGGTATCAGGCGTTGCCTACCAGGAGCAATGACAGACGACTGACTCCGTGCAGATGCTTTCCCTGCGGGCTCGGAGCACTGGAGAAGCTGTTTCCAGTCAGTACAAGCCAGCTTCAGCACAGCTGGGGTAGACGGGGTGGTGAATTTAGAAGAAGACATCCCTCTCCTCCATGCACTGCCTCCATGCCATGGCTGGAGCCCCCTGGCTAGTTTCTTCACATCTCTTGTTCCTGTTGCTCAGGTATCTGGCCACTTCCTGGGGGAGTCCCTTGCCCTGGGTATTCTGCAGGCAGAGGAAACCTGCCCTTGGTGGCTTTCTGCCACGCAACCATCACAAGGATGGCCTGGGACAGGGACGAAGGATGGCACCAAACCTCAGTCTGAGGTCAAGGTGGGCAGCGGGTGGTGGCGGACGTCAGGCAGGGACAATGGGCGAGGAAGGGGGTGCAGAGGCCCCCCTGCAGCTCCTCACCAGCCGCCTGAAGAATGGTGTGGTGTGTTCCCTACTGTCAGTCCACGGGAGGGTGCGGTCTGTGGGAGCAGGAGAACATCCGTGGCGTGGTGACAGCCATCCAGCCGGACTGGCAGGCAATGGTTGGTGTCTGCAAAGAGGAAGGTGCCCAAAGGCGTTATTTCTGTGGTGTGGGAGCTGCAGGGAGCAATGGGGTGGAGACGAAGCTGAAAGTGTCTGAGCAGCCATTTCGCCTGAGCTGTTCCTCACACACATTCTGGCCCTGACTCCACCTTTTTTCCACATGAGACCCAGGATGGACTGCAGTCCCTAAGCAGGTCTTGTGCTGTCCCTAAATGCTGAGAGGGACTCGGCCCATGCTACTGTTCAATTCAGATGTGGCTGGTGGGTCACCAGGCAGCACAGCTTCCTACCCCAGTGCTGGTGTAGCACAGAGCTGCCCTGCTATGGGCATTTGTGTTGCCTTTACTCAGATCTCCCCACAGGGCATGAGATCTAGGGCTCCCAGGGCCTTTGCCACCCTCCTGAGCACACTGTGTGTCACCTCTGGAGCCCCTGTCACCAAAGAAAGAAGTTGCTGCAGCAGCATCCTATGCCAAAGTGATGAGAACTGAGATATCTCTCCCCTTCCGCTGTCAGGTTACTGCATCACCACATCATCCATGCGCAGGAGCATCCCCACCATCCACTGGTGCTTTGCCTTTGTCCAAGGCACCTGGGCATTCTCAGGGCTGGGGGGAGTTAAAACAAGAACAACAAGAACACAGCATTTAGACTGTCTTTTGGATACCAAGAGGTTCCTGAGCAGGCAGGGAAATATTCAGGTAACTGGTAAGAGGATGGGACATGGAACATCAATGGCCAGAGGCAAAGATGGTGAGAAACACAGAAACAGCTTCTGTGAAATCAGAAGGAATGGAATGCACAAAAACACACAGTCAGTTGTGCGGTAGGAGTGGGCGGGAAGTTCCACCAGAATAATTTTTTAAGGGAAAACCAGCATTCACATGTTTGAAATGCTCTGTAGGGAAACTTTCATTTTGAGAAAATTCCAATTTTCTGCTGGAAAACCAGCCAAGAGGTGTCTGGGCTTCAGCTGCCTGCATATCATGCCCCAGGAGATGCGACAACTTGTCCTCAGGGACTTCCAGCCCCCTGGGACTGCTGCACAGCAGAAGCTAGGAAGGAGCTCAGAGAGGTCGGTCACTTGGGCGTTTCCTGCACATCTTCACCTCAGAGGACGCTGGAGCCGGGGCCCAAGTGATGCGGTGATGCAGTCACTGCTGCAGAGGGGCTGGAGATGCAGCACGCTGGGGAACATCAGCCCCTGTGCAGCCCTTGATGCTCCCCAGCATGTGCTCCCCAATATGTGCTCCCACCACACTGGAACTCGGTCTGACAGCTGGGGTGGCCACGGGAAAACTTGCCGATGGGATGTGGCTGCCTTGCTTCACAAGGGAGAGCTGACATCCAGGGCTGTCAGATTCAATTCCTTTTTCTCTGGTGACTCTCTGGGAACACTGGGACACCAGGGTCTGCTCTTGCACCAATAATCTGCAACCCTGCTCATTGCAAGGTACAGTGATTTGTGCCTGGGCAGCATCATCTTGCTCAAGCAGAAATGATCCTGTGATTTGAAGAGGTTGGAGATGTGCTAGAGGGGCCCAGTTTCCTGGGAGAGGGACCATATGAGCTTCTCCAGGTGGCTGTGCCTCCCCAGCAGAGTCCAGGTGGTAACAGGCCTCACAAAAGGCAGAGGTGCGCTATCAAGTGGAGAGTGATGAAGCTGAAAAGGGGGAAGGAAAAAGAGGTCAGTGACAAATGAGGCACTCAGAAACTCGTAACTCTTCCAGACACAGGTGTCCTCAAAACCAGGACATGGTCTTCACAGTGATGGGTGCAAAAATGTGAAAGAATTCCCACCTCTGAAATCTGTCTTTGGAAAGAGGCAGCAAACATCTCCTCAGCAGAGCCCCTTTGTGTGTGTGCGCCCAAGCCTCCTGTGTCCCTCCCAGGACCCCACCAGAGTGCTCAGAGCTCCCCTTGCACCCTGGGGCCCAGCTCTGTGCTGCCCCAGCCAGATGTGGATCTGTCCCCCTGGAGTAAAGAGTGCCTGGGACATCTTAGTACTCAGCACTTCATGCTGCTGCTGGGAAATGTTCATGTCTTTGTGAATGTTTAACTAGCTCCAGGGGCTCCCCAGCCTGTGAAGCTCCCATGTGAATGCTCCCAACCTTGGGAGAACAGAAAAATTAGAGGGCTGCTTTCCAACCTGCCAGATGTGGCTTTCAAAGACACCTAACACGATAAATGAGAGGCATACAGCCTCGGGAGTAGCACTGGAGGATGCTGAGCAAGCCAGACAAAGCCTGAGCTGGCCCAGTTGTGTCAAAATGGCATGTAGGGGCAGGAGCTGAGTGGCACCAGACTTTCTGCTGCTCTTGATGTACCTCATCCCAGGAGCCAGCTGGCAGGCTGGAGCGTGGAGCATAGTTGTGCTCCAACGCGCACCAGAACAGGTAATTGGTGGGTTGGTGCTCAAATGTAAAATCCAGAGCACAGGAATGTGACAGCAAACCTGTCTCTTTGAGAGCTGTGCCCTCCTGTCATGTGTAATTAAAATTTGCTAGAAGATCAAAACCTTGTTGCTGAGGACAGATAGAAAGATTGATTGCACAAGTTCTATTATGAAACCAGCCTAAAACCAAATCAAAACATGATAAGACAAGGCTAAACAGCACTGGTTTTGAAGAAAACACTGTTTTTATCTCATCTCCTTCCCTGAAGGTATCTATAATGTACTTACAAGTCAGCACATCTGGAAAGCAAGACACACAGTCTCGAGGTGGGCTTCATGGAAAGAAAAACACAGAGGAAGGGTTATCTGGTGAAAAATGTCATTGAGAGCCTTTGTGGCCAACAACCCTGTTCTCCAAGGCTTCATCCTCTTCCTTCAATCCTCTGAATTGCCCTTTATTTCCCTTTATTTATCTCAGTCGCTATGTCAAATCCTAGCCCTGATCTAATGCAGAGATGTGCTAGAAAGTCCCAGCCAGTCTAAGGATTTCTAATATTAACCAAACACCACGTTTCTCCTTTACTTGTTTTTCTACAGAGTCAAATTTTGTGTTTTCAAATTCTTGAAGTAGATGAATCCTCTCTACTGTCACCACTGCTCCTGTATGAGTCAAACCTGGGGAGAGAAACGTTTCAGCCTTAGGTGGTTAGTTCAGCAAACTCAGAAGTGTTTGAAATTCAGGATTGTATGTGGTGAAAGGTGTTCGGCATCTGTAACCATAAGCAGTACTTCAAACCCCAAGCAAGTGTAGCTAAGGTTGCTATGTACCAGATGAAAGACTCTCAGTATATACTAAAAATAAATAGAGATAATAACCTGCAGAAGCCACAGTTACCTCACCAAGGTTTAATCAAATGTCCTGGCTTCCTCCTTTTCTGTTTCCCAGCTGCCTTGGGACAGTCCCCCGTAGGTTGTTGCCCAGCTTTGCCTGAGAAGTTAAGAATGAGAAGGAAATCTCTGCATTGGACTTGATTTTCCCCTCTCGCATGGGGTGTGCTTCATCCCAGTACTGCCCATGCCCAACAGGCTTCAGCCAGAAAGCAGGAGGACACAAGGTAGAGCCACATGCCCTACGTGCCTGTGGAGGTCCTGCAGTACTCAACAAGTTCCTGGGTGCTCCTGCCATCACCCGGCTCAGGAACTCCCAGAGCCCTGTCCTGGGCACATTATGTCCATCTGTAAATGCCTCTTGCACTCAGTTTCTAGCACCCAGGACCTCTGGGCAGCCTTCATCCATCAAGGGCTGTTTCACTTCAGTCCCCTGACCCAGCCCATGCCCAGGGAAGCAGAGGTTCCCACAGTGCCACACAAGCCATGTCCTGGGTAACCCTTGATGCTTCATCAGTGTTGATAAATGCTTCATCAGGGGATGCACCCATGTGTCCCACCAGGGATCATGCGGGTGCCCTGGCCCTCCTGCTGGCACCTGTAGGATGTCTTGGGAGAAATATATTTACAATATCTGGGGGAAAAGAGCAGAGCAAAGGGGGTGAGTGTTCATAAAGGCTCTGGTCAACCGGTTCTTGGACTGAGCCTTTCCTCACCATGGAGGTAGCTATTGCTGCCGGGGTTTTGCAGCAGCACCCTGGGGCTCCCATTGTCTCTCATTTGTCCTTTCATTTTCCCTAATGCTCGACTGAGCTCTGCCCACTCATGAATTCCTTCAAACTTGGAAAAAGGGTCAAACACAAGCTTAAGAGGGAAGTGCTAGATTGAGACAAATCCCCATCTAGTTCAGCGACTAGTAATGGATGTGTAAAGTCACTTTCTGGTTTTCAAGACTTCAAGTCTACTCTATTCATGCCGCTCCCTGCTTCCAATCACTCTCCTCCTTTCTCTGTACCTCCTCTAGGTTTACTCCATGCGAGGTGAGGGGACCACCATTGCATGTACCTTGCAGTAGACCAAACACGTGCAGATGGTTTTTTGCTCTATTCCCAATTACATTGCTAATTATTCTTGAAGGAGGGCTATTATGCCTGAAAGCTTGTCAACTTTTTTCCAGCTGTATCAGCTTACCTAATAGAAAATATTATTGTCCTCTATGGACTTTGCTTCTTCTATATGCTTAGATCATCGTGCTTACAAAAGTTTTAATACTAATTATTCCTAAGATAGAATTTGTCTTTTAATTAATACTAATTATGCTTAACATTGCATTTTTCTTTTTGAGCAGTGTGGACAAGTGAGCAGATGTATTCACAGAGCAAGTCAAGATCTCTTTCTGAGTGCCGATTAACAGCTAACGCTCTCCTGTGGGTCATCACCACGTGCATTACATTTCACTGGCAGACACTGCCGTTTGCCTGCCAGTCACTGAGAGATTTGTAAGGCTTCTTTTGCAGTACTTCACAGTCAACTTTACATTTTACCAGAGTAAATAATTTAGAATCATCTTAATCAATTTAGACATCTGTTTATCCCATTTCCCAGGTTCTGCATAAACAAATGCATACTACTTTCTGTTGTAACAGCTGAGCATCTATTCCTTTTCCCTCATTCTTATTTTGTCTCCAATTACAAAAGCAGAGAGGTTCCCCCTGTTATTTCAGTTTTATTTAAGGATCTTTTGCAAGATATCTTAGGGGGAAGTGTCTCAAAAAGCCAAGAGGACAAAGTATGAACTTTTTCACTTTGCTGACTCCTCAGATCTGTTTGTGAGACATGATTTCTCTGTGCAAACAGGGTGCTAACTCTTCTGCAACAGAGCATATTAATTCTTGTGTCTCAGCTCCTTAACTGCAGTGTCTAATGGACTTGACCAGCACAGTACCGAGACTCACTGGTCTGCCGGTCCCCAAAGCACGCATCAAGTCTCTGGTTTTATGCAACGGGTGTATTTAGGATGAGCTGTTATGCTTTTATTTCTTTGTCCTGCCTTGTTTGGACTTGATGCTTCATTTGCCAGAGTTGTTGCTTTCCTCCTTCCACTGTTCAGGCAGGACTCACAGCCAGTCCCTCTCTGAAGGATGTCTGTTTACTTCCAGCTGTTGTGTTCAATCTCCTGTGCAACTACACTGCCATTCTCCCAGAGCAGGTTTCCAGTAGGTCACATATATATTTACTTGAACCTTTCATGTGATGTCTTCAAACAATTCACCCTGTCTGAATTCACCCTTTTAGTCACTCCTTTTGCTTCAGCCAGATGCTCCATTTCTGTGTACTTTTCCCTTTTCAGTTACTCAGTATTATGTGAGTATTTTGGGTTGCTGCTTCTGCTAGGAATCTCTGACTATGTCAACATGACAGGTGCCTTTTCTACAGTTACTTCTTGAACCCGTGCAATTCTTTGCACTAAATCAAGCGTTACTTCTCTGACTCACTTTTCCAGCCACCTGGCATGCTCAAATAGACCAACTGTGGCTTTGCCCTGATTTATCCTCTCTGTACTGGGGGGACCCAAGTCCCTTGTTACCCCTGTTTTCTGCGCTGGCACGTCTCTGAGCTGCTCTTGAACTCTGAGATACCTGTCAAGGTCCTGTCAGTTGCCCAATGTCAAAGCCAGCCCCAATACCAGGTTGCCCCTTTCTAAGTCCAGGATTGCAGCTCAGGAGGATGCTGGAGTAATTATTGATCTAATTAACGTATCTACTGGATTTAAGACCACTCTTTTGAGGAAGCATTATTTTCACTTATGTGCGAGTGGAGTTCCTTTTAGCCTAGCTTGGGCTTGTTGCCTCTTTGCTGTGCATCTTGGAGAAGATGCTGGCTGGGCTGCCCCAGAAGGGCTGCCCAGGCAGAAAGTGGTCCCGGTGTCACAGCAGAGCCCCCAGGCAGGCGTGTCCCGGCAGGGATGCCCTGCATGCTGGCAAGGAGCCTGGGCAGGGACACTGCAGTGCCCCAGCACGCGTGCTGGTTTGGATACCCCAGTGCCCCAGCAGGCTGGGGTGCTCCAGTGCCCCGGTGAGGAGGTCTGGGGGAGGATGTCCCAGCGCCCCAGGGGGGATGCCCAGGCAGGGCTGCCCTGTGTCCCTGGCAGGGGCGTCATCCGGGATTCCCGAGCTGGCCACAGGCTGCAGTTGGACCCCTCCTCACACACAATTTGCCTCCCCTTCCCCAGATGAATCAACAACCCCCCCCCCCCCCCCCCCCGCCTCAGCCTCAACTCGTCCCCGACCCTCTCCCCGAGGGCCCGGGGGCGGGGGCCGCGCTCCCGTCGCCGGAGCCCGGCTGGCAGCCGGGGATGCCCGGGGGGTCCCCGGGGTGCGGAGCTCCGTCCCCCCGCGCCCGCGGAGCGCCTCCCCGGGCGGGGCCGGCCGCGCTATAAGGGGTGGTGGCGGCGGGGCCGGGCGCGCTATGGGGAGCGGGTGGTACGGCGCGGCGGGGATGGCGGCGGGACAGGGGCGAGGGGCTCTGCTCTTCCTCCTCTTCCTCCTCCTCCTCCTCCTCTTTCTCGTCCTGCTGCTGCTGGGCTGCTCCCGGCCGCTGGCGCTGCGGCGCGGCCCCGGGCAGGTGGGCTACCTGCCGGCCCCCGGGCTGGCCCGAGGCCGGGCTGCCCGCCGCCCCCGCCGCCCCGGCGCCCTCCCACCGCCCTACCCCAACGGCTGGTACCGCCTGCTCGACTCCGCGCAGCTGCCCCGCGGAGCCGTCCGCAGCCTCGCCCTGCTCGGTGAGTGCCAGCCCCGACGGGCGCCCTCGACCCCCGCCCGAGCAACCGGCTGGGGGGGGCGGGGGGGGGAGGCGAGTCCGGGCATCCCGGCCGGTGGGCAGGGCATCCCTGGCCGGGCATCCCCGCTGGGCAATCGGGCATCCCTGCCCGGGCAGCGGGGCATCCAGGCCAGCACCCGTGCTGCGGCACTGGCACATCCCAGCCGGCATCCCCGTTGGGTCACCGGGACATCCCTGCCCCGATGTCCCCATTGGGGCACCAGGGAATCCCGGATGACGCCCCTGCCAGGGACACAGGGCAGCCCTGCCTGGGCATCCCCCCTGGGGCGCTGGGACATCCTCCCCCAGACCTCCTCACCGGGGCACTGGAGCACCCCAGCCTGCTGGGGCACTGGGGTATCCAAACCAGCACGCGTGCTGGGGCACTGCAGTGTCCCTGCCCAGGCTCCTTGCCAGCATGCAGGGCATCCCTGCCGGGACACGCCTGCCTGGGGGCTCTGCTGTGACACCGGGACCACTTTCTGCCTGGGCAGCCCAGCCAGCACCCACGTAGGGGCACAAAGGGTATCACAGCCTGGGCTGTTGCATGGGCATTGAGTATCCCTCCTGGGGAACTGGGGACATCATGGCACAGGCTCCTTCAGAGTGGGCAGGGCACCACTGTCTCATCTCTTTGCTGGGACACAGGAGCATCTCGCCGCCTGGGCTCTCCTCCCGGGCATTGCTGCCTGCAGCTCCCCATGTCCTGGGGAGATCTGGATGGAGCCTCACAGCCACATCCAGAGGGCTGCTCTGCTTGTCCAGGGTCCTCTCACCTTCAGGATAGTTTTGGACTTGTGCTGGTGCCCTGGTGCCTTCCTCTTCAGGAGGGATGTTCCTGTGTTGAAATCCCTCAGATTCAGTGGTGAAACTCTGAGGTTTTTTTCTATATTCAAGAGACATCCTCTACTTTGAAGTTGGTGTTTTTTGGTGTTTTTTTTGTTTGTTTGTTTGTTGTTTTTTTTTTGTTGTTGTTTTTTTGTTTTTTTGGTTTTTTTTTTTTTAATATAATGGGACCTATGTAATTCAATATGTACATCCTAGAGAGGCCCCACGAGCCTGTTATGACTCCCTTGGTTGTCTGCCCAACGCCTGGTTCCTGGAATCCAGTCCTGTGGGTCTGGCTGAAATGTGCAGGTAAAATCACTTCTAATGGCAGAGTGACAGTAGTGTACCAGTGCCAGGAAGATCATCAGTAAATAAGACATTTAAACAACCCGTCGCCTCCAGGTTTGTGGGTGTGTAATTTATTTTGGAGTATCTGAGCATAGCCTGGAAATGCAGCCCTGCTCCAGAGGCAGGGAGCCAGAGGAGATGAAAGAATAAAAATCATTTGACTCAGAGCCTGCAAGACTCATCCTTTGGGATGGGACACTTTCCAAAACACGGCATTGAGCACAGAGGAAAGCCCTGTTCTCTCCTGAGGTTGTGGAAGTAGGGTGAGAGCTGCTCCGGTCCGGGGGATGCTGCGTGGCACCGCTGTCTGGGTGTTTGCTGCAGGGAAGCTGCTCAGCCCCTGGTGAGGCTCCTGCACAGGAGAGCCCAGAGGGGCTTCTGTGAGCCAAGTGCCCAGAACTGCACGGTGGCCTTGGGGCTCTTTATGTCCCATGTGCTATTCTTGCTACAATCGCTGCTTGTTTTCCATAAAAGAAATAGGATAATTCAATAGGGAAACATCAGCATGTGACTGTTAATGTTCTAATATTCACCTGCAATGGAGTTTTTCAGTATACTGAAAAACGATATACAATATCCTGAGGCTGGGATACTGTCCTCCCAAATGGAGAGACATCAGATTTGATGCACAAATCAGAGCAAAGATCCATTTTTTCTCTTGCTCTGCTGGCTCCAGAGTGAAAATGCTGGGGGCAAAAAAGCTGCACTCGCTCAGGAGCCCTGGGTGAGGTTTTTGGACAGCCCAGCAAGGGTCTGGCCATGGGCACCTCTTCAGATCTTTGAGGCAGAATTGCTCCAGATGGCCTGTATGAAGGAAAGCTCTAGAAGTGGGACCTTCTTGGGGTAAAACCATCTTAAAACTTTGGTAGGCAAAGCACCAGGCTGCAGGGCTGCTCCTTGGGGCATGTGGCTGGGACCACCCTGAGCTCCAAGTGCTTTGGTCTGACCCATCCAATGCTGCTCCTGGTGAACCTGCAACACTTCCAACAACAGGCAGAAACCCTCACCCTGCCCCCCTCTCTTTTACCCTGAACCTCAGCAGATGTGTGAGAGCCTTCCAGAAAGACTGCAGGGACAACAGCCAGGTGTCCTGGGTAAGGAGGGAACTCCAGGCACTGGAGTTCAACAGCTTGTTTCTGCCAGATATCAGAAATAATCCTTCCTAGGCTTGAAGGCTGGGAAAGTGTGCAGGGCTTCCTTTTCTTTGCCTAAATCACAAAACTTCAATCAAGGAAAGTGGGTTTGGGTGGGCTGGCTCACACCAGTTCACTTGTCATCAGTGTGGCTGTCTGGGAAAATACTGACAGAACTTGGCTCCCAAAGTTTAGTTTTGTCTTATTTCTCACTAGCTGAGCTTTAAGTTACACCAACGACTGTAACGATCAGATTTCACAGGCTGATGAAATCTGAATACATATATGCATAACCTGAAACACAGTATGGAAGAGAGGACCTGGCCTTTAACTCGGTGGCCACAGCTGTATGAACAGCCCCTGAGTGCTTCTGAGCTCCCAGACCAGCTGTGTGTCCTTCCAACCAGGACGTGACCTGGGGTGGGGGACACAGGAGCAGGTCTAGCTTTGCTGAGAAGCTGGTGAGCTCCCATCTCTGCTGAGCCACTGGCAGGTCTGCAGTGCCACAGCACCCTTGGAGCAGCTCTGGGCCAGGCCAGGAAAGTACTCGGAACCTACTCGGTCCCTCCAGAAAGAGCATTTATTTAGCTAATACTGTGGGAAGCCATCCAGCCACGGGTGCCTTGCACAGCTGGGTGGAGGGGTGCCATAAACAGATCTATGGCTATAGCCCGGGTACTGTCTGTCTCTCCATTTTAAGAGTTCCTTGCTCAGCTAATGTGGCGCTACCCTGGGGCTGGGGAGGAAGAGGACGATCCCAGAACTGAGCGGGGACAGATCCCAGCAGGACAAACCTCACACTGCTTCAGGGAGTACAAGGAATCAGGCCCAGTGATGGAGAAAAAGCAAGTCTGAGTGCTGGGGCAACACAGCCCCAGCCACCCCAGTGCTGACTCTCCACTCCTTATGTGGAGCAGACCATAGCCAGGGGCTTCCCTTCGCTTTGCCAGAAAACTCCCTTTTGCTGAGGAGGTGTCAGTGCTCTGGCTCGCAGCACCCAGCCATTGCTATCGAGGAAGGGATTTGCTGATGAGCTGCAGTGTGGACAGCCCTTGCAGTTCAAGAGGAAAAAGATGAAGTGCTTTTCCTTCCAGCTACTGTTATCAGAGATTCCTGAAATGTATGAGCTTGTGTGCTCTCCTCATACACCTCTTGGGCAAAGGAATGGAGTACTCTAAATGCAGCTATCGCTCTTCTCTGTGTATCTGTCCCTTAGCAGGGGAAACATCCTAAATCTTTAAACATTTTTGTGAAGGCATCTTTTATCCTGCAGCTGAAACAGGCTCTGCGAGCTCAGAAAACAGAACTGACACTCAACGCCATGAGGGTTTAGAGACAACCAAGAGAAACGAGGCTCCCCCCTGCCAGGAGCAAGGCAGTGCCCTCCAGCACGGGTGTTTGTGTCCCCCCTGGGGACACCGGGAGCTGCCCCGGTTCTGCTGGTGCCAAAGTGCTGCATGTGAACACGAGGTGGGACGGGCCGCTCACTGCTCTGGGATGACTTTTAAACCTGGGCATAGAGCTGACAGCCTCCACACCCTGGGCATTTCCAACAGCAGCTGCCATCCCAATTTTCCCAGGCCCTTTTTGCAGCCAGTGAACACCTCTCCTGCCCGCAGCCCCGGGCTGCAGCTGCCTGGTGCCATCTCGTGGTTAAAGAACTTCTCCGGAGCAACCCTATTTCTTCCACTAGATCTTCCACTACAAAGGGAAGACAACCTGCAGTATTCATTTTTAGCAGGATATTCCTGCTTGTCTTTGCACAGGCAGGGTAAAAGCGCCAGTCGGTGCTCTCTGTTCAGAAGGAACAATTGCCAAGCAACGTGCCTCTTACCTGACCCCCCTCACTGGGGGATGTTGTTTTTACAACTTCAGAATCTCGTATTTCTGCAGGAGAACATCTTGCTGCGTTTCGCACCCAGGATGGCCAAGCCTACGTGCTGGATGCTTACTGCCCTCACCTCGGGGCCAACCTCGCCGCCGGCGGGCGCGTCGTGGGCAGCTGCATCGAATGCCCGTTTCACGGCTGGCAGTTTCGAGGAGAAGATGGAAAATGCACCCTCATCCCGTACACTGAAAAAGGTGAACATGCCTCAAATCCTCAGCGAGCATCCGCAGAAACAGTAGTGCCCTGTGTGTCCTCATTAAAAGCTACTTCCGTAAGGAAAAATGGTCCTAACAGTAACTCACCCTCCCTCCTGCTCCCCTATTTCATGCAACACCCTAATTCTCCTCCTGGGTTGTCCAGGTTGGTGCATAATGTTCTGGTGCCCTTTCCTATGTTAGATGGTAACTGGGACTTCAGTCTAGTTAAGTAACCTCCCTTCTTTAATTTAATAGTCCTTTAACTCCTGCATGCAGCAAGTAGGGTATAAAAGATTTTTAACTCTGAGCCATCCACTGCACCAGCAGAGATGGATACTGAAGAGCTATTAGGTTTCAGAAATGGTTCTGTACTCTACAGTGACAGCTTATACCATGTCAGTGCTTAAATCTGTCTCCTTAGCATGACAGATTAGTCTCTCAGTGGCAACTTTTTCTCCTTTTAAGGCCTGAAGGGAACTTTTGTTTGGAATCCAGAAAAGCTCTTTGCGTGCACCCACCTTTTAGATATGGCTGGCATTGACTGTGTAGGAAGGGTATCTCACTTAAAGTTCACAGGTAACAATTACTTGATCTGGCTGCACTGATTAGTTTAAATCACCAATTCTAGGTGTGGCTGAAACCAGGAAACAGACTTACCTCGAGTTTTGCATTGGCTTGTGCTTCTTAGTCATTTTCCTGAGAAATTCAGCATCCTCTATTTGGGATTGACTGGGACAGCAATGAAAACATTGATGAACAGTAAAAGTCAGTCTTTCTACTAACAGACTGTTTTTCCCCAAGTGAAAGAAACATTCCATCTATAAGGGATAAGATAAACAATTTATAGATCTCACCGAACAGCAACTCCTTGTGTGTGTGTGTGTTATTTTCAGAAAAAAAGATTAAAAATGTATTTTTTCCCCCCATACCTACTCAGTCAGGAGCTGCATTTGAATGAAAATTTGGTTCCAAGTAATGAGCAATGATGTGTTGCATCACAAAATGAGAATGAATATTCTGGACATCTACAAACGCTTGCCAAGATGCATTGTTTCATCTGAAATGGCTGTATTCAGAGTCATTGTTATACGCAGTTATTAAAAGAATGAAACTGCAGACAGCTGCCCTGCTCCCATACAGCCCAAATGGGTCAGGTTGATTTAAACAGATTTAAAAGCCATCTGTGCTCATGCAGGTCACTTTGACAGAGAGGGATTTTGGAGAGC
The DNA here is from genome assembly GCF_018691265.1 of Tyto alba. Classification (NCBI taxonomy): domain Eukaryota; kingdom Metazoa; phylum Chordata; class Aves; order Strigiformes; family Tytonidae; genus Tyto; species Tyto alba. The sequence continues at coordinate 12,215,713 of NW_024881273.1, read as the reverse complement.
TCGGTTGGGCAGCTCCTCCAGCTTGCAGGGGACCAGCAGCCAAACGGAGCCGCAGAGCCCCACGTGGTGCTAGGGGAGGCTGGTGGAGGGTCTGGAGAACAAGTCTTATGAAGTCTTATGAGCTGAGGGAACCGGGCTTGGTAAGCTGGAAAAAAGGAGGCTGAGGGGAGACCTGATCACCCTCTACGACTACCTGAAAGGAGGTTGTAACGAGGTGGATGTCAGTCTCTTCTCCCAACTAACAACCGACAGGACAAGACAAAATGGCCTCAAGTTGTGCTAGTGGAGGTTTAGATTGGATATTAGGAAAAATTTCTTCACGAAAGGGTTGTCAAGCATTGGCACAGGCTGCCCAGGGAAGTGGTTGAGTCACCACCCTGGAGGTATTTAAAAGATGTGTAGATGTGGTGCTTAGGGACATGGTTTAGCAGTGGACTTGGTGGGTTAACGCTTGGACTTGATGATCTTAAAGGTCTTCTATGTCTGCATGGGGGTGGACAAACCCTTCTTTAAAGTGTAATAGGATGCATCCCACCCGAAGCACCAGGTTTTTTCAATCAGGAATCACAGCGATGGTCTTCTCCTGCCCACTCTGATACTCATTGATTAAAAGAGAAACATATATTCTCCTATTATTTCACCTCCTACATGACTGAACAAGGCTGAATAATAAGGAAGCACTACTCACTGTGCTGGATTGCAAATTAGAAAAAAAAGTTCTGAAGACGAAGGCCTTCCAATCCAGTAGAAGCTACATATTCTGACAGGTAAATATAAATGACAAAACTCATTTCACTGGAAAGAGTGCAGATATGTTCTTAATGCAACACACGATCCTACAGTATTGTAACAGAATGACTTAAACTTGAGAAGTAGAGATGGCTTTTACTCTCTCCACATCTTTAACTAAAAACATCTCCTTTTAGCTCATTGAAACTTGAGGGTAGTCCATTGATGCAGCAGACATTTACTTATTTGAACAGTTTTAAGAGTAAGGAAAGAGGCTGCAGAGCAGCCAGCCATGTTACTTCCTTATAAAACTTCTACAAAACACCCAGCTGGAATAAAACTGATTTAAGCAAACTATCCTCTGTGAACTTCAGAAGCTGTTGTCCTTCTTCAACAGCTGGAAAAGCGTCACAAGAGTCTGTGCCACATGAATATCTTCCATAAAGACGATCTCTCAGCCGTGGTTCAGGATGAGGTGACCTTTGCCAGCGTCAGCTTTGGAGATGCTGCTCTTAACCGATTCCTTTCTGTCCTCCGCAGTGCCAGATTTTGCAAGGGTCCGGACCTGGCCGTCCTGTGAGGTGAACGGGATGCTGCTGGTCTGGTACCACTGCGAAGGGGTCGGTCCAACGTGGGCAGTGCCTGAGCAGCACGAGATCGTCACCGGGGAGTGGGTGTTCCGTGGGCAGACAGAGCACTTCGTTGATGCGCACATCCAGGTAGGGAGTCCCATCCCTCCGTGGGACACAGCCACGCTGGGGTCCCCCTCCTAGAGTCCAGTCCAGGGACGTCTCCTCCCAGTTAACCCATTCAGGGACAGCTCCTCCCACTTACCCAGGCCTTACCTGTGCTCAGTGTCATCCCTGCTGCTGGCAGAGCTCAGACCTAGAAATACATCCCTGCGCCAAATACCGAGATTATGGCATATGGTCCCCAAACATGGATCGCGAGCTTCTCAAGTAGAGAACAGATGTTCTGGGTACTTAAAAGGAATCTGTTAATTTGCTTTGACTTATAGCTGATGTAATTTTTAAAAAGACTCTCTAAGAATTGCAGCACTTATTGTCAGGAGGCTTTTCAACTCATCCATCACCGAAATGGAAGCATGCAGTTATTTTGCTGTTAATCTTCATAATCACCATCACACGCTGACAAGTGTGCCACAGAGAACAAAATGGCTGTCGCCTCCATTGCCTCTCAGTGGAAACGCGTCCAGAAACAGGGAACTGTTTTGTGGCACTAAACAGAAGGGACCGTGGCCGTGGTCCTCGGAGGGAGGAGCAGGTGGAGGCTCCTCTGGGAGAATGATGGGGGGCAGTGCCAGTTTTGAAACTGGGTGATCCCTGGAGGTCCTTGGGAGACTTTTAAATGACTGCTGCTTAGCAAAACACTTCTTTTTTTTGTGAAAATCAGTGAGAAAAATGACCCTTAATCTAGAGTGCATTTCTCTCTAAAGGCAGCACCTGCCTGCTGACTAAATCATGACTAAGGTGAGTGGATTAGAAAGGAATGGAGAAGCTATTAGAAGAGACAAAGAGGGTGCATGAGACACAGGAGATTCAGTTCTGGGAATGTGCAGAGGAGTTGTGAGTAGCAGGGAGAATTTGGGAGATGGATGGGATAGTAACGTTTATTTCATGTCTGCTTTTCAGTGCAAGCCACTGTACACAGGTTTATACTGGGGCCAGTCTGTGCTACTTGCCAAGCTGGTGGAAAGCTGATGTATTTGAGTAATAAAGCAGTTAAAACATCTCAAAAAGTGACATATTGTGGGCAGGCTGGTGGGGTTGAAAGGTTTAAAAGTCTGTGAAAACCAGTCTAGGAGCACAAGTACAGAAATGCTTTATTCCTTTCAATTACTACATGGCCAAAGGAAGGACTTCTTTGGAGCCCCAGCTTGTGCAGCTGCAGAAGTTAACATGCATAGCCTTCTTTGAGCTGAAAATGAACTCTGAATTTCCTGAGCTGCATGTTTTAATTGTTCCTATACACTAGTTAAGAACTCGTCCCAAGCCAGTCTGTGCTGAGGCCTCGTCCTCCACGCACTCGGTTGCCTCTTGCTGTGCCATGGACGTGTGAGCATCTCTGCAGGGCTGGGAGCGGTGTGCCCTGGGCTGTGCTGCCGTCACGCTGCTGCTATTGCAGCACTGCTATTAGGTGCAGGCAGCTCGCCCCCACGTCAGCTCTTGCCATCAGCAAATTGTTCCCCAACGGCAGGAAATCCCCGAGAACGCGGCCGACACGGCTCACCTGGCTTTTCTCCATGGCCCAGCTATTCTGGGCGGATCCGATCTGAGATACACAAGGTCCAGGCTGTGGGATTTTATGAAGCACATCTGGAAGGTAAGACCCTAGCTCCCCTCTCAGCCATGAGGAGGTCAAAGTCTTTCAAACCAGGTCCCCTTTCTGCCTCAAAGCATCGGTCCCACCTCGCCCCCTCTGCTGCATGCCCCCATCTTCAGGTCCACCCTCTGAGGGTTTTAGCTGCACTCTGTGCTCATCTCTAGGTGGTCTCCACCATCTCACTGCTACCTCCCCTCAGCCTGTGCTCCCCATCTCGGACTGAGCTGATCCTTCTCCACCCCCCCAGGCCGAGTGGTGGCCGGAGCCGGAGCCCAACGAGCACTGTTCCCGGATGCTGGTTCAACACACCGCAACCATCTTCGGGAAGCGCGTCTCCTTGATGGATTTGACCGTTTCAGCCAGGCAGGTATGTCCCGTACTGGCGACCACCAGCACCCCGAGCTGAAGGGCTTTGTCACCCCAAAGGCCAAGTTCTTGCCCGTCCTGCCCAGTGCAGCCTTCCCTACCAAGCGCATCAGACACATGGGCCAAAACTACACACTGGCATTGGGGCTGCTCCGCAGCTGGGCAGCATGGGGAAGGGAGAGTCTGCAGGGACTGCTGTGCCCACAAAAAAACTTAAAAAAAATTACATAGCTCATACCTGAGCAAACACTGGTGACAATCCCAAGGGACCTTCTCACCACACTGTCATAGTGCTTTACAGTACTGAAGTGTGGGCCTTTTCAGTCCACGGTGAACATGCCTGGAAAAGGTGTAGAGAGCACTCAATATACAGTGAGAAACATTTTGAGGGTGTTGATCTGCATGATGCAAAAAACTCAGGGCTTTTTGGACAACTTTCTGGAAGACACAGAGATTTGTCAATTCACAAACATTTAAGCTAAAGAATTAAACTCATACTAACGTGAAGAGCTCCTTCTGCAATTAAAAGTTTACTCCTTTTCTTTTCTTCTTTACTGGTGTTTTGGGGTTTTTATTTTGGAAACATGTTTATTAACCACACTTGTCTTTCCTCTCTCCACTTTCAAAAAAATCTGAAACATCATGTCTTGTAGCCCAAGATCAGCCCTGGATGAAATAAAAAGTTGACACAAATTGATAAAAAATGAAAGGAAAATAGAAATCATGACGTTAAAAATGAATCAATGGGAACTAGATATTCCACTTTCATTTCTGGTTGTGAGGTTGTTTTGTCTTTTTTTTTTTTAGATGAAATGCTAAGCTTGCCTGATAAAACTAGTAAGTTTGTTCTGGTGCATTTTTGAAGGCATTTGACCTACTCCCATATTATAAATTCAGAACAACAGAAGAACAAATCATGATACAAAACTTTGATAAGGGGTAGATCTCAATGTAATTAGGGAATTATCACAAAGTGAATGCTGATTGTGCTATTTAGCACTGATAACAATGAGCAGGAAAAAAAAAGACATTAAAATAACTTTACAAAGAGTTTGTACCCAACCAAACATTAAAGGAGTAGTAAATAAAGTAACCAAAACCCCCAGCAGTATCTGCACTGCTTCAAAGAAGTGTATCTGTGTGTCTGGCTGCACATCAAACAACACAGAACAAGTACTTCATGTTATGCAAGATAAAAAGCTGAACCTGTTTTCAGCTAAAACCTTAATGTGGCTGTTGTAGCTGCAGAGGAGAAAGTCCGAGCAGGAGTAGGGATGTTGTATTACCTCCATATTGTATTGCTAGTGCTGCTACTGAGCTTGGAGCCCAGGGCCAGTGTCAACAATCCAAAAAGGCTGTTGATGACCTGAAGATAATTCAGAGATGAACAAGATGACCAAGTGAAAGTTTGGAAGCACTTCCTAAAAGATCAGATTTTTAAACTTTCTGGGACAAGTAGAGTACTGTAAGCCCTCATGAATTCCTGTGGGTCCACAGCAAAGCCACTCAGCTCTGACCCATCTGTGAATGTCCCAGGCCAATACAGGCTGCACGGCTCTGCTGGATTCCCGTGGCCTGGAGAGCGTTCACAGCTGGCAAGCAGTCTGTGACTCACAGCTCTGAGGCGTAGCTTGATTTTATGCTGATTACCTGATGAAAAGATAGAGTAAAAGGGGACTTGAGCATGATCTAGGAGACATCTCAAGCAGGTCTCAAGCTGTGGGAGTTGCTGTACCAGCGGGCCGGACCATTGAGGACTTTTCCCTGAGGGTTCTCTGTTGCTCTGCAGGTGGGGCCAGGTCTGGTTTTCCTGATCTTTGAACACGCTTTCTTGGGTCATGGGATCATTTTCCAGACGGTGACTCCTGTGGAGCCTCTCCTGCAGAATGTTGTTCACAAAATCTACTACCAGAAGAACATACCAGCTATAATCCCCAAGTTCATCCTGAGAGCAGAGTGCATACAGGTAACGCCTCTGAAGAAGAGCAGCCAAAGGTCATTCCTTGGAGCTTGGTGGCTTGGAGATGTGAGAAGGGTGAGCAGTTGCCCACATAGGCTCAGATATATGTAGAAGCAAAGCATTCATGAGCAACATGATTTCAGTGCTTGGTGTGATCTTGCATTTTTAGTAGCCCAAAGAACTAGACTGGAGGCTTAGTAAAGAGGGTCCCTGCAGTGGGTGATGTGTTGAGGGTGTCAGAGAGGTGCTATCCCTCTCCTGTAGATGAGGAACTGGAGCACAACAATTAGGGAAGCTCTCATAAGCTGAAAGAAGTCTTTGAAGGAAGTAATAACTGCATCCTGATTTCCAGCATCCCCGGCAGGTGCTTTAAGATCACTCTATCTCCTTTGGTGAGAACTGTGCCAAGAAATCATCCTGTTAAATTGTCATGAGATTTGGCAACTCTCGTCACTCCTGACAGAGGGTTTCCAGGTCCTGCAGGGATTCATGGGAGTGGTGAAAGGTCCCTTTGGAGGTCTCCAGTTCAGTATCCCAGACGGGGCAAGACTATTACCAAGTTCAGGTCAGGCATGGTCTTGAAGGCCTTTGGAGAATCTCCCCATATCCTGGGCTGCATCAAGACAAGTGTGGCCAGCAGGTCAAGGGAGGTGATTCTCCCCCTCTATTCCGCTCTCATGAGACCCCCTTCTCCAGCTCGGGGGCCCCCAACAGCAGAAGGACCCGGAGCTGCTCGAGCGGGGCCAGAGGAGGCCACGGAGATGCTGGGGGGGCTGGAGCAGCTCCCCTGGGGGGCCGGGCTGAGAGAGTTGGGGGGGTTCAGCCTGGAGAAGAGAAGGGTCTGGGGGGACCCTGAGAGCGGCCTCCCAGGGCTTAAAGGGGGGACAGGAGAGGGAGGGAGGGACTCTGGATCAGGGGGTGTGGGGATAGGATGGGGGGTGATGGCTTTAAACTGAAAGAGGGGAGATTTTGATTATATATAGGGAAGAAATTATTTACTGTGAGGGTGGCGAGACACTGGAACAGATTGCCCAGCAAAGCTGTGTCTTCCCCCTCCCTGGAAGGGTTCAAGGCCGGGTTGGACGGGGCTGGGAGCCCCCTGGGCTGGGGGAAGGGAGCCCTGCCCGGGGCAGGGGGGTTGGAACTGGATGACTTTTAATGTCCCTTCCAACCCAAACCATTCTATAAGTCTATGATTCTATGATCTCTCTAGCTCCTTGGGCGACCCATTCCATTATCGCTCTACCCATATTGCTAATTTTTATTTTTAATGTCCATTTTGAACTTTTCAACCTGCAATCTGTGGTTGTTACTCCTCATTCTACCAGCTGGCACTACCAGGAAAAGTCTGACCATCATCCCTGTAACTCCCTTTCAAGAAGTCAGAAGTGTTCATGCCATTCCCTTCTGTCAGGAGTTAAAGCTTGGAAAGCATTTGGTCTGACCAGAGAGGGTTTCACTGGCACTACAGTAAAAATTGTCAAAGGATGATTTTTCAGATGCCAAAAACCTATCCCAAATCAAACTTAGCTGTGCTAGCTTGTATTGTATAAATGCTGGCTTAATATTTTGCATCTTACTAATGTGAATGAGCAGCATTCATTTCTGCAAAGACTTCTTCACAATAGAAAACTCCATAACCTTTCAGTGTGTATGTCCGAGTAGAGTTTAAGATGCAGCTGCTTAATTTATAAAGCCCTAGCTGGCTGGAGCTACCCAACAAATCAAAAATCTCAGGTGGAGCAGCTCCTACCTACACAACATCATTTCTTTTCTAGTATCTCCTATAGCAGGGGCAGTCTAAGATGAAAGTAGCTTGTTTGGAATAAACATCTGCTAACTGCAAACAGAAGTTTAGCTTTACAAGTTACAAATAGCACAAGCAGTTCCACACCGGCCATTTGGGAGAAATGCTAACAAATAAACCTGGAGTGCAGGTAGCACACACAAAACTGCTGGTTCAGCTCCCCCACCTGAATGAGACCATCCTTCTCCCACCAGTTTGAGCGTGATATAACCATCTGGAATAACAAACAGTACCTGCCCAAGCCGCTGCTGGTCAGAGAGGACTCCAGCATCCAGAAGCACCGGCGCTGGTACGCCCAGTTCTACAGCGAAAAAAGCACAAGAGTCCCAGTGCAGAAGGAGGGCCTGGACTGGTGAGGACCATGCTGCGGGCTGCAGAAGCTGGCCAGAGGCTCTCAGGTGGCTCCTGCCCACCCTGGCTGGTGGGCAGTGGTGCTGGGCAGGCATGATCGATGTAATAAATATTGGAGCTGGCACAGGGAGCAGAGCCTGAGCCCTGGTGATCCTCTTTTACCTTCTATGCTCAGGGCATCAAAGCTCAAAGGGTGTAACATGCTTGCTCGTGTACCTGTGCTGCAATGTATGAGCTGAGCGTGAATTTAAGATTGCCAGAACTGCCTTTAAAGTGCCCTTGTCTCTTGCTGCTGCTCTCATTTTGAGTAGTTATATGGAAAGCTTTTCATGTGGTCTTCTATTGCCTGAAGTGTCCTTTCCCAGCCAGGCCCGCTGTTGCTTCTACACCATCTCCTTGGCTGGGGCAGGCTTCAGCTCTCCAGGGGAGACTTGGCTGATGTCTGCATGGCATCAGAGGTGTGATTGCAAAGCCCACAGACATATGCTGTCTTCCTTCTCCCTGGCAGCAGGCAGGGCAGCATGGGGTTTAGCTGCCCACCACGTCCTTACCCTAACTGTGGGCATCCTGGACCTTAGTGAGGGCTTGCATGAGTCAATTCCTTACGGAGCTATTGCACCCAGTTGGGAAGAAGAGGAACTACCCTGGTGACCAAATCACTTTGACAACAACTCTGCAGGTCAGGGATGTGAATAAGATCCTGCTTTTGTAGCCCCCAGTTTCCAGCAATACACTGGGTACATGGTTGGCTGTGAAAATTTGTCTCATGGCAAGACCATAGGTTATCACTTAGAGAAATGAAGCTGACACATGGAGACTAGGCTGCAAATTTGGCAAAAACTGGTCTAGGTTCTCCTGGGCTTTGTGCCTACATTCTCTATATTAAAGGACTAAATCCCGCCTTGCTGCATACCCTAAAGAAACCTGTAATCTCCATAGGCAGAGCCTGCCTTGTATAGTTAGCAGGACTCTGGCAGTTACTCCATGCCAAGAGTCAGCAAGAGCAAATGCTCAAATTTAGGAGCTTTCCAAGAAGGCTGGTAGCTGCCATTCTCAGGTGCTCTGGCCTTGTCTCTGTCTTGCGAATTCTGCGCTTTGCTGAGGCTTCTGGTTCCTCCTTCACCATTAACCCAGAGCAGGACCAGGAGCAGGAACATGCCATTGCAGCCCTCTGCCTGTGCAGTCCTTCTCTCACCCTGGCAGCACCCCAGATAACCATGTGCAAGCTCTGCCTTCACCATTCACATCTGGCTATTGCACTGTCAATATTTCACTATTAAATTTTTTTTTTTTTTTAACTGATCTCGCGTCCGTGGTTTGTTGTTCTTCACTGTTTTGTGGGGTGTTCTTGCATGGGAGAAGTGATGTTGCAGCTGGCCCATGCTGTCCTACCTCAGGGGCCACAGGGAACCTCCAGCAAGGAACTTAAGGAGCTAACAGAAGCTTGGACAAGGAGCATTGCCCAACTCAACAGCCTGAGCCTCTCAGGGACCTGAGATTAGTACGTCTTAGTGGCCCTGTCCAGTGTCCCCTGGGGTGTTCATCCACTCCCTGCCCATGGCCCAGGAGCCCCATTTCAGTTCAGCTCTGGGCCTCCAGTCCCTGTCCTGAGCTGTGCTGTAGGAAGTCTTCAGCTCAGCCGCAGAGGTGCCCATGCCTGGTTGACCTGGACTGTGACCAACAACCTGACGTCCCAGCTCGACCCCTGCCCTGTTCCATCACCTGCCCAGTGACTGCTGGGCTGCATCCGCCCCCGGTTCCCTCACCAGATCCAAACTCTGAGCTGCAGATGACTTTCCAGCTTGACCTCAGACCTGCTTTATCGCCATGAGCTTGATGACTCTTGGCTGAGCCTGGCTGTGACCTCTGGGTTTGCCCTGTCCATCCCACTCGGGAGCGTGGGCACCCCCCTCAGCTCCCAGCACCCCATTGCTTAGGGAGCAGCTGCCCTCACGGTGATGGACGATAGAAAAGCAGAGAGGCAGGAATTGCAACTACTAGGACAGAGACGTTACAATATCTGGTGTGGCTTAAGATGTACCGTTTGCCCACACGTCCCGGGGGCTCATGGCCACCACCCACACACAGACACACCGACGGGCAAGCACAGAGATCTTGCACCACACCTGGGCTGGTGCTCCCCCGCCGTGTTCCCATCTACAGGACCTTGGGATGAACAAAGCTCCAAGGAAGGTAAAGTGTTGAAGATTAGAGATGGTGAGTTAAATTAGGTTTGCTAGATTCATCAGTCCTTCTGAAATCAGAAGAATCTATGGCAAACCTCCAGCAGAGCCCGAATTCTGAGCCACCATTCCCTTTATTACTAGGGCTAAAGTAGTTGTGTCCTGTTAAGGCAGAAATTAGAAAATTGGAAAATAAAACAGGATTAGCTTAAGCCTTTTATGTTTCCATTTGCTATCTTATTTATCCTTTTAAATGGGTCAAGCAAAAAGGACAATTTAGTGGTGGAAGACACTGGCACGCCAAGGAGCGCTGTCCTCCTGTCTTCTATGCCTTTTGGCTATGCAATATCCACTTTACATATTTAATTTTCAAACAAATGCTATCTCCTATCTGGTTAGGATGTGAGGGCATCTAATCTTATTGTTTACTGAAATCACTTTTACATCAAATCTATTGCAAAGCTACAGCCATTCTTACTATTGTATTGTGATAGTTGTATTTATTATTGTGGCTTATCTTCACACTTGATCGTTAGTCAAGAGAGTTTATCCAATTGCTAGACTTACCGTCATTCCATGTCATTGAGTTTTTTCCCAACTAACAAATTCACTCCAGGTTTCCTAATTCTCAAGCAGAGTTATTTTCGTTTGTTTATTTTTCTTTTTTTTTTTGAGGGGGGGTGAGGGGCAAGATTAGAAAACCTCAAAGGATATCAAAACAGGTCAAAGAAAAGAATACATGAAGAATGACAACGTACCTTGGATTTTCCAGCAGTAGTCCCGGTCTCCTCCTCTGAGCCCTGCTCTACGTACTTGTTCCACACGGGATAACTCCCCGGTCGTTCCTGGCTTGTTTGGAGGTGGGTCTTGTGAGCTCCAGGCGGCAGCGGCTGCTGCGCTCCTGCATGCAAAACCGCCGGTGACCCCGCTCACCAGTGCACCTTTGGGACCCTGTGGGACACTTCGATGCACGTCAGGGCTGACATAGCCTCTAAGCAAAGATTTCTGTGCCCTCATCATTATCAAGAACTACCAAGGACCTTATCTTGTGGGAAAGAGTGAGCCTGCTCAGGGCCTGAATGCCTCTTCTCCTGGGGTGGAAGCAAGCTGGCAGTGGATCTGCTGATGCAAGTGAAAATCTCTGACCATGCTGGACAGAAAGACGGGACGTGTGAATTAGGACGATCTTGCCCAGCATCAGCCTGCACTGCCTTAGCAGCACGAAGGCCAGCTGAGCTGGATCTGTCCTGGTGGTGTGAACCCAAGCCCCGCAGCAGCACCCCCCGAACCACCCCCGCAGCTGGCCAAGCAGACCCCGTTCACCTTCTGCTACGTACCGGCGCCGCACTGGGGAGAGGGGCAGGCTCACTGCACTGGCAGCCAAGCGCGAGACAGAAGATGCTCTGCAAAATGCTTTGGGGAGCTCTGGGTGCACGGGGGATGCCGGGAGAAGCCCACCGTAGAGTTTGACGGCCGAGGAGTTCCATCACAGAGACTGCTGCTGAGATTTAGGTCACTTTCATGGACGTTCTCCCTCTTCACAAGACATCTGGCACTGGTGATGTCCCATTCATGTGCTCAAAAAATACAAACCCCCAGACACTTGTTTTTTTTCCTAAAGGTTGTTTTATTGTAAAACCATAAATACAACACTGACATGAAAATCCTCAAGCAACAGATGCTTTCTTACAGTTACAGTTTGTCTTCTGCCTTGGCATCAACTCTGAAAAGAATGTTGCAGAAACATGTCTCTAAGGTATCTCTGAATAACCAAGCTCTGGCCTGGAGCGCTCAGCTCGTTTGGAAGCTAAGTGGAACTATTCCTCCTCTCTTGTGGAATATTTCCATTCAGACAGCAACAGACTTGTAAAAACAGCAACATTTAAACACCTTGATTTTTTTTTTTTTCTTTAATAATCCTTTTCATTTGACGTCAGTCTAAGTTTCAAACAGCACTGAATTTATTTAGCTGTAAAAAAACAAAACAAAACAAAACAAAATCCTAAAAAGAAAAAAATCAGAAGAACTTGAGTTGGCCTCAAGCGTTCATATATCACAATGAAAATCAGCAACTCAACCCCGTGCAATATTGCTCTCTATTGAGTCATTCGATCCACACCAACAATACATGAGACTTCAAACAGGTTTTGTTTTGTTTATTAACACAGCAAGTGTGACATTAGATAACCTTTTAAATACAGTACATGGTACAGCGCGGGGCCAGCTGCCCGCACTTTTCCCCATTATGAAGACAAAGCCAGCGGTGGCGGTTTATAAAAATATTGTGTTGCTACAAAAGTATAAATTAATGCTACCGGTATTAAGAAATATTAAACACATAAAACTTATAAGGATTAAGAAAAATATTCATTAATACCTGTAGAAAACTCTGGCCTAAAAAAGATATTTTTTGTATATTTTTTGTATATTTTTTTTGTATTTTTTAAGATGACATGAGATTCTTGCACTCGCAGGTAGAGACACACGCAGGTGCATCTGTGGTATTGCCTAGAACATCTGCATCTACAGAAAGGAAGGAAATGCACACAAGTTACTGAGGGGGCGGAGGGTGAGGAGGGAAAGGAGAACATTGTTTGCCTGATGAAACAACAAGAATTCAGCTCCCAGCAGGGGGTTTCAGAAAACGGACATACGAACGAGGAACAGCTTCTCTTTTCAGACTGGCTGCAAACAAGGATTTCCTGATGGTTTGGTCTGTCGGCATGACACTTTCTAGCTACGGCGTGGACCACAATTCTCACGGTCTGGATGATGTGCGTTCCTCCTGGACTTACAGCCTTGGCTAGTCACCTGTCACAAATTTTTCAGTTCATCCGTTACCAGTTTTCCTTTTAAATAATTGAAAAGAAAAAAAAAAAAAAATTAAAGTCCCAGTAAGTTTAAAGGGACCATGGAAAACAGCTCCTAAGACTGTTGCTCCTTCCAGAACACATGCCTCCTTCCTTGAGTGGAAAGGTCCTTCTCCATAGATAGCAAGAAAGAAAAAAATCCCTCCTCCCACCCCCCATCCCACTGGAAAGAAAAAAACAACCATCCTATCCACACACATTGCAGAGACCACCACAAGAACTCCCAGAAGACTGAAAACAAGCTTTCAAGGCTGATGAGGCTGGAAGTGTCTTTTTAAGGAACTTTGGTTGTAAAATGAAAGGGTTTGACATGCCTGTACTCGACAACTCCACTGTAAAATACTCCTATTGTTAAGGCTGCTCTGCTCACCCGGGTACCAAGACATGCTGACCACTGTCAGTGACACTAGAACAATGGGAAGGAAGAAAATCCTTTCAGTCAGTGGTTGACGTTGTGCATCAATGAGCCATTTACATGACTCATTTCAGAAGCTATTCTAAAAAATTCAAACTCAGCTGCCTACAGATCATTAAACCCTAAAGGGTCTACTGGATACACCGTTGTCTAATGTGAGCAAAACTCTTCTGTCAAGGTATAAAACAAAGGACTCTAACAGGAGTAGTAAAAAACCCAACTAACCAGCCAAAGAAAAACCAAAATTAAACAGAAGTCCCCCAGACATTCAATATATAAAATTAAATTTCAGGGCAATACACTCTCATTGGTTTACCATTTCTGGCCTAGCATAAGCAAACTATCCCACAGTACTAACGAGGCATTCAACTCGGAGCTGTGCTTGGGTTTACCTCTCTGTAGTTTATTGTTTTGTTCAGTGACATTTCCAGAAGCCCCAGGAAGATGATAACCCGTGGCACGGGGACAGGCCCCACGCATTGTGAAAAGGGAGTTCTTATTGCTATGGAGCGACATCTTCAGAAATATCTGACACAGGACACTGCGACTCAGCCGATGTTTCTGGGCATTCCCAGCGGATCCTACAGATTCACGTAGCACAGAAAATGCACAGCAGAAGCAGCAAAACATTTAATACTCTCTCCCACCCTGATTCTTTCACCTTGGCAGTGTAAGGGTTGACAGGACATTTGCTCCTCAACTGGTGTTTTCTCCTCTGCCCCTCCCGCCAGCTGACCTCCCTTCTGTATGAAACCTGGTTAATGTCTATCCTGGAGAGCTGGGAAGGGTTCGGTGCCAGCGGTGGGTGAGCAGAAGGATGCGGAGGAGGATGCTCTGTGAATCCTCCTGGACCTATCAGGCAGGACTGGCATTTCTTACCTCTACATCCAGTCTCTTTTCTCTCAGCAGTGTTCAAAGCAGCCTTGTGCTTTATGGAGTGTGCTCCACGTAGCTGTACAGCCTTTTTTCAAAAGATACGGCTCAAAAACCATTCCCGTAACAGACTCCTCCTAGCTAAACACATTTCTCCTGCCTGAAAAGGTTTCCCAGAGTTTGCCTTTAGTGTCTTTTTGTCCATTTTCATTCCATTACTCCTAATTATTCCATAGGGAACAACCTGTCCCTTCCTGCATGTGCTCGCTCTGAATGCTCACAGGAGCTCCTCTCCACCTCCCTTAGCCAGAGAGATGCAATTAGAGATCTGATTCTTTCCTCAGTAGAAAGCAGCACTCCCAGCCTTTGAATAACTTGTTGGCTGCTTTTTTTATCAGTAACCTGGCACTGTCTAGCAATGCACGCAGCATTCCCCACGTAGCACAATGTCTCAGTCACCCTGCTCCTGTGCGACGCTATGTCCCGGCTGGCCTGCTGTGGGATCCAGAAAGTGGAAATGGTCCCTCAGACTGGGTAAGGCTGAGTGGACTCATCCACCAATATAAACTTACGTGGGAATTTCTTCTCGTGTTAAACCTTCTCTGCTATTCCAAGCAGTTGGAGAAAAACAAACCAGCCAACCTGAGACATCTCACTAAATACTCTATTAACTCAGATACCACAGTTTAGAGCTCAAGCAGTTTTCAGATGTGTCTCCCCTCCATTTTCAGTAATTCCCGATTTTTGAGAGTATCTGCCATAACTTCATTCGCAAAATTCACATAAGGATCATGACTCCCTGAGCTGCTTCTGGACGTATTCTCTGATCAGCAGGGGAGAACACCCAGCAAGCGCAGTTAAACCAGTGCAGGTGGTTCACGTGGATGCTTAAACCAATTTATCTCAAAGTTAAACTGGTTTAACCAGTAAATAACAGACAACTGAATTAGACAAAACCTGAGCCCACAGTCAGCTTTCACAGAAAGTTTTCCAGATTGCACTAGTTCAAATACAACCAAATCAAGTCTTCTTAAAACAGACAGACAGCTTTGACAAAAATGAAAGTTTACATCCATCTGAAACCAACCCAGGTGGAAGACACCAAGCCCATCTTGAAAGCCAGAACACAACTACTGTCTGCTGCCAGAGACACGGGGAGAAGAGACAGACACAGGAGACAAACAGGGCTCCATGTTCTCCATAGACCCTCTGGCTGCTGCGCTCACACATAACCAATCTTCTGCTTCGAAGAGCTCTGTCTTTGTGTACCACCTTCTCAGTTTTCTAGTAAAAAGGGTTTTCAGACACGATTGGAAGGCCCTTCATTCTTTACAGTTTATCTTCTGTTGGTGCTTGCTCCCCACCCAAAGATCATAACCCCTCCCAAAGCAAACCGTGAAGTCAGAAGTCTGCAAAGTCAGGCACAGAGTAAGCAGCAGAAACAAATGAATGCCTGGAGAACACATACACCATTTTTGTATCCCAACACATTTCTCAAGGGCAAGTAATGGAAACAAACAAGCAGAAGGCAAATTCCCAACGTGACCTACCAAAGGATGATCCCAATTCTGAGGCCTTCTCCTCCCAGCTCAAAGGGAGCAGAACCTCATGACAGCTCTGCCCAAATTAAGCAACCCTCTCCTCTCCAGTCTCCCACCACAGGATGGGCAATGCTCCTTACCACACAAGTGCTGCTCCATACCATTGAGCCATCACAGAATAGAATCACAGAATAATTTGGGTTGGAGTAACCTGGCAAATTAAGAGCTCCCAAAATTCAGACCTTGGTAAAGAATCTATCCTCCCTAAATTGCAAAACCAAGTCTTGAAGAGGGAAGGAGAAATAGGAACGAAAAAGCTTGGCATGTACGGTAAATACATGTGCTCCAGATGTGCTTCTCTCCTTTTAATGAAGCATGTCAGACAGAAGTCAGCCTGTGAACAGACACAGCAGGAAAAGCTCCTCTGAGCTGAACACCCTGTAAACACATTAAGACTCAAGAAAAGCTGTGGCTTCTTCCACTGAGTCGCTGGAGAAGGGAGCTGGCCAACCAGCTCCTCTTCTCACTGACTTTCCAGATTGCTCCATTCTAGGGCTTAAGGTTTTATCTTGCTTTTTCAGCTGCTAAGTTGAGTTTTTGTCTGGTAGATGAGGTTCTCCCAGTCCTATCGCTGCATGTCTGCTTAACATCCATCATTAGTGCAACTATAGCCAAAGTTGCCTTGGAGAGGACAGTTACTCGGATGGGGGAGAGGACCAGTCTATGCCTCTCTTTGGTCGTCACAGCAAGAAAGTTCCAGATCTGATGCCAAAACCACACTGTAAAAAGGGGAACGGCAGATGGGCCATGAGGTAAGGGTGGCTGTGGCCTTTCTGTCTGTCTGCCCTGGCTGTTCAGCCATGGTCCAGCTCACTGCTGTGCACAGCCTTGCACACATGACTGCAATTTTACCTCAATTCCAGGGCTTTAAACCTGTGCTAACTTCACTTTGTCCACTTCCCCACCCTTAATGCCTTGCAGACAGACAACACAATGAGGTCCAGTTGGCAAATCCCACAGAAGATATCAGCCTGTCCCTTAGCAAAGCGTTGGGTTTTGGAGCTTTTTTTTCAAAGAAATGCAAGGGTTTTGCACATTCACCTGAGCACTGAAGAGTCTGCGAGTGGCTGTGAGGGTCTCAGGTGAACTAAGTAAAAAGGTGTAATGTGCCATTAGGAGAAAGAATACAAATCCTGTCGCCAGTTCTGCCCATCAGCTGAGCTGCATGGTACACACTGTAGCCTCAAAAGCTAATTTTGCTTTGGATTCAACCTCCAGCCAAGTTTTCTTGCTGCAGGATACCTTGTGCTTTTCAGTGGGAACAGCAGCACAGCACAAATGCTTTGTAATTGGCATACATGTAACTTAGTTTTTTTGTTTGTAGTTTGAGACTTACTGTTTGTTACAGGTTTCTCCCGTATTGCAAGTGCAAACAGATGTGTTACCACAGACCCGGTGGCTGGCTGGGCAGGCAGGATTTGTATGGGAGAAAATAAAACCAGCAAGAAGAAAAGTTGGCCCTACAACCAACACCTCCATTTGCAAAAGCCACTGCCAGAGAAGTAAGATGTCCAAGTGCCTTTGCCTTGGCAGCTCATCTTCAAGTGCTGCTACTCCTGCAGTTGTCAGTGGGGCTGCAGACTGTGTCTTTTATGGCATCTATATGCAAAACTTACATTTAAGAGACAACTAGTTTTGTCCTGATGCCAGTAACAGTGCTGAGAGGCCAACCCAAATGCTAGACTCAAGCTGATAGTAGGTCCTATTTCCAGACTGAAAAGGGCAAGACAGCTGGGTGCAAAGAACTATCCTCAGTGACCTTGACCTAGGGAAGGTCTCTAGCATGCAAACTGTTCCCCGTGTCTGAGCCCCATGGCATGGAAGCTGTCAGTTAGTGCCTGTCAGGTTCAAGACATCTGCACACAAAGCCTGAGAGACTGGGTTTGCCATTTCTCATGTCTTGGGACTTGCAACTTCTATTACAACCAGAGCTGGGCAGGTGGGATCTTGTTCTTGTTGAACACATCTGTTCAACAGCAGCATTTCAAAAAGGGCCCCCAGTCTCACCACTGCACTGTCGGCAGCCAGAAAACACCCTTGCACTGTTGGAGGGCTTCAGCCTGCCTGCTCAGAGCTGAGCAAGTCCATCCTCCTGAACCTCTGCTGCTGCTCTGCTGCCACTGTGACTGCTGCTCCAGAGCACGCTACTAGGAACAGGAAAGATCACTTCAGAAATAAGAATTTGCTTCAATTTGCTTCTGGGATACAAGTCCCAGTGATGAAAAATTAACAGTTTGGCACCAGAAACTGGGAATTGTCCAAGAGGCACCAAGCCTGACAGCCTGCAGAGGTCCCATCCAGCAGCCCACAACCTGTGCCTATGGGCACTGGACAGAGCAGAGCACTGGCCTCAGTGGACAGCAGAGTGACTGAGATGTTTTTATGTTATGATGATCTCTAATTGCATTTGGGGTGAGCCAGTAAGTGTGAACGTGTAAGAGCCTGTGGCCTTCCTAGCCAGAACGATTCAGCAACATAGTAAGTAGTGTAATGCACTATAGGTATTAAAAAGACATTCGTGCTACTAGAGGAAACCATTCCAAATAAAATGGGAAGATATTCTTTGCACTCAATCAGGAACACTTACATTCAGAAGGATCTCTGAGCCCATGCACTTCTCTAAGCTTCCTTCAAACCCCAATTTGACAAAACTGATGACCTTTGTTCCCCTGAAAAATCATACACCTTGGTTTGTCCTTGGCCTTGTGAAGGGTGTTCTGAGTGCGTGTACTGAGAAACTTTTTTTTTACAAAAAGTTTAAGTACAAGGGTTCTCAGTGGCAGCTAGCAGCTTGCTGGTGGCCCACAGGCACCTGCGCTGTCACCACTTGCTTGCTTTTCCTGGTTTCTAGCTTTTCCATATAAGCAACTGTTGTGATTCCCATAAGGATATTATCTAATCACAAACGGGCTGCTCTAGAACAAGTTTGAGAACCCCTGAGGTACAGAATTTACAGAGAAGCTAATTAGCACTGGGAATTCAGAAAAGAAGTTACGTGTAAAAAAATAAATTCAAGAAATGTAACAATTACAGACATTTTCTGCCATGAGCCATTTCTCTTAGTTTTAAATCAAACTTATAATCACTAGCTAACATGTTAAATTCAAAACCAGGAATGGAGACAGAAGACTAACTTCTGTTTTTTGGAGATAACGAATGTGAAAAAGTTAAAAATAAAATTTAAAAAACCCTTAAAGTCTCCCTTCCTGATTTCTAAAGATACTGGTGTTCATAAAACACAGCTGCCCTGATAACATGCACCGTATGTCAAGAAGGCTGCAGACAAATGCCCTCAAGGTGTACAGTTATTCAAAGGAGCAAAGTCCAGTGCAGAACTGGTCTGTTCAATGTAGTCTGATTATCCATGGCAAGATGGCCCAGGGGACAAGAGGAGAGGTGGGGTGGAGGAGAAACAAAAGAAACTTCAAGTCACTTTAGATCTCAGCTGCCTGAAGACTTTAGAACATCAGCCTCCCATTCGTCTGCCCACTTGAAAACATTAGAAAGTCTGTCAAGTCCACACACTATCTATGGAAAGGAGCACGTTCCTGGCAGAGGGCTGTCTCTCTCACGTGCTCAGCTTTCCTTTCAAACTTAATTTTATATATATTTATATTTTTATATATATATAAAAAAGCACTTGGTTTCCAGGGGCATTCATAATGAGGTCCACAGTGTTTAGAACTTAAAATTCTTTTTCTTTGTTTGGAACAGTGTTTTAAAGTTTTGTTTTAATTAAAAGACAGTCTTAAAGCATGTTGGACTTCAAAAACATGAGTTTGTTCATGTCTTCTGGACTGAGTAGCCGTCTCCTTTTGATTAAGAGAGCCTGCTCACACATATTTACACATTCGCTTCTGGCACCAACAGCAGGCACTGCTAAGAGCCAAAAGGCTAGCTTGGCTAGTTTTGTATGCTTTTGGGTAACACACGACCAGTACTGAAACAGGTCAGGGGTGGCCTGGAAAAGAGGTTCTTGCAAATAATCATAGACTTCATTTTTCCCGAACCAATCTTCTTCCTGAGCTGCTGTGGCTTCCCCTGCTGCCCGAGGCTTCTTGGTTGAAGGTTCAAATTCTGTTTCTTCTGCCCAGGACTCTTTCACCTCATTGATCAACTCACAGACCTTGCCAATGATCTCTTCGTGCTGGTATGGTGGGACAGGCCGCAGCTTCTGCTGAGGGTCTAAGATCATGGCTACCTTGTGTGCCGAATGAACTTTGAAGTTCTCCTTCAGCGCCTCCAAGAAGAGGTGGCAGAGTTTGCTGACTACGCCAGCATCATTAGCTTTGGAAGTGAACAGTTTCTCCAGTTTGACGTAGGTGGGCAGTACCAGCTGCAAGGTGGGCCGGCTCTCATTGCTCAACTCAATCACCGCCTGTTTCACCGGAGCCAAAATAGCTGCCAGGTTGCTGAGCAGGTGTTTGTTCAGGTTTTGGATGAGGTTCATCTTCTTGGCCCTGCTGTAGAACTCGCAGATCTGCTCGTAGCGCTCGTGGACGAGCAGGAGGGAGTCGGTGACCGAGTTCCAGCAGGGCGGGGGAGAGGTCTCTTCCAGGGAGCCAAAGGTCTCCTTCGAGAGGCCTGTGGATCCTGCCAGATCTTCACAGACATTCAGGAGCTCGATCACTTCGTGCATATTGCGAGCCTGTAGTGTTCGCTTGTTCAGCACACTCTGCACTACTGAGTTCAAGGCACAGGCCGAACAACGCAAGCACATGCCTGCCTTGGAGAACGCAGAGGAATTGACTTTGCAGTCTGTGACATACACCGTCCTGATCTCTGACATCACAAACTCTGAGAGCACGTTCTGTACCCAGTGGTGGATAAAATCACCATTATCTCGAATGTCTACGCCCTTAATTCCCAGGACGTAACTCTTGATGTGGTTGCCTTCCACCTGGTAAGCTGTCAGG
This sequence comes from Tyto alba, assembly GCF_018691265.1. Lineage (NCBI taxonomy): Eukaryota > Metazoa > Chordata > Aves > Strigiformes > Tytonidae > Tyto > Tyto alba. The sequence goes on along the minus strand of NW_024881273.1, from coordinate 12,195,299 downwards.
ATGTAGCAAGAATCGGGGCCGATGCTCTGTGAGTGGCAAGTGACACCGATGCCAAGGCACGCGTTGCTGCCCAGGGCACAGGTGACTTTCACTTTCACTTGGTTGTACATCCGAGGCAAATGCTTCAGAGCCAGTGTGTTGAAGTTGCCCAGGATTTCGGTGACAGAGAAGGCACCATAGCGAGCTCCACTATCCACCAGTGTCTGTGCTAGCTTGATGAATTCCTTCCCGCTCACCACGCTCAGAGCCCCAAGGTCAGTGCACATCACCCTCAGGAGCCTCTCGGCAATGTTCTGCCGCTCCTTCTCTGGGATCGCGCTGTTCCCTACTGAACCGCTCGCGGATGCTGCAGTGAAATACAAGGAGGGAGAGAAAGCACCACATGAGCACCCCTCCTCTGCAACAGGACAGAGGAGGAAGTCACAGAAAATTCTCAGACAGACCCAAAGAGACGGAACGTGCCCAGATGACATCCCCAACCCTGGGCTTCTTCCCTCAAGGGTTTCTGGACAGAGGAACCTCCAGAGACAGGTCTTGCTCTTGCTCAGAGCAGCAGGGAGCTCACCTGCATGGTCTCCCTGGTGTGGGGACTGAGGCAGCGCACACACTATCTACTCTCAATCCACTGCCTGAACCAGGGACATCTCTGTGGTGTTCACTGAGGAACTGGCCAGGTAATGTATGGGGCTGGTGGTCACAGCTTAGCCCAGCTGGAAAACTGGACATCTTTCCATTTTTATGATTTGAGCCTCTTCTTTGAGGCAGTTATTTTAAGAGGAGTTGCTTCAGTGCAGCATACAACTTCCTCCACCATCTCAAACAGCGCTGAAGCACAAATTTCCATTTCTTCCTCTGAACTCCAGCAACCCTGCTTTTTGTGGCTGATTTCGGGCAACATGAATGTCATTTTTGGCCATACCAGAACACAAAACGGCCTTGGTTTTGTATCACCCTTCCCCTTGGCTGCTCAGCTTGTATGCTTTGGAACTGATTTCCCACAGGGCTGTATTTTCCTGTGGGGAAGCACAAGCTCACAGGATGAGCTGGGGATAAAGCCAGACAGTGACTACCTGCCAGCACAGGGAGTGACAGGTTATGCCTATGTCACACCATGATGACTGGACTCGTTTGTTAACCCCAGGAAGTCTGACCTTGGATCAGAAGCTAACTTCTTCCAGGAGTTCCCAAATGTATCTTCCTTACAAACCTTTCCAACCTCCTCCCCAGGGTTTCCAGTACTTTTTGCATACAAGTGCTCCTGTAATGGGAATGGGTGCTCTGCTCTGCAGGTTAGTACAGGAATTACAGATGAAATCAAGTGCAGTTAGGTAAGGACAATGGCCTTGTGCCATGACCATCACTGCTGCACCCTCTCTGACAGTCACTTGTTCAAAGTGGACAGGTAAGCCTGGGACAGAAGAGCAAATGCTGCTACGTACTATTGTTGGCGTTATTTCTTTGGAGTTGTGGTTTCCACTTTTCTTCAACAACAGCTAGAGGTGATCTGGGCTGGCTAGAGGCAATATTGTTCTCGTTGTCAGCTGTGGGGCAAGAGACACGGAGATGTTAGAAGCACAAGGTAATAATGCTTAAAGCACAAAGAAGGGGAAACAGTACCCATCTGCTTGGCATTTACTTATGGTTCCCTTAACTAAGGTGACACCAATCCACTACATTCCCTGTAGCTTTTAAGCAGTTTTCAGTAAGATGGCACAGTACCACCAGAAACCTTGAAAACTGTCTAGGGACCTGCAACCTATCACCTCCCAAAATGTGGCTGAAATGACAGTGGCTTTTTCTGTGCACCAGTGACATTGATGCTACCAGCACACCTTGAGAAATGTTGCACACCAGAAGGAATAGATGTTCCTCGTGCGATTTGCTTGCTTTTGAAATTAAAGAAGGTGTAACAAATGTTTATGTCTTTTGCCTTACTGCCTCGTTCTGCACTGCAGGTGGCTTCCCTTTTCTTTACTGTTAAGTACTTTGTTTTTCAAGGTCCTTGGTATCTAAGGACCTTATTACAATTGTCATATATGGTTTCCTCCCAAAGTAGAGAGAGGGCCAATCTCCTCTCAGGCTGCTCACTGCTGCCTCAGACTGGGAACAAAAAGAAAAAAAAAAAAAAAAAGAGTTTCTGGAGTGTGACCAAAGACTGTTCCTCCCTATGGATGCAAAGATACCAACTGCCCCAGGGCTCCTTATGTTCACGCTCCCATTTCTGTATATGTAACTGCGCTAAACACTCTGGCTGCCAATATGATGGGATCTTTTAAGGAAATGCAGCTAAGATCAGTAAATTCTGTATCATATCCATGCGTTTTCCTCTCCTGTGCTCCAAGAACTTCTCCCCACCCACCAAAGGAAATTTTCTAGCTCTTAGCATGCTTCACTATGAAACTGTGCTCTGAAATAGGCTGTGAAGCAAAAATAAAGTGTACAATGAGGAGAGGTGGAAGAGGAAGGAGAAAGATGGAGACTGATGACCAGGCTAGACAGAAGGATGGAATTAAAAACAAAAAAGACAAACTAGGTCTTTTACTCATCACAGCTGGACTCATCCCATCTAATTCTGGACATCTCTACTAGACATGCTTCTCTTCAAAGTGGCCCCTTGGGCCTTGTTTTTCACTTGGTGGTGCAAAACAGGCCTAAGAGTGCAATTCATTCACCCAGGAAGAACTAGATGCCTCTTGTAGTATAAGATTCATCATGCTCTGAACTCACCTGGAGTCAGTGACTTCTTCTCCTCTGATTATAAAGGGAGGCCAAGTTGAGCAGCTCAGAGGTGGCAATATCAATAGCCTAGGCACACCAGCATGCAGTGAAATGAATCCTGACCCAGCACTCCAGAGAGCTGAACATGAATTAGAGGAATGCCTTTATAGGGCACATACAGGTGCTTTGTTCTGCAGCCCAGGTTGACGTGGTGCTGGGCAGAGCAGTGGGCTGCCCAGCAGAACAGGAGAGGCCAAAGTTGCTCTCATTCATGTGTGGCAATGACCTGGGAGAGAAGGGAGACCAGCAAGGACCTAGAGACAAGCAATGAAGTGATGAAACTCCAGTGCCCTCGTCCTTAGAAGCAAGTCCTCTCAAATTTGAGCAGCTCTGCATGGTAACTGCTGGGGCATTCACAAACCTTTTTGATGAACAATCACAGACTGCACAGTTTTTATTAGGTCTGGGCACTGCACTGGGCACAGACCAGTGAATCAATACCTAAGAGCAATCCAGGATATGACAGAACCAGGCAGACTCTGGGACTGCCTTGAGGATGGCACATGCCCAGGGAATTCCCTGGTCATAGCTGGTACCTGGGAGCACTGGCACGCTCAGGCCTGCAGACAGAAGTCAGTCTTTGCAGGTGTGGAAGAGATATGAGGAGCAGGAGGTGCTCTAGTGAATGCCAGTGATCAGATATGACACATCACTTTTCCCCAAGCATTTGCCTAGACTAATTGCTCTTGAGCTAATGCCACCAGTGTCCTCAATTCCAAACATCTGTGGGTAGGCAAAGGAAAATGCTGGATGTTGCCTACTAACTTTGTTCATGGCTCAGGCCTTCCTTGTCTTGGTGATGGGTGGGTGGGGGGAGACACTCTCTGTATTTCCTCCCCCTGACTCTTTCTCTATTTCATAATAATAGGGGATTTATTATGTACAAATATCCGCTGGCATTCAATATAGAAATAATGAGATTTGTGCATTTCAGCCTCATCTTCCTTATCAGGCAGTCTGTGAACTACATAGATCATGGTTCTTTAATTTCTCTTCATGCCTTCAATCCTTTAATCCAGGTTCAGCCTAGTCGTCCTTTTATTTTTTTAGCTCTAGACTGTAGGAAGGGAATTATATGGTAGCACTCGACCTGAACAAAGTACTCTAAAGGGAGTCAAAGCTGTATATTGTACAGTGTAATTACAGAACAAATTCCTTTGCCTTGTGTTCTGCTGTTCTATTTCTGCCTTTCAGCCTCCAATTTACATTCTAATTGCTTCTTCTCATTGTGTAGCTGCTTTATGGAGCTATAATCTCCCCTTATTACCTCCTAGCCTCCAGGCTCAGCCCTCTGAATGACTCAAGAGCCAGTATGTTCCTGCTTTTGCTCTTCGAGGTCAGCAGCACGTTCCCTGTATTCGGTCACTTGTGAGAGGGGCTCAGTGGATGCAACACATTTAGTTGGAAGAAATTAGCCCTTTGCGTCAGACATAATGTGCCAAATTGGACTCCTGAACACATTAACTGAGGGAATATTTGACTCATATGGGCTTCTTGTATCTTTGCATCCCCATAATGTAACATTCCCTGAGCCAGGCATATGGACTGGTACAAACTGCTACTATGCCAGTGTCCCCAGTACGTGGATCCTATGTCACCAGTTCTGCTGATTACTGCAAGGTCTCTGCACCCCGAGACTTCAGAGACGTTGTGCCCACGCTGTTTCTTGGATATGGAAATCCCCAAGCCCTGAGAGGCTAAAAGGCAACAAACTGCGACCAGAGTAACTGCAAACCCTGTGCCATCTCCACTGTTGCTCTGCTTAAGCACAATATCCAGATCCGGACACCCACCAAAGCTGTCTGCAGCTTTCACACCTCTTCACTTTGTTTTGCCCTCATCCCACAGTACCAAATACCGCACCGCTTGCCCCCAGCTGCAGAGATCTGGAGGAAAGGCTGCTGTTCCCTCCAGAGGAAGAGGCATGAGCACAGGACTGGCAAGCACCATGCACAGGGATGCCACAGCAGGGGATAGTTGCTTTCACAGAGGACAGCTTCAGTGACGCCTGGAGAAAGCACTTAAAAGAGACATGGACAAGCTTGCTGTCACTGTACCAGCAAGACATTCAGGGGAAGCAGCCAAGCAGAAGACAGTGACTTATAGAGCAGGGAGAGATGAGAAAATACAGAGTTTAAGAGGAGTAATCCTAAGGTGGTGAGAGGGGATTTACGCATTAATATATCTCTGCTGACATTACATGAGTCAGATCACAGATACCTGCTCCCTCCAGCCCTGTTCTGTGGCCAAAGTAACCCAGGTGAACAAGCCCAGAGGCCATAGGTCATTGGTAAAGAAGAGAGAAGAAGAAGCTGCAGACAGCACTAGCTTAAAATTTTCAACAGCTCACACCTCGACAGTGAATTGCCATTCCCCCCTTTGACATCTTAGCCTTGGTCCCTCCTTTGCAGCTCCCCTGCTCAGTGTCACCAAGAACTGTAACTCGAAATGCTGCATTTCAGTACCAGAGACTGGAACAAGGAACTGGATGGTCAGGATGCAGCTTGGAAGCAAGGAGAAATTGCCATTAACAGCAAGAACAGACCCCAACACCATGGACTGATGGCAGCCACTGCCCTGAGCAGACCTTCACTACTCGGTGTAACGTGAAGTCAGACTACTCCACGTTAACGAGCTTATACTCTATCAGAAAATAACATCCACAAAACTCACACCTTCTTTTAACAAGTCACCCTAAATGTCCAGTCATAAGGTTACAAAGATGATAAATAAAGTAGCTCCTGAACAACACACAAAGCCTGCACTAAGATTTGCCAATGAGAACTGAACTGGAACCAAGGAACCACATGGATGAAGAACTCAAGGGACACTACTAAAATCAGAACGAAAACTAAAACACAGAACAAGGTAAGAACTTTGATTAGAATTATTGTTACAGAATGGAAAATATGCTTTTCCTCAAGCCACTTGTGCTTCTGTGCCACTCTACTCAGGGCTTACCTGTAAAGTGAGGGCAAATGCAAGCACTGAACGGATATCTCAACCGAGCAGCATTTTGTCGGAGAACACAGGTCTGTCAAAGGTGAATTAATTTGTAAACCTGTGTTAATTCACATGAATTTTCATTCAAGAGGAAAAATAAAGAAAAAAATTCTGCCAATATAAAAAAAAAAAAATCCTGTTGCTACATTTTTGAATATTCTGAATTCTGTCTTTGAAATAGCTTTGGCTTTGAAATTTTAAAATTGTCTCATGTATTGAGATAGAAAAGAAAAATGTGGCTTAGAAACAAAGTAGTGGAACTACTCCTCAGAATCTTCTTTTGAAGAGAGCTGAGAAGGAAATGATCACAACTGCTGAAATAGCAAATTCTTCTTTGGAGAATACATTTCAAGTCCTTTGCAGAACTCCAGGAGACACAAGCACAGAAGACTTGTGTGGGCAAAGGCTCTGCTGCCCTGCAAGCATTTTTGCTTTGTTTGCTTCAATGAGAACTACCCTTTTTGCAGGAGGGTTTTCATCTGCTGTAAGAGTAACCCATTAATGCTTTCGCAATGAGAATTCCCTAAATACCTTTGGATAAAGGGAATAAGTAGTTTGATGTGCTCTGTGCTAGCCCAGCACGTTTCCTCTCTTCCTAAGGAAAGGAGTAGTATTTATGATATACCGTGAGCCTTGCATTGTTGCAGCCACTGCTATGTGCTCCAGCCTTTGAGTATCTTTTTCACTGCAGGTGAAATTAATGGGGCTTTGGAAACCGTGAGCACAGAAAGCTCTATTGACACACAATGGGGTCAACATCAGGCATCAGCGCAGAATTTAATTCTCCGCTTTAAGCGAGTCGAAGTGCCCAGCTTACCTGCATGGGACTGCATGTGCTCCAGGAGATTGTTATAAAACTGGAACTGGATTCCACAAGCTCCACAGGTGTAAGGCTCTGTTTGGGAGAAATCAGTTCAGAAGAATTATACAGAGTATGCAGGGAAGCAGCACACGTGCATACTTCAGTTTGTACAGTAGCGGGGCAGCGCCTTAGGGCCCGGTCCTTGTCACCTCAGCCCACGTGTGCACGTCACAGCGGCTCCTTAGAACTGAAGCCACAGGGCTCAGGTTGTGATTCAGGAAAGCGTTAGGGCCCGTCACTGCTTCCTGGGCTGGGGTCGGGCATTCCTCCACGTGCTTCACTTTACTGCCACGAGAAGGCCCGGGAGGATGGCAGAGGGACAGCTTGTGCACTAAAGCGAAGCACCTGCTGGTGTGTGTTTGGGGGCATCTCAGTGAAGCTGCACAAAGATTTAAGAGGCTACACACTGACTGGGGTTTACTAGCCCATGCCTGCTGCAGGCTGTTTTAAGCATATCTTTGTTCTTTTTAAGCCTGAAAGCAAAGCGTGGTGAATTCATTTTACATCCAGTCTCTGCTGCCTTTCATGAGTAAGACAAGGAGCACTGGGTTGTGAAAAATCCTGTTGCTCAGAAGCTGGGGCATGGAGAAGTGCCATGGGGGAACTCAGCTTGTTTTTTTTGTGGCTGTCAACAAGTGCAGCGAGACTGGGGAATGGTGAGTGCCACTGGGCTCGGTGGCAGCAAGTCGTTGGGGTAAGCAGAGGTGGAGGGGAAGAAGCACAGAAATCAGAGCTGTGCCAGAAGTCTGAGAGCAGAGCAGGAGAGCCATGTTGCCAGAATAATATGGATGAGCTGGAGTCAGGAAAGAGCTGGGTGCAGAGCTCCCTCATGAGCTGAAAGATACGTTTAGTTCTGTTCTAACAAGTGTGTTGAAAGTGCATTTTTTCCACTGAATTAACCTAATAGTAAATGTTTGCAGTTGCTCGTTTAAACAGTATTAGTTGAGTGCGTTAGTTGACAGATGTAGAATCAAACTACAGTGGCTGAAATATGTTAACGTTGCAGTTTGCCTCTATACCTCCACACATACGAGCACACTGCTGCCATTTATGCTGTGGCATTTTGTTTTGTAACAACAGAATGGACAAATGCAAGCATCTGGCATATAAACAGCTTTACATACAAGTGCCTGGCACGCACACAGAGCAAGGTCTATTGCTACAACATACCAGAAACCTGCATCTACATTTGAAGGGAAAAACGTATTCTGTATCAATGAATAAGGAAAAGCATCAGCATCCAGGATGGAAGAACCAAAATACAGGAAAGCACAAGCCTGACTTGGCTATAATCTGTAAGAAGTCTATCTCAGGTAGCAAAACCCAGAATTCATCAGATGGCTACAGGAAGCTGCCAGGAAAAACATAAAAGAGAACATGAGTGGTTCATATAAGCTGTACTTATATGCTGTAAGGTTAAACAACCTGCTGTGCCTTTCCCATGTAACCTACAGCCCTCTGAAATGATGGAGCCAGCTCCATCTGGAGGACCTGTGCTCAATGCTTTATTTAACTTAATGTATTTTCTTGTGATACTATTCCCGTGTTTTGCTGTAGTGAGTAAGTTTGGAAATACTGTACTTAAGTAACTGCTTGTGAAAAAAAGGCAAGACTTTGGCAGCTGAGAGGCACACTTAGGAATTTCAGGACTGGGGGAATTAACATGGACTGGCTGTTTATGTTGAAATCATCAGCAGCCAAATAGTCAGTTGTAGTAAAATGCCACAAAAGGTACCATATAATCTTAATTGTTTAGACTCCTTTTGTAATTATCAGAGAAGAAGATCCCACATGGGTGCAAACCATCACTCTTAGATGCATAATTCAATACCAGATGACTTTTTTGACAGATGCACCTATTTGCCTCTGCTGCTTATGGAGCCCAGACTGCTCAGATAGAAATGTCTCAGACTAAGTGGGTTGGCTCCCCCCTCAAGTCTCAAAATTAACATTTGATTAATCTAATGAAAGAAGTCACACATCAAAGAGCCTGCTGAACGTTGCTGACAGGTTCCTGGCAGGGTCAGAAGAGCTGTGGTGCTGCAACCAGGGCAGCTAACAAAGCTACGGCCTCTGTTCTTTGCGCCTTTGCTTTGCTGCAGCTCCTTCCCCTACAACAGAGTTGGGAGAACAGAACATCTGTACATCTCAAGTGCTTCAGAAAGTCTGAAATTTAAGAGATTCCCTGGCACACTTTCAGGTCTCTGTGTGCCATTTAAACATAAGCAAGCACATGCATTCCCTGCTGCCATCTCTGCCTGTAGCAACCTTGGCCAGAGAAAGCAGTGGCAAAGCAATCCATCCTTCACTGCTGCAGTTCAAGCACTCTTCTCTGTTCCCAGATGAGTACACAAACTCCACAATTCCCCTGGAAGCATGTTTGCAAGTGGCCACCAGAACAACTCTTCCCCTAAGCTCAGTTACAGGTCACCTCACTGGGAAGCAAATCACTCACATCCACCACTCTCCAAGCAGCACGTTCCTCACATTCATTTTTCTCTCCTGTTTCACTACATCCTCTTATTTCCTCAGCTAATTTTGTCTCACTGAGCTGCTTTACCTTCCTCCTGCTATATTCTCAGCTATTTCATCACCATAAACCTGTGCTGTCTTTCTTCCAGCTCTCCCCTTGCCTGACTCCCCTTCACTCCTGACCAGTCTTTTCTGTGTTCTCCTCATCTCCATCCATCAGTGACCATCAAGGTCTATACAGTTCTCCATCTCAAGCTCACCCCTCTACCACCATAACATACCGTGCACTCAGTGCACGCAGTGACTGAAAGGTCTCTCATTTGTGAATCTTCTCAGAAAAAATCCTGTTGTTTTTCATCCCATTTCCAAAAGCCTCTTCTGTTTTACTACAGAAATGTCCACCTCTGGAAACAAAACCACTGTCTACTTTCAAAAACTAATTTTGCATTCTGAAAATGCCAGAACATACTTTTGAGACAAGGAGTCATAGAAGTCTACAGTTTGCCAAAACAAAAATGAGTTATTTTAGAACTAGAGATAAAATTTAAATTAATCCAACAATTCAAAAGCCTTTCCTGGGGAGGAGGGAAGGGATGCTTGGGAGGATGTGAGAATCCCTGTGGGAATGGATGAACTCGCTTTAATTCCCAAGGCTTTCCCAAACTTCATACTTCTGAGATTTCAGCTTCTAAGCCTCTTATGCTCCACAGAACCGAGAGCTGGGAACAGTCAGGCTGGCTGGCAGGAGGGTGGGATGTGTCAGTGCTAGAAGAGGGAGAGGAATCTGGAAGGTGGAGAGAAGAAAGAAGCAATCTGTATCCAAAACCAGGCAAAAGCCACTGCTGGAAAAGAAGTGCTCATCTGGGCTGGTATGCACAGTGAGTAAATCTCCTCTCCCTTTGATTTCTGCTGGCAACTTAAGGGTAGAGTTAACTGGAAAAGTTGTCGAAACTGCTCTGAACACCCCTGTGAGCCACACTTGTGCCCCTTTCTCCTTCCTGGGAGCACAGCCTTCCCCGCACCACTGCAGGACCTCTGCTTTTCCTTCCCCAGGGGCAATTTCAGATCTCCTTTTCCTCGCTCAGACTGCGGTTTACAGCATCCAGAAGGGATCTGTTCTCCATCAAGTGGTTTCAACTCAGCAAGGGGCCCGCAGGTCCTCCCATGACCGCTCCAGCCAACGAACCTCTATTTTCCCTCTCAGCTTTGCTGGTGGCAGTACAAGGAAAGCTGGGGCACGTTTGTGCTGTCTGCACGAATCCCAAGAACACCTGTGCTCCCCAACAGCTCCACTTGTTTGGGGTGGCCAAGACAGGCCTTATGTACAAGCAAAGCAGGAAGACTGGCTGTGCAGTCAGCTCAGAAATAGCTCAGAGACGTCCAAACTGCAGCAGGACTGCCCAGCCAGCCTGTCTCAAGCTGCTGGAAACCTTCTCTCTCACCTCCTCAAACCCTTAATTGCTTCTTAGGAACCAATTCTTCTTGTTGCTCCACAACTGAGGGGGCTGGGAGTTGTGGCAGAAGCAACAGTACCCCCTTTGATGAGGAAAAAACCAGCTGTTTACCCTACATGCTCTCACTTAGGGCCACGGGCCTCTTAGCAACGTCAGGTGCTGTGAACTTTCTAGATCTGTTCCCTTGGTGTGGGCTGGGGAGGAGGGTGCTCTGCCTTCTCCAAGGTTCCTGTATCTGCATTCCCCTGGGCAGATGCTGAACACATGCTGGTGCCAGCTGGTCCCTGGCTGTGTTCTGGGCTTGCTCACACTGTGGGCTGGGACTCCAGTTCACACCTGTAACCACAGCTCCCAGAGCCCTGAGCCCTCCTGGGCTGGTGCAGGATGTGGGCTACGTCATCCCCAAACCCCATCAATTCCCAGCAGGGACTCAGGGCTGCCGCACTCACACTTATATCTTCCTTCACACTTATATCTCAAGGGAGCGGAGGATAAATTCACTAGTCTGCATGAGAAGCTTTCCCTTCCTCTCCCTGTTTCCACAGCTCACTTCTAGCAACCACTACTCAACCTAAAGCAGCTGGGTGATGGGAAGGGTGGGCGTGAAAACTGCCCAGAGCTCACCTTATACAGCCACAAAAGGTGGAGGGAGACAGGCAGAGAGTTCATCAAGGCTGCCTTCAGAGTACTCCCCCTTTACAGGCTGAAATCCTGAGCTTTGGCTGCTCTTGCTTTGTTGGCCAGGCTGTGACCTAGGCACAAGGTCCTGCACTGTGCATGTAGCAGACTGCGGCCTTGCTACTACCCACTGCCACTCGTGCACCCTACAGAAATTTCATGTTAGCAAATAAGCCATTAAAATCCTGCAATGCTCAACTCTCAACCTGTAGTGCAGCACGCTCACACATCACTAAATAGATCAGAAGATGAAATGCCAGACTGTAACTCCCCTATCCACCTCCAGAAAGCAAGCTCTTACCACAGCCAAGACCAGAGCTGTGAAGCTAGGGCAGCAGTCAGAGATGCTGCATTTGCAGAAATTGGGGCCTTGGGATACAGCTTGAGCTCTCCCATGGGTTCATGCTCAGGCACAGCTATGATGCATTTTCCTGAAAAAGCTGGAGAGCCTGTGCAGCAGCAGGGAAAGGGCTCTGCCTGACCCCCTGAACATGCTGCTGGGCCAGGAGCCTTGCAGAGTAAGACTCTAGGCATCTGTGCTCCATGTTCTGCCTCTTCTCACAGCTGGCTGAGCTGCACACACGAGGCTTTGCTGCAGAAGGGGCGGAAACAGGCTCCGAGTCTTCACAAAAAGACAAGAAATCATGAGTTGGACCCTCAGAGATTTCAGGCTTCCAGATGAGCCCTCATGTCTCTTTGGCTCTCTGTTGTTGCTGTACATTTAAAAGGTTTCTGCAAGCCTGTAACCTAAATTTGGCAGTGGAAAGTCTGTGTATGAAATAGCAAATGTTGCGTGGGCCAGACCTGTCCACACAGCACTGGAGAAGAAGGGGAGAGGGTACAACACTGAGTGTATGACAGGCGACTGGCTGCACAGTGCCTACGCTGCTCCCTTGTTATGTGTCCACCCACCGTCTTCTCCCATCTCCTTCCTCCTCCGGTCCCTCCATCCTTGCTGCCTGTCCCCTTCCACTCAGAACTTGTGGCACAGACCCAGAAGGTTTTTTGCTTGAGCCGTGCTAGCTGTCACTGTGCTACCCGCTCCTTACACTGCCTGCCATGCAGAGGAGCAGATCCCAGGGCTCGGAGATGGCCATCTCTGAAGTGACAGTGCTATCCTCTCTCCAGTAACGTGAGGATTGCACTGTGCTGAGCCAGGATCCTGACTGTACACCTCTTCTGAGGCAAAATATTTGAAAATGTGGAAGGAGGAGGAACTCACTCTGAACACGTCCTGTCTGCCAGCAGAAAAGAGCTACTCTACAACCAGCTGATCTCAGTGGAGTCTGACTCTCATTCCCAAGTTTTCCCACAACATAGAGCAGTTCCACAGCACAAGAAAACCCACTGCAAATAAGCAGTGCCACTGCAACTGCAAACACCCATCCCAGGGCACTTCTAACAGCCTCTTGCAAGTCGTCTGAAGCTCAAGCATTGCAGCACCCCCAAGCAATAGCTTTTCACTCTCCTATCAAGCACCAAAGAGCTTTCTTCCCTCCCCGAAAGAGACATTTGCCTGTGGTGCACTGGGTGTTGGCTGCTGAGCACAAAACACTCCTTCTCCCCAAAAGCATCCTTCCCTAGAAAAACTGACCTCCTTTGTGAGCCAGGTCCCTCTCTGCTCTGAACAAGACACGCTGTCACATCACCCTTACTGGTTGCCCAGGTACTCTCTGAAAACACCTCTAACAAAAAGCTAAAGCACCAGCAGCTGCTAAAGCCTCTTCAGTCTCTTGAGCCACACAGAACTGACACAGTAGGTTGCACAATCTAAAACATCTTTCCCCAGGACTATTATTAGACACTTTTATTAGTGCTTTATGTATACCCAGTGAACAAGGCTCCAGAGTAAGGCAGCAGGCTGTATAAGCCAAGACAGAGAAAAAACAGCATTTGTGCTTAGGTTTAATAAATCACTCTAATTCCCATGTTAACTCCCATTGCCACATCTAAGCCAGAGAAAATAGCAGAGCCTGGTTTGAGGCCAGGAGTGAACATGAGTTGAGAGCTTTTAACAAAGTTTCAACAGAAAACGCCCTGAGCTGCTGTGCATGAGTGAAAACCGGCAGCCAGCTCAACGACTAATGGCAGCGCAGGGAGCAGACCCCCAGGCAGCTCTCTCCTCAACAGAAAATACCCACATTTCAACACTTCTGTCCACATTTTGATGAAAAACAAACGCAGAAGAACTGTTAAGGGAAATGCCTCAGTGTTTTCACCCAATGCTTCCGCTGGCTTTAATAACAGTGTAACTGCATCTTCTCATACCTTTGACACAAACCAATGAAAGAATACATTAGAATCCGCAGCAGTCTCCTAGAAAAATGTCACCACACACCAAAGTAAGTGGAAGTTTCTTGAAAACAGAATTTCTGTCACTTCCAGACATCTCAGACAATAAAAGAGGTGTTATGTAAAAAGGTGCTGTGAAGCATGCTTTAAAAAGGGGAGTCCTGAATGAATTACGGTTGTTAAATTTGTTGGCACTAATTTGTTTTCTTATCCAACGTGAATGCTCATGTTCTGCATAAAGCTCTCATTTCTTTCTCAGATTTGTAAGTGAAGAAAGAACAAGCGTCCTCTGCCACTGTGGCCACGCTCAGGGTGCAGCACTCAGGGATGTCCTACTCTAAGGGACAGAGTTCTCAATTACAAGGTTGGTGCAGACAGTATCACCCCTAAAATCAAGACACAAGCCAAGCAGTAACCAAGCGCACTGTAAGGGAAAGAAAGAAGCTCCGCCTGTTGAAAGCATCAAGGATACCGGGCAGAATCTCAAGCAGAGATCACCTACATCTGCCCATCCCAAACCTGCTCTCCTTCCCCTCCTGCTTACTCATCACTGTGCCCTTGGGCTCCCATTATCTCATCTGCGCTCTCAAGCCAAAGGGAATCGTCTCTGCAAAGGTGTTTAGTGAGCTCAGCCACGAAGATAAGTTTTCCTGTGCATAAGTGTAACTTAAGCATGGGTTCATTTTCAGTCTTCAAACCCTGATCTCTCAGAACACGTATTACTGGCATATTTCACAAAACTTAACTCCCAGGAGGCTGTGAGTCTAAATGGTCTAGCGGCCACATACTGCACAGAAACACCCTGAAGGATTTCTGTTGCATTTACATCTGAAACCAGAGCCACAGAAGTGAGGCATTTTGTTCTCTGAAACCTGGATTCATAATAAAAAAACATTTATTTGTGAAAAATGCTAAGAGGGCAGGCCAGCATGGCTGCAGGGTGGAAGTCCCCGCCTTTGCGCACCACAGACATCCATCACACTTACTTTGTAAAAGCGGGAAAGGATTTGAAATCAGGGGACTTGCGGTTTCTGCAAAAAAGAAAGAGATTTAAATATTGAGACTGGCAGAGACCTCGCTGCATGCTACACAGCTCTGCCTATCTGCTCGCTGATCCTTATCCTTATCCACACTTCCAGATTTAATGGTGGCAGGATGGGGGTCTCCATTTACTGCAAATTATGACATGTTCAGCTGTGAATTTTCCCTCTCAGTGTCTTTCTAAGTATCTCACGGCTGGGAATCTCGTCTTTCCTTCCGATTTTGAAATGTCCAGAGATTTTTACCATACACCCTATTCTACAGTAATGGCAACAGTCAAGTGGGGAGGGCCAGCAGAAGAAATGCTAAGGGGGCAAGAAACCCTTTATAAATGGCTTGTTTTGGGGCCCCAGATGCAGTTTCCCCAAACCAAAGCTGGGGAAGAAAAATAGGGTGTTTTAGCCTCACTGGATGGTATGCCAAAGGATAGTTTCTAAGCAGTGCACAATACTTCAGGCTGAGAATACGTATTTTCTGTTGAGCACACCTTGCAGATTGCCTCTCTTTAAGGTATGACTGAAAGGAACAGAAATCCTGCACGCTCAGTGAGCCCTTGGTCAACCAGGGGTCATCTGCATCCACCCCACAGTGCATGGGAGCAGATGCAGTGATTCCCAGCACCTTAGACCCTGTACAGTTTCCTACAGTTTCCAGGTGAGGTCCTCTAGTGTCAAACCCCTGCAGAGGGGAAGAAACCATTAGCGTTAAATATTTGGTCATCAATTCAGTGCATTTACAGAATAGTCTCAGGTCCAAAGTTACAAACTGATGCATCAGTGAATGAGGCTCTCAGGGCTGACAGACTTGGGACTGGTCTGCTTGGAAGGAAAACTTTACTCATTAACCACATAGGTCAAGCACAGTGAGCCTTCGTGCTGAATATTTCAACATGATGAGGACCTGAGCTATTGAAAAGGGCTTCAGCTGGCAGGGCCAGCCAGTAAGGAATGAAGATGAAGGTATGGATGATGCTTGGCAAAGACATGGATAGACAGTGCTATGGAAAGGGTATGCATGGAAGGCATCAGCTGGATACAGAACACTGCTGATCACTTAACACATTTCTATTACCCAACACTGCACTAAGAGTGCTGTTTGCAGCTGATGAGGTCTGTATCTGAAGATCTTCACTGAAACAGATTCCTAATCTGGTCCTACTGAGCAGCTGAACAAGACAGGCTCCTCTAGGTACCACTGTTTCACTATTTGTGCTCTCTGCCTCTGCTTTGGAAAGCATTGTAATTAATCAGTGAACGCAAGGATGATCACTGGACCATCCCATGGCTTTGGGCTTTAAAGGGCCCTTTCCACACCCCAGAGGCAAGTAAGCTTTGGAGGGCCAAAACCCAACATTTTACTGTTCCCCCAGAAGTGAACCTGATCTGGAAGAGGCACACAGCAGTGACATACACCACTTAATACACCACAATGAATTCTCAGCATACTCTCTGTCTGCTTTCCATCCAGAAGTGCTGATGGAGTCTCCTCATTATGCCTGACTTCCTATACAGATGAAAACCATTGTCAGTCTGCAACATGTGCTCAGGCCACTTGCTAAGCATTGATACTATGGTATGTGAAGTGAAGAAAGACTGTTGGGATTTTTCTGGTCTTTATGTTATGGACCATTTTGTTATCCATGTATGTAATGTCCCAGACTCAGCACAGTCAGTTCCACTACTGCCACATACTCAGAGAACAGTCACAGAAGTGTCATCGTTTGAACGATTATTGATAATTAGGCTTGCTCTCTTGGGATTTGCTAATCTTTTACTCCACAGATTCTCCAGACAGCACCGAAACAGGAGGTCATGTTTTTCTGCCCATACATTGGTCTATCAATGACTCTTTTTGCCATGTACTGTCCATCCCCAGCCCAGCCCAATATCTGTGCTTGAACGTTGCAATCCACAGCTCGTATCACTGTCTGTTCCCAATTTTGCTGACTACTCACACTGATGCCTCAATGTCTTTCATATGTATTGTCCCAGTGTCCTTCCTAGTGTCCCAGGGCTCTTGAGCAATTGGCAGGATATCACCCACAGAGACTTGCTGCTGAGTGTCTTTTTTTTAGCCCAGATACCTTTCTTCCTGTCTACAAGCTGCCTGTTCAACATGCCAAGTCTGGAACAACTTAAAACAAATGTGGCATCAGAAACAAACAGTTTATTCCCAGAAACCTCAATTCTACGCAAATGCCCAGTGGACACAGTGACTCTTATTTATGTGACACAGTAAAGCAACACTTCCTTAACTAAAGCCTCTCCCTACGTTACGCTTATTCTGATGGTGAGAACTGCACTCAGATGGTAACCTTTCATCTGAGTACACCATTTTTAGGCTGCTTTGAAAAATGCAGTTCTATGCACATGTAATTTTGTTGCCCCATCAGCAGCACTACCAGTGCTCTACACAGGTTAGTTGCAACAAGGGGGGAGCTCACATAACAACAACTCCCCCCGTTTCCTCACTCCTCAAATTGGTTATTAGCAGACTTGGACCTCCCAACTCTATGGGACAGCAGCAGTAGCAGGCTTGTACTCTTTGCAAACCAACCAACAGATGAGAAAGAGATTTACCAAGAGATGAACCACTTGAATGGGATTTGTATTTTGTGCTTCGGTCTAGCTGACATAACCTCTAAGACAGTTGTGGGTGTCTCTGGAGGCAGAGGCGTAGGGGACTGTCTGTGCTAACATCAGACTGTAATCAGTAATTAAGAATTATTCTGTCCCAAGCATTAAAGCTGCACTCATCCACCAAAAATCCTAGCCTAGAAGTCATACCTTCCCAGAAGAACTCCAACCAGATAGGCTATTTGATCACTGGACTACAGAGAAAGAGCAGAAGAGGATGTATGGTCAACAACAGAGAAGAAAGGTCCCTGTGTTTGTAACACACCTAGCTGATCCTCCCATATGTGCACCATGACCACCTGCACTTTTAGCACAAAAGAGAGTTTTTTGGCCAGAAGTTTGGCAGTAGCCAGTGCCGACTCTCTTAGTCTGGCCTTCCGTTCAGGTGCACCAGGGGACTGGCATTGTAAGGGCAATGGTAGGAACTGAACTCCTGTTATTGCAACAGAAGTTGCATGGGGAACTCAACCAGACATCATGTCTGCTCTCATCACCACCAAACAAAGCTTCAGAAGAGACTTAAATTATGAGTTTAATGTTGATTTGCACTCTGTCTTTTTGCTGCTTTCCATAAAACTAAAGGTTCGTTCTGCTCAGTTACTAATCAAGAAAGACATACTACCTATTTCTGTTTAAGAGACTACCCTGTTTAACACATGCTAATAATAGCGGGTTTATGTGGCAAGTGGTGAATGAGGCATTCCTAATTGTCCTTCTGCTTTAAGTAGTTCCATGCTACAACTGGACATGAATTAGGAACGATAATATACTGTAGGATGAATATCTTATGTACATTTTCACTAGCTAAATATAACTATCTTAAGTGTGCTGCACATGTAGGAAAATAAAGTGCAGTACTGAAAAATGTTTTGCACTTAGAACTCATTCACTAAAAAGAAATATAGCATGTAAGATTAGGAAAATTCCACTAAATGCATGTTTAAAATTTGGTCCTATGTCCTTTACATTTCGAGAACTGGCACTTCTCATTTTTTTCCAAAAATTTTTACTTCTAAATTGAAAGGAGGAAATTAACATTTTTTTGGTCTCAATCTCACCTCAGCTTGGCATGAACTGACTCAGAAAAGAACATATTTCCCTTGCCCCTCTACCCAGTCTGAAATAAACTCTGCTGGAAAGAAAAGCTTCCCTGTCTAAATATGAATGAAAAACACTGACATTTTAAAAACTGTAAATGCTAGAATTTGTTCCCCTGGAACTTATGACAGTAATAGTTACCTAATGCAGCAGATGAAATTGAGACATATTTATATAGCTGAAGTCAACCTTGAAAGTTAAAAATATTTCCCAATTCCCTACATAATTTTAAGTGTTGTCTCTTTCACATTCATAATGTCTAGCAAGTTTAGACATCAACAAATACTACCAATTTCAATTTGCTTTTTCCTTTTGATAGCTGTATCTTAAGGTATCTATTTTTTTTCCTTTTCGCTTTTTTTTTTTTCTCTTCTTGAAGTCTCACAATTTCCTTCATCCCTCTTGGCCTACAGGTGGTGTAACCGCAAATTCTTCATTTTACTAAAAAGTCACCCACAGCGTCCAAAACAAGAGATCAAGGCTGGATTATGCTGTAAACACTAAGTTAGAGATGGTTGCTGCCTCTGAGGTTTTCCAAAGTTGGACAAAAAGCGAGACGAGAGAGATCCAAAAGCTTGGGCAGTAACATGTGGTTACACACTGCATCACTGCAGGGCCAAGTCTGCCGAGTCCCTGTCAAACACTGCTCTGCCCACTCCAGCTGTGCAAAGAGGAAGAGGAAGGCAGCAAGCCTTTGCTATTGAACATAATACACGTATTTGCCCCTTTCGGGGACTTCTTCCTTCCCATGCTCAGGCTGATAATCACTAGCCTTTGCAGTAAGAATATTTCAGAAGCTGGCCTTCAAATATTGTTTGGCCTCTTGAAAATTTAGTACAGAAAACCCCTGCACATGTCAATACTCATCAAAATGATCACCAGCAAGGAGTGTGTTCTTGGAAGCAGCTTTACAGCATCTTAGATGTATTGCTCGTGCATTGCAACAAGCTAATTCCATCTTTCAGAGTCAGGTCATGTCCCTGTTTTTTTGGACCTTGCTTAGTTCAGCAGTGAATAATCACAAGCTTCATGTGACTTGGGATCTCTGCATTGACCACCCGCGCTCCAGCGGCAGCACAAGAAAGCAATCTGCACATTTTAGCAGATACTATTTTTAAAGCACTGTGAAACATCCAGGTTTCATCAAAAAGCAAGTTTAAGGGGTTGTGGAGACTCTTCCCCATTTATATAAAAGCCACTCTCCCAGTCATGAGGTAGATGGCAGCTGAACAGTCCTTCTCCATCCACTCTGTGGCTCCATCACGCCCTGCTGGGAGACAGACCTTCTGCTAGTAGACAGGACTCCAACACAGCCACAAAGTCGTGGTTGCCATGCAGAATAGGAACAGTTGTTTTACAGGCAGTAAGATGCCAAGTTACTCAGATAAGGATAGCGGGTACCTGCATTCACTAACATCAGGATTGGGGCTGTGCATAGGGAAAAGACATCTGAAATCCAACGTTTTCCACTCTAGTTGTCTTACTCCCACTTAGGACTCCCCACAGCATTGCATCCAAGTCTATTTTAGGTGGCTTTAGTTGCTAACCTTCCTGCTCTGCTTGTCCTCCCCCTTACTCCAGACATGAAGCAGTCTGTGGCACTGTAAGTCAGGACACTGACACAGGGCAAGAGCATCAGTTAGGCTGGGTGGCCTAAAAAAGTCCTGCTGCTCTGCTGTCACTATCACTGAGCCTGTGATGCAAAACTCACATCCACGGTGAGCAAGTGGTACAGGGAATCAAGCATTTAACAAGGTCAAGTCACACAACTCTCAGGCTGCTCAACTGGGACCTACATTTATCTCCCAAACCTGGGGAGTATTCTTTACAGTGGCAGGAGTTTGGTGATAAGCAGTAGATGGGGGTGGGGTGGATGGACGTGTCCATCCTTCTCTCATTCTCAACCACATTATCAGCTGCTCCTTCCCTATCTGTGTGAAATCTGCTGGCTGGACTATGAGAGGACAAGCCAACAATTCCAGAATTACTCCTAAGAGTTCACATCACACATGAACACTGAGCCATACAGAGTTTGTCCCACCTATTAAAACCATGGAAAGAAGGGAAACAGGGAGGTAATGGTATGTCAGCTCTTCAAAAAGGAAGTTACCAAGATCTCTGCTTGGACACCCAAACATGCAGTTGCCTGCAGAGCTTCCTAATCACCAGTGCCATTCATAGCGTGACACGGTGATGCCCACCCAGGCTGCTATCAATGAGATCGTTTAGACTGACTCCTGAGAACATGAAGAAATGAAAGAGAAGAAATGGCTTGGTGCAAGAGCTGGAAAAGAGCACTGAACAGGACACACAGGGAGCAGCACAAAGATAGAGTCAAGGGGGGAAAACAGAGCTGGGGAAGAAAAGAGGATGCGTGACAGATAAGGGAAGGGGGAAAAGGGAAGAAGTTTATACATCTCCATGCACCAGTCTGGCTTTGAGGAGTGTGTCAGCTGCTTAATGCAGAAAAGAACTGTTGCCAACCAGAGCTCAACTCCCCTCAAACCAGTCCTGAGCAGCTCACTCAAGTTCTTGAGGTTTCCTGCCTCAAACAAAAGTTTAGGTGAGCACCCTGCAATTCCCCTGAAGTCTGCCAGGCCCTAGACTAAGCCACTAAAATAAACTGACCATACATGTGGTGCAGACAGAAACACTTCTTACAATGAAATAAGGCAAACAAATCATACAAAACTCACTACTCAATCTGTAAGAATTCCTGGCTTTGTTTTGATTTTTACTGTGAGCTTTTATTAATGTGCTTTAAATGCTGCAGTTCAGATAGAAACAGATTCAGAAGGATGAGTGTGATGTGAGCTGGTACAAGGAATGATGGCAGGGAGAATCTGTGAGATGTGTCACAGCAACAATGGGTCAGTATTTAATAACAGTTCAGACAGAACTAAAGTCTTGGACTATTCCATACAGCCACTCTTTGTGTGTGCTTCTTGGCAGTGGTTCCTGGACCCCCCTCCCATGCTACAGGTTCATTTCTCCTCCTGCAAAACTAAAAAGAGGAGGTTTTGAGCCAGAAGGTTTTACAATGCAGCTTTCTTGGCTTTAGGAACAAGCTGTTTGATATGAAGAAAGATAATTCTGTCCCTCCTCTATAAGCTATACAGGTTTTGACAGGAATAAAAAAGGAACAATCTAAGGCTGCTGCTTTCAAAGGGCCCCAGAGGAGTCAGGAACCCAGATGGTATACTGGCATTTAAAGACGTGCACTTAAAGGCTTTGAAACCCTTCAGACAAACCACTCGTACTACCACAGAAGACAAGACATGAGGAGCAGACATGCTGAGAGGCAAGAGGCCACTCTCGGAGCAGCAAGTCAGGCTAGTAACTCTTGGCAGTCAGTGAACTATGCTGTTTTGTGTCATGTCTAACAGCCTGGTTGGGCTGACTGAAGACAGACTTGGCCAGCCCCTAAGGACTCCTGACTGCTGCTACCCAAATGGAACACGACTAAAGAGTACAAGGGCCTGAAACACAGAGACAAGCTCACCTGATGGGTTCTGCTTACACCTCTTTTCTTTAGGTTTTTCTGTCCCCGAATGAACAGCTGTAATTGTGGTGAATGCTTGGATTAGTACAGGATTGTTCCCCAAAACATAATATGCAGTATTTTAGTAACAAACAACTTTTTTCCCATTCACTATCTCCCACTCCAATACCACACACGGGTTTTCCAACACCACGTCATTCCTTTTCAACATGGTTACAGAAAGCCCCTTATCTGCTTCAGAGACAGACATAAACCCCCACAACAGACACTGTGTAACCCGCTCCAGGGAAAAATCCCTTCCCTTACCTGTCCGTTCCAGCTAGCAGCATTGTGAACACCAATGTTTTGGTACTCTTGAATGGGGAGCAGAGGGAGGCCAGCCTTTTCTGCTGGCATGTTATTTATCTCTTCATCAAGATGCCAAAATTATGTTTCATCTGGTCTGTCTGTTATGCTCCAATTAAGGAGCATAAGAGAATGGCAGTGTCCTGCTTGAAGGCAGGGGGATACACTGGCAGGATAAAAATCTTGTAAAGAAAACTCTATAAATGGTGTACCTAAACAAAATTGTCTAGGCCAGTGGTTATGTTTAGCTACTACCAACTGAAATTAAAACTCAAAGGGAACTCCAGAAGTGGAGTAAATTTTAATTCCTTGTAGCACATGTATTTTGGTCCCACGTCTACACATCTGGTAAGCTGTGACCTCCATGTAGTGAACTCACAAATGGCTGGACTCTGGTTACAGTGATGTGTAAACAAATAGCCACATTTAGCATCACTGTAATATGCAAACTGCTGTTCTGTTCATAGTCCTCAAACTTCTCTTCCTTGTTACAAAAGGCTTTGCTTCATAAGGACTTCACTGATGCACAGACAAGGAACGAGTACTGCTTTATCTCCATCCATATTCCTCTTCTCTACACCTTTGCTACCCACTGAAAAATCTATGCTGAAGTATCTGGATCTTGGGAGCAGGATGCCAGTATCCTCTTTTTTACAGGCATGGAGTGCCAGAACCTGGAGAGGAGTGAGAAGAGGGCACTACCCCAGGAAGACTAGCTGCCTGCAAGCTTAAAGAAGGTATCCCAAACATATCACCAATCACAGCTGAGTCTTGCTCTGAAGAGGGATGTGGTAAGCAACAGCAGGAGGGAGTGAACACACTTACCGCTGGAGTTCTGAGAATTGCTGTTTGTTTCCTCAAAGTTGTTTTGCGCTTTGCCTTCCACTCTCCTGCTGAAAGCGCTTTCTGCTGGGTAGAAAACAAAGCAAGGATGGTGACTGGTCAATACCGCATGCAGAACCACACAGACAGGAGGCAAGACAACACGCTCCAGTGCCACATAACTGCATATCCTAAATACAGCAGAAAGGTCAAATATCTCGTTCTGGAGGCAAACGGGCCAGATTCATTGAAGGGATAACAGGTAGATATTTTTCTTGAATGCCTTCTGGCTGAGGTGCCCTGGATTGGCTCTTAGGGAGCCCATGAACACCACTCCTGACTGAACCAGAAGGGTCATGGCTCCCTCCCCTGCAGAAAACCCAACCCTTATCTTACTCTTCCTTAAGGCACTGAGCAGCCCTTGAAGCCTCTGGCACAGACGGTTTGCAGACTGAACTCAGGTCCTCATCATAGCACGTACAGTGTCACCCACAGAAGCACTATGTCAACTCTCCCTGAGCTTCCCAGTAATCTGCATTCCCTTCCTGAACAGCCTCCCGGAAATGTTCAAGCGGAGGACTGACTGACCAGCTGTCTCAGAGCCTGCCACATTGTCTGGAAAAGCTACAGTAGGTCCTCTGGCCCTCTGTGCTTTCCAACAGTGAGCTCGCTACTGCACACCTCCCCAAGGCCAAGCAGGCAGGCTCTGCTCCTCTGCAGCGTGCTGCCAGCCAGTGCTCCTGGCAGTTCACTTGTTTTGCACGCTTCAACAACAGCACAGGGCAATTTCCCAGTAACTGCAATGGGGGGACTCCTCCAGTGCAGGCTACTGACCCCGGCAGTAGCTACAGTGTCCTGAAATGTCCCTGTACAGCACATCTGATGTGTCTCCCATTCTCCTCAAGCTGGTGTCCCTTAGCACAAGTTCAACAGTACAAATAGTGCGAAGTCTCGTCTCATTTCAGCTAGGTCTGCAGGATCTGTGCAAATGTATTTACTGTAGGGACTAAACTAGAAATACAGAAAATGAAAGGTGAACTGGCCAAACTAATGTGTATGGTCTATGCTGTACAGACTCTCCCCATACGTGGACTTCATTCATGAAGTCCACTGTCACTGAAAGCGTTTGTCGGAACATGACTTAGCAAGGCTCTGCTGGGCTCAGCAGTATGCAAATTGTATAGGGAGGGAGTTGGGGGACAGAAGTCTTTCAGAAGCGGTCCAGCCAATCCTTAGTGGACCCTTCCAAGTCCTGAGCAGGCTTCTCAAATTCTCAATCTACTACATGCCCGACTCTCTAAAATGCAGAACAGGAAAACTTAGATAATCAAATCAGTTAAAACAGAATCACATAAAACAGGGCTGAAAAGGAACCAGAGATATTAACTAGCCCATCCCCCTTGACAGATAAATAATAGGAATGAAAGGCTTTAAGTTACTAGAAAATCAGATGGCACAGTGGGAAAAAGAGATCACAACAAAACGATTAGGCCAGCCTACCCCCCAAGAGACCCAGGTTCAAATCCTGGCTTACGTCACAAGTGGAAGTGAGTTTGGAAGTCTCCAATAATGTTTGGAAAAAATCTGCATGGTAGTTTGTCTTCATCTTCTATCTTTTTTTTTTTTTTTTTTTTTTTTTTGGCCAAGTCTGGCAAAAAGGAAAAACTGGTTTAATGCACCTCCTTGGACTTACTGCGTCCTCATACAGGAGAGGGCAGTTGACACAAGTTGTCTGTCTGTCTCTCTCTCTCCTTGTACCTGAAACTTTTGCACACAAAGCAAAATTATCTGTATAGACAAAGTGCCACTCTGCTAAGCGTCTGTGCAAACACTGTCAGTGGAGTGGTACTCCACTGTCTCTGGTATTATCCAGGCCTACATGGAATGGCTCTAACTGCAGCACTTGGAAGGCATCCCTTCTGGAGACTGTCTTCCTGATAGGTGTTATGGTCAATGCATTTGTACCAGAAATTCAAGAAGCTGCTCAGATTGCATTTGTACAAGACACTGCCTTGAAAGACACCATGGAAATGACACCACCAGACGGGTAAGGTAGGACCCCCAGGCTAATATTAGTTTCTTGAAGATCAATCTACCAGGCTTGAGCATCATGCAATTCCTTCCTCCATACAGGAAGAGAAAAGCTCAAAGTTTTTACCCAGTGTACTGACATACTTTTTAATTAGAGAAATGGGGAAAAAAAGTGCCTTTACAAAAAACATCTCCCAGTTACTGCTCAGATGCATCTGGCCTCTGACCCAGGAAGGCAGGCTCCCCATCTTTCCACTTTTGTGAAAGACATGAAACTGGAAGAAGTTGTTGCAAGTTGAAGTAAAT
The DNA here is from genome assembly GCF_018691265.1 of Tyto alba. Lineage (NCBI taxonomy): Eukaryota > Metazoa > Chordata > Aves > Strigiformes > Tytonidae > Tyto > Tyto alba. The sequence continues at coordinate 12,169,979 of NW_024881273.1, read as the reverse complement.
AATGAAAAAGGTTTCTCAGCTTTAACTCCTAACCTGGTTGAACTGGATGGACTGTAACTAGTGATAAAATCGTATCAATGTTTAAGAGGTGCAATAACAACATGGAATCTCAGGACTCACAAGCTGTAAGAAAACAGGTCACTCACATCTGGTAGCTGCAGGTATGTGTTATCTAACAAAAACCATCCTTGTTCAGCATCCTGTGGCCTCTCCCACCACAGCCACCTCTGCCACTTGGCATTCATCCATGCCAGACATTTCAGGGGCATTTAAACACCAGCTGGTTAATCAGCCCTCCTTCTGTACTGAGATGGAGTATGTATCTGTCAATTCCACAGATTTAAGAGAGTGATTCCCTGCTGCCTGGTCATATGAATGCTATGTGTCACATCCTATTTATAGTTATTTTTCAGCGCCCTTTGCTTGCTTTTTTTTTTTTTTTTTTAAATCCTTTCTTTTTTTTTTACAGTTTGATCATTTGGAAGGAAAAAACAGGGACTATGGGAGGATCAATCTTAACTTGAGTCTTCTAACACCTCTGTAATCGTTCTGTACTATTAATTTTGCTGCTGTAGCTCAGTTTATCTCAGTGGTTCCTGCGGATAGAACACTGTGAAAACACCTATGTTCCATTTAACTTCCTCAAGCACAGGCCTAGCCCTGAAAATATCACCTTGAGGGAAAGCAACACTAAATGCCAAACAAAGCTGAAAACCAAACAAAAATCCCCATACCTGACAAGCCACTACGTCAACCCTTGTCAGGAAACTCTCCTCAGTTTGTGACACCAGGATTTGAAACAGGGTCTTTTGTACCTCGTGATTATCATGATGCTTAAAAAACCCAACTTGTCCCTGCGAAGAGGTTATAAAGACCTACTGCTGATGTACATTTTTGTTTATAATGTGCCAAAGGATCTAATCCTCTCAACTGCTTCCGGAGTAGCTTTTTTGGGACAGTCATGGACAGAGCAGACTGAGTCCAGGAAGGGACAAAAGCCAACCCAGGGCAGGACTGGATACTAAGCAGTTAAGAAAGTTGATGGTAGAAAGGCAATTGGTACCTGTGATGGCCTTGCTTCCTGGGGATCCAGAATTTGGAGCGCGGAACATCTGGGATTGGGATGCCGGTGGGACACCGGAGGGGGTGCGGTGCAGGAGGGTAGAACATCGGTTTATTGAAGCCGGTGTTTTTTTGCTGGATTGGCTCGCTTGTGTCTTCACTGCCACGAAGAGTGGAGATCGAGAGAACTCTGGATATGAACACTCAGAACTAGTGCCTGGACAGTCAGTCAGCTCCCAGATCGTGTGCCTTCTGGGAGGGTTGCTTTCTAACAGCCACGCTCATGAATCCCTTGCATGGGGACCTGCAGCAACTGTGGATCCACCGATCCCATGTAACAAAAGTGTTTTCCCCACTCACCCGAGGGGACAGATTCTTGAAGCTTGTTAGTTCCCTTCCGCACTTTATAATTGCCATGTGACCAACCCATTCCTCCTCCAGCAGGAATCACCCCATCCATCCAGGAGTACTGGATGTACTGAATTGCCATGGCCTGGCTGGGTGCACCTGCATCTCTGTCCTCCATTTCTATGAATGTAAGAATCTGAATTTTGAGAGCTGGTTTCTAATGTGATACTCAGAGTTTTACCTCTTTGTTACTTGAGCCTTGTATAAATCCTAGATATCTCCAGTGACATTTCTTGTCTCGTTAACCAAATACAAAGGAAAAGGGGCTGTTGGTAATGGAAGGGAATTAGGAGGCAGAGTTCTCATCCTGCAAGTCAGGAAAGGCCTTTTGGCCCTCGAATCCAGACAAGTATGGGTGACACGTGGAGAAATTGAGAGTATTACTGGAATCTGCTCTTTGAATGTAACTACATTTTGGTCTCTGCAATGCACAGTGAGGATCACCAGGAATTTTCAATGCCAAAAGTCATATGAAAAACCTTCAGAATGACAGGCCACACGGATTAAAAAAACAATTACAAAAATGGAGAAACAACCTAGCAACACCCTTCGTTCCTCAGTGGCTTCTTCCACAGAAATTTGGATATGGCTCCTGAAGCCCAAGTCCCACTCCGACCATCTACCATGAAGAACCACTAAGAAACAAGGCTCACATAACCCACAGACCAAGCTTATTACTTGTGATTTCTACACAGTGATATTTTAGGATGCCTAAAGTTGAATGGACAACATTAGTACCTGTTCATCCTATATAGCATAATTCAGAAATACTCATCTACACTGAGCAGTTCTCTGTCATGGACTGTTATGGCAGCACAACAGCCTGACTCTGAAAAGGGTGAGGAGAAAAGTCACCCAGACTGGGACTGGATGCTCATTTCCAAAATCCCATGAGACATTATAGACTTCAAATGTGAACTGCTCTCACCTTTCATGTCAGCAGTCAGCAGCACTGGAGATTAAGGATTTAAAGCGGCTTGTAAAAAGACACTCAAAGGAAACACATTTTTGTTTCACTTGATCAGATACAGAGATCCAAGGTGACATTTCCTCTAAATGTTAGCGTACTTCTGCAGGAGATCCTGCACTAGGTTTTCTCATAGGCAGAAGGCTTGCTTTTGCTTCCTGTATTTCCTTTCAATCTCTGTGGATAATCCTCCTCCAGTTGCTGCCAAACTGCCAGCAAAAATGTAGTCAGATATGACAATTACCTGCTCATGTGTCATCTGGTTTCCCACAAGGCCCATTCCCATCTATTGCTGCTTTATTCCCTGTCTATACCAAGAGAAGTATCAATCAGCCAACTATTCAGTGTCAGAAACAAAGAAAGAGCATCACTGCGAATCCTCTGCAGTCCAGATACCATTCTCTTGAGACCTGAAGAAAAAAGTCTCAGTGCTATGAAGACTTCCAAAATGACTTCTTTTTCCTCCCGACCTAAACAAATAGTGTGTCTTCAAATTTGGACCCCAGAAAGAAAGCTGCTCCGTCTGACACTAGGCAGAGACAGAGTTTGAGCCAGAAAGACAGACAAAGGGATAGTTCTAGCAGTCTGGAGGATGCTAATAATTAATTGAAAAAGAAGTTTTAGTCTTTAGTTCATGAGATGAAAAATTCCCTCTGAAGACTAAGTGACACAGGTAGAAACGATCACAGAGCTCCTCTGTTCTGTTCTTTAAAAGTCATCTTCACTGTGGAACTCACTGCCTCAGGCTGATGAAAAGGCCACGTTCAAGGTATTTCCGAAAATGAAAATAGTGAGTTGCTGAATGGTTACAAAAACCTCCCACCTCAAAATCTGCAACCAGTCAGGAAGACTGGAGACAAAATTGTGGACAGATAATCCCATAGCTGCTGCTATAAAGTTTTTTAAACTTTCTCAGAAAGCATATGGGATATGCCCCAGTTGAAGCTGACGTACTGGAGAAGGGAGGGCAGGAGAGGAGAAATGCAGAGGGTAAGTCTCACCAAATGACCACCAGTCACTTGGTAAAATGCGTATACTGTGCTACAGCCACACAGAATGGCACATGGTGTGCTAAAGAACAGATGATACGGGTGATACTTAAAAGATGGGGGACTCTGCCTTAGCAGCAGGAAAAAGAGCTTGTTCATTGCCATGCTCAGTGACGATGGCTGTAGAAGAGCTCCTAGGGCAATGACAGCTAAAAAGACTGAGGTACTCTTTGGGTATGCAATTAGGGCACTTTCAAAAAGGGGATTAGGAAGACAGTGTTAGCTCTCAGTTCCTTCACTAGACCAGGTGCTGGTGCATGCCATTCACTAAGGTAGTTAACAGACAAGGATATTCAGATGAGAAGGCAAGAGGATAAATAAAGGACAAGAACAGCATACCTTACAATGGAAACATCAAGTCACTCTTGGCTTAACTGAGAGGTTAGTCACTGTGAAGTGACTTGACAGCAGGCTATACAAAGGTCTAGAAAGGACAGAAATTTGGTAACTTAGTTTTCCTTCAGTACCAGAGTTATAAATAGGATCCAGTGTCTGAAAGCTGCAGCTGGATATTTTTAGTCTTAATTTAATCAAAATAATTACCTTAAGAAGTTGCTGTATTTTCTACCACTCTTAACAGCAAGATTAGATAGCTCTCTAAAACATATGTGAGCAACTAAATCAAGGCAATCCTATAGCATGCATTACTCTGGTCAGTCCAGAGATCACAGTGGTCCCTCCTGGCTTTCCTGACTTTGATAAGACCTTAAAGCCCTGTGAATGAAAAGCCGTGGCAGTAAGTAGAAAATCTAGGAGACATTTCAACATGTCTCCTCAAAAGATACATAAATCTACACAGTACCACACCAGAACAGAGATGAGATTACCTCCGTAACTTTGTTTTTGCCAGTTAAAAATTGTGGTTAATAATGTGTGTATTGCATTTTTTCAGAAAGATCTCGTCAGAACAGGTAAGGAACCATTTGGATGGTTCAGATGGAATTATACCATCACCTCTGCAGAAAAATCTATCTTTAATGAGTATGATGGGAAGTGATTCCTTCACAATGGCCTGAAATTCAATATGCTGAGTGGAAACCTCTGCAACTGGAAACAGGTGTTTCCACAGGGAAAATCTTGTGCTCAAACCTATCGAATTCTTAATGTGCTTCTTTATCCATACAAACAAATACTGCCAGTGAGGCCTGCTGCTAAGGCACTGTGTGATCAGATAGTGCGAAAACCATCTGAACTCACAGATTTCATTCACTAAGATGGAGGAAGCAAAGACACACCACCCAACTAGAACCTGGATCTGTTTTTATCTTGTCTAGGCAGGACTTGCATACAAACTAGATGTGCTACCAAAAAGGATCCCTCTCCCTAAGAGAGAAAGCCATGATGGCTTTAAGAAACACTGCATTTAAACAATTTTGTTGAACAAATTGTATCCAGTGTCTTTCACAAAAAGAAAAGTAATTGAGCAGAGAGTGTTGATGAACTTCCTTGAGCATCACAGGTGTCAGCGTGGATGTAGGTCTGTCCCCTACAAAGCCAAGTACAATCACATGGCTGGCAGGGCAGGGTCTTCGACAGCCAAGGCCCATCCCATAGCCCATGAGAGTGACAAGGTAGAACCAGAGGTGACAGCCAGCTTCAGCCAAGAGTCCAGACCACCAGGAATTTCATGGTGGTGAGACAGGTCTGTGGTCAAGCTGGGAAGTCAATCCACAGGTCAGTGGCAGGATCAGATCTGGTGAGGATAACCAGGGCCAGACACATATCAGCAATCCTCAGGGAGGTCTACAGTGATGAGGGAGGGTTGACATCAAGCTGTGAAGTCAGTCCACAGACCAATGGGATCCACAGCCAGGCATGGGCATGTCTACAAATGAGCTGGAGACCAACACCCTACCGTGTAGCTCAGGCAGAGACTGATGGTCCAGAACTGAGCTGAAATAGGGGGTCTGAATGTGGGTGGAGGCCCCATGTGAGGCTGGTCAGGGCCAGTAAGACCTATTAGTCCACTCAGGGCCCTGACATCACTTTAGATTTTTATCCTGGAAGCAATAGACATGGATAGTTGTGCAGATTTTAGTTCTTTCAGCACATACTTCCATGACCAGGGAGTCTGTTGCCTTATATACAGTTACCAACAGAGGATGCAGTGAGTGCACGCTCCTGAGCCTGGACTTACCAAGCTAAAACCCACTCTTGGTGGCTTTTCTAGACAGTCCACATCCAAAACACACTAGGTTTTCTCTGCACTGTAAACACATCACCTAAGAGCAATTACAATAGTCCAGCTACCTGCAAATATGGTTAAATCAGTTGCATCTTACAGAGCAGACAGATCTTGGAGGAGAACAGAAAGAAATCTCTGAACCCTCCTCCTGTGCACCTCTGTTGAGAGACATTTCTAAAACTGGGACAATGAATGTGCCTACAATCCACTTTTTTTGGAAACAGCCTCTGACACCCTTCTTCGAAAGAGTGAATAGGCTGACAGAAACAGCACAAGAGTATGTATTTAAAAGAGTAATAGCACAGTTCTAAGCATATGAAAAAGCCCCTGCTCTTAACTAACAAAAGGGAACTTTCGAAGGAGACATTTGGCATTAACAATTCCAGGGAACCCCACAGCAGAGCTCTTTTCCAGACAGCAGGTATCCAGCAGCACTGACCACAAATTATCCTGAAAGGTCCTATTGACTCTGCAGGATACAAGTCCTTGTTTTAGCCCATTTTCAATGAATTTTTATCCATTATGACAGAAAACCAGAAAGACAGGCTCCGGAAGGGAAGCTTGCACTCAGGCAGAGAGACCCAAAAATTTGAACTGGTAATGCTGAAATGTTTTCCTTACCCACTCCCACTACAGCTAATTTTGCAGCATTTGCCTTATAACCTGAAGAACAAGCCCAAGATAAAGACACAGTCTCAGCTTTACTTCTTCTGACTGCTAGAGACCGAGAAAAGCCAGCTGTACTTTTCAAAGGTCATGTGTTTACAGCTGCCTCACAGGACCCTGGTTTATAGGAAGAGCAGAGTCTAAGCAGTAGAAAGGTGGGAGGACGTACTGGCCAGCCTGCCTTAGGAGCTAATCATGCCCTCTCCTGTATGCTCATCAGGGTTAGTGGTTTGTCACTGTAAACCATACTTCTTACTGGGTATAGGAACTAGGAGAGGAAAAAAAAAAGGTTTGGAAAAAAAAAAAAAGGAAAAAGTTTATGGGGAGGGGATTAAAGCTCATGAAAATATTATCCTGATCTGATCTTAACTGTCCTCATAGTTAAAAGACATTTGCTGAAAGGACTGGAAACCCATCTGCACATCTCAGTGACTGCTGGTCTAGTCTGCAGCAGGGGCAGATTCCTTTTTTTTTCAGAGGTTACTCCAGAAACCGTGGTGCAAGAATGGCTTCAACCCCAGCATCTGAAAGAATGTGCCTCCTCCTCCAAAGCTAGCTTCCAGTAGTCAAGAAGTGGGCATGAGAACCCTGCAGCTGCACTCTGCACAGGGGAGAAGGGCAGTATCTGCGTGGACTATTTGTATCTGCAGTCAGACCTGCAGGGCCCACTTCAGGCAAATACCTCTTAGAGAAGAATAGTTGTGTTTTATTTCTATGCTGGAGAGCCTGGACTGGAACCAGCAGCTGCAGCCTATTATTACAGACGGTTGGGAGAGTGGAGAGATATCCATAGCAATAAATCCCCTTGAAATGGGAAATACCAGGAAGGTAAGAATCTGCTACTGCTGAGCAGAGATTTAATGCACAGTCCTTACAGCATATTGCTCCTTAGCTGTCTGTACAGGGGTCAACTAGAGCCACCAAAGCCTTGGTGTCTGAGGTCCCATCTACACTAGGAGATTGACCTACTGCTGATCACTACCAATGGTTTTTCTGAGGACCTGAAAACGCCTGAATTAAGAGGTGGAGTTTGGGGGTGCAGGGATGTTTAGGAATAACTGCCATGTGTGCAATCATAAGCACTGGGTTACTTCCCTCAAGCACATAAGGGATAATAAGACTAACTTTGTGATGATGGCGATAGAGTTATTTTATGCCCTACGCTTCTATCATGATCTTGGTCCATCTCCATGCTTCAGAGAACCTGCATGGGAGCTGTCAAGAGCTACCAGGCCTTGACCCACCTTAAAAGTGATAGTGGTGGACTATGTTCCCAGATTATTTCTATATACGTCTAAAACCAAAGCTGCCTTATTATAATAACTTAAAAACCTAACTAAAACTGAACGTGGTGAGGAAGGAGTGTGCGCTCCCTCTGCTGGCTACAGATGAGCAGCTAAAGAAACCCACTAAGCTAATGAGCTCAGCTCATCCATCCTCCTCATCAGCCAGAACGCTGGCAGCTGGACATAAGCAAAGAGCAGCCATGCTGGCTCACAGCACTAAAATCTCAATAAAGGACAGGGCAATGCTATGAAAGAAGCATGAAGTTCAAGTGTAAAGAACTTCTCTGCATACTTTTAAAGCATCCAAAACCAGCATGTAGCAAGAATTTCTCTCAACTATTTTACTAAAATTTTGCATTGAATTGCACCTAATTTCTCATTAAAACCTCCCCTTTGTCTAGGGAGTGCAGATCGTAGTGTCCCTCCAGAGTGCAGATCGTAGTGTCGTGTAGTATGCTGAGAACTGCCTTTTCCCGAGCTCCCTGAAATAAATATTTTATTGCCTGTGATTTAGTAGCAAGCTGCCAAGGTAATTTACATGATTTTGAAAACCAGTTTTAACTCACTGTCTGAAATAATTTCTCAAGAGCTCCTAAGAAAGATGCTTCATTCCTAGCGTGTACATTCACTTATTATTTAGGGGACTCTAAAATTTTTGTGCATCACTCCAGTTAAACAATAAAATATCAAACCCCCAAGGAATATATGTAGAATTGCATGGACTTTGGTATAAGTTCAGTGTCATTAGAGACCTAACAGTAACAGTGTCCCTCTGAGAGGAGTTTTCCAGCTCAGTTTTAGTGTGTCCTGGTCAGCACATGATCTACGTCCTGCCAGCTGCAACCCCACAGATCCAGTGGAAGGATCCACAAGAATGATACTCTCTCCTGCAACCCTCGTGTTGACCACCAACCACTGTAAATCACAGTCTGTAATGAAATAGATCTCCAGCAGGATACTCACTAATAGGTGCATGCAGCGCCACATGTTCCTGGTATGGAGTGTAGTATTTGTACTGCTTGCCACAGAATTCACAGGTGTAATTGCCAGTTTCTGTGAAGATGAAACAAATACAAAGATCAGAAAGGAGTGCAGAACCCTCTCACACAATCACCGACTTCCCGACCTTTTACACAGAAACTGGCCAGGTGACAAAAACTAGAGCATATTCTTCATGCACTTGGAACTTATCTGCTCTGTAATTCACACAACCTTTTCCCCAACAAAGGAAACAGTTAAAGCCCATCTACAGAGTGATGGACCTTTTGTAAGAAGTCCAGCAGAACTAAACAAGCTACAGGCGATTATCCCAAAATTACAAAAAGTAAGCATGCAAAACAAAGGAGAGAATCCATTTCTGAACTCTATATTACAGATGACACAGTTTTGTCTTCTGGTTACGGATAGTCTGTGATGTGTGGACAACAGGAACAGCCAAACTAGTAAACAAGTTGCCAAGTTCAAGTCTTAGTGACAAAACTTTTATATTTGGATTGTAGATTTCTCTTGCAGGAGGAGGGGCTTTTCTGCAATAACTGTGCTTATTCCTGCTTTGGGGATACTTGAAATAACAAAGTAGTGTAACCACACACTGACACCTCCCACTCCTACCAGTGCTGGGAAGTACAGAACTGACAGTTAGCTGCAAGCCAAAGGAAAATCCAAGGTTCATTAATTGTTTCCAAACCGGAGAATTCAGAGAAATGCTTTGGCAAAGTCTGGTCCTCTCTCTGCCTCACTCTAATCTGTTTGATGAACCCATCACAAAGGCAGTGTGAATGCAATTACCTGCCAACTCTGTCAGTACACCTTAAGACTCTCTCTAACTGCCCCCAGCTTGCTTTTCTCCTGAACCTCCTTCCTCTCCTCTTTGCAGAGCTCTTGAGCAGAAAACATCACAAAGCTGCATTTCTTAGGGCCAGGCTGTTGGTGTTTGGTGTTCATCTGAACCTAAACATATCTTTCAGCATGCCTAAGGACCCAACACCTCTGTGTAACACAGTGCTTGTGGTTTTCCTACAGGTATTCCAGCTAATGTCAGATTTGAAACCCTTCTGCTTTCTCTTTCACATTTCAAGCTGTATAATAATAACTCATACTTGGACCAATCTTCTGAAACGGTTCCGGCTCCTCCTCCTTCACTTCATCTGCTGCTATGACAGCCTGGTCATAGGGGTCTGCAAGAGAACAGAACCAGCAAGTGAGCTGATAACACCCTCAGGCTTTCCTTCTACAGCTGCATGGGCACTGAATGCTCCTGCATCTGTAATGACATCTCAATCTGTAACAAGATTTCAAGATAGGAATTATAAACCAAATGACCCCTCTCTGTCTGACCTGTCCCTCCTCCTCAGGTCTCCAGGATTACTCCCACTTCCAGCCCAGTAACGTCTGTAGGTATATAGTGTTTAAAAAATACAGAGAAAGACTGAACAAACACATTGGAAAGCCTCATCCATATTTTCTGGTTTTCTTCCACTGCATCTCCTATCTAATGATGTTATACTGTCTGAAAGTGGGCACAATAAAGCAGTCTGCAAGCAAGTCAGCTAACAAATACTGACCAGTGACTTCCTAACATCTAACAGCACAGCTAGCAACAAATCAGAACCCAACCCATTTTATAAAATAATTTAATTTATGCCTTGAACAATTCACTAAATCACCAGAGACATGAAACGCCTGCTTCTTTGATTTTCAGAAGCCTGATCAATTGTATGTACAACAAAAGCCTGATATCTACTAGGGCTGGGCATCAACCTACAGGCTGTAGACACTGGGGGAGGGAGAGAGGACGCTCCCTCTCCTGCTGCAATCAGTGACAAAACTTCCTTGACTCTTACAAAGTGTAGAATTGGACCTGCTGTGCCTGAACTACTGAATGCTTGAAAAGGTTTGTGAAATAAAGCACACAAAGGATCTCGGCTTACCTGCCCGGTTTTCTGGGGCCCCTTCCACACTAAAAACTAACACAGAATAGAAGAAGGAGGGGAAGAAACAAAACAGAAATTAAATCCTCTTAAATGGCCTTGTTTTCCTCCTGTATTTCACACACTGTTTCAGCATATTTCAGCCCCACAGAAGAAACCAGGCTTTGTGCCCCAGTCCCTCCTCTTCCCAGTAGCATCCACACAGAACTATTTGAGCATGCCCAGCCCTAATATACACAGATTCTCAAGGCCTTTGTCCTGACACTGACAGCCCCACGTAAAGTTCAGCTGCACAGCTGCCTCACACTTGCATTTGCTGACACAACCAGCCCCTTGGAGGAACTGAGATAAAGTGTCCTTGCAAGACACAAGTGGAAGCCATTTCCAAAGCCCTCTTATAACCCTAGGCAGAGCTCTCTGAACACATGAGAAGACACATGAGGTATGAAGACACATTTCTAACAGAAGCAGACATGTCCATCTCACAGTGACTTTCAGTCCCAGCAATTTAATTTTGGCTCCCCGTGGGATGAAGGGAACTTGCAGTGGTGCACCGCAAGAGCATGTTGGCTGTTCAGAAGTCCACATGTTCCAGTCAAAACCAGCAATTTTTCTGGACACCACATATTGTGAAAAAACACTTAGTTTTCTGAGACAGTCCAACCATCCAAAACCTTCTGCTTTCCAAGCAGCCTCTTTCTTAAACTCTGCCAGGGTTCCCTCCCTGGCCAAGTGAGGAGCAATACCAACAGGCTTGTAGCATACACAAGTGAGGATTTGAGTATCTGTGGGCCCTGAGTCAAGGAGCTTTAGATGCCCAGTAAGCATGGGGCAAGCCAACAACAGTACGTTGTTGCTTCTATTTCCCCCAGTATAGCAAAAAGAAACACTGCTTCTAGAGGAAGGTGTCTGCTTCTGTCCGAGTGTCACCAGCCTAGGCCACATCCACATTCACAGAGGAAAAACTGGCCTGTAAGGTCCACTGACAACTGCATCAGTTCACTACCACAGTGATTAACAAGAACAAAACAACATTTGTCAAGTCTCAAATGTGGTTTCTCACAAACGAGCATGTTGGGAACAATCCTGTGAAGTCAGAAACCAAGCAACCAACTCTTGCCCAGTGAGCAGCCAGACAGACAATTTACCTTGAGGGACTCAGCCCTAGCGTATCTATCCTAACCATGAACCTTAATACAGACAGGAGGACTGCAAGGACTACAGGTTGCAGGAGAGGGTGTTATTTTGATGCACGCAAAGAAAATCAAGTACAGCAAACTTTTTCCTGCAGCGCCCGTGGACTGTGCCTCCTCTGACCAAGATGAGCGAGCCATGCTGTGCCATGTCCTGTACATCATGGGCCACACGGTCTGGCAGAACCACATTTTGCCTTCCCCAGGATAACACAGCAAAGACTTCTCATAGTTTGAGTGTCTAAGTGTCAAAAGTACTCACCATCCACGGCATGTAGGTCTCTGTGCTCTTGGAAGCAGCTATAATATTTATATTTTTTCCCACAGATGTCACACGTGTACCTAAAATTGTCTGCAGAAAGAAGAAAACAGGTCACTTTAGAAACTTTGAGGTAAAAGGCAAGCACTCCAGACAATGCTGTTCAGACACCCCCATGCGGTTACATTCATCCCACATGCTCTGTCAAACCCCTAAGGCACACAGACAACCACTGCTTCACAATGTCCTCTGCCTGCCCTATGCTATATGGCTTGAGGCATATTCTGATTTGTTATTTCCTATTCAGGCAGCTCTGCTCTCCAGTACAGCCTCCACAGGACCGCACAACAATGAAGACAGGGCAGCTGAAATCTCCTTTGGAAGCTACAGTAGGCAAGTACTGGTCAGGACAGGGACAAACTGGAAGAACTAAACACAGAGTCAACATATGAGCTGTTATGTCAAAATGTTAATATGACAACTACAACATGGGCTGGATGTGCCCACACACTCACACCACACTTGGTTCTCACTGCTGCTGCCTGCTGACTATGAACTGCATCCAAGATCCTGTATGGGCACGTTGTAACAAACAATACCAAAGAGAGCCAACAATCCAGAACATGCAGGACAGTAAAGTGCTCAATGAACAGGACGACTGATGGAACCAGGTTTCATATATGTTTGTACCCTAGATGGTCTCCCTTCATCCCAGCAACAACAGACCTCCTTCAGCACAGCTGTGTGTGAAGACAGACGGATGCAAAAAGGCTCAAGATGCTTCTGAATTCATTTTGGTCTAACTGGGAACAACAAATGTCTGGCTCAGCTATCACATCAGTGTAAGAGGAAAATTTCACTTGTCAGCTTGGTGAGGTTTTTCCATCTTGTGATGTCTGACATACACCTTGGAGTACAGACTGACATCCATAAGCAGTAACTTGCAGCATTGCATTTGTCAGCTGACCACAGTAGCCGATGGGTTGCATGCTACTAACCCACTGCAAACAAAGTAAAACACATTAGCTTGTGTAGCCACAAAGGATCTTGAAACTCATGTGTTTTACTTCACAACAGGAGCAGGCTAGGAGTGTACACATCAGCTACAGTGGCTCCACAGATGAGCTGCCATTCAGTTAGCTCCCCCGCAGTAACTCAGTTTGTATTCATGTACCCATATGATTAGCAAAGTTAAAGCCTTGGTGTTACCTCTTCATGTTTACCATGTTCAAACACACCAGAGTATGCACATTAAGTAAGTTTTTATTTTACTTCTCAATAATTTTATTTTTAAAATAAGTATTTTAAGCACTGGTACAGTCTAATCGCTCACTTGGGATCACTACTGGAGTCCATCAGCATGTGGCGTTTCAACACTAAATGAAGAATCACTTTCTGCCCTTTATTCTGCTTGGCAGAATGAAAGTAGAAGCTATGGCGATCTACAAGAGAAAAATGCCAAATATAAAAGGTGTTAAACAGCTGGGCACTGGAACTTTACCCCAGCTACCAAAAAATATTTGTATCTTAATCAGACCACATCAACACTAAGCTAGATCTAAGGGATTTTTAAAAGTCTAGGCTGAACAAGAGAGACAGAGCCCAGGCATATACACCAAGATGAAAAGGATTCACTGCTTCAGACAGTGCACTGCTTAAGAAAGAGGAAGAGACGCAAAACGTGACTATAAGAATAAGTGATAAAAGCACTGGTGGGTCACAGTTAGCTATGCTTCATCATATAACCTTATGCAGTCTCCTGTGGTCATACAACAGCGCTGAGCATCAAAATCTACCTCAGACCCTTTCTGACAACAAATGATTGCCACTGAATAACTGTGTATCTGTTGCAAAAAACCCCCAGTCGATTATTAGCAGAGAAAATTCATAACATGTCGTCAGTAATCAGTCCCACATCACTGTGTGTCCCCAAGACAAGAAATCAGCCTCCTTTTTTGAAGTGTAATGAGCCATGCGGTAAATGAACTGAAGACTAATTCTTCAAAGGAGTACCAAATACCAAGCACTTTCAGTACCTCCATTTGGAAGAAGAAAACTATTATGGCCTTAGTTTGAAAGAAAAGTGCTCAATAAGTAAGGAGGCTTGTTAGAATAAAAATGCTAAATGCTAGAGGCACACCGGAGACTCAAACAGGCATGACTAGTTGTAGTCTCTGTAACTTCAGGAAGATTGTGGGGATCTCACTGTCAACAGCAGAGACTTGAGCAGCACATGCTGGGTATGACCACTTCCTTCCCTAGGCAGTGTGGGGAAAATGAAAACAAGATAAAAAGTATAACAGCACACCCCAAGAGAATAGGGTTTTGCTTGTTTTGTTAGGGGACTGTTTTCCCTAAGGAAGAATGACCTCCAGAGATTACAGTGAAACAAGCTGTTATGAGAAGTAAGAATTTCTTCCAGCTGGTATTGGTACTAATCTCCTCCTTGACTCTTTAAAGGAGATAACACCCAGCAAATGGTGCCAAATCTCAGAGACAAGGAGGTTTATGGAGAATTCAGGAAGTACCAGGAGACTGCCGATGTGTAGCTAAGCTTTACCCTCTGTGAACAACAGTCACTCTTCCAGGGCGGCACCCAAGGACTTCTTCCTTCTTACCCAATAAAGCTGCCTTTACTGACAGCCGTCGAACGCTTCCAGTGCTGTTCCCAGCAGTGACAGCTTTCTTAGCATGGAACAGAATTAGCCTGTACCCTGCTACTTTCCCTGCTCTGGGTTATAACTACTACACTAAGATAAGACTCCAGCTGGGGCACCAAACCCAATGTATGTAACAACAGCTTTCAACACGAAGAGCTACAATTGACTCCAAGCGCTCAGGTGTGTCTGCAAGCCCATACTGAAACTCCCATCCCTAAACTACTGAAGAGATGGCACCAGACGTAGCCAAACTAATGCTACTTAAGCAAGTCTGCTCAGATTCAAGCTCTCTCCTATCACCAGGTAGAGATTAATGCAGTGCAGCTCCACCAAAAGCAAAACCATACCAACAGGCACTATTAGAACTTAAGGAAAAACACAGGGAAAGATACTAATTAGTCCACTAGAACAGAGGTCCAGTGCCGTTGCTTATTGGTGTTCAAGCAACAAGTCCTGCAAAACACATCCCTGCTGCAAGCTGAGCAATCACTGTATTACACTGCTGCAAACCTGGAGTTTCAAAATGCTTAAAAGACATCCAGTTAAAAACCAAATTACAGCAAACAGAATTTCTCCTTTATGCTCATGACTCTTTCCAAGGGGAGCAGTGATTCCAGACAGATGTCTAAGGAGTAATGGCCTTATATAGTCAGCCCACATTTAATCTTGTGAAATACACACACCAAAATACAGCATCACTTCTTAGGAGAAAAAAAAGCAAGCAACAGCTGTGTTACAAGGCTCTTCCTCAGATACAAAGGACTCGTGTATTGAGATGGCAAACAGGCAGGTTTTTCAAGTACCCCAAGAAATATCTCCACAGGACCTGAAAGCATTTTTACCACTCTGCTTGCAAGTGCACCTCCAGTAAAAGACTGGGAATGTGCTGCTCTTTTCTGTCTGTCTCCCAGAGCTGCTGCTGGCTGGCTCCTGTGGTGTGGTCTGTGTTCAGCAGTGACGCATAGCTGCTGAAATACCCTGCCCTAGGGAAGATCAGCCAAGTCATCTTTCTTTTCAGATGTTACATTAAATATTTTGAGATTTTGTTGTTGTTGTTGTTGTTTTGCTTCAAATATTCAGCAGAGAAGAAAGCATATATTTCATTCTGGCAGGCAAGAGAGAGGGCAGAGAACACATGCCCAGCAGCGGCAGGCAGAAGAGGCTTCTTTCCCTAGGGCACCTGGCCCAGGCCTGACCTCAGTGGATTTTGCTCTAGAAACCCAGGAAGAGAACAATAGCAATCAGAAATTTTTTGAAAGGTCAGGACTTCTGTATCACAATCTAAAAATACAGATTGTTCAACCCACCCTTGTAAGTGCAGGAATCCAAGACCACAAAAACTGTGTACAAACTAGTTTCCACGGGGCTCAAAGAGCTCTGTGCAGCATCACAGAAACCTGAATTGGAAACAGTTACATACATCATCCAGATGACATCCCTGCAATGATGACAGCACATCCCGTGAAGGGTCCAGAATGATGGGGTCTCCACACAGCAGGCTGCAGGAGCTTCTTAAGGACTCCTCCAAGGTGAAGAACAATTTTCACCTGACACAGAATTCATACTGACATTTCAAATGGAAGAAGCCACAAAAGCTACTTGGTAGAGGAGCTCTCATGGCAATCAGGCACTTTGCAAATACCCTTGAATCCTAAGTGATCCTACTCTCACAGAGCACTGCAGAAATAGCTGCCTAGTAGGGACAGCCTCCAGATGTGGAAGGCCTCAACTGCTGAATATAAACAGATTGCAACAGCCTGATGAATTATTCCTAAAATCCAGCAGTTTTCCAGGTCCCAGTCAAGTAAAAAGCAGCAAAATTAAAAAAGAAGAGAGGGCAGTCTGGGCAGCACTACTTGTTCAGCTCCATCGTCAGGATGGCACCTTAACACCAGAAGGTTTGAGAACATCAAAGGAAGCATGAAACTCCCCGAATTCCATGTTCCTGGCTCACCTTGGGAAACAAGTTTCCCAAACAGTTCATAAAGTCCAGCAGTATCTCTGAAAGGGGAGGGGGCTGGATTTCTTACAGTTAAGCCCGCTGCAATACATTTATCTGTCATCTCTCTGTTTGAGGTTGTGATGTTTCTCCCCCCCAGCAGGCTTTCTGAGACAGGCTGATGTGACAATGGAGTATCAGCATCGTCCCTCCAGCCATGGCCAGTGGATCGCAGGACAGTCCAGGAGATGCTCTGATGCTCAGCTTCACATTCTTTAACTGTTTCCTGAAAATCTGTTGGAATCCTTATGAGTGCTGCTGGTGATAAACACAGAGGGCTGGAGCTGGTGAATGGCTGTGTAGCAGTAGCCGAACAAAAGGATCATCTTTCCTGGGATGTCTGCCTCACTGAAAGGAATCACGAGCAACTCCAACACTCTTCCAGTAAGAGCCAAAGCCACCATAACTAAACCACCTGGTCCGAAGAAACAGAAAAGGCTGGCATTTTCTGAGGTATGTGCTGTATGCTTGCCACTGGGAAACACCTTTCCAAGATGTGTCCAGAGCACAGACTACCTGAGCAGCCTCCCCTGAAGAAGACCCAGAGTGCAGCTACTGCTTCCTTACAACACAGGAGGGAGCAAAAACGTCTGGGACCCTCACTTGTTTCTGTGGATTCCACCCAGGGCAGCACAAAGACAGCTCTGGAGAGAGGCTTCTTCTCCCTTTCCGCAGTCAGAAGGGCACCTAGATGGAAAGGAATATATTTATGGCTTCCTAAACTAGCAGGATATTCCCCGCGCAGGTTCACAGACAGTTCCTTTGACCTAACCCTTTGGCATCCTTAGGGGCTTCCTTCTAGGTGCTGGACTGGCAGTGGGGAGAGGCAGAATGCAGGTTTGCAGACACAGAGCTTACTGCCTGTAGACCTCCATATACTCCTCATTCAAACTGTGTTCTCACACAGAAGTTATGAGCTTTACAACTGCATTTTACAGCCAAGTAGAGAGTTGCCAATAAAATCAGTTGCAATCTACATCAAGCTTAACTTAAAGGTGTCTAATGGCAAAATTCCTTGAAAAGGGAGCAGGACTGAGCCCAAAGTCAGCAGCAACCCCTTAAGAGGATTAAAGTATCCAGAGTTACATTAGTTAAGATTAAATAATAATAAAATCCAGAAATTTGGAAAAGACAGAAACCCTCACACACAGAAGCACGAGCCAGCTCCTAAGTGGGGGTTAGGAAAAAACTTTCCCCGTGGGCAAACTATTTCAGGATCACTCATTTCATGATCATTTACTTCCTTGCCACAAACATTTGGCCTTTGTCAGGAACACTGGAGACATCTAGGCACACGCTGACCTAGCCTAGCATCATGCTTCCCATGTTCTGCAAAGGGGGGGTCCCTCAGGCTGCAAACTACCAAGCCAAGAAGGCGGCAATCCCAAATCCTCACACAGAGGGGCCAAATACTTGAAATTACCTTAAAATAGTGCAAGACGCTAGCTCCCCTTCAAGCTGGCAAGGGGCTACATCACAGGTGAGAGGGCAGAGCCACAGGCTTCTGCTCAGTTTCTCACTGAAGCATCAGAGATTAGTCCCAGCTCCTAAGAAGAGCTGCTGCAGATGCATTCAGTAGCTACGGGACTGACTTCACCTTACAGCATTTTTTAAGCTGCTTTCAAGTAGGTGGCCAGTGAATCCTGTGAATTCTGTGATACATTATCCAAACCACATGTCAGCAGAATGTATCAGCACCATGGAGATTTAAATGCAGTCCATCCAGGGCTGTATGTAATCCCTCAAGGTTTAGAAACTTGATTCTGGACTAGAAGGAACTTCCATACAGAGGGGAATATCCTGAATTAATTTCTGAAAGACAGTGCACTTGTTCATAATAGTCTGATGCTCACATACTGTAATTTTTTTTAAACATTTTGGGGAAAAGGTTTTTTGGGTACTACTCACTCGATGTTGAGGGAGAAAAGACTTCCCAGGCATTCTCAGGATGTTACACATCAATGAACTTCCTTCTCCCACAGTTAAAAGTATGTTAAAGTTGAATCCAAACAGACAGCAAATATCAGCAATTTAAAGCAAAAATATAATGGCATTTTACAATTATCCCCCAAATCAGCATTATGAACCAGGATATTCAGACAAAATTCAGACACACCAGACAATATAATTAATGCCAAAGGGTCTAGTTTCATATGTCTTTATTCTGGTGTCACTTCAGGGCAGCGCTGGATTCTTTTTTATTCAAATTATAACTACATGTAAGATAAAGAGTGCTGAAAAGAGTGCGTTAAGCTGCTACTACCAGCAATTTGACAATGAACAGCCTCAATCTTGCATAATTGAAAAAAAAAAAAACCAAAGAGGTGTACTAGTACACACCTAACTTGTCGATGCAGGAAGATTTATCTTTTGTATCAATAAGGATGCTGAATCTCCATCTTAAGTGAAAAACTCAATTCGGCCCACATGGAGTTATGCACAACACACAATAAAGGCTGTTTTAATCTCCTTTTGGAATCAAAATGGTTTGGCTGAGAACACACTACTTATCTACTTCAGAACTGTTTAAATGATGCAGTACTGAGAGTTTCGTAAAGGAAAAGCAAACTTCATCTAGACTCTTCCCACTCATTTGTTCATGACTAGAAATTTTGTTCTTACCGTGATTTCCGGATGGGAATTCACATGCAGTATCACTGCCTAGTTTCCAAAGCCAAAAGGAAAAGTGATAGTTAAATGACTGAGCAGCGCTGGAGAGGAGATCCTGGCTCCATAAAACTTTGTAAAGAACAAACTGAAATTAAAATAAGCTAGGAAGGATGCAGAACCCTCCTTTCCACAATCACTCAAGAAAATCAAGAACTCTAACCTTTTTGCTTAGGTTGAAAGGAAGAGGACTTAAGAAGGTAATCCTTGTATTGCTCTGTCTTTCCTCGTTATCAATAACCTTAGAAGTGAAAATACTGAGAATTTAAATACTTAAAATACTTAAAGTGTTTTGGGGTTTTTGTGTGCTATTCAGGTTCAACACTGTTGAAATGCCAACAAGCAGCTCAACAGACAAAGATTCAGTCTGAAAGAAGAATTTTGAATAATTAATGGCATTGCTGTTTGTACACCTTTTCTGTTGCTAAATTTCAACCCATGTTGGAAGATGGAAGTGCATCCCTTCTTAATGAATAGTGGAGGGATGTATTTCTATCTTCAGTAAAGCTCTCCTGGCATTTTCAGGACAAACTGATGGATTATCAGAACAGTCTGGGATTATTAAAATTCTTATCCTTTGTTACTAGAATATATTTCTCCATCAATTTTGCTGCCAAGGAACTCTGTAAGAGATTTGTTGCAAAATATTAACATCCAGATATCTGTAAACACGGTCTATTTGGTTGGTATCTGGGAAAGGTGCAGAAATTTAGTTTTTATGGGTATAGTAGCAATTTTCTGTGTAAAATCATGTGAAGATCACAGATTTATAGACGTTGTGAAAGCCTCATTTTCTAAAATCTCAGATTAAAACTACACAGAGAAACTGGTCCTCTCCTAAGCTATGAAACTGCAGGACTTGCATGAACATCAAGACCTCCAGCATGACTGCGATGTCTGTCATGCTCCTGAGCACACCTTATGTGGTTATAAGGCAAGACACCCAATAAGATACCCAAAGTGAGAACATCCAGAAAGAACCCTTAGTATAACAGTTATGTTAGAAGTGCAACTTCAAATTTACCCTATTAAAAAACAGGTCCAGGAATTGTTACCTATTTCACCCAGCTGCAAGAAAGATGTTGGTGCTGTAATGTGAAGGCACTGGGTCAGAACTAGCAAACAGCAGCAGAAAAAGGCAAAGGGAAATACATCTCCCATGTTGCGGGAAACCTGAGAAACTGCAGTGATAACCTCTCTCCCATTCCAGTCCTGCAGTGTACTCAGAGAAGGAGAATGCAAGAGCAAGCCAGGGGAACCTCTGTTAGGGCGCAATGGACAGCACTGCACCTTGCCAGAACACTCTTGTTCCAGGGAAGAATAAATGACCCCAGCACCAGAGCTGCAAAGAAATATGCACATGTGAAAGGCAACAACTACAGCACTGAAGGAAGGTATCTTGGGTCTTAAGGTCAAAATTTCTTCACACTGGAGATCCCAGATCTAAGTTCCTTATTACTTTTTTAATGTCTTCCTCCTGCACTGAAATTTATCATTCTTGGTCTCAGCCCATTGGTCATTTAAATTTGAAGATGAACATATTAATCTACTTGTTAGGCAAATGGGAATCTAAAGAGACTTCACCTACTTAAAATGCAAACACATTAGAAAAATAAAATCCATTTTTATAGCTCTCCCCAAGGAGCAGGAGAATTATTAAATAAGAACATTGGAAAAATTAATCACAAAGTTGTAAATGCCTAACAGTTCATTCTGCATGTGTATGTGGGTGTGCACACACACACACATCATTTACATTAGGCTTTTAATTGGGTAAGGCATTAGTAAGTTTTACCAAGCACAACAATGGAACTTTCCATTTTTTGCTCTGGTACCCCCCCAAAAAAAGTAAAAGGAAATCAAAAGCTAAAGTTTACTTTAAGAAAACATTAAGGTTGCAAATTTGAATATGTAAAATTAATCAAAAAATGGAGATGCTAAAGGTTCTTCCTCCTTAACCTTAATTAACACCAGCAAACCACTTACGTATCTTTCGATCACTAGTCAGAACATTAAAATCACCATATCCTGTATGTGTAAGGTCTGGGCAAGGAAACCTTGATTTTGAATATATTAATTTAATGGGTTTAAATTCACAACCCTCAAAATGTTTCTGCACATGTAAGGCATTAGCACCATGCCTCCACAGTTAACGTTTGCAAGGCATATTCCAGCCCACATCCTTGCTTCTAACCTTTCACTGCTTTTTCAAATAAATTCCTTCTTAGGCTGAACTTTCTCATGCTTAGTCAGAGCCCAAAGGGAAATAGGCTTTTAAAAGATCAGGCCAATCATTTTTTATTTATGGGGTTGTGAAATATTTACTACGTATTCCATTTTGGAAAAAAAAAATGCAATTTTATTTTTTTCTCCTTGTAACTAAATAATGTCACACAGTGGAGACACACTCTTCATGGCTGCTGTCCTGCACGCAGGTGATGGGTTTAAATGCATTTGCCTATGAAACTGGAAAGGAAAACATTGTGTTTGCAGCCTACCACATCCTCAGATCCAGATGGAAGTTAGTGTCTCCCCTACCACCAAAGGTCTTATCTTAACCCAGCATCATCTAGTACATAATAAGCAAGTATGATACTACTGTGAATAGGGAAGGAGAAAATAAAGCTCACAGACAACAGCAGAGTTGTATTTAATTTTCAGAAAACACACCTCCTGACCCATGACCAATCTGATGAGAATTACAGACAGCTACCAGGAGTTGGTATGTAATCACAAACTAAAACATAACGCTGCATTGAGGCAGAAATGTTTCACTGCATCTAGATATCTGATGAAAGGGACTGAAGATCTGGCAAAGACAAATGACTCGGACATCATAAGGCACCACTAAAAAACTGTGCCACAACATGGGAGCTTCAGCATGAGAGAACTGAACAAGCTGGCAAGTCCCCAGCAGCCAGCTCTGCTGTACCAGAGCCATGTGTTTCCCTCCAAGCTTGGGCTTTGCCGCAGCTTAGAGTCAAGCTCTGAATGCAGGATGGTGATGCAACTCACTGGTAACACAAAAACCAAGAGATACTGGGGCATCCTACCTGATTCATCTCGTACATAGCTTAGTCTGGAGTACCTTTTCAGAAGATCATTTCAGTACTTCTTGTATTACAAGGATATCTATCCTTAAAAGCTGTTATTTTTAGCTCTGTGACATTGCAGCAGACACTGTGCATCCCTGCCTTCCTTGGTATTTGCTCTTATGTGACACAGCACAAGGAAAATGTGTTGATTGGCTTTTCCTTCCCTAGACTGCACTGGTAGAACTGGTGGCCTTGGAGCTGAAATGCTTCCCAGTGTTTTATAACTGTAGTTTGCAGTATGATTTTGGTCTGTACTATAGCAGTTTGTCACTTGAGAGGAGAGCGTAGTCCATCCGTTTCTCAGCCTCTTCTAGAGGGCCAGTTCTGAGCTGGAGAGGATGCTAAAGACTGGAACGTACCAAAAGAGCTCAAGAATTCTTTGTATCACCTGCTGCACCCGGTCCTCCCTGGAAGACTTATATGTGTTCTTCTCTGTGTAGGATTACCACTATCTGCGTAAACCTTTGATTACTCAAGCTTCGTACCCCCAACACAATAACACAACTCACTTCAACAGGGAAAGCAATCCATAATACATTAAAAAGTTGCTATAAACTGGTAAGGATGATTGAGTCTGACCACAGAGGAAAAGAGAAGACTTCAGTTTAATTGCAGCAAAGAGCAGTTAGGATTGCCCACTGGCCCGAAGTCCCACCTGGGGCTAAAAGGGAAAGCACTGGGAAAGGCCTCACATCTGAAAGGCTGAAGAACTGTCTGCACAGCAAATTTCTGAAGAACACACTAGAAAAAACATCCTTGAGGATGTTCTATCTATGAAGCAGTGAAACTTTTTGGAGCCCAAATCTACTTTTAAAATTACTGCAAGCTCATAGCTATTAATGCCAGCCCAAATTTTTGTCACTAACAATAACCAATTCCATCTAGACATTCTTACCCTGCCTTTGTGCAAGTGGAAGGAGTTCTCTTGAGATGACTAGAAGAAAAAATGCATTCAAGTGCTAGCTCAGAGTCATGAACTCTAGTTTCAGGAGCAATCAGCAGCTACTCCTAATGAACAGACACTCACTGCCCTCACATACAGCTGGATGAATGCCGGTTAACTCGGCACCTTGCAGCAGACTATGAGCTTGTCTCTTGCACAGGCTTTCCAACGCTTCTCACAGCAGGATCCACAACTCGGGCAGCTCCTCCATTAAGATCCATTAGTGATGCCAGCACATGCCACGTTTACCTGACCACAGGGGAACAGATTTTCCTCCCTCAGGAAAGCACGGGTGAAACCCACCGCCTCGGTGGGAGACAAGAGGGAGGCTCTGCGGCTGCTGCTCCGCAGCTCAGCTCCGTGGCTGCTCCTGCTGCAGCACTGCTCTGCCACTGCCACCGACTCCTGCTCCGCAGCGTGCTGCTGCCCAGGCAGGGCTCCAGCCTGGCTGAGGTCAGGACACTATTTCAGGTCAGGCAGTGCCTCCCACCAGCCCTGATGGCCCCAGCCTGGATGCAGCTCCTCCCCCATCTGTGTTGCTGCTGTCCTCAGCCGTGCCTCAGGCATGCGGGGGCTGCTGCTCCTCCCTGGTTCTGCCACTTCCCATATACCTTCCTCTGCAATGTCCAGTCACAGGACCATTAAGGGCTCTGGTAAATCCATTTTTCCCCCCAGTATATACAGTCACTTTTCTGTCCCCTTCAAAGGGCAACATGGAGAGATACTGGCCTCCTTCCAGGGGAGGAACACTCTCTGTAGTGCCAGAACCTCCCACCTGCTCCAGGAAAACTTCATACCATGGTGGTCTGGAAAGAGCCACTCACTGGGGTGTGTGACATAACATTGTCACAAAATATCCAAAGACCACTTTTTCCCCCTCCTGCAACCTGGTAACTCAACAGAGGTAACCCTGGGTTACGCTGGTAACTCTCAGGGTAATCTGAAATACCTGGTAATTATTGTCACCTGTGAGACAGTAATACTAATATTCAAAAATTATCTGCAAACAGGAAGAAAGGGCTCCAACACAACAGAAAGGCTAACAGACACAAAGGAAAACCAGGTTGTGTTAAGTGGGATCAATTCTGGGGTTTTGTGGATCTGTCCTAGCTTTCAACCTATGGGGCTGGCCACGGCAAGCACAAATGGATGAGAAAAGTCACTCCTGTTCCCACTAGAGTTTAAAGCACGAGTGAAGGAGGCCGTCAGGTGCTGCCAGGGAAAGGATGGTCTGGGCTTACAGATGCTCTCAGGCATCTTCCAAATGGTGGAGTCCACTGAAGAGCTATGTAGGAGTAACCTCCTGTCAGCAAGAGCACAGGGATCTGCTTCTGACAAACAGCACAAAATCCAGCCTTGTCTCTTAAACAGAATTAGATATATGCAAAAGCAGGAGATGGAGACAGAAAGAACAGGCTCTACCAGAAAACAGCCATCAGTGGTCTTCCAACCTCCAGCAAATGTCACTGAAT
This sequence comes from Tyto alba, assembly GCF_018691265.1. Classification (NCBI taxonomy): domain Eukaryota; kingdom Metazoa; phylum Chordata; class Aves; order Strigiformes; family Tytonidae; genus Tyto; species Tyto alba. Next base: position 12,145,138 of record NW_024881273.1, on the reverse strand, counting down.
TGCCATAGTAACAAACTGCAACACCATTAGGAACGAAAGCAAGTGAAGCATTTGAACTGGGTTGTTTTAGCGGAACTGCTTTTTCACGTTGCTTTCCTGCACACCACACAATAACTGGCCAGTGGCATGCTGACAGTCCATCAGAGCAAACTTCACACTCGTGGCTAGTGCTGCCTGTGAGCACAACCTGCTTTTAAACTACAGCTTGCTTGTCATGGTCCTCAAAAAACTTGTTACCAGCCCAAGAAAACAGAGCAAACCAGGTAATCAGCAAGCTCCCTTGAACTCCACCGACCTCAATGACACACTGGAGATGAATTCAAAGCTCCCCAAATCACCTCTTCCTGATTCTTCCCACTTTTAACAGTATGTTATTAAAATATTCCAGGAATGGTAAGACTTCCCCACAACATTATTCAGTATTACTCCATCAGGCTCAGGACTTCTCCCCTGAGAAGTGGAACGCTTACTAAGTCTCCAGGACCTAACCAGATATATGTAAAGTTAATACAGCTACTATACTCTTAAGAAACATTCAGCTTTTAGCAATTCTTCCCCTCCCATTTCTCTGTGCATTTATTCTGCTTTCTTTCACAGGGCACAGAAATGTAATCCAACAGCTTAAGCCTGTGCCCCAGCAGACAGGGACTGGGCTGCAAGCCCAGAGACTTGCGCTCTCTTCCTTTGCCACTTGCCCACTGGTTGCCTCTGGCAAGACACTTTCTCTCTGTCCTGCTGTTCCCTGCCTGCCTGCAGAATACCAAACTCCTCTCTGAAGTGATCTGAGGCTTATGCAGGCAAAAGGCTTAGAAGTACCACAGACTAGTACCACTATTTGCTGTATTTGTTAACATTTGGTATTTTGAAAACAGGTATTAAAAAGCCATTGGTAAAGTGAAATTAGGCAAGTTGCCAGAGCAACCTTAATTCTGTCCTCAGCTGGTCCAAAGAGGCAGAGACACTGTTAGAAAAAGCAGTAATGAGCATGTTGACAAAAGCTTAGGTGCTTACACACTCTCAGCTGAATTAAGGCTTCATGGGCAACCATAAAACTCACAGTCTAACTTTGAGGTCTGCAAGCCAGTTATGGGTATACTGGAGATGTTCTTAGACATAAATTTCTCTTTCCTACAGAAAAGAGTAGGAATAATACCAAAATCCAGTATCTTGAATATTACAATCCATAATCTGTAGCAGAGTTACAGATCTGGAAACAGCAAAGACTACCATGCTCTAGAGACCACGTCTGTGCTGGTGGAAGCTCACACTCCCCCCCCCCCCCCCCCCCCCCCCCCCCCCACTTCCTGGGGATGAGTCCAAAAGCAAGCTGGCAGTGTGGAGACCACCCTGGGGGTTCCTCCTGACCCAACTGCAGCTCCCAGGTATAGGCACTGCCATGTGTAGGACTGCTGATCCAACACCAGTGCCAGCCTCGTTCTTAAAACTATTGTCCCCAAACTGTTACATGCGCACTGAACACAACCTGCTTCATCACCCCGCACCGTGCAAATACCTGCTCACGTCAGAGGTGACGCTTCCCACAGCTGTGTCTCTGGCACACTGTCCCAGCGGGTGCAGGGCTTGTGGACTCCTGCTTGCCAGTGGTTTTATTTAGCTATCTGTCAGGTTGCCAAGAATTTCCCGTGGTATGTGAGCAGCAGGAGGGAGACTGTTTTTACAAAGTTTGTAACTCCCCTAAACATGACTGGAATTTCCATGGAGAATGATGGCACAGATCTAGCCCAAACACCTTCATTCCGAGGACTTCCAGAAGTCTAAAGCAATTCACAGAGACTTATAAGCATCTCAGAAAAGACTACTAGAGTCTTGTACAGGAATAGTCAGTGACCTAGATGTCAAACTGGCCACGCCTGCCTAGGAAAAAATACCAAAACAGTAAGGTTTTTTCAAAACCTCTCTCCTCCCCACCTCCTCCTCCCTGACAGTCAAAGTTGGTAGCAGCTAGACAAGCCTTTTTATTAACACATTAGCACTGTGGGTTGCATTGTTTTCTTCTCTCTACATGTGGGAATTCTGGTCTTGGACCCTGAGCCAAGGCTAGAAAAGTAGCTCCCAAAGCCATGCAACTACATCCCCATGAGCACATCCTCTCCTCAATACCACAGATTTGTGTCCCTTCAAGAACGGGTCCAAAAAAAAAAGGGAGTCCCAGAGACAATCTATAGACTAAAAACCCCCAAGGCTGAAAATAACCAACCAAGTGCAACAGTTTTTCCTCAAGGGAGTCTTCAAAGTGCCTTCCCAGCTGGAAAGTCTAAACACCACTGTCTCCTCTTTAAGCAGGCAGCAAATAAAAAACTTGCCTCAGCTGCATCCCAGCTTGCCCAGTGGCTCACTTCTTCCCAGGCAAAAAAGCCCAGGCCAGCCCATCCTGATGCAGCCCCTTCCTACCACAGTTCTTCTGACCTGAAGGCAGGGGCACGTTATAACACAGCTACACCCACCGTGTCAGTAACATCCGCCCAACAGACCAAGCATGACTCACTCTCAGACCCAGTATGGCAAGATGCAGACTTTGCCTCCCAAGAACAAACATGACTTGTTTGCTCTCAGGCTAAGTCTGGGGAGCACAACACAGCTAACTGCTGCCAAAGCTCGATTACTCTGCGATCAAGCCAAGGTGCCCTAGCTGTCCTCTGCAGGGGCAGCAGCCAAGATGCCCCCGCACCTGGCACACAAGGTTGCCTTCACCAAACTTGCAGATGCCTGCTGTGGCAGTGAGTAACAGCTGCCTCCAGAAAGTCACCATGGAGAAAACTTAAGCAGCTTTTAAAAACCTGCAGTTTTAGTTATTTGGGCTAATGCCAAGGACCCACTGCGGTTCCTCATCCACACTAGTTTAGGATGGATGCAATCTGTGCCCCAGAGAGAAGCATATAAGAGAAAACAAGATCTTCCTCTATCCCTTAAACACTGAGAAATTTTGGAAGAAGGCAGAAAACCATGCCTGCAGAGACTATGAATCTAGAGGTTCCCAATGAGATAGAAATAGCAGAGGAAGATTTGAACAATACAGATGTCTGTAACAGAAAGGGTGTAAACAGCCAAATCGGGTCGCAGAGGAATAGCAGTGGAGCAGTAGGCAAAACAAAAATAGCAGGAAAGGAAAGATAAATAAAAAATTCCTAAAATATATGAGAGCAAACAGACTGACAAGGAAACAAGAGGGCCATTGAGTAGAACAAGGAGAAGAACCCTGCAGAAGCAACCAGGGCAGGCCAGGGATTTATTCCAGCCCCAGAGCGGAAGGCACAGGGAGGGAAGAAGACAGCTGAACTATTTCACTGTAGCAGCAAGGAGGGGAAGAGGAAGATGACTCTGTCAGAAAATTACAACCATCTGCACTTAGGAACAGCAGCATCGGCTGAGCAGTTTCACGTTCACTCCGTAAGGCAGGTGACACACACAGCCTGTTCTCCCACTGGGGTGGCTGGCTGTGGTGGATCTTCCATCCCCATCCCCTAGCCCACCACTAACCATTTCTCTTGTGGTGGCTTGGTCTTCCCTCCAGCTCTTTCAGCTAGATGAGACCATTTTGGGGTATCAATGAGCGTGGCAGGTAAGAAGGGGGTTCAGTAATCCTGCACAGGGAAGGGGCCAAGCTCACACAGCTCTGCATGAAGATGGAAGCAGTCCCTGCCTCTCTTACTACTCCCCACTCTGTCTTCACCCGCTACCACGGCAGCTCCTCTGAAACCTGGTGCAGACAGCAGCTGCTTCTCGCTGTTCTCTCCCAGGGACTTCTGTCTGTGACTTTCCATTCTCCCCTGTTCTCCAAGATCTATCTAGCCACCACAGAAGATTAAGTTATGTCCACAGAAATCCTTCTATGGCTTGAGTGACACGGGGTTTGCCCACACAGCACAGGCATGAACCCTTATGTTTTCTTTTTCCTCTCTCCATACCTCTTTGTGCCCTGTCTTTCTCAGCCAAAATAATTCCTGCAACAAGAAGGGGAAAAACTGACTTACAGAGAAAAACATCTCTTTGCACAAGGTGGTTCCCAAGCTCTGGCAAAAAGGATACTATGTCAAATAGCCCGATAACAAGCCCAGGATGCATACAGCCTAGCCCAATACATAGTAGGGCACAGTGTCAAGATTCAAAGCAAGTATGCCAGGAGATGAGTCTGGAAAGACTCAGGATAAGTAAAACACTGATGGGCAGCAGAACATGTACTGAAAAGGAGACAGCAAAGGAGGTGACAGGTGCCTGGGAAGGAGTCTCCATCCCCTGCACAGAGCTGGACACCACTCGTCACTGGGCCAAGGGAATGAGAAAAGGCCCAGCTGCAGAGCCCACCTCCCCTTCAGTGGGCACCAGGAGTGAGCACACACCGTGCAATGATGGCTGGTTGCTACTGAGATGTTTGGGATCTGGGCTGAGGATCTTCATCCCCCGCCTGTACTGAAGTCAGTCCTGCTTCCTTCTGCAGACAGAAAGCCAAGACTCCCCCATGCTAATCCCAACTCTTCACCTATCACAGAACGGGCCTTAAGAAGCTGCAATTTAAAACAGGTGGCATGGTTGTACTTTTAAATTACTATTTTTCTTTACTATTTATCTAACATTTTTATACCTACCCAGGGTAAGTCTGGTGCTTTCAAGCTACCCTTTGTAACCACCAAGGCTGGTAACTTACCTTTCCAATGGAAACTGGGGCTCTCACCTAACATTATCATAGCAAAACCCAGGTGGGCAGAGACCTCAGAAGGTCTCTGGTCTGACCTCCTGCTCCAAGAAGGGTCTGCTCAGAGCTCAGACCTAGTTCCTCAGGACTTTTAACTAGGCTGGTCTTGTAAACCTCCAAAGATGCAGAGGACACACCACCTCTGGACAACCTGAGTCGCAGCACAGGGAAGAGCTCGGCCTTTCTTCTTTCCACTTTATGCCCAGTATCTCTTTTTTACCCACCACTGTGAACTATTCTGGCTCCATCCTCCCAACCACCACCTCAGAGGGGCCATCAGTCTGCCACCCGGTCCCACCTCTTCCCCCAGCGCACAGGCCGTGCTGCCTCAGCCCCTCCTCACCTCGGCAGCTCCGGGGCCGGTGCTGAACCCGCTCCCCTTTACCAGCGCCCTTCCTCGGGGCAGGGACACACACCGCCCCCCCCCCCCCCCCCCGCCCCCAAACTGTAGTTTAAAAATCCTACAAGACTCGCTTAGAGGTGGGCAGCGCCCAGCATCTCCCCCGCGGGGGGCTGAGGCAGCAGGAGCTCCCCCTCACCGCCGTCTCCTCCCCGCGCCCGGCCGCGGGCTCCGCTCCGGGCGGGGGGACGGCGGCTCCCGCCCGCCCCCGCGGCCGCCCTGCCCTCCGGCGGCTCCCGCCCGCCCTCTGCCGGCCGCGCCGCCGCGCCGCAGCCCCGGCCCCGGGCCCCGCAACCGCCCGCCGGCCCAACGCCCCAGCGGGAGCCGGGCCGGACCCCCGCGGCGGGGAGAGCGCCCGCGGGAGGCCCCTCTGCACCGCGGCGCACCCGCAGCGCTCACAGGCCCCAGCGCCCCCCCCCCCCCCAACGCCATGAGTACTTACTGCCTTGTGAGGCTCCTTCACCTGAGGCAGCTTCAGTGTCTGCAAAGAGAAAGAGCTGCACTTAGATCTGGCGGCCGACTCTGCCCCACGTCCGACATCCCAGGGCTGCGCCTCGGCCTTCCCCGGCGCCTCGCTCGCTCAACTCTCCTCTGGCCGCGGCTCTTCTCTGCTGTGGTGTCCCGCCATCGTGGCCCACGACGCCCGGCCGAGAGTGGCTGCCTCTGCCGAAAGGCACTGGCCCTGCGCGGCTGCGGGACCCAACCGGGCCACCTCACGGGCTGCTTGTGAAAACGCTGCCCGCCGTCCTTTGGAATTGCTGCCAGAACTGCAGCTCTCGTTTCCTGAGCCGCCACAGGGGCCCAGATTCAAAACGGGACAGCTAGATGGGACACCTCCTGCCCCGGCCCTGCACACAGGGAGCCCGCTCGGAGCCGCTTCAGGGAGCCCCGAGGGCTCTGGAGAGGCGCGGGGGGCGCGGGACTGCCCGCCAGCACGGCTCCAAGCTGCCACCTCCCCGCTCGCCCCCTGCACCGACCCCTGCTCTTGCCTCCCTCGGCTTGTGTCCCATCTCCAGGCGGAGGGGCCCTGCCCGAGGTGTCCCAACAGCCCTGCTGTCATTAATGGAGCTCACGATGATGAGTTTTGTAATTCCTAGCGAAGTTTGTTGAAATTGCTCATGCGCTTAGTGCCTGGGCATTGCGCTGCCAACGCAGGCAAGCGCGCAGTGAACAGTGCACCCAGCTCAGCCTCCCGTGGCTGCTCCATGCCGCCTGCTCCACTGCAGTGCCTCCCCATCGCTGTGGCAAAGCCTCTACAAGAGATGGGCTGCGAAAATCCCCCACGGGGCTACTCTATCCTGGTCTTACTGAAGGCACATGTGAAAAGATGGGAGGAAAAGCTCCCTCCGCTATAACACGCGGGACCGCAAGAAGCACACTGCAAAGATCACGTTCAAGCCCTAAATGAATGCAATGGGCAAAGCTGCAAGCTGGAAAAGAAAACCCAATGTTACAAGTCAAGGATCATAAATGATTAGGATTTCCAAGCCATTTTGAAGTGTTTCATATTCATCCTAAATTGCATATACTGTATGTCACATTATCTAATAACATAACTACGTTTCAAAATATTCCGTATGTCTCTTGGAATCATGCTTGCATTGCTTTGAAAACCACAGCTGCAGAATGTCACAGCATTTTTGAATTTAAAATTTGCAACCTTAAGTAATGAACAGTTTGCATTTAATTTCCTTATTTCTTAAAAATAATAAAAACAAATGATTGTGGGTTTGTGAATTTGTACCTTTCTACTTGATTAACCTGCCTGATTAGATCACTTTTCTAGGCAACGATATTAATTTGGCACAACTTCATAAACTGAGGGGCCATCAGAAACCCTCAGTATCAGATGCAAAACCTCGACAGTCAAAGCCCTGTATTTTTCCACAGCTGCTACTTGTTTGAATTACCACCTATCACTCAAGGAAAAAGCTAGCTATGGCACAACGGAGTTCTGCAAAATGCTGTCCTGGCATAAATAAACCATGAAGGATATGTACTATGTATGCACCAGGCCGCTTCTGTCATTTAAATAGCTTTTAAAAGTACTTTAGTCAAACTTAACAAGAATCAAGCAACACAAAAAGGTTTAAGGAGCAGCCATTTCTGAACTGTTGAGAAATGTTACTCTTAGTCATAAGACAGACTAAACTCTTCATGAATTAAAAAAAAAAACAAACCACTAAAAATCCCCTAACAACCCACTCTAAATCACCTTTGGGCTGAGACCAAGTAATTACAGCTTTAAAACAAAAGACCGATTTCTGAGAAAGTTGCAAGAGTAAGTGAGAGTAGGGAGGTGGCAGGAAAGCTGGAAAATAGGCAAGTTAACTCCTGTGTCTCAAGTAACTTTCTGCATGTCCTATAAAAATCTGCTGCAGACTGGGAAATGTACACAGTAAAAAATGGATGCTTGTGATGTAGCACACAGGGCAAAGGACCCCACCCCAAAATCCTGTAATTTTTCAGTAGCAGTTCATCAAACAAATGAAGCCCAACCTTCCTCAGCCCTGAAACACCATCTCTCTACAGGAATGGTTATTTCTCTTTAATTTTCAACTCCTCACCTCAAAATTGTTTCAGTCACAGAACTGCTCCAACTCAGATTCCAAAAATGTGCACTTTGGAAAATGCATTTTTCTACATTCACAATTTGAACGAGTCATCTTCCTTTTTGTATTTTTTGAATCGACAGAACCTATTCTTGGAAAATATTAATCTGAAACTTTGAAAGCTTTGATAATTTTTTTAACAATCAGTTAAACTAGAAACTTCTCCTGAAGAAAGAAATCCTACTCTAGTGCATTCAGCATCTATTCTAGATGATGGTGGATCAGCCCCTCGGCTGGCACACCCATGGGGGAAGGTAACAGCTGATCAGTTCAGAGGAAGGCAATGCAGCAACTAAATAATGTAAATAATTAATAAAGAAAAACAACTTGAGCAAAATCATCATTCAGCCCAGAAAAGCTTATCTGGAAACAGAGAACTTCCACCAATTATTAGAACAGAGGCGATATATCCTGCGAGGGTTAAACTTGAGCCTTGCTATTTTCTTTTATTTGCTTTCTGAAGAATTCTCCTTTGGGTAAAAATCTCCCTTGCTTGGCCTCAGCCCAGAGGTTTTTAAATTTGCTGTTTGAAAGTCTAATAAAGTAATTTCAGCCATTTTTTTTGAGTTATCTAAAAGTGAAATAATTTTCCTGACTCAAAAACATGTAGAAGTTTTGCTGCTCATGTTGCTTAAATATGACCCAACCGTACAAAACAAAACTTTCTAGCTGACTAACTCCTGAAGACAATCCAAACCTTTTAATGACTTGAAAAATCCCACACAGCTAATCAAAAAGCACTGTAAGCAAAACATTTTTCAGGCCTGGGTTGCATGTAGGCGAAGAGGTTTGTCAGCGGCGATCCCTGGGACAGAGCCTTCCATCGCCACCAGGAATGTGCAGCCCTTCTGCTCCAGCTGAACCCCAGCAGCTCTGCAGGAGGAAGGAGCCGCAATCCTGCAGGGCTGCACAACAGCTCACAAAGGAGCCTTTCAGCTTGACAACATAACTTTTTTTGTTGGGTTTCTTTTTTATTTTATTTATGAGTTTTGGGGAGGCGAAGGGAAAGGAACACAACCTTTTAATTTCTTCCTTGATAAAACGTAGTGAGTACATTTTTTACCTATGTTTCTGATTCTTTGCAGAACCCTTTACATGGGGTTTTCCATGCCCGCATCTTGGCTTTCAGAGCAAAGCAGAAAGGGAGCTTGCCCCTGCAAGGTGGCACGTCTTGGAACAAGAGTTGCCTCAACCCTTTGAACTTGCAAACTGCCAGAAGATCAATCGCTAACTGAAAGTCTCCAGCCAATGCTGAGCACCACAGGGAAGGCTGAAGAATCTAAGAAAATGCCCCATTTTCCAATAAGAAACCACCCATTCCTGAGAAGGCTGAGAATAAAAAAAACAGCCCGAAGAACTCAGGTCACCTCCAACACAGCTCCTCTACCATGGAGACCTACAGAGGAGGCAGGCAGAGTTATAAAAAAAATCTAGGAAATTTCTCCCAAAAATGACCATTACAGAGAAAAACGTGATGTTGCCAGTGTAAGAATCTTAATGTGAACTGAACAGCTCAAAGGATGAGAAGAAATTTAAGTTTTGCACAGGGCAAAACAAGCAGCTGACAAGTAAGGATGGACTGCAAAAGCAGAGAGGGTGTCAGACCTCCCACCCGTGCTGGCCACGAGCCGTAAACCCCAGACTCCCTGCTACAGCTCCAAACTGGACACCGAGATGTACAAAAACCAGCTTCAAAATAACCCAGTTCAAAGCAAGGACAAGTGGAGACCTCCAAACCTGCCATCCCAGGGACAGAAGTTCTGTCACTGGATGGTGACAGTGGGGCTGGCTAAACAGATGTTTTTTTCAGTAGTTCTGCCCCAAAGATCCAAACCAGAGCAACGCAGTTACTATCTGCTTTCCCAAGGGCTGAACATTTTGCATCACCAGCTCTGTCCATCTGCAGGACCAACCCACAGCTTGGCCAGGGACCATCAGTGACACAGCAATCACACAAGAAAACAAAGAAAGAAAAAAGCAAGGGGAAGGGGTGTATCCTTCAGCAAATCACAAAAAGCAGATACTTCTGCTTGAATGCCCCAAAATCCCTGAAAGAAAGCACCTGAAGGGAAGAAAAAGGGGCCCGAGTTTGCTCTAGCTACTCTGATGCTGAGCTGGTGAGTTTATCAAGGATCAGTGAAACCTTCAGGGAAAGGCAGATATTACGTGACCAAGGGGTGGCCCAGACCTCGGGGAAACCACGGCTGACGCTCAGAAAATGCATCAGGCAAAGAGGGAATGCCCAGTCCTGGCACTGCAATACAGCTCCTTCCTTGCCCAGCCAAAAAGAAATGACTGAAAGATTCGGGATCTGAATTTCTGGCAGCTGATAATTGCATGTAACAGGCTGAGGGAGCTCAGTTTTCAGTGCTTCGAGGACAAGCAGACCTAGGAAAGCTGGCTTGCCAGTGCCTTGGGGTTTTATTCAAGACGTGGGCAGAAGATACACAAGGAGAACATGCAAAGTGCAGACTCACATCCTCGGTGTATGTGTGACCATAAAGTTATCTCACGTTCTTTATGATGGTGCAGTACCAGCCACTTCTTATATATGATACCTTACATATGTGTGGCAATATAAGCATCTCTCACCAAAATTTCTTTCAGTCCTGCAGTCTTATGCAGCATTGTTACTGGTACAGTTCCATGTGCAATTCTCTCTGGATAGCATCACACAGGGCTTCTCTCCACAGAATTCCTTCTTTTTTACTAACTATACATTACATGCACATTCAATGGCACATTATTTCTCTGCAGACAGGTACATTTCACGACTGCTTTAACTGCCAGCTCAGGTTCTGTTTCTGGGAGAATCACATTTACAGAGTTGCACTGAGTTTTCAGTTTGATTTCTTGTTGAAGAGTGTACATGAATAAATATCTCATTTTGATTTTTATTGTCTTAAGGCAATTCAAATGCACTTTAAATGTTACTACCACACGCATCAATTTACAGCAACGTAAAACAACATTTTCTAAGTTTCACATATATAAATTGTGTTTCTCCACCACTGATGTGAAAATTACTAATAAATTTCCACACTGAAAATTTTGAAATTTTCCATCTTCTATAGCTACACATTAAAAAGGCTTTGGAAGCAAAAGGTGAAGTCATGTCTCCACTGAGTTCATGACAAAACTATGGATACCAATTGTACATTTGTATGCTAATAGATCCAGACCATTAACTTGATTTCATGATCAAAATAAAAAGAGATGTACAAATACAGATCAGTTGGATCTCATACTAGGAGGTGACCTCATACTAATACAGCTCCTAAAATTCCAGCTGAATTAAGGATCCCATAATGCTTGGGGAAGAGAAGTAAAATAAAAGCAATCCTTGTCCCAAATCTCAATACTGCAATTATTATTGCAAAATTAATGCAATGCTGTCATGCAACAGTAAAGCATTCTGCATGTCAGCAAATAAATGCTGCTCACTATTATTTTAGGGATTTTTTTTCTTAAACTACAGAGTGAAGCTACTTTGTAGTTACATTTAAAGGACTTTTAGGAATTTTATTGGTATTTAGAAAGGAATACCAGCATTGAAAAACAATTCTGCATGTATCTAAGGATACAGAAGAAGCTCTGTGATGTCAAACAGCATACAAGAAATATGCAACCATGCAGTTAAAGGATGCATTATGAGACTGTGAAAAACTTTGAGAAGTTAAGGATGCATGTTCACTTTTCAGCTGTGTATTTGCTGACTTCTGAAATTAAATATAAATATATAATAAATTTAAAATTTATTATATATTTATATATAATATAATATATATATTATATATAATATAATAAATTTAAAATTTATTATTGCATTAGCCTTCAATATTCCTGGATTTTCAAACTTTTCACTGGGAGTTTCCTTTATGCTCCTTTAGATGTTCCAGTCAAACGTTTTACTGAAGAGCACATGTGCTGATACTGCCAGTTACAAGTGAGGAGCTAAAGCAGATGCTCCTGCAAGTGTGACACATGGACTTCAGTGCTCAACTCAGGTGAAAGAAAATAAAACCACTGCTCATGAGCTAGTTTCAAGTCACTGTTGTTCTGTTGTTTCTGATATGTATTTCTCCAAACTATACCAGCTACATTAATTGTACAAAACACCAAGCAAAACTTTCACATTTCTGCAATTAAAGAACTTTGAAGTGGCCAGTCTTACAGAAAATTCAAATGAAGTCACTCCTGACTAAGCATGAGATATTTCATACAAACAATACATTTGGAAAGTGACTTCAGCTAACAGCAGGGCTATGGGGGTGAATTTGAGTATCATTTTGATTGTAACATAAAAATACAGCAGTCTAACAATGCTGATTTCTGACTTTATATCCCCCCATCCCGACTTGACAGGCAGCTGGGCAGGAGCATGGAGCACCTGGGGGAGATGCCTACCCTGCACTGGTAACTGCACTGCTGGCACAGGAGAAACTCTTTGATTTGCAGCTCTCCCAACACACAGCAATGCCCCCCAAAGCCCAATGCAGGACATACTGCACCAAATGCAAGAGCTGCTCCTGACCTCAGAAGAAAGCTTAGACAGCCCCAAAGTTTATCCTAGGAATGGGCCACCGAAAAGAAGCATTACTGGTGAACAGAGAAGCAGCAGAGCAATCTTCAAGACCTCCCTGAAAACAGTCCCTGAACCTGAATGTTACCCCAGGATTCCCAAAGGTTTGAGCAGGAGTGAGATACCTCTGTGTGCTCGCACATGGGTCTGGAAACAGTTGTAATACTTGTATTTCTTCCCACATATTCCACACTCGTAAGACCCTGAAAAACAAGACAGAAAAGTATACATCACCATATTAGATCAGGAAAAACAGCCTCACCACATACTTATCCATAAACTGAGGACAAAAGAATGCAGTTTGAAGCAAAGTAATTTTTGGAAGGTTCATGGAGATAAATGCAGGAAATCACTATCCCAGACTCAATTCTTTTTTCAGCCTTATTTAAGATTCCTTGGCATATTACCCTGAACTTACATTTTCAGTATATCTTTTAACTTTGCTAACACGAAAGGCCCACTCTCAAAATAGCCTGACTTATAATTTTATAATAGTGACTAATATTTCCTATGGACAGAAATAACCTTGAATTACTTTTCAGTAAGTTCCTAGTATATGGGAAAAAAAAGCTCTTCAAGTGAAAAAAGAAGGCAGTATGTTATCTTGAGGCAAGGAGTTTTCAAAATTTCTCAAGAAATGCACAATGTACAAATTTCTCAAGAAACCCACAGAGATTTGGTAAATATCCACCCAGAGGAAACCAAATAGATACAAATAGAACTTCTGACCTTTTTAAGGAAAAGCACATGACCACAGTAGTCTCTCTTCTCAATTTGTGTCTCTAATTCCAGAAAACACACATCTGCAAACAGTCATTTGAAATAAAACCAGAGAAACAGAGCTGGGAGAATCATTTGTAATGATGAAATTATGCAATGAATTTAGCCTCTTCTGTTTACTGGACAGGCAGACAGAAATTTCCTTAGTTTTGTTATTTAAGTTGATTCAACCTTTTTTTCCCCCACTCCAACTTGGTGAACAGGCTATAAATTAATCTTTCAAGCTCTCACTTGCAAAATGTATTGCATTTCTTAGCTGTTCATGAGTAACTGTGATCCTATCTGTGCTCTTTGGCAGTGCGAGAGCAACTCTTAGTGGAAGGGAAGGTGGGACAACGAAGAACTGAGTATTATTTTGCGTGAACACAGCATTTAATTTCCATGGACGCTTCCTCACAAAACTTTAAAACAATCTTTTCCTGACCATGCAAAACAGTAAAACTCAGGGATGAGCCACAAACAAGAACAAAACATTCACACACACATCCAAATAAGTGTTCCCAAACATCATTTTACACCAATACTTACCCAGTGCTACTCAATGTGAGCTCTTTCCAGGAACAAAACCAACTGTCTTTTTTGAACACGCTATACCCATGTTCTTTTTTTTCCCTTCCCATGCCCTACTGCTTACAGCCTGGGAAGAAAACAACCCTCCTTCAGTTTGTAACAGCACTGAATTCCCAGTCCATCACTGCTAGCATCACTTGGGACTGTCTTTTGATATTGAGAGGCTTACTTTGTCACTGATGCTGAAAGAGGCAATTTGCTACAGTCTGATACACAAGAGTACACGTCTGAAAAAATACTCCGAAATACTGATATGATAGTCAGTTGACTATGTCTGACCTGCTCCATAGCCTTTTAATTATCATAGCTACTTGTTTTTATATAGAGATATACATATATATGGGACAATCATCACCTGTGGTCACTCCATACGGGCTTTTCGAAGTGAATTCCTGGATATCAGCAAGTTGGCAGCATCTTCCAGCCCTTATTTTCCATGCTCAAGGAATGATGATATTCATCGCCAACCTCCAAAATTCTTTTCGGAAAACTATTCCAGCTAGAGCCCCAAAGCAGCACTGCCAGAAGATGAGCGCACCCACCGTCACTCGGGCCCTACCAACCAGTAACCCTGCGCAACACCTGATGTTCAATGAGGGGCTCTAGGCTGAATTTTTTTTCCCATTTTTCTTACATTTCCCTCTTTCTCTGGAGACAGTCTATGGCACATAAATGCATTTCGCTGTGCGGAAGTTTTTCAAGAAGAGTGTGACCTGTACAAGTAACTGTGTAGTGCCTTTCCTCTCCAATACAAAGCAAACCGGTGCTGCAGCCCTGATGCGAGGGGCTGTGCCTGGAAAGCAAGGGCAGGAGCCGAAGGCAGGGGAAGGACCAGCGCGTCCCACTGCCAGTGCTGTTGTGAGGGTGTTCTGAAGCACCCAGCCCTCAAGTGCAACCCAGGGACGGCTGGGGTCATCTTCTTCAAGGGGGATACCACCACCCACCTCCTATGCTCAGATAGTAGAGCACTGCTCCAGGAGAGCAGCGAGTTTGTGGAGGGTGTAAGGGAGGTGCATTACAGATCTGAAGTCCTGAAGGCACTCAGAGGCAACTCAAGAGCCACAACTGTTTACTCAGCACACCACAATTCAGGGGGCAAAGGTACAGATCCTCATATGGAGAAAGGAGGGATGACTTGCCACAATAAATGTGTTATTAGAGTAGAGGAAAGATGAAGTGGAGGAAGAAAAAAAAAAAAAAAAAAGAAAAGACACTATATGTTAAGGCCTTACAAAGAACATGCCCGTGTTGACTTGGACACTGGCAGCGTGGTCACCGTTTATCTCAGACTTTGTCCACATCCGGATGTGTCATGCAGGTTAAAGCTGTTTGTAGTAGGAGGGGAGATGGAGAAGGTTTTTGGTTAGTTGATGCATTCAGTTTTGCCAGGCTTTTCCTGAGCCTCACAGGTGGAATATGGGAGTACACCCATTGCACACAGAGCTTTCCCTTGCTCCCTGATCCCTGGTTAGACTTTCACACCCTTCCATCACATACCGGACGTGTATCTCAATGCATGGTCAAAAATCCAGGTCCCTGAATATCGATTTCGTGTATATCCAACGGGAGAGCCACGTTCCACTGCTTTTCCATCTAAATTGTGCAAAAAGAAATCAGAAAAAAGCCCTTAAAGTGGATGCATTTCCAAAGAATAATGACGGCTGAAGCCTATTAAAAATTTCCAAGACCCATCTGTCCCTGTGGCTTGATAACAAGATGTCTGAGGTCACACAGAGTTTCTTAGGGCTTCTGCAGCACTATTTTATTTGGTATAACTAGGGAGAATCCAAAGTGCTCTTGAATTACGTATATTGAGCAGCTCAGCAACTGAGACATCAGCGTCACGGCATGAATCAAGCATGTGCATGTAAGATTGATAGTCTCAAAGCAGAAGGATTCACTCTTCACTCTGTCTCAGGAACATTTCTGATTTAATGTATTACTTGAAAAATCCTCTCCAAAATGTTTCTCGTAAAGCACGGACCAGATCGAGACCTTAAATAATCTTGTATAAAACTTCTCCTGATAAAGCCACAGATAACTCAGTCCTCCAAAACACAAATACTGACCTGATGGTGTTCCCAACATTAGAAAATGATCCACATCAGCCAAATAGTCTCTCCTCCTTTCTGATTTACAACACAAGTGCCATTTTCTTTTCCTCTCCTTTCTAGATAGCTTCATAGTGGATTTATCTGCCTTTTTGCCCTGACACCCCTGCCCTGAGAAATATTAACATGTTGGAGTTCTTCAAAATACCCCGGCTCAAGGCCAGCATGTGAAACCAGAAAGGAAATAAGAAGAAAAGAACAGGAAATATTTCATCTCGGAGCTGTGCAGGGTGAGAAACACAGCACCTACAAGGAAGGGAGAGCCGGCAGTACCATGGGGGGGTACGGGTCGGTGGACAGGGAGGAGAGCGGGATCCGCAGAGGCAACATCAGTCCGCTGCTGACCGGACACAGGGATACCGCCAACCGCTCCGTTGGCATTCTTTGCTTGGGATGCCCAAAGTGGGGCTCCACGGGGCTTGCAAGACTTCTGTGGAAAAGCAGATGAAAAGGAAATGGTCCAAACCCACAGACATCAGCACCGGCTCTTCAGCAGGGGGACTGCAGCCACTGCCACCATCCATCCCGCTTCGCTGCGTCCGCTTTCATCCATCGCGGGGTTTGGGCTGCTCCAAACAGATGGAAACAGAGTCTGGAGTAGTCCAAAGTGCAGGGAGAGACATGTGAATGTGTAACCAAACAGGAGGCAGCATACTCAAGGCTTAATTTGATGAAAACACTGTAAGCAAATAGCAGCAACTGAGCTGGGAATCCCTGTCACAAATTGCTCCAAGTAAAAACTAAAAATATAAATATAGCACACTCCTGCAGGAGATGTGTGACTCAGAAAAGAGACATAAATCTTCTAATACGAATTTCAGCCAAGTGCTGAAGCTGAGCCCTGAAGGAAAGCTTGTCTGTCACTTGGAGCCATGTGTGCCCTGAAGCCTTCAACACTGTGGCCCCGGCTCAGACACCACATCTCCCATTTAACTGACTGTCCCCAGCACATCATGGAAGGAGACAAGCTGGGGGTCGGCATTTCCATGTGAAGGAGAGGGATTCATTTACTTCCGATTCACCACTTCATCCTGCATCATGAACTACCATAAAAAATAACCATTTTTGACACCTCCAATCTCAGCTTCCCTGACGAAGGTGAATAAAATCCTACCAAAGCCTTGCCTTTCTGCACAGCTGAAGTGATTTAGATATAGGGCCACCAGATCACATCATGAGAAACTCTTCAGGGAGAAAAACTCCTGGAAGGACTGGTGAGGAGAAGAAGAGAGAGAGCATGAAGCCTTTGCTCTGGAGGCAGGAGGCACCGGCACCTTCAGCTGTTCACAAGCTTGGGCTGTTCCAGCGCAGCAGCCGAAATCACCGGTGAAGCAGCAGGCACGGGGCGTTTCTTGTGCGAGTTACACAGATGTCTGCAGCGATGGAAATAGTGCCTGGCTGTGGTTTCTGCAGGGGGACGGAGGGAACCAGAAGAATTGACTGGGAGCCAGTTCAAGAAACCACAAGGAACTGATATCTGGGCACCATGGTCGGTCCACACAGAGCACAGTATTTGGTGGCCAAACAGAAAAGTTATTCAGAGCCACCTCCCCAACAAACAAGAGTTATGTGAATGGCGGATGAATAGGGGCACTTACAGGGCTTTTTTCACAAAGGAATCGGCCGCCAACTGCCAATCGCCTCAGGACCAAGTTGCCTTTAAAGAAACCCAGCATGAGGCTATAAAATAACAAATATGATGCACATTTCATTTGAAAAGGCCCTTCCAGATAGAAGTTCTCCAGTTTACTTTCTACGGCTTTCAACTGCCACTTGTTAACTAGTAAGTAACTCTCTGTCCCTCTCCCCGTGGTCCCTACACATTGAACAGTATCCCCCCTCACCCCCGCCTGCCCCCAATGCTCTCCATAGGTATGACATGATGGTGTACATCCAAGTTAGACAACAGCAAAAGCCTATTCCCCAGTCTGCGCAAGAATATGGTCAGCTCAGGGGACATCATCTTCAGAACAGCTGCTGCCACCCAGCCAGCAGCCTTGGGGAGAAAAGGGTCCTACATGGCAGACACCCAGCCTGCAAATGCTTTCATCGAGGGCTGGTGACCACGGCTGAAGGAGAAGCTGCTATTGCCTCCGATCAGCAGCAGTCTCTCCACCCGTCCCTCCTAGGATGCCAGGGTCACCTCCACATTTCAGATTTGCCCTTGCAACAATCAACCTCAACAATCAAGAGCTGTGGGGACACAAAAGCTGAGAATATACACAGAGTATGTCCTCCAAATTGTATGATCTTGAAGTTGGAACCAGTTATGGACTTCTCAGACTTTGCCTAAATGTTCTGACCCACCCTGCTGTTATTAGTGCCTGTCCTGCTGGAGAAGGGAGGACAGGCAGGACACCAATGCTCCCCACAGTTTCCAGCTGATGACACCCTCCAGGGTTTCTTTTCAACAGTGCGGACAATGATCAAGCAAAAACTGCGAGAAAATCTAACATCAATACATCTTTTCTCTCCCCCTGCAAGACAAACCAACCCCAACAGCAACACTGGGAAGCTCAAATTAGACTTCTCCCAAGTCCCTCAAAAGAAACACGATCCAACTTCTCTGTCTTCTTTTTATCAGTAACTTCCTTTGGCTCTCAGAGTCACTGCTGGGACCTGCTCCATGTCAGAGCCAACAAAGGAGTCCTTTTAGCAAGAGTGGTGGCTCTCCAGGATCCTACAGAAAGCTCTTTCCCTGGAGCAGGAAGAGAGGACAGTCTGATGTTCACAGACAAAAAAAAATAAAGGTTCTCATCACAGCTTGAGGTGGGGTAGGGATAGGAAGTACTGTTTTGGAAGTAGCACACCACAGCCATCCAAAAGTCAAAATTATTCCCACAATGTTACTAGCGATCAGAAAAACAAACAAACAGCAACCTGTAAAATCTATTTTTGAGCTAAATCTAATTATTTACAGAAAGCATCCACTCTCCTCAAAGCAACTTTCCTCAAAGCATTCCAGCTGTTTCTCAGGCTTTCCTCCTGACTGTCTCCTCATCTATGCCCAACATATCTACCACCAGCCCTGGGTTCACCATGAATTTTGCACTTCATTGACGGGTAAGTCATTTAACACATCAAAAGAAGATAATAAGCTTTTTCTTACAGTTACGCTGATCTTGGTTGAGTCTTTAGGGGTGACCAGATGCAAACAGATACCAAAGCTAAAGACAGTCAATAATCCTGAGCCAGGACCCTCAGACTGATGTGCACCTTGGCTCTGGTCCTTCCAGCAGAGCCGAGCTTCTAGAGCAGCTCTCCAGAGCTTCACTCCTCTCCCCACACCATGGACTGAGGGAACCGACTGATGGGGCGCGTTACCCCATAGCTTACCGAGCGTCTGCTGGTTGCGGACCCCACCTATGACCACGCAGATCTCTGCAGGCACATCTCCCGGCCCATCTTTTATGTTCTTCTTGGAATCTTTGGTGTCATCCTGCCAGATCACCTCTTCGATATAGTCATCTGGTACCTCTGTTTTCACTTTCACCTCAGTCATCATTCCAGCCTCTTCACTGGGTGAGGACTGAGATGTCACCGAATCAGAGCCCTCCGCTTTTGGGCTCCGCGGGCTCCGCTTCAAACACTCCCTGAATGGGGGGAAAAGAGGAAAAAACATTAATCCTCACTGTCAAGCCCTCACCTTTGCATTACTAGGACCTAATTAAAGGTACTTTCATTTAACACAGTTTATTTAAAATAAGTATGGTTAGGTATGCATGTCTGTCATATATGGTAAGTAATTAAAATGTAACCAGACGAAAGTAATAAAACCATTTTCTAGTAACGAAAATAACCTTAATTATCACAAATAATAGTAGCAGTCATAAACAGACCAGACTACTAAACAAGAGCACAGAATTTCATGTGGTTCCTAGCAGGCCTGGAGCACAACTCTAGCAGTCCTGACATCAAATATTATGCCAAGACTAGTCCATGCAAAGGAAACACCATATTCTCCTGACATTTTTCATCTGGAGCTATCTTGCCCTTGTGCACTTCTCCATGGGTTAACCTACTGTCACATCGTCTCTTTTAACCCTTCAAAGCAACCTAACTCTCATCCTATGGTATTCATATGGCCTTATTTAACACATATGGGGATGATCAAAGGGAATCATATATAGTATACTGGTATTTAGGGAGACTATTACGTTATGGACAGATATAAATATCGAAGATGACAGAGAAAGCGTGATGGGTGGGGAAAGGCAGAGAGAAGCAAGGAGGGGTCCAGTGTATTTAGAAACAGATAAAGGAAATAGTATGTGTTTTCATCTTGGAAAGAGAAGGCTGGAAATTAATGAGAAAAAACAATCTAAATAAATAAATATTTAAAACCCCTCAAGGGAAGGAAGGAAACTGGACCCCCCTAAGCTGTAAAACAACATCAACAAGTGATAAGGTGGCAAAAGGCTGAGGGATTTTAATCATGACACATGAGGACCAGGTAACCTTTTCCAAATGCACCATCCCACCAGTCATTATGGGCTCCATGTTTTTAAGACTGGTTATTAATAAATTCCAACATGCAATGCAAAGATAAAATAATTGCTGGTTCAGACTGTGGAGAAATCAGAAGAACTAAATATATTACAATAGCTTAGACTACCCAGAAACAGAGATTTTAAAGACCATGACATATTTAGAATCATGTAAACACTGGGAACAGCTGAAGGTGTTTGAAAACTTTTAAAGCAGAAGTAATAGACACAATTAAGTGAAAAATAAGCTGATTTTACAGTTGAGAGTTATTAGACCACGCAATAGCGAAAGTGAAAAAAAATCCCACTGCTTGGAACATCACAGAAAGTCAGAACAAAGTAATGTTAAAACGTTAGAAAACTAACACCTGCAATGGTTTCTAATACTAGTTATGGAGCTGGTAAAGAAAGAAAAATGCTGCAACTGAAGGCAAGTGCCCAGTGGGTAATCCTGGGAGGATGGAGATGAGAGGAGCAGATGAACGAAGAGAACAATCTCTGCAATAATTACTGCACAACCTCCCACATGGACATGTAGTTGCTATTTCAAAATGGGTCAAGTCACATCGTATCACCGGATATTTTATTATTCATCCCTCCATTCTCATTATGGAATGAAATGTACAATTTATAGCCCCTAAACAGCAAGAATTAGCCTTGACCTGCCTCCCCACTCATTCCCATCCTCCTCACACATACTCCCCCTGCTGATGCTCCCAAAATCATACAGGGCTTCCACAAGTGAGAAAGATGAATTAAGACAGAGAAAATGTGGTTAAAAACTGGACAATCTTTATGGTAATATTACTAGATGTCCAATAGGTCCATCAATCTCACCCAACCGCGGTGTGGCTGAGCACCCGTTCTAAAGCCAAGGGAAAGGGGGCAGCCAGGAGCACAAGTACAAAAGACTCAGCAATCAGAAAAGGGACTAATTGCAAATCAGTCAAAGAAGGTGTAAAATCCAAAACACTGATGAAGGCAGCAAAAGCCACAGGGTGGAGGGAAAAAACATTCCTCCTTTGGTGAGGACAGTGGAAGAAGATCAAAATCAAGCCAGTAAGATTCTCACTGGTAGGCAGAAAGATGAAAGCAGCCAGTGAAAGCCAGCTTTGCACCTAAAGGGAAGGCAAAATATCTCAGTTATAGATGGTAGAGCAACCTGTACTTGCCAATCCTGGATAAAACAACATAAAAATCAATGCAGGAGCCAACTGATCTGGAATTAAAAGCTAATACAACTAGCAGTGAGGCTAAGGATACAGCTTTCTGAGAAGATTATCAATTGGGTAAGAATATAAGAGATCTTCTGACAGTGCCTAGCTTTGCATCATGTCACATTCAGATATAAAAGAAATCAGCAGTACATGGCACAAAGCAACAAACAGGCCATGTGCTGCAAGGCAGAATGCTCTGTTCGACATGTGTGGCTCCTCAGTAGAGGTATTTCCACAGGGCTCCTGAAATGGTTGATGTGGGACAGATTTATTAATGCTCTGGAATTAAATTTAACGTCACTGTTGCTAAAAATTACGGGTGACCCATGGAGGGGTGGAGAGCAATGACTGTGAAAGAGACACCAACACCAGTGGATCCATCACTCCATAAGCTGGCTTTTCCCAAGCCAAGCAGCTCTAGCGTAGTCAAAATGTATCCAGGAATGTGGGTGCACTCACCAACAGCACCCCCGTGATGCCAGCAGGCAGGTCAGGCTGCAGCCACCCAGAGCCACACTGACCTAAAGGACTAACACAATTTTTGGATATACGCGTCTGAGATCGGACAAGGAGGTAATTTTCTCCCCGTACAAAGCCATGGTGAAGCCAGTCCCAGCATGCTGCAGTCAGAGTGCCCTCGTTTGTAAAAGGTGATTAGAAAAGCTGGAGACAGTTCAAAAAAGAGGCACTGAAATGGTTCGAGACTGGGAAAAGAGAATTTACAACTTTGCGAGACCAAACAACTTCAATTCATTTCTCATGCCAAAAGAAAGACTGAGAGATTATTTGGTTGCAGCATATTATCATCTTCATGGGGAGAAAATACTGTCTTTCCTTAATTTGGCAGGGAAAAGTAGTGTACGAGCTCATTGCTGGAACCAGTTGAAATGAGGCATAAAACATTAGCACGGATGGTGGTCCATTGAAACAACCATTTTCCAAAGGATGTGCTCAGGAGAACAAATCTTTCCAAGTCTTCAAACCCAGAGTACCCTTATCTGGCTGGCCCTGGGTTACTGGGCTCAGTGCAGATGTGCACTGGCCACACTTGGTAGCCTGAAGCTGTAGGAGTATATAAATTATTAGATCAGACCAATGGACCCTCAAAAACTTTGCCTTTCACACACGCTGACTTTCTGGATCATCTCTGCCAAGCAAGTAACTTCCTGGCTGGGCTGTCTGCTCCTAAGTGGGATCTAAACCTGCAAACATTAACTGAATGCAATACTATTCCTCCAACATTGACTCGTATCTTCTAAGCCTGAGTAGGTACTTGGTGTACAGAAAGACACCAGCCCTAAACATTTTAGCAACTGTCTTCTGCATGATTTCACAGTATAGAAGCCCTGGTGATCCTCTCGAAAACAAGATAAGCAAAACCATAAAAAACATAGCACCACTGGATTTTTACAACAAGTTTACAACAAGCAGACACCTTCCCTGTCTTCGGACACTTTCTAGGAGAGAGAAAGGCAGCAGGCAGCAGATGTGCCCACTGCGTGTGTCAGGGAGGTGAAACCACAGCCCTGCAGCACTCCCCGCCGAACACCCCAGCACTGCGTGCAGGGCCAGGCACTGCCCGGGGACCCAGCAGAGATCTGCACAGACCCACGTCCTGTTCACATCCCTGGGAAAGAGCTCTAAGGTGGTGAAAAGGGAATAAATTATAAGCATCATGTCCTCCTTCACATGGATTTATAAAAATAAAAATACATATATAAATGTGTGCATTTCTATATGCGCGCACACACACACACACATGCACGTATACATGTAAGAAGGGCTGATCCTTGCGTCTCTGGTGGCATCCCCCTTGTCACACCCAGCTCCTACCCCCTTCTGCCACGGCAGCCCCAGGACACACATTCTCTGCTGACACCCTGAGGTGCTGGTGTTTTATTGCACGAGCCAGACCCTGTTTCACAGCACTGAGGGCCCCGGCATCCGGACTGCGCAAGCCAAAATGCAGGGAACACCATCCCAAATGCAAACTGTGCAGCTGACCCACACCAGGCTGGAATCAGTCCCACACCACCTGAGAGCAGTTTTAGCTACTTTTTCCATGGCCATTGCTGTTTCACTTAAGGAGGAAAAGCTATGTTCTCACACTGCTCTTACTATTTCATATCTTGCAGAGATTTTCTAGCCACTGGCTGATGTCAAGCTTTAGCCAAATTTCAACTGCAGACGCCTTCCAGCTCAATGTCCAGAGGAACATTATGGCATAGCAGAATACCTTCAAATAAATATAATCAAACAGTAACACAGTCCCAGCCCTCCTTCCTTCTCTGAATGTGCTACACAGGGGACAGAGAAGCCTTAAGACTCCGACTGCTTCATGTGATGCACGAGAGGGGCATCACCAGCTGCTGATAACAGCAGGTGAAAGCGATGGACCCCTCCTACCTTCTCTGCACATGGAGAACATTTTCCTCACCTCCGTCTTTACAACCTCCAAAGGACTGATGGATAGACTACACCAGAGAACTTGTCAGAAGACTACAAAACAAGGTCCTGACTGGTGATGGGATCAACTCTTACCAGCTTCTTGCTAGCAGTGACAGAGAGAGCGGTCGCCAGCAGCGCAGCAATCATCACTCACCCAGTGACTGTCCAGTGACAGTTCAATCTCTTATTCTGCTTGGACACTGCAACCAAAAAGCTGCCCAAGCCCAAAGGCCCCTTTCTGGGCCAGAAGGCACAGGGCTGACAGAGAGCTGCTGCTGAAGATGCCAATACACCCAACCAAGCAGCGCCGAAACCCCTGGGAGCAGGTCTGAGCTCTCAAAAAGTTCACTCAGTGCCTTGGCTGAGGGTTATACAGCTTTGGAGAGAAGAAGGCAGCAGTGGTGGAAGAGAGCTCTCCTAGCAAGAACTATCATCACCTTCTTCTGGTCCCATGTGAAATACAGTTAGTGCTCCTGTGGCTAGAGCAAAACCAGGATCAGTCCAGGCTTCTTGGGTCTGAAGCTCAGTTACCCAACTTGCTGAGGTGATGCTGTGCCAACCTGGGTATAATTGTCCCCAGGGTGCGGGGGGGAGCTGGGCTGAAGGAACAATCCTCACGGGACAGGAGAGTTTGAAGCCTCCTGGTTTGGCTGGGGAAACATCACAGAGCAAGATAGGAAAGAAAAGGAAATTCCCGACACTTTAGATGGGACTGAGAGGGGTACATGCACAGCCACAGCAGAACCAGGTTGCACTTAGAAGACAGCATTCACCACAGTCTCCATCAAGCATGGCATCAAACCATGAGGGAACACATGCACTGTCCCAAGAGAGATGACCCAGTAAAGCATTATTTCTTTACTAGCCCTTTGGTCCTGGGATGTTGCATTGCTTGCAAGCCTGTGACACTGCACTTGCATGGTGTTGTGCTGAATTTTGCCTCCCCTGCTTCTGAGCAGCACAAAGAGCCTCCAACTAGATGAGGATAAAGCAGGAGTAGACCCAGAACATACTTCTCCAGAAATCCCCCCCAAGAGCCAGTGACACAGAGCACGCTGGCTGGTGGTGGGAAGAAATCGGGCCCCAGCACCACCGTGTCTAGGCCTGGTTCTGCTGTTCCTCTCCTGCATGCAGTACTGCTGGAGCTGATCCACAACTGCCAGAAAGGTGTCAGAAAGAGGATGAGCAAGAACAGGAGTGAATTTTCAGTTACGCAGATCCCAAGGCTGGAAGCAAGTTTTACTGGTTTTGGGTGGGGGCATACAGAGAGAAGCTTCTGGGACATCAGCTAACTCAAACACTCGTACTTTGTCCTGGAAGCAGTAGCTGTCCCCAACACAAACCATGAGGTGACCCCATCTCCGAGCACTGTGACCACGAGGCACAGAGCTCACACTGTGCTAAGACAGAGATCAGCCCCATCCTCTGAATTCCTGCGGGGCCCCGCTGGGTAACCCAGCGGTCCCAGCGATGTGGTCACAGCCTCCACTTGGTGCAGACAGCAGTGCACAGGAGCTAAGGGAGAACCTACCACAAGTCAGATCCCACTCCTGGATACCTGCACCCATCCCTCTCACGGTGGCTCTGCACGCGCTCCCCTGCCTCATGCCATCACTTTTCTGGGTGAAACAATGCAACTTTACAGTGTTCAAGTATGGCCTTCCAGGGATTAGCTGCAGTTCCCTCTGCAGGTCCAACATGCATTCAGCATCCATAGCACGATGCTCCCTGGGAAGAGGACTTTCTTCAAACAAAGCACTGTTTGCATAGGACAAACACGAGGAATCAGACCAGAGATTAGTAGAGTGCACAAGCACATCTGGCTTAAATCCCACCTCTTCCACAGGGTGCATCTAACTTCTCCATGTCTTTGAGGTTTCTTGGGGAATATCAACTTCCTTTACTGTTTAATGTCTTGTCTTTACTGAGCTGTGGAACTTGGCAATCCAAGAGGCTCTTCCTTGCCAAGGACAGGAGGCAGAAGCCTTGGGATCACACACCGCTCACACCACCACTCAATGGCATGCCTGGCATGCTTCTACAGGTGAGGTAGTGTTTCACTTTCCATAACAGACTCTATGGATTTAAAACATTAAAGAGGCACATAAACATTGAACTTGCATGTATCATTCCTCTGACTAAGTAGGCCACGTAGCCAATTACTGTATTACCAGCTCTGCCATCTCACTATGCTCATTTCAACACTGCTGCCTGCTTTGATCATCAGACTTTCATCTTCCGATGACGTTACGGCCACTTTCATGTCAAATACAAGCATGTTAAGGCAGAAGAGATTTAAGGAGGCCTTGATGAAGACTCATTGTGGGGAACTTTGTAGAAGGCAGGGGTAAAACTTGGGCTCCTGGACCCATGTAGGTAGATTCCCTTGGTCTTACATCCCTGACAGTTAATGGGGGCCTGAGGCTTTAGCACGGACAGATGATGCAGCAAGGTAATACAGACAAACGACTGTGCCACAAGTACAATTTTGGCTGTAAGGCTGAGCAGCCTGGATGGTGCCTCACCAGCACCAACACAAGGAGCAATGCGAGGGCAATGCAAGGAGATCTTCCAGATGGAAGGACAGAAAGGAAACTGCTGATTTCACATCAGTCTCCTCTTTACGGTAACACTCTACCCATGAAGCTGGTGGCCTCCCTTCCAGCCAGTCTCCTGTGGAAGAAGGGAAGGAGAAGGGGGTGCAAACTGAAGAGCTGCAATATGGTGCCATTTTCATCTTTGGAGAGCATTTCTTTCTGGCTGTGATAAGCAGAACCGGCAATGACTGAACGCAAATGGGGCCTGTCAGCTGCTGCAGCCAGAAGAAACTCGCGTTTTCAGTTTGCTTTTTCTGATCTGGAGTAGCATTCTCATAAATAATGAAAGTGACTAAAAGCTACTTAAAAAACACACACTCCTCCCTTATGAAAGAATGAGAAAAAAACCCAATTATAAAAGGACATTTCTTCCAGCTAGGAATAATTTGTCATGTAATTCTCTGAAGACAGCAACAGAAACATGCGTGCTCCGTGCTCCCTTTTGAGTGATCTGTGATTGCATGTGTACTCAGATGGCTTCTAATGAGGCTATTTTTATAGCACACATCCTGCTGAGCTTTTGGGGAGGGGCAAAGCGAGATCAGTGGAGAATCAGTCTTCAACGTCAGCTCCTGTGTATTTTCTCCTCAAAAGGAGAGGAAAAGGAAGCAAATGTGGAAGACATACTGCTCTGAATCAACACCTACAAACAAAGCTCTTCCGCCCCAGTAGCAAACATGGAGCATCTTCAGGTTTTGTCCTGGACACCACTCAGGCTGGAAGAACCAGAGACACATCGCTACTGCCTTGATGGGATCGGCGATGGCGATACCCAACTCCCCCTCGGCAGAGCACGCTGTGTGCCCATTTACACTACTGAAACACACTCCTGCTCGGTCCTTGGTACACTCCTCTGGTCTGCAGGACCAAAGATGTTCAGAAGACCACAGTGCTGAGGACCGTGCAGCAGGAACCTGAAAGAACACGCTTTGCAGAGCCCACTAGGACAGTATCATCGGCATGGTGTTACAACTTGTCTTCTTGAAAACAACATGCAGTTGGCTCGTCCCATGCCAAAACAAAAGGCCTCAGCTGTCAGAAAGGAAAGGAAGCAAAAAATGGGGGAGGCTGAATCTGCGCTCAATTTACCAATGCCTGCCATGGTTTTAAAAGAACCAGAAGGTTCCTGCCATGACTGAAGCCAAGGGAAGTAGAATGGACAGAACAGATGTAAATGAACTCATGTTTTACATGGAGATGATAAAAGCAGAGACAGAAAAAGAAAAGATGTAAATTGAAAATCTCCTTGTCTGATAAAATAGTTGTGGTGGCCTTCCTACCCCCTCCCTGTAGCTCTTACTTGCTCCCTGGGGCAGCCCAGCTGTGTGGGTGCCATGCCTTACACCAGGAGGAGGGGAGTGGGTCAGGAAGCTGAGGAACTGCCCGGTGTCCTTCACCAGGGACATCACTTTTGCAGACATTACTAGGCAAAAAGGTTTTCAAGTTCAGGGTTAAAAGAGAAAAAAGACAGGGGCTATTTTTTCCAGCATTACAACTGAGGACTTTGTTTCTAGTCTCCACGCTTCCTGCTTCAGCTTTGAGATGTTCCCTCGCAGACTTGAAAGCCAAAGTGACCGATGTACTCATCCAACCCAACGTTCTGTGTCACAGCTCACAGAGCCACTCCTCTGTCAAACTACATCTGCAGCATGAGCCGGTGCCTCTTTTATAGAGGCTGTCTTTATTTTGATGTGTAAAGTGCTGGAGTAACCGTCACACTTCTGAGGCCCTCCTCTGAGTAATTATTTTCCAAAACAGGCACTGCATGTCCAACGTGGATTGCTGAAAAAGAGATCCTGTTACTGGGAATCTCCCCTCCACAGGAGAGAACAGCCTCTTCTGCTGCCCCTGGAGTGAAACAAAGCAAACACTTCCTTAATGTAGACTGTATACACACTAAAATATGTCTTCTAGTTCTTGACTCTTTCCACAAACATTTGGGAACCTGTCCACATTTTAAAGCACGGATACCAGAGCAGGACAAAGTATGCCACCAGCGTTCTTAATAACACACACGGTGGCAGCACGTGCTGGTGCATGTGTCTGAAACCCAAACTTTCCACCACGGGATTTCAGTTCCCTTCACAATTACCACTTTCGAAGATGCCATTGTATATTCACAAAGTGTGGGTTTAACCTCTGAAAGCAAACATTATAGGAAAAATGTGTTCACTCATTTTCTGAAGTTATTTTAGGGAATGGGAACTCCTTCCTCCACCAGTGGTAGAGGAGGGAAAACTTGATGAAGAACAGAAAAAAATAAAAAGCAGGTCACAGCTTCAGGGCATCCTCCACACGCAACATGCTTTTGTGAACCTCATGATTTAAGGACTTCAAGGTCGCTGCTACATTGCAAGTGTTAATTCAAATCTCTGTACTTCTTTCATCCATGGTCCTACAGGCTGTATCCTTGGTTGGCTGGCTGGTTTTCTTCACAAGGCTGGTGGATCCACCCTTTGCCATAAGTGACTTTCTTGAACACACTGATCAGTTATACACTGAGCAGAATAAGCTGAAGCTAACTAGGATGAATGTGCAACTCTCGAAGGCTGTGAGGCCCATGCTCCCGACCAAGCGATTAGAACTGGGGACATCACACTAATTGGGCATGCGAAGAAAATTTCTGAGGCAAGAAAAGCAGCTCAAACCCCTGCCCTTATCTGGGACACATTTAAGTTTTCTGCTTTCCCCCAAAAAAATAAACTGAAATCAGAGCATAAGACCACATTCTTCTGCAGGCAGAAGTATCACAGTAAGTGTCATTTAGGTTTTCCTGGAAGAAATCTGCTCAATAAATACCAATATTATTATGGAGTTCATAAATTTAGAAAGATCTAAAGGCTTTTTAGAAGAGAGATGCCTCAAGCAGGATCACTACCTGCCTCTAAGGGCAGCCTGCTCTTAAAAACAGAGGCAGCAGCTTACAAAACCCCTAAAATAATTAATGCAACACTTGGTGGTATGGTGTAGTGTGGTGCCAAAGCTAAAATCTAGGGAAAACAAACAAAGCAGCATATTTAAATTTTCCAACTATCTTGGTCTACTACAACACACAACCTTTCCTGACAACAAACACTGCTTCAGTAAGTATAAGAGGAATTTAAGTGTGCGTTCATTCCTCAAGGGATGCTTGGCAGCTCCAAATCCTACAGAAAAGGTAAACTACAGGACCAAATCAGTCTGCCTCTTTTCTAGAAGTTGAGCATTAAAATACAAACCAGTACAATAGTCAAGAGCCACAAAGAATTCCTAAGGTATTAGCAAAACAGACTCCCTTCAGCCCTTATTAGGAATATCTTGAGGATGGTTTGAAGAGGAAAGTCTAACCAAATATAAAAAAAATTTGGCTTATCCAACAGAAAACAAATGAGCACTGTTTGCCAAAAGCAAAAGAATTCAGTCAGATAAAAAATGCAACACACAAACGATGCAGGTTAAAAACTAAATTTAAGATGATAATAGAATAGCTGCCAGTGTCTTTAAATTTTCAAGCATGGAAATGTCAACAGAGAAAAAGAAATTCAGGGAAAAACAAAGAGAATAGATTAAGGGTTTATTTATACTGGTGAAAGAGCTCTATGTTGCTTGACTAGGAAATGACTGAGAGGGTGACAACTGTCTGCAAACATCCATAGGTCCCCAACATGGCAATGAGGAGCCTACGCCGGACCGTGCCACCAACCCACTGGTGGCAGCATGGCACGGCAGGGTCACAAGATGAACGGGATAAAATGAGCAATGGGGAAAGACAGGCAGAAAAAGAGACAGGGCCTTGGGACTGGAAAACTCTCCAGCTGGGGAGAGATACAAATGAGGTGGCAGACGTCCTGCTGCTGGAGATACCCAGGCATTTAATGTAAACAAGCTATGAGGCTTTACACCACTATCAGAGCAACCCCGAGCAGGACAGGAGAGGGGGTGACCCAGGGAAAACCATTTCCTGGTAACTCAGCTTTGCCGAAGACATTACAGCTACCACATCTCCGTACTTTACGGCTCCAGAAAGGGACGTTTCTCTATCTCACACCATCCGAAGCCCTTCAAGGCTCTGGTATTTGGCAAATTGGTGTGGATTACACAGAAAATATGCCAGTCCCATAGGAGCCAGGATGTGTCTGCTTGCTGTTGTCTCTTTGTACATGTACATTTGACTTTTTTTCAGGTTTCAAGGAAACTTGCCTGGGTTTCCCACAGCTTCTGCGCTAGTCACAGTACAGAACTGAACTATCTGCTTCTCTTAAATTGGCCAGAGGGAACTTTGCAGGGATGGGGGGGTAGGGGGACTTATGCTGGTTGGTTTGTTTCTGTTTGAAGATGGTTGGTGAGGACCCTTCAGAGAGCACCACGACTTATTAAATACCTTGCCTAATTATTAATAGTTTTTTCTCTTTCTGATGCAGGATGAGTCTGAAGATCTTCACACCCTGGCACTGAAAATCCCACAGGTGGTCTTTTAAAGAATGGGGAAATAATTTAAATCATTTTGTTTCTTGGAAACACTCAGCCCTTGGCCTGTCCCTCGACAGGGTGTGGAGCCCTCTCCCGAGGTTCAGAGGACCACAACTGCCAGCTTGGGCACACATGGAGGTTGTCCTCCCCAAAGGCTGAGGTCCTGGCGAGGACTGGCCAGCTGGAAGAAGAGTCTGCAGAAGAGCTGGTGCCATCCCAGGGCAGACCCTCCCTTGGGTTACAGGAGCTGCTAGGGAGGACGTGTCTGCAAAGGGCAGAGCAAACAATGTGGGCAGGAGAAGGAGAGTTGACACCAGTGAGGCTGGAGAAGGTTGAACTGAGGAGCAAAGTAGGTGCGACCACTTCTCAATACCTTCTCCTCCAGCTGGAAAGTCACATCTTCTAAGATGGGGACTGAAGCAACCAGACTACCTAAGCACCACGGCTTGGTCAGGCGTATCGCAGAAAACTGCACCGTGTCAGAGCTGGGAGACCTCCACGTCCCAACCTAAAGCACCCGTTGGACACGCTCCTGCCTGCACAGCGCTCTGCCTCCCTGCAGGCCAGCACCACAGGGCCCTTCTGCTGGACCTCCACCTCCAAGAGACCACCCACCCTTTTCAGGAACTCTGCCACAGTGCTGTTAATGCTGCAATAAAGACGCGACCCATCCGTGCCCCCACAGCCAGCTCAGAACCCCAGAAGGTCTGTGATTTTACCTCCGTTTCAGGAGCGGCGCATGCTTTTCTGCACAGCTACATCTGTGCTGCGAGCGGGTTCCCCGGCTGGTGACAGCCCTGGTGCAGACGGGGGCTGAGCTTCCAGCTGGCTCCGTTCCCTCCGCAAACAGATGCAGTTCCTATATCAGGGTCTGATTTATTCAGCAGGAGTCTCGCACATTAAGTGTAGTTAAGTCTGAAAACAAATCTAATGACTTTAAAATAAATAGCCAACAGAGGACTTGAAACTAAAATTCTTCCTTCCTCTGACACCCACCATATAAACAATAATAATTATATAAAACCGTGTCTAACACATGACTACACAAGGCTCTGGTGACCAAGAAAAGCACACGCTGCTTGTCAGACATAATTGCACATTTGGTTTTTCAATTATTTCTTGTCAAGATCCAGAGCCCACCATCTGAATGCTGACATTAATTATTGGTAAGTAGTTAGTTTTACAGTAGCGTTATGGAGACTCCCGACGATCACCCCGAGGTCTGCAGCTCCCGACGCCGTTCCCACGCTGCCCTCCGGCCCCTCCAGGACTGTCACGCAGACTCACACCAGCGAGTTACACCAACTGTGCTCTATCATGTGCAGAACGGGCTTCAGAAGCAGCCTGAAAGGAACTTTCCAGTAGCCAGCAGCAGGGTAACAGATCCCCTGGCACCATGCCTCCTCCACACGAGCCCACGTCACCTCCTGATGCCACCTACCAGTCGAGTCCCTCCTGAGCCCCCTCGAGCACCCGACTCCTGGCGATACGCTCCAGCAGCTAACTGCCCATCATGCAAGAAAACATCCTGCCTTTTATTGGCTTTTAATTTGCTGCCTTTTAATTTTGTTGACTGTCTCTTTTTTTCTCGCAAAAGGAAGAAAGAAGTCTCTGATCTACCTCTTCTGGAGTGTTCAAAAACATGCACAGCTTTGTCATGTTGTCTCTTAGTTGTCATCTTCTCCAAGGCAAACAGCAATCTCTCTTCTAGCTCCCTTAAAGGAAGGGTTTTTTATGTCCCTAATAATTCTCTTCACTTTTTAAAATTTCCCATTAATAAGCATACAGCGAGGTGCAGGAACCACACACAAGTTAATAAGGTGGGAGAATAGTGAGGGCTTTCTGCCACCACTAATTCTCAGCTGCACACACTACACTGTGTTATTTCAAAGGCAGCAGATAGGCCCGATCAGAGCTGGGGGGGTGATAAGATCATAAAATCCTGTGCCTTCAGAGCTTTAAACATTTACTTGAAACAGAATAAAATCAATTTAGTACAATAAATAAAAAACAGGATCGCAGGATCGAGACAATACTACAGTCACCACATTAAGATCAAGCATGCTATAGGAACAAAAAAAAAAAAAAAGTTGAAGAAGATAAAGTTGTCCTGGTAACCTTACTTTACTTGTATTTTTTACTGATATAAATTCATTGTTAGAAGCTTCCTTGATAGCTTGCAATTAGTGACAGTTTCAAGCAGCAACAACTTTGAAAAACATCTACCTTGTACCTCCAGCCACTAATGGCCTCACAGATTTTGTCAAAGCCACATGTCAACCTTCAGTTTCTGATAAAGCTTTCTTGAAATATTAAATTTTTATTCCATTTCACTTTTTTTAAACAGAATTGGTCACATTCCCTTTTTTGACCACCTTTTGTTCAGTCAGGTAAATGCTGAAGTGAATTTTGTTTCCATTTTTCTAAAAGAAAAAGTGGTGGCCAGCCTCACACTTCTCTATGTGTGTACGAAATAACAGTGATAATGGAGGGAAGTTCTGCCACCCTGATGGGTGCTCGGGTACCCGCCCTCGGGAGGGCCACCGGCTCGTGCCCGGGGGATGCCGAGGCCCCGGGGGCTCCCCCACACGCCCGGGAAGGGAAGATGCCCCCAGGGAACACCCGTAGGGTCAGCTCCCACACCGAGAACACACTCACCGACCTGCTCTGCAAAACCCTCTGGCAAGAGCTACAAAACTGAATTAAAAAGTCAGAATAAAGGCTTTGGGGGAAGGCAATAATGCCTGGCTCCCTTCCCCTCGCTTCTCAGCCCAGGCCCTTCCAGAGCATCATTCAGGCTAACTCCCAGCGTCCTGGGAGAGTGCTGCTGGACCACACTGATGAGCCACCCCAAAAATGGGAAAAGAGATATTTTCCTCTGCCTAAGGAATATGCTGGTGCTGCTTCCCGCTGCCGAAATCTGCCTGCCCAGCCTTCCAGCCCTGCTGAGCCCAACCCTGCAGGCACCCCAGAGGCGTTCAGTGCCGGGCAGGGACCACGGCTGTCACAGCTGGGAGCACCGGGAGGCGCGGGAGGGCCCCCACCACAGCGTTCCAGAGATCAGAAGAACGGAGTGGGCTTTTGACGTGGAAAGATGTGTTTCACCTGAGGGATAAAACTTCAGCAGGGCTTTCAAGTCTCCAGGAGGAACAGGAGGGTGCTCTGGCATACGGTTAGTGGAGAGACGGTATCACTGGCAGTGCAAAGGGGAGGATGTGAAACGCAGCTCGAGCTGTGAAGGAGGCCGGCAGCGCGGGAGGGGAGCACTGGTGTTCACAGCTTCGGGGTCAGGGGCTGGGGGGTGCCCAGAGAAAAGGCTCGTGTCTCACCGGGGGCCTGCCCTGGGCAGGGGAGCAGCACCAAGCCCTGCCGTGGTGACCCACAAACCTTGTCTGGGTGCGCTGGGGGGGGGCCCTGCCCCACACAGATCACGCCGATGTGGAGACAGTGGCTTCTGCCACCCCATCACAGCCTCACTGCTTGTGCCCCTGCAGCATCCAGGGGCTGCCCACACTGCTGTACCCCCTGGCTGAGGAAGAGGCAGGTGATGCTGCCGGAGGTGATGCCAGGACAGGGTGCAGCCCCCCAATCCATGCTGGCTTTTTTTCACAGCAGCCAAACTAGCTCTGGTTTTCTCTTGTCTGTTGTCCCCCATCCATGCTTATGCAACCCACAGATGTGCCCTGGGTGCTCAGCAGTCCCCCCACCCCAACAAGCTGTGCATCATCTCACCACGTGACGGCACCTCTTTTACTTTCCTCTTTTACCATCTTCTCCAACTCTCATTCCACACCCCACTGCAGCCCACTCCCCTTCCCAGCCCACACACTCGGCTCCCTGGTAGATCTCCAGCATTTCCCCTGATTCCACCCTGGCATCTCTAATCTCCTACATCTCCATCTAGTTGTACTACAGAACTTTTGAGACCTGGGAGATGAGTTTGCCACTTTGCTTGTGGATGGCAGACAACCAGGAATTGACTTTGAGCATGCAGGGGACCAGGTAAGCCCTACTGTCACCAAAGCCACGCTTTGCTCTTGGCTCCCACCACCTCCCCCATGCTGGCTGGCACATCAGCGCTGCTCTGCAGAGGAAAACCAGCTAAAAGGAATTTGTGCCTGGACCACGAAGGAAAGCTGCTCCTTCTTCCACAGCTCTTGCACTGACTCCATTGGAAAAGAGTTGGAGGGGGACTGAGAAGCACCATCTTCAGTGTATGCCATCATGCCCAGAAAGGTAAGATGCCTTGAAGCATCAGCAAGAGGTGGAGAGCCATGTGGGACCTAACAGGTCTTGCACCCACCAGAGTGGGAGCAGCACAGACATCCCTTAGCAGAGCAGGATCAGAAGGCTGGGTTGGTGGAACACCTCTCTCTTCTGCTCCTGCGTGAGAGCTCTGCTGTGCACCCAGCCGCCGCAGCATGGCCCAAGGTCTCCATCCAAGCTCTTCCTGCGATGGTTTTTGCATCCCAGAGCGGGCACGGAGCTGAGGGGACTCAGCTGTACCACCCCACACTGCACAGAAATCATGTCTCCTTGCAGCCCCCAAGGCCACAACGGTCCTTCTTGCATCTATCTTTTTAGCAAATTCCAAAAACGGGTGTATGGACACTGTGCTCTAACAGCTCCCAACTCACTCCTCTCGTGTGGTCACCCTTCACCACCCGCCTCCGAGATGGAAAGCTGCATGGGAGCAGAGCCGCATCCGCCCACCACATCCCACCCAGCAGGGAAAACCATCCACCTACCTGCTGGAAGAGCTCCTCCGCCCACTGCTGTTGCTCTCGTCGGCCTAAAGGGGCAAAAGACATACAAAAAAAAAAAAAGGCTGTTTAGGTTAAGAAAGGCAAGGCTGCCCTCCAAACTCTTCCTGCTCGCACACTGCACCCAAAATACCTGGGGTTTTCCGTTCTGAGTTACCCCCCCCCCCCCGTGCTCGGTGGTGGGACACGTCGTGCGCTGCCTGCAGGAGGCTGGGGCAGGAGTTCAGACACAGCCCCACCGCGGAGGCGCCTTTCGGAGCCGATGCCCTCCCCCTGCCCTCATGCAATTATTTTATTGCGCTTCACCAAAGTTTAAAGTAACAATTCCTCGTATGCAAAAATTTGTAGGAGGGGAATAAAGCAGAAATAGCCAAATTCACTGCTGTATCCAAAGGGAGATGGCCTCACTGCTGGATTGAGGGGCAGGGCCAGCGCGCCTCCCTTCGTTAGCGGTGAACTGCCTAATTGAGCCCCTCCGGGCCATGAGAAGGGGCTGAGCAGGGAGTAACCAGGGACTCCTCCTTTTCGCCCCCTTCCCCTGGCTCTCTGATGAGAGGTTTCCTTGGAAAGACAATATTATTCCAAACCCAGAAATTTTATTTCTGAATTTGTGCAAACACAAGTTAAAAGATATTAGCTGCATTTCACATTTTGTGCAAATGGCAGAAACAGGCAATTCATGTGCAGCAGGATGGGGGCTAGCCAACGATTTCGATAAAATAAACCCTTTTTTAATTTAAATGCTAATGCACTGAATTAAAATTTAATAACTGAGGAAATTGAAAAGCCGAGCAGGAATATTGGAAATAAATCCAAGCAGAAACAGCTGAAATTAAAAATTCTAGAGAGTGGGAGGATAGCAGCTAAGCTGTCTTATATGATTACATTTTTTTTTTTTTTTTTTTTTTTTTTCAGAACGAAGTGGGGAAGGAAAAAAAAATCCTATCTTTGGCTGGCTGTAGGGCAGTAAATCGAGAGTGCTGTGATTTATTGCTCAATTTTCCTGAGGGAAAAAGGCTTTCTTTCATGCTGAAATATTTCATAAATTTCAAGCCAGCATAAATTCTTAATTTAAAAGTTATGGAGGTCACATTTAGTGCACTGGTGCAATTCTGAAATCTTAAAGGAATAGCATCCAAAAAAATTGCAATTTGATTTTATTTTTTTAATTCTTCAGGTGAAATTTTGTTCAAAGGGATTCTCCAAGTTGCACAAAGCAGAAATACACTCTTGACTCCTGAAGGTTTAAGAAATCCTCTGGAAATTAAGAGATAAAAATCTAATTCAATTGCAAAAAGGTATTTTTATTATTATCATTATTATTATTATTATTGTTATTAGCCACTTGAGGAATTTCTGTTAAAAAATTTCCTCCCTCCATTGCCTAGGAAAAGCCAGAAGGGAGGAGCTGACAATGTAATTGCTTCTGTTAGATCTCCAATCTTTTGTGAGCACTGATATGTTCATTTGTTATACAGCTGTTCAGCTACAGAAAGGATGTCAGAGCACCCATAATTCAAAGCAATCAATCAAAAATTAATGATTTGTCATGCTTACACAATGGGGAAAAAAAAAAAAAAAGCTTTATGGGTTCCTGCAACTGGTAGATTGCTCAAACCTTCGGGGCATTTTCTAGAAGATTAGATCTGTGTGTATGAAAAAAAAGAAAAAAGAAAAGGAGACTTAATATACAGTCAGGGAAGAAACCTTGTGGGGTTCTGGGGCATTGGTGTTACCCCAAATCCCCTAGAGATGGGGTACGCTATGATTCCTGTCTGTTTTAAGAGCTTTCTGCACAACCCAAACTTGGGAGTCATCCTGTAAGCCACATTCCCCAACGCAGAGAAATTGCCCAGGCTCCTGCAATTATAATTCCACACAAAAAAAGCCCGCTGAATATAAAGGTCACCTGGACAAGAGCTTGGGAAAGCCACAAAATACAGAAGCCAAAGCTAAAGGCACAGCCTTGACTTTGCCTTTGCATCATCTGCAGGACCACTCCACCCACAACACCAAGTGTTAGCTAAATATTACCAAAAATTGAAATATTTCAGTTTGGGAAGAATGTAGCCAACCTCAACTTTGGGAAACTGCCTGAGATTGCAAAGTCATTCATCCTCCATGTAAGCAAGAATTTTTTAAAATATAAATGCATTTCGGGAATGCGTCATGCAGGGATCGTGCTCCTGATATGCAGCGTATCGATGCCTCGATGCCGTATTTTATTCCTGGTTATACACACGTGTTAGCTGGTGCCTTTGGTGTGATTTACCGCCCAACCTAATGCAAGTATGACTCTGTGAAGGATCCTGCATGTAATTCATTTTATGTTCCTTTTCATATTTGTATCTGGAGTTGAGCGAATGAATTGTTGGAAATAAATGACGTGGTGACTGTGGCCTCTGCAATTCCTGACCATCCCCGACTGACCTTCTGGGGCCAATATGCAATTTTATTATTTACTTAGTTTTTGCTTGCCTTCCCCATTCTCTGTGTGCCTGCCCTACTCAATTTCCCCTTTCTGTCTTTTTTTTATTATTATTTCTTATAATGCCACTTTTTTGCCTTTGACCTATTTTCATGAGCAACTCATGGACTCTCCTCTCTCGGGACGTAGCACATGCTAGCACAAAGGACAAGACTTGCATGAAGATCACAGAAAGGGAGGTGCAACAGTTTGACTCCACCAACATTAGGAAAAGAAAAAGAGGAAAAAAAAGAACTGCAAGAGGTAAGAGCTCTCAATCTAGATGGTTTCACACAGCCAAGATGCTCTTGGAGAGGAGGCATCTCCGGGGCATCTCCTGTTGGGGTAACACTCAAAAGCCACCAATGGACACAGGCAGAGCTGGCACAGTTGTTTTGGGGCTGCTGCAATCCCACAGCTGACTTCTTAGTTTGGATCCATTAGATCTAAACAGCAAGCCAAGTCTGAACGAAATCAGATCTAGCTGTCTTAAAGGTGTATGGATGCTTAAATAAGCCCATCCTCACCAACGATGCCACCAGGAGACACCTTCACACACTGCTCCGCTTTCCAAACATGCATTTATCTGGCAAATTTTCTGTGCCAGCAATTTGTCTTGGTTGCAAACTCTTTAAGAACAGCTTTGTTCAGCACTTGTGCAGTGCCAAGCACAGCAAGTCGCAGCCCATCCTAAGGCTGGGAAGATGATTTAATTGTAAGTCATCAGCACCCACACTACTCGAGACCAGAGCATGTCCAGCATAAACGCAGGTAGATGATTTCCTCCGATCACACGTGGTATGCAAAGGTGAGAAAGCATGACAAAGAAGCGCCATGGTGCTCCCTTCAAACTTTGCAAAATAAACACAATTGCAAGCTTAATAAAAAAGGAAATATTTCAGCAAAGTGTATATAAGTTGACCTACATGAGCCATCTGATGTGCCTCCGCGCTCCATGGAAGCAGGCAGGTCCACTGCGGCGCGATGCCCAGGACCCTGCCAGGTGGCTCCGACCCTCAACGATCACAAAGCAAATATCAAAAATAACCTTGACGGCAAAGCCCTACGGACTCGAATTGGTGGACGCGTCTTTGGCGCAGGGCTGGGTGGCAGCACCCATCGTGCTGCCCAAAGAACCAGCCGCGGCACCCGGCTGCACCCCCCCGGAGCAGCCTGGGCAAGGGCCACCTCAATGTTCAGCAGAACATCTCCAGCCCCTGGGGGCACCACCCTGGCCTCCAGCTTGCCACCCCACCCAAAAGGTGACCTGCTCCTCTCCTGCTCTGCTCAGGGCTCACCTTCAGCACGGGGAAAAAAACAGGAGATGCATACACATAGTTTTTAAAGTCTGACTCAAATAAGCTTTCTTCCTTTTATTCTGCAGTAAAGCCTGTTTGGAATCGAATGTGAAGGGCTGATGCCTTTTGCAGGCCATGCTATTAAACCATTTAAAATAAAACACTGCATTTAAATTCTAAAAAGTGGTATTTAAGTACTAGAAATATCGTAAGTAAGTTGAAGTGGTGAATTGCTGAAAATCACCATTTAACCGCCAGCAACCAGAATGCGCCGAAATGGGTCAGAGCAGCTTTCAACAAAGTTGAGTCTTTGGGAAGGGCAAAGAGAAATCTCCTGCGCACCGATTTACCCAGGTAATTTAATTCGGTGACTCCTTCATTTATAATTGAAAAAGCAGAGGAGCAGAGTTTGCATCTGCCTGCCAGTCGATGAGTAGGGGAGGACGGATGCGGGGCTCTGAAACACAGGCTGGATAATTAGTCATACAATCTCTCACACAAAATAATTTACAATTCAAAATATGATTCCCTAAAGCTGCTTTCGTACGTATTGAGTATGTTTAAGGTAGTTTTGTTTAACTAATGCTAATAAATATCTTTTAAATTAAAATGCACAAAAGCAGAATCTGGTTTCTGGCCATATGCTCCTAGACTCAAGTTGTAAGCAAAAAGTAAATCATGTGATAAATAAGAAATGTATCAGTCAACATCTCCTAACACGATAAAGTGTCAAAAATTAGAAGTCCAAGCAGATGTATAACTGACCCGAGAAATCCATGTTTATAGAAAGGGCTACACTATATCGCGAAAAAATCCCAACATTTTAACAGTTACTGCAAAATAAAAAAAATAACTAAAAACCATAAAAATATTAAATCAGATTTCAGAAGATTTAAGCACGGGCTTTCTGCCTGATCACTTAAATGATGATTAAAAAGAATTATTCAAATCACTTGGATTTGCATCCACGTATGCCATGCTCTGATCTGCTCCCACGGGCGTTATGCCCAGCGTGGGACGGGGGTGCCAGGACCCCCCCTGCCCCATCCACCATCGCCAAAGCCCTCCCCAGGGGGGAGAAGGTTTTAAATCCATTTATTTATTTGTATACAGCCACCCGCCCATGATTTGCCTCCGAATTTCGCACTGGCTCTGCTGAGGGGAGATGCCCCTAATTCTGCCTGGGGTTTGCAGGAGGAGCAGAAGCTGCTCACCCCAGCTCCTCTCCCAGAACAGTCAGCTTTACTGTCCAGATGCTTTGCAAAAGGGCTGAATTGTTTGTTTTACCTGAGGTAAAAAACAAACCTCACAACCAACTTTCCCTGAATGATTTCCCAAAGACAGCTCAATAATTTTCAGTGAAATACAAAACACACGTACGGTTTAGAAACAAGCCAGCAGCACCCAGCATGGAAAATTTCACCCCAAATAATTAAAATTTGGCAATGGGAGAAGCAACTGAAAACAGGTCTCACAAAGGAATGCGCCATAAAAATAACTGCAGGCCTGCCTACCTGCGCTGTCTGTTATTATTAACTTCAGAGCAACAGAAAATGCAGGAAGTGCTTTTTTTTTTTTTCCTTTTTTTTTAAACAAAGGGCAAGACATTGGCAGTTTCCTATTTAATTTTCATTAAATAGTAAAAAAAAAAAAAGAGCCCCACATCGCACCAAAACATCTGTAGAGCACAAGAACATAAATATGCCTGTGCCCCTTTTTTTTTTTTTTTTTTTTTTTTGGATCTTTGCTTCCTCCTGCCAAAGTAACGTATGCTAAGGAAACCCAAACCCCCGGTTTTTGCATGGCACTGCAGTCCCCTACATCACCCACCCCCACGTTGTCCTTCTTGCCCCCCTCTCCAAGCTCAGTGATGTCCCCCAAAGTTTATAAAGAGCAGGGAGCAACACTGGGCCGAAGGGTGAGCTGAGCAGGACCCGTGCCCGGGTGCTTCCCTGAGCCAGGGCATCCCCTGCACAAAGGAGAACAATCTCCAGTGCTTTAAGGCTGCTGTGGCTTGTCCCACCCTCATCTTCTGCCTTTGCAGATCCATAAGGGCAGCCTCCAAAACAGATGAATTTTCCATCAGGGAAAAGTTTGTTCCTTGGGCCAGAGGAATGTGCTGCCTATTTCCTCAGCTGCAGCTTCCCCTCAAGAAACAACCAAAATAATAATTAAAAAAATATCTGCAAGGAGGAAATCGGAGCTCTACCCAAGGCATCTTCCCTGGTCCCATGGCAGAGCTGAGCCCCAGGAGCGAGGATCCCCCGTCCTACCATGCTTATCACCAGGTCTGCAAACATCCCCAGTCTCGTCTGTGGGGCAAAACTGCCGAGATGTGGGTCAGGGAAGCCAGTAGAAGCTTTAAAAAATACTAGTGTCAAAATTACTTGTAAGCATCCAGGGGAATTTTGCCCTTTTACTTAGCTGCAGCCTTGCCGCGGGAAAAAAAAGCGTGCGGATGGGATGAGGTCAGTGCTTCTTCCTGCGGCAAGGGGGAAAACCCAACAGTAAAAAAAAAAAGAATTTGAGATTTTGGAGCCCTCTGAGATGAGAATAGAGGGAGTGTTTTCTACTTGAGCTCACCAGAAGAAAAAGGTGATTCCCATCCTGGCTGCAGATCTGCAGAAATCTGTTGCCCAGATCTGTGGCTCCTGCCCAGGTAGGGACAAGCCTTCCAGCCCATGAGAGGGGTGATGGAGGCACAGACAATGGGTACAAACCAAAGGGGACATGCACAGGTGGTGCTCAGCACCTCCACTGCCAGAGCATGGGGACACCTGAGACACCGTGGTACCAAAAGCCCACGGACCACCCACTGGTGTGAAGACCAGGGATGCCATTTGGGCTCTAACGCAACGTACAGGAAAGTCTCCAGCATGAGAGGAAGATGCTCTTTACTCCTGGGTATACACATGACTTAAACCCAGCTTTAGAAAGCTGAGATTTCCCAGGTTCACTCACGGGAAGGTGCCGAGGTGACTGTGACCTGCAGGGACACGACCTGTCCCCAGCACGCCCGCGTCAGACAGACGGAACTCGGGGACACGGGGAGCTCATCGTTCCCCACGCAGCTGCTCCGAAGCCCCGTGTCTGGATCATGTCTGAGCAGACTAAAGGTTTACTGAGCAGCCACCTCACCCACACGAGCACCTCCACCACGTTTACACAGGCAAATAAATGCCTGCTGGGGATGGTTGTTCAGCCTAAAAAGAAATCAGAGCTGTTTCTAGATAGCAAAACAGCACCACCCAAGTTTGGCCAGGCCCCTGGCTACATCCCCTTCTTGCTGGGTGGCCAACCATCCGGAGAGGACACATGTCAAGGAAGACCTTACGCCAGCAAACACCATCACTGAGGGCCGTGGTACTGCAGGGTCAAAGTGCTTGGGCAAGGACACCCATGACAGCAGAGGAGACGTTCTTGCCCCCATCCAGCCGTCCCAGGTGAAGCTCGGGGTCTTCTCCAGTCCCACTCATGGAGGTGTGGAGTGACCCCCCTCTGCCGGTGCCTGTCCCTGAGGTACCAGGGATAATTAACAGCTGACGGTGATTCTCACTGCTCACCTTCCCCCAGGTTCCCAGTAGCTGTGAAGCCACTGGGTGACTCCCAAATGCTAATTAGTAACAGACACTAATGATGAAGCCAGCTAGGAGGCTGATCAGCCCCACACAAAGGTCAGGCATGAGCACAGGATTTCACTGGAAAAGCCAAGATGGGAATGATCCCTTCTGCTCCTGTAGTTTCACTTCTGACTTCATGCAGGGGCCCTCTCTATGCTGATTTCAATTCTCTTTGTATTGGCAGGAGAATTATTTTTCTTTTAACTTTTTTTTTTTTTTTTTTTTTTTTTTTTAATTTTTCCTTGGTCTTTCAAACCACTGTTTGGATGGGGTTTGCTCAAACTTCAACTTCTCCTCAAACTCTTATCTGGGACAGAGTTGCAGCATGGAGGTAAAGCTTCTAAGTAGGCAAATAATAATAACAATAAAAAACCCCATGATTCAAGTCTAGAAATTATTCAATTTCACTGTATTTATTTGTTGCCTACTGTTTAGTATCTTCCCATTTTATCATCTTAATTTAACAACTTGGGTGTGTCGCTTGCATCTGCCCCATTTCCAAGCTGTTTCAGTAACTCATAACTACAAGTTCTTCTAAAAAGTTTCAAACTGAAAAGGGCAAATACGGGCTGGAAAAGGCACACATGGAGTCTTGCTAACCAGGGGAGCCACACAAACCCCAGAATCAGTGAGGCAGGGAAAAATTCCATCACAAAATCACTACCAGCCTGGCCTGGTGCTGAACCACACCTGTGCTTTTGTCTCTTGAAACAGAAAAAAATTGCCTTTGAAGGACCCCAGGTTTTTGTGTCATTTATCATTTGCTTTGGCCCCCAGTACTTCAGATAGTCGCAGACATGTTTAAGGGCTGTAAGCAGTTGCCTTTGAGCCAAGGGAATATACATATGAGTAATTCTATGAACTTGCTGAAAGTACCGGCAGAATCTGTGCTTCGAATTTCAATTTTTCTCCTGTGGCAGCCCAGAGAAATTCAAGTAGCACATGCTAGCAAAGTAGACCAAAGAAAGGGAACATTAAATAAATTTTAACCTAAAACTACAAATGTTCAAACAAGTATTAAAAAGCTTCAACCTGATGTACCTTTTTCTTTTTTCAGAACAGTCATGAAATTAAAATTATGAATTAAATCAATGCAGCAAATTGGTCTGGATTTAAAGA
Source organism: Tyto alba (assembly GCF_018691265.1). Lineage (NCBI taxonomy): Eukaryota > Metazoa > Chordata > Aves > Strigiformes > Tytonidae > Tyto > Tyto alba. The sequence goes on along the minus strand of NW_024881273.1, from coordinate 12,100,907 downwards.
GTTACTCCTTGATTATAAGCAACTGAAAAGTAATCAAAATATTTTTTCCATCTCCTGTTGCTCAGTGCTCTCCTTACTCTGTTCTTTATGAGAAAAATAATCAAATTGAGGGTGAAGAGGAGAAAAAGCATTACTGATTATTTCTGAACTCTCATATTATAAAAGCTGGAAAATAAGAGTGACCGGGCAAAACAACAGAATTATCTGCATCAGGCAGTTGTTTACAGATGGTATGAGTTTCCCAGCAAAAGAAACAGCTGGAAATATTTTTAAAGAATAAATGTATATGGAATGAAACCTTGGGGGGGGAAGGAGAGGATTGTTATTTTTTACTTAGGGGGGGAAAAAAAGGGGAGAAGGAGCCATGCGATAGCATTTCAGAAATCCACCCATTTTTCCAGGTTTCCAATTTCACAGGAAACTCTCAGGAAATCAATTTTTTAAAAAATCCCATTACAGGCATTTTTCCAAGTTGATAAAACAAACATATCTAACAAGCTATGAGTGCACACGGGGAAAAAAAAAAAAAAGGGAGAATTAAAATGGGACTTAGTTATACATGGTTCCCACACGCTTTACTACAGAGGTGCTGTTAAACACATTTTGTTCAGGCGTTTGTGAGCGGGCACATCTCCCGGCTGCGCTGTGCGTAGGCAGGCTTCGCTGTGAAATGCCGAGTCTGACGGGGCGTTACCCCCCCGGCAGGAACCGCCGGGATCCATCCACCTGCAGAGGTCCAGCCCGGCCCCGCTGCAGCCCGATATGACGCGGTGGGAAAGACCTGAAAGTCGAGTTTAAGATGAACCACCTCGCAAGCGGAGCGGGCTGGGAGCCCGTGCACGGGCTCTCACCACAGCTCAGCTGATGGAAGCCAACCTGAGAAACGATTTTACCTTCATTGCCCGTGGAAGAACTCAGCAGAAGTTGAGCGGGAACAGTTTAATCTACCCCAAAATAAGCCTCTGTGCAATCACAGCGAGCAGGGGTTCGCAGGGGATGGAGCCGTGTGGTGGGGTACCCCGTCCCCCAGGTAGTCACGGAGTGAAGATTCTGGTCACAGAGCTCGGTGTGGTTTGGCCAAAGCAAAGACCAGCCAGGAGACACCTCAAGCTCTCAGACAGCAGAATGTCCAAATCCAAACAGACTTGCAGGTGCAACACTGCAACACGGACACTGTGCAGGAGCACCTTCTGCCACCGCCAGCCTGCACTCCTGATGCACGTCAAAGCGGGACAAGTACCTGCCAGCAAAACAGCCCGCCAGATAAGGGTGCACCTGTATCATGAGCTGTTGTAGATCCTCAAATTCCACTCTCTGAGCACTAAAAAGGATGCTGGGAAAGAGTTAGCCAAGCCTGTGTCTAGAGGAAAAAACATCCCCGAACTGAGTACCTCCCATCTGCCCATGGAGCCTCAAAGTCCCATTGCTGCTTCCCAGCGTGAGGACAGAGACTCACACAGATCATCCTGCTCATCTCTTGCAAGAGTCTGTGACCTTCAAGGAGCCCCAACACACGAGGAAAAAATAAAAACGAAACCAAAACCAACTCATGTCAAGAACATCCTCAGAGGACTGCTCGCACTGGTGGGACATCCAGCAGCCACGGCGCTGTGGATCTCCAAGCCAAGAAGGAGCCCTGTGAGGAAGCACTTCCCAGAAGAAGCTTTCATACGACTAAAACTTTGCCCTTTAAATCTGCAGAGGCTATGAAGCACGTCCCAGAGGAGCTGCTCCAGCTCATGGTTGTCATCTGTGTTTCAGTGGGAGCAATGTGATCCCTGGGCAGAACTGTACATTTTGGAGTTGTTTTTACCTCTTTCTTTTGTAAGTTTTGGAGAATGCTTTGGGTCCCTCCACAATTAACAGCACTGCACAGATGCAAGGTACTGACAATGTTCAGTGTAAACCTGAGGTACTTAATGAAAAATTAAACATTTGTCAAATACACGATGATCCAAGGCAGAAAATTAGTATCTAGAATTAAAAGATTCATAATTTGATAAATATCGCAGTGAGATGGTGTCAGGAACAGGACCATAAGGAGTTCTACCATTGGCCAAGTGTCCCCCACAAGGCTGATTCCCAAGACTCCTTCCTGATGCCAGTGGGGAAGGCTGCCCATTTGCAAAACATAAATTTGATCCTTATAAAAAAAATCCATTGTAGCATTTAGAGATAGGGTATGAGGCTGAAACTAGAACATTTACCGTTGGGAGGTTAACTACGGGGCGTCACTTTCTCTCCCGGTTTCGTATGATTGGCTTTTTTTAATAGCATGAAATGGTGGTAATTTTACTTTGTAAAGGGAAAACAAAAAGTCAAACCACATCGATCTAAAAGTAAGAAGGGGGGAAGGCACACAAAGCTGGATAATTTTTTCAAACTTAAAAAAGAGCAGTAATTACAGGGGGAAAATTCAGGAAGAGTTTAGTCTGCTTGGCTCCCTCAAAAATAAAAAAAAAAAAAGCAAGGAAAAAAATAGTGAAAAGAGAAAAAAAAGAGAAAAGAGAAGGAGGGAGGGAATATGAAGGAAGCTGGAGCAAAAGCAGGCTTAAAGTAGAAATCTTAGAAATTTGGTTTGCAAAATAACTCCCATCAGCCAACCACAAATCCTATAAATATCACCAGATCAACTCCTCGAGCAGATAGAAATCAATCAATAAACAAGAAAAACTCCAAAATTAAAACAAACAAACAAAAAAAAAAAGACCAAAGAACACAGAAAAGCCTAGATGCTCTCAGCAAAGCCAGGTGGGTTTGCTGGTTTCCCAAGAACAACAGCAATTTGGAAAATAAGGGAAGAGGAAAAACTTTTCCTGGGTACATTTAAAGCTGTTAAGGCTGCAGCAGCGATCCTGCTGAGACACTGATTCTCTCCTTGAAATAACCCAAATAATGCCCAAGGGCAGAGGGGATGGTGACCCCAAAACCCTCAGCCAAGAAGTCCTCAAACTGACTCCTCCCTGACCTCCGCTTTCATCACTCCCAAACTGACATCCCTGAGCAATCCATTGGGCTAAAGAAACTGTTTTTCAAGTAGTTTGCACGGGACAAACATCACCTGGACCTGACCTGCGTGACCTTCAATACTCTATAGTTCATGAAGCTGAAAAAATGAGGGCATAGAGCTGCAAGGAAATCATTTTCAGCCAAAAGTGTAGCTATAGCAAGACCGACCATTGCATGGATTAGTGTCATTTCTGCTGAACCATTCACACAATAGAATATGACACTCACTTTCAAAAAGTGCAAGTGACACAGTGTGACATTTAAAATTTTCTGATTCATACAGACAAAATATCTATCCTATTTATTTTTTTAAAGCAAGAACTGTAAGATGTGCTCAAAATCTAAATGAAGCACTCAGAAGCCCCAGATTCTGTTCAACTCAAAACTATGCAATCCAAAAAGCTACTCTTTATTTTCTGGTCAACAACAAAAATTAAAATCAATACATTTTTCTTTTGGCTCAACCTGAAAAGGAATTTTTCAATTTGTCAGAGCTTCAAGGAAACCAAAAAATCTATTATTTGCACAGCCCTGCCGCCAGACTGATTTGTCAGAGCAGCGCAGGAGAACTGCCACCGTGATGTGAAAAAGGTACAAATGTTCTTACAAGATCCATTTCGGGGCTGAATTTTTCAGGCGGCATCATTAGTGCCCTGCCAGTCTGCAGGCCAGCAGCTGCTGCAAAGCGTCTGGAAGGAGAGCCAGCAGGTGTGGTTGCCTCTCCAAAATCCAGACGCAGCCTTGGGTCATGTCTAACAACTAGAGAGAAATCCCCTAGCCCAAGCATTGAAGCCTCATTTCCGAATGAAGTCTGGGTTTCCCTGCAACACAGGCTGCTGCTGCCAGAGCCAGAGAGAGCTGGTTCTGCCTCGGAGTTGAGAAAGAAGCAATGAACGCACTGAAATGGATCTGTGGTCCTTTGCATGAAGAAAATATTAGGCCAAGGACTGTTTCCTCTTCCAGATGTGTCACCAGAAATCCTCCAGCCAGCAGATGCTCCAGGCCCTTGCGAGTATTAATGGCAGAAGATCATGGGCTGGGAAAGGTTCACATGTGCCAGCTTCCACAAGTATTCTTTTAAAAAAGAAGAAAATATGCTCACTTACATTGCATGCTGTGGCAGCCCCACAGACAATTATTCACCTTGTGTGCATTGTTTTCCACTCAGATCATATATAACCTCAGCACCAGCCATGGATATTTTCTATGTAAACTGTTTTGTACCCAAGAAACACAGTATACCACAAACATCAGGACTGGCTTAAAGCACATCATCTCCAATAAATTACTGAGCATCTGGAAAATTTCTTCAGCCCAAGAATTGTCTTCTGCATGTAACATTCCAAGTGTGGGATTAAAAGTATGGGAAGCTGTGACAATTCAGGGCATCTGTGTAGAAGCCCAGTGAATACTGGGGACTGTCCTTGAATCCCCAAACTCCATCCCAGGTGAGTGATCTCTACTTTGATGCCCTTTGCCCCCACACTGTTGTAAATACAAAGGAGGACACAGGATGTTCCTGAATCTAGAAGGTTGGCTGGAGAACGACGGGCACACAAGAGATACACATTCCCAGGCAAGGGCAGGACAGGGTGGGGAGAGTCTTTTGGGGATCTTCACCACTAAAAATACTCAAAAGCGTCTTCACTCCAGCTTTTTCCTGCTTTGTCAAGCTGGCAACTTAATTGGGGCATCTCCAGTTCTTCAGAAATGCCATACATCTCCTCAGTCATTGCAACATATACTTGAAGGTGGGAGCAGACACCCCAGGTTGGAGCTATGGACAATGTTTGCTAAAGCTGCAGCAGATCAGAGATCTGCTCTGAGCCAGTGGACACCTGGCAATAAGCCATGATACTGTATTTTCCGTGAAGAGGAAAGAAATGTGTAACCCATGTCCAGGCTCAGAGAGTAAGTAAGGTCAAACTGCTCCAGCGTGTTTGGGCTCAGGCTCAAGAGCCCCATAAGGTCCCACAGACAAGCTTTACCCTGCCAAGACAAGCTGAACACCTGCAACAAGCAGAATGGTGACTGAACTGGGATGTTACACTGAAAATACCTCCTCCTCTCACATTAGCAAGTCATGCAATAGATGTCATTCAAACCAGAGAACAGCCATCCTTCCATCCAATTCCTTCACATATCTAGCATTTATTTTAAAGACAGACTGCCAATATCCAGTTAATTATACTGTATTTCTTTGCCAACCACAACCCCCAAAAGAACATTTGTAAGGGACACCATATCCCTAGACACTATGAATGATACAGACCACTTTTAATTCCTATACTGGTGATTTCAAACCAGATCATCTTAGCAAAAATGGAAAATTCTGAATGGTTATTGGTGTAAAGAAAACTAAAATATAATCTGCCTTCTCCTTTGAGCTAACAGAAGCTCCAGTCCATGAAGCCACAGGTCCAAGAGATGCTCACTGCACTCATGGTGGGCAGTGTCTGCAGAGAAGAGTGGGTCATCCAGGGAAATATCTGCTGGTATCACCCACAACGCCTCCTCCAGGCACTGCTGAACATGTGAAAAGGCATCTTGCAGGTCTAAGCAAAGCTCCTCAAGAAGTGATTGTCTGACTATTTTCTTGTCTAAGTTCCCTGCCCCCAGAAACTGAGGTGCCTACACAACATGGCCGATGTGAGCAGACAGGCAACATGACCGTGCTGGCATGGCTCTGCTCCAGGATCACAGCTGCTTTAGCATCAGGTTATCCCTAGAGCTTTTTCTTGAGAAATATAAATATTAATTGTTTTATGTTCACCTGAATGATCCAGAAAAGATGATCAAGCTGGTGCTTCTCACTAGATCTAGATCACTGACAACTGCACACTGAGACAGGATCCTTACAGCTCTGAGATGCTTGTCCCAGGATCCACAAACATGGGCCAAACTGCTTGGATGGCACCTCCGTGTCCTTACTGGAATTAGTGTGGGCAAAGAAGATTGAAAATGAACATACGTTTGTGCAAGGGACAGCAGTGTCTACAGTTACTTATGCCTGTACTGCAACATCAGTCTGTCAGAGTCACCAGCTAACCTCAGAAAGTCAGGCTCCAGCCAAGTATTTGGGCTCCCCAGCAAGATCTGAGATGCCAAAGCAGCTTCCTGACCGTAAGCTCAGAGGGTCTCCATAAAACTTTGTGCCTTGCAAACCAATTTTTGTGGACGTTGTGTGCTCTGCAGAAAACCACGAGAGTTGTTCTGCTTGCTACCACGAGGGCATGGCTACCCTTTGGGTCTGCTTCTGCACAGGTAGCAAAGGAGGTTCACTACAGCGGCACAGATACTCTACGGTAATTCTCCACCGGTGTAACTTTGCAGCACTCTATCTTCCATTCATACATATGGTAAGGCAGCAGCTTGCAGCCTCAGTGTATTGGTCTCTGGTGACTAATTGCCTAGGTAATAAAAAAAAAAAAAAAAAAAAAAAAGAAAAACCTATCATGCCACAGCTATGCAGCCACTATATTGCAATATGAAGTGGACATACTCTCAAGTCTCCTGGGATTCCCCGAAATTTGCAGCCAGGAGAGAGTTCAGAAAAAGGACATGCAGAAGGTAAAACCCCACAGTGCCTCTAAGGCATTTAAATGTGACCTCCAGGCTTCCCTGCAGCCACTAATGGGCAAACTCTGCACTTTGCACAAATTATCACAAGTATCAAAAATATCTTTACAACAGAGCTTTTATTTCCATATATTTGAAGCTGTGTTCCCCTTTTGTTTCTTCTCTAAACTGGTTAAAATGAGCATTAAGGGATATAATTATGTTGTTAGCTTAATTGCCTACTTAAAGCAGAATCTACAGGGGTTTAATGCAAGATTTGAAAACGGGGGGTGGGGGGGGGATAAAGGAAATTGGGATATTAATGGATACAATTTTTAAAATTAACCTCTTCTGGGGAAAAGTGAGTTTGGGGCATGGGACAGAGTGTGCAGGGGGCAGAAGTGGAATCAGCCCCCATCAGTTCCTGTTGCAAGGTTTTGTCAAAATGCAAATTCTCGGCCCATTCCTTCTCCAGCAGTCTAATTTTGGAGAATTTGACCTAATTAATCATTAACTACCACACACACACACACAAAAAAAAAAAGTATCCCTCCTTCAGTTTGAAACCTTAACGCTATTATTGGCATGACACACTTAAGCTCAGGATAGGGGCTGTTATCTGGTACACATCTGATGCTGCAAGGACCAGTTCAGCTGGGAAAACTCTTGCTCCTAAATCACCCAACGGACAAACAACCACTTTCCACAGACAGAGGAGCACAAACAGGACAAGGGGAGAAAAAAATTGGTACCCTGCCCTTATTCTGACAGCTGCTGTCTGAAAAACAAGTCACCACTGTCAATGTGCAAAGGCAGAAGGATGCGCGTTGTCCCTGTGAGCCAACCCATCCTCTCCCACGCATGCTCATGCATGGACCGTCTTTTGTATTTATTTAGAAACACTAAACTAAATCTTCAAAGTTTTCCTTGTTTACACCACCTCGTTTAACTAATTTTATGCAAAGCCCAAAAAAAGCACAGGGCAAAGTCTGCTGATGAGCAAAGCGTGATGCTTTCAGAGACTGGAGAGCCATCTGCACGTTGCCAATGGTCCCACCACTTCCCTCATGTTGCTACCAGCACTGCATGGCTCTGGATGGAGTGAGACTTGTAAGGCATCAGCAAAAACTGGTTTTTTCTTCATTCATGGTCCTAAATGCCTCTAATTTTTATATTTCACCTCTTTCCCCTTGGTGAGCTGCCGTGGTTGGCATTGTCTCCACAAATAAGATGCTACTTCTTGAGCACTTTTGGGCTCCTCTAACCAGACTCTATAGATTCAGCTTCTCTGGCACCGGGGTTTGTCAGACCTAGAATTAAGCTCAGCACTTCTCTGTGCCGCCTCCCCTTCCCCAGCTCAAGTGCTTTATTTAAAGCATGGCTCTAACCAGAGCAAAGTCCCCGGCTCTGAACCTCCGGTTCTGACTCAGAAACTCGGTTTCTGCAAGTTTTTAATGCCCTTCCCCCTGTTCAGCATTCACCACAGAGCTTGGGCACGTGGGGGACACAAAATCTGGGGGAAAACCCCACCGCCACCTTTACAAGGTTTCACTGCCTGTATGACCCAGCAAGGAAAAACACTCATGAAAATTCAATAAATACACATGGGAAACAGTGTTCTGCTCCTGCAGAGATGGAGCAAATCTTCGTCCACAGCATCTGCTCAGAAATACATGCTGAGCAAAACTGCACCACCATGTTCTTGTTTACCCACAAAGAGAAACAAAATGGTGATCACAAAAGAGATGCTTTCCACCCAAAACAAGAGCCCTCCTAGGGTCTGCTCCATCGCCCAGGCTGTCCTTCCTAAAAGCTTATTTTAAAAAAATTTTGAAATCTTTAAGAAAACTTATTATATTTATTATATTACTCAAATATTCAATACTCAATATGTTATTTTAAATATTATTATATATTGTTATATATTAATATATTTTTATATTGTATATATTATATTTTAAATCTTTAAGAAAACAATTTTATATTATAAGCAGCTGTTTTCCTTCAGCCTTTTGCAGACCCCACAGAGAGACCATTGCTGGGATTTTGGAGATTGATGGCATTTGATGTGTCTGCATAAGGGAACATCGCACTCCTGGATGAATTACTGGTATACTCAAAAAAAAATCACAGAATTAATGTATTTCATTGTCTCTTTGGGAACACAGAGGCAACGTGCATTGTTACAAAGTTCAGTATTAATAGGAGGAATATGTATAGCACAAATTAAGGACTTCAGAGAAGAAGCCACCTTGGATCATTTGATTAATATGGTAAGTACTTCCTATACCAACATAAGTGGATTTCAAACAACTTCAACTCAACATAATTAGATGGGTTAATAAAGCACCAGAACTAAGACATTAGGTTGAAAGGAAAAATGTGAAAGAATTTGGAAATTAGCAGATAAAGTGAGAGAAAGGAAACAGGGGGGATGCATCAACTGACAGGCTCGTAAATCCCAGGGAGTCCAACGGTGAGTTCAACTGACCATGGCCACAGAGCAGCGATGAACAGCACCATCAGAAAAATCCAGCTTCAAAAGCCCATACTTTAAACCTAATTCCATGCATGGATTACATTAAAACCACATCGAAAAATAACACAGTTGCAAAATCTAAAGTTGGAAAATGCCAAAATTCTGGTGGAATCCACCCTGTGCAATGTGCTGCCAGCCTGCCCTGCACTCTGACGCAGCCCGTTGCTTGAACACATGCTGCTTCTTCCATGGGACCCTCAACTCTTCCAGCACTCATTCTGTTTTTGAAAAAAAAATAAAAGGGAGAAAAAGAAAATTTCTAGCAGCCAGACTGACCTGGTCAGGGCCACTGCTGGTTGATCATGTCACCGATTCTGCAATATTTGCACTTTTTTTTTTTTTTATTTAAAATTAAATTTTTTATATCATTTTCTAGAAATAATTGGAATTTCTCCCTCCCTCCCTTCCCGTATTTGTGCTTTCCTCTGTACCTGGGTTTGGGCAATGTGGAGACACCAAGGACACAGGAGGGATGCTCTGCTCAGCCCCCCCGGCCCTGCTGCATGCCAGCCCAGCTACCCCCTCCTCTCAAGGCTTGGCTGAGCACTTGCGGCTCGAGTACTTTCCAAGGTTAATAATTCAGCCAGATCAGGGTGTTTTTCCACAGTGCCACATCCCTGAAATACAAAAAGTTCTCCCAATTTTCCACTCGATGACCAATAGCAGGTTTTGCCTCCTTCCTGGAAGCAAAGCGCTTGCTGACTGCACCAGCTCTGAACCAGCTGCCTGAACCCAGTGGATCATTTAACAACATTTAGGAGGGAAGGTCTCAAAACCCACAAAAATTCCTAAAGAACAGCAAAAGATGAAAGAGTTTCCAAGGGGCAAGAACCCAGAAAAGCTGGGGTCCACCACAGTGTGCTTTCCCCCATACCCATGGCAAATTTTTCAGCTCACTGTGGGCAAACGAGTCTTCCTATGAACTCCTCAGCCAGGACAGTGATATTTTTGCTACAGCTTCTCCAACCAAATTTCCCCCTTAGGCAGACACCTGGCTTGGAAAATTTCTGCCCAAACACTCAAAAAGTTTTGGCAGACTTATAAACAGTTGAATGCAGGGGCTCATCGGAGTTGGGCAATCTTCACCAGCAGCGCTGCTGCCAGCTCTGCCTGCAACGCAGCCACCCAAGGGAAGCAAAGACCAAAATGAAAAAATAATAAATAAATAAATAAAGGTAAAGCAAAAAAAAAAAGCTGAATGAGTCATTGTTCCTCAGACGAGAGGAGGAATCAGGATTTTTTTTCTGTTTGTTTGGGAGGGGGGTGGCGCATTAGAGATACTGCAGGAAGAAAGGTTGTTTTGTTTTGCTTTGTTTTACAGATCTATCACAGGAAAAGTCTTCTTTGGAGATTAAGTAGAGCTATTAATGATGAGCAAAATGGCTGTCAATCACGGCCGATATTCCCCAGGTAATGAACAAAGTAGTATTTTTATTACACACAAAAATAGACTGGCCCTCCCTCCAGCCCCGAGCTCGCTGCAGCGCGATGCAGCAGGCACCCAGCACCGGGACCGACCCTCCCGCACACCCAGCCCAGCCCCGGCCTGACCCCCGCCGCCTCCTGCACTTGACTTCAGCCGGGGAAATAAAGCTAAAGCCAAAAAGGGGCTGAACACGTGAGTGGTTAATTCAAATCACTTTAACTCTCTGTAGTAGTAAGGGCAACATGAGGATGCAAGGACGAAGCAAGCAGTGGCACAAGACGGCACAAATCAGGCAAACAGAGGTCAAACGGGTCTTTTCAGGGCTGTTTGTATATTTTTTTTCCTTTTCTGATGAAGAAAAAAAATAACATTAATGAATCATGAACACATCACGTGCCCCGTGACCTTGCAGAGTCACCAGCAACTCCCGCTCATTTATTTTCAAACAGAACTCGGAAATAAATAGAAAAGCTTCACTAGCCTATGTCCTTCTCAACACTGCTATGAGGAGAACAAAAAAGAAAAGACGTTTGGGCAATAAGGAAGTAGGGAAGAATTTAAACAAACAGTCCCAGTGAAAACCCATGCCCCAGCAGACGCCCGTCCCACCCTGCCGTGCCCCGGGCACCGGCCCCGCTCGCAGCCAGCCGCCACGCAGGTGCTTTGCAAATCCCATCCCACACACCAGCACATCTGAATTTTGGGAAAGCCTTTAATACCTCAAACTCATAAAGTCTTGCATTCAAAAAAAAAAAAAAAAAAAAAAAAAAAAAACACTTAGGGCTTTATATGGGCTTTTTTTGGTAGTTCCTATTAAAGTTTTAGCAAATACACAAAAATAGGTGACTGGGAGCTTCACTTCCATGGTGCATCCAACTACTGAGCCACCCAGATTTTGACTTATTATCCAACACCAGAGAAAAAAGTGCAAGGCTGTCTGGGGGAAAAACATGCTATGCCTGATGGGGAGTGGAGAGGTCCCCATCCCTGTCCTTGTCCCTGTCCTTGTCCAGGCCAGTTTTGGAGACCCCCAAGCACGCAGAGAGCAGAGCTTTTATAACAGCTCTTGCTGGAAGCATGGCAATGCCGATGTCATGAATCATGTCTTTCCTTATAACAAGAGGAGAATTAAGCATAAAACATTAACGGTGAATTTCTTGACCTACACAAGGAGAATTTCCCACGGCCAATGATGCTGTAAAAAAGGCAGTGGAGATAGCACACCGTAACCAGTAACATTATTCTAAATTTCCTCTTGCATTGGCACCAATAACCTGAATTTTAAGGTCATCTTACAACAGTTTCTGAAACAGTTTGAATCACAATGGCTTTTTTTTTTTTTTTTTTCCCCTTCTTTTCTTAAATGTTTCTGTGGCTCATCATAGGCTTGGTTTTGTTTTCATTTTTTGTTTTAAAGGGGAACTAATCTACCAAGTCTTCTTCCAAAGGCAGTAATAGTTAAGCACACGCTAACAGAAGTGCAAATCAAGACCGGGCTAAGTGACATAATTACTTTTCAGATGGGTAAACGTGCGGGCAATGGAGTAGCCCATCTGCTGAGAAAACGAGTGGAACAACTGCTCCAGTTTTTTTTTGAAGCAAAGGTGCAGCAACAAACCCACAAAATAGGTTTCACTTCCAGCAGTCAGTGCCTCAGAGCCATTTTTATAATCCTTGTTTTTCTTAGATTATCCCAGTGTGGTTTTTCTCCTGTTTCCTTGTTGAGCACTATTTAACCAGCACAAAGTATGCAATCATTAAACCATGCGACACAGAGCCAACTGGTCACCCAGAAATGACCAACAGCAGCAGCCAGTCATTTCTGAAATAACTGGTTTGTTGGTAAATCGATAAAAATAAAATTGCCTTTGGTGAATATAATTTGAAGGTAGTGCTGGGTGCTCTGTGGGTTTGGTTTCAGCCTTGCAACGCACCAGGCCCCCACTGCATGTGTTTGCACCCTCCGAGAGCCTCAAGACAGATGCAGATATATAAGAAAGATGCAATTATAAGAGTCTCTTTAGCAATAACCATTTTATTTAATGAAAAAAATAATCTGTGTGGAGGCCTGGCCCTCCAAGCTGGAATTTCTCTCTCTTGCAAGAAGCAGACTTGCAATGAGCAAAGCCTGTCTTTAAATATTGCAAGTTAAGGCATACACACACTTCTCTCCATCCGCCTGCTGATGCGCTGGGGACCAGGGGGGCATCACAGGTGCCACCACCCAAGGCTCAGCTCTGGAAAGCGGGTAGCATTTCTCCTATTCCTTTCACATTCAGACTCTCTGAATCTGAGCAGAGCACTGGGGTGCACTCTACAAAATCCCGCCTGGATTTTGGAAGGAAGGTGGGTGAAGCCCAAATGTGCTGGTCCTGCCCAAGCACTGCTCACTGTGCTGGGATGCAGGATGTGCACCAGCACGTGGACCCATGCTCAGGTTCAGCTCGGTGCTCGCTCCAGGCATTTACTGAGTCAAGTTATGAGCAGTCACAGGGCAATCATTAACCAGGGAGGCCAACGGGTGCCGAGTCCACACACCTGTCTTGCAGGGGAAAGTCATGTGAAATAACACCTAAGGAACCAGCACCACTCGCCATCGTGGAGAGGCTCTGATTCAGTAATAAAATGACCATTCCCATGGAAAAAACCCAATCAGCATGGGCAAAACACAAACCTGTCACCTTCTCCTGACTTTAAAAGATGTGCTGGAAGCAAGAAGCGAGCACTGTCGTGACCGAGGTGTCCCTGTCTCGGCAGCTGTCCCTGCACCACGTCTTGCCCACAGAACCAGAGCGTTCCCCCTCCATGGTTTCCCCTGCACCAACCAGGCTCGCAGGACAAGACACATCTTCCCTTCTATTAGGGATTCAGTTAATCAACTTGGTGTTCCTTCGCACTGGCATTTGCACCTCATGGCTCTGGAGTCCTCCAAGGCTGGCAAGTCAGAAAACCCATGTCTTTTACTGAAAAAAAAAAAATCTTTAAAAAAGTCTGAGTGAGTTTTTGGCAAGCAGTTAGAGCCCCACTTTTGGCAGCATTTAGTTGATCTCAATTTTGTAAACATGGTGGTGGCTGAGCCGGGGGTGAAGTGCCACAGCCTGTGCAGATACTGCCTGAATTGTGGTGGGTGTGCACGCAGGGGGAGCAGGGAAAGGCCAGGACCCCCCCGGCCGGAGTGAGGACCCACCACCTCATCCATTTCTAGAGGCACAGGTATGTTCGTCCTCTCATTTTCTAGTTTCCAAAGTGGACTGAACCAGTTTTTGCCATTTCACTTCAAATTAATGGTCACCACCGAAGGGAAAGCAGAAGCAGCACAGGGTGCCTGCGGTGCAGTGCAGTGGAGCATCTCCTGGGTGTTCGCACCAGGAAACGCTGCAGAACTCACCCTTTGGGGGCACTGGATGCCAAATTTCAATGCCTGCACCAGCACCTCCCTCTCCTTTCCACGCAGCAGGCACACCAAAGAGGCCACCCCTTAAGTCCCCACACCAACATGGGTAGCTTCCAGGAGAACAAATGTCCTGTCCCCGTGGGGAAGTGCCCCAAGTTGTTGCCTGCAGTCCCCCATGGTCTCCCTGGGCAAGGTGTAGGTGCCACTCCCCGGTGGTGCTGCAGCAGCAGGAAGGAGGAGGAGGAAGAACAGGAGAAAGAGGTCTGGTCCAGCCCAGCAAGCTGCGCTCAGCCACACTGGCTTTCCATGTGCACCAGTCTCCTCCTGTTCAAGCGGCATCATGTTAAACTGAGAGTCACAGAGTCACCACCCAGCAGGTCTCAAGGTCTTCTCAAGGAAAGAAAATTCTCCATAGTAATTAATTATTTCTGTCCAGGTACCAGTCATTTCCATGCAAAAACCCAATGTTACTGCAAAAAAGAAGGAATGAATTCCTGCCTGGCCATTGGCACCATCCTCATCCTCCTCCAAACGCACCCAACTGCCCTGACCTGTGCAGGGAGTGAGCCCGGGACGTCAGAGAGAGACGAGCCCTGTCTCATGGGTCCTGCGATGGCAGCAACCCTCCAGCACACTCAGCAAGGCTGCTAAGTAACTCCAAGGAAAACAAATGGTGTCGAGCCCCTTCACTCGTAGGGGCTCAACATGCCAACCATCACTTAATCACCAGCCTGTTGTTTTGGCCTGCTATAGGGCAAAACACTGAGGCATCTGATTTTTAACACTTTTCTGTACCTCTCTGTATGCCTACATGAAAACTAGCTTTGAAATGCATTAGAAAATACAGCTACTGTGAAATCACTGATTTTGTTGCCTTGCTTTCAGTGGAAGAAAGCCCAAAATGGAGACTTTGTAATTTCTCAAATACAGAATTTCAGTTCCCAAGAGATTATTAATTTTTTTTATATTAAGAGAAAAAAAATGCAGCAGAGTTACTTTGTAACAAAAATATTGAATGTCCAAACTAAGTCAAAAGTTAAACATGCCACTGCCAAACTTCTGCAAGGCCCAATTGCTATATTAAGAAAAGAGATCATAAAACAAACAAAACTCCAAACAACCTACAGGCCATGATAACCAACATCCAACAGCAGTACTTCTTTCACTATTTGTAAATTTCTAATTATAACCACACACAAAAAAAAACCAACTTCCAAATCCAATCAGAATCTTACCCACCTTGACCCTAGAGACCAAATTTACCCAATCAGTTTTAAAAATTATTTCCATATGTTAATTATTTCCTGTAAAAGATTAACTCACTTCTCTTTTGTGTTACAGTAAAATCCATGCGAAGGCCTCAAATTCAGCCTCAGCTGAGCACCAAAATATGGGACTTTTCCATAGTTCAGGACCAAAATAGATGCTCGCAAAGCAAAACATAAACCCGCGCAAAGTTCTACCCAGCCAGGTCTGTCTTTATCAGCAATAGCACAATTGGGTCAATGTCTGTTTAAACATTCAGTTGGGACGAGGAGGAATATGGAAGTATTTATTGACGCACACCAAGGACAGCATGTGAGAACCTTCCTACAAAAGGACTCTTTAATTAAGATCCAATCGCTCCTCTGTGCTGATGCAAACGAACACCTGGGTGATTCAGATGGTTTCTGGGGATCCATCTCATTCTCCAGCTCTTCTTCCTTGTCCTTCAGCCCATACAACTTGCTCTCTGTGATCACAAACCCACGCATGCCTTCCAAGCTGGTGCTGGTCCCAAAACGTGTTCTCCAGCAGCCTAACCAAGCTGGCACCCAAAAGGAAAAGCACCCACCCAATGGGGATTTCATTTATTTCTTTATTTAATTTCTCTTTTTTTGGTGGCCATTTACCTCACTCCTGAAGGGCCAAAATGGCCCAAACCCCTCCTGCCTACTCAGAGACAGCGTGGGACCAGAGAGGAGGATCACTGCTTCCAACGGTGGGGAAGGGCTCAGCCGCTTCCAGTCCCATAAACTTAAACCGATCCATAAGACTGTTTGCTTTGTCAATACAAAAGTACAGCATAAAGCCTTCAGGCACCAGTTAAATCTCAACATCACTGTATTTATAGTTATGAATAATAAGAGCTTTTCCACAGCACTACAGCAGCAAGGCATAATTCAACAGAAATTCAATTTTTAAAGGATGATGAATTGTGATACACTGAGATTTTTATGCTCCTATGACTATTAAGAAGCCCATGATATTCATTTTAGTAAAGTAAAAATTGAATAGGGCAAAGTATTGTTCACGACTCAGCTAAAAGCACCACTACTGGCATCACACAGATCTCCATCACAACCGGGTAGGAGATGGGCAAGTTCAGATGACTCCTCGTCTCCGTCATCACTGATGTCAGCTGTGAGTCTGGCAATCACTGAGCATCGGCATCTTCTCGAGCACCTCCCACAAGAGGCCACTGTCCCTTCTCCTGCGTCACACCATGCCATGCTAATTTCGCAACTCTCCCTTCCCTAAATTCTTTTGCATTTCTCCCTCTGATGCATCAAAAAAAAATGCTCAAAGACTGGTTTTAAAGCCTTCTCCAGCCTTTCTCCCAGCTACTCGTCATCTAGCCCATCTCTATGGCAATGTCCCAAGGAGCGAGACAGTAACTCTTACACAGATGGCATGCTCCTCTACATGGATCTGCTCTCTGATCTGTTTGTCCTTCTTCAGAATCACACAAAAGTTTTGCCCAATTAGGATTTTGCATTAGTTCAGTGTGCCTACAGTACCTCTTCTTAAACCAAGCCTTGCTTTTGCCTCCACAGACCCAAACTCCCTTCTTTTGTCATGTCTCTCCAGCCTGCGAGTCAATTATCCTCTCCTGTAGAGCATCACCACAATTCACCTCCAGAGACTTCGTCCCCTTAGCACAAACCAGCCATTGGGATGACTCGCAGCAGCAGAAGCAATGCCCTGACTGTGCCAGTGCCATCAGCTGAAAGGCAGAATGAGGGGAAGAAATTCTGAAGTGAGCAATTACAGACCAGCCCGTGCATGAGGATGCTTCTGCCTAATTTGATCAGCCAGTGGCTGGCTTTTACCCCAAACTATGGGGGTTTCTCTCTCTAATAAAAACCTTTATACCCAAGCTATATTAACCACAGAGGCTTTTAGCATCCAAATACAGATGTTTCAAAACTCTGACACTCTTACCATCACTGACTTCTAGCAGTAGACTCCATATCTACAGCTCTATGTGTAATTTTAAAGGGGCTGATTTACCACCAGGCTTCATTTTACCCACAAAAGCAACGAAGCATTTCAGCCCAATGCATGAAAAACAAATGCTTTTTCACAGACCTTCACATGAACTCTCTTGTGCTTATCCAGGGCACCCTGCTGCCAAGTTCTTTGTTGCCTTAGGATCCTACTTAAATCTGGAAATCAGGCCCTGGGGCTGATTCCTGACATCGTATTGCAGGTTTCCAGCACGGGTTAGGGTCATTTGCTCACCGTGGACCTATGAGGACACACACCTGCCCCTGCAGGACCCAGACCCCTGCTCCAGCATATGAATTCTCACATCCTGCTTTGCAAATGCCCAGCAGACCCAAGCTCTCCATCACTTCCACAGCTGTGTATTTGCCAAGGGCAGTCACAGAGACAGTACCTGCCCAAAACACCATCTGAGAAACACCTGAAACAGGTTAAATAAGGAGCCCCATGCCAGAAGAGGCAGACAGTGTAGATCTCATCCCTCCACTCTCCAGGTTCTCACCTTCCTCCCAGCCACATCCATGGGATCCCCACTGCCCACCCTCTCTCCGCTCTTTTCACAGCCTCCTGCCCCAGAGCTCGGGAAAGACGGTAAATAGGTGCCACTGCCTCCAACACTCCCCAACCCTCAAACCCATACAGACATACTCAAAAACTCTTATTCTCCTCTAAATCTCATCTCAAGGCTTTTCAGCTTATTGAGTCTTTCATCTGACTTCAATGGTCTTTGGAAAAGGCTCACTGAGCTTCTCAATGATGCTCCACAGCACACATAGCTCTCGTCTAACAAAACCTTTTGTAGGCAACATGCTGGTTCAACGGCAGGACAGCTCTGCCCGAAAGCCTGGTCCACTCCAGACTCACACAGGGGGATGCGTGACTCTGCCTGTATGGGTCAGATGTTACTCCCCAACACTGACCACGTTCTTCCCCATGAAAACACCACAAAGTCTACCTAGAGAGGCAACTGACTCCTTAACATCAGCTCTAAAGGGGGAAAATTCTTTGGAGAAGTAGATTTAATGACTCATAGCCATTCAACCAATGGGTGCTGCCACCAAAATCCTGTCACTCACTACCCTGGTCACATCAGGGGTGTGACACACTGCTGACCCCCACGTGTGCCATCCCCTCCACGATGCTGGCAGCAGTGTTTTGTATGAGTTATAAACAGAGGTCTTCAAAACATGGATCTAGGCAGGAGCTATGAAGACACCTAAAACTTTCCAGACCACTTTCAACCCAATCCAAATTTTGTCTCCACTGCCAGGAGCCCTGGGGACAGAAATACCAGCCCCATGCCCAAGGCATGTCATGGACATGAAACAGCTGGGGCTGACCAATCTGTGAAAACATGACCATGACCACAAGAAGGGTGGAGGGACACCCATCCCTTCATTCCCCTTGGACTATTCCCAGGTCCAGATCCTCCTCCTCAGACTCCTTTCAGACTCCCAAACAAGGACTGGGTTTTTGATGGACATCCCTATCATGTCCTACCACACCAAATGTCAACAGGTCAGACCACCAGGGAACAATAACACGGACTTTTAACATAGATGGAGCTTCAAAACAGCTCACATTTCAGTCTGTTTCTATATGCAACACATTAACGTTGTTCTCCCTAAGAAAAAAGGTGGAAAAAAATATAACTATGTAGAAATGGTAGTTACTGCATGATGCTGACAGATCAAAGAGGCTCCTGTACTCATGGCAGATACAGTGAACACATCTCAGACAGAACGCAGGGAAAGGATTCAAAATATTTTTCTGCAGGTGTGAACATCCCGTGCCAACCTGGCTAAAAATGTTTTAGCAAGATGTCTGGCCTGTATGCCTTCATATGGGAAAGAAGAAAGAAAACTAGCCTTGTCAAACAAACTTGGCATTACTTCCCAATAGGATTTATGGCTTTGGTTGAAAAAGATAACTATTTTAGTGTAAAAGACTTATATTTTTGCAGGGCTTACTATTGCACAAGTTGTTGATTCAAAAAAAAAAAAAAAAATTAGCCCTAGAACAGAAATCAATGTAAATGCATACTAAGTGGATTAAAAAATAGCTACTTGATAAATTTTGAAAACTAACTGTAATGAGGGAATCCTCATTTCTTTCAAGAGAAAGCAGTCCTTGAAAGGATTCAATATCTATCAATGATTTACAAGCAGCCAGAAAATCATTCCCACTCATGTTTGCAGAGAACATAAAATTAAAAATTAGTTGCACATAATTAAAGAGGACAGGTCTCTAATACAATGCCATCTGGATCGGTGAGTGTGCTGGACTCACTTAAACAAGATGCATTTTTAAACAGCCAAACAGAAGACTGTACAACTAGGAGAAAAAAAAAAAAAAAAAAAAAAAACAGAAACAAACAACATGCAGCAAATGGACAGTGTCCTGGAAGAATGGCTGGAAACCATGTAGTAGTGGTGGCAGAGAACAAAGTGAGTCCTGCGGCCCACGTAAGGCCGTGCAGAAGGAGGTCAAGGGAGTTCAGAAGAGGACGATGGGGCTGTGCAATGTACCAACACCAGCAGTGACATCATTAGTTTGTGCTGTTTCGATTTCTCATGCAAATATCACAAACAAAATGGGAGAGAAAGAGGTGCATCCATCACCCAACTCATTGTGTCCTACAGCAGGTATCTGAAACATGCCCATCCCTCCTTGTTGGCTATGGACACGGACATCTAAAACTGGGAGAGACTGATACCATTTCCAGCGACTTGAAATCAGAGTTACAGACCTTTCCCTAAAGATAAACTTCAGGCCAAACTAAACCCATGGGTTGGACTCCAGAGTTGCCGTTCTGGGCAGTGCAGGATGTTACAGCCGGATGATCACAAGCCTTTGCAGCCTTGAAAGCTACATGTCCACAAAAGGTGGACAGAGCATCATCTAGACTCACACCAGTGCTATCCAGACATTAAAGCCAGCCCCATTTTCCTCAATCCTTCCTGGACTTGATGACTGCAGTCCAAGAGCCTATTTATTTTTGCTGAATTAGTCAGACAGGTTCCTGTCAAAACCAAACCTAATTCTCCAGCAAATTTGATCACATCTAACAAAAATCTGCATAGCTTGGACTAAGAGATCCTGACTTACAGTTGCAGAACCCAAGGAAAGAAAGAAAGAACAAGGTAGCAGTTATTTTCTTCCCATTTTATATCTTATAAACCCCTTTTCCTCCTTGGCTGCCCAATTTATTTTTTATTACTGCCCTAGACAACAGCTCCAGAAATGAAACACTTAACCTCTGCAAGTTGCTTCTCTTAATGAATACGCAGCAGTTTGCTATTCATTACATCCAAAAGGAAAAGCCAAATCTGTTTCTGCTGCATTAGCCAGCACGGCTGTTAAATGCTGCACGGAGAGTAGCCATGGCGACCTTCTCAGAAAGGAAAACCGGACTTTTCCAAAGGCTATTGTCAACGCTCAAAAAAACAAAATAGAAGCAACTCTTTTTTTATTATTATTATTTATTGCTACTTTGGAAGGAAATTCAACGCCAGTGAAAGATGGCAGACTGACAGCAATAAAGAATGAGTTTATCCACAGACTAAGCATAATATACTCAAGGTGTTGAGAGTTTTTTGTTTGGGTAGCTCAACTCAGACCTGGAAATAACCACCTCTACAACGACAAAGCAACTGATCTCCTTATATACCGAAATCCCCAGCACCTCTGCTAAGTCTACTGGCTGAAGACCAACTAATTTCTTACCTACAACCCACAAAAAATTTGGTCAAGCCTACCAGGACAAAGCCATCTTGAAGCTGTGAGATTTTTATTTTTTTTTTTTATCTCTAAAGAGGACAGGGACAAGACAAATGAAGATAGCATCTATGGAAAGAGGGCTCCAGAGGCTCAAGTAAACCCTATTCCATCACTCTAACCATTCAAAGCTATAAGAAACACCAACCAAAATGTCTAAACATCCTGATGTCTCCTAAATATTAGCTAATATTGACAATTTCAATGTAAGAAATCATTTCTCTTCAGCTCTTGTGATGGAAAATCTAAGACAGATTATACAACTTTCCTGGAGCCACAGAAGAAGATTTTGTGAGAACCAGATACTTATCTCCTGAATTTCACTCTTGCATTTTATTCACAAAATCATTCCTTCATTTTGGAGAGGTTATCTAAGTGCCTAGGGTAATCCCCAGCCTCTCCTGGGTAGTCAAAACATCAAAAAGCCAATAGACACAACCTGGCCAGCAAAAGGAAAAATATTCAGAGCACTCCGAAACACTTACAGCTACTGCCATTATTATTAAATGAAAACAGGGTCATTTGATTGCTTTCCAAAGCTAAGAAGGGTGTTCCAGGATGGAGGGATCCAGGAGGTGAACTCTATCCAAAGATCATTTATGCAGACTGACACACAAGCAACTATGATATATAATCAGGTACTGCTCTTTGAGGTCTGTTTGTAGCTTTCTCTCAGAAAAAGAACGGTTTCCTGAAGCGTTCCCATGAAGCAGGTAACACAGTCAGACACTATGATCAGCTGCTGAGCAGAAACACAAGCTCAACAAGCAGAGCCATCGAGAAGTTGCCACGGATTCCTGCTTCTACCATAAGTGACACTGGGGCTTGGCAAAGACACATGAATGCCCAAGACCCAAAAGCCTGTTTTGGCATCTTCTTGTTAACCATCAGAGTTAAGACCTCACTCTGTGCCACCAACCCATCCACCAAGCACTCTCTGGTGCTCCACCAAGGTCCAACCTTCAAATAGCCAGAGCCCAGGCTCCAAGTCACCCCCTGACACAGTAGCTGCTCGGGACAGAAGTGACACTTCCCACTCCATTCTGGTAATCGATGAAGTGGATTTGCTCTTCAGACAATTCCAGGTATCCTCAATTCCTGTCCAGCCATACAGTGCAACTGTAGAGATTTTATGGCCAGCAGTGACAGTACTGCAGGAACAGCAGGCAATGACACTTGCAGAGGTGGCTGGGCACCCAAGCACATTGGCCAGACTTCAAATAGTGTTGGCCAACAAACGTGGCTTGGCATGCCAACTGCCAGATCAACTACTTCTGGTCTTAAGGCTCTAGCCTATGTCCTTGCAAAGCCAGTGCAACACGTGTCTTCCTCCAGCAATGTGCAGGAAAACATAAAATCTGAAGGCAAAGCATAAATCTCAACCCACTTGTGTTTGGTGAATACAAGATTTATTTTTCTCTGACCATCTTCTATAGCTTTAAGCTAACTGGCAAACACTGATGAAGACCATAAACAGTTCCCACTACCTGTGACTTCCCACAGCTTTGAGGGCCTACAACTCTGGGTGTCACTTGTTAGTATCACCTTGAATGAGCACTAACTCATTTTTAAATGAACTACAGAACAGATCAACCAAAATAAGCTGATGGAAAGGACAACTACACCTGCCACACAGACCTGCACTCTTCAACTTCTTACCCACAATGACCACAAAGCTGTCTCATTTCCTATGGCACTTATTTTCTGAGCCAAATCCTTATTCCATGTTTTATTTTTATGTATTTAACTTCCATCACTACACAGCTCCTATCCTTAAAGCTTCTGAATACCAGATGAGAAAATCCTACTTCAAATGACGCATTAGCCATGTAGCTGAGAAACTATCTATCCCAGCTAGTTTTAAGACAGAGAGTTGAAGACTGTCAGGAACTCTACAGGGAGGTTGCTTATAAAAGCCAACCTAGATTCTGTAACCAAAACGTTTTTTTCAAAATTACACACTTTGGTTCAAAGCTCTTTTGCCTTTATTGGCTCTCTGACATTCAAACCTATCACCCTGCAGTCATCATCAGGAATCTGGACTGTTGGACAACAGTGGTCCTTGCTCTCCTACCAGTAACCCTGTTATTGCTCAGACATCCTTTGTAAGAGCGTGCAGATGAGCTGCAGAGCCAATGGAAAGAGTCCTTATGAAGCTGAAGTTCTCTGCCTTCTTGAAACCTGGAGACTGACTATTAGACCAATTATGCACAGGTGTTGGATAACAAAATCTTTTTATCATATGAGGAGATACATTTGGAAACACCAAATAACGGCATTTTATAATTTTTTTCTTTCATTTATGAAACAGACAATACAAGTGTGATGTGGGAGCACCTTCATCTTTCACAGTACTTAGAGGAAAAGCCTACTCCTATGCAGACACACTCTCTCCTTTACAGAGAAGGAGAGCCGCCAAGCAAAGCTCAGCACCATCTGAAGGAGGTACCAATGCATTTGCAGAGCCCCAGCCTGCTATGCCAAGCTCTCTCAGGAAATGCACCAAGTGACCCCATGGCAAGAGGTTCAGATCCTGACCTCCAGATGCCCTTGGAAGGTGCTCCTCCTTGCTCTCAGGCACACCTGAGAAGTTCAAGATACTCATACAAGTTATTTCAGTTGTATCCTACATCAGAGATGAGGCAGAAGGGAGATAACAGAAAGACGGGATGGGAGCGGATTCTGCAGAAACAGAGACTGCAATATAACAAGGGGGTTCACCTGGACCCCTCCCACCTCCCAAAACAAGTAAGAGCTTCTGATGCACAGGAGAGAACTACACCAACTGAAGTGCAAAAAGAGACAGGCTCAGAAAGCTGCTAGGTGGCAGGGGAAGACTTGCTAAATCAAGACTGGTCCCTCCCAAAGTGCTCCTCCTAGCTCCACCATGCTCTGCCCAATGCACAAAGCTTTGCTCCAACTGACCAGGTTTCAATCTTTATTTTTTTTGGTCTTCTCAAATGTTTCAGAGGTATGTGCACTCCTGCAAGCCTGCTTTTCCAGTGACCATATTCTGGCCATGTACAGCCCGGAGGAATTCCTATACCCTTCCCAGTGACAACCAGTGCTGCCACTACATCCCCTCCCCATCAGATATGGATGGACTCAGAGCACAGACATCACTGTTTATAGCAGGGATGATATGGGCTGCTGGGCTACAAACTGAGAAACAGCCAAAGGTCCATCCGTAGCACTGCTGGCTCAGATGGACCGGTTACCCATTAAGACCACTGTTAGGACATTTTGCCCTTAATTCAGCCCTGGAGGATAGGAACCAGAGGCCTGAGCTCATCCTGCATTTACACACTCACTGCCATGGGCTCAGATGCTTTCAGTGCCCGGTGAAACCTGAGAACAACATTGCAGAGTGGGTCATGGCTCAGAGTAGCATTTCCATGCAAACCCGTGCCCCAGTTTTGAGAAGCAGGAGTAGTAACAGAGTATTTTCCCTGTGCAAAGTTATGGTATTGGTCTGAAAGCTGCCAGTAAGAACAGCTTCCTGACACGTGCTTCCCAGTGCTCAGCAAGGCACAGGAAAAAGGAAACACAAATTTTGAATCTATGAATAAATGTGACGTCCAATACTACACTGAAAGATAAAGGCAACTTAAGAACATTTTCAAAACTCTTACTTTTGTACCAAGCAGGATCTCAGAGAAGGGAAGAGGAGGGATGCCATGACACATCCCAAATGTGCACGGAGGCCATCGCCTCTGCTCAGAGCTCCATCCAGCTGCACAGCACCCACCTCACAGCTCTCTGAGCACATCTCACCCCCGGTACCACAGCCACACACACTTCCAAAACGATACAATCTTCCAGCTAGCCAACACCAAGGGGTTTTGTGTATGGATTGAATCCATAATTAACCTTACTCTCATGACTGTGATGAATGGAGACATCCTGTACCAGAATGAAAGCCGCTGGGCCCAGCTGAGGTTGCGGACACACCAGCCCCATCGTTACGCTCTCCTGGATACAGATGAAGGATCAGGCTCTTCATCTTACTCCAGCAGTGCTCTCCAGGTGCTGTGAGCAGACCAAACGAAAGCAACAGAAGCTGCACATTCCAGCACACTCAAATGAAAAATGCCTCTCTGGCTGTTCTAGCATTTCTTAGAAGAAAAGAGCCTTTCTCAGAAAGAGAAGTGTGATTATCATGCTTACACAGCACAGGTAGACATCCTGGTTCAGGGTGCAACCTTGCAGGATGCCACCAGTCCTGGCCTTGCTTCATGCAAGGCCTGTCAGTCTTCATGCACTGAGAGAAACTCTGGCTCCTGTATCCTCTGTTTCTCATTCAGCTTCATGCTGGATCAAGCCCCAGAAAAAATGTCTGAAAAGTAGCTGGACCACTCTTGTGTAAGACTGCCTATGTGAGGAAGATTGAGAAGGCTCAGACCACGGGTCCATATAAGCCACTATTCTGTCTCCAGCAGTGGCTGGGTTAGGACAGAGTATAAAATCAGGAAAAGCCTAAGTGGGATGTCTCGAGAACAATTGCCCATCCTCTAGTAAGCTGCAGATGAGGGCTTCACAGGGAAGAGGTGTTGCCTTTGTGCCTGGCCACTGTTGGCAGAAATTTCTTTCATTAACTAATCCAGTTGCTGCTTTTTTACTATTTTATAAATAAAAAACCTAGTGCCAGGCTCTCAAAAACAGGATGGAAGAAGCTTGAAACATTTCCATAAAAATTATTTAAAACATCTAACTCATTGAAGTGCCAACACATCTCACGCATAAAAAAAATGGAGCTACTGAAAGGTGACTTGGAGAGAGCAGAGCCATCAAAGCCCACTTCTTGGTGCACAACTTGAAAAATCTGCTCAAACCCCTCTCCCCCAGTTGGGAGCATAATTAGAAGCACTAACTAGTTTGCAGGCCATGGCGCAGTGAGGCCAAGCCACGCCAGCGAGCACGGGCGGGTACCAGCGGAGCCGCTCCGCCGGCACGTGGGGACCGCTGGCACCGGTGCTGCGGGAACGATGTGCAACCCACCCCGGTTAAACTCAGGCTCAGCACCAGAAACAGGCTGCAGCCACATCTCTGTATGCTTTTTATTTTTCCCCTTCCCAAGGCACACACAGTGCACTGCCAGACCTCTGCATGGCGAGGGGGAAGGGCACATTTTTCAGTTTGGGATTTTTGCTGCATAAGAGGGGTACATACTTTGAAAAATGAAACAAAAACTTTGTGGAACACTTGACTGTTACCAAACACTTCCAACGTGCAAGAAGGTGGGCTAAGCAACATTTCTGAACCAAATGTGCAGATCTGAGAGACTATTACAAGCTGGGCAGCAGTCCTTGGTGCAAGCCAAGATGCTGAGCAGTCCCAGTGCTGTACTCATGCTATTCTGTACCTGCAACTTACAGTAGGCTCAAAAAAAAATAAATTAAGGACTTATTATTTTCTTTTAATTTTTAAATGAACTGCACAAACTTAAGGACATTAAACCTTGTGCTCTTTTTTTTTTTTTTTTTACTATTATTCTTTAAGGCCCAATTTCATAGCACTTCACTGAGCAAAATATTTTGCTTAACAGCCCACGGTCTCAGTTATCTGAGAGAAGAGCTGAAAAGGCCACTAGGAGACCAGGTTTTAAACCGTTATCCAGCATTTGGACACTTCAGAAACACTGCCAAATAATTTAACACATGACATTTATTATTTTAAAGCTGCTGGTGGTACAATTTGCAAAATCTATTTCAAAATCTATTTCTACTAGAAATATTTTCACAATTTAATAAAAGTAAAATGAAAAATGGGCGTAAGTTTAAATATTGCTTTTGCAATGCTGCCTCCAAAATTTCACTGTGCTGTAGTTGTGGAGGAGAACCAAAAAATGAAAAGCAAGAGTGATCCCGGTCTGCTTTCATCTCTAAAAGAGATGCAAGAGAGTTTTATAGGATGGATGTGATGCATCATTTGGGTTTAGGAACCTTTGTCTCTGCCAGCAACATAAGGAAGGAGTTATCCAGTCCACTTTAGTGTTGACTTTTTCCAAAATAAATCTGGATCTCTTATTT
Organism: Tyto alba; assembly: GCF_018691265.1. Taxonomy (NCBI): domain Eukaryota; kingdom Metazoa; phylum Chordata; class Aves; order Strigiformes; family Tytonidae; genus Tyto; species Tyto alba. The sequence goes on along the minus strand of NW_024881273.1, from coordinate 12,073,908 downwards.
TAAAGGTCCGGTGATGCCCACCACGACGGCCCTGTGCTCCGCGCTGCCACCCGCTCCCCGCAGCCCGCGGGAGGCCCCCCGCTGCCCTGGGCGCTGCGGGGAGGGCTCGGGCCCCGCGGGGTTCCGGGGCTGAGGGGTGTTGAAACGCAGCGGCAGGACCACGGCCGCAGGGACAATGCCAGCGAAGCCGGCCAGCTCCTCCAACCCTGCGTGGTTGAGCGTTGCACAATACAGCTGAGTTTTATGAAACTTTTTCTCTCCATAAATCAAACTCGGTTATTTTCTATTACAAAACATGTTTCTGTACCTAAAGGGAAGCCCATGCTACACAGACAGTGGAAAAAGCTACGAAGGCAAAGCACAAGTGATTCCTCATCTACCCATCATCCATAAATCTGACCAGTACCCAGAAGCCAAAAAGCCTGCTAAGCTGTTGCAACCAAGAGCACACTTGGGTACCACACAGAGGACATACTATACAGAAATATCATTTATTACTTAGCTCCATGGATGTTTCCCACCTAATGCCCCCCAAAATAATCCTGTTGGCAGGAAGTATCCAAATGCACACTTGCTGGCACACAGTCCTGCTAGTACACGATGTTACCATCAGATAAATGCATTTTCCAAGCCCAGAAGTCTTTCCAGCAGTGTCTAAGCAAAACCAGATCTACAGCCATTGGTAGTATCTTATGAAGTACACAGATTTATTGCTCCTTGTAGACCTCAAGGTCCCATTACCTCAAGCAAGACAGAGCTGAAGGACCCTCCTGCACGTACCCAGCATCACCAAAACCTGCCGTAGTGACTCGGAGCAGACAGGGAAAATGCAGTCTTTGTGTCCGAGGCAAGGGATGACAAATAATCAATTCTTCATGGAGTAGGAGGGGAATAATTTATTTCACAGCTGCTTTGTACCTAAGAGAAGTCTTGGCACCAAATCTTAACTACACCTTGAATGCTCCTACGAGACTGTGAAGGCACTTTGGGGGATCACATAGTGTTACCATAAATATATTAAGAAAAGAAATGGGGAGCTGCTCCTGCCGAGCTACAGTAGCATCTCGTGCAGTCCATTACAGACTGCTAAATTCAGGGAAAATCTTGAATTTTCATCAGAGAGAACCAAAAGGTCAGCCTTTCTTATGGGATTTCATCCATTTGAGTGCCCTTTTAAGCTACAATCTTGAAATTAGGAATAATTCATTCATTACAGACTGCTGATTAAAGGGGGGGGGAAAAACAGAAATTTGACATTTCTTTCCAGTTCACCAAAAGGTCAGTCTACTGATTTACAAAATTTATATTAATTTTAACTCTGAGGCTGTCACATTGGGCATGAGGCATCCAATTTGGAGAAATTAAGGTCACTTAAGGTCTCCACTTGCATTTATCATTTTGAATGCAAAAAGTTTGCAAAGGCAAAGGCAATGCTGAGGGAGCCAACAGCCAAAGTCACCCAAACTGGGGATGGCTGCCAATTTTAATAAACTAAAATGCGTTTGTGTTTAAGAGAACCCAGGCTTCAAATCTCTTCTTGCCGCATGTTGCCTGACATCAACTGCCACTGCTTCATGAAACAGGCAAACTAAAATTTAGGGTTGAACCACTGCCCATGGCAGAACCAACAGCCCTCAAGTGATACTGCCGCTCATCTGGGCTCAAACCGGCACCAGGCACTAACGCCAGCAGCTCTGCTTGCCACCACCAGCCAGCTCAACTCCTGGAAATCCTCCATTCAAAGCTTAAAAACACTGAGATATGATGACGAGGATGAGGAGGCTGCATGGAAGTCATCCTGAGCAGCTGGAGCAGAGGAAGGTATGTTTCAGAATTGACTCAAAGGCCACAGGGAGAAGGGTGGGAGGTGTCTCCCACAAACATGGAAAATAATTGCAAAGCTGCAAAGCACAAACCAGCCCTCAAAGGCACTGCTGGAGCTCAAACAGCCACCGTGACAGCCCAAGCGCAAAGCTCAGCTGCCTCACATTGCCATACAGAAGCAAGAAGATAAGCAGAGTTCGAGCAATCCCTCCCAAAAAATATCAAATCCAGTTACCAACTTGCTGAGGATTATGAATCTGGTTGTTTTTAAATAAATCATCTGTGGAGATTTACAGCACTATAAAGCCCATCTCATGCAACTGCAGGATCCCTGTGAAAAGCCTGAAGCTCCTCCTGGGCCTCCCAAGGAAGCTCTGCTTGGGCAGCTCTTCATCAAAAGGTACAGAAAAGCATCCTCGCATTTATGAAGCGCAGCAACAAAGATCGAGCAATTCCAACACCCATTTTCCTGCCATAGATAACAGCCCAGACCATTTGCCACATCGAGACCCATCCTGGCCAGGGATATCTCCCAATCTAGAAATGAAACTACAGCCAAGACCAAACCCTCAGCTGGTCTAAACCACACCCATTCACACCAGCCAGCGATGATGCCCTCAATTCTTTTTTTAATGGAAACATCCCTTTTTTTTTACTTTTTATAAAGACACACTCATAAAAAATTGAATGGAGGTCTGTTCAGGCTTACCAGGCAGAAGGTTGCTCCGGCTGTCGCAGTCCGTCCTTGCAAACAGGACCTGTGTGCATTCAGTGCTCTGCTGCTTTACACTGACTTTTTATACAGCATGCCTGACATTATTTTCTTCTTCAAGCAGAAAAAATTAAGGAAACCATCTTGACATAGTGGCAATTTTATGCTCCAGCTATAACCTCTGTCCCTCAAACCTTTGTCCAGTCTATCCGTATTTATGCTGTAAGTAGACTTACATATTCTAACTTCTTAAATACAGAAAGTTGGATTTTACTACCTTCCCTTTAGAAAAACTCTTCAATGTTTAGTTCTGCATTAAAAATTGGCCTTGGTACAACTGGATTTTAAAATAAATCGCTACTTTTTAAACTATTTGAAAATACTAGCTCCTCTTTGTATTTCATGTCTTTGGGGAAAAAAATACAAATCCAATCCACAATCAGACATTTGCCTTTTTTTCTCCTTTTTAATTTAGTAACTTGTGAATTCATGCATTGACCCAGCTGAACAAAGGGCAAAGACTGTTAAATTCCAGAGCCCAGGAGATATTCAGTTACTCATTCAAGGTCTTCTGCAGTTTAAAAAAAAAAAAAAGAGACTTAGTGAGGAGAGGAAGATTTGGAAATGATACTTTCAAATTAATAACCAAAACCGGGAAAAAGGTAAACTGGGAAGAGATTAGTTGCTTGCTGCACCATGATGGGAAGGTGGAGAGTGGGTTGGAACTCATTAGCCCAATTACAAAATGGACTGTTTGGGCCAAATTTGAAGGCAATAAAAGAAGCGAGATAAATGAACATTAGGTAACAGCAAAGATGGAAGATATGGGGGACAGGGGAAAAAAGAAAAGGCTTTTTATGATTTTATTCTTGAATCTTTACAAGGTTCCCTTTGGCAAAGAAGCACCAAGCAGAGACAGGAATTTGGTAAACAACCGAAATATGTCTGGGGGTGCTCATGGCTGCGGGGGGCAGAGGCGACTGCAGTGGGAACCGCGGCGATGGTGGGGAGGGAGTACTGGCACAGCAACCAAGGGAAAAAACTATTGCTTGGAAGTTCCCTGCCTTCCCTTGCTCCCGTCCCTGAAAATCACATTTCATTGAATTCAAAAGCATTTTGAAATTTTACTAGTTTAGGAAAGATTGAATAAGCATGTAATTAAATTAATTACAGAATCACTGCTCTGCATCCTACTGCAGGAATAGCAGTGAATCAACCAAATGGATTCAAAATCACTTCCTAAATGCTTTCCAGTCAAATAAAACTTCAAGAACAGTTTCAAACCACTTACAGCGCAGTCCAGAAAAATCCACCTTTCAATCAGTTTCCTTCACCCGTACAGGGAAGCGCCCCTAAAGGGCACGACCCACATGGAGCGTTTCCTTTCCTAAATAAACAGCAGCCACTCAGAGCCAGATGCCTCCTCTCCCTGCCTGCACCCCCTGCCCCATTCGCTGCTATTCAGCTGCTATCCAAGCCAGTTCCTGGGGACAACCACCACACATTTCTAATTAATCTGTACAAGGAGGAGAAAGGAAAAATCTCTCTGTAAGCTCATGGCTAAAGGGTGCGTTGCAATGTATATGCACAAATTGTAGATGGGCACCCGATTCCCACTGGGAAAGGTGCCACCAGTCCCACAGCTGCTGCCAGCATCCCCTTGCCTGCACCAGCACCTGCAGAACCAGAGCTGAGACTGGGGGGTATCAAACGAGGGTTGTGCATGGTCCCACACGGCGAGCTGTACCTGCACAGCTGGAGCAAGGTGTTTGGTCAATGGGACAGAGCATAAGACAGAGCATTGTTCTCATCAGCTGGAGAATGTCTAGGACTGGAGGAGCCTCTTTCTCCACTACAGGAGAACAGAAGAGTGCAATCGGAGGCAGGTTAGCTACAAAGAGCACAAGCTGCGTGACAGCCCTGGCAAACATGAGACCACACGCAGCAACCAGCAACATGACCACGGGCAGCGCAGGGGAGTGGGCACAGGCATCCACTCTTCCAAGAAAACAGGAATAGCCTCATGCTGCCTCCCCCGCACAGTTGGGGGCAAGGCTGCCTTTCTGTTAATGCTTAATGTGAAGGCAGTTTCACATACCACCACGTCCACCGAGCACGGCTGGGTGGCTGCCGGCAGCTCTGGATGTGGTGGGACCCTCGTGGTGCAAACAAGCCCCTTCTGCACTGGGAACGTAGCGGGGCTCACTCGCCGCCTCCTCCTGCAGCTCCATGCCCAGCAGAACAGTCCAGGGAAGAGAACCGTGTGTTTCTGGGGGATGCAGTTTGATGACCTGGTGTGAGCTCTCCCCCTTGGACACTCACCCCCATTTCATGCAGGAGAAGCTGGCAGCCCTCACTCCCGCTGTTCTGTGCTAACACTGATCCTGCCAGCTCAGCCCTATGAAGCTGCAACACTGCACATGCAATGTGTCTCCCTCCAGCAGTGCCTTCCAAAGGCCCTCAAGTAATGCACGGGAAGAGGGGTGACTGTCACTCTGAACTCATGCACAGCCACAGCAACACACGACTGCTCTGGGGAAATGAAGTGCAATTGTTCAGACCAGAAATCAAACATAAATACTAACCCGGGTGACTTGGCTCAAATTAAGTGAAGTAACCTCTTCCACCAGCAGTGCTGCTTCCAGGAAAATGTCCATCCACAGCCGTGGTGGCTTCAGCTAGCATGAAAGTACCAGCCAAAGCCAGCTTTCATCCCCTTCCCTATGGGAGATGTTGCCTCAACACCCACTCAAGAGGTGTCAAAGGTGGGAAAAGTCAAACAGGCAACACCTGCAGGGCTGCACCCCCACTGAACAGGTCCTCAGGCAGCAGGACATCAACACCACTTCTTGCTTCCTCAAAGAGAAACACGTCACTAAAAAATCCAAGTAGGAACTCCAAGACCCACATTGTTTTCAATAAGCTGATGGTCTGTCCATAGTAAATCTCACCAACTCCCCAACAACAGGCATGGATGCCACCTGATGTGGTCACCCATGATCTACATTTTCAAGCAGAGGAAAGCCAGCAAGTTACTGGAGAGCAACCAGCTTTGAAGGCTGAAACTTGAGCTTGTTGACCCATGCAGAAATTAATACATCAATAGGGGGTTTCTCTAGGCTCCTCGGACTGCAGGAAGGGTCTACCTTGTTTCCAAAAAAACCTTCTAAGCTGATAAAGTAGCTGTGAGCATGTGCAGCTCCATGTGCTGCTGATCAACAAGATCTGGTCATAGTTGACTAGACCAGAAGCCACCAGGAGCTCAATGATGGGACAGGTTCCAACACAGCACACACACCGTCCCTTAGCCCAAACACAGCTGCAGTGAGCAGCAGAACCTCCAGCAGCACCCAGGACACATACGGAGTTGCTCCTCTCCTGGCTGGCAGTGACATGGGGCACCCAGGGTGTACAGAGCATCTCCCGTGCCACTGCCACTCTGGATGGAGACCACGTTCATGATACAGACTGTAACCCTCCAAAGGCATTTCTAATTACCACATTAGAAGGTGTGAAATGTTTCCTTCCCACATAGGCATGGCCACCTTCAGGGTCTGAAAGTCAAACTTCTCCTTGGCCTAACTACACCCGCCTCCCAAATGCTCCATGAATTGTTGATCTGGGTCTCTTTGGGGCCTATGGTCCCCTGGCTCACTCCTTGTCTGCCCCCTCAACTCCATATACAATTAACCACATTTGCCCATGAAAATACCAGCAAAGATCTTCACGACATGGACGAGAAGGTTTCAGAGTGAACTGGATAAACCAAATGGTCAGAAATTGCCAAGACCAGATGGGACTGAACAAAACCTCTCAGAGAAAGCTCACATGAAATGGCTGAAGCATCCCCTGTGCTGACCACACTTCAACAGGGGGACGTGAGGTGCCAACCCCTGCCCAGGGACCTTCTCACAGACCTGCAGGTGGAGATGCAAGGGACTGAAGACCACCCGTGGGAGAACAGGCAGAAACTACTAAAATCAAGCAAACCATTCAAATCAGAGTACAATTGCAAAACAAACAATAGTTCCCTGCTTTATGTAAGGAAAGGGTCAAATCTGATCTCAGTTGGCCTTTATGTCTTAAATGTGCAGGGAAAACATTAGCTTGTTAGCAGCCAAGTAGGAAAACACATGGAAAGGAATTGTTAAGAAAGGCAGAATAAACAGAAAACACAGTTGTGCCATGCACACATCCCTACCACACCTGCATTTTGAACACAGCCTGCAGGTTTGGCCATTCTGTCCCAAAAAAAGACTACCTCTGGGGGAAGGCAGAGAGCAAGATGCGGCAGAACTAAAATGAACGAAAACCTTTCCATTGACAGGAGGCAACGGGGGAAAAGAGATGGGATCCCTCAAACGGGTGAAAGATGCTTAAATGCATCCTCCAGCACTGCAGGAGTGAGCATGGGATGGCATAGAAGGGATGGGCTTGGCACCACTCTCACACTCCATTCTGGACACCACCAAGATGGCAAAGACCCGAGCTGGCGTGCACGGGGATGCCCACAGCAGGCTCCCGTCGAGGCGGGGAAGAGCAGAGCCCACAGCAGCACTGGCACCCCAGCGCAGACCCCGACGCACAGCCGTCCCTCCCGCGCGCAGCACGCGGGCGGTTCACCTGGAGAGAGGCGCAGTGTTTTGTACCACTCGGTCCCATTATGGCTCGCTGGGCAATGTCCTTTGAGTTTGAGGGAAAGGAAGTGGGGGATGAATTATGTGTTGTTTGACCTCGGGAACGGAAATCCATCGAGTTTCACTACTTCATCACTCTGGCTCTGCCGGCCATGGTGCCAAGATTTCTGCCAGGACCAGTGCAGAAGCAGGGGAGGACACGGCGATGGCATTTCAGGCAGAAGGTTTAAGTATTTGTTACTTGGGAAATGGGGTACAGAAGTACAAAATATGTTTTCTTAAATATTCAGTCAGGTTATTTAACTTCTAAAGAAGACAATTTTTCATATATAAGCACTTTAAACCAATAAAACCTATTTTCACATTCTTCATTTTATCTCAAATGAATCCCAGTAACAGGTAAAAATTTTAATGTAAATTTAAGCAGCACAATGTGCCTCAATAAACCATCAGACACAATACTTAAGATATCATACACTTAGGGTAGCCAGGTATCACTCTGACCACTAGCATTTTATCGGAAAAAAACCCTAAAACATAAAAGTGTGCATTATTTCAAAATTCAGGAGGCAACAGGCCCTTTAGCTCCATCTCCAGCACCTGGGGATCAGCAGTCCCTGTCCTCACACTGTAGCCAGAATTACAGGGAAAGGGTAAGGTAGATACTGACACTGCAAGCCAGGCTAAGTAAAACACCATAATAAATTCTCACCATAACAGAAAAACCCAGCTGCTTCATTCACGTCCATCCCTGCGGTATCACCGGCAAACAGAGCACAGTTTGCTCAGAAATGAGTTTGGTCCTTGGTGAAATTAGGTGCTGCCCTCCATTGACACTCTCCTGATAAAAAAGTTTTGCATAAAGAACAGCATCTCAGGAAAACTGCCAGGTTTCCCCAATTCTGGGATCTTACCCTTTTTCCTGAGGTATGACGCTGACCAAAAACACACTACAGCACACCAGCCTCCTCCAAAGATGCAAACAGAAGGTTGCTTTCATATTATTTCATGTTACCAGCCTTTTATACGCCCTGGCAAGCTGCAGTTTGGGAAGTCATTGCAAATTTCAGAAGAAATAGAAAGATACATGCTACCATCAGCATCAGAGCTAGAGCTGCCCAGAGCACACCTTGTTTCCCAGTCCCTTGGGAGAGGATAGGTCAGATCACAGGACGTGAAGGTCCCCCTCATCCCGCAGACTCCAAATTAGTGGGTGACAGCCCAGAAGCACCCAGAAGCCCTGCAGGTGGAGCACCCACCACTGCAGGACAAGGGTGCTGGGCTCCTGCCTCCAGACATGGGCTGCCCGGCACGAGCCATCACTCTTACCCCCACACCCAACAGCTCTGCTCTGTGCGAACCAAACTGGCTGGTGCATCCAAAGGAACCTGCTCAAGAGCCACTTCTGTGAGCGAGTGCAACTGCTGAAAGCCAATGCCCAAAGGGTGCAGCAGGGCTGCAAGATTTCAGGAAGGCAGAGGGCTGGAATGGGCAACGAGAGCTAGCCTGAGGGTTTCCAAGTGTTTTGTCGGAGTCTTCTAGGACTGGTCTGAGGCTGCAAAGGAAGTCAGGGCAAGACCTGGAACATCAATGATTGCAGGGAGCAGGAAAATATTGAGACACAAATATTTTTATATAGCATGCTCAAAAACAAAATTCTCCATTTGGCTTCATCTTAAGATCCACCAGATTCTTGGAAAACAAGGACTCCAATGGCCACTGCGTGGTTACAGCTGACTGTCTGCAACACAGCAGCTTACCAAACTCCGCGGTGAAGCCTGCAGGCATAAAACACACTTAATGTGGTAAAAATCCAGTGAAGGTCTAGCTGCAGCTGGAAGGGTGACTATGTTGCTTGGGTGTTTGTCCCAGGACTCTGTGGTGTGACAGGAACTTGCACAGGGTCTGGTCCAAGCCCGGTGGAGGTGGGGTGCGGCAGGGCATCACTGTGACCTGGGGGACATGGCACTGCTCCAGCACTCAGAAGCCCTGGTCCTGCTCCTCTCCATGGTTCTGGCAACCCTGGGAATGGTTTATTCTTCAACCACTTGCAAACGGACTAGAAACTGTGTGACTCTACAGTGCTCAGCTCCATGAGACCTGGCCTCAGCCAGTAATGCGGAGGAGTGTGTAACACAAGCCAAAGAGTCACCACTATCAAGTTGGGGCAGAAAATGGTGTGAGACCCCTGATGTTGTGACCACAGAGGGATGACGACTCCAGATTTGGTTCTGAGCCTGAACCATGCCTTCAAGTACGTGGCAGGAACAGAGCTGAGCCCTCTGCTCTGCACCACAGCCATGACAGCTGGGACAGGCAGAGCAGCTGTCCCCAAATGGTGGCAGGCACTGACAGCAGCACACCTAGACAAACAGTGAGTCCAAAGACAGCAGAGCCTGCCTGACAAGTGGGTAATTAATACACAAGACACTGGCTTTTGCTAAACAATGCTGCGGTGACATCCCCACCCAGGTCGCAGCAACCCCACGAGCTGCGTTACAGCAGGTTCCACCACGTCCACGTGAGCTGCTTGCTGACCACACTGCAAAGCAAGCTGCTGAAGGAAACTTCTCCCTTCACATCTGCACCACTGATGAACTTCAATCTTCTATTTTTAATGCCACAATCCTCAGCCCCTCACACTACACCAGAGGTGAGCCCTTGAGTGGCTGAAGTGGTTTAATGGTACAGTGTGGTGCCTTCCTCCTCCCACCTATCCTCCTCCTCTGCCTGTTCCTGCTCCCCACTCGCTGCTCCCCTCCATAAACCAATTTAGTCACCAACCTGGCAGAAATCCCTGCCTTTCCTTCCCCTCCATAGCTTTTATTTTAATGTGCTTCTCCTGGGTTAGGGAGATAAATCAACTCACAGAAGGCTCCAGCAAACACTAGCCCACAAGACAGGCAGCAGAAGAGCATGGACAGAAGGCAGAGGACCAGCACCTCCGTCTTTTGGCAACAGCATGTTTTTGGCTGGGCTCCCTTCCCCATCTTGCAAGCTCTATTTGCCACCCACTCCTCCCCTCCACGGGATGACTAGCAGTGTCATTAACATCCAACAAACGAGGGCTAAGGGAGTTCACACCTCGAGTTACTCAGTAATGCTGCAGGCAAACTTACGGAGACTGTAACGTGTTGGGCTGCCTTCAGACTGCACTTGGAAAATACTCCTCATAAAAAGTGCATAGCTATTTTTAAAAGAAATACTAGATGCTTCTGAACGTGACTGCAGCAGGCAGCCGCAAAGGTACGTCACGCCAACGAGTCAATGGGTTGGATCTGGTAGTCTGATACCACATCGTTACACCACTGCAGCAGCAGCAGCCAAGCAGGGAACGAGGCTGAAGTGCCGGCCAAAGCCACGGCCCTGCTGAGGGATGCCAAAAGACACAAGAGTGTAGCCAGAAGCATGGCAGGAGGATCTCCAGAGGACACATCAGCTGCTCGCTGGAGGTCAGAAACCACTAATGCAACATAGTGCAGTGCTGATGGCTGTTACAACGCAGTGCACAACATACTGAGCAATGCACAAGATTGAGGGTAGTTAGTCCTGAGCTTGCCTTTGTAAGAGTTGATGGGAACAGGTCAATTAGTGAAAGCTCAATGGAGTGAGAATTTTACTGAAAATTACAGTATCTGGCCTTTAAAGGCTCCCAACAATCCTCTCATGGAAGAACTGGTAAAGAAAAGGGATTAATCTCTAGAAATGGAAAGAACAGAATTTCTTACCTTTAGGAATAACATTTCACTACAAATCCAGTAATTTGGACAGATTAAAACCAGCAAGACCTCAAACTAAATGTCCTTGAAGGACAGGACTGTTGGAAAATCTCTCACCAACAAAACAGAGAAGAGACAGAACAATTCATGGAGACCTTAGGCAACATCTTGGTCACATCCACCATGACTACTCCTACAGGCAGAAGGTCTATGAAACTAACTCTCCTCTGCCAAGACCTGAGCTCCAGTGGTGTGTTTTCCCAGAGCAAGGTCTCCCGAGAGCCGTAACTCCCAACACAGTGTCCTGCACCCCAAGAAGTTGTTGCAGCCACTCACACCTGTGCCGTGATCCCAAAACCACATCAAGAGACTCCTTTCAGTCATCTCCTTCCTTCCCCATTCATTTACATTTGGGCAAATGTAATTGGGATGCTATCCAGCTGCAGCGTGGGGAGCAGAGGTATCAGCACTGCAGAGATATCATTTTTGCAGTCTTTTTGAACGTCAAGCAAATCACTGAGTTCCATCAATAAGGCTGACCCCCAAAATATTAATTCTATCACCACATTTTTAGCAACATTGCATATCCATCTCACCCTTAGTTTTCTCCCACCTCCTCCATGACCGATCTCCCTTCTCTTACTCGTGACTGCCCTGAGATCCCTCACACCGCAGCAGCATGGTGCTCTTTCTAACAGAGTCCTTGAGCATCCCTGTCCTTCAACCCTTTGGAAACACACAGGCTGTTATCTCCTGCTTCTTCCTTTGCTTCATATCTCTGGCACAACTTGCAATGCCAAAACACCACTCAGGCTCTGTAGTAAGTCTCAGCCCATCTTGTAGTGTCACTGGCAGCAACTGCAGACATTTAAACAGCAGAAAGATCCTGCAAGTTTACATAAATCCATCCTCTTTCTGAACACACCGGTGGGATCTTACTCCAAAGAGCAAGGAGATGTAGCTTTAGGGGTGATCTGGGCCTTAACAAAATGACCTCAGAGCTGCGTCTTTGCTTTGCATGGTTTGGAAAGATGCTTATGGCAAATCTGCAACAAGGAAACAGATATTCATCCTCCACCGACCCTGCAAACATGGCCTGCCCAAGCTGAACGTCAAGCCAGCAGCCCAGCCTGCACCTGACACAGCATATGGCCACAGTGCCACATGGACAGGTTCGGGCTACTCCGAGGCACAAGGTCTTCACATCTCACTGAACCACACAGACTTTCTTGGACACTTCTTACTGTTCATCTATGAACAGGAATAAAACTTCCTGGCCTTGGTGCACCATGGTAAAAGCAGCCGCAAAGTTCTCCATTGGTCCTATACCAGAAAAGTATCTCAATAGACTGGATGAGATCCTTCTGCATCCAGCTGATGGTGGACAGAAGGTGTCCCTTCCCAGCATATTTCTGGCTTCATAATCTCACAGCAAATACCAAGGATGCACTTCCCAGGAGGCTACAGAAACAGAGAAAGAAGCTCTGACACCATCTAGACAACAGACTTAATCTTATTTTGAAGCTTTCTACCTCAATTATCTTCCATAAAGAGGAACAAAGGCAGGTCACAGCATCTGAAACTCTCTACGGTTTGTTCACGTTCTTTCTTTTCCATGTAATAAACCAGAAAGGTTGATCTGAAAGAGTCTAGAACTGCTGCACATCCAAGTCAAGCTACACAACAAGCCCTGCCACTTCTGTCCCACAGCTTAACTTCTGCACTCTATAACCAAGTCTCCTCTTTTGGTTTTCTCTTGTTCCAACCTAAGCCCCTGCATCAAACGAAAACTATCACCACCTGGTCACTCTTTCTGCTCTCACAGGAAACCATCTGATGACTGGCACCATCAGTTTGACAGCTGCAGCAGCCAACCTTAGGGTAAAGACAGCAAGCTGGCTAGCTAACCCTGGGATCACTTCAGGGCAAACAAGGAATTCAAGACCAGGTCTGCCAAATTTCAGGTTTTCACTACTCAGTGGACATACTTCTGATTTTCCTAAAATGTAACCTAGGTCTAACAAGCTACTTAAGACACCAGGATTTGAGGTTGGGACTTGCATGTCCTCTCATATCTGAACACTAATCAGAAGGCCTTCTCTTCCTCCATCCAAGCAAGTTACCGATGCTGAGTTTGTATCACATAAACACACTCAGAGAAGCTGGAACGAAAGCAGGTCCTCTGCTGCAGGCACGCTCACAAGCAATATGTTCACTTTCCTCTCCAAAGCAGGCTGTGATTTGAAAACAGCAGTGATGCCAGCTCCAGCACAAGCAGTAACCATATCTCATTAGCAAACCATTCCCTCCATCAGGATCTCTTGCTTTCATCTCTTCTCTGGCTGGGCTGGTGGCTCCAGGACTCCATAGCCCTCCTTTTCTTTTCCAGTAAAACACGCAACTTCCTTTGCCACTGATTACATCTGCTGATTTACAAGAGCTTTTCCTCAAGATCTACATTATGTTTGCACAAGTATCTCCCACATATTGGTTTTTGACTTTAACTTTTCTCCCCTTGAATCAAATTACCATTTTCCTCTGCTCATAATTTGGTTGAATGAAATATAGAGTTGAAGGGTATCAGATTTGAGGCAAAGAGGAAAGCAGAGCATGATGACAGATGTGGCGTGCTCTTGTCTTACTTTATTTCCCATTCAGCCCAAAAGACACCCTGCTCTCATTAGCACTTAATGCAGGTGAAAATAAAGGAGTTTAATATAAAACAGCGTGGGCACATGGAAAACATCCACTCTGGACCTGTTGGAACTTGCCCAATATCAATGCTAAGCTCTTTCTCTATAGGAGGAACTCTTTCACTCATAAGACTGTAACTCTTTATCTGGGCTAATAACGTTCAATATGAAACCTCTCAAATCCCATTTGAAAACTTAAGCATTCGATATTTAGGACATTTCTCCACTCCATTAGAAATGTAACAGCTTAAAGAATACCATCCTGCTGCCATCAGGAAACAGGCTGACTACTTATCTGCTGGTTACACCCGAGCCCCAGGGTGTGAATCCAGGGTGCTGCTGCTGCTCTCCCACCCCACCAGCTCATTTATGCCGAGGAAGGATCTTGCTATTTCATTGCCTGCAAAGAAAGGAAGGGTTGTGCAAGGGAACAGCGACCAGGAGGCCCAAGGGCCTCTATGGGACGAGGACACGGAGCGTGGGCTGTGCAGAGAACAGCATCAACGCCGTGCACAGCTGGACACCTCATTCAAGCAGATGGAGTTGGCAAACCCAAGCTAAACACACGCAGGCAAGGCTGCGAGTCTGAAACACGCTGCGTAAATGCTGTAATGTTTTAAGGGACAAGCCATAATCTACAAACAATAGATCTGGTCACATTCCCGACAAGGCAAATTCCACCCTCCAGTCAAGATGTGACACCAGGCATCCGGCGCTCGCTGACATGGAAACTCAGTCTATTGGCGAGGCACTGCCCATGCAACCACAGCACCCCAGGAATATAACTGAAGAGCCGCGCGCTGCAGTCACTTGAAACATTGCTAATTTCCTCCCAGATCTGTTGAAATCCAGATTATGGTGGCAGCTGGGTAAAAAGTAGGAATTCAAACCCTGTCCTCACAAAATATCTGTGACCAGCCAGCGATGGGGCATTTTGGTGGACTCAACAGGAGGTGTCCACCGCTGGGCAGCCTCCCTGCCACAGGCTGTGACAACTTACCTAGCACAGTAACACGTGGAATCCATCCTCATAAACACAAAAACCAGAACAAAGCAAGATCTTCTGGCATTGCTAATCCTACTCTCCAAAACAGAGTAAGCAGGCAAAGAGGAACCCACAGGCCTGTCTGCCCCTGTATCAGTCACCAGAAGAATTACCAAGTTTCCCAGCCTGTTAAAGTCAACTCATTTTTCTAAACAAAATATTAACTACAGTGTGATATCAAATTAGAAGACGGCTTTTAATTACATATACAAAGGAGTTCGTAACACTCCAGCTCCACTGCAAGGACCACTTGCTGAGAAAAGCAACCCTGAACAAAGCTTCCAGGCCCCCTTCTGCAGATCACAAAAAAGAGAATCTAGTGAGCTTACCGAATAACTGTATTAATTGTTCCCATTTTTTTATGCACAAGACTCATGAACTTCTGGCCAGAATGCATTTCATTTGTGGCACTGCCTTTTTTTCTGATTTACGTGCCTGTTGAACTTGGAGGTGAAGCACACAACAAACAAGTACACAAAAGTAGTCATTTTACCACAAATGTCCACTTCCAGATGTCAAACTTTGTGTTTCTGTGCAAAATATTTCTATATACACACTTACACAATTTATACAAATATATGCATATTTACACACACACACACACGTGTATATATACATATCTGACAGTCATGAAGGTCATAAGAAAACGCTAATCCTTCAGGACTGTCTTTGGCATGACAACACCTCTACACTTCGCAGGTGAGTGCAGCAGCAAGGCATTTTTATTGTGCAACAAGAAGACTCCAAACTTCTTGTCAAGCTGCACATAACTCTTAGTTTAAAAACAATATTCACACAAAATGAATGTGCCCAAGTGTTTTGCAATTCCCTTTGCTGATCATGGAGCTCCCAGCACGTGACATAAACTGGGTCCTGGACGCAGGTATGCCTAGAACCTACCAGAGGCATAAAACACCTACCAGAGGCATTAAATAGCTCATTTACAAATATGCTATTCCCCTATCTCCTGCCTCCAATTGATATCATCATCTTCAGTGGACAAGTTTCCTCTGCTATCTTCTGTCTTCTTTGAATATATCTAAAGAACCCTTTGAAGTTAAAATATTCCTAGCAATTAGATCTTCTCTATTTCTTTTTGCCTTCCTAATTATCCTTTTAACTGCCTTCTGCTTATTTTAATAGATCTTCCTATCCTCCTCCTTACCAGACTGTTTATACTTTTTAAAAGCCTATTGCTTACTGCTTCTAATACTGTTTACATCTTCTCTTAGACACCTCAGCTTAGTTGTTGCTTTTTGCCCAATTTCAGAGTTAACCAGGGGATATTTCCTCCCTGGTCTCTATAGCAGTTTGTAAAAACCTCCCATTTTTTCTACAATATGTTCCCCTTGTATAAGGGAGAGGGAATGAAGTCTCCTCTAGACCATGAGGCACTCCAAGAAAAATGTATATTCTATATATTGCTTTAAGCAAACTTCTCTCTACCAATTTGCCTATTGCTTTTGCATTAGGAATATTAAGCAGATTATTAATGACTGTGTCCCATGTGTTCCCTAACTACCTTATTCATTATCATTTCCTGTGTGAAAAAGTAAACAAATAGCTTTTTGTGCTCAATGTTACAGGAGATTACCTATGAATTTCATTAGTTCTATCTCTACTAGAGGGAAAAAAAATAGTTGCAAGTACTTGGTTTCATGGAAGGGATTATGCCAGGGTGTGTGTGCCCACATGCAATGGTCCTGTGTTGGCAGCGGAGGTTTTGGAGCATCCCTCAGGGTTTGGAAGTGAGAGTAATTTACAGTCCATTCAGGAGGAGCGAGAGAGTATATTAACGGGAGGCTCACTCAATATTTTCTCTGTTCCTTATAATCCTTCCCCAACCATCTGCTACTGGACACTGGGAAACAGGATACCAAAAGAGAGAGACAGAAAGCGAGATCTTTTGTTTGAACCACAGGATAGCCATTCTTTATAACATAACAGCAACCATCCCCTGCCTAACTGCTAAACTCTGCCAGAAAACTCTGAAACACATATTCCATAGATGCAGAGAATAAGCAACAGTATCGAGATATGCAGTATCCACAGTTTCCCTTGGTAGTTTGTTCTAATAGCTAACCTCCCCTGCTGTTCAAAATTTCCACCTCCTACTCTTAAAAATATTTTTGCGTCTTCATTTTGTCATCTGAATGTTTGGATCCAGCTTCCAGGTATTGTTTCTTGTTACGCAGTTTGCTAAAATGAAGGGTTCTGGTACCTGCTTTTTATTTTTTTTAAACCAATGAAGAACTGGCTCAATGAAGATAAAAATCAGCAAGTGAGGGGTTTTTTTCCAGACTCTTATTGTCAAGGAGAGTTTCCCAAAATAGGGTCCATGTCCCCAAATGTTTAGGAACAAATATCATTGAGTATTTCCTTTGACTCCTCAAATCACTTCATTCCTCTCACACTCTCTGTGTCTTTTCCGACTTTTCAACATCTCTTAAAAAAATGGGAGAACTGAAAATGGGGATATTGTTATTAAAACATAAGCAACATGAGAAGACTGAATATCTGTTCTCACACAGCTTCCTTGTTCTGCACACCCATGGTTTGCATTACCCCCTTCCCACAGACTCAGCGTTACTGCTTACACTGCAGCAGTTGTCCCTTTCCCACCCCAAAGCTTGGTTTAACATCTCTGCTCCTTCTCTGGTTTCCCCAGCCCAAGAGCACTCCCTTCAGCTCTCACCTCCAGATGTACAAATCCTATGATTCACCATATCAAACAAAGTTCATCCAATGAAGACTAACCAATAATCTAAATCCCTTTGAACAGCTAGACTCCCTTGTTACCTCATTCCCACCAACCCTTCAGCCATCTGCAAGCACAACTGTTAACCCCCAGCACTGTGGAACTGAAGCCCATGGGGACACTGGTGATGCATGTGGTCATCCAAGAGCCCATTCACAACCTGTTTCACACCAGCTTGACGTTACTGGAGGGTGTTTTGGTGCATGACACCAAAGCAGACATTTTGCCAGATCAGCATACAAGACATCCCCCATCACTTCTGCCAAAGAACAAATTCAATTGGATATCCCCATCATCTTTTCCCCTACGTTTTGTGCACTTTGCTTCGCCAGTCCTCATCCCCAAACTGATGTCAGGCTAAGACAGTAAAACAGAAGCATTTGCCAATTTTTTTGGAATATTATCACTGTATCCAAGCCTTATAGGAGAAAAAAAAAAAGGCAGAAACCCAATGGCCAGACCCTGCAAGAGTCCCCATCGAACATCATCCACACGTGCCGGCTGGAAAACACTCCCACCCCTCAGCCCCTGGCTCAGCGCCTGCCCTGGTTAACACTGGACCTGGAAGCTTGTCTGCACATGGGTTGTAAGGGTGTCATACATCTTCCTTACAAATAGGGAACAGCAATATTTATTAAACATGTCTAGTTTTTCTGCTTTATTATGCATTTTACCTCTCCTCAGTAGTGATAAGTCTACACAAGCCATTATTAGAATTTCTATTGTTCCTAATACAAATACTTTCTTACTGTTCCTTGCACTGACAGTCACAGATTTTTTCCCTTGTGTTTTTAACTTCCTTTATCAGTTTTCTGCACTTGATAACTTCTAACTCAAGGATAACTGTCATCTCTGCCTTTTATTATTCCCCCTTTTTTTTTTTCCCCCCTATTTTTCTTTTTTTAATTCTCACCAGCACAGCGCTGCCCGGCTCACACATGAGCTCAGCCTGCTCACACAGGAGGGTGGCCAGCGGGAGAGGAGGCAGAGGGGAGCTCAGGGTCTTGCACAACACAAGCTGCATCCTAATTTTGGAACAATATTAAACCCAGACTACAGTTCTCATTTCATGGCAGAGACGTAAAACTCAGGACCCACATGGTGCCTTTTTGTGAAATCCTATGAGGACCCACCTGTACAGCCAGGCAGGTTAAGAGGGTTGCAAAGTGTGATCCGAAGGAGGATTTACACCAAAGGGGATGGAGCCCCTACAAGAAAGCCAGATGCCATCAAAACCAAAATGAAAACTGATGACAGCATATAAAGGCCTATTTAATCTAAAGCCTGAGAAAATCAAACAGGGGTAGGAGAACATCCAGTTTAAGTGAAGCTTAAAACCACAGAATAAAAATATATCTTCTTTTGCTCACTTGTGACAGGGCTCAACAATTCCCCTCCCGGAATCTTCCTTCATCCGGAATGAACTGAGTATCTGCCTCAAACTGGAGGGTCACCAGAGAAAGATGCAGACCTGCCTAGCAAAATTAACAGAAAAAAAAAAAAAATCTACAGGGCCAGAGAGTACCATCCAAAAGTCTGAAAGGCATTAAGCCATTAAAATTACCTAGCTACCACAAAATCACTGGTATCAACCGCAGTTGATACCAGTATCAACCTAAGAACCACAAAATAATGAGATGCCACCATTTTAGAAGAGCTACAGAAGAGATGCAAGGTGCTACAAACCACAGAACTTAATTTTTGTAGCAGGAAAATTAGTATACAGAGAAATTAAAAAAATAAAACTAAAATTCAGTGCTCACACAGATAAAAAAGAAACACCAGGAATCAATATGGCTTCTGTAGATAGTCATAACTCACTAAGCTATGAGGACTGTTGGTAAGAGTCAATGTGAAAGTAGAAAAGAGTGAGTGAGCAGCGTAGCATGTTTGGATTTCCAGAACGTCTTAGACAAGTTTCCTCTATGAAGGCTCTTACTGAAAGTACACTCACAGTACTTTCATATGCACAGGATAAAGTAAGAAGCCATCTCATTGATTAACAACTGATTAAAGGATGGAAAATAAAGGGCAGAAATAGTTCGTTATCACAGTAGGGTCCCGCAGACATCTGCTCCATGCACTGAGTAAGATCTGGAGAAAGTAATACACGGGAGGAAAAATGACGACATACACAAAATCAAGATATCTAAATTAGACATTAGCATTCACAAAAGCAATCGAGGAGACACTGAGGGCACTTCTCCAGCAGCGCAAGTGCGCATTCGATGGTAGCCAGCAAGGCAACAACTCATTATGAGTAAAGAAACAGAAAATGTGCCGATGCATAAAGCTGCAACCATAGCTGCGCATGGTTCTGGTGATCCCATCTTGAAAGCAATTGCAGAAATAAAATGAGAAGAAAGAATGCGAAGGAGGGCAACAAGGGTGATCCAGCAAGAGAAATTCCTGTGGTATGTACAGGGTGCCCACCAACAACCCCGAGGAGCAGCCCCCAGAGGACAGGCAGAGAGAAGGGGCATGCAGGGTGGCTGGTCATTGCTTCCCAAAGCACAAAGCTAAAGCCCAAAAATAAACCCCACGAGCAAGGGAAAGTAAATATTTTTCATGCTCCTATTTGCCTAAATAAATTGCAGACGCTGCAATTATCCACATCATTGCCTCAGTGGTCATAACACCAGGCTACTGAAAACCCACGTAACGAGGGGCTGCAGCGTATCCTGAGGACAAGATACAAGGTGTCTCCAAAGGGTGGGCACAGCACCGCGAAGCAGAGGTGAGAAAGAAACAGCTGGATGCTATACCTGCCAAGTGGAAAATACAGCTATTATTAGTAAATCATCTGTCCCATACCTGAAGTTATACAGGACACGGGTACAAGACAGTTCCTGCCCTGCAGCACTTGCTGGCAAGGCTGCAGGCTCACAGGGAAACACAGAAAAGAGTTTGCAATATTGTTTTCTTCTTCCAATTTATGTAGTTGGTCATGACTCAAAATGTGGTGATGGAATTGGGCATCAAAGCTGATGATGGCTTGAGCACCTCATATAAAAAGGCATCCATATGGGAGAGGGTACAAAAACATCTAGGGACCATAGGAGAAACCAAGGACCCCAACACGAAACAGCAGAGAGCTCATGCAAAGGGACAGAGTTGGAGACATGGCTTAGAGCAAAATTTCCTCTGCCTTGAAATACAGAGATGGGGAAACATAGCAATGTAGAAAGTCGGAGGAAAATGCTGAAGGATAGATTCGCAGAGGTGTCCAAGAGGGGAAAAATGGTTATGATCCAACATCTCACCTTCCTCATGCAGAATTATAGTTCTTGAATAGAAATTAGTAATGGAGCCAGTGTGTTTGCTGGGTCCTCAGCTTTTCAGGGAGATGCTCTTCAAGTCAATTCTGGGTCACCTTTGAAACCCCTGAACTGTCTCCAGAAACAAAGAACAGTCCCAAATTCTTCAAGTTTACAGCTTGCTGCGATGTCTACTCAGAGAATATCTAACAAAAATAATTGGACAAAAAGTTTAAAAGTTACAGTGTCCCAAGAAAAAAAATGTTTCTGCAGTTTGCTTTTGAAAAATTTCCTACTGCTTTTTTGGGTTTGTGGGATCATTAAAATAGCTGAGCTGGGAACGTCATTTACTTCATTGGTTTTGCTAAGAAAGAGTACCTTCTGGGATGGAACAGTGGGGATGTTTATGGGGGGAAAAAAGGCTTTTTGTGAACAAAATGGATTCTACTACTGATATGCAAAATAGACCAAATGATTATTTATATAACAAACTATTATAACGCGATCAAACTGTAAACAGTAGGAAAAAAAAAAAAAAAACCAACACTTTGGCAGAAAAGAAACTAAAATGTATTATTCTTGGTGCCAGAATATTTCTAAATGAAAGCATGTATTAATGGAATACATGCCTTGTATTTATTGCATAAGGGCTCTCTTGCCATAGAGAGAGTTAAGGTAGAGGGATGGTGTGTTTTGGAAACAAAATCCGCCAAACACTTGAAAATTACATAAATCCAGAGGAGACAGATAATTTTTTTTTTTTTGCTATTTTTGGGTGGGAGGAAGGAAGAGGCTTGAAAAATGTAAATATTCTAATGCCATTTTCCCTCCAGAATGATATTTTGCTCATGATGATATTCTCTTAACAAAACTAAATCCTTCTGTCCTGCAGGGTCAAAGGTATAGGCTGAAGCACATTTCTGTATTTGAATTTGTAATACGTATTAGGTACCATTTTACTTACTTCAGTCAAAGCTACTTGTGGGGAAATTTAACCACAAGCCTTAATCCCTGCAGGACTGGTCCCTAAGTGAATTACTAAGCAGAACAAAAATTAAAGCATTGAAGATTAAAAAAAAAACAACCAAACCACACATCCTATGAGGAAAAGTCAAGAGACAAATGGAAAATTCCTTCCTGGCTCCATGGATGCTAATTGCATACCTTATGCTAGGAGCTGAGCATCATAAATTTCTACATATATATTTAATTAGGTTAATTTGTAAAACGTAGACATATGTCTGCTTAAAGTAGACAGGAACATTTCATTTTATACATTTTAAATATCACATAATGAACTACAATCACAAACACTGTTTATGCTGGAGTAGGAAGGCCGAAGAGCTCTCCATAAAACAAGGAAAGCACAAACATTTACAAGTGAGACAAACATCCACAACGTGTGACGGCTATCTCCTCAATGTTATCAGAAATCAAAAGCAAATGGAGCATTCTCAGCAGCTCTACCTTTTAGCAACTAAGCCAATTAAGACTACAGCATAAGAAAAAAAGAAAATGTAAATACTTGCAAGGTTTCAGGAGAGGGGCCTCTTATTTCTTCTTGATTTTGGGATGTATTTACAAATGGCACCACTATTTCCACTGGGGATGTTCCAGTGGAATCACGCCTACACCCCTCCGACATCTGCAAGCCGCTTCCAGAAGCAGGAATTGTATTGCTGCTCTTGGACCATGTGTGATACAACCTGGACCCTGGAAACTTGCTTCGGATGTATTTTGCCTCCACCTAATGCAATTTATTTGGATATATTTGCATTTCTTATTTCTCACCCAGTGTCCTCCCTGGCTCACAGCACAGCAGATCCCCCTCCAGGGCTGTCTCTCTGGCAGTGTCCTAACAAACCCAATTAAAGAGAAACACTAATTCTAACTGCTGTTATCACCAACCAGCCAAAGTTATAGGCCTCTCAAATAAAGACAGATAAGAAGGTAAAATATCCCTCCCCCGGAGTTAATATGTAGTATGCCTCAGTGGTATTAACCATAACCAGATAGCTGAAGCCACATGTCTCGAAGCAGTCTAAACATGACAGAGTCAAAACACACCCGGGGACAGTCTTCCTGGTGTTCAATCATTAATTCTTTCGCTGGTGAAGCTCATCTCCAGCCCTACCAGCCCACACCAATCCCACCAGCTCCTGACCACTGCCAAGCACCCAGCTGGCAACCCCAGGGCCACCAACTGGCGGGTTCCAACCCGTCCCCTCGTGTCGCTGCACTTGGGCATCTCAAGAGTCTGACGTGGGCTCCTATCAGTGGCATCACCTGATTGCAAAAAGAAATCCTGCTGATTCTCAAGGGGATTTTCAGATCCCCTCTGTTAACAGTCCAATTCAAATCCAGCTGTGACTCCATACACAGGTTTCAAAAATGCATACAGAAATTCAAAAAAGAATTGTTTCCAGCAAATAATTATCCTGTGTCCCTACAACCCTCCCTTCCCACCCTCAAAATCACAAATATCACAAATGCTGGTAAAGCTCAGGACCTGCAGCCCACAGACTAAAGCGCATCAGACCTCAAGTGACAGATTTACACCCAGAAAGCAGTAGCTGCTCTTGGATTTCAAGCTAGCGACCCACCAAGGCTGCCTGCATGCTATTCACAGGGATGCTCTCAGCTCAGTTTCCAAACTACATCCAACAGTCTGCAGACTTAATATAAGAAATTGTACAAATCTGTTAAAATAGGGTTTCACTCATTCTCCCTTCATGTAGCCAAGCAATTAGAGTAGTAATTAAAAAAAAAAAACTCACAAAAATACAAACTCAATTTCAAGCATGGACACGATAGGCTATGCAGTGCCCAAGCCCTGCCCAAGGACCACAACCACCCTCTGCTCCCAAAGGAGCTTCAGTTTTTCCTCCAGGTTCCCCTCCTGGCTCTCCTGCATAGGCAGAGCTGTTGGCTTTGGTTGCACAGTTTTGAAAACTGAGGTTTAATACTTCTAAAAATAAGTCTAAAGCAATTAAATACTTGTACTAAAATTGTTCTCAACATACTCGAAGCAGAACCTAAATGACGGGCCTTCAATGCAAGCACACCCAACTTCTGAAAACTCGCTTCTGCTGCTATTTTCAGTAAAGGCAGGAAAGGATACCTACACCCACACAGAGTAAAATATTAACTTTCAAAAAATTACTTGCTGCCTATCTAGTAAAATGAAATCACAACAAGTATTAAAACCTGAAGACCCTGGAAACACAGTGGTGTCATCAGGGCATCAGCACCGGGACATGACCATGTTTGGCCCGTCACAGCTGCTGAGAGCCTTGCTCAGTTCACTGCCGATGGAAAGGTCTGACAAACACGGCTGTTCTCACTTCTATCAGTTGCCGAGATATTGAACCCTGTGTGATAACATCCTTAATTTCTAAAACAGTACAGAAGATACTGGTTGCTCACTGAGCTCCTGTGTTATCTGACCCAAGCATTGCTGAGCCCCTTGCTGGTATGGACCCAACAGTCCACACAGCATCCCAGGCTCACCAGAGATCTGCACTCTCCATCAATGAGTCTCTCAGACACGTCCATATGCATAAACACGTACACACATGAATTGATCCCTCATATATACAGTGACTCCTTGCTGGCTTCAGCAGCCCCCAGCCTCTGCTCCACACGTGGACGTTCACATTTCCTTGTGTCAGCCCATTATCAGCACAGGCAAAACCTACAGTCACCACTTGTCTACTTCCAGCCTTATTTTTCACATTACACCAGCCAAGACCATATACGAAACAAACAGGAATACTGTAAATTACCAGCAAGGCAGGCTTTCCCTATATAATTAAATCTTTGCAGGTATAGTACACCAGCTAAACCTTTCCAAGCACACCTTGAAAAGTGCCTCAGCGTGAGAGAAGTAAAGACAGAGGAGAAAGACTCCCAAGAAGAGCTACCCTAGCAGCAGAATTGGTACGGTGACATAGTCCCACCACCGAAAAGCATCAGGAGAGGCCACCCCAGGCCCTTCGCATGGGGACAGCGGCGGGGGCATGCACAGGCCCCCACCTGTCAGCCCTGCCAGGCTGGCCCAGGGTGCTGCAATCTCACCCCAAATAGGCCCCGGTGGCCTCCAGCTTGGATGGAGGCAGCACAACTCCATCAACCATGAGTTTTATCACCTGGCAGGAGCCTGAAACTCTGCCCTGACCTTCTCCAAGAGTCACCCCAGCCAGCTCACACCCATAGAGGCATGAGCAGTGGGGTTCACTGGTTGGACCTCTCCAGGGGAGTCACAACGTGTCCTGTGCCCCCCCCCACTACCTCGGCTCCCCAAGCCGCCTCACAGCATCCCAGCATGAGCATTCATAGACCGGCCAATGAACCTGAGCTAACTGCCATTCAATTGCCAAAAAAAACTAAAAAATGTGGAGTACAGAAACTCTTCTATATGGGTACAGAGGTGGTTTAAGTAGGGGTACAGAGTCTAATCTGTTAATATCGCTTCTAAACAACTCATACTCTCAATGCTGTATCCTTCCCCAAATATACCTCTCTGAATAAGAAACCTCTTTGCAGTTGCATTTTCAGAAAGTACAGACGAGAATTTTCTCTACATAACCTCTTTTTTCTGCCACATCTTACACTTCTCACTTTGGGAGCAACAAACAGATTTGAATCAGTAAAACCCAAGTAACTCAGAAAAGCCATCATGCAACTTGCCTGGAACCTCCACACGCATTTACACACTCAGTAGTGTCGGTGTGTGAAAGCTGCAATATGAGCGATCACCTATGTCCATCACTTTGGTATCCAACCAGCACACGCACATTTCAGAGGCTAGCAAAGCAATTTCTGTGTGGGAAGAGCCCAGACCACTGCCCCCAGCCCAAAAGAAGACCAACACTCACGCCCAACTTCACACACCACGTCCCACCAATGGCAACAAGACTGTTCAACAGGACAGAGCAAATAAGGCCCAGGACTATGGGAGGACAGATTCAAGGTCTAAATATCCAACATCAACCAAGGGAAAGCAACCCTGCCTTTATAAACACCCTGTCCAAGGGAAAGCATGGCAGCTTTGATGTCTTCAGCATGCACGCCTTCGTAAGGAACCTGCTCCACAGGAGAGGCATCTCCTCCAGCTCTTCCCTTCTTCCAAAGAAGACACAGGCATGTAGCAATGCCTCCTACGCCCCACAACTCACCTACACGTGCAGCAGCTACGGGAGCATCTCCGCTTCCCCAAGACCAGGCAGGGGCAGGAGACACCAAACCCTGCTCCAGCCAGAGCCAACCGTGCCGCTGCAGCCACAGACTTCACAGAGAACCAACTGTTGCTGAAGCCACCCATCAACTCAATCTGCTGCTTGTTATTTATGATTATTAAATTTTACATGCTGTTGATTATGTCCCCAAGTGAAAAACTCTCTCTATATATATATTGTGTTGTATATTATGCTATATATCTTACATATTATATAGATTATATATTATATATATTAATTTCCACTCCCTTTCTGCTACACCTTTACCCCGCTCCCACTGTCACCAAAATAACACCATAACCAGAATAACAAGGTAACGTGGTGTGCCTCTCCCACACAGGGCACACAGTCAACCCCTTCACCACACCCCATGTGCCACTGCCTTCCCAGGTCCCTCTTACCACTCCTGGTGCCATGGCTTAAAAATTCAGCTCTCACACGACTGCCGACAAGGCAGAGCCGCTGTGACAAGCTGCACCAGAGCCGTGTGCCACTGATGAAAGACACATCGCAAATGGTTATTTTTCATATAGTATCCACGGTAAACAGCATCATTCATCTCTATTCCCTTGCTCCAGACAAATCAATGATTGTTAATGCAAAGTCAACACGTCCAGATGTAGTTTGCATACTAGTTAACCACTAAATTGGCATCACATAGTACAAAATAATCAAGAGACATTCAAGGAACCAAACAAAAGCAAAAAGGAGGCAGATGACTAGCAATTAATCCATAAAAGACCTTTAAAGAGTAGGAACTTCTTCCCCAGAAAACACGGTGTGGCCAAACGGAATCCGTAAATGTGAAATTCTAAATAAACGTAATGATAGATGCTCAGAAATTTAGAAATTACAAGAAATTACTATCTCTTGGTGCCATTTATTCATGTCCCTTACCAAAAAGCATCCACAACCTCCACCTGTGTTCACAGCCCCTGCACAGGCACCTCTCGCCCTCACCCTCCCCTTTCTGTCCCCACTTGGCACATTACGTACAAATAGGGCCTAGTCCTGCAAACGGCACCACTGACAAAATTCACGGTTATGGGCACCTTCCCCATGACTGTGGGACTAACCCTGCCCATTTTACAGCTCCCAGCACGATTAGCACACCAATAATTGCTCAAGTGGATCTGAGCGCGAACCGGCGCAACCCACAGCACCCAGTGTAACACCAGTGGGGCAAGGGGGGATCCAGCAAACCCTTCTGCACACGCAGTGTGCTTCATGCACCCGCGCAGTCCCACGGAAGCAACCTAGGCTGGGCGACCCCACGCTCCCCCGCGCGGATAACGCCTGCACCATGCCCTTTCCAAAATCTAGGCGATGCGCAAGATGCTCAAGCTGAGGCTGCTGGCAACTCAACTCTCCATGCCAGGGACCCCGAAAGGTGCAACTCCCCCCCCGCATTCGCCAGCCCGGAGCCAGCGTGGCCTCGCGGGGAGCAGCGGGGAGCAGCCCTACCGCCGGCACCGGGGCTGGGCCCCACTGCACCGTGGCGGGAGGGTCTAAATCCCTCAACGGGCGCAGCATCCAAAGAAGCGAAGCACAAATCCTGAATTCCTATCAGCACAAGCCTTGCAGTAGGTTTCAACCTCCCCACCCCTGCCCCCCACTCCCAAAAAAATTAAATTAATCTAATTTTTAGAACACTAATTTCACTACCGCACTTGCATAATTGCAAACTTGACTGTGCATCACCAGGGCCACGTGACTGCACCCGTCAACTGAACTATTCACAGCGTTGCATTATGGCAGTGATATATATTTAAATTATTCTGGAGTTATGCGAATAACGTCGTAAGGTTTTATACGGCGCTTCTGTAAATATTATCTACTACTTTAATAATATTATGTCTATTTTCATCCTCACTGAGGATGAGGTACTTGAAATTTTTCTTTTTTAAAAAATACATTTCAGTTATGTCACAAGAAATCTGTTAATATCCCTCTGCTGGCCTCCCTTCCTCCCCCTCCCCCTTCCAGGCTGCCAAACAGCAATTTTTAAAATGATAAATATTGATCAACTTTCCAGAAAAAAAGAGAGAAAGAAAAAAAGAAATTTCCCTGAAAGCAGACTGCAATGAAAAATTATGAAAATTTTTCAAGCAGGAGGAGGTTTCTCCTGGAAGGACATGGCCATACAGAAAGGTTAGATTCAGAAACCCATTATAACCTCAAGCGTAGCTTTTCATCACCAGCGGAACATATAATGGAAGCCGTTGTTTAAAAGAAACTGATATACACAGAGTTAAAGATTGTAAAGGTTGCGGTACGCACACCTACGGTATGACAGCATCCCCACAAGTTGCAGTCGAGTACTATGGCATTGCATTTTCATCTCTGCAGAGGAGATGTGCAACACGCAAACCCATTTCAAATATCGACAGAAAATTCACTTATTCCCACAACAGCTGAAAACAGGTTAAAACAGAAATAAACTAGAGCCCTTCAAGTTTCAATTCCTCTATTTTAGGATAGCATGATAAACTTTAAAGATGTAACTATAAAATGTTGCCACTGTGACCTAAAATATGTCATTATTTGTAATTAAAATGCAGCACCCATCAATGTGTCCCCCCCGATGCCAAAGCACTGCCACAGTGCTGCTCCCCAGATCTTGGGGTGAAGGTGTGGGGCTGGGCAGAGAAAAAGCAGCATCAAAAGATCTCCATTCATTTGGAAAAAATGTATGAAATTTAAAAAAAAAAAAAAAAAAATAGCTAAATAGTTTCTTTGGGTATAATCACAGAGTAAGTGAAAGTTAATGGGTACAGATCAAAGAAGGGAATTCTTGGAGTATAAGAATATGGAAAAGCTACCACGTTAAAGCTTCCTGGATGAAACCATGAATAAAATATTCTCCAGGATTGTTTAATCCAATTTAGAGCACTGTGTGTAATTTTTACCCATATGTGCCACCCTACTCTAACTGCACCACTGCTGGTCTGTCACCGTGGTACTCTCTTCATTATTTGCTAAAAAAGAGATTCAGGAAGAGGGTGGGTCCTTTTCATGAGGGGGGGTGGAGGGGGAAGAATAAACGCAAAAATAAAAATATGAAGTTGACATTTCAGAATATTCTCTTCTCCACCCAAGAGTTATCCTGCTTTGCAAATTTTTTCCATCGCCCCCCCACTTTGAGCCACCCAAAACATGAAACAAATAAAGGGGAGGAGAGTGAAAAAGAGCCCCTGAACCCTGAATTCACCAGCCATTCCTGCCTAATTTCCAGTAAATACCAAGTTACAGTGAAATAAAAATCAAAACAGAAAAAAAAAAACAAAAAAAAAAAAAAAAAAACAAAAAAACTTTTCAAGGGTTTGAGATTCAGATTTAAAAAATTAATTCTGGATTGAAATTTAATTTTTTTTTAAGTGCCTGGATTTCAGCATTTGCAGGTGGGTGCCTGGCTGCTCCAGAAACTCACTTCTGAGTTCAAAATTTAAAAATGCCTTTTTCAAAAAAAAAAAAAAAAAAAAAAAAAAAAAAAAAAACTGCTGCAGCTGTGGAGCCAGCCATCTTGCTATTTTGTCCCCATTTTAGAGAGGAGACTGTGTCAAGGTTGGTAAAACTCAATGTTGACCTAATCTTTCCCTTCCTCTCCCTCCCCCACTTTTGGGTGGAAAGGCCATGTATCTCTCCTATATTGCTTTTTTCTTGAAACAATGCATGTTTCAATGCTCTTTTGTTATTTATTTTTAAAAAGATCAATACCAAGACCCCACTATTCAAGGGCAACCCTACAATAATAACCCAGTGTGTGCACAGTCCAGAACTCACAGGCAAACCCGTAACAGCAAAATAACAGGAACATAAGAGCATTTAAAAAAAAAAAAAAAAATTATAAAAAAAAGATTTTCAATTCAAACTCCAGGAAGGCTTTATAGTAAGAGTCAAGGAGAAAAAGCATTTTGAAATTGTGAAAAATATCATGGCTGAGCCCTTTAAAGGCACTTTAGTTTTACTATTTAAAAAAAAAAAATCAAAATCACTAAATCTACAATTATTTTTTCACAATATTGTTAATTATGCATATTCATAATATCATGGCGGACCTTATAATAAACCTGTGTAAATACTAGATTTATATGATCCACAGCATCTGGAGTTGTTACAGTGTGTGTGTTTAAAAAAAGAAGAAAAAAAAAAAACTAAACTAAAAACCCTACTATGGAAATTTTTTTCTTTACAAAAGAAGTAGGAAATTAAATGCTGGAAACTATGTTTTAATTATGCCAGGAGAAACCATCAGAAAAGTCAAGAAATTCAAAAATAAAACTGACATACGACTCTTAATTTTGCTTGTCCTCGTGTTTTCCTGGACTGTGTTTAGAACCTCATTGTTTAAGAGCAGTTTTGCATGAAATCCAAAATCACCAAAAAAAAAAAAAAAAAAAAAAATTTGGGTGTGTCCACAGCAAATTTTCTATGCTCTAATTTTCCTTCAAAACTCCTCATTTGAAACAAATAACTTTAAGCACTGCAGCAAAAAAATCAGTTTTGGCACTGCGTGCTGCACAAGTTCAAAATTACAATGAAGTACAATTCATAATTGCTCCGTAACAGCAATTCTCCCACTTTCCCAAACTAATCACTTTATTGCAGCTCATCCGGGGGTGCCCATCTCAAACTTGAATTACTTTCATTTCCGAGCACTCCGCTGCTCCCAGCCTCCCTTTTCCTCCAGAAAAAGGGGTGTGTGGGGGGAAACCTGAATTCATTCAAATTCCAGCTTAATTTTCATTTACATATTAGCTGGGCTTTGCCTCCAAAGGGACAAAAATGAAATTTGGGGGTCGAGCCCGGGCGGCCCCGGGGGCAGCGGCAGGGGGACCCGGCCACGCACTGCCCCGCCGGCACCAACTTTCTTGAAAAATATGAAATAGTAGAATATTTCCTCTTTTTTTTTTTTTTTTTCCAATTTTAATTTCTTTTTTTTTTTTTTTTATTTACGAAATAGTCTCCTCTAGGTGGCGTCGTTTTAATGGAAAAAAAAAAAAAAAAAACACCAAAAAAAAAACCCTACCGTTCGGGAGGAAAATTAGAAAAGGGGGAAGGAAAAAAAAAAAAAAAAAAAAAAAAAAAAAAAAAAAAAAAAAGAAGAAAAAAAAAAAAAAAAAGGAAGGGGGGAAGCTAAAAGCAAAAGCCCCGTGAAGGGGAGAGGGGGAGCGGCGGGCGGCAGCGCGGCGGGCCCGGGGCGCGGGGCCGGCCGGGCCGGGCCGGGGCAGGCGGGCCGGGGCGCGGGCGCCGGGCCGGGCCGCGGCCGGCGGCTCGTCCCCGCCGACATGGCTGCTGTGCCGGGCGCCGCTTTGTTCGTCGGCCCGGGCCGGTGCGGGCCGCGGCGGTCCGGGGAGCCGTGCCCCGCCGGCGCCCCCCGCGCACTGCGCCAAAGCGCCGCCGGCGCGGCTCCGCGACGGGGCGGCTGCGGCTGCCGCCCTCCCTCCCTTCCTCCCCGCTCCCTCCGCCTCCCCCCGGGGGACACGCCGCCCGGCCGCCGCGTACCTGCGCTCCCGTCCCCGTCGTCGCCGCCGCCGCCGCCGCCGCCGCCGGAGCGGAGCCGTCCGGCTGGTTCATGAGGCTGGGGCGGGAGGCAGGCGAGCCCCGCGCCGCCGGGGCCTGCGATCCGCCGCGCACAATGCCGGCGCCGCCGCCGCCGCCGCTGCCTCCTTTCCGCCCTCCCAGGAGCGGCGAGTGGGGGCGATGCCCCCGCTGCGCGGGTGGGCGGCTCGCCGGGCTGCTGCAGCCCCCCTTCCCCCCGGGGGCATGGGCCGGGGCGGCCGCCGCGGGCACGGGCGCTGCCGCTAGCGGCGCGGCGCGCAGGGCTGGGCGGGCGCCTCCCGCTGCCGAGCCCGCGCCGCCGCCGCCATCACGAGCCGCTCTGGGGGCCGCTCCAGCCGCAGCGCGCTCGCAGCCAGCGGCGGCGGGAGAAAGGGGCTGAGTCTGGCCCAGCGCGGCAGCCGCGCCGCCGGCCGGCCCCGCCGCTGCCCTCCGCCCCCGCGCGGCCCCGGGCCCGGCCCGGCCCCGCGCCGGCCACCGCCGCCGCCGCGGCCGCCCAGCCCGGCCGGCGCGGGGCCGCTCCGCGCCGTGGGGCCGCCGCCGCGGCGCCCCCCGTGGGGTGGCGACGCGGAGAGGGGGTGGGGGGGGGCGGGGGTGGGGGGGGGTGCGGACCCCGGCCCCCTCCCGGGAAGCCCGGGCAGATCGGCGGGGTCGGGCCCCGGGCGTCGAGGCGGCCTTCGGCCCGCGGCGGGGGCTGCCGGCGAGCCCGGCGGGCGGTAGCCGGGCTCCCCCTGAGCCTCCCCCGGCCTCTCGGGAAGGGACGGTCGCACCTCGTGGCGGCAGAAGGCAGAGGAGCCCTGGGGCGAAGCGGGACCCGAGGGGAGACGGGGCGACCACCGGGCACAAGGGTCCGGGCAGCCAGACCCCTGCCTGCGCTCCCCGGCCTCTCCCACCCTTCGAAGCGCCGCTTGCCCTTTCACCGCCGAAGCTCCCGAGTGTTGGTGTCCCCCCACACACACACTTTTGAGAGCTGTTTTGCCGCGACGCAAAATGGGGGGGAAAAGTCGGTTCCCCATCCTCATGTGAAACTCGTCCCGGCCCCATCTCCCTCTGCGGAGAGCTTTTCCTCGGCACGTGCTCACGACGCTCAGTGCCGCCCAGCAAACTTGGCTATTTTCCTCCAAAAAAGAGAAGAGCAGTGCTTTTTCTTCCCCTGGAAAACATACAGCATTAACTACAAACGTGATTACTTCTCGTGCGTACCTGGTGTTTTTCTCCATCGTGAAGCACTGCCAAAAATAAATTACGAACAGTATTAATAAATTAATGTGAACTCACGGATTTCCCTGC
Source organism: Tyto alba (assembly GCF_018691265.1). Classification (NCBI taxonomy): domain Eukaryota; kingdom Metazoa; phylum Chordata; class Aves; order Strigiformes; family Tytonidae; genus Tyto; species Tyto alba. The sequence continues at coordinate 12,041,177 of NW_024881273.1, read as the reverse complement.
CCTGACCCATGAAACCCTCTTTCCCTAGAGCTCCACAAAGCTAAAAATTTGCGGAGAGTCAATGCTGATTTTGTTCTTGTTGCCCAGACTAAAGATAGCTTCAAAGATATTGCAAAACACAATTTTATTTTTCTTAATATCTTTCATGCAGATTTCATTCCAAAATGCTGTACAGTCAGATAATGTAATTACAGAGCTAAATAAAAACAAAGGGGCAGGGGAATTGGTGGAGATGTTGGGCAAGGGAAGATGTTTTCCGAATGAGCTTAGAAGGGATGTGGGAAGTCAAGAAGCAAAAACCACTCATGAGGCTCTTTCACCCCCAGTGTCAGCATGAAGAGGAGCCAAAAAGAGTCCCTCATGGACCAGAATAAAGCAAAATAGGGTGTTTAACAAATAATATAGTTTGAGGAAGTTTGGGGAGAAAATGCCATTTTGACACGGAGTTTGCAGCATGAGGAGGTGCGTAGAGATACATTTGGGAAACCTGCTCCCTGCCTTCCTTCCTGAAGTTGAAGCCTGGAGAGAAAAGATCTCCAACCCTCTGCGTACCATCATGCCTGAGGGCCCGTCTCGAGCGGTCACTGCGTGCTTTTAAGCGTCTTCAGCTGTGGAGACTCCATCATAACTCATTGTGACTTGGCCATCCATTCATCACCTCCACTGCTGAAAGATGAAACCGTGACTCACTTCTAGCCTAACCCTATTTTGCTCCCATTTGGTACGTTTGTAACGTGGAAGAGCCTCCTGCCATCCCATGTCCATGAGCCACATAGGTAAATCACCCCTTTGCCTTCCTTTGGGGTCTTTCTTCCCCCTGGAAGGACAGGATTTGAGCTCTCCAAGCTTCCTCGGCCCAAACCTTCTCCCCTTTTTTCTTGTCATGGGCACAGAACAGATGCAGGAATAGAGCAGCAACCAGGAAACTGCCAGAGACGTCAACCAGGTCTTCTTTTGCATGGGTATTTTTAAAATGGCCTTGCAGTTTGCTTTGGCTGTCCAACTAACGCGGCCGTTGCGCTGGGTGGTGGGGCTGGGGCCCCGCGGGAGAGAGTTGCCAGTTCTTTGGTCAGATCTCCCAGTTTGAAGCCTGACTCCTGCGGGATTTGGCTGCTGGTTGGTCCTGGCTTTGTGAAACCAGCCCTCCGAAACTAGCGTGTGTTTCTACTGCTGAGCGTGGGTTTCCTGCTGTTTACACACAATGGGTATCAAGTGGTGATCCCTTCTGCCTGAAGAATCTCCTGTGCTCCTCTGTCAAAGTGAGGTCTAATGCAGAGTTTCTACAAATCAAGACATTTTGAGGTAGGAGATTTCAGTTGATTAGGTCTAAGGAATTTCAAGGATCTTTTAATTGTGGCAGGATGAGATATCCACTGTGTCACTCAGACTCAAGTCCCTCGTGATGAGGTGGCCTTTTCTCCTGTGTGTTAGAGACAGACATTTCAGTCGTGCCAGCCTGCCAATCCAGTAGCATTCAGTGGGCTCTTCTGTCCTGACTGGCACCAAGTTTCTGTGTTACTGCTTAAAACTGCCCCATCATCAGTGACCAGAGCCTGAAAACCCACATTCTTACATTTTTAATGCCCTCAGACCTTGGGTGACAACTACTGACAGGCCCATTCCAGCCAGGAGCTCTCCCCACCACATTTCAAACCTCACTTTCTGATAAAGATCAATCTCTTTTCTCTTCTTACTCTAGTTCCTGGTGTCTGTGGGCAGAGGGCACAGTGGTGCTCACACATCCACAGGACTCCAAGCCTGAGAACCTTGAATGCCTCCTGGGACCTCGGCGTCTGCGTGGCACCGGACTTGTCATGGGTAACTCAGTGATTCCTCTCTCCTCTCCTGCCTGTAAAGCAGGGCAGCAGCAGTGCTCCCCCATGCCCAGGGAAGCTCTGTAGTCATTGCAGACTGGGAATGCCATCCTGGTAGGAACTCACCTTCCACGTGCTGGAGGAGGTAGGGTCCCAGCTGCAATAAACCAATGTGATAATGTGATTAAAGATTGTCATAACACACATACATACGAGGGCTGGTTCCGCAAGCTTGATAATCATCTTTTGACGTGCTGTATTTGCATGTATTACCCTAGTATGTTTTTAAGGCAGGCAGCACAAACAATTTATTTTCCATACCAGTGTTGCAGCCCTCCCAGCGTCTATCATGAGGTGATGGAGTGCCCTGGGAGCTTGCGTGCTGCGGTGTAGGCTTATGCTTGAGCTATTGTGTTAAGGATGTTGGTAACAGGAGAAGGCTGTTGGGTGAATGAGTCAGGTGGAAATGCCACTTAGCCCCTGGAAAGTGTGTTACAATGAACAGCTAACTCTGTTTCACAAAAGTACAGCTGAGGATGAAGTTATGACACACTGGAGGCAAAGCCCAGCAAGGCGATGAAGGTTCTGCGTAAGGCACTTGTGCTGTTTCCAGCGAGGAGCCTCTTCACGGGGTATGTGCTCAATAGTCCGGAGGAGGAAATTACTGATAGCGGCCTGCTCAAGAAAATCCAGAGCTTGCGATCCCGTCAATCCCACCACAGTGCTCGCTCATGTGCACCAAAGATTATCCTGACGGGATGCGGGGGATCCCTCTGTTTCAGTGCCCACTCTGAGGTTTAGACTCTGTGTCCGAACAGCTGAAGTCGAGCCTTGTGCAGGGGCAGAATGCTGAACACTTCTCATGCGCTGCCATAAATAAGGCAGTCGGCAAACCACAATCAGGAAATGGCGAAAGGACTATTTATAATCACCGCTATCTGCAAAGATATCTATGAGACCAGCAAAAAAAAAAAGTCCCCACTTCACTCTTCCTGACCCCAGCACTGTCTGTTTGCTTCACTTCGAGGCACTAAAGCTCATCGGAAATGTTTGCCAATGGTTTATAAAAGGAAGTGTTGGATTGTATTTGTGCTTGTCAGCACTGAACTGCTCCTTCCTTTTCCAGCTGTGATCCCTTTTGTCCCCTCTTTTGCCGGGACCATGTGTGCTCTGAGCACCCACTGCCAGTGTCTACAGGGACCCTACATATGTAGATCTAAAGGATCTACATATCCAACACAGACTGGTGCTCTCTGCAGTGGGCTGATACCAATAATGCACTGAATAACCCACTGTGTGGAACAGGAGCCCCCAAAACGTACAGGCTTAGGTACAGTACTTTTCCCTGCAGGATAATTAGCAAGTTCTTCATTCGCACCAAAAGCTCTTGAGAAATTACAGCGGCTGAGTTGTTAGGATCGGCTGTGTTTGGGTGATGACAATAAACCCCTGTCCTGGGGAAATTCTGGTGAAAGCCATAGCTTCTGACTGCGGAGCTAATGGCCTGATTTTGGATGCATGTGGTGCTTTGCTTCCCCCTGTTCTGAGTGGTTTTGTGAAGAGGCCAGAGCTGTGCACGTCTCAGGACGCAGCTGAATTTCAGGAGCAAACGCAAGGGTGTGAGAGCATTTATAAGCATGTAAGCGCGTATTTTACCTATATATATATATAAAAAAGAAACCTTTGGTTTTAAAAGCATTAAAATTGTATAAACACGACACTCTCCAGAGCAAACTGCAAAGCAATAAAATCCCAAGCCGTGGGGCACCTCTTACCCACACTTTAATGACTGTACAACACATTTCTGCTGACGGTGAGAGGTTTATTGCTACAACAAAGAGCTTCCTTCTGCTTCCGACAAATAATGCAATGGCCACCTCCCAGCATGGGGATCTACCCTGCCTTTACCTGGAGGTGCAAGGCAGCAGATCCCCACTTGGGGGTCCACAAATGGGGGGGCAGCCAAAAGTGCTTGGCCACCTACCTTTATGGGAGGGGGATGCTTGGAGCCCACGTGCCCTCTCCGGGGCTGCACTGGAGGCAGCGTTTGGGTGCTAGAGCTGCGAGCAGCTCTGCCTTGTCCGAGAAATACACGCCGGGCTGAAGAAGGGCGTTGTGTGGATGAAGGCCCCAGGCACGGGCAGCCTGGCCGATAACCCCAGGAGATGTTCAGGGTTGGCACGTGCACGCCGGCTGCACGCGCAGCAGCGCCGTGTGCTTGGGGTACGGCTCGGGGTGTGCATTATGCTGCAGGATTGTATTTGGCAGGAAAAAGGTGTCCAAGAAAATTCAGACACTGAAGCAAAGAACCTTAATAAATGGGATTTAAATAATAGATTTAGCTGAAAATCCCCAGAAGACGGATTTTTTATCCACACATCAGGTGCTGTAAGCTTAGAAAAAAGATAACAAAATGTTCCTCAGACAGAAAAGGTTGAGTTTCGGCTTTAATTGAAAAATCGTATGTGGTATTGATATTCCTAGAGAGATGTTATGTTAAGAAGGAGTTTATACTGAGAGATGTATCATCACTATTTGGGGGTAAATTAGATTAAAGTGATTTGCAGTTATCCCCATGCTAAGTAGTATAAATGGAAGAAATTGAAAGTTAAAGTCATACTTAAAAGAAGTGCACGCAGTTCACTGAGGAAATCCTAACTCTGCTCTGCCATAACACACAGCCATCGTCTGAGTATTAGAGAGGAATTGTAGCTTTCTGGGCCCATAATCAGATTCATCTGTCTCTTCTTTACAGTGTCATGGCAGAGCAGAATTAAGAATATTTGCATGCCTTAAATTGAGTCTTTCTGCTTTAATTGTGTAATTATGGAAATGACTATTTAGGGATCCGTAGTTATGGCTATGTTGAATTTTGCACTTCAGGCAGGCACACAATCTCTTTGTTAAAGAGTATTCCCTGCAAAATCCCGGCATCTACTTTTTGAATATCGAATACATGTCCTGGGTATGTATTTGCGAATTCATTAATTAACTTATCAGTTAAAGCTAATTAAAAATCGGTCCTTTAACAAATCTAATGCATTGTGTCAGACCTGTCTTTTTTCTTCCTGAAGATCCTATTAACAGAATAATGCAGACCCTGCAACCTTCCTGTGTAATTAATATTCACTGAAAGCTTATATATAAATTTCTCTCGGAGAATTTATTTCAGAATGAATGGTCTCCTACAAGATTATACTTCATAACTGAAAGTTTATTGGGCAAGGCTGGTTTGCAAGGTTTTCCTTCGGTTTCCCATAAGGATTTGCCTCTCTTCCAGCTCTCGTGGTTCCTGATAGCGGGGTCACAAGCGCAAGCCCAGACCACATTTGTTGGGTTGCTTGTGCTGCTCTACTGGAGTGAAGCTTCAGAGAGCAGCAAGCTCTGGAGGTTCGTGGCTGCTCTGGAGGAACATGAAGCAGCCAGACACATGGGAGAGTCGGGCCATAGGTGTTAGTTTGAATAATGAATATAAGCTGTCTTTTAAAGTCATTATAACACCTTTAGTACTTTGTGTGTGGGCCATGGGTTGAAGAAGTGAAGAAGTGAAATATTTCCTAACTATTCTTTACGATCACAAATAGAAAATACTAAATACATGACTGAACTGGTATAATTAATTTTATTAGCACTCATGTAGGGTGCTCCAAACCAGCCACTCACGGCTTCACCACGCGTGAGTAATGTGTCCATCCCAGATGCACGCCAGTAAAACCCTTTGAGCCTCACCGCCACAGACAGCATCACCTCTGAAAACAGCCCGTAAACTTCCATGGGCTTATTCAAGACAAAGAGCCTGACCAAAACGTAACATATTGTCATTTATAATCCTGCCACAGCTGCTGACCCACCTCGGGTAAGTCTGGGCAGTGCCCAAACCAGTTGTGCAGCTGGCAGAAAATTGCTGCTCCTTACTGAATGGCACTTGGTAAAACTTGGTATTTATTTAATGGTAAAACTTGATATTTCTTTAATGGTAATCACTAATGTTACTCAGCTCTCACTGAAGTTTGCTACCCCACAGAGATGAACTGAGGAAAAAAAAAAAATAGATAAAATCAAGTAAGTCAGAAGAGGGCACATATGAAAAAGCATTTTAAGAATGAATTGGCGGCAGGTAGCTCTCCTTGAGCGAACCGTGCTGGGTTCCCTGACAACATGGGCTGTGATAAAGAGAGTCCCGTTGCCTCCCCGGGCACAGTACCTAGCAATTAGGGACTCTCACCCCTCCCTGGGAAGCAGGGCTGGCAGCCCCGACCCACGGCAGGACGCGCAGCCCCTCGGCCGTGCTGGACCCTCCGGCTCCCCCGCCGAGCCGGGAGCCCCTCGGCGCTCGTCCTCCTGCTGCGCCGTTCCGCCTGGGCTCGTAAATTAACAAATTGCAAATACAACATTAAATAATGGCAAATGCATCCTAACAAACAAACAAATAAATATTTCCAGTGCTTTATTAATAGAATTTTGACAGCTTCATTAGGTTGGTGAAATTTCAAGATACTTAATGAAATAATGCTTCATCCCTTGGCTTGTGATATAAATTCTAATGAAATGCGCAGTTCCAATTCATCACCAACAAACTGTGATGCTCTGCTCAGAAGGCACTATCGTACTGCCAAGGTTTTTATTTCCCTGACATTATGATCTTAACAATTTTATTTTAACAGTTAGAATGGTAGTGCCTACTAAGTTAAACAGTAGAATAAAAGATCCCTCTAGAAGGAAAAAAGTATATGTTTAGGTGGAAGAGACTTCAGATCAGATTATGGGTTGTTTTATATTCTAAATATGACACATTAATATCTACTCATTTAATACTATAATTTTTTTAAAGTTCCTTTCACTGAAAGATGATCTTTATTTCTCTGAAAATTGCCTGGTGGAATCCCCACTTGTGCAAATGATAAGTGACTGCTGCACACCAAGAGCTAAATGCTCCCGAGCTCAATGGAGCTGCCCTTAAATGAACAAAGTAAATGGAAAAAAATTAAGTAGAATTAATATTATTAAAGATAATAATATAAATTATTAGTAGTATTCTATTAAGGTCAGATTAATCCCACTACAATTCAATTGGAATAATACATGCAATTTATGCAATCACAAATGTTTTAACATTTAAATTACCTTTTTGGCATTCTGGAAACCTGTATTTTCCGTTCCAGCGCAAGGCAAACACTTCCCCGTGCCAAGGCCGGAGCCCCCCGGCCCGGCTCTCCGCGGGGGGGGGGGGGGGGGGCGCACCCCGGGGCCGGCGGCTCCCGGGCGGCACGGAGCGGCTCTCGGCCCCCTCTAGGGGCTGAACGGCGAATCGAGGTCTGAAATTCAGCTGCAGCCTCCGATCCCGTGCCGGTCCTTTGCCCCGGCGTGCTGAGATTTGCACCCCCGGGCTCTGGGGTACCCGAGGGACGTGGGCTCCTCCGCCTCTGCAGCGCTATGAATGATCGGTTCAGAAATCGTAACGAGAATTTATAAACCTCTATGCCTGGTTTAGCCCGCAGAGGATGATGTGTGAACATAGAGTGTTTGCAGGGATCGCGCTGTCCCATGGCCAGGAAGCTTCAGTCTCAGCATCTCTGCCCTCATGTTTGTACCAGGGGCATTTAAGAGATGTGGAGATGTGGCACTTAGGGACATGGCTTAGTGGTGGGCTTGGCAGCGTTAGCTTTACTGTTGGACTCCTTGATCTTAAAGGTCTTTTCCAACCTAAATTATTCTGTGAAAAAGGCACAACTCCAGATCACGAGTGTTGGATGGGTTCATTCAAGTGGGGAACAGTGTGTCTCGGTATTTGCTAAAAGGTCAGGGCCGTAGTTGATGTCTTTGGGGAGGCATCAAAAGCCCAAGGGTCCCAAAGCTGTTGGTTTGAAAACCTCCTTCCAAGCAGAAAGGTCCATCAGGCACAGGAAACCTGTCGCCAGAGCTCTGAGGCGTGCAGCATCGCTACCAGCTCCACCTGCGGCAAGTGGAACTCAGCCCTCCTCTGAAATGCTTTGGATTCATTTGGACTATCCAGAAAGCTGAACAGCTCGGCAAAAATCAGCAACTTTAAATTTCTGACATCTGAAGCAGTTGTCTTTCCTTCTTTTCCACTTGCTGGAGGGACTGGAGGCTCTTTGAGACAGGGAGCATCTTATCTGATATTTGTGCGAAGGCTGGCAAGGAAGCCCTTGTTCCCAAGGGGGATCTCCTGGTACCGTAGAAATGCAAACAATAAATAAGACGGTAGTAAAATTTTAACTCAAAAAAGAGTTTGGTGGCTGTCTGTGGGTGCAGGATCCACCTTCACTCATTCTGCAGCAGGACAACTGTACGATCCCTGTAGTGGGGTAGTGGCATGGATGTGGGTTTACAGATTGAATCCAGTTCCAAGCACTTTGCAAGCTCCTTGTGCACCTAGAGGCTGTTGTCTCCTGCTGGCTCTGTGTAGGATCACCATTACAAATACCTGTAAGGGCCCTGTACCCCACCACCGTCCACCCTCTACCCACGGTACAGGGGTGTTGGAGCTGGTGCAGCTCAGGGACAAGGCCAGTGTCCGTGGCTGTAGTATCGTGTGGGGTGCTGTACAGGGTGGAAAACCTACTTACAAGCTCAAGTAGACACTCGGACATGGGCACGGTGCTGGTGGTGACACAGCTGTGGCTTCACTGGTAGTGGGACCCATCCTCCTGGTAGCCAAACCCTCTGTTTCGACGATGTGAGCTGTAGTGGAGACCTACGCTAATCCTGTTCTCTGCTTCATTGCTTCTTGCAACAATAAATATATCAGAGACTGCAAGGGGTTCAGCTATTTCAGTAATGGTGGTTATACAAATAATCTCAGTTTTAGATTAAAAATAATCATGATTTTGTCTGCTTTTTACAAAATGTTCTGCAACAGCAGGCCACAAGCCAGCAGCTGTCCCTAGATAAAATCTATACAAAGTAAGAGAGGGCAATTTGCCATATTTTTAAAGACATGGTTTTTAAATATTGTAAGTACAATGACAGAGGACAAGCTCAGGAAAAATGGAAATCTGTGGCATGGTTCACAACCATGACCGAAGGGTGGGAAATGCCATATTTCAGAGAGTCCATGCAATATGCAATGTACCATTTGCAACACTGCCCTAAAGCCCTCAAAGGAAGAAGTCCGTTGTAGACTCTCTAAATTTAAGCTTCCTCCAATGCCCCAAGGAGCTTATGAGCTGCTTGACCAAGATAATGACACTCTGACATTTTTGGATCTTCTCTGTGTCACTGTTATTAATTTTATGATCTAATTTTGTCATTTTTATCATCTTTTTCAAGTAGTTGGTATATACCACAATTAGGGTTCTTTTTCTTGTTGATAATAACAGCTCCTATTATCTATAACTCATCAGCTAGATTTTTCTTTAATGCATTTGGCTTCCCTTACCAATTTTCTACCACTCAGAAATGTTAAATTATCTTGATTACTACTTTTTATCTTTTTTTCCCATTCTTTATGTGCTGTTTCTTTTTCTAATTGCTGCTTTCATTTTCACCTAAAAAGACCTTAAAATCAAACACCATTCTTTTAAAATCATAGTGGAAATATAACTTTTTAGCCAGGTTGTGAACTCTTAGTGGGAACTTTTCATTTTTCACTCATTTGCTTACATGTTTATTTTTCTTCCCAGCGAGTTTCACTCATCTCTTCATTCAGCTTCACAGATCCAGGGACAAGCACCAGGTATATATTACTGGTTAGGACTGTCTTTTATTATCCCATAATTAATGTAATCAGGTCACGATCACTGGTCTCTAAGCAACCACCGATTTCTAGTTCAGTGATCAATTCATCTTTATCCATCATAATAAGATATAAAATAGAATTACCTCATGTTAGGTGCCATCCCTTTTGTGTTAAAAAATTATCATATATAATTTTTAGAGTTGCCACTGATGTTTTATTACTGCCTGCAGGAGGTCTCCAGCATTCACCTCCCACCGTAATGTCCCGCAGAAAAGGGCAAGTTTTCTCTTGATACCATACAGACGGGTGCACTTGGAATGGGGTATGATGGCATGTACCAGCCCACAGCCAGCCTTTTCCCACAATGTTAGGCAACACATTGCACCATGCACATGCTACTGCTTATCAAAATAGCAAAAATTGCCACTTCCTCTCATTTATGGCCAGATAAGATATCACAACTATCTCTTCCCTTTATATTCCTTCCTATCTTGCTTCAATATACTCATGACCCCCTGATTTTTTTCTCACAAAGAGCATCCTTCAGCCCTTCATAAGACCCTCCAACTTATCCATCACCCTCATTGTACAATGCCAGGCAAGTACAAATCTGTGGGCATAAATGGAAGAGCTTCAGAATTGTGTCCCCATCAGAATAATGGATGAAATCCCATCCAGCCCACCCGTAATGTGTTAAGTTATAAAGATGTTTTCAAATATTTTTGATCAATTAGGATAATTCAAAATTTTGAGAAGTGTAATGAAAACTGGTGATTTAAAAACATCAAGCTTATTGAATACAACTGACTTTTAAATCAACACTGTCATTGTATTTCTGTCCATTATTATTTCCTCTTGGTTGGTTTCAGACTGAAAAAAGACTGTCTGTCTTTAGTCTTTGGAGCTGAGATTTCATTTTATATCTGTGTAGATTCTGGGAAAGAAGTCCTGTTCCTGTTTAGCATACTTAAACGGTGTTGTAAGAGAAACGGTAAATAAATCTGTAATAACAATACTCAGTTTCACCGGGAATCCTTTGATATCACCAGCAGCAGGGCTGGAATAGAGCTGGTATGTCCTCGCATCTTGAAGGCCAGGGTAAATCTGTTGAAGCTTTCTGTGTTAATGTGGGCAGGGACACATCCAGTCCCAGGAGGTGAGGAGCAGCTGAATTCATCTGGGCTCTCCAGCTTCCAGAAAGTGGGTCCTCCCAGGGCCAGTGGAAACCGAGATGCAGCACATCTGTCCTGGATGGCCAAAGAGTTGGCATGAACATGCCACCCACTTCCCCTGGGCAAATATCGCATTGTGCCTTGGCAGCCCCGTGGCAGGAGCTGCAGGGTCATCCCTTGCTCCAGTGCTGGAAGACATCCTGGTGGGTCCTGCGTCCCTTCAGGGACGGAGGGAGAGGCGGGTGTCCCCTTGAGCCTCGCTCTGTCTCACTGTCCCACTGTCACATGGAAATACTAAAAAACAGCCTCTTGTGTAGGAGTCTGCAAGGAAATATTTCCAAGCCAGTGTCAGACTGCCTGAACAGAGGGACAGAAAGATAGCTAGATGAAAAATAACTAGAATAATTATTTGAGAATCAGTAACTGTCTGAAAGAGCAATAATTAATCTGGAGACATTTCAAAATGAGATCTATACTGACTGGGCAACTGAGGTCCAAATAACAATTTAAGATTGGCCCTGGATAGTCTTAAATTGTCTTTTACCTTAGGTTCACTACAACCAACAGCCAATCTGAATCACCAACTGCCCTGGTTTCAGAGGTGGCCAACTCTGGGAAGAAGAATGCTTCCTCTTGGTCAGGGCTATCCCAGGTCTGTCATTGCAGAGGAGGAATTGGAGACACCCCTACAAAGAAATCAAGAGACACAGTGAGAGAAGAAGCACATCTTGCAGGGTGAGGACTTGCCTCCTTGTTCAACAGAAGAAATCCTGGAAGGAAATTTGTAGCGCCAAAACAGGGGCGAGCTGGATCTTGTCTACTGCAAAATAAGAGTTGTTTTTAGGGGCTCCTGGAGGCAGATCACCTCTCACAGAGCCCTGGAAAACCAGCTGTTTTGTTCTTGAACTGTAGCATGTTTCAGGAAGAGCTGAATAAAACTGAGGGCTGTTTTCTCAGATGAAAAAAAAAAAAAAATTATTCACAAGTGTGACTTTCTGTGGACTGATTACATGAAAACTGAAAACCAGCCTTTAAAATGGTCACCAAACTCTTTTCTACAGTCTGCTGCATACCTTACTGGGCATCAAAAGCAGTAAAGAAATGGAAGAAGCCCGGCAGCTGACCTAAGGCATAGGCTGTGTTGTGATGTCATTTCTGCTGCTGCAAATTCTTAGCCCATTTTCCTCAGTTGCTTAGGTTTTTTTCTGCCTGCGTGAAGAGGAAGGTTGTCGCCAGGTTCAGCAGTAGACACAACTCACAACATGTCTATGTTGTGTGTGACCAACTCTCTGCTTCAGGTCCCACCTTGTATAACACGCTTCCACCTGCGCCCTCCTTCAAGCTCTGCCTTGTTGCCCTGGCAGGTGAAGCAATCCATGTTCATACTTTGTGTTAAGTTTGTAAAGTGCTTTAGGATCCAGTGACAGGTGTTGAATATTTAAAGCAGGGAAGGGGGAAAAATGAGCAGGTAGCTGTGAGCTGCCAGCTGCTCTGTCTGCAGCTGATCACTCTCTCCCCTCCAGGAGCCTGGACAGTCCTTTCTCCCATTTCACATTACACTAGGCTTTTTTTTTTTTTTTTTAATTTGACTTCTCTATGAAGAAAACATGGGGATGGACAGAAAGGAGTGTTGCAAGGAGCATAATTTTTCCTTTTAATCCAGCAATTTAAATAAAATTAATAGATTTAACCCTTTTTTTCCCCTGTATAGTTAGTCTCTGGCTAGTCCCTTATTGTTTCCTCAGGGCTTGAATTATGGCGCAATAATTCACGCTGAGTTGCATGGATGGCACTCGGCTTTCAGCCTTGTGCCTGACTGCTCCAGGCATGAATTATTGTACTATAATTCACACCTTGTCATATCTTATTGCCGGAACATCCCCTAAATGACAAAGCTGGATTAATTAAGTAGAAATTCAGTCAAAACTTGGGAGAGGCAGTTGATAGCAGGAAGGACCATGTACTTAAGATCTTCATCTGTGTCATTTTAGTCTAGAAAGGAAGAGACACAAACAATTAACATGGGGGAAGATGTTTATACGTCTGTGTTTCAGTGTCTATGTGGAATTTCTCCAAGTAGACAGATGACTTTTCCAAACTAGATGCCTATTTGTGGTCCAGATATATTGACCAGCTGGTCCACAAAAGGCTTCTCAGCTGTCTAGGTTCCCAAATAGTCTGCTTCATGGGGACACAGCAGCCATTTGCCTGTAAAAGATGCTCACAAGGTGGTCAAAAGTCAGTAAACCCCTTCACAGACACAAGCACGTGCAGTCCCCTGGGTACTCTCTTCTGCACACACTGCTCTTCCTCCGCCACGCCAGCCCTAGGTCACTTCTGCCAGAGGACCTTGCATGTGTCTCCCTGGCTCCCAGGGCTCACACACAAGCCCCACAACCCATCAGCACCAGGTACCATGGCAGGAGGGAGGCCTCAGGACCAGACCGTGCCAAAAGCAAAGGTGCAGCTTTGCCACGGCTGCGCGCTGAGCACCCCTCTCTCCTGCAGCCCAGCTCCATGCTACCACTGGGCTGGATGGGGATGGTCAGCTGGTGTCATAACCCCCCCCTCAGAGCACAAGTACAGCTCCTGCCTTCTTGGTGAGCTGTGTGTCCCTGGGAAGGCATGACCCTGCCTGGGCCAGGGACTGCATCACTTCATCACAGCCTGACTTCATAGAAAGGTACCCTTTAAGGAAAAAAAAAAAAAAACAAAACAAAAAAAAACAGATATGGAGAGAAATGGCTATTTTGGCAAATAGCAGTAGGCGGCTGGAAAATCAGCAGGGGCTGGAAGATATCTTGAGGAAGTGAATCTCAGCAAGTCTCTCCCTGGGCTGGGCACAGTGAGCCAGCCTGTGGCAGACGGTGTAGACATCTTTCTGCACAGAGTGTGCTAAATGCAGTCACTCACAGAACAACATCTTGCTGGTGTTTGGGGTAGTCGAGAGGAATCACTGCCAAACATCTAGGTGCTTAAAACAGCACCAGGCATCTGCTGTGAGTCAGATAATTCACACCCTTCATGCCCGCTGCAGTTTAAAACATTTCAGTCGAAATATTGCTTTCTGCTGAGCCAACTCATGCAGGAAGCAGCTTGCGCTCAGATGGTTTGTATAGGCCTCCCTGCTGCTCCTCCAGCTCTCCCTGTCCTCCTTGATAGGTATAAGCTCACTCTCAAATGGCTGAAGTAGCAAAAAATGTGGCCACTTCCTCAGATACTTGTTCCTGCCCATTGATGAGCCCTGCTAGATGCAGGGGCAGTGGGAGCACTCCCAAAGCCACTGCAGGCCAAGCGAGGTAACACATTTCTGCCTGCCATCAGAGTGGCACTGGAAGGGACAGAGACAAGTGATGAGAGGTGACAGGATCTTCACTTGGAGTAGTTTCTTCTGCAGAAACAGGGCACGTACTTTTCAAGAGGCCTCATGACAACAACCAGTGCTTGAAATTTAGCACCTGGACTTCAGGTGGATTTTGCAATTCTGTGATAGATGCCCACACTGCAGAGCTCTGGGGCTGTGACTGGAAGAACTCTGACTGAGCACTGGGCTGCCTCACTGAACGGGAATGTCAAAGAGCAGAGATATACCTTGGACTGAACTACCTTCCTCAGGACTGCAGACAGGAATTTTGGGGGGATAGACTCCAGATTGTGCTGAGACACAAATCTCACATGGTTTCATCTTAAGACCAGAGGAGCAGTGACAGTGCCCACCTGCTGGCCTCAAGCTTGAGAGGTAAAACACTGCATGTAGCACAAGTGAAAATCCACCAGCTTCCCCAGGTTCTCAATTGACAAGACATTTATGCTGCTCTGGGTTAAAAGAGCAGCTGGAGAAAGTGCAGGACAGCTTGTCCTGGCTGTCATCCTGGCACAGTGCAGTAGTAGAGAGGTATTTGAAAAGTGCGTCACAAATTGATAATATTGCAAAAGCAACAGCCATTTGGCTAACTCCACCTGAGGAGGCCACTTCTGACTTGTATGTGGTCACCAGTGCCATTGTAAGCACAATGCCTTAGGCAGTGGGGCATGGCTCACCTCAGGATGTCTTAGGTCAAGGTTGGGTGACACCCTCGAGCACAGTGAACCTCCAAGCCAGCTCTCCATTGACTGTTAACGCAGCAGAAGGCAACAAGCTCAGCTAGAGACACATCTCAGAGAAGTTAGAAATCCCACCAGCTGGCACACATGCTGTACCCAGCTGGCAGAGGAAAGAGCACAGCCCTCCTGAAGAGGTGAAGACAGCCGGGGAAACCCAGGCACCGTGTCACCCTGGCAGGTCTGGCAGTGTTTATGCTGGCACATGAATTCAGCTCAGTGCTTTCCTGGTGGATGTAAGCACCTCTAAAGCATCAGCTGCAGAAGTGTAAGTAGTGTTTCCTGAGAGCTGGGAATAAACATGTATAACCATTAGTTATCCAGTAATTGGTAGACTAATAACCAGCTAAGCCAGATTGTTGTTTAGTGGCTGAGTCTTCTGTCTCATCCTGGATTATTACAATAATAAAAATTACTATGCATGCTCCTGCACAGCACCACTGGTCACAGTGTTATCCAGAATGGAGTGCAGTACAGCCTGCAACAATCCTGCTGCTTCTTTCACCCCTTGCTGAAACCTCAGTCCTACCTAGCATGGTGGCAAAATGCCATAAACTGCCATGAAACCAAGTGGTGGTGCTTACATCAATTCTTCTAGGACAGTTAACTGTCACAGTCCTGGGACAGACCTTCACACCACCTTGCACCAAGAGTGAACCAAGCGTGAGATGTGGCAGAAGCAGGCAGCAAAGAGCTTTGAGCAAGTGAAGCAAACCCAGCCAAACGATCCTAACTGTGGCATGCAGGCAACTCATTTTTCTGACCACAAGGAGCACTTCAGCCTGTTAAAATCCCCTTTGGGATATTCTATGGGCTTGTCACTTCGAGAAAACAGTCTATTTCCTCCAAGATTGTTGATGTAGCTTATTACTGAATATTCGTCTGTTTGCAGATGTTCTATATTTTCCTGACATGAAGTTTCTTAACATCCCTTTTAAATTGTCTTTATGCTCACAATGTTGATGCATAATCTCTTTTTTCCTTGAGAAGTTACTGTAAGTGCCTCATGCAACGATGAGATGAAAGCCTTCTTTGTGTTCCTGCCAATCCAGTTTGTATGCCTCTGTTTGTCACCTGCAGATAAAAGCTCAGGGATGTTGTTTAGAGCTAGTCTATGAAGTAGAGACTCAAATGGAGGCAAGGACAGGAGGAAAATATTAGCAAAGCAACCACCTAATTTTTGACAATCCCAGCACCAGGCATTGTGAAGCTTTGTCCAAACAAGAATCCCTACCTAAAGCCTCTTAGGGTGGCTTATGTGGGTACATGACACTTCAAAGAAGGTACACACAAGGCCAGTTCCTGTAGTTCAGCTGATGAGCGGTAACTCATTAAGTTTCAGTAATTTGGCAGGTCTGTGTTTACTTATATCTCAGCTGGAGCATCACATTTTTTGAACCATTTTTTTCCACACAGAGCTCATACCAAAAGGTTTTGAACTGTGTCAAGCTGAGACTCAGTCATACAGACCACTGCGTGGCTTAAAAATGACATCTTGAAATGATGAAAGTCTGCCCGTAGATCCTTTCATTAAATATGGGACAAAGTTTCCTTTGTTTATTTTTAGCCAACTGGAAACTGGTTTAAGCTAAAGCAAAAGCATACCTTTTTGTGACAGACACAAAGATGAATTAGATGGACACCACGGTGTGGGCACACCAATCTTAGCTTATATCCTAAGTGACCCATGTCATGACTGGGGACAGCTGAAGCCTTGTCCCCTTGGTGGTTCCTCTGAATCCCTCCCCACTTCCACATACCACAGCACCTTTTCCATCATCACCTGACTGCACTTGCTTGCCAGGAAACCCCTTAATTGCTCGCTCATAGACCAGGAGAGTCCCTCAGTACCTTCTCTAACAGATTCTCCTGTGGCCACTAATGGGGTGGCCAATAAATCCTCAATGAAGAAGATAATGTCCATAGGAACAAACCATCTGAAAAGAAAAGAGACCAGAGGAAGACTTACCAAAAGACTTACAATGTTATCGTGGCCACACAGACAGGACCTTCGCCTTCTCCAGACAAACCTTTAAAAAGCCACTTGAAGACACTGTTGTGTTCAGTCATTTTGGACTATCTCTAGCGTGGTGCTGTGGAACATTAGTGGTGAAGAATACCAAGTGTTGCTGGGGCACATCTACTGGTTTGATTTCATTTGACAGGACACCACTCTGTGCTCTAAGTCCACTCTGCGAGTTGAGCCAAGCATTTAGCTTTGATTGCAGCAATTTGGGATTTATCAAAAAGAAAATGAGCTGATCACTCACCGTGTGTCCAGACTTTCTGTATTGGTGTGTTCATGTGTGGAATATCAGGTACTGGAGAGATTTTTGGTTTAGTGGAGAAGTGCATGAGAAGAACCATCATCAACAGCTGAAGTCAGTTAAATTTGCATTGGACACCAGGCACAAATTTTAGCAGTGAGGGCAATTAATTGTTGGAATAAACTGTTTAAGAAAGAGATTGAATGCTCTCTTTCTTAGTCCTTTTTGCTCAGGACTAGCTTATTTCTGGAGATGTCAGTCCAACAACTCACTGGTCCCAGCCCAGTGGAAACAGGGTGAAACTGAGGCGTGCAGGATCTTAGACAAACTCCTTTCTGGTTTTTATTCCAGTGCTAAGCACAGCCTCCTTTCCCAGCAGATGATCTCATACAGGCCAAGGGATTGTCATCCAAATTGATCCCATCCAAGAGGGTGCTCCCATGGCTCCCACATAACCGGGGCATAACACTGTGGTGGGACAGTTCCCCATGGCCACATCCGCATTGCCTCTGGTTTGCACAAATTTGTGCTGTAGGTGAAACCTCCACTCAGACCTCCCAGCTCTCTGAGTCACACCAAGAATCAGGTCTTAGTTTGGACTATCAAAGACAAACCTTGTGACCAGAGACGCAACTGTGTCTTTTTGCATCACTTGACAGGTTGTAGTTGTTCTGCTTGGTTTAAATGAAGTGTTTGTTGGGCATAAGAGAGGTGGCATTTTTTGTAGGGCTTTGTACAAAACACTGTAAAGTTTTGGCTTGGCGTGATTACATTCAGATCTAATTGTGTTAGCAAAACACCAACTGCATTCTGGAGGCAGTGAGAGGAGAATAGCATTATTTAATAACCACTGAAGAACAGAACAGAACACATGGAGGGGAGAGAGTCTTAATCCTAAACCACCAAGAAAAATGTTGAAAGTGCTGCTCCCCATGACTTTAGCAGAGATTATTAATGTAGAATAAAACTTCTCTTCAGAGAAGCACATTCTTGAAGAAAGCTTAATGTTGGCTTGACAGTCTTTACTGCAATAAGCCACAAGAAGACCTGGGTTTTGTGGGATAACTGGAATATGAGACTGCTGTTGCACTGAAAGCACATGGGAAAAGCATGTAAAGGGCAAGGAAGTGAGAAAGACCCCCGTGAAGATCTTGCAGCTCCTCCCTGTCCTGGTCTGGTGGTACAGCCACATGATGTACAAGAGCTTTATCTTCAAATGATCATATACCATTGGAGGCTTCTCTGAATCCCTCCCTGCTTTCTTCCCTCTGACAGTTTGGAAGAGACTGGGTTTATTGTATTTTTTGCCTGGGTTATTTTTTGCCTGGGTTATTTTTGCTGGGTTTATTGTATTTTTGCTGGGAGAATGCTTACTTGCATTCAGGTAGAACAAGCAATCCTTTAAAACATATGGAATATACAAAAATAAGTAGGTATGTACACTGATGATGTAACTGTAGAAACTATGCAACTGGAAGGAAAGTACTCTACCTGGGCCTGTAAAAGTTTGTTTATCTGTTCAACAGTTTCTTCATTTCTTTCCCTGATTTATGACACTGGTGGCCAAGAAACAATGTCGGAAGACTCAGCCCCATGTTTCTTCTTCCTCTTCTACCTCTCTGCCCCTTTTCTGTCCTACTCCTGTTGGCACTCCCCACTGCGATGGGTTAGGCAGAATGAAGACTTTCAGAATTTTAGAGCTGTTTGTATTGTGTGAAAAATGTAGTGTTTTTTTTTTTTTTTTCCCAAGGTAGGAAAATAATATGATTTTCCCCTTCTCTCCTAATGCAAATGTGGCTAAATTGATTTCCCTCCAACTTTCCATAAAACAGATCAATTCCAAGAGGAGAATTTTGGGAAAAGGTACAACTTTGTGAAGACAAAGTGTTCTCATGGAGGCTGAAATAGTTACTTTAGCTAGAACATTTGTGGCACATGGCCTGTGAAAGGCAGGGATTAAAATTAGAGTAGGTAATATCTCTGAAAGGGGTCACAGAATAAAGAAGATGGTAATCAAGTTAGAGAATTGACTAGGCAGATCAGCACCTTATAATGCAGCCCAAAGAAGAGATCTCAGCAGCGCAGTGACAAGCAGAAAGACGAGTGCGGGTTGAAGAGTAAGAGCAAGTGAGTCTCCTAGCGAAGTTTCTAGGTGGGTGCTTTTCCAGGACTGTTTTTCTGCCCATTGCAAGCCCGAGTAGTGCATTTGCCGTGCATTACACTCCCCAGTCTGGGATTCACTGTGGGGAGTGGTATCTGATGTCTCTGCACCCACAGAGCAGACAGGACTTCTGCAATAATGAACACAAATGAAATGATAATTTAAGTTAGATGCAAACACAGGCTGAAGTTTGCTTCAGGTGACAGGATGGATAATGCTCACAGTTTGGCTGATGCTTGTTCCAGATCTTCTAATGAGGGTTTAACATTTTTATTTAGTTTGATCTGCTTTATGCAGTGAGGTCAATAAAGCACCATTGCAAATCAAATTAAACAAAGGTGCAGGAGCAGATAACTCTGAACTCCCAAATACTTAATATAGCTGCCACATCAATACCAAAGAACAGAGACTGAGTTATTTAGCTCAACTTTGTCAACTAATGAAACAGCCTCCATATGGAAATGTGCTTTTTACATATATTTTTGCTGAAAACTAGCGGGACACCTCTCTCCCATTTCAGTTTTCTTTTGAATTACTCTGAAGATCTGTTTATTTACAACTGTCTGAGCATTTGAATATAGTCACTCAATTGATATCACTGCAAACTAGACAGGTTTGGACTGTGCATTGACAGACCTATGAAAAGGAGTGAGGAGTACAGTTGGCTGGGGCACCAAGAGGGGATCGCAGGGGTGAGATGCCCAAGCTGTGAGGAAGCCCTAGCTGAGCAAGCAGGAGATATTATAGATCCCAAAGGTCTAACTAAATGCAGCAGAACATCTTTGGGGGGTGGCAGGAAGGCGCCTGATTGCTGCTGATTTAGCCCCAAAGCTAATGTGACAGGAGAGGCTGTGGGTTTGATCGTGGAGTGGTACTGGCTGGGCACCATCTTCCATTTCCTTCCTACTGGGAAAACAGATCTGGGAGTCACAAGGAGCAGGCAGCGGCTCAAAATGCTGCTTGAGGCCCCTCTGCCTGTCAGTTGGGTGTTGGCAGAGAATGAGTGTGGAAACGGCGTGGATGCGTGCGGGCAGGAGGCTGCCCCGGGCTGGGCGAGGGAGCGGAGCAGACTCTCCACTGTGCCATTGCATGGGCAGGTCCACAAGCTTTTTTGCAGATAACCTGTTACATGGGACTTCCCAAGGTGTGTTGGGATTTTCCAGAGGGGTGGGGTTCGCTTCTGCTGCTAAATTTTTCCTCCAAGGCAGAAGGTGCATGTGAAACCCTGGAGATTTAAAGCTGTCAAATGTCAACGTCTCTCTTAGAGGGAATGACACGCTCAGACCAACCTGGCCAAAAGCAGGAGTGCTAGCTAGAGAGCTGGTGTCTACCTCCAGACCAGACACAACCCCTCTGTGCCTTGAATCTAGATGAGCTGAAGTTGTTCCCACACTGTTTTGGGGAGCCCTCCTTGAGTCTGAGGTCAAGTTCCGTGTGGTGTGAGGCATGCTGATCATGGACATGCTCTCCATGGGTAAAGAGTGTAATGGAGGGTCATTCTCCTCCACGCTTGCAAGGTCAGCTGGGACCAGAGCAGAAGATGTCATTTACTGGATGTGGGGTCTTGGTCTGTGAGTTTATGTAGACATGGGCTGAGTGTTTGGCTCCTTTTCCAGGCTAATCTCAGGAGATTACACAGCTGCAGACCATGAGCCCGGTCCTCGTCCAGGAGTTTGTACCTTGTGCTGGGCTGGGAGGTGCAAACCTTCCTGCAAGAGAAAAAGTCTTACTGAGCCTTGCTGGAGATACTGATGTGGGGATGTGTCGTGTGGGTGTCTTATCTGTTTCTGTTTTGCATTTTGTGCTGATGCTCTCCCTGACCATCTAATGAGCAACAAAAAAAAAGCCTTGGTAAAAATTCAATGAGCATCACCAGCTCTGATTCTGTTCAGCTCTGCAGTAGTGAAATGGCATTGAAAACTGGGGTGGTACACTGGCACGGGGCTGGCGTGATGTGACACACAACCCCCGTGTCTGCCCTAGCCCCCCTGGACAATCTCGGGGGGTGTCATGTTGCTCCTCAAGGTGCCCAAAAACAGACACCAGGGGATGAACTGGGTCTGACGGAGAGCTCCACGACTGCAATTCCTACCAATGCCAGTCACATTGGAGCAGCAAGACCCAGTTGCTGTCACTGGAAGAACTGATGCTGAAATTTTGACCCAAATTTTTGAAATGTGTTCCTGGATCAATACAGTGCAGTATTTACCAGACCTGACGGCTGCTCTGCACAGAAACTCTGACGGCTTGCGGGTGGCCCTGGGAGGGACACGGCTGCTCTGGCTTACAAGCCTCGGGTGAGAGCTCTCAGCAGTGCTCAAGTGCAGAGAGAATCGCTGCGTTTTATCTCTTCTGCTGAAGAATTTAACAAATTTGATTTCTTAAAATTGAAGCATACCATCTAAGATGAAATGTGAATACTTCAGTGTAAAGGGAAACGTGGTAACTAGAACAGGACAGAAAAGTATATCTCCCCCACAATGTGCCTTTCAATATTTTAAAAGTGCAAAAATGTCTGGCAAAAATAAATTTAGCACATTTCTTGGGTCCTGATACTTTAGCTTTTATTTAGTCTATGCTCTATTTCATAAGGTTTATTTTATGAATGGATACTACATTGCAACATGTATAAAATAAATCTGTAGATGAGTAGTCCTTCTGAAAAGAAAATTAAAAGAGAACTTGCCAGTAGATGAAAAATGTTGCTGTGTGGTAATTATTAGTAATAAATTTGTACAGAAGAATTAGTTATGACTTTCTTCAAGTATTTCAACAATTTAAATCCTAAATATATATTGAAAATGATAACAGCTTTATGACATCTTTGAATCTTGATAAATCTGCTTTTAGGACAAATATTTAAATCAGTTCTAACACTAACAAGAAAAGCCATCACTCTGGGCAAGGGCATTTTTCAGGGAAGTGCCTTCGCTAGACTAAGCACGGGGAATTCCAGGCTCTGCATGTGCAGGGAGATGTGGTTGCACTGTTGGTACTTACAAAAATCCTCATAGTGTTGCTTGGATGCTCAGAAGATCCAGGAAGAGGGGAACTTTCAAATGCTTGAGCTGCCTGCGAGCTGGTCTGTTAGACACTGCAGAGAGGCCAGTGCACCTCTTGTGACTGCAGCTGTTGCAAAACACGCAATCTCTGTAACAGTTAAAGAAACCAGAAAAGCTGCTCCTCTGGGCTGCAAGACCAGTGTGCTGACCACGACCGTGTGCTGCTGCTTGGCTCAGATCCCCGCTTGATATACATGAAAGCTGTGACCGAGATGCCATCAGAAGAGATTGCAGGGAAAGGTTCGACCTAAAGCAGGTGATGGTTAAGCGCCAGTCAGAGAACCTGGCATGTGGGAGCTGATAGTGCGGGTGCAGAGATCATGATGTTAAAGACTGTAAAGGAGACCCTGATATGGGGCAGAAGTGCCTTTCCAGAGAGGGGTCAGCGTGATTTGCCTCTGCTGCTGCACATGCTCAGGGCACAAGGGACTGGAAACCCACTGCAGAGCCTCATGAAGTTCCAATTCAACCACCTCTGGAAAGCAGACCCGCTGACACTCCAGCGGAGCCTCTGGCACCTGGGGGTCCTCACTGCCTTTTCGGGGCAGCCAGCACATTCATGGGTGGACAAACCCCCACGTTTCCACCATGCGTTCCCACAAGGCTGAGCACTACAAACACATCCTATATCAGCCAGGACTTTCTGCTTGGTTTAAGATGACAGATGACCATGACACCAAGCAAAAGTTGTGAAGTGAAGCCCCAGGTACTCAGGTCTGATGGTCTGGGATCCTCTGTGAGCACTTCTGGTACCCTGATCCCCCATCCACCCACAGCTTGGCATGCCCCAACCCGACTGTGAACTGAAATCACATCAGAATGACCAGTTTCTATGCTTTCTTTTCCCAAATTTGTCTCAACTGTGTGGGGTGTGGTTCACTGAGCTCATGGAGATGTGCCATGTCCCCTTGCTCTCTTTGCCACATAAATAGGCTGCGTGCTGAGGCATGCAATGGAGAAGAGAGGAGACTTTCACCAGGCAAGAAGAGATATTGCCTGACACATCCCCAACTCTGCAAAGGCTCTGGGATGGAAAGAGGAAACAGTAAGCTCCATTTCATGGCATGGTACCAAGATGGCTCTGGCTCAGCTGTGCTGCTGGTGTAGTGACACACTGGAGTGCAGGAGCTGCTTTTTCATCTTAGTGGGGACAAAACCAGGTTTCCTTGAAGACCTAGAGGGTATTCTCATGGTCACAAAACCATAAGGCATGAACCTTGATAATGTGGCTTCCACACACTGTGAGCCTACTCTGAAGGGCCAAACTCGCTTGCAGTTTTCTGTGCATTTTACTGTGCTGGGCAGTTCCCACTCTGTGTGAAGGGCCACAAGCCAAAACATTTTTCTGTGCTGCAAGCAGGGAAATAAAGACAGAAGCATAAAATATGAAAGATTTTGTTTGGAAAGTTATGCCAGTCTAAATAAAACTGTTTTTCAAGCTTCATGTCTTATCATCTGGATTTGTGGCTGGCAATAACAGAAGCTACTGCCAATCAGCCAGCGCTCCACAGATCTACCCAGGTGGGCCTTCTGCATCTCCCGTTTGTATTTCACCAAGGGAGGCTCAGTGCACCATATCAATCCCATCAGATAAGAGTGTAAAGTACTCAGCTAATGCAGATGTATAGTAAATCAATAACATGCCACTACTAATACACTTTAATTAAAGCACAACAGACTGCAGCTCCTCTGCAATTACAAGGAAGGAGAATTGGCTGTTGTAGCATCAGGAAAAGGAGGCTCATAGATTTGAGGATAAAGTAAAACATGCCCTAGAAGTGGACTGGAGAGTGGGAGGGATCTGAGCAACAGTGGAGTTCAAAGGGAGAAAGAAGGGGCTGGAAAACAACAGCATGAGCTGTGCTGCCCTCACACATGTGGAGAGTAGCAACATCCCGTGGGCTGATGGGGAGGGAGAAGGACCTTGGGGAAAGCAGTACCCATGGAAGAAAGATGAAATGGATGGTGACTCACAGCTGCTGGAGCTGAGACCCTGAGTTACTTAATAAAATCTCTCTTCACAAAGGGATTTTCAGTAAAACAAATACAAATTATGAGTGAGGCAATCACAATACAAAATCAAAGGCAAGTGAGGATCTAAAGGGATGTATTGGAAAATGTGGACCAAGGCTCACTGCCCGTGGAGGGCTCTGCATCCTCCTGGGGGCGAGGGCAGGAGTGTGCTGTGGTGCAACAGCCATGCTGTGCCACATGGGCAGCATCACCCGGTGCACTGGCCCAGGACTTCTGCAGGCCGGGAGGTCCCTGGTGGGACGGTGGCTCCTTTCAGTTCCCACCAACTCTGCCCTCGGAAGCCTGCCATCGAGACTGCTGCTGCTGGGAACAGCCACGGCTTTTAGAGCAAAGTGAGGTTTTCATATGGCTGCACAGTCCCAGAAGTGAGTGCCTTGGGGGTAAGCTGCTCATGTTTGTACTTTAATCCAGCCCTCCTGGTGACTTTGTAGCATATAATATTTTGCTCAGATATGTTAATTGAAATTTAATTGAAACTGGTTGGCTGGGAGCTCTCAAGGGGCTTAAGGGCTGGAGAAATGACAGTCAACCAAGGAGAGTGTTGCACTGCAAGGCAACAATCTGGGCTCATTAGGGCCTTGGCTTGGTCTTAAAATAGTTATCAATTCTCTGAAAGCAAGCACGGCAAGAATATTCAGAGATTGCACTTCATTTGGAAGAAACAAGCATGAATAGACATCGATGTGGTTTGAAAGGGCCTAGAGAGGTTTGTCTTGATTTTTTCTCAGTGCTTTGGAGGGAACGATGTGAAAGCAACATGCTACCTGGGTGAGAAACCAGGAGTCAGAGTTGTGGAAAGGTCTGAAAGCATGGAGAGAGCTAATGGGAAGGTGAAAATGGGTTTGCAGGGTGATATGGTTGCAGAAAAGGCTGGAACAATTTGGGAATGCACCTGAGAGAGACAGAAGAGAGCAGTGACCATCCATCTAGGGAAACAGATCCACCAGAAATCTCCCACCAGTTGGGAATTTTTGGGAACTTCTACTGATCCAGACTGGCAATGTTGGAACCATCAGACCTGAAGCCTATGAGAAGCTTCCTGGTTTTCCATGGGCTACCGATTCAGACTTGGAAGTGATGTCTCTCACCACCCAGCTCTGGCTGCATCCCTCTCCACCAGCACCTTCCCTTCCTTTGTGTGGCACTCGCTTCTTCACACATATCAGACCTCTGGAAATCCCCAGGAGATAACAGCTGGCTAAATGCACAGGGAAGCTTACCTGTTCTTGATATGCTATTCCTGACATGTTTGAATTAAGTACCCTTGTCCCTGCCCGCTTGCAAAAATGATACATGGTATTACACCCACTGCATGAAATTTGAAGTAAGTAACTAAAGTTGTTATGGAGCAGGATTACCCTGAAATTTGTTTCCATCCTGTCATTGTGATTTGGTTGTCTATGGGCATTAGCTCCACAATGTAATAAGAAAAGCCTCTAAAATACCTTTGTGAGAATTAGGGTTCTATAAATTAACTGATTACTGATAAAGCCTAATTATAAATTAGGTTTTATTATCAGAAGCTTCTGAACTACACTGCATGAATTAAAGCTGTAGGAGCAGAAATATTTCAGTTAACCATGTGAACTCTGATAAACGTCTGAAGAGAGACTGCGCTCTGCACTGCTCCCTGTCCGAACCCAGGGCATTATCGTGAACTTTTGCAAAAACAGGCAGGACTATATGCTGAGACAGCCCCCGCCCGCACCCATGAGTCCAATGCATTCAGATACAAGCTCTTCTTTACTCCTTTCTCTGTTGTTTGCCCAGGGAACAAGGTGGTCCCTTCCATAGGGGTGAGATAATTTCTCATCTGGTTGCAGTAACACCTAACTGGTCCATTGCTGAGAGCAAAAATGCTCAAGGGAGGAAGTGTGGGGCTGCGGGAGGCAATGAATCGGAGGGCTCGGAAATAGATTTCCTCTCACTTTCTTTGGAAAAAATCCTAATTCTCACAAGCCACTTGCTAGCCCTTATCTTGCAAATCCTTGCTATGACCTTGGTGGCACTGTGCACATGAACATAGGAGCTGTAGAATTGCAGTTGAAAAGATTTGTTCAGTGATTTTGTCCCACCAGAAAAACAACATTTTCTTACTCACCAGAAAATTTTCTTACTCACCAGAAAAACAGCATTTCTCTGCTTGCTTCCAGCTGATCTCTGTCAATAAACTGCTTAATTTTTCAGGAAGTGTTCTATCTTGAAGACACATCAAAATAAGTCTTTTCTTGGTAAAACTAGTAAAACTGGCTAAACCCTAAAGATGTTGGAATGCACGTCCTGTCATAATCTCCTTTACAACATTTTCCATGTGCCTGTCTAGGTGTGTATGGGCAACAGAGAGAGAACTGGGATGGTGACGTCAAACAAATGACTAGCATCAGCACCAGGTCCCTGGTTCAGGGTGCAAGTGGAGCATTGCTGCAGAGCAACCATCCTGGAAGGGTGGGTGGTGACAGCCCTGCCAGGGGCAGATACCTCCTTGAACTGGCTCTGATGGTGCACACTAGGTGTTTTTTTGGCAGAAGTGTTGAAATATCTGGCTTCAAAGTGTTGAAATATCTGGCTTCAGAATCAGCTGCTTCTTTCTTTTTTTTTTTTTTTTTTTTTTCCCCAATTCTGACAGCCTTGGGTTTTGAAGTCAGAGCTGTGTCTCTTTTGATTCTCCTTTGCTGGTGGACCTGTTCTGCTATTGTGCCGTATTAAAGTAGGAAATCTTTTGCTTCATGGGAGATTTCTCTCTGCTGATGGAAATTGGGAAATTTAGGGAAGGAGAATGTGAAATAGAAGGATCTTAAGCATGTGTTCCTCAGTACAAGGGCTGTACCATGTTCATGACAGTCCTGCTCATAAATGTTTTCTTTCCCATCTGTAAATCAGTTTGGTTTCTTGCCTGTCCCACCCAAACCCCAGTTCTCTGGAGGCTTGGATGATTCTGGGTTGCAGCCTCCATTTACCTATGGCCAATGCATCTGTTCTTGTGCCACCATAGACTCATAGTTCAGAGAGTTCCTCTCCCTCCCTGATGTCCCCCAGGTAGATTTACAAACAGTAAATTTTTTTTGCTAGCCTGCTCAGACCAGGTTTTTATCTCATTCCTGTAAGAAAGGCTCCCCTTTCCCTGGCAGCTGTGAGCGCAGGTTCTTGAACATGAGCAAGAAGAACTTGTAGTCCAGGTCAACAAACTACAGCCCAATAGCTGGATCTGACACAATTCAAGACTTTTTCTCTGTCACTTTCTCTCCCATTCCTCGTTCTCTATTCAGGATTTTTAATCAATATCTCCACTACCCCGACTGTTGGCCCCAATGTAGCAGGAGGATGAAGGCAGCCCATGTCCCATTCCATCCCCAAGCAGCACCCAGGGTGTGTGTATTATCTTTTGTGGATGGAGACTAGAGCTCACTGTAGGACATTCAGGGACATTTTTCTGAAGAAACCCGTACTGCAGTGCTCTCCTGAACTGGATCTGTGTCTGCAAATCCTTCAGTTCAGCTACTTCCAACTCTAAATATTAGCAGAGCAATTCAGGTCAGTACTTAAGAAGTTTAGCTTCTCTCGGATGTACGATTTGAAAGATATGAATATTCTCATCATTGGACTGAAAAAGCTGCTGAAAGGCAGGGATTCACGGACATCAGGCTGTGAAGGACTATTGCAACTTCTGGTCAGACCTTCTGCTTAACAGAGGTCAAAGACTCTCACCAATAATTTATAGTTCAAACCTATAACTCCTTTTTAATGCCTCTGAAAAGATGACAAGACTTGATTTAAGGGCTCCAAGTGATGAAAAATCCACTGTGTCCCCAGGCATGTTTTTTCCATGATCAGTTACCTCACTATTAAAAATTGCACTTAATTTCTGGCCTGAACGTGTCTACCTACAGTTTCTAACTGTTGCCTGTCAGTCTGCTTTTTCCTATTCTGTCTAAAAATCCACCGTTCAAGCTCCTCTCCCCATGGAAGAACTTGAAATCTATGAGTTACGTTTTTTTGACTGATAAAATATTGAGTGGTTGTTTTTAATTATAACACTACTTTCCAGCCTTTGAATCATTGTCATTCTCTCCCATCTGTCCAACGTGTCAACTTTTCCATAGAGGAGCACCCCAATGGGATATGATTTCCAGTTGTGGGATTACCGATTGCAGATGGGTGACTGTATTGCAAGACCTGTATGTCTGGGAACAGTCCACTTTTCTCAATCTGGAGTGGTGGTTTCCTAAAGGGAAAGAAATCCTGACCATGAGTAAAGGTAGAACTATACATCTGAGAGAAGCTAAACTTCTTAAGTACTGTCTTGAATTGTTCTGTGGTCAAGCACCTGAGAAATGTTCCCAAATGGGAATCCTACAAAATATGATGGTCTTCTTCTAGGAAAAAGACTGTGAACCAGACTCTTCTCAATGTATTTTGTGGTAACCTGGGCAGCTTTGTTGCCCAGAGAAGACAGTCACCTGCTTGTGGGAATGGTAGTATGTGTGACGGCTCATACCATTCACCTGTGGGAAGCAGAAGACTTTGTATGTCCTCGTCCCCCTGTGTAACTGTAAAGAGCAGGGCATTGCCTGATCCCCACTCTGCTTCTCACTCACCACCTCTTCACAGCTCTGTTTTAATTTCAGGGTGGCAGTTGCCTGGGAGTGTTCAGCCACTCTTGGTGCTGTAGTAGAACTCTATCCAGCAGTGCAGGAAAGTGTGCAATTACCTTGGAAAGTGCACGTTCTCAAGCAGGTGATTGCCAGATACCAGCTGGGGAGCAGGAGCCGGTGCCTGTGAGTACATTGAGAAAATAACACCCATCTGCTCCTCCAGTATGGAAAAATCATCATTTGGCTTTTAAAGCAGAAGTTCCATGTAAAGCTATTTTCATTCCTCCCCAGCAGAGCTTGCAGATGGAATAGGATTGTTTTCATGATGACAAGGATTTGCTTCCTCTATTTGCCAGTGCAACCAAACATTTAATTATAAAAGCTCCTGAAATTAAGTAGATGTGAAAATTAAGATGAATATGCTCATTTTTGCCAATACTGTGAAATGCTTTTACTCTGAAAGACTCATTTCATTACAATATACTGTAGCGGAACGTTAACACTCACATAATGACCTTAAAACCTGCTTAGAATGAAGAAACAGGTCATTGCTGTTCACTCTCTTAAGAAAAGTTATAAAGCCCTAAAAATTTAGTTTACAGTGGAAATACTTTAATTATAGGAGCGCAACATGTGACACCATAATTCTATGGCTCAGTATACAGTCTCTTCCAGATTACATACTACTTATATACATTTGCTGGAAAGTCACTGAGGTGTGTTACTTTTCTCATTGTTCTCTGCTCTGAAAAATTTGGAGAAACAAAAATTCTCACTTAGGAGGATTTAGGTTGCTGCTACCATGTAGATTTAAACTGGTCCAGTTAAAGCAATTCAACCCATGCAAAGACACTTTTAGTGTGGTTGCAGTAGCCTATTTCAAATGATCTTAAGATGCTTCTTCATTGTCTTAGGCAAGCTGAAACAGGCCTGACTGATATGGAAAAGAGAGTCCATGCTGCATCTTTCCTCAGGTTGAACTGAATCATGTTGACATGGCATCCTACGCTAAATGGGCACAAAGTCCAAGCACAGACAAGCCTCAAAGGAGGCATTCACCTGATGTCCCACAGAGAGGATAGAGCAGCCAGGAGCATCCTATGTGCTGAAGAACAGGTCTGTGGTGGGAGGAAATGCACACCCCAGATCTGAGTGTTCTGGCTCCCCAAATTCCACAGGGAGATTTGGGGGTAAGGGCCTGATCTCAAAAGGCTGTGCACCTCCATTGACTGTCCCCTGCACAAAGATGCCAAGAAGTTAGACATAATATGGGCCAATTACACCCAGACCAGCAGTCTAGCATTAAGGAAAACTGCCTAGAACAGCTCAGCTGAAGTTGCCTCATCTTTTTAGTGGGAAAAGTTACAAGGAAACATGATGGGAAGCATCACATAGCTGTCATTTTGATCCAGATGTTAATTGATATGGGGTCTCCTTGGGTTCCCAGAACTGTGGCTCCATGGCTTGACAGGGAGAAATGAGAGGCTGTGTTGGTGATGATTGCATTGTGTAGGTGAAAAGGTGTGGGAGTCATGAAACAAGGGGGGGTCAGCAAGCTTGCAAGACCTGCTGGGACACATCTGGACTGTTGGTCAGGATGCCCCAGGGGTGCTTGGACACCTCCATAGCTCATACACTCACACGCCCTGGGGATGGGCTGTTTTCACCTGCACTGCACATTGATGTGTGACACACATGCAGACCAGATCTCACCCCAGCCTGGCAAAATGAGTCAGTGGGTGCACCCTGAAATAGAGACCTGAGTTTGCAACAGCCAGAGGTGACATTGGTGGCCGAGGTCTCTGGGACATCCCACAAATGTAACAACAGCCCACTGTCTCAAGGCAATAGAAATAGAAATAGTGTTCATTGTGTCATGTCCCCTCCTCCTGCCCTGGCACCTAGACCAATGTCAAGCAGCTCTAGACCACTGAGTAGGTACATTTTTGCCTTCTTTGCTTAATGTTTATCTTTAACATATGCAGAGGCTCCAGCTGAGAGAAGTAGCAAAGGAACTGAAGTGCTCATCTGTGTCAGCGTGAAGGATAGATGTCTGCAAGGTCAGCACAGAGCACCTCAATTTCTTCAGTCCTTCCTGAATCTGGAAACCTGGAGCAGGTTGTGGCAGGTCAGACAGCCCACACCAGGAAAGCTGCCTGATGTTTTTCCCTTTGCAACTCTCCTCAGCCAAGCTGCAGGATCTGCAGGAGGAAAATGTCACCAGCTGGCTAGAAAACCCATCAGAGGCCATGACACAGGGAACCCTGGGCCTTGCTTTGAAACTCCTCTGTTAAGTGAATTTCCTGGAAGCAGTGTCTCAGGAAGGCTTAGCATGAGGGTGCCTAAGAAGTGACCCTGTGTAACTAAGCAGATGGAAAATGCCAGAAGAATTTGATCAATCAATCTTAATTCGCCACTGAAAAATACAACATTTACAACAAGATGGTGAGGATGCCAAGGCACCTTGTTTTACCTAGATCTTAAAAACACATCCTCACATGCTCCTCAAAGAAGGAAAACTCATGTGAAGAAGCAAGTCAGAGGAGCTCATGGTGTAATGTGCAGGTGAGGTGCAAAGAGATGACCCTGGATCAGAGGGAACAAGAAGGCAGAGGTTACCTAATATTAAAGAGCCAAATAATTTTAAAATGTTTTATGCTTCCTTCCTTTGACATAGCCAATGGCCCATGGGGTATTCAGGCAGCTGGAGTGTTCCAGTCAAGGCTGAAGGGAAAAATGTACAGTCAACAGAGTGAAGACTCATGAGTCATCAGTGATATTATGTGAGGATTTTCTTAGAGAAGTCAAAGACTGAGTATAAAGTTGGCCAGAGCAGCTATGTGACATTTCTTCACCTCTATCTGGTCTTTTTAGACATCTTGTGGTTTTTGTGTCACCCTGAATCAGCAAAATATTAGTATTAGAGTCTGTAAAGTACAGAGAAAGTAGGACCACCTGTGAGTGCAATCAGGCTACCAATACCTTGTCTTTCCAACCTCCTGTTTCCAAGCCTTGTAGCTGGAAACCTTTAGGATTGATATTTTCTGGGCTCTATCTCTGCTCCCAGGTGGGTTTCCTCTGAGAATATTAGAAAAATAGTGCAACTGGCATCAACTGTCAGGAGAAAATAGTGATTCCCCGCCCATCAAACAAGTCCTGATGACCTTGCCTCCAGATGAAAGTATAGAAATAGGCTGAAAGAGGCAGGAAGTTGAATGCTAGGCTGAAGATCCAAGGTCTGTGTGCTGTAGAATATTTGCGTCAGATACAGTTGAATTACCAGTAAGTCTTTTCATACTGTTGTAAAAACATATGGTTGATGTTTCTCAATTATCTGGCAGAATGGGTGGATGGGGTACAGCAGCCACAGCCTCGCTACCATCCAGATGGAGGCAGACATGAAGAGTTTCCTCAGGACTGTCGGGATTTTACTGTGTTGCTAACAGAAGTAAGGAAAGTCTGGAAAAATGCAAACTGAGGTTCCCTCGTAGGCTGTTCACGTCGGCTTTCTGCCTCCTGAACTGTTCCAGGGGGTCATTTGTTAAAAATGCTCTTGCAGGTGCTTTCCCAGCCTGGGATTGGGGACCAGGGAACGGTGCTGAGCCACACTGAGGCTTGCTCTTTCTAGGAGTTCCTGTTTGCCAGCAGCCATGTTCCCACTTTTCAAAGGGTCAATCTTTTCATTTGCTCCTTCAGACCATAATTATCAGTCCTGAGGATGCCTGGTGCTAAGACACTAAGATAAATACCACTAGTGACTGCAGGATAAATCACTGTCTGTGGGCTCTCCTCTTGTCTGGTGGGCACAGTAGGTAACTACTTAGAGTTGTATTATTGCAGCTTTATACACAGTGCTCATGTGGAGCTGCTTTTCCTTCAGTATAGGCCATTTCAGTAAAAGCAGGAGCTAAGGCAGACACTTTGCACAGATGGTGCTGTCACCATCCTGTAAAGATCTCACAACTTGTTTAAAAGTAGAATTTCTAGCACTGGGCTAGGAACTCAACATCCCAAACTGGCTGCTATGGATGACCCCTGAAGACTCTTTTCTGAGCCAAGCTCAAGGGAAGTGGTCAGGTTAGCAGTGGGGTCCTCTCTTTCTGACTGATGACCCAACAACATCAGCCACAGAAAGACAGTCAAAGACAGAGAAGAAGTGGAGAGAGGGTCCAACAAAGGGCAGAGCAAAAAGAAAATGGAAATCAGGGTGTCTCTGCACCCTCTCAAACCAAGAGGAGCTCAGAGCTGGTAGGGTCTGCTTGGTACCTGAGGCTGAGATTTCGTTAGTCTGGGTTTATTCTCCTCCTCCTCCATAGTGATAGTCCTTTCTCCTGTTCAGCCACCTCCATGGATCTTTCATGTCAGCATTGCTGCATAATACACATTTATTTTGCAATTTGAGTGCATGGTCAATGCAGACCTCACGGTGCTGTGTTATTCTGCGGTAACTGGGATTATAATATGTAGAATATTCATCATTTCTTCTCACAGTCTTGCTCACAGCATAAGGAGGGAGGACTGTGTTGTGCTCTAATCAGTGTACGTTGTACCTGCCGTAAATCTGTTGCTTTTACCTCCACATTTGTAGCAAAATATCTCTGTTTCTTTGCATCTGGGCTTCCAGGCATTAGTGTTCCTTTAGTGCTGTCATTGTAGGAGAAACACAACACCAACAGTGTACTATTATCACTACAAAGTGACAGGACTGTATCTGTGCTAATGTGCTGCACTGTATGATAATTACAAGTGCTTTTTTTATATACACTGTTTTTGAAGAGCGAAGGAGAAGTCTCTTCAGACTTTGAGCTGGTAGCACTGCATGAAAACCCTATTCTTCATGAGCTGCTCAGCTGAGAACTAGCAAGTCATTTCACAGTTTCAGCCCCACCACCATCACCTTCACATCAGCCTCTGATATGCACTCTATCATGCGCTCAGTCATGTCAGCCTTTTTTTTAAAAAAATAAAGAATTAATAAATGACATACAGAAAGACTCCAGTGGACTGTTTTCCTTCCCAGACACCCAAACCAAATATGCATTTGAGTGGCAAAATGGCACTTAGCATGAGTGGACGCTGAATCCCTCAGTGCAAATGTATGTTAAGGCAAGGCATGCACACGTATTTCTTCTGTCCCTTTGTATGTCAGGGTAATATTAAACAACATCTATTAGATCAGAACGTTTTAACATTGCCATATCTCTCACTTTACACTTCAGCATCCTAAAATAGCAGGGTGAAGAGATTTCTTATAGTGTGATGCTGATTTTTAATACATGTTACAATAGCGATGTGTTGATATGCAGGCTGGGGTAGCAGGCTAACATGAGTTATTTCTAAGCAAGTAAGCCTGGCATAGGTCCTAGGCAAAATAATAGTACCACCACAGATCGATCACCTAGAAAATCAACAGATGTTTTTCCACATGGTATTATAGCAATCAGATCCTGTCAAACAAGTCCAATTTCCTTTTTTGCTAGAACTGGAAGTTTGTTTGTGGAGCATATTGCCTGGATGCAGCAGATGTTTGCAATGTACCTCACAAGGCAGCTGATTGAGAGATTGGGATCACATGGGCTCATTCACAGGTATTAATGCAAAGCCAGGTGCAAATTTATTCATCTAAAGGCAAAAAGGACCTTCTGGAAAAGAGTGGCTCCAAAAAGGGATTGAAGACTGCTGTGGGCAAGTGAGCAAATGTAAGCTGCTAGTGCATGAAGGGTTAATGTAGTCTGGTGTATATTAACACAGGGACAAGTAAGGAAATATTTCTTCCCTCCATATGCAAGTGCTCACATCAAGCCTGGGTTATGAGATGCCAATCTGATGTTCGCGCTTGTAAAAGGGTACAGGAACTGGAGAAGGTTCAGAAAAGAGCCACAAAAATAATTTGAGGACAGGAGAAAATGCCCTACAGTGAATGATTTTTAAAAGCACAATCTGTTTAGATTGTAGAAAGGAAGAGTGAGAGGTGACTTGATTAGCGTGTAAGTACCTTCATGGGGAGAAAATACCAGGTACTAAAGGGCTCTTTAATTTAATGGAGAAAGGCATAATAAGAACTAATGGCTGGGAGCTGAAGCTAGAGAAATTCAGACTAAATAAGCCATAAGGTTTTAACAATGGAGGTGATTAAACACTGGCACAAAGTCTTGAGGGAAGGTGAGTGTCCTCTGTTTCCTAATAGCTTCTGTTCAGGCCCAGGCTTCTTTTTTGGAAGACGTGCTCTACTCAAACATGAAGGATTTGCCTTTCTGCAGGGGTAAAGCCCTTTCTCATAAAGAGGGGTGAGTCTCCACAAGGCAGTGAGACCTCCTGGCTGAAAACTGCCGTGGAAAATTGCTTTCCTACCTGGATGTGCCAACGGTAAAGATATTTTAATATCACATTCAGGTCCACAGGGCTTACAGAGGTGGCTGAAGTGCCGCCAGACCAGGGTCTCAGTTGGAGTGATGCAGTTCAGCACCTGAGACCACTCATTTAGCATAAATGATCTCCCATGCCAGTTGTACCTCCTTTTCCATTCCTTCTCTAACTCAGACCTAACCTCTTCATTGGCAGACATTGCTGTCAGGGCTGACAGAGAGGCTCACCCTCCTCTACCCAGAAGCAGTTCCTCTGAAGTTGAATCTCTCCCTGAACTCTGCAAGAAGATGAACATGTCCCCTCCCAAGGCCAAGCCCCAGGTGCATAAGCCAGCCCCAGTCCAGTGATGCAGCTGTGGACTGAACCATGCTTATTCACACAAACTGGAGATCTAGCTTCCATCCCATTCACGTTTTTCTTTGGTCAACCCTTTTAATTCCACACTGGTTAATGTTAAAATTGTCTGCTGTTAAAAACAAAGAAGCTTTTATTGCCCAAGTTGTATGCAAGATGTTATCTTTGTTGTTGTGCTGTGAGATTTTCAGTGTATTGCCAATTTCTCTAGCAACAAGCAGCAAATGTTATTGTGACTCCCTTTGCAGTACACATGTGCTGGCATTTCTTCTGCATGTAGTTGCTTGGCCAGCTTGAGAATACTCTGCTATCCCTCCACCCATCTATAAACATTTCAGTTACCCAGTCATGGAACCAAAACAATGCCAGGTGACTTATGTGATGGCTTATTCACCATAAATAATAAGTAGTGAAAGAAAAATACCACTGTGAATAGTTCAAAAGCCATCACTGGATAAAAATATGTTCCCATGGTAAGTACATTTGTAATAACAGAGCATATTTATGCAAAACAAACAGTTCAGAGTTAATTTCTGAGAGAAAAAGAAATCCAGCATTAATGGAATAAGTGGCTAATCATGTGTCACTCCAGCTGCTTTAGGGAACTACCACAAGCCTTGCCCATTTCTGCAGAAAGCCAGTAATGTATCCCAGCGTTTAACCACTAGACTGAGCTATTTCAGTGGACTACTGGTGGCACCAGAAAGGTCGGGGCAGAACATGTATTATAAGAGATTGTTTTAACAAAGACAAACATTTCAGGAGGCAACCTTCCACCCGTGCAAGTCGTTGACCATTTCTGCTCCTGACAGCATGTTCAGACATGCAATTTGTGCGTATATATCTTCACTTGTGAACACTTTCCTTTTAAATATTGGTGTTTTATCACTTAAGGGCATCATTTCCTACTTCTTCACCTCCCTGGATATCTAATTCCTCCAC
Organism: Tyto alba; assembly: GCF_018691265.1. Taxonomy (NCBI): domain Eukaryota; kingdom Metazoa; phylum Chordata; class Aves; order Strigiformes; family Tytonidae; genus Tyto; species Tyto alba. The sequence continues at coordinate 12,004,613 of NW_024881273.1, read as the reverse complement.
CATCTCCATTGCATCTGATTCTCCCATGGTCCTAGTGTCAGGAATAATTCATCTGTATACAGACTAGTTTCTAGTACTTGTTTCTAGTACTTGGTCTTCAGATTAAATTTCTTCTACTCCTTGGTGATTTGGCACAGGTAAGCTAATAGTTCATTTCCTAATATAAAAAATATAAAAATAGAGGTACAAGAAAAGAGTGTTTTTCCTAGTGAAAATGGCTAGGGTTCTGTTCTTCACACAACTGTTAGAAATAGCACAGGGTTTTGTATCTTGGTTTGGCTCAATTTCTAAATTATATTTTGCTGGAAAAAAAATATTGGCAGGACATCCAAATTCTCAAGCAATCTTATCAATTTCTTTTCATAAAGCTGCAGCTAGTCATTTTAGGGGATTAGCTCCGATTTCTCACATTCATTCCTAATAATTTTTAACAAATCCAAACCAAGCAGAACACACATATTGTTTTTGGTTTTCCAGTAAGGTTTGGATTTGTGTTCCATTATCACTCTGAGACACATCTGTGGAAATCCAAGAGATGAGAGACAACTGCCAAATGGATGCCACAAAAAGTTGGCTGTAGGATGTAATGTCCTGGGTAGAGGATGCAGTGGGGAGGATCCCATTGTTGGGTGTGTGGATAGCTGCTCTGGGAGGACCACGGGGTGAGACACAAAGGTGCAGACCTCAAAAGGTGTCTAGCTATGCTCCTGATGTCGAGTGAAGTCAATGATGGTGGTCTCTGTGAGTACCGTTGGCTCAAGGAGGAATGGGAGAGAAGTTTTAGACACAAAGTATGATTTTTTTAATGAGAACAGTACGTAGCAAGAGCTCAACAGTATAATTTCTGAAATCCTCTCAGAAGCAAGTATGCAGCAGATGAAGTAGAATTCTAGAGGCATATATGAGGAAAATGTATATGGGATCAGGATCTGGACCTGCTAGAAATTGAATACATTTTTGGAATTGGTGGAACATGTCCACAAGAGGCAGGTTCCCACAAGGCTAAAACAGACCTTGGTTGGAGATAGCATTTAAGAATATGGTAAAAAAAAACAACAGCTGAATTAATACCAAATATTTGCATGAATTCTAGAAATTAAAAAATTAAGATAGATGAACTGGAGGCTCAATTCTGAAGGAATGTATTGACTTAACAGGCCTTCTAGATACATGGCAGAGAAATAGCAATCAGTGGGACATTCATACTGGGGTGTAATTCATATAGTAACAGCAGAGTAACTGGCTTCAGTGGAGAAGAGACACTTGGGAGATCTTAAGGGTCAGTAAGGTAAAGAAGTTCACTGTATCAATAAGTAGCAAGAAATTCCTGTGCGCTGAAATTTCATGCATATGTGGGGAAAAATGGCACAGTGGCTGTATGCTGTACTCTATGGATAGGCAAAATCTCCACGATGGTGCACGGGGTCATCAAGCACTGACTAATGTTGGTCTCTCAGTGCTGAAAACACGAAAATAAAAGTAGACTTCAATTACCCCCATGGTGATTAGTGACTGCTACAAAGGAGTGAGCTGCTGAGACTACATTTTCAGCTAGCATAAGTGACTGTTTCTTAGGAGAATAGGAAAGAGGAGAAGCAACCTTTGATTTAGTATGGAGCAGTCCAGGAGACCTGGTTCAAGGTCTAACCATCAAAAAGCAACTCCATAAGAGTGACCGTAATAGACTGAAGTTCAATACTCCATAGGAGAGGGGGGAAAAAAGCAGAAATCACTCTGATAAAGTTTAAAGGGAAACTACAAAAAAAATGAGGAGACTAGTTAAAAGGGAATTTAAAGAGAATGGCTAGAAGGGTAAAACGATTGAAAGTGGTGGGGCTACTTTTGAAAGATATTGTATTAGAAGCTCTGGAACATTATTAGAAAACTTTAAATAGACAAAAATAATTCTGGCCATGGTTATACAGCAGCATAAAAGAAGCAACTAGAACTAAAAGGATATCTTTCAAATGAGTAAAATAAACTCTGGCAAGTTAATGAAAAACCATATTAACATGGGCCAAAAATGTTTTTGAGAAAGAACTTGTTAATGACATAAAAACTAATGATAACTTTTTTTTTTTTTTTTTTAAGCATTAAGAGTTGACTGTATGCCACAGGGCTAGTATAGCTCATGGAAGATCAGAATTCAGTGGGAGAACTGTGAAAGAAAGGGCACAGCAGGAAAGTTAAATAAACAGAAGAATTTAGTCATCTTCCCACATGGGAAATTTTCATTACAAGGGATGAGTATAAGGAACTGTTTTATATTTTAGGCTTGAAATTAAAAACTGAATAATAAAAATTCATCAAGACCAGATGGTATTTTCCAAAGAGCTGTGAAGGAATGAAAAAATGAAATTCCAGTCTATTAACTGTGCTGGGAAACCTGTCACTTCAATCTACCTAGGCACCAGAAATTAGAAGGTGGAGAATTTCTTGCCAATTTCTTAAAAAGAGTTGAAGGGGAAAATATAGAAAGCTGTGAAATGGGAAGCCTGATTTTTTTACAAGGAAAGCTGTAAGACACTATAATAAAGAGCAAAATAAGCAGGCACATAAGGCAGAACAAGACGTTATCTCATCAAAAATTGACCAAGAGAGCACTTCTAGATCCTGGAGGCGAGAACAGATGTAGCCTTGAGTACTTGGATTTCCAGAAAGTTTTCAATAAATTTTCCCTAGTCATAGGATAAAAGGAAAGGTCCTTATATGGTATAATGGCCACTTAAATTACATGAAAAAGTGTAAGAATAAAAACCTTTACGTCTCAAGAGAGTAATGCTGGAGTCAGGGGAATCTTCCTACAACAGTAAATTAAACAGAGCCAGGAAACCTTCCTGGGCAGTGGATTCACTAATTACAATGTTGTACTGTTAAGTTTTTACTCTGACTTCTGTCTTGTTTTTTTCCAGTCAACTCACACCATACTGAAAAGCTCACAGGCACCACAGGGCGTCCTGTGCAGCTCAGGGCAATCTCCAGTGGTCAGTATGTGTATGACCAGCCTTTCCTGGAGGGTAGGGAAGGGTTAATAGAAGGTATGGACGGGTGTCAAGCCATGCCAAGTGTGATATAAAGATGCATAAAGGTGTAATATGAAGTCATATAAAGATTTAATCTTTATAGAGAGTTCTTGGGAACATCAGTGCAATCCTTGGTAGTGCTCATAAAAGAAATGTTAGGAAACAAAGAAAACATTAGGAGCAAGCAGAAAAAAGCTTACTGCATGTATATATCCATGGAATGACCACGTTTTGAATATGATGTGTATTCCTATTGAAACTGCCCTGAAAATCATAGAATGGTTTGGGTTGGAAGGGACATTAAAGGTCGTCTAGATCCAACCCCCCTGCCCCAGGCAGGGCCCCCTTCCCCCAGCCCAGGGGGCTCCCAGCCCCGTCCAACCTGGCCTTGAACCCTTCCAGGGAGGGGGCAGCCACAGCTGCTCTGGGCACCCTGGGCCAGCACCTCACCCCCCGCACAGGGAAGGATTTCTTCCTTATATCTAATCTAAAACTCCCCTCTTTCAGTTTAAAGCCATTACCCCTCATCCTATCCCCACCCCCTGATCCAGAGTCCCCCCCCCCCCTCTCCTGCCCCCCCTTTAAGCCCTGGGAGGCCGCTCGAAGGGCTCCCCGGAGCCTTCTCTTCTCCAGGCTGAACCCCCCCAACTCTCTCAGCCCGGCCCCCCAGGGGAGCTGCTCCAGCCCCCCCAGCATCTTCGTGGCCTCCTCTGGCCCCGCTCGAGCAGCTCCGGGTCCTTCTGCTGTTGGGGGCCCCCGAGCCCAGAATCTTTTGGCAAGCTAGAAGAGCTTTAGAGGTGGGAAAGAGGCATAACCAGAGATTTAGAATAACTTCCATAACAGGAGATTTTAGAAGGCTACCGCACCTCAGCTTGGATGGTTGCACAGGGAAGAGAAAGATTGTGGTGGACAAAGACCTACAAAATCATGAGTGACATAGAAACAGTGACTACAAAACAGTTATTCCTTATTTTCCCAAACACAAACCACTGCAATCAGCATATCAAATTATCAGACAAAAAGTTTAAAGCCAGCAAAGTGAAGATTCCCCTTAAAATGCACAATTACACTTTATAACAGGATATCTGAGCATGTCACAGAGTCCAAAGGTACAAATAGGTTCAGAAATCAAGGAAACCAGTTTATGAGCAAGAAGGATGTTGTCTAAAACAGAGTGATGCATAACAATGTTCAGCAAAAAATCCCTGAGCCACACTCTGCTGGAAGCAGGGAGACTCAGCAGGGAAATGCTACTCCATGATTTTCCTGTTTCTTCTGAGCATCCCGTGGTAATCATTGACAGGGACATGTAACGAGGAGGATGGATCTGACCCAGAATGTCCCTCCTTCTGTTCTTATTACATCCTGATGTGAGTTTGGTGACTTCCACGGTGTAGGGATTTTCAGTTGAGTATTTTAACAGAAGGACTAATTACAGTAGTGGACAACAGTGAATTAGAATTTCTGACAACAAAGGAAAAAGTTGATCTTTATTCTGTTTAGAGAACTAAAAATATGATCAGTCTTTTAAGAAACTGGGACATATGTTTGTCAACAATTTTTTAGAATTAAAAAATGCACTTTTTAAAATGTATGCTGGTGTCATATCTGATTCAACAGTGACATGAGCTTATTTCTTGGTGTGGAGGATTTTTTTCCCAGTAACTCCATGTTCTAATGAGCTTATCGTGAATCACTGAACAAGCATCATTGACACGTGCTTTGAGGATAGGACCAGCTCTTGACAGTGTCTGCGCAGTCACTTGGCTTTCCTCTTCGTTACTCACACTGTTTGTTGCATTGAAAGCTCCTTCTATCAAGTTGTTTGATCCTGCTGAGCACATAGTCAGGTCTTATCAGGAAAGCAGTTTGTCTTGCATAAGCATATTGTATCTTCTATTTTAAGAGCTTGTCACAGTGAATTGAAAAGATTTGATGTGTTAGGACACCAGAATCCCACCAAACTCAAACCCAGTTGAAATAATAAATAAAGGGTCCGATTCTTGCATGGTGAGTTAGCTGTCTGTGGTCTTGGAGGCACCTAAATCTCACCCTATGAATTGTCTCTGACATTGCCAGCACTCTGTTAGATTTAGATGGATGAAGCTCCTTAGCTGTATAGGTGACCCAGCTTGCACTCATGCAGAGCTGTGCCCTTCACCACCTCTAACTGTGAGCAGACCATCTCGCAATTCACTTTCCTCCCGCTGAATGTGTAACTTGAGCCTCCCGAAGCTGCAAAACCCTACACACTTTTTATGCTTGAAGGTGAGAAATGGGGTCTGTGGAGAGCTGAGCTCAGTTATGACCAGGTCTGGGCCAGGAGGCTGGAGAGGCAACAGCCCGATTAGCTGGGGTGAAGAAAGAACTGGAGAGGGGAGATCAGGTGAGATGACCAGCACTGCCGCTACGGGGCGAGGAGCCAGGAGGTGCTGCTGCATCCAGGGACTTGATGCCCAGAGTCCAGGCTGGACAGCCTTATCAAGCTGGCTTTTAACATCCCTATGTGGGTGATGTGAATTTTTCACCACCCTCTGCCTAAAAATATGCAATTCTGGACCACATATATATAATTTTATTTTGACTCAGAACAGGGGAATCATCAGTCAGTGACCAGCCTCTAAAAGACATGAGCCACCTGGAGGAATATGAAACCTGCCTGGTTGAGAGTTGCTCTCAGCAGCTTGCATGGGAAAAAGCCTTCTTCAGATTCTTCAGGGAATGAGGGTCTTGAATTCTGGCAGAAAAAGGGAAGAGGGCTGGCAATCTCCTTTCCCTCACAGGGTTGGTGGTTTTACTCCTAGAAATTTACTCCATTCTCACATCTCTCTCCTGTCTCTGAAGGAGCCGGGTCAGCTATCTCTTGACTGGGGAAAATCTCTATTCCCTGATGTGAAGGGAGAAGCATTTGTGCTGAGAGCCCCCGCTGCGCCTTCCCCTTTGCGGCCTGGCTCTGCACATCTGCTTGCAAGTACCCATGCTAAATTAAACCGGATTGCACTTTTCCCACTTTAGTCATTTAGATAAAAGTAACATTTTGTTTGAGAGCAGCAGCAATTATACCCTGGGGTTTGGGATTAACATAATTAATACTTTCCCGATCTCCAAATGTCCCTCCCCTGTCCTCGCTTCTGCTGCAATCAGAGTTTTGTCTTTCAGTGACGCTACAGTGGATACTGTTCCCCCCAAAACGTACGAAGTCCTTATTAGGGAGCATGGCATGTGTTTAGAAAGGACCATCTCTAAGAAAGAAAAAAAAAGGAAAACTGTATCACAACGCATTAGTGTCTGTATCTCATGAAAAGCCTGTCACTTCACCACCCAGGGAACTAATGAAGATTCCAATTATACAGCAATAAAATATACATATGCAGTACAGAGGGGCTTATACATTTTTAATTTTTTTCCAAAGCCAAATGCAGAAAGAAAATTCTAATCAGTGGGTTTGTCATTTTTAAATAAGAAGGTATGCCATTGCAGGAAACACCCGGGAGCTGCATTTCATCCCCCACCAAACCCGTGCATGGGCAGCTTGCACGCCCTGCCGCAGCCCCAGCACCGTCACCGTCACCCTCCCCGCCCTGCCGGCAGCTCCCCGCTTGCCTGGAGGATCCTGGGAGGAGGAAACCACATTTTTTGGCAGTGGCCCCAGCGATTCCCACACCCTCCACAGCACATCACTATCTAGCCAAGCCACCTCCTCTCGTGCCCCCCTCTCCTCACTCTAAGGAAGCCCTTCACTGCTTCAATCAGCTTTGCATTGCTAATGAAGGTTTTCCCTTTCGCGGGGAGGTCAGAGCAGTGGAGACCCAGCAGATGGTCTCCAGGGGTCTCCATGCCCACCCTGCAAAGTGGGGGCAGGGTGGCAGCAGGCATCCGAGCCACCGGCTGCACCCTCCAGCTTGTGTTTGCTTCTCCCTCCATGGTTCTCTGAGCTGGAGGGATAGCTGTAATTCCCCAGCCTGACTCTGGCTCTAACAGGGAAGACCCAGTCTGTTTGCATGACAAGAGAGAGCAGGATGGAGCAAACCCAACAGCTTCCAACAAAAATCTCCTTTCTTCCTGCACAAGAGCCCTGGAGATCCTGAGGACTGATGAATAGTGCCTCTATTCAAAAATCTGTAGAAAAGGGTATTTTGGGGCAACAAAAGTGAAAACCTGCCCTTCTCCCCCACCCATTTGCAGAAGACCTCCATTATGTGCTCATTCACTGTTATTTTCCGTGGCGCCCTGAGCACACAGTGAGCTTGCATGGAGGAGCCCCCCACATTTGCCCTCCCTGCAGGCTCACGTCCCAGCTGTGCTCCCGCTGCCTCAAGCCCCCACTGCCCTCCGGGTCCACCCTCTGACGGGGACCGCGGAGATGCTGGGGGAAGGATGCCCATCCTCACCACCACACCATTCACTGCACCTGGAGCTGAGATTTGCAACCGCAGACCTCCACCCCAACTCTGCAGACAGCACACACAGCCCAGGTGGACTTTCAGGCAGTTTGGCTGCACCTTCAGGAACTTACAAAAAATAAGATTTTTTTTTTCTTTCCTGTGATCCATAATATGTATAAATCTGGCTGTTGTCCACAGGAACAATGAAACACATACCTAGCCAGACTGCCATCTCTCCCAACCTTCAAATGTTGCTCCAGACCAGGAAGGTATTAGAGCTATTCAACAAAACAACTTCAAGAGCTTTTAAACATTAGCTTAGCAATACAGTTCCCTTAATTGCATTCAAAGAAATGATTGACCTATTTGAGATTCAGTTTCCAAAAAAGTTTATATAAAAGCATCAATCTGAGACAGGAACTCAACTTGAAAAGTTTCAGACAAAATGCTCAAGATCTGGCAAGGTTTTAAGCAATTCAGAACAATGTTTTAAAACGGAGCTGTCAGGCAACCTGAAGCATAAAACAGTTCTGCCAACTCCTCTTGTAATAAAAATAAATGATCATTTGTTGCTTTTTGAATTCTAATATGCAGATAAGTGAATATATTGTACAATGTACAATGTCCTAAACTCCATCTTCATTTAAATTTTAAAGTCACTATAATATGTTGCATAAATATAAGTGTAAAAAGATAATTACTGATGATAGCATAATTCTGAAAAGTTTTCAAGCATGCAAAAGGCACAGAAATTTTTATTTTGACATTAATCAGCAAGTAGGCTCTGAGCGTATCGGAGTTGTGACGGACATAGGATCATTATCACCAGACATGGCAGGAACTTGCACCTACCATGGAACTATTTGGGTGGGGGAAAAGAATCCATTTTTCAAGCTTCAGAGATATTGAAAATGTTTAAAACACATATAGTAACAATAGTGGTTGAAATTTGTTTATGAAACCAATTACAAGATGTTGAAATAAAATTTTCAGTGTAAAATTCACCCTGACATAGCCCAGATGAGACTAATGGGCTACTTAATTCTGGCTGAGGTGCAGGTGATGCACAGATATCCTGCTGGGATGTGCTCAGCTTGGGCACCCAGCCTTTTGCTGAGGAATACATCCAATATCTATCAACTGTTATACTGAATTTTCCTGCTCCTACATGCTCTGCTGAGTCTCTCTGCAGAAAGGTAGATATAGTCCCCTTTCTATTTATCCTCCTGTAACGATACAGGTACTTTAATGCTGCTTGAGCCCTAAGAAGAATGAAATGACTCAGATAAAGTAGACAAGGGCTTCTGGTTTAATTTTTTTCTCTCTCTAAGTCACAAAGTTGATCTTGAAATCCCAGTATATACCTGACTGCCTTCCTAATTACTGTTATCTTAGCTACTATGCCAGTTTTAAATTGCAAGTTGAACTGGAATAAAAAGCAAAGAAAGTTTAATTAATTGTTTAATTAATTATTTCTCCCTCTTTTAATAAGAAGATAATATTCACAGAGACAAAACAGGGGCAAAGATAGATACTGTGGTGCTGGTCCTCATTGCTGGTGGTTGCCCTCTGGTCATGTGCCCTTGAAATCAGAGGCCTTTCTCCAGGTTCCCTCTCCTTGATCCTGCCATTACAGGAAGGAGCTGCTAAGCAAGCGAGGAGAGTTGCTCCTGACTTGGGTAAAGGGTTCAGAGGGCCAGTACTACCAGGAAGTTTGGGAGAAAACAATTCTAGGGTAAAAAAGCATAACATTTTTTTTCTGATTGTTTCTCAAAAGCCTTCAAGCAGCCAGGACTCCTGTTGAAAATGTTGAAGTAAAGAAATCAGTGATGTCCAAGGAGAGATCCACCCATGGCAGGTGGTACCCGGGGTGACAGCCTCCTCCAGTTGGTGCAACAAGAGCTACGAAAGGCAGTTCTGAAATCTGCCCTGTTTTGAGCACAAGGATGTCCAGGGATTTGATTAACTCACCCCTCTGCAGAAATTAATGCTCTGACAGCAATATTCTGGGTGAGTTGGAGAGTTGTTCATGAGAAATTCCACCAGCAGGACACTGCCATAACCTCAGGGCCATGAAACCAAACAATGATCAATGAATGCTGAGTAGATTCTGCTCAGCTTAAAAAAACCAACACCCTAGATATATCAATGGAGGAGGTTGTATAACCGCACTGCAGCTAGCCAAACTATCGAGGGAGATATTTAAAAGTCAAAATATTTGCAACACTGATTTACAGAGGCTGAACATGACAGATTTGGAAATAGAACTGGCTAATTTTTTTTTCCATCCAGGTGACTTTTCAGTGCGGAGGCAACTTCTGCAGCAATGTGATTTTTCACAAGGAGACATACAGTAAAAAATGTGATAAACTTTTTCTTGTGGTACTATTAATAAATACTGCATTTGGTTTGCTAAATAGTTGCATCAGCATCACATAAGGAGCTTCACAAAACTCAGCTGCCGTGATGAACGTATCAAGGTAGTCTCAAACAAATGTGTGGAAGACTGCTCAGAAAGAATATGTAAGTAAAGGCTTTGGAGCTTTTTGGAGAGGTCCTACCATGACCCTTCAGGGAAGATCTGAAGATAACACAGAGAGAGCAGGGTCTGAGCTGAGGACCTGCTGAATAGGCTGGTAAGCACGTACAAAGCATTTTTGATGAGAAAGAACAGAAAAGCAGTGTTAGTGCAAGAAAAAAAAATATTCTCCAGTGAACAAATGATATGAACAGGCTGAGAAAATTTGAGGTGAAGATTTGGGACAAGGTGTGTGGCAGCAGTAGGGTGTATGGGTGAGCCTATAGAAAGGTTGGAGTGGACCAGATAAACAAAATAGTTCAGGGGAAACACACGGATCAAGGCTTAGGGTGAGAAAGGATAGAGAAACCATAGAAAATTATTGGCAAAACCCCTGAAAGGGTGCCATTTGCTAAATTAACAAATGTCAGTTCAAATTTAGATGGAGGGTTGAGCAGTTTCCAGATAAATCATGATGAGACTGATGTGAATGTTTTGAGATTTGTGAGGGTTCTGGAAGCATGGGGCAGGGACCACAAAGGACCAGCCTCCTGTGCCATGGCACATCTCCCTCCAGGTCCTGCTGTGTCCCCCATTTCCCCAGAACCAGGCTTAGAGCTCACCTCTTGCTGGACAATTAATTTCCAGTACACAACTGACAAGTATTTCCCTGGCTGACACCCACCTGCTCCCGTGCTGCTGTTCCTCTGTTCCCAGACCCACTCTTCTCCTTGATTATTTTTCTCCATTGTCTTTAGGGAAAATAACCCCACCCTTTTTCAGCTTTCTTCGTGTCGACACAAGTTTGTGTCATCTCTTCAGGCAGCTGGTCACCCCTGTGGGGCTGGAATTGGTCTATGGGTGATGACCAATGTGTCTGGTCACATTACACCTCTAATTCCTGACTTCTCTTGAGACCATCCCAGCCTCACATTTGCCCTTTCCATGGTCACATCACATATTGGTTCGTGTGCTATTCATTACCAAATTTCTTAAATACATTTGAATTTGGAACAATTTCCCTGGTGGCTTCCCTCCAGCCAGTCCTTGCAGCTTTGCCCTAGCTTGTCTCCTAAGTACCTTTTCAGATTGGTCCTTGTTGTCCCTTACTGTAGTTTGGATAACAATTTCCTATATGATGCAGAATCAAAAGCTTTTATTCAGTGCAAGTGGTTAGAGGTACTACATTTCTTTACTGAGAAAACCACTTTTTTATTCAAAGCTATCAGGTTAGTCTTGCACCATCTAGCTTAATAAACCCATATTGAGCTCTAACCTCTTTTCATTTATCCTACACTTTTAATTCTTCTCTGTCTAAATTGGCTCTAACAGCTCAGATACCACAGGGATCAAACTAGCCGGCTGATAGGTGCCGGTTCGCTCTTTTCCTTTGCCCTGGGAACTCCCCTGCCTACTCTTTGTTCCTCCAGTGCCACCCTCAACTTAGTAGATTTATTTGAAATAATTGTTACTGGACCTGCAATTTTATGTTCTGGTTATTTTTAGATGTCTGAGGTTGAGATTATCAGGCCCCCTGGCTCCAGTTCTTTGACTTGTTCAAAAGTTGCTCCTCCGCAGATGTGATCAGTTCCATTTTCATACCCTCATTCACAGCAGCATCCTGCTGTTGCGTCTGCATTCAACGTTTTTTTCATTAGTGAAGACTGACACAAAATATATATGTAGCTTTGGGGCTATATCCAGAAGATCTTTAATCTTCACTGTTACTGATCAGCAAACCCTCGTCTTTCTTTTTTTTCATAACACAAATGAGTCCTTTACGATTTGCTTAAATTCAATTTTAACTCAGCTTGACTTTTACCATTTCTGAATTTTTTTTTTACATTTTCTGAGTATCAATACATAGGTTTATTTGCTGCTCAGTTCTTTCTTCCTGTCTTTGCAGCCTCTCTGGTCCTAACAGACTTTCAGACTGTTATTGTGTTAAACCTGGAGCCCAATCCTCCAGGACTTTTCCACTTGCTTTGGAAGCCCATGCCAGATACTTTTGAGTATTTGATTTCAACACATTCCCACTGCTTCCTCCCTTATGTCCTTGAGCTGCTCAGAACAGTCATCTTAGTTCATTTGGCTTATTAACCTCTGCCCTTTGAAATCAGGACCCTTATTTGCAGATAATAAAGTGAGCCCTCAGTTTGTCTGAACTAAAATAATTCAAAACAAAGTGATTTATTGGTGACTGGATCTGCTAGTCAAATCCAAATGTAATGCTGTATCACTCCCTGTTGATAAGAGAGTTGTGGAGAAGTCGTGTTGCCTATCACAGGCAGGAACATCTGGGATGGTCCAGCCTGAAAAAGCATGTCATGAACTGTGTCTTGCCTGCCAGAACGTGATGCTGACTCTGATGGAAGATGCCCAAACTCTCTGCTTGTACTGTAACAGCTCCAATGTCAAGAGCAAGAAATGTCATTTTGCTTTGCTGCTTTCTAAGAAGAACCAGATTTAAGAGGCAGAGAAAGGACAGTCACTTGGAAGGACCACAGAGGTGTACCTAACTTTTCTCAGAAGTGCATTTCATGCCATTTCAAGTGGCTCACTATTTTTCTGTAAATAACAGAGTGGGAATAGTACCTAATTTACAAGATGCTCATGATTGGGAGCAAATGCAACTTCTGTTTGCTGGGAGAATGATCCAGGATGGCGGTGGACACCAGTGGCGTATTTTAATAATAACAACAGAGTAGAAAAGCTCCTCTATTTCTCAACTTGTTTAAAAATCACAGCAAAGTTTCACAGCCAAACTCTATCGTGTAAGAGTTTGTTTTTGCTGTGTGCCACCCCTATGTCTCCACAGCTGGTACCCATTGGTGCCACCACACGATTTGCCCTAAAGCCAGATTGAACTATTCCACCTCGATCAATTCATCTCAGCTACTTACACCAGAAACTCAGGAATACAAAACATCATTAGCCTTTATCTCAAAATACACTTGTCTCAGGAATTTACCTTTGCTTTTTCTCTGTTTCTCCTGTGAGAAATTAATGTGGCTGTCAACAACTGCCCTTCCATTAAACTTGCAGTTGTTTATTTTAAAATAAAAGTAAGCTGCCACACTGAGCATAAAAACATGCAGCGTTTTATGTGAGAATCTGAAAGAATATTATATTAAAATGCACATTTCTTTGCTTCTCTTCTGAATCTCATGAGACTCTCTTCCAGGGAATTTCAGCTGGCAACTGCTTTCCTCCGCATTAATGTGAATCAAGCCTTTTCAACTATAAAAGTTACTTCATGTAATACACAACCCTTTAGTGAAGTTTGCCTTAAAATAAACAATGAAACAGGTCTTTGGCCCACCACCTCCTGTGTTCCTGTGGTAAATACTGCAATTGTACACCCTGGTCCACCAAGGCAGGTCTAGAGAGATGTGGCCAAGCACAGCACCCCGATCCTAAGCTGGCGGAGATCCCTGATCCCAGGAGCAGCATGATGGAGGGAGGGCAGAGAAGGATCCCACCGACCCCAGTGCCTCTTTGCATCCCCACTGTGGGGTGAGCTGGCCATGGGGCAAGTCCCAGACTCTCAGTGAAATCTAGTTGGCTGAGGTAGTGTCATGAAATTTGAACAGTATCATCTACCACCGTAATGCCCCACACAGGTGATCCCACACAGGGGTCTCCAGAGCTCCAGTTTCAGCCACACTGCACATGGGGCCGGACTGGGGTCATCCTGTGATGGAGGTGTAAATCTTGCCCACGAGATGACACTGTGCATGGCTCTACTGGGGGTCTGCAGGGAAAAGGCCTGCAACTCCTCAGGGAGGGGCTCTTGCACACAAGAGGGTAGCTAAAAAGACTGCCCAGGACTCTGTTTTCTGCATTTTTATTTTATTTTTCTCTGCAGAGTAAAATATCAACCTGATATTGATACCTACTGTGCCCTGTCCCCCTATCCAGGTAATAGTCTCCAAATCCTTCTGTGCAAATCAGACTCAAGTTGAAGAAGAGGGTGGCGGGAGCTTGGATGTGCAGTGGGTCTCCTTGGAGCATGAAACGTGGGTGCTGGCTTGTCAGAAAACAGCGGTGATATGGATGTGTGTGTTCAGCCCGTGAGGCTGCTGTAATTAAAAGTCCTCGCTGGGATTCTGGCTGACCCTTAGCTTTATACACACAGGATGTCAAATGTCAAACTGTCTCCCCAGCTCCAGCAAAACTGGCCTGATGAGACAGCCGCTAGTGAAAGTCGAGCAGTCTATTGGGACATCTGGCATTCAGTGTAATTGTTTATGAGACAAAACTTGCCAGAAGCAGCAGCAGGCCAAATTGGAAAGAACTAATGGCTAAATATTGGGGAATTATCTGGCTGGAGCAGTACAGCCCAACCTGGTTAATTAGGAGCTTGCAATGAATATAGAATCGCTGTTAATTTTAACCCACCGTGCCTTTCCTGAGGCGAAATAGTGAGAGTATCAGTATTATGTGATTTGGTAAATGGTGGAAGGGAATGTTTAATAATGGTGGGATTTTCTTTTTTATCTTAAGTGCTTCACCCTTCATCTAGCAGATACACACCCACTCCAGCAAGGCAGCTAAGCTGATGGCAGCAAACACACCAGGGTTTGGCCCTAGGTGCAATTTCAGTGCCTTCTGCAGGATTTTTTTCCATGGTAGCAGTACTCCAATGTCTGCCCATTGCAGATGGAGCATCCCTGCCTGGTGCTGCAGGCTGCCAGCCCCATCATGATTTCCCTGGGTCCCTGCGGTGCAGCCCACCACAGGGATCCCCCTTCACAGAGCAGGAGCCAGAGCATTGCTGCTGTGGGGAGAACAGGGGTAGGAGGATGTGGGGCAGGATGAGGGTGATGCACATCCCAGGTGCTGCTACGAGGGTTGTCTGAGTGGGGAGGACAGGCAGGGGACATCTCCGTGGGGGCCTGGGGCAAGGGGGCTCCACTGGAGGTGAGCAGGAGGGGAAATCCAGGAGCACTGAGGGAGTTGGGATCCATAGGTGGAGGTGGTTTGGGGCAGGGGAGAGGTGTAGTGAAGGGGGATAAGCTAATGTGTAGAATGGGGCTCTGCTCTGGGACCAGAGCCATCGGTCACCAGAGCTGAGGGTACAAAAGGCTGTGTCAGAGGGGGCTGATGTTATTGGGGGACACTCCTTGTCACTGGAGTGATCCAGTTCAGGGACTGGGACAGGGACACTGGGATGCTGCCTCCACCTTGCACAAGGGGAATGGTAGTTTTGTGTGGTGTCACATGTGAACTAAGCTTCTTCACTGGTGCCACGGGAGTTCATATCATGTACTGCTTCTCTGCTTACAAGGTAGCTACTAAAATGATGTAGGAAGCCTTTGTTTGTGTTGTGTACTGGGAGTATGTCCTCAAACAGCACAGCTGGGTGCTCCTCCAGAGCAGTGCTGCCCAGGGATGCTCTCCCTTAACAAGGGTAACAGCTTTGGAATTTGTCTTTGTCAGTTTAGATCCTAATGAAACAGCTGTGGAGGCCATGATGGCTGGGCAAGGAGTCTACTTTATTCCCAATCCATAATTTCCTTCAAATATGAGTGCTGCAATGCAGAGGAACTCAAGGGACACTGATAAATACATTAAAAATCATCCTGTTTATGTCAGGACTTAAATAGATGAGGGTTGTGACACTGCAGATATCAACCTATGAGCAGATGAACTTGGTTCGCTCCAACAGTGAGATAAAGACTGGCCTGATGAGCAACTGAAAGCCCACCAAGCCTCAGCAATTCCTTCTGAGGCATCTTTGACTTCTGTATGATCTGTTCAGCCTCACCATCGCATGGCGGGGCTGTTTGTATGGCACCTTGATGAAAATTCAAGTCAGACTGCTTTGAGTGAAATCTTCCAACTCGTTAAAGGTGATGACATTTCCACTCTCAGATACTGTGTTATGCATTAACCCACAAACGGTACCAATCCCCAAAGAGCAGAGGCGATTGTGGTAGATGACTGTAATAAGACTAAAACCATCTCTAGCTATTGTAAGTAAGAAACCACCACAGCCTGGAAGTCCATTCTCTCAACAAGCCAAATGAAATCAGCCTGGATTTTGGACCATTGCCTCTGGATACTTTCCATGGAAACATTCAAGCTTTCAGCAGGGTCTGGGGCATAGCTTGGCAAGAGAAACCTGCACTTATAATTCTCTCTATATATTAGCACTGATTTGGGCAATCAGGCTTACATCTTGGATAATGTTCCCATTTCATAGCTTCATATCCTGAATTTCAATGTTCTTGAACTGCACCCAGTGTTCCTGAACTGTAGCTTTGATCTCCTCTGGAAATGCCTGGATGACAGTGACTTCAATACTAGACAGTGATGTGCATCAATGCAGTATCACAGGAGGGTGACACGATTTGCTTTCTTTCTTAACTCAGGCATATGACTTTCCAAATGTTCATGAAAATTCCCTAAGTCACTCAGCAAATTCATCCTCCATTGAACTCACAATCGAGATGTTGTCCAAGTATGGCACGATGCATGAAATTATGGAAATCAGAGCTACTATGAAGGCTTTAAAATTTCCCTTTAATGGAAAGTTCAAATAAGAGCTTGGAAGCAATACAGAGGCCTGAGACAGGAGGATTTCTACATGCAGGACCAAGTCTTCTGCCCCATCATGTGGCATCTTCCATGTGCTAACATACATTCTCCAGCAAAGGCATCTTTTATCTTCCTCTGGTGTCTCTGACCCTGGCCAGTCTCAGAAACAAGTATTTCTTTTGAAACACCTGAGTAATTCTTACTATCCATCTAATAAAATACAAAATAAAGATGTTTATTACTGCACTGGAAAACAAGCCCTACCTCTGTGCAACTTCCAGCCTAATCCCTCAGCCTAACCCTGCTCTTCTTTCTTCACATGATCCACTTCTCTGAGGACCTTCTTCCCATAATCCAGGGGACCTGACCTGAAATTTTTAGGAAGGATGACTTCTTCTGCAACAGTCTCCAAGTAACCTTTCTTACTTAGTTTAAACTTAAATTTATCTCATATTTCAAAATCTGAATGCACCTGGCTGTAGAACATTTATATGGACAACAGAAAATAGTGTTGTAATGAACTGCAATTTTCATATTATTTGTGGCAAAGTATTTTTATTGGAAATTTCAAAACATGTCTAGTAGGACATCACTTGGCTCCTGCATCTGCTGAAATGAAATAAAATACCATGTTTTTACTAATAGCTGTGAAAATTCTTAGCAGGCGTTAATAAGTAGGAGAAAAACCTTTTCTCTCTCTTTTTTTTTTTTTTTTTTTTTTCCCCCAAGGAAATAAATTATTATGTCAGGATTTAAAGGAATTTAGGAACTGAAAATGAAGAAAGATACTGGCTGAGATTTAGGAAAACACCTAGGCAAGAAATAAACCTTTGTTCCCCTTGAACTCCATTCCTTACTGGCGCAGTGGTATAGCTGCATAATTTTATACAATTTGTACAATGCTATCTTCTCAAATATTTAAAAACCTCTTATGCTGTTTGGAAAGCTCACTCAGGGGGATGACATTTTAGCTTTTCATCAAGTTCCAATGCCTATATTTGTTAGTATACATTTTAAAACAAGCAAACATTCCTCATTCACCGGACATCAGTTAGAGATGCAGAATTTTCAGCCCTCCCTCTGGAGCAGAGCAATCTAAGAGACCACCACAGTTGAGTTACTGGATGGCTCGGATCAGGGTGAGATGTACTGCCAGCATTTGCTGCTCCAAACTGTCCTGCGTTGCAAGTGGCAAAGAGAGGAGCTGAGAAGAGGAGCAACACATGTGTGCAAAGCTGGATGAAGGGTTTAGAGCTGAAGCACAAAGACTTTCACAAAAACTTGTCTGTTTGTACCCTCAAAAGCCAGAGATGCCAGCACTTTGCAAGGTGACTGCCCAGACAGGTCAGGACTGACCAGCCTTCTTTTAACAATGGAAGACGCAGGCTGCTTTAGCAGTTCAGGTTGAGGAAGACTCAGTATGCCTAGTCAGTGTGCCTGAATGGTAGGTTAGTACTCCATGTGTGCATGCTTACTCTTACTAATACATCCTCACCCTGGTGTTACACGGACCAGGAGCACTGACACTGATAAATCACCAGCAAACACCAACTCAGAGAGAAAAATCAGTGAAGGAGACTGCTTGTGATCTGCAGGAAACACGGGGTTAGATGCCCTGAGAAACCTGCTGCCTGCCTGTCCTGCCAGGCTCTGCCCACTCCGGCCTCCAGGACCCTCGTGCTCTTTTCTCACTGTGGCAGACAGGGTGGATCTTGCTAAGACAGGGGAGGGTCCATCTGGATGCCTGTGGTGAGGGCAGGCCAAGGGGACAGCTTGCCTGGATAATGGAAACCCCCTTCAAAAATTGAGCAAATTCATCACATACACAGAAAATGGGAAGATGTCATAGAATAACAGCAAAGGGTACTGGGGTAGGTGGACCTGAGTGCTGGAGGATCTGAACATGCCCAGTGTGTTGTATGAAGATCACCAGGGTCTTTAAAGTCCTAAGTTAAAACCATGTATTTCTGTCTATAGAAGTGTGTCCAGGTTAAGCAGAAGCTGAGGTGGCGGGAGCCCTGGCTGTGAATCCAACACCGGGTTTTGCAGAGAGCAATCCAGAGCCCTCCTCACCCACCTGTGCCCAGCTGAACGTGCTTCCTCCAGAAATGTTCCCTTTTCCAACAAACCCCCCCCTATAAACCCTCCTCTGCGGAGCAGATATGGGCCTTGCTGGAGGTCCTGATGGTCCTTGGTGCTTGGGAATGCTCATGGGGTCTTGCTTTGTGTCCAAGGCATGGGGTAAGAGTGGGGGTAAAGCAGAGGTTCAGAAGGGACCATCAGCGTCATCCAGTGTGCATCCCCCAAACACAGCCCCTTGCCCCAGGCACCGAGTGCTGCCGCTTGCAGATTTCATAGTTACTGCTTTTACAGACACCTTTAAAGTGCCCTTCAGCTCTGTGAAGATGAGCTTCAGGTAATATTCCACCGGCAGGTATCTGCATCACTGGTGTGCACCTGTGCAAACGAGGACGGCCGTCCCCCCATGGCTGCGGCGAACGTGCTTCCTGCACATTTCCCACAGCATTGGTGTCAGAAGCCTGGCATGGTTCAAATAACTGTGATTACAGCCTTAAAATTTCAGTGATTCAGTTAACAACCTGATTAGTAAGATACTATTGCATTTTATAATTAGATTAATGAGAGCATTCATTCAGAAGCTGTTATCTCACTTAATAATGACCTCACTGATTATTCTATCTCCTTTAACTGAGTGACTGATTTTGATTAAAATAAATATAGCTCACAGCACCTGGAAATTCATTCTTCTATTTAGAAGGAATATGATAGAAAGAGATTCCCTTTTAAGAATTTCTTGAGAGTGATTAAATATTTTGGTCCTCCTGCGGCTGAATTTTCATGTTTTTAAAGATGACATTTTTGAAATATTTGATGATAAAATATTTATTAAGCCCTGTGTTTATATTTTCAATACATCTGTTTCTACTTCGACTGTTTGAACATAATTTTACCAGAAATATATATTTGCATGCTGAGCTGATTTAAAAAAACACCCGCAAGTGCTTATATACACACACATGTTTGCACACACACATAGACAACATACCACTGAACCTCACTATTCATTTAATCCTGTACCTTACATAATGATTTCCGATTTAGGAACAAACACTGCCATTAGTCATTTAGCCAATTGAGTTTATCAGATCCCTGCTGCTTGTGATGTTATTTTGTATATTAATCTATTTTCTAAAAGCGGTAAGAATTAGAAAGCACAACTGCTAAACACTTTAATATGAAAAAGGCAAACAGGCAGGCAAATAGAGTTAGCAGGTTTGTAGGAAAGGCAAAACATGTCTGATTACCACAGCACAACAATTAGTGGCAATCACAAAATCTGTGCTAGTTTGAATAACTTTAGTCATGTCAGTGGCAGAGCCAAAGTGAACGTGACCCAGTGGCTTGGGAGGCACTGCTGGCTCTTCACAAGACAGAAACCCCATTTTATCAAAAAATATCTAGCTTTTTCAGATTGTCTGGTCTGGGGACAAGCAGCCCCCGAAGAAAGACCACCTGGGGTGATCTGCTCCTCTTGCTCCCATGTGAAGGGACTGGCAGTAACCAGATTTCACCTGTAACCCAAGGGGACTCGGTGCCCCCCGTTTGCAGTCGTGGTGATGGGATGCTCAGGGCCATGGTGGGGACAGTACCCTGCTCACTCCATGCTTCACCCCTAAATGTTGAGGCCTCGCTTTGCCTCAGCATCTGCCCTTTTGTGTTTCAATACACATGTACAATATTGTATGGTAAGTCACAGGGATTCTGTGCTCTCCCTCTGAAATAAGTCATCTTTCGAGAACTGCATGATTTTGCTCTGGTTAAGAAGAAATTGCATCAGAGCTCAGCAATGCAGACTGGCTCTGCTTGCAGAAGGGATGGGGGGAAAACAGACCTTTGCTGGAGTGGGATATATGCTTGCAAAGATACAGGAATAACTAACAGCCAAATTCAAGTTGGGTTAGTATTTAATTAATTGATGCAGCCAGTTTTCTCCAAAGGCAGCCACCAAGTCACTGTCAGACTGATGCTGACATGACAGTAGCATCAAAACTCACTGCTGATTATGGAAGGAAAAGTTATCACCAGTGCAGTGCAGCTAACAACAGGGTCTGGGCTAGCACAGCTGGTGACATGGGAAACTGCTGGAATTACCCATCTTCTCAGCACTGAATAACCCGACAAACAGAACTAATACCCTGTCCTGCTAGGAGCAGGTCACCTCCCATCACGGGGGTTTCCAGCTAGTACAGTCCATGTTTCCACATCCTCTACAGCGCAGTTTGGAAACCTCCCTGGCACCTCTGAGAGGTCCCTTATTCTACCTCCCACCCATCTCTCTCTTTCCAGAATAAACACTGCATTGCACCCTCTCGCCTCAAACTGCATCATCAAATGTCCTGAGTATTAAATACCATTCTGCCTGACATTGCACATACTTCACATTCCTGGCTTCTCATTTCTTGAATTTCCCTTTGTAGCTGAGGTCTCAAAAAGCATTGGTACCCATATAAAACAGACACATGCTTTAACTAGAATTGACTGTGTTTCTAATTCACTCTTAAATACTTCCAACCCATCCTATCCATCTGTGTCCCTGAATCCTACTTACACTGTTTGCCCCAGGCTGCCAAAATGCCTTTCTGTAGCTCAGAGGCAGAAGGGAAAAGATGCTGCCAGAGCTGCATAAGGGAATTGGGTTTTGGAGCTGTTGGGGTCACTTCCCTGCTAGTTCTAGCAAGCCAGAAAAAACCCAGAGGAGCAGAGCAGCCACTGAAGACAAAAGCCTTTGATTTGATCAGAAATACACGTGCCAATGAAGAGAGGAGTGAGGTAGAAACTTTAAGATGAGAGTCATGGTCATCATAATCTGATTTTGCTTTGAGACCTTTCAATTTTCCATGCTAAAGCTTCTCCCTCTTCACTTCTTCCTTTTTGGGCTCCCCAGCACATTTGGTGTAGCTGCCAAGTGATGGTCTCAGAGCAAAGTTTCATTTTTCTGGAGAGCCTGGTGGCAACATCTGCTTAACGCACTTCTCTTCCCACTCTGTGCCCTTCAGTTCTGCTTCAAAAGTAATTTCCCTCCCTAGCTATTTTCCTAATATATATATATA
The DNA here is from genome assembly GCF_018691265.1 of Tyto alba. Classification (NCBI taxonomy): domain Eukaryota; kingdom Metazoa; phylum Chordata; class Aves; order Strigiformes; family Tytonidae; genus Tyto; species Tyto alba. The sequence goes on along the minus strand of NW_024881273.1, from coordinate 11,983,012 downwards.
TATATATATATATATATTTACTCAAAGGTTAAGAAACCCATTACCTGTGAGTGAGGAGAGGAATATGATGTGCATGGTACTAAGGTGCTCTCTGGACAAAGACACTGTAATGAGGGCCTAATTAAGTGAAAGCTGCCTAAGGAAATCAGGGTGGACAGGAATTTTCTACCAGTTGTCAAACTCCAGTACTTCTCTGAGTGAATAGGGCAGACAGGCAGAGCTTGAGGAAAAGCTGGCACTCCAGAAACATGAAAATTTGTGATCACCAATAAATAGAAATTCTGAGAAATCTGCAGTGCAGAGGGATGTTGGAGAGAACACTTCTCGTGATATGAGACAAACACCTTGCCACAACCAAGATGTCCTAAACCTGAAGCCATACAACCCACACCAAGCCTTGTCCTGGGTTGCACAGCTCTTCCCAAACTTTGTTGTTTCTTTGCATGACAGTACTTGGACACCACATCTACTCCTTCCCTGGGGAATATCTCCCTCTCTGACCCTTGGAGAGAAGGAACTCAGTCTAACAAAATGAGGTTGTAGCCTCCAGTCCCAGAGAAGACCCGTTTGGTTCAGCCCAGGTTTCTGTGGTATTGATCTATACATGAAGATGGCTCCACTGAAGCTCATGTACAGCGTAGGGACATTATCCTATCCATTTCCTCAACTCTGATTTTCAAAAGATGCCCAGGACCAGCTGTTGCCATTGTGGAAGCAACAGGCTGGTGCTTGGTGGGCAGAGAGGTGCTGGGCACTCTCAGGTCCCGTAGCACAAAGCAAATGACCCAAGGGGACAAGGAGACATGTCGGTGGAGCTACACACCGACTGCATCCAAGAGCCGCGTTACTCAACACACCACGTACACAAACGCAGGCCCGCGGGGCGGTGTGTGCCCCACCACAGCACACCAAGGCAAACTGGGCAGCTCAAGCATATATAACTGAGAAAGAGCCTAGTGCAATATTTTGCTTATTGTTTGAAGGGATTTTAGCATTCAGCTCCTTGCACCGTAAGCGAAGCCTGTCTTCTATGTTTCATTTTATTTTTGGTGTATTTCTTCAGGAGAAATCAGTATGTTTGTTTTTTTTTTTTTTTTTTCCCTAGCATTTCATGCTGGAGGTCCTGAAATGGTTCTGACTGAAATAGCTTCAGCCACGTTTGACTCAGATTAGAAACGCAGCCTTCAAGTCCTTCACCCCATGTATGTAGTTGCAGCTTCTCCAGTCTATAGGTTTGTTGGGAAAATTAAACAAAACTAAACAGTGACAGAAGTAGGCTATGTCTTATTCTGAACTATGCTTCTAAAGTCTTCAATCTCCTTTAAAGAGATTCAGAAAATCTATTATCAGGAAGGTACTGTGGTCCTTTATGTTGTAATTTAGGGACTACACAGGGGAGCAACCTGTTCATGCTGTTGAATGCCATCCTACCAATGTACTGCTCGCTGCCTGACCACCACACAGTCCTCTCCAGCCCAAATTATCAAAGGGGGTGTCTCCCTTTTCCATGAATGGATGAATATTTCTCCACTTTTTAATCTTGAAGGACAACTTAGCCTGAGAAAAAAGAAAATAAAATATCCACATCATATTTTCTGCAGTGCCTCCACATGATCTTCATTTGCAGCCAAACAAAACCAACAATAAATTCTTAAAGTTCACTTACAGGTTTTTTTGTCTTGTAGGCTTTTTTCCTCCACTTACTGACTCTGGAATTCACAAGTATGTTTCCTACACCCTCTTCACAATGTCTTTGCAGAATATTGTCCAATCTGATATCCAGAGAGATATGGAATTGTATACATTTTCAAAGCCAGAAATTGTATTTGCTGTTTTGACCCATAAAAAGAAGGAATATTTAGTCACAGAGAGATAAAGGGGGGTGTGTGGGGGGTGTGGGTGTGAGCCTGTGAGCATTTTTTTTTTTTTTGCTCTTGCCAAAATATAATGTTTCCTTTTGTTTGATCTCAAGGTTTAGTGCACAGTTCCATGTATTTGTATACAGAGAAAAACATTTTCAGTATTGCTTTCTCTTTGTGACCACTCAACTTCTGTTCTCTAGGCTGTTATACCTATGAAGCTCTTTCCAAATGTCCCAGAGGTTTTTGTGGACTAAACAGGTCTTGACTTCAATATAAAATTGACATAGAGGCATTGGAAGAAGCAAAACCAAAGCACTACCAAAAAAATTCCACAAACACCTCTGCAGGTCTCCTTTGAACAGCCAAGGAGCTGTTGTGTGAATGCTACCTTGCAGCAGATAACGCCAATTTCCACTGTGGTTTTTAGTATGACCATAAAAATACCCCCAGAGCTAGATTATACTTCAGAAACAGGAAGATTTTTTTTATTTTCTCCTGACTGGATAACAGCAATTCTGAACATTTTGAATTGAAGTGACGCAGTGACTTGGCAGAGCCTGTCAGCTTCCCAAAAAGAAGATGAGTATTTCTAAGGGAGCACAAGAGCTTCTAAAGGAGGTTGCAGAATGTTAATTGCCTATGGATACTGTAAAATGAGAACTAAAATATCAAAGGTTGCTAGGTCCCCATCAGTCATTTTTTTCCAGAATTCAGGCTGCAGCTCAGACTTGTTATAAAGGTAAGAGGCTTTTTCTTACGTACCTGCGGATGCAGGATGAGACTTGTCCCTGTCTTCTCTCCAACACTCAGGTCAGAAAACACTATCTCCATATACGGAATCTGTGCAAGATTGACATTCTCCTATGCACATTTCTGACATGCAACCTTTAGAGGCTTTACTAGAGGAAGATATTAGAATGAACACATTAAATCCTGTAAAATAAGAAACATGGAGTTAAACAACTAGTGTTACATGGAAACCTCAGTGACTCCCTCTGTCTGCCCCGCTCCAGACAGCATGTAAGAGACCAAATTCTGCTCCATTTAAATGATGATAACTCTCTGAAACCCAGAGATGCAGCTGGTGGCAGGATTCTGTTGAACTTCTGCTGCAGAAAATTTGGAGGCTGATGGGTGAATATTTGCTTTCATCATGCATGATGACCACGGTAACTATGACACAATAACGTCTCCAGCTGAGCTCAGTCCCTCCTGAGCAGGCAATATTTAATATATTTGCCACTGCAGTATGAACCATCTCAAAGTCTTTGGCATTGGCAGACCCTCTGCGTGATGGTGCTGTGCTGTGCAGACACACCCAGCCTTGCAAGAGCAAAGGACACACATAGCCCTGCAAAGAGCAAAGTGAGGTAACAAAACCAAGTTAGCTATTGTGCTGGACTAATGAAGTGAGCTGGTTAATTCAAAGTACAGCATGTTGTGCTTCCACTGTGTTCCTCTGCCCGTTCCTGATTTGGCTATTCTAGAGCTAGACTGGCTCTTTGCATGGTCTGGCACAACCTTCTCCAGGAAGTAAATTCACATGTTAGTCTCAGAGTGGGGGTGCTCACTGAGGAACAACATGTCATTATTTAGAGCTGGTCTCACTTTATCAAAAATAGCTGAGTGTTAGATGAGGTCTGAGGGTGCCACGGGGTAATAGTGGAGTGGACTCTGAGGAGCTATAAGGCAGCCATGATAAAAAGGTATAAGCCTGATACACATGCCCAGTGAGATAAAGACATAACTTGTATTACAATTTATCAGTAATAGGAAAGGCTTTAGCCTCTGTGCCCTTCAGAACAGAATGAAGACTCTAGATTTGTCTTCCTGTATTTCAGTGTTCATGTTAGGAGGAGAGACAGAGGTCAACTCAACGCAAATACAGGATGAAAAACTTCCAGCTCAACATTGGTATCTGTCTTTAAGAATAAGGAGAAATAGTCAGGTATCTGAAACAATCAGACCTAAATAATGAATGTGAGTAAAGAATGGGTCATTAAAAATGCTTTAAATTCTGCATCTGAAATACTTCAGTGTCCTTGTTCTGTGAAAGACATTCAGCTTGGCCTATTTGCACATTGCAAGAAATGCAACTCTTTCTGGAAATGTGGAGGGTTCTACAAAAAGTCTCTGTGCTTCTGCTGAACTGTGGCTCTATATCTCCCGGAACCGCAAGGATGCATTTTCACAGTGGGGCAACAGCTCTGATCTTATTCCCTGCACCATCCCCACCCTACTCCTCTTTCTGCTGAACCGATCTTAGAGAGCTGATCTCCCAGGCTTTTCTGCTGGCAGAGACTGTACGGAGCCAAACGCTTAATCTGTACATGCAAATGTGTCTATCTATGATTATGACTATGCACAGAGACAGGAACCCAAACCTGACATTAAAGTGCTGTAGTAAACAACTGAGTGCTTCACAGTTACAGTCAGAAGGTTGCTGGTGTCCTCATGGACCTTCCTGATCCCTCCTCTGCCCTAGGGCCAGATGAGCTCAGTCTATGTGAAACTCAAGAGAAGTGTCTTTAAGACTAACAAAGACACACACTTAACAGTCTTCCACACAACCAGCTTGTGCACTTGGTTCTCCTTAGGAAGGCTTTCCCAGCAGCTAATCCAAATCATCCCTAGATCAAATCCAGCCCCTGTTTCTCATCCTGCCTGCCCCAGAGGCTGGACAAGACCTCTCTGAAGATGCTCTCAGCACTACTGGTTCTGCCCCTATCTCTCCTTCTCTACAGTAGCTTGAACAACCCACAGCTTTCTAGACTTCCAGACATCTTCATCACTCTCCTCTATGCCAACTGCCCTACATTTTTCTTGAAGTGCAGAATTCAGGCCTGGATCTCAGCTCTGGCTGAGGCCTCCCCAGCACTAAGAACATCAGCGTGGTGGTCCATATCTAACAGGTGAAACACCCATTTATAGACTACTGTATGTAGCTTGGTGTTTTTGTAGCAGCAGAATATCACTGCTCATGTATTCCTCCATCTCTTCCTAAATCCTGCCCTCCAGCCAGTTATTCCACCCAGGCCTACTGGTGCCAAAGCAGGTTTTTTTTGTTTGTTTGTTTGTTTGTTTGTTTGTTTCCTAGACTGTTTCTCAAGTTTACCAAGAAATTTTGAAATTTAATCCTGTCTTTTGACATGTTAACAGACCCTTTGGACTTGATGTCTTCTATGGCTTTAATATGCACATTCTTACTTCATCATCCAGTTCCTGGGGCAGAGGTCTGTGGAGCCCCTCTCAGTGCATCCCTCTGTGCAGACACCGATGACAGCTTCCTCAGTACTCAACCGTGAACCCACCTGTTGTGGATTCACTCAGACCTTGTTTTTTATCACTTGCTTAGTAGAATGGGGGCACTTGAAAGTCATATCCTTAAAGTACACATATACAATTCCTTTTTCATCCATACAACTCCTTTTCCTGTTTTAGAATGAAATTAAATAAACAGCAGACAATTTGCTCCTATTGAATACAAATACATATCTTCTTCTCTTACAAGTCCTTTAAAATATTCAAGGTTAAGGACTTTCCATTTAAAGCTGATTTTAATTGTGATCTCTCTCAAACTGCATTGGAATTTTTAGTGAATGCCAAAGAGGCATTAAATGCTTTGGTCACCTTCATGTCACCTATTGATATCTCTTACTTTACTCAAATACCAGATCAAACCTTTCTTTGATCCTTCTCGTGACTAATACAAAGAAAATGTCTTTCTGTTACATACCACTGACTGTCTCATCTGTCCTCCACCAGCCTAACCATCTCCTCTAATAGAGTTATTCCAAATAATGCAGCCTTCAGAGCAACTATACAACAGCTGCTATCAAAAGCAAAACAAAATTTTGCCACAGAGCATTTTGTTTTGTTTCGTTTTTTTTTTTGTTTGTTTGTTTGGTTGGTTTTTTTTTTTTTTTTATATGCCCTGACTTCTCTCTGTGTCATGGAGAGTATCTTGGGAAAACATTAAAAATTCCTGACTTAGTATAAGATTTAGAGTCCAACCCCTCACTTTGCATCGAAGTCATTAATAAATGGTGCCTCCAATAGGAAATAAACCCCAACATCAGCACTGTAAGTCTCCATTTACCACCAGGTCTGATACCAGTTGAAACAAGACACATTTGTGAAAGGAGATGAGCCAGTTAAAGATGATGTCTGCACCCATAAGGGCATTAGGGAAGTTCTACCAGCCTCTAAATGTGATTTAATGTGCCCAGAAACATAAATGCATATTGGAATCATATTTACTCCCCTAAGAGTCACTGATGGTCTTTATAATGCGTAGGGTAGTTTCTAATTATCTTCCAGTCTTCTGTCCCCATGGTCTCAGTGATACCTGGGAGCAGTGGACTACACAGGAGAATTTGTCCTTCATTGTCACCATGCGCACCCAAATTTTCAGGTTGTTTTGAGAACTGGCAAACAGAAGTGCTCTGCTGGCTTTCCTTGGGATGTTCATCTCTAAATATTGTTTGGAAGTCCCGCAGCTGCCTCACTCTATTACATGACTAACACTGGAACAGGCTTCCTAGAGAGGTGATTGATGCCCCAAGCCTGTCAGTGTTTAAGAGGCATTTGGACAACGCCTTTAGCAACATACTTTAACTTTTGGTAAGCCGTTAACTGGTCAAGCAGTTGGACTAGGTGATCATTGTAGGTCCCTTCCAACTGAAATATTCTATTCTTTCTATTCTATTCTATTCTATTCTATTCTATTCTATTCTATTCTATTCTATTCTATTCTATTCTATTCTATTCTATTCTATTCTATTCTATTCTATTCTATTCTATTCTATTCTATTCTATTCTATTCTATTCTATTCTATTCTATTCTATTCTATTCTATTCTATTCTATTCTATTCTATTCTATTCTATTCTTCTATTCTATTCTATCTCAGTAGCTTTGCTGCAGAGCTGCAATCACCTTTCTGATATGGGACAAGACCGACATGTCAACAGTTACACACAGTCAGATTCATGGGAAAGCAATAATTCATCATCTATTTAAAATTACATGTCTCCTTTAGTATTTCCATATATCTGCTTTAGTTGGCCAAAACTCTTGCCTCAAAATTTAGGGAGTTTGCCTCAGGATACACAAGCTGGACTTTGCATGATGTTTGATCAGCACAGTGTAACCTGAAGCCTTGTCAACAAGAATAAGCATGCAAGAAAAGAGCAGTGAAGGTGGACCAATAATCAATCTTGTCCTAATGATACCTCCTAAGAATGAGTCTGAGAAGTGCCAGCAGCCCTGGGGAGGATGCAGCCAGCAGCTGTGGACCAAATTCAGATCCCATACTCCTCCCTTTTCTTGTGTGGCACCTTTCCCTCCAAATTTGTGCTGCCTCTGAGTGTGAGCGCAGGTGTAAGAACAGATCCATGAGGGCAGGGTGATGAAGCTGTGGGGTCACACTGCTGCTAAGGCAGGATTCACTACCTCTCCGACACTGCTTCTTGCATGCTTTCTGCTCTTCACACTTTTCTGGAACAAAACGCTGGTAGCAGAATTGCAATCATATCCTTTGTAGGAGTAGGGCCGGTCCTTTAACACTAAAACTACTAAATATAGGGAGGTTTTTGAGCAAATCACTTTCACTCAAATCAGCCGTAAACACTTCAGGTTTTAGAAGTCTCACCCCCTGAGGGCAGCATTAGCCAACACAGTTGTGAGTAAAAGACTTGACATCCATTCTCTTTCTGCTGCTGAACAATCAAGTACCAGAATCTTTTATACATTTAAATGGTATTCACCTAGCAAATGGCAAATGTACCACAGCTACTATTATATCCTACTGCTAATGAGGAGGCAGTGCTGGTTCCTGATTTCTGGGGGGGCTAAATCCTGCAGGTTTTATGCAGTTTTCTAGGAAGAAATTTGCTTGGATAAAACTGGGGGCTGTAAGCCTGGCCATTATGGTAGGGCACTGAATGGCACCTCACTATGCAGAACTCACGCCATAGGAAACTACCATTTTTTTCTTAGCATAAGAGCTTGCGGTTGTACCGAGGCTGCTATTTAATTCAATCACTGGTTACACTGTCCAAATTAACTTCTAGGATCAAATTGTAAATATTGAAAATAACCATAATTTTGCTTCCTAGAGCAGTGCATGACTTACAAAGGACCCAACCTTCAGCTGATAAGTACAAGAGGATCTCAGATGAAGTCAGTTGAGATGTGTTGATTTATACCAAGGGACCTTACCAGCTCATTAATTTTGCAAATCAAGCATTTGGACACTGGGAAATGCCTTTAGGAAATGTAACCAGGTTTCTGGTGCACCTTAATTGCCTATGTACATTATGTTGACTGGTGAACAGAGACGCCACTAGAGTAAAGGCTGAGCCTTACACAGTTTAACAAATGAGTTCTTCTGAAGTCTGTTTTGTATGGAAAATTGATCAGGATAATTATACCACTGTTATAATTTTACCAGTACAACTCCCACTCACGTCCCTTCCTACAGATGCTTTTTACAGTTTAGAGTCTTTGCTTTGCTTTGAATGCAATGCAAGATAAACCAGAAAACTGTGCTGCATACAAGTGCTCATGTGAGGAGTTGTACTTGTAGGAGTATAATTACCCTGGTAGATTTAAGTTGCTGAATTTTCCTTTGCAAGCAGACTAAATCCATGTGCCTTACATCCATATTCATCTTTGGATTCCTTTGAAATTTGAAGCAGCAGTGCTGAAACTTCTTCTGACTTCATGGTGATAAGAACAGGAGTTCCTAGGATTGAGTACTCTCCAGAAAATCTTTTAGCCATTATTGTTTGTTACTGGGGGGCTGTTTTGGAGCACACCTCAAACTCCAAGTACAAGTTTGTGTTTTTCTAAAGGACATGACTGGTTGGGAAGTGCTTCGGCTACATTTGGAAGACAGTAGCCTTAGGAAGAACAGATTAGATCATGTTTGTTTGAGGAAAAGTGGTATCTGCACTGAAACTTAATGTATTCTTAAATACATGCCAGGTAAAGGTAATATCCACATAAAAAACAGGACTGGAGTTCTTCTGCAGATGACACCACTGGCAAGCAGCTTAACACGATTATAAAGGGCCACATCTTGACACTATTGACCCAAACAATGCCCAAATACAGAACAACCTGGTGTAAATTAAAGTGTGTTACATTATCTCCACCCACACCCGCACTATGGGACTGTGTGTGAAAAGAAGCAAGAAACTGAAAATCTCAACAAGGTCAGCCTATGATTTAATAGATTTCTGAGCACCACTAAGTTTGGTTCCAAGAGCTAACCTAAATTCAAATTTGGCTCACATTATCCCAGAATATTTTCAACTAACACTAGAATATGCTTTTCATAAAATCATCAAAATTTTCATAAAAACATCAAATTTTGAGAATTCATCTAGTCTGTGTAAAATAAAGGATCTCATAATTTTACTCCTCAACAGGATGTAGGTCTTCAGAAGAAAAGGGTCTGAGATAACTGTGAAGTATTACAGTCACAGAGGTTGAGACAAGCTCTGGAGATCACCTAGTCCTGCTAGAGCAGGTCACTCAGGACCAAGTCCTGTTGGGTTTTAAATGTCTCCAACACTGGAGAGTCCACATCCTGCCTGGGTAACCTGCTCCAGTGTCAGATCAGAAAAGAAGGAAGGTGCCAACCTGGTTATCCTCAATCGCTGGCAAAGGACAAAGACAATGAGCTGTAACAAAAACATCTCAGGCTTTTTTCTTCCTGACCAGTGAGTATCTTATCCAGTGTGGGAAACCAAAAAAGACTGTCCATGTTGGCCTGTCTACACTAGGACACCCTTCTAGATAGAGAAGACACTTGTTTAGCTTTCTGCTATGTCCAGGGTCTCCCTCTGGTCATCTCTTGGCAGAGTTGGAAAAGTTCTGAACATGCATCTGGATCAGACATAGAATTTAACCCAAGTTTTGGCCAGAAGCAGACTGCAATCATGGTTGTAAGCAAAGAGGTAGGGCCAGGATTTGGGGTGGGTTAGCCCATAAAACATAGAAGGTCTGAATCTCTCCAAGAGAAGATGACTGCTAAATAGAGCATTAGTGAATGTCAGGGGAGTCTGTGGGTTGGATTTAAACAGCTGAAGAGATATTTAGGCACCAAAACCCATTTGTGGATGTAACAGATGACCCTTACTGACAATATCTGAAATGGGAGATTCTCTCCACTAATGAAACTATGCAAACAGCAGTAAATACTTCAAATGAAATTGTAATGTGAAAGTCATATTTTTACAGATATTTTCTCTCCCAAGCTAAAATGGAAAATCTGGTATTATATATCATTATAATCTCTTGCTTCTTGCAGTGATATTACACAACCATTCTGCCTGGCAGGCAAGCTGGGGCTCTTTGGCCATATGGCCAACGTATCAGGGCATCCTCCTTGCTGCCATTTTCAAATTCTTTGGTGCTTCCCTTTAGAGCCTCACTTTCCTTTTAAATAATGTTTGAATGACTTTTGTGATTTTTAAAACATTTTGGAGGAAAAGAACTTGGATGCACTGCTGTCAGAGTCAGGGCTAATAAATTCATAAAGACCTTACCTCTAGCACTGATCCATAACAGCAATTTTTCAAACCCAATCCAAAGCAGACCCTGATTGGGAGAGCTGCAGACCAAGTGAATTAAAGTAGCAAAGTTATCAAAAGTGAAAACTGAGTCTCATAATGGGAACTGTCAGCACATTTAGGCATTGCTGCCTGAAGTTATTGTTGGTTTCTACCTTAAACCTGTTCACCTGGATTACATTTATTACCAGGCCACTCTCTTTTCTTTGTTTAGTTAATTTTCTTTAGCTGTCTGCCAAGAGGGAAACACTTATCTGCACTATATGATTTTTTTTTTCCCAATGAAATATATTTCTAAAACACTCTACTGCAACTTGCTGTCTGATACACCAAGCTTTTAAAGTGTAGATGGAATTATTTTTAAGACAATATCCTTGTTGCATGGAATCCCATTTTCTACCAGACCTTCAGTATTTCTTTCTTTCTAGTTTGTTCTAAATCCTGAACTTTTCTGAGCCAGGATTAACAGCCTCCAGTTGCCTCCAACGTTTCCCCCCACTTTGTACATAAATTCACCTGTCCATGTGCACTAAATGTCCTTAGTGGGCTTCTGATTTCTTATAACAGTTTTTCTGGAGTTGTGCAGTTGAAATTGTCATAACTTCTTAGGTCTCTTGAATGGGTGGTTGGGTCAAGTCCTTTGAGCCTATTTCAGTTCCCCAAATATTTCAGTAGGACTTTACAAGCTTGATTAGGCATCTGGAGCCCAAGTGCATTTGCAGCCCTGTTTTTTCACACTTAGATTTGCTGTTGGGGTACACTATTGGGCTGCGAGAGCTGTGAGCTCACCCCCCTTTCAGGCTGAGAGGGGGACTGACTCTCCTGTTCCCAGCTGTGCAAACACCCTTTTCTCTGGGGCATCACTCCAGAGGTGGCCATGGCTCTCCTCCAGCTGTTGTACAGATCTACCAGCCCTCTTCTTTGGATTAAGTACACATCATCCATGCATCCCAAGTGGTCCCACAAGGGAAATTGGGACACTATTTGGCTCAGCCAAGACAACTGCTCCTTTTGCTCTGAGGAACTGTGAGTTATGTACATTAGGCAACCTAAATCTCAGCGTGTATTGCACAGGCATACTTGGGGTAACCTCTGAAGGCTCTTAATTCAGTCTGTAAGGGTGTGAGGAAACTGTACAGGAATAGAAACTGCAACACAGCTCACAATAAATCAGAAGTCTGATTTTCCTAGCATAATGATCACGGAGTGGAAAAAAAGCCCTGCCATCATTTCATTGAAGAAATCTGATCAAGCAATATATTTGAAGACATCCTGAACTACTCACAGATGTTGCAAGAGAGAGAAAGAGACCAAAACTGTGGAATAAATCATTTGCCCAATTTTACTGGCAATGTGACACCAGATTACTTGGAAGTCCTGGGATGTTTCCAGACAGGAAAAACCAGTTCATTTTATTTGAGATTCCAGCTTCAGTTTGAACTGACAGCACTTCACGGAAGAAGCAAAGTATTCAACTACCCTTCCAACCACAACTGCTGTGGCTGGGTTTGCAACTTGCTTTTTATTTTACACACTTCATTTCTCTTCAGGATGTTAGCAAATTTGCCTGTGTGCTAAAGGGTCACTTCGTGAAGGTGAGCTTTTATCTTGTTTGCAGAGACCAGGCCAATGGACCTGCCCACACAACTCAGTGGCAGGAGGGTTTTTGTAGTAGCTAAAGGGACAAACTGTGGGTGCCCCATGGAGCAATCAAACTTTCTGCTGACAGTGTTTGCATAGGACCTTGCCCTAAGGTGATGGGAGTTCGAAGGTAATAGGATGCAGCTACAGGATGTTTATTGTTTATTCTCTGTCATTGCAGTTGAGGGTTAAGGTAATGTTTGGGGGTTTTCCTAATGTTACTATTTTAGTAAAACAATAGGTTTACTCTAACTTAATTTCAAGGTGAGTAACATTTCTTAGGCTGTGTCTAGTAGTGTAGCCTGTGAAGTCTCAGATCACCATTCAGTACAATTTTAATCTGGATCAAGCATGAATAATGATCACATTCCTGTTGGATTAACCAGGCCACGTGACATTGTGTTAAAGCTGTCTTTCTGCTGGCTGTGGGACGGACAATGCCAGATCAGGCAGAAATCCTGCTAAGGCAAAGTTCCCCTGTAAACAGCCTCCAAGAAATTTGAACTAGCAAAGTGTTTTGGGCCAACTTGGTGCTTTCCATGAACTGTTACTAAACATTTTGATATAAAGGCAAATGATTTGCCATCTCTTGGATACTGATGGAATGAACTAACCTTCTTCTGTCGTGTAGAAGGCTGTTACTATGCTCATTTTACAAACTAGGGATGAGTCTTAGAGCAGCCTGATGGCTTGATCTCAGCGTAGTATCTCACTTGTGCCAGGAGGCAGGATAAAAAGGGAAAGGCATGGGATGAAGAGAGAAGATAGAGAAAGGGCACAAGTATACAGGATTAGAATCACAGAACCACTGAGGCTGAAAGGATCTCTGCAGACCAGCTAATCCAACTTCCCTGCCTAAAGGAGGGTCAGCCAGGGCATATTCCTCAGATCTACTGGACTCAAAGCACAGGAAGAGTTTGATTGGACAGAAGATGCTCCAAAAGGCCCTTCTGGTGCCTATGCTCCATTCCAAAGCCACTTGACCTCCTCTTGCCTTCCAGAGCTCATACAGGTCAGAAGCACTGGGAGTACTTGCAACTCCCATTTATCTTGCTTGGCATTAGGCACTCCTGCAATTATAATTAAGGTGATCATTTAGACAAGAGAATTTTTAGGTAGAAATAACAAAATATGTGCTAAGGATTCCCCATAGCAACAGCCCTAAAAGGAATCTTATGGACCACGGACTGAGGGCCAAACACAAGCAGACCAACAGGATGGCAGAAAGAAAAGGGTAAGGTCTGATAATTCACAACACAAATGGATTAGATCAAGGTCCCTCCAAAATAGCCACCTTGAAGATCACAGCTCATCAAGTGCAGTGCATAGGTACACTTCTTCAAGCTGTTCACACATATCAATGGTAGAAACACTGTATTTGAACAAGTTCCTAGTCTTCCTTTGGTGTTGATCACTGGCATTAATAACTGGACATTTTCTATGTATTTTAAATGAACACCAAGTGAATATGCTGCCAAGAGTAATAATTTTCTTGTTGCTCTTTCCTATTGCTCTCAATCAGAGGGCAGCTGGGGAAGGGAAGGTTGAAACTAGGTTGGATCCAACTCTTTAGATGTGATAAATTTGGAAGTTGCATCTTCAGTCTTTCCCCGCAGCAAAATAGAGACTCAAGTACAAAACTGGCTTGAATTAAAAGGTGAGGTACAGAGTTGTTCATGGGTCAAGGTAGGAATTTCCCTTTTCTGACTTGCTAAGCCTTGGAGACAGACACTGTCGTCACAGCTGTGTTATTTTATGGCAGACATCCTCACCATTCCACATGCAGCATTCTCACCAAAAAATGAAATACTGCTCACTAATTGTGCCTTTTTCTTGGCACCATGTCTGTGGTTCCGCTTGCAGGCTGGACTGAACCAGCAGGAGCTCCCCCTCACAGCTGGCCAAAATTTCTAGCTTCTTTGATGCTCCAACATTTTGTTCGTGTTCTGAATTGGAATGAAACCAAATGCTCAGATTTGTTCTGTGAACTGGTAATGTCACATGTTTTTTGTTTATAACACTAACAGAATGACTCTGAGACAAAACCAAACAGGTTTTGTCCTCACCTCTGTCACATCAGGATGGCTGTATCAGAGGACACTTGTTACTTGTTCAAGGTAAATGAAGCTGCCAAATACCATCTCTGGGGCAACACACTTTATCCTTGCCCCAGCGTGGTTTAATCTCTGTTATCTGGGGGTTTTGTTCATTTTGAGTTGATCCTGTCAATGAATGACACCATTTTCTAGGGTTTTAGTTAAATTGATGCAATTTTTATACTCTCAAATGGGTTTCAGCCTTCCTCATGATAATTTGAGCATCATGCCAAAGTGACAGAGAAAGGTCAAAACTGATGATGATGTCCACACAAATGTAAAAAAACCTCTTTAGTTTCACCTGGTGGAGCCTCTGACTGCACATATATGATCTTAGACCAAGACACTGGGAGATATGCACATAAATCCAGAGGGTGCCTGCTTGTCCTGAGGTGCTGCTGCCTAAAGGAGGACAATTTAAAGTCTGTTTTAGACAGGACCAGATTCAGTCTGGTAGACCAGGGATGGAAAATCTGCAGGTTAGGGGAAAGTTTGTGGTTTTGTTCATCTGCAGAGTGGACATCTTCAGTCAGTGCAGTTCTACATGGCACTTGAATGCACTTCTGCTAGAGCTCTTCTGGAAAAACCACCATTAGCAGTAGGTGTAGCATCCTGACTATTCAATGGGAAGAAAGAATTCAGAAATTAAACATCTAGATCATCTCATATCTGTATTGTCTGGTATCTCATCTATCCTCACTCTTGCACCAAATAAACAAAAGGTAGTCTCATCCAACTGGATTTTCAAGCTAAGAAAACCCATTGTATCGTTCTGTCATCGATGTCAAATCCAAGTTCTGGTCTGCTGCCAAAATCTGAGCAGAGAATTTTGCAGTAGATCTTGTAAACAATATTTTAGGAGAGTGGTACTCAATCCTATTCTGTCATATCTGTGGGAGACTGATGATGCAGATCTACAAAACTCTGATTCTGTAACTTATTTCGCTACTTGTGTTTTAAGTCACATGTTGAGGACAGAATATACACTCTGATACTACTGTATTCGTTTAAGTATTTTACTGCAGTTAGTGCTTCCTCTCTTTCTCCAAGAGCAAACCCTTCCAAAGTATTTCCCCCCCCCCACACACACACACGTTTTTGTTTCTCTTCCCTGAGTTTATCAAGTCATTCCAGTATGGAGAATCCTTGTCCTGAACATTTTGTGTTTTGACCTTCATTATAAAAAGCTTGAAAAAGATTCATTTTCCCAGAAAAAAACACAGAACTGGAACAATTCAGCCATACGGCAAAATAAAACCCATCAAGTTTGCCTGGCATGATTTGTTTTTTAGAAGCCCTGCTGTTTATTCCTTACTGATGTTAGATGCTACATTCTGGTATCCTCCTCTGTCTCCAGCAATCAGCGCTGCAGACAATAACCTCAGGCAGGTGGTTTCGTGGTGATACCACGCTAGAGAGTATTTCTACCACTGTGCAAGTCTGTGGGTTAAACTTAGGATACAGCTTTGTATTCTCTGCAAAGGGTGCCTCAGAAATCTGGACATCTCAAAAAAGAAAAAGAGGGGCTAATCGCATCCACACTGCCCAGAGACAACAACACAGATGCTTATTTTCCAGCAGACTGCCCAGAAGTTGTACTTTAAAAATACTTATTACTTTGGTAGTTATTTACTGTCAAGAGGATATTTACAAATGGGAAAGGCTATATACAATAAATACTTGTTATGTGCTTGGAAAGAAGGAGGTTGATGTATTTTTCCCACATAAAGTCAATGAAGTATTTACAAGATCATCAGTAACTGAAGATAAAACATTATGCTACATCTGCTGTGCAAGAACATTTTAAGATCAGCAGTCTTGGGTAGCTTGTACCAAAAACCCTAAGAGAGCTGACTGAGATCTCTGTCTTACAGATGTTCATTTTTGAATCCTCTGGGAGTTCAAGGCAAGAATCTAGAAAACAGGAGTGGTAATTGTATGCCAAGAGGGCAGGGAGGATACCTGAGGAAACTGCAAACCAACATCAGTCCTGGCAAAATAATGGAAAAGGCAGAATCAGCTCCAGCTGCTAATGAAAGCAGAGCTAGCAATACGATGAATGTCAATCAACAGGATTTTATGGAAAAATAGGCCATTTCAAATAAACCTGATTTCCTCCTTTTCTCACATTGCAGATGTGATTTCAGCTGACATAATTGATGGAGTGTAGTGTGCCAGAATGTCTACACTGCAACCCGGGGGAGCAATGGAGCTAGTGTAGTCAAAGCTAAGCTAATTTGAATTAAGAAGATGAAGAATTGGTAGTGAAGCTCAGCTTGGAAGACTTTTGAGTATTTCCTCAAGGTCCCAAGCAGATTTTGCAGCTTAGTTTCTGTTTTGATTACACTGCTCTCCTATCAGGTGAGATTACAGCCACTCTGGATGCAGCTACTCAAATTATACTTGCTGCTTGCAGTGCTGCATAGCATTTGGAAAAAAGCACTGCACTCAGTGATATCAGTATGTATTAAAAGGATCGCTAACACTGTGCGATCATGGAACATAACAGTAATATAGTGGCCATCATATCCTGGAGATGGCAGAAGGGAAGGATCATGGTGAGTGTTTAAAGGTGGTGACAGCCGAAGGTCCAAACAACAGGTTTCTGTTCTGAACATTTAGAGACTTATAGCTTTGATGTCTCACATTTTTGTTTCAACTTTGGGTTTTCTTTTTCAGTGTTACGAGTTCATTTAATAAAACATGAGATGCTGTAGGTGCTAGTGAGGTACAACATCTAAGACAAATGTGTACAGTAGTATTTGTGGTCTCAGTTTATAAAAGATGGTGAAGTGTCTTAACTGTGCTGTTTGTGGGGAGATGCACTGTGTAAGGGGTTACTGACCTGGAAGATGAAGACAAAGCTCAAGCCAGTGGCTGGAAGATGAAACCAGAGTTAACTGAAATGTGAAATAAATCTCAGGTTTCTGACTGTGAGGCACATAAGCTACTGGAGCTAGCCACAGGGCACAGGGGTGGATCTCTCACCTCCTAATGTTTACAAGCCAGGGCTGCCTCCTTGGAAAATCACCTTTGGCCAATGACAAGCTACTGGTGTTGATGCATATGTACTTATTCCCAGTTTCCTGAAGCAGAGTGCAGGTCAGGGCACCCTCCTTCCACTCCTGAGAGCTGGGAATATGCAAATGAGATCTCAGCCAACAAATGCACTGTGATGCTCTGAGAAGTGCTGTGTACTACTCCATCGCACCCTAGTATTTCAACAAAAGAGGTCCTACAATTCTTCTAGATAATCTAGTCCAATGCAAAACCATTCTAATATCATATCCTAAAGGTAGCATAGCATTTTCCCCTACAAATTATTCCAAAGCAGCCATCAGGAACAATTAACAGTTCCATTTTTCTAGACTAGAGAAACCTATCTTCAGAGGTTGTGATTTCCAATGTCTTGTCATTTTTACTGTTCTTTTTTGGGTTTTCCCCAAGACGTTGACATTCCTCCTCCAACATCTCATGATCAATAATTCTGTCTCATGAAGTGTTCACAGCCTCTCACAGACTTATGCACAGAAGTGGATTTCACAAGTATACTTTGAATGCCACCATGTGCATTATGAATGAAATGTTGATGAGAGTCAAACCTGGCTCTTATAGTGATTAAATCTGTTGGAAATGCCATCTATATAAGAGGAAGCCAATTACAGATGGTCTTGAATAAGGTCTTTCCAGCCAGAAGTGCACTCACTCTTTTTGATGATAGCTTTTTATTTGGTTGAAGAAAAATAGTATCTTTCATAGGCATAAAGATTAATGGAGATTGCAAGCAGAAAACGAGGATCTGACCAGGGAAGTCTACATGTCTTGTAGGCTTGAGTTTATTCCCTGTCAGGACAATGGGGGTGTGTGTGTGTGGGGGGGGGGGGGGGGTGGGGTAGCATGGGAAGGTCTGTGTGTGACTGGGAGTGAGTCAGTGAGTGCAAATGTGGTGAGTGGGTGTGTATTCACACATGTGTGCTTGTGTGAATAGGTGTGTTGGGAATGTATTTTACTAGTCTGTGTCTGAAAGACCCAGTGGTGGTATCTGGGAGGGTGCATGCTGGACACATACATGCATCCATGGCATATGCATGAGCCACATGCTTGTCCCTCATCTCCTACATGCAGTGGAGGGGATGCTGGGTGCCAGCAGGACTGGAGGAGACCTGTGGGAGAGCTGAGCAGGGTCCGTGCAGGAGGAACCATTCAGGGTGATGCAGTGGAGGAGATTCGTTGCTTTTAACAGTCCTGCTCAAACTGTCCTGGCACTAAGAAAAAGCCCCTTCTGCCCCTCCTCTGGAGCAGAGCTGTGAAGCCTTCCCCAGGCACGCCAGTAAGGCAGTGGAGAAAACTTCATGCTCCCTTGAAATACAAAACTGTTACGTGATCATGGCATCTGAAGCACTGGGGTGGACCTTACCCAGGTAATCTAACAGGGACACTGGTGGGGATTTGTCTGGGGACCTTTTAGCTTAACATTAACACTGTCAGCAGTTAAGCTGGCTGAAAATCATCTCAGCAGGGCAATGCTGAGTTTGTGTTGTCTGTCAGCCCTGCAGCTGAGGATCCTCTATGAGATTTCTGGTACATTTTGTGTAAGGGAGGGAAGAGACCATCACTGTTCAGTGACAAGACACACGTGGCTTTCTAGTGCTCAGTGTTTTCATTACCAATATGAGGATTTACCCTCTGGCTACACATGGTCTAGAGTCACAATGCTAGACACAACCCACTCATCCTCTGCTTTCACTGAAGCTGGTGAGCACCCACAGCATGAGTCATCTGCACTATTATTTTACAAACAGGTTTTCCTCATGCACTGAGCACAGATTTCTGCCACCTCACCACCAAAGACAGCATCTCACAAATCACTTTGCTCTCCAACTTGATGTGCTGCTATCTGAAAAGTGCTACCTGGACACAGGAGAACAAGAGAGCCCACAGCCACACACAGCCCCATCAGCCCAGGCATCAGCGCTTGGCAGGTTGGTACCTGCTCTTCACCTTTGTTGTTACACCAAAAAAATAAATATTGCTGGTCATTGTAGCTCTGAGATTTTATAGCTTTCAAGAAACTCTTCAATGAATTTAGAGGCATTTGTATCAGAGTGGAAGCAGACAAAATTTCTGAAGGGGTTAAACTAAATCTTTATCAACAGAAATTAAATGGGTAGATTCAATCTTAAGGAACTTGGTTATTTGTTGGGTCTGGTACTCCGTATTCCTTCTTGCTTGCAGTATTGCAAATAAGAACAATTCAGCTCCTTGAATACATGGAAATATGCCAACAAATGGCAAAAGAATATCAGAGTACATTAAAATCAAAATAAGTAAACATCAGAATGAGTTAAAATCCAAGTGAGTTATTGCTAATGGCTTTCAACCTTCAGTTTAGTTTTTCTTTAAAAATAACTATAAATGCAGAAGCTTTACAGGAAACTAAGCGAATATGAAATGAATCCCCTGAGACTGGCTTCAAATTTCAGCTCTATCAATCTCTTTTCTCCTTTGTTTAAAATAAAGGAAAAGGAGTAAGAAAAAGTAGATATACTATGTATGATTTTTTTTTCCCCATGAACACAGAAATACTAGAAGTAGATGCAACTTGATAGAGTTTTGTTTAATATCAAAGCATCCATTAAACAGACTGGGATATTTCCAAATTTGAGGCTTTCCAATTTTTGTTTCATTTTAACAGGACAATACTTTGAGCTTTCATATGATTTTTCCTTTGAATGACTCATGACTTGTTAAATAAAATCCTTATGGCCTTATCACCCAGTGACAAGACTTCAACAACACTGTGTGAAAACATTTGTTGTCTAACACACTAATGTGGAGAATATGGACCCCAGAACAACAGGCACAGGGCTCTGGCTGAATTTTCAGGGAAGCAGCTGCTGCTGTGAGGTTTTGACCCAAACCAACACTTGCCAATGTAATTGGCTGATCTTAGGACTTTTTCAGAGTTCAAAATAATAATGCTTCTGTGATAGCTGGTGATCCTGACTGGCCTGCTGGTCAGAAAGACCAGAAAGTATGGCCAATGAGATTCAGACTCTTAGATAGTAGCTTTAAATTGGCATTTATGAGTAAAGATCTACAACTTGAATGCATAAGCATCTCAAATGCAGGTGCAAAGTAGATTATAAATATAGGTACTTTTGAAATATTATTCTTGATACCTACTAGATATGGAAATATTTGAAGTCATACCATACTACTGCTTCAGAGTACACATTTTTTAGCCATGACAAAATATGGAACTAAACCAGACCAAAAGTAATTAGGAACAAATTGGGCTAAACTATGCTAAATCATTCACGTTTTGAAAATTACTCTGCTGAACTACACACAGATCTGACCCTGTCCATCATCCTTCTGTGCAAACCCTTAGAATACAGTGGATGTAGGAAAATAAGATGATACTACTCCTTGTGAAAGAACTAGGATTTTGCAGATAACTGAATTTTTAGTTCAGTTCCAAGTTGATTTTATATTTTTAGTTCACTCCATCTAAAATATATATTCTGTGTCCTTTTTGTGCCCTAAAACAACAAAGTTCTCCAAATGCAAAATCACCAAAATCGTTCACCCAAAGCAAGTTGTTTTGGCTTGATTGATGAGTTTTTTCTACCCTTTAGTAAAAACTCCCATACAACTGAATTTCTCACTGAACCGTATGACAGAGAGAAGTCAGAAATGCTCTAATTTTTCTATACCTTTTCACACATTCTTCTTTTGGCAGGAATTCAGCCCTAGCCTGGAGCATCCTGTAACTGGATATTTTGATTAATAAAATCCAGATACAATTGCCACCCTAAATTTCAAGAAGAAGTTCTAGGTCCTAGTTTTCCTGTTGTTCCTCTTCTTCATGCAAGGAAGTGGTGTTTCTGTAGAAACAGTAGCTGAAGTTTATTTTAAAAGTAATTATAGGACACATATCCTCAAAAATGTCTAGAAAAATATGCCTGCTCACAGCCAGTCCAATTTCTCCAAGGGTTTAGACTTCAAAATAAATCTAAGAATCACCATCAAAAGCGGCTCAGATATTTTTAAGAACTTGGCTTATCAAAACTGCACTTTTATTTGAATTCTCCAGCTCTAGGTTTATATTTGGCTTGTCATGTTGGGTAACATCAGTTGCAGTAGTTTATTATTGGATGTAACACAATTTGACTGATGCAATGTGATGTGATAGGTCACAGTCTGATGTTTCATCTCAGTTATTAAAAATGGTTTGTAAAGCTGCAGCAAAGGAAAGCCCGGTTCGAAAACAAGGAATGATGTCTGGAATTAGCCTGTTCTGATTTTATTTTTAAAACCCAGAGCACAATACAGATTCAAGTCAGGTTTTGCCTCCTGTTAAACACTGCAAACCCAACAGAAGGACATGACATGTTTCAACCCACTCGGTGGCTAAGACACTAAATTGGGGTAATAGCATGTCCAAAATACAGAACATTTCTAGCTCCTTTCTGACCACGGCTGCTTAGTTTTATCTCTTGGTACCAGTAGCAGGCAATTCACAAAATAATCTTTCCCTACATTATTCCATCCCTCTACCTGCCCTCGTCTAGGGACAGGGGTAGAGAGTGTGTAACATGCAGAAGGTCCACAAGCGCTTCTCCTCCTCTCCAGCTGGGAAGGGGCCATTTGTCAGCCCTGCTTTGGGCAGGGGAGGGGTTGATGAGTGGCCTGAGTGAGTTATTTTCTTCACTCACCTTACACTCAGCACAGGCTCCTTGTAGCAGCCCTGGTTCCTTCCCCTGAGGTGTTCTCAGCCCCCAACTCATCGCACTTTCATAGAGGCCAGGAGGGCATCCTTGGTGGTGAGATATTTTGCCACTTGCCAGAAAAGTAAAAGCCACAGAAAAAAAAATACAAAGAGGAAGAATGAAGCTTTTATTCAAGAAAATATTCTTTTATTTGTCTGCACCTCCCTACTCTCCTTTTTTTTTTTGGTTGGTTTTTGTTTTGTTTTGTTTTCCAAATGTAATTCCCAGATTTGAGCCAATGTCTCGGTGGATGCAGGGATTTACCATAGCATTCAGAAGTCTGTACCTTTTGCATACATTTCCTAGGTCCAAATCACAACGGAACAAAGATTCCTACATAATTAAGAGGAGTGGTGCTTTCCTGCTCAGATAAAGAAACTGCAGGTTTCCTTTCTTATTCAGGTGATGTTCACTTCTCAGCCCTGCCCCTCTGGCTTTGTTTAAACATATTCTTACAGCAGCACTGTAGTTGTGCTCTTTTTTTTGCTATCTTTTTGACTGCTTGTTTTGGTTTAATTGGGGGTTGGTTACCCCTGGTTGGGACACCCAGTAAATTGGGTTCTCCTTGAGCTGCGAAATATATATTATATATATACACACACACACATATATATTACATATACATATGTATATTATATGTATATATAAATACTCAGCCAAATCCAGTTCTTGCTGGCATTGTACTACCACTGACATTAATAGAATCCAAGTTTTAAAAGTAAGTTAAACTTCTCTTTTTCAGACATATTAGAAGTCAGAAGTCAGATCAGAGAACTGGAATGGTCTAAACAAGAAGGGGAAGATCTGGAAGATGGAAAACTTACTCAAGTAGAATGGGAAAGTTTCAGCATGGCTAACTGGGTCTGTAAATCAGTGTTGTAATAATGCAATCATCAGAGTGCTCACAATAGCTCAGAAGTGCTTACTCGCTCAACGGCAAATGTTTTATTTGCCTAGTGAGTATCATCTATCATTCTGTGTGTGATTTCTCTGGTTTTGGTATTTTTTTCTGATTTTTAAGTGAGAGAATATTTCAAAGAATTGCTTGCATACAGTTGTTAGAATGAAATTACAGATTCACTTTCAGAGAATGTCCAAATGGTCTCAACAGTTTTCTGTAAATGCCTTTGGACTGATTTTTTGGAACAAGTGGAGGAAAAAATAAAATCCAAAGGACATCCTAAAATCATTGCCCACATTGTCCGCATGTCATCCCTGCGGCTGCACTCAGTTCTGCTCAGAGTTGGGCTTTCAAATGCACCTAATGTAAAAGTACAAGCCCCAGCTTTTCAAAAGCATTTAAAAAGCTTATTCCCTTCAAATTCTGTGGAATTTAGATGTTTAAACATCTTTGGGGATCACCCTTAGGCATCTCTGAACAGCAGAACTCCATCTCAAAACAGGTATTACATAAAGAGAATGTGACTCGTGAAGACAGACTTCAAAGGTGGGGAGTATTAAGTTTTGAAGGAGACCAAAAAACATGGGAACTAGGTAAGGCAATGGGAAATAATGAATGGTCTAGAGGAAACAAGTAATTTTCTGATTCATTATTTTTGTATTTGGAACACCAAAGAATATTCTATGAAGTTGAATGACATGAAATCTAAAAATATTGAAAGAAAATGCAATAAATGTTCACTCTGAGGGACACAATGTCACAATTTAGCCTTGAGGCCAGAGTTTTAGCAGAGTCTGCAATGCAAGAAGAAAAAAAAACTTTTTTTTTTTCGTTTTGCCTTTTTCCCCTAAGAAGAAAATCCCCAAGAGATTATTCAAAATAAGGAAGTAGGGGGGAAAATAAAATCTTCATTTACCTGGAAAATATCTAAAATTTCCTTTCAATCTATAGTGAACATTTCCAGCATAGGAGCAGAAACACTGACAGGCCATCCAGATTGTTACTGACATTTCTAAGTGCAAATTGAGATGCTGGTGCAGGAACCCATCCTGCCTCCATTATCCCTGCACACCCAAAAGAGCATGAGGGAAACCCCAGTGAAGCCCTGTGGGGCTGACATGGCCTTCCCATAAGCATTTCCAGGAGCTCTGTGCATATTCTGTGCCCAAAAGTGACTCTGTTCTTGCTGGAATATTCCAGGTGTCAGCTGCAGTTGCCAGTGCTGGAAACAAATGCAGTCAGAGAGCAAGAGGGAGTTCTCTCTATTAGGATATTCTTCACCCAAGAGACACTCATATATTCGTCATCCATTGTATTATAAAAGAAAAAAAAAAAAAAAAAAAAAGGAGTAAAAACTTTCATTATGACTGTGAATGTACAGATGCAGTTTCGCCTTCAAGGCAGGGATGTTGGAAGATGACCTACCATTTGGAAAGAAGTAAGAACAAAGACATAAGTTGGCATATTCAACAACTTTCCAAAAAGTGTAAATTTATACTGAAATCTGTCTAGTTGATATTTTAATTTTGCCCTACTCAGGCACCCAGCTCAACACACCACACAACCTGGCCCAGAATTTAATTTTTCCCCTGTGACCATCCACACACCTTAGGGACAGCCCTGCAAACTGATCTGTCCTTGTCAGCTCTTCAGAAATTCAGGAAGCAGCACCTCATTTCCCTACAGCCATTGTCCTTCCTGTAAGGGTGATAAGCCCTTGGTTACACCTCATCTACCCAAAATTCTCAGGTATGCTACCAGTTTAGGGCTCTTCCAAGAGCTGTCCTCTATCTCTGCATCCCATCCTAGCCCTACTTTAGAGGTATGTGTACATTTTCTAGCTGTACCTGAGCCTCTGCTGTGGGTGGACATTCAGGAATTACTCCTGGACATTGCTACTTGAGCTTCGTCATGCTGTAACTAGAGCATCTGGCTACAACAGGGTTTTTGTCAAGAGTGGGCATCCATCAGCTCGCGGAATTATTCTTGCTGATGTTGATAGACTCTAGATTCATGTCCCCTAACACTGACATCAAAGATGCCTATTTCCACCTCAAGTTCATAAAGAGATAAAATCTTCCTGGAGAAGGCTCAGCCCCCAGCTCCAGACAAGGTGGATTCCCTCTTGAGGGTGCCCAAGTCTCTCTGCTGACTATAGAGGCTGCCAGCATTTCCTTCTGAAGGAAGAGCAGATGTATCCTACCGTGACTCTATACATGCCCTGCCAGGGGGTCTTGAGTACTGTGTGCTTTGTATGGCTGAACACATTTCTATAATTAACAGCAAAAGAAATAATCCTGGAGCTCAGGTAAGACTCAAGCTCATCAGGCTTCAGCAAGGTGTATCCAGCTCCTTTGAGAACCACAGTGCAGCAAATTGATACAGGTATTTTCAGGAGTAGTTTCATGGTAGCAGAATGGGGTTTCATAAGACATGTCCCAATATGCTGGACTTTGGAAATAATTGGCTTTTACATCGCAATCAGGAAATTGTGTCATTTAGACATATCCTAAAACTGCGTAAAAGAAATGCTAGCGTCCCAAATTCAGCTGCTACAGTATATTAGTACGTTTGCTACACACATTTTTCACAAGTAATAATGAGTGACAAAAATAACTGACCTACTTATAACTCCACAAATACCTGTACCTCACATTTGGAGGCAGTGAAATCAGCATGGAGACATTTAGAACAAGTCTATTCTTGAACACCCCTTTTTAACTCTCTTTAAATGATTCCAATTTGGACAGTTTTTAATGTAATTTTTTTGTACACGTTGCAACTCCCTGGAGCTGTTTCTGTAGTTCTAGGCACGTCTGTACCGGGTACAAAACTCTGACAATCATTAATATTAAAAGATATGGGGTCCCCCAGTAGAGGACAGTCCATTCTTGCCATCACACCAGGCTTGATGGAGCCCATGGATCTGTGCCATGCCTCAAATCAAGCCTACCTATTTTGTTAAAAGCAGATTTTCCCCCTACCAGACTTCTCCCAGTGATGGGAAAGTGGCCTTTGAATCCCTCCAATGCTGAGTTTCTGCTCCATTTTGAGGCCTTTCAGGGTCTGATTTGTTGCTAGCATTCTCCTTCACATTGGCTTTCACTCTGCAGATGGTGGGAACTAGGTGCAAGACCTCCTGCATGAGACTAAAAATCAGGTAACACAACCCTGACAGGTCAGGAACTACTTCCAGTTTGGTCAGTGTAGGACCCATCAAGTGGAGCAAAGCCCAAACCTGTGGTGCCTACCAAGTTGTACAATACACAGAGAACTCCCCATCAGTTGCCGCACCTCCTCTGCCTTCCATCACAGGATCCTTTTAAACCTCCCCACGTTTCTTCTCGGTGTCATTACTATTTTCCATCAGAAAAAGAAAGTGTAGATTTTAATTGTGTTTTGCTTGGTTTTGTTTAGGACAGCTTTTCCTCCTCCTTGGTTCTTGTGTGGATACAATGACACAGAGTGGCTATTGCTAAAGATGTTTTAGGCCTTTTAACAGAATTATCCTGAGCCTGCAGATTGCTACAGACCGAGCTGAACTGCTTTAACTTTGTTATTGTTTTCTCACAGAGATGAGTCCCAGCTCCCACATTAATTATCATTGCCAGGTCCTTCCAGTCTCCATCCTACTTAAAATTCCTACACAGCTGCAAAGCAACTGTAATAAAATGCATCTGGACAAGTGGTAGATATAAAACTGATCTCCCTCAAACGCCCCTGATGTTTGCTGCTCCCAAACCTGTCTGGTAGCACCAGTCAGTCAGTCTGCCAATTGCTGTCGAAATGGTCTCCACAGCTCTGAATCTCTGTGGAATGGCAAAAAAATCCCAGTCTTGCATCTCAGTCCATCCCGTATGGCATGATTTGATCCACTTTGAAATAATTGTTGCTTCAGGACAGATCTGACCAAAGCAAAGTCCCTGTGGATGTTTCTGTAATCAGTGTGTAGGGACCGACTTGTTGCATTTTCCGTACCTGTCTCTAGGGATCGTTTCTTCCTGGGGGAGGTTTTGGGGACACAACAACAGAGTCCACAAGACCTGAATACATTAACCAAAATCTTAGTAAAAAAGGACAAACCCACTCCTCTGATATGATAAACACTGATACCACTAAAATCATAAATAGTTACATCAGCACCTCCACTACTGTTCAAGGATGGTTGGAAGAGAAAAACATACCACCATTACTATTATTGAAGGAAAATACTTGAGTGAGGGTGTCCTTTTTCTGTTTTGATCAAATTAAACATTGTATGGAAGGGTCATTTACAGCAATTTGGATTGGTTCTTCTGAAAAATCAGACAAGTTATCCAGATTTGAGTTCTCATTCTTTGTCCAAAATCAGATGAAATTTGGGGTATCATTCTTCTAACAAAAGCAAAAATCGCCCCTGCACATATGTTCCTTCATCAAAATATTAGACATCTTCTTCCTCTGACAATCTCTGTTTGAAACCATAGGATGTTGATGCTTGGGCCATGACAATATTTGAAAGGAATATTGAATATGTGTAGCACTGAAGGTAGACCCTTCAAAACTCATGTAGTATGTTTCAAAAATTTAAGAGAAAGATTTTTTAATACAATTGTGGACAGCTCTGCTCTTGAGTGCCCATTTTCACAAGACATCAGCACTTGCAGCTCCAGGTGAAATATATGCCAGGGCCTGTGTTCAAACGACATTACTGATGTGTGAACTGAATTTAAAATCATTGTTTAAATGCTGAAAGGCAGACATCTTTTAGATGCTGCATTTTTAAATCACTGCCTGGCAGTTTCCAAATAAAAGTTATATTGAAGTCTGGTGCCATTAATATTCCTTCTGATATCATTTTAGCTTTGGCTTTTGAGTCTAGAAATGTGCTTCTCACCATTCTGGCTGGACTCACTATACAGTCAACCTTCTCTAGGAAATACTTCACCCCAGCACCTCACAGAGGGTTGTTTTGGGTGCTGATGGAAGTGCCCATTCACACGGAGGTTTTAGGAAATGCTAAGGGGCAAGTTAACATCAGCTAACTGACTAAAATATTTTTTTTAAAAAAAGTATTTGTCAATTTTTGTTAAAAGATCCTTCAGGAATCGATGCAAGAATTTTGCAGAAGTGAGAGGCACATAATTAGAAACAATTAACAAATTAATTCAGTGCCACAGGACACAGACCTCTGTCTTTTGAATTTTGGGTGAACAGAGCTTGGGTATTTTGCATTACATGGGGCCTTTTAGGACAGTATACAAAAAATTCTTCATCATCTAAAACACTCAATCCTCATTCTTCCTCAACATCTCTTAGGTAGACCTGGCCTGGGATGGAAAGGAGCCTGGCACAGAGCAGGTTAGGAGCATCCTCCAGGACTGTTTTTCAGTGGGAGCCAGGAGTGCCCATGGCAGTGATGCAGCTTGATTCACAGATTCCACCTCTCTCTTCCTGGCTCATCAATTCCACTTTCATATACTAAATTACTCAAGCAAACACTAGCATAAAAAATCCAAGATGTCACCACCATCAAGCATTTCAAGCCCAATGCTCTTTTCACAGCTCAAAGCAAGAAGACTTGCAAACATCTAATACAAGCAGGAAAAATGAATAATATATGAAAGAAAAAGCAAAAACCAGGAAACAGTCAGAAGTCTGAGATGTTAATTGCTGTACATTCCCCATAACAAAGTGACAGACAAGGAAAGGCTGGGCTGCTTGGATAGATGTGCCAGGCAAGCATGTGACAGCAGCAGCGTTTTTCCCTCCCTGCACCTTGCACATGTGGGACATGCACGGTGACAGTGACACTGTCCCATGCCCCAGGAGTAAACTACATGAGCAAGTGAATTCACGTGAGTATGTACAGTTTGATAAAACTGAGGGGTAGATGTCACAACAGGAAAATTCATTCCCCACAGCAGTTTTGAAATGTGAGACGTTCTTCATACGTCTCCTCGGCCCATCTCATTGCGGCCTTCTTTTCTCTTCCTCTTCTTTCTCAGCTTTGCTGCACTCGAGTCTGGGAGAAATGCAATTGTCCAAATAATTTTCCTGCACATGCTGCAGGGTGAGGTTCCCTCTCTGTCTCCAACTGAGAATGAACTACACCTGGGTCAACAGCCCATTTGCTCCTACAGGTTGACAGAGCCCTGTAGCCATCTCGTGGCTCCTCTGCCACCCTGCGAGCCCACCCTGCAGCCTTGGGGGGCAGCTCTGCTGCGATGTCTTGGGGGAGGCAGGTAGGAAAAAAACTGAGTTTGGAGTGCTCTCAATGCTTGAGACCAGACACCTGACAGAGACTGAAATCTGCAAAGCAATTTCTGGGAATTTGGCACCTTCTCTGCTTAAAATACATATCCCTTTCCATCCGCTTCTGTGGCACACTCACACCCAGCTCCTTCCCCACTGCCTCCCAGCAGCAGAGCTGCCCTCACAGCCTTCCCCTCCCGTGTGATTCCTCTGCTAGCTCTCCATACCCCCAGCATCACATTTGTTAGTTGACAGCTTTTATTTTATATTTTGTTTGCCATTTGTCAGTCCGGTAACACAGATTCAAGTTCCTTTTAGATATTTTCATGTTATCTACAAATAGTTTAGAGTTGCGGCGCTTGTCGGAATCTGGAGCTGGCATCAGCACAGGCACCTCCCTCTAGTGGTCCAGCGGCAATCAGGGTTTTCCAAAAAATGAAGCCTCTTCCAGTTCTTGCGGGTCCATCCGGCTTCCACAGACACCGTTGTGAGGGGATGATGGGTGGGCAGCACCGCCCGTGAAAATGCCCCCAACTCCATCCTTTGGG
Organism: Tyto alba; assembly: GCF_018691265.1. Classification (NCBI taxonomy): domain Eukaryota; kingdom Metazoa; phylum Chordata; class Aves; order Strigiformes; family Tytonidae; genus Tyto; species Tyto alba. Next base: position 11,953,374 of record NW_024881273.1, on the reverse strand, counting down.
TACAACCCCAGCCCATGCAGCTGCTGAGCCCATTGCAGGGAGACGGTCACACTGTCTGCTTTAAATATTGTTTCTTCCCTCAGAAAATATGGAAATAGACAGATGATGTCCCATGATGAAACTGGATTCAGTCCCTGTGTTGCAGTTCTGAGACCGCAAGGCACAGTAAACATGGAATAATAATCTAATTCTGTTTTTCAATCTCTGGTTGTAGAAATCACTTGACTGTAAAGTTAAAGTGTGATTTAAAATACTGTTAAGCTGGGAAAACTGAAATTAAAAGTCTATTAAAATTGCACAGTCATGGTCACTCTACCTGAACTTTATCTTCTCACAATACTGTTGCTAATAAATATCATATTTAGAGACCTAATTCCAGCAGAGGCCAGTGGCTAACTCCTGCCCCAAGTTGTGCACTGCCCTCCCTGTGCTAACATACTGTGTATTCTCCCAGAGACCATGTCCAACACAAGACAATATGGGCAAGTGATTTAAGCACAGGCGTGTTTAGTTTAAGCACTGTACTGGAAAAATCACTGCACATTTCAGAGTCTAACATGATGGTTTATAATTTTTCAAAGCCATCGATGAATGAATTTTTATCACAGATAAGCTCATCTGTAACCATCCATCTCATTGCAACGCTGCAATTGGGAGAAAAGTTATTTGAATGATTCTGAACACATTTTTTAGTAGTTTTATAGTATGAACATTGGATAGCAGTTGTAGATCTCCTTGTAGATCTCCTTAAAGCTGTCTTCCTACATAGATAGAGTGAACATAAAATCCATTCAACTTTCTCTGTAAAGAGAATTACAGAGCTCAGTCTGAGAGCTGAAAAGTCATGCAGTGAGAACACAGCAGTAAGCACCATCTTATAGGTTATAAGTTGGAGGATAAATGGTCCTATTATTAGAAGGAGCCAGGTATTCCTGGATGGAACAGTGACCACTTTCTTCATCAATTAGTCATGGAAACAGTAAGAGGTGGATGCTATTTTAGACATGATTTTGGCAAGGGTTGAAGAGTCTGTAGAGAAACCAGTTATAGAAAATAATCTTGGATTGCGTGATCAGGAGTTGATTCAGTTTGAATTAAAGGGAAGGGAAAAAACCCAAACAACCAAGCCTATAAGTGGGGTTTGGGTTTCAAAAAGGGCAAGTTAGGAGAAACTAAGATAATTATTTAAGGAAGTCAACTGGACTCAGAGGCTCAGGGACCTAAAGGTGGAGGAGATCTGTGATTTCTTTAAGTCAGAGGTCCAAAAACATGGAAATTACAACTCAGTGGAGGGCGGGAGGAAATGATATGTCAGAAGACTCCCAGGTGACTCCACAAATAACAACCACAGGCAGGATATGAGCAGTGAGTGGTGAGGTCTGAGGATGGGTGCAAAGGGCCTGAGCAGCAAAGGTGTGTCCATGGGAGAGCTGAGGAGAACAGGCAGCAGAGGAGGATTATGTCATGCTGTGGTGTTATGGATTCCTAATAGAAAAGGTGGTGTTAGATTTACGAATAACAGAAGGATAAGGAAAGACGTGGGGCTACCAGACAGTAAGTTTGGATCAAGACTTAAAATAATGAGGTGTAACAGCTCCATGCTAATAGATCAACTTTAGAAAAGGCAGATGAATGAGAGTTTTGAACTGGACATTCCCGTACCTGAGGCAAAAGCCTGAATCAGAGCACTTAATACACTGAGTTTCTGTGCTGAACTGGAAAAGGTAGAATGGAAACTGTAGGAACAATGCCATTTGACCCCCACAGTACAGAGGAGTTTAAAACAAATTCCAGAAGAAAGATGAGAGAAGTGAAGATAGAGACTAGGGGAAAAGGAACGCCTATTTATCCAAGACAGCACAAGACAAACTAACCCAGTACACTCTATCAATTGGATATCTAGGCAAAGGAAATGCAGATCTCATTTCCATGGACTTCAGTAAAGTATTTGATACAGTCCCTCCTGGAAAATACGATGATGACAATTATTATTATAGTTTATATTATTATATGTTTATATTATTATTATTTATATTATTGTATATAAGCATATGTAAATACCTCAAATATAAATTATTATTATTATTATTATTATTATTATTATTATTATTATTATTATTATTATTATTATTATTATTATTATTATAGCTGGAAAATATGGAGATCAGTACAAGAATTGTAAGGAGCTAAAGACTTATCTAGAAAAAGCATACACACATTGTGGTGAAAGGGGAGCTGTTGGGCTTGGGGAGGAGAATGGTGAGGTTTCAGGACCTGGAGCAGACCAAATTGATCTACTTAGTGACCTTGGTAGAGGAAGCAGGAATGAGGTCATGAAATCATTGCTGACACAGAACTGGAAGGCAAGGGTTGTTCAGTGGGCTATCTGAAGAATTTGGTGACTTTGAGGACTGGAGCAATAGAAATGTAATGAAATTTCCAACTAAGGCTTTAGGTCATACATTTGTGGGCTCAGTACCAAAATTTTGCTGTTATAGGGCTTCCAGCTGGAAGCAAGAGAGAGAGAGCAATACTATAATACAGCCATTGTATTGCCACTATCATGATGTAACTGAAAACTCTGAAAGGTATGAGGCAATAACAGATAGTGTTTCCATGGAGGTTTCACATGTTAATATTGCTGCAAAAGCTGTTGATCAAACCTCATCTGAAACACCACATACAGCTGCAGTTCAAAAAGGTGAGTAGAAATTGGAGCAAGTGCAACAAAGGGTCATGAAGAATCTGTTCTTCAGGAGGAGATGAAAAGCTTGGCTTGTAAAGCCAAGCTGGAAAAAGAGTGATTGATCTTTATAAATTAAACAGCAGAGTAAACTTCAGGGAAGGACGGGATCTCTAAAGAGCAATGATAGATCAAGAACAGAGCTGTATAGACAACCATGAACAGATTTGGCTAGGAGTTGGAAGACGGTCCTGAACAGCAGGAGTCAAGTCATGTAAGTCTTTCAAGAGGAACCATGGCAATAGGACACACCATTGTTTTAAAACACATCTATTGAAGGGATAAAGGTGATGGCTAGAGACAAAGCAGGTGTGAAAAAGAGAGATGTATCTTCTTATATGTCGTTGTTTGAGCCTACTCAGCAGCTAAATGCCACGCAGTCGCTCACCCACCCTCCCCCCACTTGGGAACGGGGAGGGAATCGGAGGGGCAAAAGGAGACTCGCGGGCTGAGATAAAAACAGTTTAATAACAGTAACAGAACAATACACTGACAGCAGTATCAATAGGTAATGTACAATACAGCTGCTCAACCGACACCCACCTGCTCCCAGCCAGCAATCCCAAACACAAAGCCCCACTCCTGGCCCACTCCTGCCTTTATATAGTGAGCGCAATGTCACGTGACATGGACTATCAGCCAATCCGGGCCCAGCCCTCCAGCTGTGCTCCCCTCACCCCCGCACACAGGTGAGGGCACTGGGGCCTGGGGAGCCCCTGGGGTCTCTGTGCTGCAGCTCCTCCCGCTGCCAGACCAACGGGAGCTCTAGGCCAGCCCCAACCAGGACATTGTAGTAAAAAGCACCGTGAAACGTATATGCATGTAATCTAAAAAAGCAAATCAAAGCTTTGTCATAACTTAGACGTCTGACTTTTGCACAAGATAACCAATTTTAAATGGATTTTTTTTTATGAATATCAAGAGATATTTTTTTTTTCTCCTTGAGGAGGCCACAATGCAAATGGTCTCAGCACAATGAGACTTGGAGAACAGCTGTAGCGGACTCCAAATGAAAAATCATTTTATTGGCTCTTACAGCCTTTTATCTGATCTTCTGCTTCCATAGTTGCATTAACATTATTACCATATCGTAAAAGATGCAAAATGGCCCACGCAGGCATGTCCCCATGGCTGCGATGTGGTGCCTGGCCCCTGGAGCCCAGCAATTTTCCTTGGGTCTGTTGGGCAGCCGTGAGCTAGGCACCACCTGCCCCAACAGCCCTCGGTGCCTGTCCCATGTCCACCTGACCCAGCATCACCTGCTCTTATCAGCCTAGGCCTGGGAGGCACTGCTATTACCCAAAATGTCAGGCAGGAAAGGATTTTCTCTTGTGCCATTGCTGAGAGCTGCATAGGAACGAGTCTGAACCCAAGCTTGCTGCTCTTGATGGATTCCCCCCATTGCAACCCCTGGCTGTGCAGCAAATCGCTGCCCAGACCAGGGCCAGCCCCAGCATGGGGAGCCTTGCCCCAGATCGGGATGACCACATAGAAGTTCAGGTGCTTGGTGGCATCTTCTCTAAAGGATGGCTTCAGTAAGAGGGAGGTTTCTCCATCCTCCATAGCAATGTATGTTCAGCGTCAGCACCAGACTTTTTCCTGCAGGTCATCTCCTTTTCCCCTTAATTTCTCTAAAACATCCACTGGGATTGGTGTTAGCACAGGGATGTTCATGTGGCTCCACTGCATGAATGTATAACTTGTCCATGAACACACACTCAATCAGCCACTTCTCTTCCTTTCCCAAGAAAATCAGCTGCCCTTTGTGTAAGGAACTTGCTATTTCTGTACCCAGATCCATGTGTCTCAGGAGAATCAGCCATTAACTGCTATCACATATCCTGCAAATGCTCCTTGCTCTAATTAAACAATAATTAATGGCTCCAAAGTACTAGGTGGATTCCCAAGTCCTCTACGCTATACAATAAGTATCGTCTGTTTTCTGCTTTTGGATTTCAATTAAAAAAGCTAATAATCCCTTTTAGTGTCCTCGTGTCTACAGTCATAGTACTCACAGCAGTTATAGCAGTGTCTCACTTGTTCTTCACATGAAATAATACTTAAAAAAAAAAAAAGCTTTCCTTTATTTATTTTCTTGGCTATTTCACCATGTTAGTATCTACATGTCTAGGCTTTGGTAAGAAAACTATTTTCAGAGGTATTGCAACCACAGTTGACATCCCCATCTGAAGCCCATTGTAAACACCTTGTTCCATCATGCTGTGCTCCTTGCTCAGTCCTTGCAGCAAGATCAGAATTGCGATGGTTTCTGTGTTGCATGGAAAATATTACTTTTAATCTACACTGTGTTTTCTTAATGATTCCTAAAAATACAAGGCTTCATACTGAGGGAATTTAGCTCATTATTTCTGGGTGCCTGGAGTGTATGTGTTGTATTTGGTTGAAATCCTAATGCTTTGTTTTTGGCAGGGACAATGTGTGAAACCTTTAAATGAGCATTCTTTCCTTGGGTGATTTTTTACATGTTTTGGACAAGGCAGGAGGAAGGGCAAGTCCAACCACCTGACACCACTTTTAATACTGCCCTGATAAGTCTTCCACAGGAGTGAAAAGCCAAAATGTTGTCCTCCCTTGGGGCATGTGAAACACTCCCTGTTGGTCTCCCTGCCTCTCTTCTCCATTCAGCCCAGGATCTCCAGTACCATAAACACTGATGGAACAACACTAGCTGTGAGTAGTAAAGACTATCACCCCATCCCCCAGCCTGGAGCAAACCTTTATGAATGAGGTTGTCCAGGTTGCCCCTGCAGACCTTAGGGCAGCCCTGGATCTGATAGAGAAACACCCATTGGGACTAACCCAGAGGCACCAGCTATGGCTCAGCCTGCCACTCCTGAGCAGAAACTAGAGTCCTCTGGAGAGATACAGGCTCCAGGCTGGTTTTTGTTGGCCCCTCTGAATGGTCATTAAAAACCACAAACCACTAAGGGGCAATATGACTGCAGTTCAGCAAAGTCTTCTGGTGACAGTCCCCTCCCTGGTGAGCAGGGTCTGTAGCTGTTATTGCCTTCACGTCCTGCGGGACTGGACATGGATACTTCCAACTGGTGACTCGGCTCTTTGGGTTGCTGGAGCACTTGAGTTTTGCTGTAGCCCCACTATTCTTTGTGTCTCGAGTGCGTTTACCTCTAGGCGATCTGAGGCAGGGCTATTTCTGGAGACTTTTGTCCAAATGGATTGGAAAATCTCCGTTCATATAGGTTGGTGGGAACCCTGAAATGGGTTGATACAGTCCATATGTTTCTGCTGAGCTGGTAAGCACTAATATGTTATTTTAGAAAATAGTAGTTATTAGCTTTTACCATGGAAAACTTGCATTTGTGGGACTCTATTTTTACCACTTCATGTTACCACTATTTCTACCACTAATTTATTGACTAGGCTAGGAAAAATGTTCTCCGAATTGTAATTGTTATGATGCCAACACTGAGTTCATCACGGCTCCAGCAGTCTCTGAATATGAAGTTACTGTGTCCCATTTTAACTGTATATTGTCTATAAAACAGCACAGGAAGCTGAACTGAGTAAACAGTGAAGGTGGCTGGCTGGTCAATGGCTTTCAGTGAAAACAAAAGGGCTCAGTTTGCCCTTGGTTTTCATTTGGAAAATTGTGAGAGTTCACCATATTTGCTAAAAACATCTCAGTAATGTCTGAGGCTTTCACAGGAAATGACAGTGAAGTCAAAAAGTTCACCAAACTTCTGGCTCAAAATATTATTCTGACTTAAAAGATCATTATTTACTGTTTTCTACTCTGTCATTTGAACGCATTTTATTCATTGATGTCACAAAGCAGTCAGTGTGCTGCTGGTCTCCCACCCTCCCCAACTCAGTCCCGGCTCACAGGCACTCCCCAGACTGGAAGTCTTCTGTCCTGGTTTTGGCTGGGATAGAGTTAATTTTTCTTAGTAGCTAGAATAGTGCTGTGGTTTGGATTCAGTATGGAGCTTGGTATGAGAAGAATGTTGATAATACACTGATGGTTTTAGTTGTTGCTAAGAAATCAAGGACTTTCCAATTCCCCATGTCATGTCCATGCGCAGGTGCACAAAAAGCTGGAAGAAAGCATGGCCAGAGCACCAGACCCAAACTGGCCAGTGACATATTCATACAACATCATATCATACAACATCAAGCTCAGTATAGAGAAGAGGGTGTCTGGGAAGCTGGAGCTCTCACTTGCAGAACTGTAGTTTCGGAATCTTGATTTCTCATGGATGTCTAACTGGGAACAGGGTGGGTATTGGTTGGCAGGTGATGAGCAATCATATTGTGCACTACCTGTTTGTATTTTCTATTATTATTATTATTATTATTATTATTATTATTATTATTATTATTATTATTGTTGTTGTTGTTGTTGTTGTTGTTGTTGTTGTTGTAATTATTGTAATTATTGTAATTATTTTATTTTATTTCAATTATAAACTGGTTTTAGCTCAACATACAAGTCTACTTACCTTCACCCCTCCAATTCTCTCCCCCATCCCCTGAGAAGTGAGCGGGTGAGTGAGTGGCTGCGTGGTGTTTGGCTGTTGGACAGGTTTAAACCACGACTTCCTCCAAGGAAACTGGTAACTTCTAGCAAATATCAGTCAGGGTGAGGGTCTTTTTGAAAAGTGCACAATAGAAAACTGGAAACAAATCTCAACTGAAGCTAAAATTTGAACTGCTTGTTTGCAAAGTAGTCATCAATGTTATTCATGATGGATTAGGGTTTTGATCACCTAACTTCTGCCTTCTCTCAGTTTGGTCTCTGGTCGTCTGCATAGGCTCCTTGTGTAGGAAAGGCAGATTTACCTGCAGAGAGCTATTAGTCCATCCTGACATAGAGTCAAATGATCTGAATGACCAGCAGAAGGAGCTGCTCTCTCATGGCTGATTGTAAGGGTCCCTGAACAGGCAAATACAGATGGTGCTAATCCCACCCTTAACATCATCACTGCCTAGTGCTCGTACTTTCTGCTTTCCACAAGAAAGGGCTTGGGTATGATATGGACAGGACCCATGCTTGCTGGACCCCAATCTGCATATGCAGGATGTTAGGTCATAGCCCATCACACTCTGAGCTGATTCTGCACATCTGCAGTACCCTCCATGGAAGACCCGTGGCTCGTGCTGTGTGTGCAAGTGCTATAAGAGAACCCAAGCTGCAGAATCCAGCAGCTCCACAACCACAGGACTGCATCGCCGGTGCCAGGGGACAGGATGGAAATGGTTGTGCTGGGCACAGAGTGCTCAACCCACACACACTGCAAGGAGGGAACTCCAACATGCCCAAAGGCCACCACGGGTGCTCATGGGCAGAGTGTGTCCCCAGGGAAGCCTGTTGAGCCAACCTGCCTCCTCTTCCCGAAGCTTCCAGCGGAGATCAGCACAGATCTGATTCACAGGGTGGGAATTAAGTTTTCTGTATCATTTTGATGTCCACCCAGGTCTTGAGAGCTCTTTGCACAGGGTCAGAGAGGATGATAGTGTGAGAAGGAGGTCATGCACATCACCATTTTCCCACTGTGCTGTTCTCAAGGCTTTGTACTACATTCCCAGAGTGACACTGCTTCATGTGCAGTGTGAGCTATTGCTGCCTCCTGTGCCAGGTACAGCCTGTTGTCTCCTTCTGCTGGTTTCACAGCACACACTCGATGCACTGAGAGCCTAAATGGGGAACAACCATCAACAGTTGTGCTCAGCACAGCACTGTGTTGGGACTTTTGTCTTCAGGTTGCTCTTCTGTAGAGCATTAGATCAAATTCTCATGGACAATTAGAACTGAGAGAATATTAACAAAGGAGAAAATTATGCATTGAACATTTTGCTTGCAAAATTCACTGAATAAATTATTCAGATTTAATGTGGAAGAATAATGGAGGAAATAATTGAATAATGACATATCATAAAATGAATGGACTATTCTATTAATAATTTTACACCTTGGTCTAGTACAATAGAATGGGAAACAAGAAAAAAAATAAAAAGAATTTAGGTGTGTTTTGATGAAAACAGCAATGGGTCTGTTTATGAAATTGCATGCAGCATTGTCAGCACTCATGAATTTATCATGACTCCTGTGATGCACAGCACCTGCACTGAGCTTTGGGAGTCCATATGCAAATCTCAAACTTCTACCTCTGTGATGACACCAAAAAAATTGAAACAAACACCTGAATTTGTCCTGAACTACACTCCACCCCATCCCTACATATTACCCGGTGATTTTTAGGGCAATCTTGTGACCTTTCAAAGTCAGTTTGGCATGAGATTTGAGATCACACTGGTAAACCCTCAGGAAAGTGTGAAACTACCAGAGTAGCTGCTGCCTGCCCTTGGGTGGCAGGGGTATGGAAATTCCCCACTGGGTTTGCCGGGTGTTGGTGAAGCCAATGGGCAATTTGGATTACTTCCAAAGAGTTAAAGTTAGGTGAGATGAACCCCACCTCAGGAAGACTCAGTGTCTTAGCAAGAGCCTTCAGGGTATCTGCAGCAAATCAAGGGTGGGAGTCTGATCACTGAACTGCTCATCCCTTCAATGGGTCCTGGGCCTCCCCATCCTTTTATTTTGCCCAGTAAGCTAATGCAAGTCCTTCCTTTCACATTATTTACCCCAGAGCACACAGGGCAGAGATAGACTCGTCTCTGCATGCAGTGGGAGGGCAGTCTTGCTGCAGACCCATGTAACAAGGCTTACATATCTTTTCATTAGTTACCATAACTGATGAACCCGCAGAGGGTCAGTATGTTCTTTAGCAATTAACTGAGCTCCAGAGACTGTAATTTGTCTTGTTCATGTTACAGCACCAAATGAATTTTGCTGTGTTTAATAATCATTCTAAAAGCAGATCACAGAGCCAGGAGGGAGGGAGAGATCATATCAATCATTTGTTTTCTAACTCTTTCAAGGAATTTCCTACTGTGTTTAATTTCTTGCTGGTAAGTCCTACATGAGCCTCAGGAAGGCGGGCACTGCTATTATTATTCATTTTTTAATCATCAGAGGAAACTATTTAGCTGCTCTAGAAAATTAACATGCTCCCAAATTCAGGAGGAGCCAACAATTGGGAAAATGCAATTTTCACGGATACTGTCTTATTAGTCTAAATGGTATAATTTAGGGCAGATTCATTTAGGGATTTTTGAAGGAAATTTAGCTAAAGCACTTGGATCCCTGCTGCAGAGAATCACTTTTGGGCTGTGGGACTGGGCCATTATCCCACTTTGCAAATGAGGCAAAGGGAGAAATTGGCTTGCCTAGACTACCCAAAGGATACTCCAGCCTCCCTAATCCCAGGCTGGGACCCAAGGCAATGGCTACGAGGCTGAGAGCACAACCTTTGCTGGTGTGGTACTGCACCTCTGTCCTGTCTCAGCTGGATAAGGAGGGGTACTAGAAATAGCCACAGAGAAACAGCTCGCAAAATTGAAAGCAGACTAGAATTTACTCTGATTAAAGAGAAAAAGAAAAAAGAAAATAAAAATAGCATTTGCCCTGAAAGCCAACTCAGCTTGAAGGAATTGTCAAAAATCAATGTAGACAAATCATCCATATTCTGTGCGAAAAGGCTGCTTTTACCTCATTCTGCCCAAACTCATCTGCTGGCACCACTCCGAGGTCAGCCTCCTGGGATCAGAGGAAAATAGCTTCAGGCAGGTCCTCTAGAGGAAAAGCACATCCCTCCAGCCTGCCTGCCTTGGCCATGTTTTTTAAAGCCTTCCTTTTCCAGTAACGAGGCAATGCCCACTCCTTGGAATTGGCATGGCAAAGAGTACCGAAAAACCCAAAACCTCTTGATGCTGCCCATTGGTACTTACCTCCAAATACCCTGGAGGACACTGCCCTGTGTGTTGTTAACAGCACATATGGAGAGTTTATACCATTCTGCAAGTATCAGTCGAAAATAAAAAGGGTCATAAATTACTCCAATCATTGCTTCTGAGGACTTTTACTCTGAGCCAGGTGGCTTCAGAGCTGGCAAAATGCCTGTCTCAGTAAAACTCTGACCTGTTGCTGGTGCAATATGCTCTGGTTAAGTGGCTGGTGCTCCAGAGGGTGATGCCTGCTCACAGGCAGGCACACACCTGGATCTGAATGCTTTACCTGATGGTGCATCCCAGGATCTCAGCCCTGTGCACTGAGCTGCTGTCACTGCAGCGGAATGCCTCCGACACTGGTACTTGCAGGGAAGGTGGTGGGATGGAGGTGGTCTGGCACCCAGCTCTGCTCTGCGGTGATTGCCATGGGTGCGCCAGCCATCCTTTCCCTCCAGGGAAGCCTTCCCACACGGGCTGTCTTCTTGGTGAGAGTTTCTTCTTCAGGAGATAATCTGGTTTTCTTCTGTGACATCCTCTGGATGTGACGTGTTTTGGCATTATGTAATTATTCAGTGACACCCGATGGGAGACATTTCTCACCTGGTTTTCTTCCCAGACATCTTGTGCACAAAATTTAAAATAAATAATCAGAAAGGAAGTTTCCCTGACAATGCTGAAATCTCAGACTTATTTGAAAAGTATTAGAATAACCTGAAATTTTTTTTAAGCATTGGACAACTTTTAAAACAACTATTCCCTGTCCCTCCTCCTTCTTGCCATTCCCATGGCAAAGGTGTCATCAGCTCGGTCAGTGCAGATGGCCCATGAGGAGTGTGCTTTCTTTAAGGCCTGAGTGTCAGGTTTGGGGTCCCTTTTTCGGAGGTGCCCCAAGGATGGAGTGAAGGCGAGCAAGCTCTGTGTCTGCACTAGAGGGCACCCTTGCCACGCAAAAGTCGTGCTGTTGCTTTCCAGAAAGATTTAGGCTATTTCCAAGGCTGCAATCGGACCAGGGCACACCGGGGAGATGCACAGCTGCACCATGAGGAGGGAGAGGGGCTGCAATGGAGAAACCATTCCTTCCTTCCACTCCCTGCCAAAATCTTCTCCTGCAGTCTGCAGGGAGATGTATGAAGTGCAGGTCTCATAGTCCTTAAAGGGACAGCCTCGTCTTCAGGAGAGGTTTCAAACAAGGGTAGGAACTTACAATTTCTTGGGCTATTTCAACCTCTCAGATCTGTTAGAGGAGTGTGCAGGGACCAAGCAGGGGAGTTCAAACCACCATGCTAGGCCTGTTCAGATAGAAATGAGTGGGCACCAAGGTAACCATGATCTGCTTGAGAAGAGTTAATGTGGCTACCCTAAGTGCAATTGCTGCTTTGTCTGCCTTCTGGAGACCTTGGGAAGGGCCAACAAGCACATGGACCAAGGGTGATCTAGTTGATAAAATCTACTTGGATTTCTAAAGGCTTCTTACAAAATCTGATAGCAGGTGGAGAAGAGGAAGCAGAGGTGAATGGTCAGCTCATGGCGGGGAGGTCTCCAGCAGACCCTGTGGGTTCTGTGCTAGGACCTGGGCTGTTCAACACATTCATGGCCTAGAGAAGGCAGTTAGCAGCAAAGTGCCAACATTTGTTGGTGATACAGTTACTCAAATTAGTAAGGAGAAGAGAGAAATGTGACTAACTTTAGGAAGGCATTACCAGACTGTGTGAACAGGCAATTAAATGAGAAAGAAAATCTGGTGTAGATGAATGCAAAGTAGTACAGCTGGTGATAAACCCAAGGGGCTCCAGGCTCACCACCACTTGGAAATAAGGTAATTTCATGAAAGCACGAAGGTCTCTCTTCCACTGGAGCAGAAGTTTACCTACAGTCTCCAGCAGGAGCCAACACCACATCAACTCTCTGTAGCAGGAACTATCATGTCACCTCTACAACATCCAGTTCTCACCACACACATGGTTGCTGATCTTGCATTTCCTGCTGAAATCCAATCCCACAGGGATCAGATTCCTCAGTGTTATTTTTATTTGCTGTCAGGATTTAGTTCAGATGATGTAAAGTATGTATGGTAAATACACTCTCCATATCACATCTACTGTATGCCACTGCTAAGTGTTAGACAACAACTTTCTTGTCTGCAGTCAGTTCATTTATTGAGATGTCTGGGCTGCTGCTTGGAGTCTGGTGCTGCTGCCTGAAAATTCTGCTTTAATCACCTCTGCCCTGTGCTTTCTTTAGGGATAGAATAGTAAATCCTTGTGAAGAAAAAGAGGATCACATTTTAGTTTCTCAAGAGGCTGGAAACTATGTTGACTGAATGGCTTCATTATTAACACTTCTTGCATTAACTGAGTGAAACTGAGCTTCCCCAAAGAGGCTGTGCTCGCTCTGGGGAGAGGGGCAGGATTTGGTTCCTGCTTGAATAAACAACGGAGGGTGTGGGTGGTGGGTGGGTGTGGGTGGGGAATGTGTACAACAGGCCGACAGGTCATTTTGGTAGATCAATACACGCAAATATCTCAACCTAAATTCAAAGCAGGCCCTGCCTGGTATGTGAAGTAGTAGTAGGTAAGTAAATATTGAGTTTGTGGGTTCAAAGTGTTTCTCACTGCAGGGATTTTTAGGGCTGTGGTCAATCTATTATTCGCCCATCTCTAAACCTGAGTCTGACAGAGTCCAGGCCTCAGCAGCCTCTGATGGGGCTGCAAACCCACTTTCCAGGCTTCTGAAGAAGCTCCTTTCATTAAACCCACTTACAGATCTTATTTCCCATGGCTGATTTCTACCCTTGGATGTTTGGAAACACTTGTCTCCTGAGAAGCTCTGCCTGCTCAGGGTGCACAGACACGCTGTGTTGGCACAAACCAACTGATAAGATATTTAATATGAAAGCCTGCTCAGAGAGGAGAGAAATAAGATTGTCTCAGCTGATAGTCCCAAGAACAGGAGACCATAGCTGTGCACAGGCACTGTTTCTCTCTGATATGTCAGTTCTTCTCTTCTGATCATTATTTTTCCTTGCTGAAAGCTTAGCCTCCTTACTGAGAGGTCAGTGTCTTCTGCCTATACCTCAAGTCCTGTATCCTACTTGCTAGTAGCTGCTTCCACTAACCAGTGATTTATGGGCTTTTTTGTCCTTTCAGGCCATTGGAGAAGAGCTCCAAGGACCTTCCTTCAGCCAGTCAGGTGCCTGGTTCTGGTCTCTCTATAACGGGATGCACAGACATGGGCTGGAGTTGAACACTTAGAGCACAAGCCAGCCTCCTGCCCAAACCACTGACCATTTCCTTGGACATTTGGAGTATATTTCAAGGAAGTAGAAGTTGGCATGAGAAAGACTGGAGATGAGGTGGGGATTGGAGACACAGAGACAACACCACCACCATCAGGACTTCCTTCCCTCCCCAGCCATCTTGCAGACTGCTCATCTATTGTTGTGGTTTGAGCCTGATCAGCAGCCAACCACCCCGCAGCCACTCACCCACCCTCCCCTGCCACCGCTGGAAATAGGGGAGGGAATTGGAGGGGTAAAGGAAGACTGGCAGGTTGAGATAGAAACAGTTTAATAATGGTAATAAAATGCAAACAATTACAGTAATAGAAAATACAAACGGACAATGCACAATGCAATTGCTCACCACCCCACGGATCAATACCCAGCCTGTTCCCGGCCAGCAATCCCGAAATACCAAGACCCTTCAATCACAATCCCAGAAGCAAGTGAGAGAGAGAGCGAGAGCCCTCCTTCCTGACCACCCCTCCTCTACCTACTGAGCATGACGTTACATAATATGGAATATTTCACTGGCCAGTTTGGGTCTGGTGCTCTGGCCTTGCTCCCTCCCTGCTTCTTGTGCATTTGCACACAGGCAGGACACGGGGAGTTGGAGTGTCCTTGAAATCTCAGCAGCAGCTGAAAACATCAGTGTGCTATCAGCATTCTTTTCATACCAAACCCAATGATGAATCCAAAACACAGCACTATTCTAGTTACCAAAAAGGAACATTAACTCTATTCCAACCCGAACCAGGACACCTATGTTGGCTTCAGCCTGTGCTTGTGACCTCTACATAACCCACGATGTACAAAGAAGGATGTGTGGAGCAGATACGTTAGTCCCATCATGCCCAAAAGGATGCAGGCAGCTTTTAGCAGACTGATAGTACAACACAGACAACCCAACATTTAGTCCTAAATCTTCCTTGTTAAGAAGTGCCAGGGGACAATGTGTCTTACCACCCAGGCTTGCCTGGCACCACCAGAGCCTTGGGCACCTTTGACCTCTTTGGAAGGGAGAAATATTCAGGGTTTTATCAGAGTAGCCAAGAGTTGCTCCAGCTCCATCAAGCCAGTTCTCAGTCCAGGAGCAATGTACAGAAGTGAAGGTCTGGCCATTACAGAGGACATGTGAGACAATCCCAAGGAAAGCAGCAGGACCTCTCAGCTCAGATGGTGCCTGGTGGGGCAGGACATGACCTAGGCATCCAGGTTGCCTTAGTCTGACCAACCCCGCACTGCTCATAGCTGGATGCCTCTGTCCCTTGCAGCCAGGGCTTCTTTCACAGGCAACAGCAAGACATAGCTCCTTCACGAGAAGGACCAGTTCATTTAGTCACCTGGGTAAGAAGAAGGAAGTCCTTGGAAAGAAGAAAGGCCCAGGATGCAGCCAAGTGGGGGGTTACAGGTCTTCCAGTCCCTGAGACCAGACTGGCAGAGGCCTGCTTATGGCACTGCTGCTATCTCAATCAGCATGAAGAGCTCTGATGTCTCTGAATGGGACCGGACAAGTGCAAAATGCTATTTCTGTAACAAAGAGGATCAGCACGAAGGCACAGGTCTGACATCCACCTGTATTTTTATGAACTTGCAATGATGAGTGTGTGGGTGTGGGAGGGTGGGGGGTGGTGTCACTCTTCCTCAGCAGCACCAGGTGCTCACAGCTGGCAGGATCCAGCCCACCTAACAAGAAAAGTGGGAACTTCTAACCCCTTTGTATTTAATGAGCAAAACACATGTATAACTGCCATCCATGAAAGCCAGGCTCCAGCTGCTGGAGCTCAGATGGCTGGAAGACCAAACCATGCTCCATTGGATTTTCTAGACCCATAAGAGGGCAAACTGGATTCAGAGTGTCTTTCTTCCTTTGGAGTTTTATTTTACAAGATAGAGACAAAATAAGAAAAGATCTGGAATAAAACAAAGGATTGTGTCACATGAAACTCACATAGAAATAGTTTAATTACTGCTCAGATGAGTGACTCTAATAGAGCAATACTGCACTGGATGCAGTTAGAAAGTAATTGCTTCATTACAGCTCAGGGACAAACTTATTTGGCCAAGGTGCACTGAGCCTGCACATCTGCCCCCAAACCATATTCCTTTGAGTATTAAGCCAGGCAGAGCACCCTGACAGCAGCACAAGGGCAGGGAGACAGGGGCCTGCTCAGCGCCACATTCCTGGGAGTAGATCTACATCCCCTCTTTGTCTGACCACAGCCTGACTCACTTGGCTGGAGGTCCCTTCACCTGCTGCTCTTCTGGGACCTGGCTGTGTCCTCTGAGCTCACCACAGGTTGGCATGTCCTGCTGTACTGTCCAAAAGTTTCTTCACAGAGCAAAGTTGGACAGAAATTTTGGAAGAGAGGCTGGTGCACACATAGACTCTCACACTGTAACATTTGGGAGTTTGGTATTAACAGCCCCCACCCAGATTCTGCAGTCATGCCACCATTTTTCCATAGTCATGCCATGATAGCATGCTGTGAAAGGAAGCATGTATGTCCCAAAATACAGCTAACATATAAAGCTACCCTAGCAGGCAACTGAACAGAAAAGCATCCTTGAGGAAGTTGATATGGGAACCTCATGTTCCCTGAAACTCCAGCACTTGCCAGGTACATAGTTAAGTGCACGCTACCAGCCTTTCCAAAGCACGAGGAGCAAAATTAAAAGCCTGACATACCAAGTCCATGTGCTGACCATAAGGCTTGTGACACTCTCTGCACCCTCCTCTGTCCCTGCAAAGAAGTCTTTAATTCATGCAGTCATCTGGGAGACCTTCTGGAAAAGCTCATCCCCATGTGTTGGTCACGGCTGATTATCTTAAGATTATCTTGCATAAACCAACATATAGAATCTCAGTTTTTATCATGGCCAACATTTCAGAGGTCTGTCTAGAGATACTAAGATTACTGCAATCTTATCGTCTTCCCCTTCAAATGATAGGCAAACATGTCTATGTACATTTTAAATTATTTAGACACCATCTGCTTCTTTGCTTATGTGAAGAGTTATTGATTTCAAATTAGTCCCTGGAGTGTTTATTTTGTAGATGGCTTGTTGTGAGCTTGGTCATTTATTCTAAAGTTTTCCTTTCTGTATGCTGATAGCTGCACCCACAAAAAGAGAGATCACAGATCCCCAGGCTGTATGTGTTTTTGAGGAAAACACTTGCTCTTCGGTTGTGCTGGATAACCCTACTCAAATCAGAAGGACTGCAAGTGCGCAATCCACAGAGCAATGTCTGGTCCTTGACTTTTCACATGAAAAGTGCACTGTCTCTTCTCCATAATTTAAGCCTAATGACTTTGAGCAAGACCCATTTAATTTGCTGCCATGCTTTGCTCATTAAATCCCTTGAATTACTTTATTTACTAACATACTTCTTCTAAATTACTTTATTACTTCACTAAATGTATTTATTTACAATGGATGGCAGAAGACAAAGACAGCTGCAGCGGTTCCTTGTTGACAATCACCCAAACTACTGTGTGATAGTGGCAATAAAAATGTACTGGAAATTGGGTGCAGCCAACATGTTGCATAAATTCTAAATTTTAGGGTGGGGGGGTGGGGAAGGGGGACCATCAGGTAGATTTTCAGATTACTCAGTTGTGCCCAGATGTTGTTTGTCCAAATGAATACAAGCCAGACCCCCTCAAGCACAGATTTAATGGTGTGAACAGCACAGAGTAAGCTATGGAAAGTCTGGGGTGATCCTTGCAATATCTTATCTTCTAATTGACGGGATTAACCATGGATTCTGTTGGAAACCACTGAACTCTGAGCAACTCACTAAACTAACTAAACTAAACTAAATAACCAAATGGAAACAAAACAAGCGCTTCTTTAGCTTCTTCATTCCTACCAGTTGTCCAGGTGTGATGAAGTTTTTTGGTTTGGTTTTTTTTTTCATAGGTTCATTAGAATGGCACAAGCCAAGGTTAAGAGACAACATGCTAGTAGTTCTTTGCAATGCCCTGAAAGATAATGAACAACAGCCTTTCCAAGAGACCCAGAGGAAGTTTTGCTCAGTATAAGCCCAGGAATGAGGCTGTATGCTATTAGAGGGTCTGACAGGGAACAGATTTCAGGAACACTTTTCTGAGGGCACCCAGAAGATGGTCCTCCACCTAACCCTGGTCATTCTGGGTGAACAACAGTTTTCCTAATCCTACAAAAGTGCCTGCTGCTGGTTTGAGAGTAGTTAGGAGAGATGGTATCCCCAGCAATTGCAAAAAGCCAGAGGAAATGTTTGTTCTGGAATCAATGTTTCTACATCTTCTTGGTGTTCAGTAAGTACCCAAGGGTCCATCACAGTGCCCTGTGAATTATGCCCTCAGCCACATTATATGAGTCATAGGCACTCTCTTTTCTACTCAGCCCTGGAAGACCCAATAATGAGCCAAGCTTGGCCTGCTCAACTTATAAATCTTTTCTGCTACAGGTAAGAAGTGGTATCCTACCCTTCTGATCAACATCAGCATTGCTCAGGCAGGGATCAACATGCCCTTCACCAGGGCACAACAAAGAATGGTGTTTTGTCTGATGGTGTCATGATGCAGTCTGGATCAAACAAACTCCTGCTGTCATGTCTCACTTATTTTGTTGCTACAGTGAGTGTTCCTGCTGCCCACCATGAGCTAGGTCTGAGCCCTTGCACTCAAGACAATTAGATTGACATTCCGGTGAGATTTTTACAGCACAAAGTTTTAAATTTCCTCTTGAAATTGCATTAATTCTACAAACTTACCATGTAGTGCTGTTACAGCTAGAGCAGTTACAATTTGGAGTGAGTCTCATACCAATTAAATGGTATGAGAGATCCTCATTGTCAGACAGTTGGACATTTACAGCATCACTCCTGACATATCTAGTGTAGATCTCAGAGCACATTACAATATGTAGCTCTGTATTAGACCATCTGTGATGGTTTCCTCTTTTACACTGGGTATTGTACAGCAGCAGTGTGAAGGTCATCAGTGCAAGTGGGAGACACTGCCACTGCCTTCAGCTTTACCTCCATGGGTTTTACAGGAGGAGACTTCCAGTCACAGGGTGAAGAATTTTCTGCAGTACCCAAGGATTGTTGAGCTCTTCACCCCCTTCTTGCTCTCATTTCTTACTAGCTTATATTCGCAGGAAAGCAAACAGTTTGCCAGATCCAGCCAGAGGAGGTTCTAGCATAAAGCATGCCTTCCTGCCATTTAGTTATTTGCATTTGTTGCATTCCTAGTATATACATTTTTATCCTACGGACCGGTGATGAGTACGTGAACTGTCAGTGGTGCTGTGCTTTCCCAAACCTCTCACACAAGCTGAGTTTTTGGAGAAGAGTTAAATAAGGAGCAAGCACTGATGCTTCCAGGGACCAGCATGAAATTTTCACCACACTCTAGTTTGTATGATTTACACTGTTATGACTGATTTGTGACACAGCAAAATGACAGTGACAGTATTTGCTTATTTGCTCACTGAAATACTGTGTTTTACAGTGCTGAAGCAATACAGCTTCAGCTTATACCTCTGCTTCTGCTGAAGTAGTTACTTACATTAGGACAGAAGTATAAATCTCTATTTTTATGCACTTACATTATTAAACTACCCTATCAATTACTGCACTAGGACATTTGATATACTGCATCCCTTATCCCAAGGATGGGAAATTACTTCTATTTCTTCTGTCATGATTAACATGTAGATCAGCACTGAGACTTACTCAATAAACTGAAGTAATTTTTCTTCTGCAGCTAACAGGAATACTGGGCGTTTTGACTTGGCTCAGAAATGGTTAAGATCCTGTAGTTTAGCAATTTATCTGTAATTAAGGGCATCTGTCTATAAAATATCCTCCTCTATTATGGGCTGTTGTGCTGACAGGTGCTAATGGCTGCCATTAGCTGAGGTTTTGTTCCCAGACAATGGCAGAGCTTGTTAGAGGCAGTGACTCTGCCAACCCCTCCTGGGTCCAGGGGGACCATCAGGCCCCTTGTGTGATGGGCACCAGCTCTCCAGAGTGGTGACCCTGAGCTCATGGAAGGGCTTGAGGTGCCCATGGCAGAGCAGGCTGGTGGCCTGAACCTATTAAATGCACATAGACAGCTGGAGCACAAAACCTAGTGCTTCTTGGGGACTGGAAGTGGCCGATACAATACTAAGAAATACCAATTTCTTTATGTTTCACAAATGTTCTTGAAAATTCTTGGAAAGGCAATTGACTTGTGCCTGCAAATCTCCTTAGGCCTGCACAGCACTAACAGCTACACTTTGTTCTCTGAACAAACTGGATTTTGCTCTTCCCTAATCTGAAAGGGGTCAAGGGTAAAATTTCAACCAACTTTGTATTCCAAGGGGGACTCCAGTGAGAAGTTACAGCAGCATAAAGAGTGACAGCCACATTCCAGAAATAATTCTTGCTCTCTCAGCACAGAGAACAAAATGGGCACCCTTGGAGCATGAGGTTTATTCCAAACATCAGGCAATTTTTTTTCCAGAGCTTGAAGCAACTCTTACTGTCTTCCAAGAAAACTTTACAAGCATACTTTAAAGGGTGCCAGCAGCTTTAAGGTAATGGTTGGTACTGGTTGCTTTCAAGCACCAGCAGGCAAGGAGAGCCCAAGAAAGTCAATCCAAACTTCAAGGTTCATTTTAAGACCAGAAGGAACTCTGTGCCATGTAATACTGTATTAACTTTTTCAACCTTCACTCATCCAGCTTCATTTTCCCACTCTTACAGTGATTAAAAGAAAAATTTTGCAAGTATGGCTACAAGAGCAATAGCAAAATATGTTTTTCCTTCTCCATGTGTCAAATCAAATGTACTGCTGAAATTTGCCAGGTTTCTTATAAATGATAGTATGAAGCCTATTAGCTTTTGGTAGAATCATTACCAGGGTGTATTCATGCCATTTACACAGTCTGTCACATTGTCAAGCCTTTGGCTGTATGATGAGGTTGTCTCTCATCAACGGTATCACACAATCTGAATTGAAAGCTGGGCTCCAGTGGGCTATTATTCTTGGCTTGCTAGAAATCCAACATGACGTAACAATTTCTTTTGCTGTAGATAAAAAGCCTTGTAAATAAAGTCACCAAGCTTGCTATTGCCTCAGGATGGATGTTTCTAGCTATGGAAAACAAACATCTTTACTTTGGTTTGTTGGTTTATTTCAAGACATGCTGCCCATTGTTTTGGCCTTTGCACAGCAGTGGGAGGTCACTGTCCTGTGACAATCTTTATATGACTTTTGTTCAGAAAATATTTTTGAAGATTGCTAAGATTATCCATGATTCATGCCAATAGGCCTAATTTGCTGTACACAAACTTTTCCACTTTGTAGCAATTTCCCTGATATCTGGGTAAAAGCAAAGAACACAGTGGAAGCTTGTATTTTCCATGAAAAGCAGAAGCATTTTAAGTGTCAAGTTTTGCTTTTTGTACTCTGCATCTCATAGGTAAAAGTGGGATAACTCAACGGCATTGTCAAGCAGTCTGGATTAGAAAAAACAGGCATGCAGACAGGAATCATCTGACAGGAGAAACAATCTAAAAGGTTTTTTCTGGTGCTTGGAATCTGCACTAAGCATTGGGGATCTATCCCTCAATAGGTATTATCAAACTGGTCACACAATATTTGTTTGGTGCAGCTAAACAGATAAAGTTTTACTGACAGTAGCCAATACAGGGAAGTGCAATGCATACTGCTTTGCAATCAACTAGCAGCCAGCATCATGTGATTGATCAGGGCAAAGACCAGTAACGAGAACTGGAAAAGCCAACTGTATTAGACAATCATCCCAGCAAGATAGGGCTTTCTGGGACAGAGACAGTAAGAAACACATTTTATCCCCAAATTATGCAATTGTGTTAAGTTTCCATACTCCACCCCGCTGAATTCTCAACCCTCACAGTTGTCACCGTCTCCCATCAACTTTTCTTTACCCCCAGCCACCCTCTGTGACAACCCGCTGCTGGTGCCGGAATGAGGTGGTGGTGGTGGTGGTGGGGGCGCGGAGATTCAGTGCCAAGTTTTTCATGGAAATAATCTGCCGTTTCTTCCTCTATCTGTGTCCATCCTCAGCGTCACAACGCTTCCCACACCTTGTGCCCTGTCACAGCCTGGCAGCCAGCCATGCGGCATGACTACTTTCTCCTTTAAGGCCAAAGGCATTGAAATCACAAAAGAAATGAGCTTCAAATGGCATCAGGCGGGATAACACGTGCCCCCAGGCTTTCGAGGGGGACGGAAGCACCGTCCCAGAGAGGCCGGCTGTGCTCGGGCACGGCCAGGATACGTGGGCGCATGAGGGAGGCCGCGCTGCGGGCACAGGGGCCCACGTCGCTCCCTGCACAGTGGCGCTCGATTTGGGGCAGCTTTTGATCCCGTTGCTATCCCAGAGACAGGGTTCCCTCACCGCGCGGTGTGCCAGCCAAGACACACAGGCTCGAGGTAATTCTTCTACCTCATGTCTGCGCAGGCCTGGGTGCTAGGCGGTAATGCCACAAAGCTAGCACGCTGCTCAGAAGAACTTCAGAGTATGCATACACTTCAGACTACACGACTACAGGTTTCCTCTAACGACCATTGGGTAGCTTCTTATCACTTTGTCCCTCATTGGTTAGATATAGCTCGATTAGCCTCGCTTGCTATGTAGATTAGCACGCCTGCTCCTCACAGGCGTGAGGGGGCCGAGTCTTCTCGGTCTGGAATCGGTTCGGTGGTCGCAGTCTCCCTCCCGCCGCCCTTACCTTTCCCTCGGCTTGTGCTTCTTGGGCAATCATCCAGCCTCTGGTGCCTTGTGGGGCAGGATGTTCCCCTCTTCTCAATCTTTTCATGGCGATACAGTCGTCAGCAAGGCCTTCATTGTTTAGAGAGAGTACCAGGCTTACAGAACCGCGCCGATGTCCAGTGGCCCTCCTTAGAAAATTGTCATGCCGTATATCGAACTCTAACTTCAATAGTGCTGCTATAGCTTAGGGATCAACCCAAGCATGCGGTTTTAGTCAGCCTACACTGCGGCTTCTGCCACGCTTAGTGCACGAGGCTGAAGAAGCACCCGACTAAAGCCTTGCCTCCGCTTCTCCTTGTTCCTGCCAGTTTGTCACTGGTGCAGCCCAGGCTGTCGCAGCTGCCGAGGCTGCTCGAGTCACCACAGTGCCTGCCCAAATCTGGCTGGTACCTGCCCCAGCACGTGCTAAAGGTGGGAAGGTGGAAACGTGCCTGCTGTAAGGCGGCGTTTTACCAGTCACTTACATCCAGGAGATGCTGCTGGATGCCCTCTTTCAGTATTGAAATCACGCCGCGTGTAAGCTGTAGCTCCAGCATCCACCTTTACTGTGTGGAGCTCCTTCAGCTGAGAACTGACGTGACAGGTCCCCGGGAAGCCCCGGCCAAGGCCTCGGTGGTTGGCTCGAAGCACCGATGCCGAGCACCCAGGAGAAGACGTGGGGAATGGAGAGGGCAGTGGTGTTGGGGTAAGCGCCGAGGCGTGTGCTGGGGCCGTGGGGCTGCTGGGGCAAGCACCGGTGGCCCAGGACGACTCGTGGTGACATCCCCCAGCCACGCTCTGTGACATCCCCCAGCCACGCCCTGTGAGATCCCCCAGCCACGCCCTGTGACATCGTGGCCCTCACTGCTTTTATTCGGGCGCCCATCCTGCCCCAGCCGGCTCGTGCCTTCGCTCTAGCTGAGCATTTTGGCGAGGCTTGGAGTGTGGAGCAAGCCTTTGGCTGGGTGCTCGGCTTGTGCCCCGGGAACTGGTGGCTGCAGCTCCCAGTGCCCATCCCCAGAGCCACTGCAGGTTTTTCCCCAGCCCTGCCCGGTTCAGGCAGTCGGGGCACCCAGGAGGTGAGCTCGCCGCAGCAGAGGTGAGCTGTGCGCGGAAACTTCCCCAGGGGAGCTGGGCGGGTTTCCCTCTCGGGGGGACCTGGGCTTCTCTCCCACTGCTCCCCGGGCCAGCCAGTGACCGTGGCCTCTCTTCCTCTTCTAGCGGGACACCCGCCGCTGCAGCGTCGGAGAGGAGGAGTTGTCCATCCCCACCAGCTCTCCCCAGCCCACCGCAGCGTGAGCTGACCATGGCCACAGACTCGGCGGACCGCTGCGCGATATGTCTTCACTCCAGCAACAACGCAGCCTTTATCATTCCGTGCCTCCACCGCTTCTGTTTCATCTGCATCTGGCAGCGGGCACAGATCAGGCCGGTGTGTCCCGTCTGCAGGAAGAGCGTGACTTCCATCCAGCCGTCGCTGCAGGGGGACCGATTTGGAGAGTTCCCCGTAAGACGACAACCACCTGTGGCATTGTCAGGCAGGGCACAAGACGAGACAGCTGACACACTGCCAGTGTCACGTGCATCCACGGAACACCAGCCACAGTATCCAGAGGCAGGGTTTGTGAGCGGCCGTCAGCCCTACAACTGGAAGCTCTTTTTCAGTAAGCATCCAGGTGTATTCCAAAACCTGCGGCCCTGGCTGCGTCAGGAGCTGCGGCGCATCTCTAGGTTACAGCTTCCTCGGAGGCTCATGCTAGAACAGGTCATTCTGAGTACCCTGGCTGCTGATGGCCCGAATGAAGAGTCCCTGGTCGAGAGGCTGCAGAACGACCTTGGAAACAACACGGCAAAATTTGTGCGAGGACTGGTGGAGTTCACCATGGAACATTGCGGGAGGGCAACCCAACACCTCTTCCTCCGTGGGGAGCCCCGTGCTGCCAGGAGGCTGGAGGAGAGACATGGGAGCCTCCTCAGCTCTACAGCCTCCATGGAATGGCGGGATCGCAGCCCTTTGTCCAGCACGAGATCAGGTGTCTCTCGAGGGGGACAGGAGCAGAGTCCGATGGCCAGCAACAGCTGGCCAGCCTTTCAAGAGAGATGGAAGCTGAAACTCGTAGCCCTAACCAGGTCGGCCGGTGTCCAAGAGAGTCGGGAGCGCAGCCCCGTGGCCTCCAGCAGCAGTGAGGTTGCCTCCCAAGCAGGCCAGGAGCTCAACGTCGTGGCGAGTACCAACTTGGGTACCTCCAGTGGGGATCGGGAGCTCAGCCCCGTGGCCAACACCAGTCCTGCTGCTGCTCAAGGAAGGTCTCCCTGCAACCCTGTGGCCCTAAGTAGGTCAGCTGGCTTCCAAGGGGGACGGGAGCGCAGCCCCATAGCCAGCACTAGCTGGTCTGTGTCCCAAAAGGGGCAGGATTGCAGCCCCGTGTCCGGCACCAGCTCAGGTGCTTCTCAAAGGGGACGGGAGTGCAGGCCCATGGCCACCACCAGCTGGGCTGCCTTGCAAGAGGGACGAGAGCAGAGTCCATTGACCAGCACCAGCCTGGCTCGTCCCGAGGTGGGTCTCCTGTGCCCAGACCAGCTCCCTCCAGCAGTGCTGCCACGGCCGATGAAGGGGAATGCCTGGGCACCTCGACCGCTGCTCTCCGAGAGGGTCCTGGCTGCCCCCTCTCCATCTCCTCTGCCATCCCAGGGGAGCAAGAGGAGCTGCACGGGGAGCGGGGGGAGGCTGCGGCCGGTGCCTCTGCTTGCACAGGGTCAGGGGGCTGGTCACGTCAGGGGCCCCAGAGACCTCTGAAGAGGAAGGCTAGCAGCACCAAGGACTCTGATGCCAAGAAGCCAGCCCGCTGCTGATGCTGGAAGGCGGCTCCGGCAGCTGGCGAAAGGAGGGCCGTGCCGGCCACGGGGCCATGCGCTGACCCCCCAGGGACCAGAAGGCTCAGCTCAGGCCTCATAAACCTAGCTCTCCCAGGAAATAAAGACATGAAAATGACAGGTTTTGAGTCTAAGTATTTTTATCTGTGTGGCTGGCATCGTTATCCCCACCTGTGCTGCTTTGTCGTCCCCCTTTTCCTGGTGCCCGGCCCACCTTTTCCTCCCAGCTCCGCTGGGCCCTCAGGCCTACGGGGCCAGTTTGGTGGGAGGGGGGGCTACGGTGATGGACGTGGCCCATCGCCTTGGGCCGTGCTAGCTGGATGGTGTCCGTGGCACCTCCTGAGGCCTATGGGGTCACTCTGGCTTGGAGAGGGGCTACGGTGACGGACATCATGGCCCTTTGCCCCACAGGACACGGCTCTGGGTGGCCCTGCTCGAGCAGGGGTGCGGCCCAGATGACCTCCAGAGGTGTCTTCCAACCTCAACCTGGCTGTGATTCTTGGGACTTGTGTCAAGTCGGGGTTTGTTCCCCACGCGGCAGCACGAGGCATTGTCGTGGTTTGAGCTCAGAGGCCAACTGAGCACCACACAGCCGCTCACTGCTCCCTTCCCTCCCAGCGATGAGAAGGGAAAAATGAGTAAGGCATGGGATTTGAGATAGGACAGGGAGGGGCAAATCACTCATTATGGCCCCAGGCAAAAGGCAGGCTCATTAGGGGAAGAAAAAGAGAACGTAAATTTATTACAAACACTAACAACACCACCACTTAACAGGCAGAGCAGGACAGTGAGAAGCACCACCACATCTTGAGAACACCTTCCCCCCTCCCCTCCCTTCTTCCCAGGCTCAGCTCTGCTCCCGATATCTCTACCTCCTCCCGCCAGGGGCGCAGGGGGAGGGAATGAGGGGGTGCAGTCGGTGGTGCTGTCTCTACTTCCCTCTTGGGTGGGGGGGAGCTTCTGGAACTTCTTCCCCGTTCACCCCAGTGTGGTCCCCCTCTCACAGGAGGCAGTCCTCCACAAACCCTCTCCGACATGTGTCCCTCCCACGGCCCGCCATGTTTTTCCCCAGCCCTGCCTGGTTCAGGCAGTCGGGGCACCCAGGAGGCGAGGTCGCCGCAGCAGAGGTGAGCTGTGCGCGGAAACTTCCCCAGGGGAGCTGGGCGGGTTTCCCTCTCGGGGGGACCTGGGCTTCTCTCCCACTGCTCCCCGGGCCAGCCAGTGACCGTGGCCTCTCTTCCTCTTCTAGCGGGACACCCGCTGCTGCAGCGTCGGAGAGGAGGAGTTGTCCATCCCCACCAGCTCTCCCCAGCCCACCGCAGCGTGAGTTGACCATGGCCACAGACTTGGCAGACCGCTGCCCCATGTGCCTTAACACATGTGACAATATAGCCTATACCTTGCCGTGCCTCCACCGCTTCTGTTTCATTCGCATCCGGCGGTGGGCACAGATCAAGCTGGAGTGTCCCCTCTGCAAGAGGAGGCTGACTGTAGGTAGTCAGTGCCTGGACACTGGAAGATATCGCGCTTTACGTAAAGAGAGGGCCCCTTTTTCAGATAGCCCGATAGCCAACAGTAATGTAGCTGTGATGTAAGCAGAAGGAAGTGACGTCATAAACCCAAGCTATATAAGTTCTGCATATTACTCAATAAATGCCATTTGCCATCCACCACATAGGTGTCTGTGAG
Organism: Tyto alba; assembly: GCF_018691265.1. NCBI lineage: Eukaryota > Metazoa > Chordata > Aves > Strigiformes > Tytonidae > Tyto > Tyto alba. The sequence continues at coordinate 11,926,189 of NW_024881273.1, read as the reverse complement.
CTGATGGCCCGAGCAGCCTGGGGTTGGTCGCCGTGCCGTTCCTGAACCAGGTCGCCACACCTCCGAAAGGCAACAAGTGGTGCCGAAACCCGGGAAACCCGAGGAATGGCCTGGATGGGTGAATGGCGGCCAGAGCGGTGGGATCAGCCCGGCGGGGAGAACGCTCCCAGACCAACGAGAAGCATGGAAGCCCTTGCGAATGTGATAAATAATAGAATGATCAGAACCGCTGATATGAGACATTGGGACCAAAGACATCAACAAGGACCCGCTGGGGATACAAAGTGGCCCCCCCAGCGACCTAATTGGAATCATTAAGACCCGGTCCATAGAAATAATATGATCGACCTCCCAGACATGGTAATTCAAGGAATTAGAGATTCAGTACCGAGGGGGTAGAATATTAATAAGGCCTTCAATGAACAACAAAAGAAGGACGAGACCCCCACTGAATGGTTAGAGCATCTAAGGAAGGGCTTGAAATTATATTAGGGTCTGGACCCTGATAGTCCGGTGGATCAGGCCCTATTTAAGACCCAGTTTGTGGCTAAATCCTGGACGGATATAAGAAAGAAACTAGGAGCTAGATAGTTGAGTTTCCAGGGTAATAGGGAGCCAAGGATTGCCACATTTCCCACACAATCCATTAGGGAAAGGCTGGGAAGAAAAGCCTAGCGGTGGGAAAAAAAAAAAAAAAAAAATGGAACAAGAAATTACCAGGTGGTATTCCATCAGACAGTCCATTAGGAAAGAAGTTAACAAATTGGGATTACAGCACATATATCAGAGGAAAGAGTAAAATCAAGATGGCAAATTATTGTATGTTTAAATGGATTAAAGGACCTATCAGGAAAGATTCGATGTATTGGCCAAAATATGGATCAGCAGAGGATTGGATTTGTTAAGCTCTTAATATTTGTTAATTCAAAGGAACCATTTAATCAAGAAGAAAGTGAATATGCCTCATGTTGGAAGGGGTTGCGGAGATTTGGGATTTTTTTTTAAATTGAAGCAGGGGGAGGTTGAAGAAGGTGAAAGGGAAAGGAAGGAGATGGGACCCTTTGGATAATTTACCCCCCCCATATAACCCGGCACACCTAGAAAATCAAGGGGTGAAGGGGGTGCAGCAGGAAGATGCGGGTGAGGAGGCCCCTGTTGTTAGTATCAGACCTGAAACCCAGCAGCAACGAAGGGGGGGCGAATCGTTTAAGGGAGCACGGGGAGGCTAGGGTTAATCCCTTGCGGGGGAAGTTCCAGCGGCAGGAATTCAAAGGGGGGGTAGGATTTGTGGATGTGCCGCTCACTAATGTAGAAGCGAGTGAGTATAAGAAAGAAATTAGGAAGTTATTAGAGGACCCTGTGGGGCTGTCAGAGGAGATTGATCAATTTCTGGGACCCTATATATAGACATGGGAGGAGATGCAGTCGATTATGGGAATCCTTTTTTCCCCTGAAGAGAGACAGATGATCAGAACGGCTGGAATGTGGATATGGGAGAGAGAAAATCAGCATGGGATACCCAGGGAACAGAAACTCCCTGTAACCCCTCTGCAGGGGAATCAGAATGAACAAGAGGGGAGGAGAGATATGAGTGACTATAGGTCATTATAATAAGAGTCTGGATGAACTCCTGAGAGAAGCCCAGAAAGTATATGTTAAGAAGGATGAAAAAAAAAAAAAAAAAAAAAAAGAACAGCTATAACTAAAGCTAAAATGATGGTAACTGCACAAGAGGCTGTTAGAAATAAACACAGGGAATCCGCTAGGGAAATCCCAAGGGGATGTTTGTTTTTTGTTTTTGTTTTTTTTTTTATTGTGGGAAAGGGGGGGGGCATTGTAAACAAGAATGCCCCCAGAAAAGATGGGACCTGTTGGTGTTTGAAGTAACCCAACAGGATGAGGGTGGTAATCACTAGGGGTGTCAGGAGCTCTACCTCCTGGGGGGTATACCAACAGAAGAGCCCTTGATAAATTTGAAATTAAGTCCCCAGGAGGAAGATTATGTAAAAGATACAGCCTGGGCTGTATGGGCCAAAGGCAAAGGGGTTTTGGTCCCAGTCATAAAGAATGTGTTAATACAAGGGGAAGATCAATATGCTGTTAATGATCTGTTGTTAATGCCAGGGGTAGGATGTAAATTGCTAGGTAGAGATTTACAAGTGCAGTTAGGAATAGGTGTGGTGCTGGATGAAGGAAAACTGGTGGCTAAATTACTAGAATTATGGGAGGAGAATCGGGGAGGATATTCAGGAACCAGAGCATGACTGTGTGGATTTTATAAGTTATCAAACGAAAATAAGAGAAGATCTGTTAGATGAACCTTTGCCCTATAGGGAAAAACTATTTATTGATGGGTCCTCTCGATGCCTAGAAGGGAAAAGAATATTGGGTTATGCAATTATCGAGGGGCAGAAGATGGAAGTGTTTGAAAAGGGGAAATTACCTGCTGGGTGGTCAGCACAAGCCTGTGAACTCTATGCCCTAAAACAGGCATTGGTATATTTGAGAGATAAGGAAGGGACAGTGTACACAGACTCAAAGTAAGCATTTGGAGTGGTCCACGTATTTGGAAAATATGGGAAAGAAGAGGGCTTATAAATACAAAAGGGAATGAGCTAGTACACGAGCAGCTGATCAGAGAAGTTCTAGAAGCCCTGAAGCTCCCTACAGAAATTGCAATTGTGCACGTGAAAGGACATCAGAGGGGAGCATCGATGGAAATAAGGGGGAATAATTTAGCAGATTAAGTAGCCAGAGAAGCAGCTACAGAATTATCATCAGTAGTTTTATTGGTAATAACAACGGGGGATTATGAGAATTTAGCCCCGAATTTCACAGAACAAGAGAAGGTTATACTTAAAAATAGGGGGGAAAAAGATCCAGAAGGAAAATGGACTTTACCAGATGGAAGGTAGATGTTAAATAAAACATTATCATGAGAAATTCTGTCATTAATACATCAGAAAATACATTGGGGAACGCAATCACTTTGTGATCATTTTCTTAGACAATATGGGTGTATAGGAATATATACGGAGGCTAAACAACTAGTTGATCGATGTCTGATTTGTTAAAAAGTGAACAAAAAGGTAATGAGAAAAAGGTGGCTGGGGAACAGGAGCTAGCCATACAAAGCCTCCAGGTAGACTTAACAGAGCTACCTCAAATACAAGGGTGGAAGTATTTGTTGGTATTAGTGGCTCACTTAACTCATTGGGTAGAAGCAATCCCCCACACCAAGGGCAATGGCAACCATGGTATCCAAGGTGTTATTGGAAAACATTATCCCCAGATACGGATTAATAGAAAGAATAGACTTGGACAGAGGAACACATTTCATTTTAAAAATTATGCAACAACTATCTGAAGCCTTAGGGATCGAATGGGCGTGGCACACCCTATGGCACCCTCGGAGTTCTGGAAGAGGAGAAAGAATGAATCACACTTCAAAACAACCCTTGACTAAGTTAATGATTGAGACTCAGATGTCTTGGATTAAATGCCTGCCGTTGGCCTTATTAAGGATCAATACTCAGCCACGAGCGGACCTGGGTATTTCTCCCTATGAAATGATGTTTGGATTACCATATATGAGTAATGACAGGGATATTGTCACCCCTGAAGTAGGAGATCAGTATGTAAGAAAGTATGTAATAAGAATTGCTAACACTTTAATGAAACTAAGAAAGAAAGGGCTTCTGCCTCAAATACCACCATTGGATTTTAATATCCACAATGTAAAACCAGGTGATTGGGTACTGATAAAAGTGTGGAAAGATTAATCATTAACTCCCGAGTGGGAAGGTCCATTTCAGGTGCTGCTGACCACCGAGACAACGATCCGAATAAAAGAAAAGGGGTGGACTCATGCCTCCTGAGGAAAAGGACCGGTGGAAAAGCCTCAGGAGTGGACTGTGGTACCATCAACTGACCAACTACAAGTCACCCTCAAAGGACTAAGTAAATTCATCAGGAGGGGATTGAATGACTCTTAACCAGTGGTTTGACTAGGTTTTTGACTGGGTTCAGAGGTAACACTGTGAAAATTTACTTATTCATTTACTTACTTGATGTATAGGGAACCACAAAAAACGTCAGGGAAAAGCTGGCCTTTACCGAGCATTAACTGGCGGACAAGTGTCAGAGTGGCTTTTGGTAATAGATTATGAGCATTTTGGATTCAATCAGGCATTGCTAGAATATCAATCTAATAGGGTAATACCTTGTCTCGAGTGTATATATGATGTCATGAAGCGTGGGTTTTGTGTGGATGTGAAATGTGTCACCGGAGGTGGTATTTCTCGCAGATGGAGAAAATTGTGTTATAACTGTAATAGGGGCTGTGAGTATAGGGAAGGGGCATGAACTGTAACGTTGATTTATGGGAAAAAGAGGTTAGTCCCTGGAATTTTGGATGTCCCTGAGGGTTGATGGAAGGACACTATCAGAAAGTGCCAAAAGTTTGCTTTGCTTAGAAACAAAGGAAGTGGCTACAAAGGAGCTGCACTTGAATTGACTGTTAAAACATGGATTCGTTAAACAGTAGAGGGCAAGACCGGGTTAACCTCTGTGCTCGCCACCAAGAAGACCTTTTTCTCAGCTGTGGGCTGCAACCCCATAGGCATGAGAGGTGGGAGTATATGTTATACTGGACCTCTGCTAATCATCCTGGTACGGTTTGCTCTAATAGGGGCAAATCCGTGCATCATGTGCTTACTGTTACGTCCAACATTAGAGTGTGGAAAAAGATTGGATTTTTCTTCCTTTGTGCTATGGCAGGCTTACTGTTCTTAACGTGTTTAATACCCTGCTTTATACAGCTAACATCTCATGTTATTGAGGGGATGCAAATAACAGCAATGTCGATAAACCCTGAAATGGCTGCATCGGCTGGTGCCCACAAAGTTATGATATTAAGAGAAGAATGAGACTAAGTGTTAGTAAGCTCAAGCAAAATAGAGTATTAAAAAGGAAAAGGGGTGGTTTGTGATAAATAATAGAAGAATTTTGGTTTTGCTAAAAGTAATTAAACAATTACTTCTTAGGCTAAAGCTATTATTAGTACAATGATCCAAATTTTAAGAAAAGTAAAAGACTTTACTACTGGGAAAAGGGGGGAATTGATCTGAGGAAACACCAACCCAACAGCCCCCCCTCCTTGGGATGCTCATCAAATGGTCCATATCAAAGGGTGGTAACTCCTTTGCAATGGAATGAGAAAGAACAGAATGGGCCATCTCTGGTATCCCTTGTCCTTGAGATAAGAGAGGAACTGAAACCACTGAGCCAGAAAAGACAAAGGAGCTGCAAATTGGCCCAGACCTGAAGGACAAGGTGTACGTGACCACAGGGCTGAAGAAAGAAGAAGATAAGATTGCAGAACAAGCCAGGAGGTGCGCCGAAGGTGTTGAAACCAGCAGCTGTGTGGCTAAAAGGGGGTTTCAAACTTAAACAATTTGGTGAGCCTGGACAGAGCTGCGACTCCTCGGCCACCCCAGCGCTGCATTTGCTCTCTTACCTTAATAAAGATTCATTAATCCGTATTTGGATGTGATTTGCCTTAATCTACCTATAACATGAAGGTCGTATTACAAATTCATAAGCAGTGGGGTATTGATTGTAAACCCAAGGATTTTACTCTCGCTGTAGAAGGACTTTTAAATATTGGGATCATTGACCAGCTGGTCGATATCCTTCACCCCGAAGCGTGGGATAAATGCACTAAAATATTAGCTGAAGAGACTATGTTTTCGGGTAGCGGGAAAAACCTTAAGGCGTGGGGGAAAGTTGTACAGGCCCTACAGAAGGCCTTACAGGAGCAGGAGACCTGGAGGGCGGCAAGGGACTGTTTGCAAACCACCCCGAAATTGGGAGTCGGGGCTGCTACACAGACTTCGCGCCCTCCAGATAGTGAGAAGCCTAAAGATCCGCGGGAGGGCGATGCGCCCCCCCCAATCCGCAAACCCGGACCGGCTTACGGAGGAGGAGAAACGAGCAAAATCTTTTTGGGGTGGACTAACCGAGGAGGCTAGGGGAGCCTTGGAGAAATCAGAATCTGGGGAAGTCTGGGCCAGACCACCACCCTATGTGCCCCAAAATGGCGCCGAGCACATGGGGGAGGGGCGGGGCAAAGCTGTTTTTGGCGGGAAAAGGGAGGCAGTGCTAGAACTAACAAGCGTGCATGCACGGGAAGGGGAGGAGAATGGGAAAGCAAAGGCATGTTGTGGGTGGTGTGGTGGGAGTGACTGGAAAGGGGGGAGGAGTACGAGCGAGGGGCAAGGAACCAATCAAAGCGTCCATCTGGAAGTATGCCCTTATAGGGCAAACACCTCGCTGAATAGGAGGAGAGGAGAGTCAAGAGGGAGGGAACGGCCCGCCTACAAGGGAAGTGGGCGGGGCCGGAGCCCAATAAAAAGGGACTGGAGTCCGGGAGTGACCAGTCAGTCTAGTTCCGGCTCCGACTGAGAGAGGAGCTGGGAAGAGGGGTTTGCAGCAAAAACAGGAGTGAGGCTTGGAAAAAGGGTGGATAGGGCTAAAAGCCAGCATACTTCCACCCAAATTAAAGAAGAGCCGCGAGGGGGACAACTCCCTCTCACGGACTGGAGGAAGATAAAGGTAACATGTGCTGACTGGGCCCCGTCAACCGCGCTGGTGTTCCCGGTCCGAGTGGCGGATGGGGGACAGAGGGTTTGCTCACCAATAAACCCTAAGGATATACAAGCGATTGTTAAAGCAGTTGCGGATAAAGGGCTTAATTCTGCCATGGTCACCACCCTCACAGATGGTGTCTTTGGGAGAGACGACATGTTCCCATTAGATCTAAAACAAACCTGTAGACTGATTTTTGATGGGGCAGGGATGATTGTTTTCAAACAAGAATGGGAAGATAACTGTGCAAGGCAACTAGTCCGAGTAACCGGGGCGGATCACCCGCTGCACGGCTCCAGCCTGCAACGGTTAATGGGTACAGACCCAACAATGATTACCCCCCAGGCGCAAGCCCAGGGCTTGCGAGCCCATGAGGTTTTGGCAACTACTCGTGAGGCCAGAGAAGCTATTCGTACAGCTTCTAGAGTCATCGCTGAACCATCGCCATGGGCCACAATAAAGCAAAATGAAAGCGAAAGCTTCACACATTCCGTGGATCGCCTCCAAGCAGCGGTCGACTCCTCGACCCTGCCTGCAGAAGCAAAAGGCCCAGTCGTAGCAGAGTGCTTACGCCAGCAGTGTAATTCGGCAACTAAAGAAATCTTGCGATCATTGCCGGTGGGGTCAAGCATCGCGAACATGATTAAGCATGTCGCGAAGGAAGAGCATTTAGCCCCAATCCAGGCGGCTGTTTGCACTGCAATCGCTAACGTGATGGCATGTTCTAAGTGTGGCCAGGTGGGTCACGTCGCAGCGAATTGCCCTCGATTGGTGGACCCGCCAACAGCATCCCCTTCGCGCCAAAACTGGCCCAGAGGACCGTGTTGGGCCTGTGGAAAGAAAGGACATTTTGCTGAGGAATGTAGATCTAAAAGTCAGGGAAATGGGAAGGGGAGAGGGCACCTGGGCCGCACACAGCCCTCTCCCACCGGGGACACGAGGCGGCCCGACCCTATGCCGATCAACAATTATGTCAACCCCGGATGGGGCGAGATGCCCCAGAAGCCACCGCCCCCTCGAGAAGCGACCAACTCTATGGTTCAACTGACGGTCCAGCCGAATCTGTCCCTATCTCAGGGGCAGCAAAGACCACCCCTTGGGGGCGAGACCCCAGGGTGGCCCTGGCAGTAAAGTGTGACAACCTGGCAGTAAAGTGTGACAACCCGCCAGTGGTGTGGGGGATCTGTTCCCTTTATAATACCTCAAATGACACCACCATTAGTGTTCCGTTTTTGATCGACACCGGAGAGGATGTTACAGTTATCCCTGAGACAAATTGGCACCCGCATTGGAAGTTGGAGGATGCCCCCATGGTGGGTGGAGTTGGAGGATTAACCCGAGCTCGGAAGAGTGCTCAATTGGTAGCCATAACGCTTCACACTGAAAAAGGACCGGAAAAAACTATCACCCTCTTCCCATATGTCATGCCAGGTGTTCCACCCCTGTTAGGAAGGGACGCTCTAGCCTTATTGAAAGCCAGGGTGACAAATTTACCGTGAGGGCCGCTGCTGCATACCCGCTTCCACCAATTAGACTGATACGGAAATCGTCAGACCCAGTGTGGGTCGAGCAGTGGCCCCTGTCAAAGCCTCGAATGGATGCACTTCTTGAGCTAATTGATCTCGAACTACAACAAGGCCATATAGAGCCTTCTACTAGCGCATGGAACACCCCAGTTTTTGTAATACCCAAATGATCCAGCGAAGGGTTTCGCCTCCTCCATGACCTGCGCGAAGTAAACAAGAGAATTCAACCAATGGGCCCTGTCCAAACGCTGTTACCTATGAACTCTATGATACCAGAGGGACAGCCTTGCACCGTCGTCGATATTAAGGACTGTTTCTTTTCGATACCCCTGCACGAGGAAGACAAGGAACGGTTTGCCTTTTCTGTTGTGTTTCCAAACAGCCAACGCCCCAATTTGCGCTTTCAGTGGAAAGTGTTACCCGAAGGAATGGTCAACTCGCCTACTATCTGCCAGATTACGGTGGATCGAGTGCTGGCACCGGTTCGACACAGCAACCCGACCGCGACTATCATCCAATACATGGACGATATTTTGACTGCCACGTCGTCCGGAAGTCAGGTGGACCAACTAGTGTCGACGGTCTCAGAAACTCTAAAAACAAATGGGTTTGAAATTGCAAGCGCGAAAATTAAAAGAGGACCATGTGTGAGTTTTTTGGGAGTGGGGATTACAAGTTCCTATGTAACCCCCCCCCAAATAAAAATCTGTCGGCACATCAAAACGCTCCATGATATGCAACAGTTAGTGGGGTCCTTGCAACGGCTCCACAATGTCATCCTGATCCCTCCCGAGACCATGGTCCCCCTGTACGATCTTCTAAACGGAAAGAACCCATGGGAGCGAAAAACTCTGATGACGGAAGCAATGAATTCTCTCGACTTTATCGAGCAACAGGTATCGTTAAGCACGCTCGCCAGATGGAACCCAGATGCACGGCTCGATCTGTATGTACACTTCACGGAAAAAGGGGGGGTAGGGGCATTAGCCCAGGGTCCCCCAGAAAAAGCGCGACCAATACAATGGATAGTCCTGGGAAAACCGTCACGTGCATTCTCTCCAGGAATTGTCTTGGTAACCTCATCATGAAAGGTAGAAAACTTGCCTTAAGACATCTAGGCATCGAACCTGCCAGGATATACCTACCCTTCCGCAAACAGCTTCCAACACAATCAGTGGCGATGTCAGAGTACTTGGCTATAGCCCTCGTCGGATTTGGGGGAGAGGTCCGCTACGCTGTAAAGCCCCCTTGGACTCAAATGCTGGCGATTGTTGACATCGATCTTCCACAGAAAATCATGGACCGACCCCAACAGGGACCAACGGTTTTTACAGATGCATCCTCAGCGACCTCAACCGCGGCAGCAGTATGGCAATCAGAAGGAGAATGGCGCTGCGTCAAAATGATCAATCGTGCGCTTTCAGTCCAGCAGCTAGAAGCAACAGCGGTAGTGCTAGCATGCGGACTGTTCCTGACAGAACACCTTAACATTGTGACTGATTCAATGTTTGTGGCTAAACTTTGTTCAGCCATGTCGGGACCCGATGTGTCAATATCTGCAACAGCATTGATGCTAGAAGAAGCGCTTTCTTCCCGAAAAGGCACCATATCGGTCATCCGATAGTTAGTAGCCATAGCCCAATCAAAGGGTTTTTTCAAACCGGTAATGACAAAGCAGATGCCGCTGCAAAAGGACTGTGGACGCTAAGAGACGCCTGTCGGCTACACGAGTCTCTTCATATTGGAGCAAAAGCGCTAGCGAAGACGTGGGATTTCGGTTACGGATGCAAAACACGTAGTAGCTACGTGCCCCCACTGTCAGAAAGCGCCGCTGTGGTCCAGTGGAGTTAATCGCAGAGGTCTTAAAGCTTCTGAGGTGTAGCAAACAGATTTTACTCTGTCAGCTGCTAAAGCCTGGAGCATGGCTAGCGGTAACTGTAGACACGTCTAGTGGAGTGATTGCAGCCGCACAACACCTTAAGACCGATTCTAAAGCGACCATCCAACATTGGCTGACAGCCGTGGCGTGGCTAGGTGTCCCCAATCAAATTAAAATGGACAATGGTCCGAATTTTGTTTCTAAATCAGTCCAAGCATTTGTTTTGAAATGGGGTATTACTCTAATACATGGTATCCCGTATAATAGTACAGGGCAAGCCATAGTTGAGCGGGCAAACCAAACTGTAAAAGCTAAATTGGAGGTTTTGGCAAAACCAGAAGGTTTTACTAATGCTGTTCCTTCAAGAGACCAAACACGTCTCTTGGTGACCGCTTTGTTAGCTTTGAACCAATTCCCTAGGGGGGAAGAGGTGAATAGCCCCGTTCAGAAACATTGGGCCACTCGAGTGCTGGAAGAAGGCCCACCGGTTAAAATTAGAAATGAGTTGGGGGAATGGGAACAAGGGTGGAGCCTAGTTCTAACAGGGCGAGGGTACGCTGCTGTCAGAAAGGATGACAGACTCAAATGGTGTCTGCTTAAGTCTATTAAACCAGACCTTCAGAATAAAACTAATGAAAACTGTGAGTTTCTGTTCACAGGACCGGCGCATCGGACACCCCTGTAATCCGTATACCCCAGTGCCGGGGGAAGTCGACGAGTCAGCAAGCACCCGGTCCAAGCCTGAGAGTTCCGCACTGGCAGAATTCAGACAGCGACAAAACAGCCTTTGTAGGGGGGTGTGGCGAAGCCTTTGTGTGATTCTAATCTTGGGGCTCGTAATGCCATCCGGCGGCTTGTATGAACATGAACCATGGGAATGGGTGTTGGTGAGATAGGAGGATCAGACGATATTACAAAAGGTTGTTAGCCCAGGACCCCCTAGCTTCCAGGTATCCCCCTGCGATCTAACCCCCACAGACCCCTGTTTAAAATGTATGATGTACTACATGTGCCCCAGCTCTAATCCCTGCAAATCTTACTGCAACGCCCCCAATCAGTATTATTGTTCCTATTGGGGATGCGAAACTATAGCCTCAGACTGGAAGCCACCATAGCCAGATAAATACTTGAAGGTGCAGTGGGGTCCTCATAAGTGTATCAGACGTGACAATCAACCGCAGCTGGGCTACCGTAGTCAAGTGTGGGCAAAACCTAGGCAAAAAGAGTGGAGTGAATATCTTACATTGAACGTAACTAATGAAAACGATCTGGGATGGACTGTTGGCAAAACCTGGGGCTTTAGATATTGGGAATCCGGTACAGATAGAGGAGGACTGTTTTTTATCAAAAACCAGGAAGTGAAGAGCGGTACGGCGATTGGTCCCAATGTTGTAATCAAAAATGATAACCAGCAGAGAAAAGAAAGCTTGCCGATCTCCACCCCCGTTCCAACTAGCCCCCTGCCAACTAAGCAAATAGTTCCTTTCAGTGAATCAAATGCGAATTTTCCCCTCTTGCCCGACAAGCCATTTTTTAATGTGTTAGATGCTGCCTTCTGGTCGCTGAATCAGTCAAACCTGAACCTTCCGAGTTCTTGCTGGTTATGTTATGATGTATATCCCCCTTTCTATGAGGGCGTTGCCCTCGATGCTCCCTTTGACTATTCATCAGACAGCAGTCCGACCCAGTGTAGGTGGGACACACCACGAAAAGGAATTGCCCTGAGCCAAGTCAGAGGCCAGGGCGTGTGTTTTGGTAACATCACACTGGCAAACTGGGAAAGTGCTGTTTGCGTAAAAACTGCTGTAATTAATAGAGCCCATAAATGGGCGATCCCATCCGCATCTGGAATGTGGATTTGCCACCAAACAGGGGTAACCCCCTGTGTGTCTCTTGAGCTTTTCAATGACTGTTGATTTTTGCGTACAAATTACTATCACTGGGGAGAAGCTAACAGCAGACTTCAAAAAAGAGAAGTACTGACAGCTGTAACGATAGCGATGCTCCTTGGTCTGGGAGCAGCCGGCACGGCCACGGGAGTGACCTCCCTGGTAACCCAACAACGAGGCCTAGCTCAATTACAAACCGCCATCGATGAAGATTTGGAAAAAATTGAAAATCCATGACTGTTTTGGAACAATCCTTTTCTTTGCTCTCAGAAGTTGTTTTACAAAATAGATGGGGATTAGATCTCCTGTTGATGCAACAGGGAGGCCTTTGTCCCGCCTTGAAAGAGGAATGTTGCTTTTATGTGGAGCACACCGGAGTGGTTAGAGATTTGATGGCTAAATTAAGAGAAAGATTGGTTCAAAGAAAGATAGAGAGGGAAGCCCAACAAGGGTGGTTTGAATCATGGTTTAGCTATTCATCGTGGTTAACCACTTTGATATCTACCTTAGTGGGACCAATCGCAATGATCATATTGACATTAGTTTTTGGACCCTGTATACTGAATAAGCTCGTGTCATTTGTCAAGAGCCGGTTAGAAACGGTTAACATCATGGTAGTGGAACATCAACAACTGCTTTAGGAATGTATTTGTCAATTGTCCCTAGTCATCCCTAGTTAGTTAGATACTCCTAATTATTTCTCTATTGCCACCCGCCCAATGTGCCTTATGCTTGTTGTCGCGAGTTGGTGACACAATGTCTACGAATTTAAATCACTAGTAGTATTAGGTTCGCTTTTAAAAGTGACCTTTTTAAAAATAATTTTAAAGTAACTTTTTAATTTAAGGTAATTTTTTAAATCATCTTGTTCGGTTTAGCATAGGGAGGGGGAAATGTAGGTAGTCAGGGCCTGGCGACCGGAAGATATCGCGCTGTACTGCCAGTGACGTGTGCATCCAGGGAACACCAGCCACAGTATTCAGAGGCTGGGTTTGTGAATAGCCTTCAGCCCTACAGCTGGCAGCTCCTTTTCAGTGAGCACCCAGCTGTATTCCAAGTCCTGCAGCCCTGGCTGCGTCCGGAGCTGCGGTGCTTCTCTAGGCTACAGCATCCTCGGAGGCTCATGCTGGAACAGGTCATCCTGAGTGCCCTGGCTGTCGATGGCCTGAATGAAGAGTCCCTGGTCGAGATACTGTGGAATGCCCTTGGAAACAGCACGGCAGCATTTGTGCGAGGACAGATTGAGTTCACCATGGAACAGTGTGGGAGAGCGGTGCAACACCTCTGGCTCTATGGGAAATCCCGTGCTGCCAGGAGGCTGGAGGAGAGAAGCGAGGGCATGATAAGCACCAGAGGCTCCATGAGATGGTGGGAAGGCAGCCCTTTGGCCAGCAGGAGGTCACGTGCCTTCCAAGGGGGACGGGAGCGCAGCCCTATAGGCAGCACTAGCTGGTCTGTGTCCCAAAAGGGGCAGGATTGCAGCCCCGTGTCCAGCACCAGCTCAGGTGCTTCTCAAAGGGGACGGGAGTGCAGGCCCATGGCCACCACCAGCTGGGTTGCCTTGCAAGAGGGACGAGAGCAGAGCCCATTGACCAGCACCAGCCTGGCTGCGTCCCGAGGTGGGTCTCCTGTGCCCAGACCAGCTCCCTCCAGCAGTGCTGCCACGGCAGATGAAGGGGAATGCCTGGGCACCTCGACCGCTGCTCTCCGAGAGGGTCCTGGCTGCCCCCTCTCCATCTCCTCTGCCATCCCAGGGGAGCAAGAGGAGCTGCACGGGGAGCGGGGGGAGGCTGCGGCCGGTGCCTCTGCTTGCACAGGGTCAGGGGGCTGGTCACGTCAGGGGCCCCAGAGACCTCTGAAGAGGAAGGCTAGCAGCACCGAGGACTCTGATGCCAAGAAGCCAGCCCGCTGCTGATGCTGGAAGGCTGCTCTGGCAGCTGGCGAAAGGAGGGCCGTGCCGGCCACGGGGCCATGCGCTGACCCCCCAGGGACCAGAAGGCTCAGCTCAGGCCTCAAAAACCTAGCTCTCCCAGGAAATAAAGACATGAAAATGACAGGTTTTGAGTCTAAGTATTTTTATCTGTGTGGCTGGCATCGTTATCCCCACCTGTGCTGCTTTGTCGTCCCCCTTTTCCTGGTGCCCGGCCCACCTTTTCCTCCCAGCTCCGCTGGGCCCTCAGGCCTACGGGGCCAGTTTGGTGGGAGGGGGGGCTACGGTGATGGACGTGGCCCATCGCCTTGGGCTGTGCTAGCTGGATGGTGTCCGTGGCACCTCCTGAGGCCTATGGGGTCACTCTGGCTTGGAGAGGGGCTACGGTGACGGACATCATGGCCCTTTGCCCCACAGGACACGGCTCTGGGTGGCCCTGCTCGAGCAGGGGTGCGGCCCAGATGACCTCCAGAGGTGTCTTCCAACCTCAACCTGGCTGTGATTCTTGGGACTTGTGTCAAGTCGGGGTTTGTTCCCCACGCGGCAGCACGAGACATTGTCGTGGTTTGAGCTCAGAGGCCAACTGAGCACCACACAGCCGCTCACTGCTCCCTTCCCTCCCAGCGATGAGAAGGGAAAAATGAGTAAGGCATGGGATTTGAGATAGGACAGGGAGGGGCAAATCACTCATTATGGCCCCAGGCAAAAGGCAGGCTCGTTAGGGGAAGAAAAAGAGAACGTAAATTTATTACAAACACTAACAACTCCACCACTTAACAGACAGAGGAGGACAGTGAGAAGCACCACCACATCTTGAGAACACCTTCCCCCCTCCCCTCCCTTCTTCCCAGGCTCAGCTCTGCTCCCGATATCTCTACCTCCTCCCGCCAGGGGCGCAGGGGGAGGGAATGAGGGGGTGCAGTCGGTGGTGCTGTCTCTACTTCCCTCTTGGGTGGGGGGGAGCTTCTCGAACTTCTTCCCCGTTCACCCCAGTGTGGTCCCCCTCTCACAGGAGGCAGTCCTCCACCAACCGTCTCCGACATGTGTCCCTCCCACGGCCCGCAGCGTTTCCCTACACTGCTCCGGTGTGGGACACCAAATTTCCCCAGTCAACTGGAGTCTCTCCCACAGGCCGCAGCCCTTCCCGAGCTGCTCTGGCGGGGGACAGCCCCGCATGCTGCAATCCTCCCAGCGCTGAACTACAAAAGCAGAGGCTACTTTTCCCCACAAGGTCCTGGCCTCCTTCGGGAAGAGTCACCTTGCTCGGCCATGAAAGGCTCCTCACAGGCCACAGATCAGTGTCTGCTCCACCCTAGCCCTCCATGGGCGGGGGGGGACTACCCTGCTGTCGTCTGACGACAGGATACAGGGGGGTCTCTGCTCTGGCACACCTCCCCTCTCCTTTCTTCCTCCGTTCCTCCACGGACCTTGGTGTTCACGCAGCTGCCGCAACTCCTCCCTCACAAGGCCGACTCCTCCTCACCACGTCCCTTCTTAAATACGTTATCGCAGAGGCGCAGCTGATCGGCTCAGACGTGGTGCAGAGGTGGGGCAGACTTGGAGCTGGGGGAGCTTTGAGAAGCTTCTTACAGCGGGACACACTCCCCTGCTACAAAAGAAGACCCCACCACTCAGGACAGGCACAAGTTGCAGCCTGATGACGTGTGCGAACCGCTGCTCTTCTCTTCCTGCTGCTGCGTACTGCCTTTGCTTTGGACTCAGCGCTAGATTTCAGTGACATGGCGGTTGCCAGCCAGCGGTCATCACGGGGTGGTTATCAGGGTCGCGTCGCTCGCTGTCCTGACCTTCCAGCTGGTGCCGGAATGAGGTGGTGGTGGTGGTGGTGGGGGCGCGGAGATTCAGTGCCAAGTTTTTCATGGAAATAATCTGCCGTTTCTTCCTCCTTCTGTGTCCATCCTCAGCGTCACAACGCTTCCCACACCTTGTGCCCTGTCACAGCCCGGCAGCCAGCCACGCGGCATGACTGCTTTCTCCTTTAAGGCCAAAGGCATTGAAATCACAGAAGAAATGAGCTTCAAATGGCATCAGGCGGGATAACATGTGCCCCCAGGCTTTCGAGGGGGACGGAAGCACCGTCCCAGAGAAGGCACGGCCAGGATACGTGGGCGCATGAGGGAGGCCGCGCTGCGGGCACAGGGGCCCACGTCGCTCCCTGCACAGTGGCGCTCGATTTGGGGCAGCTTTTGATCCCGTTGCTATCCCAGAGACAGGGTTCCCTCACCGCGCGGTGTGCCAGCCAATACACACAGGCTCGAGGTAATTCTTCTACCTCATGTCTGCGCAGGCCTGGGTGCTAGGCGGTAATGCCACAAAGCTAGCACGCTGCTCAGAAGAACTTCAGAGTATGCATACACTTCAGACTACACGACTACAGGTTTCCTCTAGCGACCATTGGGTAGCTTCTTATCACTTTGTCCCTCATTGGTTAGATATAGCTCGATTAGCCTCGCTTGCTATGTAGATTAGCACGCCTGCTCCTCGCAGGCGTGAGGGGGGCGAGTCTTCTCGGTCTGGAATCGGTTCGGTGGTCGCAGTCTCCCTCCCGCCGCCCTTACCTTTCCCTTGGTTTGTGCTTCTTGGGCAATCATCCAGCCTCTGGTGCCTTGTGGGGCAGGATGTTCCCATCTTCTCAATCTTTTCATGGCGATACAGTCGTCAGCAAGGCCTGCTTTGTTTAGAGAGAGTACCAGGCTTACAGAACGGCGCCGATGTCCAGTGGCCCTCCTTAGAAAATTGTCATGCCGTATATCGAACTCTAACTTCAATAGTGCTGCTATAGCTTAGGGATCAACCCAAGCATGCGGTTTTAGTCAGCCTACACTGCGGCTTCTGCCACGCTTAGTGCACGAGGCTGAAGAAGCACCCGACTAAAGCCTTGCCTCCGCTTCTCCTTGTTCCTGCCAGTTTGTCACTGGTGCAGCCCAGGCTGTCGCAGCTGCCGAGGCTGCTCGAGTCACCACAGTGCCTGCCCAAATCTGGCTGGTACCTGCCCCAGCACGTGCTAAAGGTGGGAAGGTGGAAACGTGCCTGCTGTACGGCGGCGTTTTACCAGTCACTTACATCCAGGAGATGCTGCTGGATGCCCTCTTTCAGTATTGAAGTCACGCCGCGTGTAAGCTGTAGCTCCAGCATCCACCTTTACTGTGTGGAGCTCCTTCAGCTGAGAACTGACGTGACAGGTCCCCGGGAAGCCCCGGCCAAGGCCTCGGTGGTTGGCTCGAAGCACCGATGCCGAGCACCCAGGAGAAGACGTGGGGAATGGAGAGGGCAGTGGTGTTGGGGTAAGCGCCGAGGGGTGTGCTGGGGCCGTGGGGCTGCTGGGGCAAGCACCGGTGGCCCAGGACGACTCGTGGTGACATCCCCCAGCCACGCTCTGTGACATCCCCCAGCCACCCTCTGTGACATCCCCCAGCCACGCCCTGTGACATCCCCCAGCCACGCCCTGTGACATCGTGGCCCTCACTGCTTATATTCGGGCACCCAGCCTGCCCCAGCCGGCTCGTGCCTTCGCTCCAGCTGAGCATTTTGGCGAGGCTTGGAGTGTGGAGCAAGCCTTTGGCTGGGTGCTGGGCTTGTGCCCTGGGAACTGGTGGCTGCAGCTCCCAGTGCCCATCCCCAGAGCCACTGCAGGTTTTTCCCCAGCCCTGCCCGGTTCAGGCAGTCGGGGCACCCAGGAGGCGAGCTCGCCGCAGCAGAGGTGAGCTGTGCGCGGAAACTTCCCCAGGGGAGCTGGGCGGGTTTCCCTCTCGGGGGGACCTGGGCTTCTCTCCCACTGCTCCCCGGGCCAGCCAGTGACCGTGGCCTCTCTTCCTCTTCTAGCGGGACACCCGCCGCTGCAGTGTCGGAGAGGAGGAGTTGTCCATCCCCACCAGCTCTCCCCAGCCCACCGCAGCGTGAGCTGACCATGGCCACAGACTCGGCAGACCGCTGCCCAATATGTCTTCACTCCAGCAACAACACAGCCTTTATCATTCCGTGCCTCCACCGCTTCTGTTTCATCTGCATCTGGCAGTGGGCACAGATCAAGCCGGTGTGTCCCGTCTGCAGGACGAGGGTGACTTCCATCCAGCAGTTGCCGCAGGGGGACCGATTTGGAGAGTTCCCCGTAAGACGACAACCACCCGTGGCATTGTCAGGCAGGGCACAAGACGAGACAGCTGACACACTGCCAGTGTCACGTGCATCCACAGAACACCAGCCACAGTATCCAGAGGCAGGGTACGTGAGCGGCCGTCAGCCCTACAACTGGACGCTCTTTTTCAGTAAGCATCCAGGTGTATTCGAAAACCTGCGGCCCTGGCTGCGTCAGGAGCTGCGGCGCATCTCTAGGTTACAGCTTCCTCGGAGGCTCATGCTGGAACAGGTCATCCTGAGTACCCTGGCTGCTGATGGCCCGAATGAAGAGTCCCTGGTCGAGAGGCTGCAGAATGACCTTGGAAATAATACGGCCGAATTTGTGCGAAGACTGATTGAGTTCACCATGGAACATTGCGAGAGGGCAACCCAACACCTCTTCCTCCGTGGGGAGCCCCGTGCTGCCAGGAGGCTGGAGTAGAGACATGGGAGCCTCCTCAGCTCTACAGCCTCCATGGAATGGCGGGATCGCAGCCCTTTGTCCAGCACGAGATCAGGTGTCTCTCGAGGGGGACCGGAGCAGAGTCCGATGGCCAGCACCAGCTGTCCAACCTTTCAAGAAGGAGGGAAGCTCAACCTCCTAGCCCTAACCAGGTCGGCCGGCGTCCAAGAGAGTCGGGAGCGCAGCCCCGTGGCCTCCAGCAGCAGTGAGGTTGCCTCCCAAGCAGGCCAGGAGCTCAACGTCGTGGCGAGCACCGACTTGGTTTCCTCCAGTGGGGATCGGGAGCTCAGCCCCGTGGCCAACACCAGTCCTGCTGCCGCTCAAGGAGGGTCTCCCTGCAACCCTGTGGCCCTAAGTAGGTCAGCTGGCTTCCAAGGGGGACGGGAGCACAGCCCCATAGCCAGCACTAGCTGGGCTGTGTCCCGAATGGGACAGGATTGCAGCCCCGTGTCCAGCACCAGCTCAGGTGCTTCTCAAAGGGGACGGGAGTGCAGGCCCATGGCCACCACCAGCTGGGCTGCCTTGCAAGAGGGACGAGAGCAGAGCCCATTGACCAGCACCAGCCTGGCTGCGTCCCGAGGTGGGTCTCCTGTGCCCAGACCAGCTCCCTCCAGCAGTGCTGCCACGGCAGATGAAGGGGAATGCCTGGGCACCTCGACCGCTGCTCTCCGAGAGGGTCCTGGCTGCCCCCTCTCCATCTCCTCTGCCATCCCAGGGGAGCAAGAGGAGCTGCACGGGGAGCGGGGGGAGGCTGCGGCCGGTGCCTCTGCTTGCACAGGGTCAGGGGGCTGGTCACGTCAGGGGCCCCAGAGACCTCTGAAGAGGAAGGCTAGCAGCACCGAGGTCTCTGATGCCAAGAAGCCAGCCCGCTGCTGATGCTGGAAGGCGGCTCCGGCAGCTGGCGAAAGGAGGGCCGTGCCGGCCACGGGGCCATGCGCTGACCCCCCAGGGACCAGAAGGCTCAGCTCAGGCCTCAAAAACCTAGCTCTCCCAGGAAATAAAGACATGAAAATGACAGATTTTGATTCTAAGTATTTTTAACAGTGTGGCTGGCATCGTTATCCCCACCTGTGCTGCTTTGTCGTCCCCCTTTTCCTGGTGCCCGGCCCACCTTTTCCTCCCAGCTCCGCTGGGCCCTCAGGCCTACGGGGCCAGTTTGGTGGGAGGGGGGGCTACGGTGATGGACGTGGCCCATCGCCTTGGGCCGTGCTAGCTGGATGGTGTCCGTGGCACCTCCTGAGGCCTATGGGGTCACTCTGGCTTGGAGAGGGGCTACGGTGACGGACATCATGGCCCTTTGCCCCACAGGACACGGCTCTGGGTGGCCCTGCTCGAGCAGGGGTGCGGCCCAGATGACCTCCAGAGGTGTCTTCCAACCTCAACCTGGCTGTGATTCTTGGGACTTGTGTCAAGTCGGGGTTTGTTCCCCACGCGGCAGCACGAGGCATTGTCGTGGTTTGAGCTCAGAGGCCAACTGAGCACCACACAGCCGCTCACTGCTCCCTTCCCTCCCAGCGATGAGAAGGGAAAAATGAGTAAGGCATGGGATTTGAGATAGGACAGGGAGGGGCAAATCACTCATGGCCCCAGGCAAAAGGCAGGCTCGTTAGGGGAAGAAAAAGAGAACGTAAATTTATTACAAACACTAACAACACCACCACTTAACAGACAGAGCAGGACAGTGAGAAGCACCACCACATCTTGAGAACACCTTCCCCCCTCCCCTCCCTTCTTCCCAGGCTCAGCTCTGCTCCCGATATCTCTACCTCCTCCCGCCAGGGGCGCAGGGGGAGGGAATGAGGGGGTGCAGTCGGTGGTGCTGTCTCTACTTCCCTCTTGGGTGGGGGGGAGCTTCTCGAACTTCTTCCCCGTTCACCCCAGTGTGGTCCCCCTCTCACAGGAGGCAGTCCTCCACCAACCGTCTCCGACATGTGTCCCTCCCACGGCCCGCAGCGTTTCCCTACACTGCTCCGGTGTGGGACACCAAATTTCCCCAGTCAACTGGAGTCTCTCCCACAGGCCGCAGCCCTTCCCGAGCTGCTCTGGCGGGGGACAGCCCCGCATGCTGCAATCCTCCCAGCGCTGAACTACAAAAGCAGAGGCTACTTTTCCCCACAAGGTCCTGGCCTCCTTCGGGAAGAGTCACCTTGCTCGGCCATGAAAGGCTCCTCACAGGCCACAGATCAGTGTCTGCTCCACCCTAGCCCTCCATGGGCGGGGGGGGACTACCCTGCTGTCGTCTGACGACAGGATACAGGGGGGTCTCTGCTCTGGCACACCTCCCCTCTCCTTTCTTCCTCCGTTCCTCCACGGACCTTGGTGTTCACGCAGCTGCCGCAACTCCTCCCTCACAAGGCCGACTCCTCCTCACCACGTCCCTTCTTAAATACGTTATCGCAGAGGCGCAGCTGATCGGCTCAGACGTGGTGCAGAGGTGGGGCAGACTTGGAGCTGGGGGAGCTTTGAGAAGCTTCTTACAGCGGGACACACTCCCCTGCTACAAAAGAAGACCCCACCACTCAGGACAGGCACAAGTTGCAGCCTGATGACGTGTGCGAACCGCTGCTCTTCTCTTCCTGCTGCTGCGTACTGCCTTTGCTTTGGACTCAGCGCTAGATTTCAGTGACATGGCGGTTGCCAGCCAGCGGTCATCACGGGGTGGTTATCAGGGTCGCGTCGCTCGCTGTCCTGACCTTCCAGCTGGTGCCGGAATGAGGTGGTGGTGGTGGTGGTGGGGGCGCGGAGATTCAGTGCCAAGTTTTTCATGGAAATAATCTGCCGTTTCTTCCTCCTTCTGTGTCCATCCTCAGCGTCACAACGCTTCCCACACCTTGTGCCCTGTCACAGCCCGGCAGCCAGCCACGCGGCATGACTGCTTTCTCCTTTAAGGCCAAAGGCATTGAAATCACAGAAGAAATGAGCTTCAAATGGCATCAGGCGGGATAACATGTGCCCCCAGGCTTTCGAGGGGGACGGAAGCACCGTCCCAGAGAAGGCACGGCCAGGATACGTGGGCGCATGAGGGAGGCCGCGCTGCGGGCACAGGGGCCCACGTCGCTCCCTGCACAGTGGCGCTCGATTTGGGGCAGCTTTTGATCCCGTTGCTATCCCAGAGACAGGGTTCCCTCACCGCGCGGTGTGCCAGCCAATACACACAGGCTCGAGGTAATTCTTCTACCTCATGTCTGCGCAGGCCTGGGTGCTAGGCGGTAATGCCACAAAGCTAGCACGCTGCTCAGAAGAACTTCAGAGTATGCATACACTTCAGACTACACGACTACAGGTTTCCTCTAGCGACCATTGGGTAGCTTCTTATCACTTTGTCCCTCATTGGTTAGATATAGCTCGATTAGCCTCGCTTGCTATGTAGATTAGCACGCCTGCTCCTCGCAGGCGTGAGGGGGGCGAGTCTTCTCGGTCTGGAATCGGTTCGGTGGTCGCAGTCTCCCTCCCGCCGCCCTTACCTTTCCCTTGGTTTGTGCTTCTTGGGCAATCATCCAGCCTCTGGTGCCTTGTGGGGCAGGATGTTCCCATCTTCTCAATCTTTTCATGGCGATACAGTCGTCAGCAAGGCCTGCTTTGTTTAGAGAGAGTACCAGGCTTACAGAACGGCGCCGATGTCCAGTGGCCCTCCTTAGAAAATTGTCATGCCGTATATCGAACTCTAACTTCAATAGTGCTGCTATAGCTTAGGGATCAACCCAAGCATGCGGTTTTAGTCAGCCTACACTGCGGCTTCTGCCACGCTTAGTGCACGAGGCTGAAGAAGCACCCGACTAAAGCCTTGCCTCCGCTTCTCCTTGTTCCTGCCAGTTTGTCACTGGTGCAGCCCAGGCTGTCGCAGCTGCCGAGGCTGCTCGAGTCACCACAGTGCCTGCCCAAATCTGGCTGGTACCTGCCCCAGCACGTGCTAAAGGTGGGAAGGTGGAAACGTGCCTGCTGTACGGCGGCGTTTTACCAGTCACTTACATCCAGGAGATGCTGCTGGATGCCCTCTTTCAGTATTGAAGTCACGCCGCGTGTAAGCTGTAGCTCCAGCATCCACCTTTACTGTGTGGAGCTCCTTCAGCTGAGAACTGACGTGACAGGTCCCCGGGAAGCCCCGGCCAAGGCCTCGGTGGTTGGCTCGAAGCACCGATGCCGAGCACCCAGGAGAAGACGTGGGGAATGGAGAGGGCAGTGGTGTTGGGGTAAGCGCCGAGGCGTGTGCTGGGGCCGTGGGGCTGCTGGGGCAAGCACCGGTGGCCCAGGACGACTCGTGGTGACATCCCCCAGCCACGCTCTGTGACATCCCCCAGCCACCCTCTGTGACATCCCCCAGCCACGCCCTGTGACATCCCCCAGCCACGCCCTGTGACATCGTGGCCCTCACTGCTTATATTCGGGCACCCAGCCTGCCCCAGCCGGCTCGTGCCTTCGCTCCAGCTGAGCATTTTGGCGAGGCTTGGAGTGTGGAGCAAGCCTTTGGCTGGGTGCTGGGCTTGTGCCCTGGGAACTGGTGGCTGCAGCTCCCAGTGCCCATCCCCAGAGCCACTGCAGGTTTTTCCCCAGCCCTGCCCGGTTCAGGCAGTCGGGGCACCCAGGAGGCGAGCTCGCCGCAGCAGAGGTGAGCTGTGCGCGGAAACTTCCCCAGGGGAGCTGGGCGGGTTTCCCTCTCGGGGGGACCTGGGCTTCTCTCCCACTGCTCCCCGGGCCAGCCAGTGACCGTGGCCTCTCTTCCTCTTCTAGCGGGACACCCGCCGCTGCAGTGTCGGAGAGGAGGAGTTGTCCATCCCCACCAGCTCTCCCCAGCCCACCGCAGCGTGAGCTGACCATGGCCACAGACTCGGCAGACCGCTGCCCAATATGTCTTCACTCCAGCAACAACACAGCCTTTATCATTCCGTGCCTCCACCGCTTCTGTTTCATCTGCATCTGGCAGTGGGCACAGATCAAGCCGGTGTGTCCCGTCTGCAGGACGAGGGTGACTTCCATCCAGCAGTTGCCGCAGGGGGACCGATTTGGAGAGTTCCCCGTAAGACGACAACCACCCGTGGCATTGTCAGGCAGGGCACAAGACGAGACAGCTGACACACTGCCAGTGTCACGTGCATCCACAGAACACCAGCCACAGTATCCAGAGGCAGGGTACGTGAGCGGCCGTCAGCCCTACAACTGGACGCTCTTTTTCAGTAAGCATCCAGGTGTATTCGAAAACCTGCGGCCCTGGCTGCGTCAGGAGCTGCGGCGCATCTCTAGGTTACAGCTTCCTCGGAGGCTCATGCTGGAACAGGTCATCCTGAGTACCCTGGCTGCTGATGGCCCGAATGAAGAGTCCCTGGTCGAGAGGCTGCAGAATGACCTTGGAAATAATACGGCCGAATTTGTGCGAAGACTGATTGAGTTCACCATGGAACATTGCGAGAGGGCAACCCAACACCTCTTCCTCCGTGGGGAGCCCCGTGCTGCCAGGAGGCTGGAGTAGAGACATGGGAGCCTCCTCAGCTCTACAGCCTCCATGGAATGGCGGGATCGCAGCCCTTTGTCCAGCACGAGATCAGGTGTCTCTCGAGGGGGACCGGAGCAGAGTCCGATGGCCAGCACCAGCTGTCCAACCTTTCAAGAAGGAGGGAAGCTCAACCTCCTAGCCCTAACCAGGTCGGCCGGCGTCCAAGAGAGTCGGGAGCGCAGCCCCGTGGCCTCCAGCAGCAGTGAGGTTGCCTCCCAAGCAGGCCAGGAGCTCAACGTCGTGGCGAGCACCGACTTGGTTTCCTCCAGTGGGGATCGGGAGCTCAGCCCCGTGGCCAACACCAGTCCTGCTGCCGCTCAAGGAGGGTCTCCCTGCAACCCTGTGGCCCTAAGTAGGTCAGCTGGCTTCCAAGGGGGACGGGAGCACAGCCCCATAGCCAGCACTAGCTGGGCTGTGTCCCGAATGGGACAGGATTGCAGCCCCGTGTCCAGCACCAGCTCAGGTGCTTCTCAAAGGGGACGGGAGTGCAGGCCCATGGCCACCACCAGCTGGGCTGCCTTGCAAGAGGGACGAGAGCAGAGCCCATTGACCAGCACCAGCCTGGCTGCGTCCCGAGGTGGGTCTCCTGTGCCCAGACCAGCTCCCTCCAGCAGTGCTGCCACGGCAGATGAAGGGGAATGCCTGGGCACCTCGACCGCTGCTCTCCGAGAGGGTCCTGGCTGCCCCCTCTCCATCTCCTCTGCCATCCCAGGGGAGCAAGAGGAGCTGCACGGGGAGCGGGGGGAGGCTGCGGCCGGTGCCTCTGCTTGCACAGGGTCAGGGGGCTGGTCACGTCAGGGGCCCCAGAGACCTCTGAAGAGGAAGGCTAGCAGCACCGAGGTCTCTGATGCCAAGAAGCCAGCCCGCTGCTGATGCTGGAAGGCGGCTCCGGCAGCTGGCGAAAGGAGGGCCGTGCCGGCCACGGGGCCATGCGCTGACCCCCCAGGGACCAGAAGGCTCAGCTCAGGCCTCAAAAACCTAGCTCTCCCAGGAAATAAAGACATGAAAATGACAGATTTTGATTCTAAGTATTTTTAACAGTGTGGCTGGCATCGTTATCCCCACCTGTGCTGCTTTGTCGTCCCCCTTTTCCTGGTGCCCGGCCCACCTTTTCCTCCCAGCTCCGCTGGGCCCTCAGGCCTACGGGGCCAGTTTGGTGGGAGGGGGGGCTACGGTGATGGACGTGGCCCATCGCCTTGGGCCGTGCTAGCTGGATGGTGTCCGTGGCACCTCCTGAGGCCTATGGGGTCACTCTGGCTTGGAGAGGGGCTACGGTGACGGACATCATGGCCCTTTGCCCCACAGGACACGGCTCTGGGTGGCCCTGCTCGAGCAGGGGTGCGGCCCAGATGACCTCCAGAGGTGTCTTCCAACCTCAACCTGGCTGTGATTCTTGGGACTTGTGTCAAGTCGGGGTTTGTTCCCCACGCGGCAGCACGAGGCATTGTCGTGGTTTGAGCTCAGAGGCCAACTGAGCACCACACAGCCGCTCACTGCTCCCTTCCCTCCCAGCGATGAGAAGGGAAAAATGAGTAAGGCATGGGATTTGAGATAGGACAGGGAGGGGCAAATCACTCATTGGCCCCAGGCAAAAGGCAGGCTCGTTAGGGGAAGAAAAAGAGAACGTAAATTTATTACAAACACTAACAACACCACCACTTAACAGACAGAGCAGGACAGTGAGAAGCACCACCACATCTTGAGAACACCTTCCCCCCTCCCCTCCCTTCTTCCCAGGCTCAGCTCTGCTCCCGATATCTCTACCTCCTCCCGCCAGGGGCGCAGGGGGAGGGAATGAGGGGGTGCAGTCGGTGGTGCTGTCTCTACTTCCCTCTTGGGTGGGGGGGAGCTTCTGGAACTTCTTCCCCATTCACCCCAGTGTGGTCCCCCTCTCACAGGAGGCAGTCCTCCACAAACCCTCGCCGACATGTGTCCCTCCCACGGCCCGCAGCGTTTCCCTACACTGCTCCGGTGTGGGACACCAAATTTCCCCAGTCAACTGGAGTCTCTCCCACAGGCCGCAGCCCTTCCCGAGCTGCTCTGGCGGGGGACAGCCCCGCATGCTGCAATCCTCCCAGCGCTGAACTACAAAAGCAGAGGCTACTTTTCCCCACAAGGTCCTGGCCTCCTTCGGGCAGAGTCACCTTGGTCGACCATGAAAGGCTCCTCACAGGCCACAGATCAGTGTCTGCTCCACCCTAGCCCTCCATGGGTGGGGGGGGACTACCCTGCTGTCGTCTGACGACAGGATACAGGGGGGTCTCTGCTCCGGCACACCTCCCCTCTCCTTTCTTCCTCCGTTCCTCCACGGACCTTGGTGTTCACGCAGCTGCCGCAACTCCTCCCTCACAAGGCCGACTCCTCCTCACCACGTCCCTTCTTAAATACGTTATCGCAGAGGCGCAGCTGATCGGCTCAGACGTGGTGCAGAGGTGGGGCAGACTTGGAGCTGGGGGAGCTTTGAGAAGCTTCTTACAGCGGGACACGCTCCCCTGCTACAAAGACCCCACCACTCAGGACAGGCACAAGTTGCAGCCTGATGACGTGTGCGAACCGCTGCTCTTCTCTTCCTGCTGCTGCGTACTGCCTTTGCTTTGGACTCAGCGCTAGATTTCAGTGACATGGCGGTTGCCAGCCAGCGGTCATCACGGGGTGGTTATCAGGGTCGCGTCGCTCGCTGTCCTGACCTTCCAGCTGGTGCCGGAATGAGGTGGTGGTGGTGGTGGTGGGGGCGCGGAGATTCAGTGCCAAGTTTTTCATGGAAATAATCTGCCGTTTCTTCCTCCTTCTGTGTCCATCCTCAGCGTCACAACGCTTCCCACACCTTGTGCCCTGTCACAGCCTGGCAGCCAGCCACGCGGCATGACTACTTTCTCCTTTAAGGCCAAAGGCATTGAAATCACAGAAGAAATGAGCTTCAAATGGCATCAGGCGGGATAACACGTGCCCCCAGGCTTTCGAGGGGGACGGAAGCACCGTCCCAGAGAGGCCGGCTGTGCTCAGGCACGGCCAGGATACGTGGGCGCATGAGGGAGGCCGCGCTGCGGGCACAGGGGCCCACGTCGCTCCCTGCACAGTGGCGCTCGATTTGGGGCAGCTTTTGATCCCGTTGCTATCCCAGAGACAGGGTTCCCTCACCGCGCGGTGTGCCAGCCAATACACACAGGCTCGAGGTAATTCTTCTACCTCATGTCTGCGCAGGCCTGGGTGCTAGGCGGTAATGCCACAAAGCTAGCACGCTGCTCAGAAGAACTTCAGAGTATGCATACACTTCAGACTACACGACTACAGGTTTCCTCTAGCGACCATTGGGTAGCTTCTTATCACTTTGTCCCTCATTGGTTAGATATAGCTCGATTAGCCTCGCTTGCTATGTAGATTAGCACGCCTGCTCCTCGCAGGCGTGAGGGGGGCGAGTCTTCTCGGTCTGGAATCGGTTCGGTGGTGGCAGTCTCCCTCCCGCCGCCCTTACCTTTCCCTCGGTTTGTGCTTCTTGGGCAATCATCCAGCCTCTGGTGCCTTGTGGGGCAGGATGTTCCCCTCTTCTCAATCTTTTCATGGCGATACAGTCGTCAGCAAGGCCTGCTTTGTTTAGAGAGAGTACCAGGCTTACAGAACGGCGCCGATGTCCAGTGGCCCTCCTTAGAAAATTGTCATGCAGTATATCGAACTCTAACTTCAATAGTGCTGCTATAGCTTAGGGATCAACCCAAGCATGCAGTGTAGGTTTTAGTCAGCCTACACTGCGGCTTCTGCCACGCTTAGTGCACGAGGCTGAAGAAGCACCCGACTAAAGCCTTGCCTCCGCTTCTCCTTGTTCCTGCCAGTTTGTCACTGGTGCAGCCCAGGCTGTCGCAGCTGCCGAGGCTGCTCGAGTCACCACAGTGCCTGCCCAAATCTGGCTGGTACCTGCCCCAGCACGTGCTAAAGGTGGGAAGGTGGAAACGTGCCTGCTGTAAGGCGGCGTTTTACCAGTCACTTACATCCAGGAGATGCTGCTGGATGCCCTCTTTCAGTATTGAAATCACGCCGTGTGTAAGCTGTAGCTCCAGCATCCACCTTTACTGTGTGGAGCTCCTTCAGCTGAGAACTGACGTGACAGGTCCCCGGGAAGCTCCGGCCAAGGCCTCGGTGGTTGGCTCGAAGCACCGATGCCGAGCACCCAGGAGAAGACGTGGGGAATGGAGAGGGCAGTGGTGTTGGGGTAAGCGCCGAGGGGTGTGCTGGGGCCGTGGGGCTGCTGGGGCAAGCACCGGTGGCCCAGGACAACTCGTGGTGACATCCCCCAGCCACGCTCTGTGACATCCCCCAGCCACCCTCTGTGACATCCCCCAGCCACGCCCTGTGACATCCCCCAGCCACCCTCTGTGACATCCCCCAGCCACCCTCTGTGACATCCCCCAGCCACGCCCTGTGACATCGTGGCCCTCACTGCTTATATTCGGGCGCCCAGCCTGCCCCAGCCGGCTCGTGCCTTTGCTCCAGCTGAGCATTTTGGCGAGGCTTGGAGTGTGGAGCAAGCCTTTGGCTGGGTGCTGGGCTTGTGCCCTGGGAACTGGTGGCTGCAGCTCCCAGTGCCCATCCCCAGAGCCACTGCAGGTTTTTCCCCAGCCCTGCCCGGTTCAGGCAGTCGGGGCACCCAGGAGGCGAGCTCGCCGCAGCAGAGGTGAGCTGTGCGCGGAAACTTCCCAGGGGAGCTGGGCGGGTTTCCCTCTCGGGGGGACCTGGGCTTCTCTCCCACTGCTCCCCGGGCCAGCCAGTGACCGTGGCCTCTCTTCCTCTTCTAGCGGGACACCCGCTGCTGCAGCGTCGGAGAGGAGGAGTTGTCCATCCCCACCAGCTCTCCCCAGCCCACCGCAGCGTGAGCTGACCATGGCCACAGACTCGGCAGACTGCTGCCCAATATGTCTTCACTCCAGCAACAACGCAGCCTTTATCATTCCGTGCCTCCACCGCTTCTGTTTCAGCTGCATCTGGCAGTGGGCACAGATCAAGCCGGTGTGTCCCGTCTGCAGGACGAGGGTGACTTCCATCCAGCAGTTGCCGCAGGGGGACCGATTTGGAGAGTTCCCCGTAAGACGACAACCACCTGTGGCATTGTCAGGCAGGGCACAAGACGAGACAGCTGACACACTGCCAGTGTCACGTGCATCCACAGAACACCAGCCACAGTATCCAGAGGCAGGGTACGTGAGCGGCCGTCAGCCCTACAACTGGACGCTCTTTTTCAGTAAGCATCCAGGTGTATTCGAAAACCTGCGGCCCTGGCTGCGTCAGGAGCTGCGGCGCATCTCTAGGTTACAGCTTCCTCGGAGGCTCATGCTGGAACAGGTCATCCTGAGTACCCTGGCTGCTGATGGCCCGAATGAAGAGTCCCTGGTCGAGAGGCTGCAGAATGACCTTGGAAATAATACGGCCGAATTTGTGCGAAGACTGACTGAGTTCACCATGGAACATTGCGAGAGGGCAACCCAACACCTCTTCCTCCGTGGGGAGCCCCGTGCTGCCAGGAGGCTGGAGGAGAGACATGGGAGCCTCCTCAGCTCTACAGCCTCCATGGAATGGCGGGATCGCAGCCCTTTGTCCAGCACGAGATCAGGTGTCTCTCGAGGGGGACCGGAGCAGAGTCCGATGGCCAGCACCAGCTGTCCAACCTTTCAAGAAGGAGGGAAGCTCAACCTCCTAGCCCTAACCAGGTCGGCCGGCGTCCAAGAGAGTCGGGAGCGCAGCCCCGTGGCCTCCAGCAGCAGTGAGGTTGCCTCCCAAGCAGGCCAGGAGCTCAACGTCGTGGCGAGCACCGACTTGGTTTCCTCCAGTGGGGATCGGGAGCTCAGCCCCGTGGCCAACACCAGTCCTGCTGCCGCTCAAGGAGGGTCTCCCTGCAACCCTGTGGCCCTAAGTAGGTCAGCTGGCTTCCAAGGGGGACGGGAGCGCAGCCCCATAGCCAGCACTAGCTGGGCTGTGTCCCGAATGGGACAGGATTGCAGCCCCGTGTCCAGCACCAGCTCAGGTGCTTCTCAAAGGGGACGGGAGTGCAGGCCCATGGCCACCACCAGCTGGGCTGCCTTGCAAGAGGGACGAGAGCAGAGCCCATTGACCAGCACCAGCCTGGCTGCGTCCCGAGGTGGGTCTCCTGTGCCCAGACCAGCTCCCTCCAGCAGTGCTGCCACGGCAGATGAAGGGGAATGCCTGGGCACCTCGACCGCTGCTCTCCGAGAGGGTCCTGGCTGCCCCCTCTCCATCTCCTCTGCCATCCCAGGGGAGCAAGAGGAGCTGCACGGGGAGCGGGGGGAGGCTGCGGCCGGTGCCTCTGCTTGCACAGGGTCAGGGGGCTGGTCACGTCAGGGGCCCCAGAGACCTCTGAAGAGGAAGGCTAGCAGCACCGAGGTCTCTGATGCCAAGAAGCCAGCCCGCTGCTGATGCTGGAAGGCGGCTCCGGCAGCTGGCGAAAGGAGGGCCGTGCCGGCCACGGGGCCATGCGCTGACCCCCCAGGGACCAGAAGGCTCAGCTCAGGCCTCAAAAACCTAGCTCTCCCAGGAAATAAAGACATGAAAATGACAGATTTTGATTCTAAGTATTTTTAATCAGTGTGGCTGGCATCGTTATCCCCACCTGTGCTGCTTTGTCGTCCCCCTTTTCCTGGTGCCCGGCCCACCTTTTCCTCCCAGCTCCGCTGGGCCCTCAGGCCTACGGGGCCAGTTTGGTGGGAGGGGGGGCTACGGTGATGGACGTGGCCCATCGCCTTGGGCCGTGCTAGCTGGATGGTGTCCGTGGCACCTCCTGAGGCCTATGGGGTCACTCTGGCTTGGAGAGGGGCTACGGTGACGGACATCATGGCCCTTTGCCCCACAGGACACGGCTCTGGGTGGCCCTGCTCGAGCAGGGGTGCGGCCCAGATGACCTCCAGAGGTGTCTTCCAACCTCAACCTGGCTGTGATTCTTGGGACTTGTGTCAAGTCGGGGTTTGTTCCCCACGCGGCAGCACGAGGCATTGTCGTGGTTTGAGCTCAGAGGCCAACTGAGCACCACACAGCCGCTCACTGCTCCCTTCCCTCCCAGCGATGAGAAGGGAAAAATGAGTAAGGCATGGGATTTGAGATAGGACAGGGAGGGGCAAATCACTCATTATGGCCCCAGGCAAAAGGCAGGCTCGTTAGGGGAAGAAAAAGAGAACGTAAATGTATTACAAACACTAACAACACCACCACTTAACAGGCAGAGGAGGACAGTGAGAAGCACCACCACATCTTGAGAACACCTTCCCCCCTCCCCTCCCTTCTTCCCAGGCTCAGCTCTGCTCCCGATATCTCTACCTCCTCCCGCCAGGGGCGCAGGGGGAGGGAATGAGGGGGTGCAGTCGGTGGTGCTGTCTCTACTTCCCTCTTGGGTGGGGGGGAGCTTCTGGAACTTCTTCCCCGTTCACCCCAGTGTGGTCCCCCTCTCACAGGAGGCAGTCCTCCACAAACCCTCTCCAACATGTGTCCCTCCCACGGCCCGCAGCGTTTCCCTACACTGCTCCGGTGTGGGACACCAAATTTCCCCAGTCAACTGGAGTCTCTCCCACAGGCCGCAGCCCTTCCCGAGCT
Source organism: Tyto alba (assembly GCF_018691265.1). Classification (NCBI taxonomy): domain Eukaryota; kingdom Metazoa; phylum Chordata; class Aves; order Strigiformes; family Tytonidae; genus Tyto; species Tyto alba. The sequence goes on along the minus strand of NW_024881273.1, from coordinate 11,894,645 downwards.
GCTCTGGCGGGGGACAGCCCCGCATGCTGCAATCCTCCCAGCGCTGAACTACAAAACCAGAGGCTACTTTTCCCCACAAGGTCCTGGCCTCCTTCGGGCAGAGTCACCTTGGTCGGCCATGAAAGGCTCCTCACAGGCCACAGATCAGTGTCTGCTCCACCCTAGCCCTCCATGGGCGGGGGGGGACTACCCTGCTGTTGTCTGACAACAGGATACAGGGGGGTCTCTGCTCCGGCACACCTCCCCTCTCCTTTCTTCCTCCGTTCCTCCACGGACCTTGGTGTTCACGCAGCTGCCGCAACTCCTCCCTCACAAGGCCGACTCCTCCTCACCACGTCCCTTCTTAAATACGTTATCGCAGAGGCGCAGCTGATCGGCTCAGACGTGGTGCAGAGGTGGGGCAGACTTGGAGCTGGGGGAGCTTTGAGAAGCTTCTTACAGCGGGACACACTCCCCTGCTACAAAAGAAGACCCCACCACTCAGGACAGGCACAAGTTGCAGCCTGATGACGTGTGCGAACCGCTGCTCTTCTCTTCCTGCTGCTGCGTACTGCCTTTGCTTTGGACTCAGCGCTAGATTTCAGTGACATGGCGGTTGCCAGCCAGCGGTCATCACGGGCTGGTTATCAGGGTCGCGTCGCTCGCTGTCCTGACCTTCCAGCTGGTGCCGGAATGAGGTGGTGGTGGTGGGGGGGGGGGGCGCGGAGATTCAGTGCCAAGTTTTTCATGGAAATAATCTGCCGTTTCTTCCTCTATCTGTGTCCATCCTCAGCGTCACAACGCTTCCCACACCTTGTGCCCTGTCACAGCCTGGCAGCCAGCCGCGCGGCATGACTACTTTCTCCTTTAAGGCCAAAGGCATTGAAATCACAGAAGAAATGAGCTTCAAATGGCATCAGGCAGGATAACACGTGCCCCCAGGCTTTCGAGGGGGACGGAAGCACCGTCCCAGAGAGGCCGGCTGTGCTCAGGCACGGCCAGGATACGTGGGCGCATGAGGGAGGCCGCGCTGCGGGCACAGGGGCCCACGTCGCTCCCTGCACAGTGGCGCTCGATTTGGGGCAGCTTTTGATCCCGTTGCTATCCCAGAGACAGGGTTCCCTCACCGCGCGGTGTGCCAGCCAATACACACAGGCTCGAGGTAATTCTTCTACCTCATGTCTGCGCAGGCCTGGGTGCTAGGCGGTAATGCCACAAAGCTAGCACGCTGCTCACAAGAACTTCAGAGTATGCATACACTTCAGACTACACGACTACAGGTTTCCTCTAACGACCATTGGGTAGCTTCTTATCACTTTGTCCCTCATTGGTTAGATATAGCTCGATTAGCCTCGCTTGCTATGTAGATTAGCACGCCTGCTCCTCGCAGGCGTGAGGGGGGCGAGTCTTCTCGGTCTGGAATCGGTTCGGTGGTCGCAGTCTCCCTCCCGCCGCCCTTACCTTTCCCTCGGCTTGTGCTTCTTGGGCAATCATCCAGCCTCTGGTGCCTTGTGGGGCAGGATGTTCCCCTCTTCTCAATCTTTTCATGGCGATACAGTCGTCAGCAAGGCCTGCATTTGTTTAGAGAGAGTACCAGGCTTACAGAACGGCGCCGATGTCCAGTGGCCCTCCTTAGAAAATTGTCATGCCGTATATCGAACTCTAACTTCAATAGTGCTGCTATAGCTTAGGGATCAACCCAAGCATGCGGTTTTAGTCAGCCTACACTGCGGCTTCTGCCACGCTTAGTGCACGAGGCTGAAGAAGCACCCGACTAAAGCCTTGCCTCCGCTTCTCCTTGTTCCTGCCAGTTTGTCACTGGTGCAGCCCAGGCTGTCGCAGCTGCCGAGGCTGCTCGAGTCACCACAGTGCCTGCCCAAATCTGGCTGGTACCTGCCCCAGCACGTGCTAAAGGTGGGAAGGTGGAAACGTGCCTGCTGTAAGGCGGCGTTTTACCAGTCACTTACATCCAGGAGATGCTGCTGGATGCCCTCTTTCAGTATTGAAATCACGCCGCGTGTAAGCTGTAGCTCCAGCATCCACCTTTACTGTGTGGAGCTCCTTCAGCTGAGAACTGACTGTGACAGGTCCCCGGGAAGCCCCGGCCAAGGCCTCGGTGGTTGGCTCGAAGCACCGATGCCGAGCACCCAGGAGAAGACGTGGGGAATGGAGAGGGCAGTGGTGTTGGGGTAAGCGCCGAGGCGTGTGCTGGGGCCGTGGGGCTGCTGGGGCAAGCACCGGTGGCCCAGGACGACTCGTGGTGACATCCCCCAGCCACGCTCTGTGACATCCCCCAGCCACCCTCTGTGACATCCCCCAGCCACGCCCTGTGACATCCCCCAGCCACCCTCTGTGACATCCCCCAGCCACCCTCTGTGACATCCCCCAGCCACGCCCTGTGACATCCCCCAGCCACGCCCTGTGACATCGTGGCCCTCACTGCTTATATTCGGGCGCCCAGCCTGCCCCAGCCGGCTCGTGCCTTCGCTCCAGCTGAGCATTTTGGCGAGGCTTGGAGTGTGGAGCAAGCCTTTGGCTGGGTGCTGGGCTTGTGCCCTGGGAACTGGTGGCTGCAGCTCCCAGTGCCCATCCCCAGAGCCACTGCAGGTTTTTCCCCAGCCCTGCCCAGTTCAGGCAATCGGGGCACCCAGGAGGCGAGCTCGCCGCAGCAGAGGTGAGCTGTGCGCGGAAACTTCCCCAGGGGAGCTGGGCGGGTTTCCCTCTCGGGGGGACCTGGGCTTCTCTCCCACTGCTCCCCGGGCCAGCCAGTGACCGTGGCCTCTCTTCCTCTTCTAGCGGGACACCCGCCGCTGCAGCGTCGGAGGGGAGGAGTTGTCCATCCCCACCAGCTCTCCCCAGCCCACCGCAGCGTGAGCTGACCATGGCCACAGACTCGGCGGACCGCTGCGCGATATGTCTTCACTCCAGCAACAACGCAGCCTTTATCATTCCGTGCCTCCACCGCTTCTGTTTCATCTGCATCTGGCAGCGGGCACAGATCAGGCCGGTGTGTCCCGTCTGCAGGAAGAGCGTGACTTCCATCCAGCCGTCGCTGCAGGGGGACCGATTTGGAGAGTTCCCCGTAAGACGACAACCACCTGTGGCATTGTCAGGCAGGGCACAAGACGAGACAGCTGACACACTGCCAGTGTCACGTGCATCCACGGAACACCAGCCACAGTATCCAGAGGCAGGGTTTGTGAGCGGCCGTCAGCCCTACAACTGGAAGCTCTTTTTCAGTAAGCATCCAGGTGTATTCCAAAACCTGCGGCCCTGGCTGCGTCAGGAGCTGCGGCGCATCTCTAGGTTACAGCTTCCTCGGAGGCTCATGCTGGAACAGGTCATCCTGAGTACCCTGGCTGTCTGATGGCCCGAATGAAGAGTCCCTGGTCGAGAGGCTGCAGAACGACCTTGGAAACAACACGGCAAAATTTGTGCGAGGACTGGTGGAGTTCACCATGGAACATTGCGGGAGGGCAACCCAACACCTCTTCCTCCGTGGGGAGCCCCGTGCTGCCAGGAGGCTGGAGGAGAGACATGGGAGCCTCCTCAGCTCTAAAGCCTCCATGGAATGGCGGGATCGCAGCCCTTTGTCCAGCACGAGATCAGGTGTCTCTCGAGGGGGACAGGAGCAGAGCCCCATAGTCAGTACCAGCTCGAGGGCATCCCGAGGGGGACCGGAGCAGAGTCCGATGGCCAGCACCAGCTGTCCAACCTTTCAAGAAGGAGGGAAGCTCAACCTCCTAGCCCTAACCAGGTCGGCCGGACGTCCAAGAGAGTCGGGAGCGCAGCCCCGTGGCCTCCAGCAGCAGTGAGGTTGCCTCCCAAGCAGGCCAGGAGCTCAACGTCGTGGCAAGCACCAACTTGGGTATCCTCCAGTGGGGATCGGGAGCTCAGCCCCGTGGCCAACACCAGTCCTGCTGCCGCTCAAGGAAGGTCTCCCTGCAACCCTGTGGCCCTAAGTAGGTCAGCTGGCTTCCAAGGGGGACGGGAGCGCAGCCCCATAGCCAGCACTAGCTGGGCTGCCTTGCAAGAGGGACGAGAGCAGAGTCCATTGACCAGCACCAGCCTGGCTGCGTCCCGAGGTGGGTCTCCTGTGCCCAGACCAGCTCCCTCCAGCAGTGCTGCCACGGCAGATGAAGGGGAATGCCTGGGCACCTCGACCGCTGCTCTCCGAGAGGGTCCTGGCTGCCCCCTCTCCATCTCCTCTGCCATCCCAGGGGAGCAAGAGGAGCTGCACGGGGAGCGGGGGGAGGCTGCGGCCGGTGCCTCTGCTTGCACAGGGTCAGGGGGCTGGTCACGTCAGGGGCCCCAGAGACCTCTGAAGAGGAAGGCTAGCAGCACCGAGGACTCTGATGCCAAGAAGCCAGCCCGCTGCTGATGCTGGAAGGCGGCTCCGGCAGCTGGCGAAAGGAGGGCCGTGCCGGCCACGGGGCCATGCGCTGACCCCCCAGGGACCAGAAGGCTCAGCTCAGGCCTCAAAAACCTAGCTCTCCCAGGAAATAAAGACATGAAAATGACAGGTTTTGAGTCTAAGTATTTTTATCTGTGTGGCTGGCATCGTTATCCCCACCTGTGCTGCTTTGTCGTCCCCCTTTTCCTGGTGCCCGGCCCACCTTTTCCTCCCAGCTCCGCTGGGCCCTCAGGCCTACGGGGCCAGTTTGGTGGGAGGGGGGGCTACGGTGATGGACGTGGCCCATCGCCTTGGGCCGTGCTAGCTGGATGGTGTCCGTGGCACCTCCTGAGGCCTATGGGGTCACTCTGGCTTGGAGAGGGGCTACGGTGACGGACATCATGGCCCTTTGCCCCACAGGACACGGCTCTGGGTGGCCCTGCTCGAGCAGGGGTGCGGCCCAGATGACCTCCAGAGGTGTCTTCCAACCTCAACCTGGCTGTGATTCTTGGGACTTGTGTCAAGTCGGGGTTTGTTCCCCACGCGGCAGCACGAGGCATTGTCGTGGTTTGAGCTCAGAGGCCAACTGAGCACCACACAGCCGCTCACTGCTCCCTTCCCTCCCAGCGATGAGAAGGGAAAAATGAGTAAGGCATGGGATTTGAGATAGGACAGGGAGGGGCAAATCACTCATTATGGCCCCAGGCAAAAGGCAGGCTCGTTAGGGGAAGAAAAAGAGAACGTAAATGTATTACAAACACTAACAACAACACCACTTAACAGGCAGAGCAGGACAGTGAGAAGCACCACCACATCTTGAGAACACCTTCCCCCCTCCCCTCCCTTCTTCCCAGGCTCAGCTCTGCTCCCGATATCTCTACCTCCTCCCGCCAGGGGCGCAGGGGGAGGGAATGAGGGGGTGCAGTCGGTGGTGCTGTCTCTACTTCCCTCTTGGGTGGGGGGGAGCTTCTGGAACTTCTTCCCCGTTCACCCCAGTGTGGTCCCCCTCTCACAGGAGGCAGTCCTCCACAAACCCTCTCCAACATGTGTCCCTCCCACGGCCCGCAGCGTTTCCCTACACTGCTCCGGTGTGGGACACCAAATTTCCCCAGTCAACTGGAGTCTCTCCCACAGGCCGCAGCCCTTCCCGAGCTGCTCTGGCGGGGGACAGCCCCGCATGCTGCAATCCTCCCAGCGCTGAACTACAAAAGCAGAGGCTACTTTTCCCCACAAGGTCCTGGCCTCCTTCGGGCAGAGTCACCTTGGTCGGACCATGAAAGGCTCCTCACAGGCCACAGATCAGTGTCCTGCTCCACCCTAGCCCTCCATGGGCGGGGGGGGACTACCCTGCTGTTGTCTGACAACAGGATACAGGGGGGTCTCTGCTCCGGCACACCTCCCCTCTCCTTTCTTCCTCCGTTCCTCCACGGACCTTGGTGTTCACGCAGCTGCCGCAACTCCTCCCTCACAAGGCCGACTCCTCCTCACCACGTCCCTTCTTAAATACGTTATCGCAGAGGCGCAGCTGATCGGCTCAGACGTGGTGCAGAGGTGGGGCAGACTTGGAGCTGGGGGAGCTTTGAGAAGCTTCTTACAGCGGGACACACTCCCCTGCTACAAAAGAAGACCCCACCACTCAGGACAGGCACAAGTTGCAGCCTGATGACGTGTGCGAACCGCTGCTCTTCTCTTCCTGCTGCTGCGTACTGCCTTTGCTTTGGACTCAGCGCTAGATTTCAGTGACATGGCGGTTGCCAGCCAGCGGTCATCACGGGCTGGTTATCAGGGTCGCGTCGCTCGCTGTCCTGACCTTCCAGCTGGTGCCGGAATGAGGTGGTGGTGGTGGGGGGGGGGGGGCGCGGAGATTCAGTGCCAAGTTTTTCATGGAAATAATCTGCCGTTTCTTCCTCTATCTGTGTCCATCCTCAGCGTCACAACGCTTCCCACACCTTGTGCCCTGTCACAGCCTGGCAGCCAGCCGCGCGGCATGACTACTTTCTCCTTTAAGGCCAAAGGCATTGAAATCACAGAAGAAATGAGCTTCAAATGGCATCAGGCAGGATAACACGTGCCCCCAGGCTTTCGAGGGGGACGGAAGCACCGTCCCAGAGAGGCCGGCTGTGCTCAGGCACGGCCAGGATACGTGGGCGCATGAGGGAGGCCGCGCTGCGGGCACAGGGGCCCACGTCGCTCCCTGCACAGTGGCGCTCGATTTGGGGCAGCTTTTGATCCCGTTGCTATCCCAGAGACAGGGTTCCCTCACCGCGCGGTGTGCCAGCCAATACACACAGGCTCGAGGTAATTCTTCTACCTCATGTCTGCGCAGGCCTGGGTGCTAGGCGGTAATGCCACAAAGCTAGCACGCTGCTCACAAGAACTTCAGAGTATGCATACACTTCAGACTACACGACTACAGGTTTCCTCTAACGACCATTGGGTAGCTTCTTATCACTTTGTCCCTCATTGGTTAGATATAGCTCGATTAGCCTCGCTTGCTATGTAGATTAGCACGCCTGCTCCTCGCAGGCGTGAGGGGGGCAAGTCTTCTCGGTCTGGAATCGGTTCGGTGGTCGCAGTCTCCCTCCCGCCGCCCTTACCTTTCCCTCGGCTTGTGCTTCTTGGGCAATCATCCAGCCTCTGGTGCCTTGTGGGGCAGGATGTTCCCCTCTTCTCAATCTTTTCATGGCGATACAGTCGTCAGCAAGGCCTGCTTTGTTTAGAGAGAGTACCAGGCTTACAGAACGGCGCCGATGTCCAGTGGCCCTCCTTAGAAAATTGTCATGCCGTATATCGAACTCTAACTTCAATAGTGCTGCTATAGCTTAGGGATCAACCCAAGCATGCGGTTTTAGTCAGCCTACACTGCGGCTTCTGCCACGCTTAGTGCACGAGGCTGAAGAAGCACCCGACTAAAGCCTTGCCTCCGCTTCTCCTTGTTCCTGCCAGTTTGTCACTGGTGCAGCCCAGGCTGTCGCAGCTGCCGAGGCTGCTCGAGTCACCACAGTGCCTGCCCAAATCTGGCTGGTACCTGCCCCAGCACGTGCTAAAGGTGGGAAGGTGGAAACGTGCCTGCTGTAAGGCGGCGTTTTACCAGTCACTTACATCCAGGAGATGCTGCTGGATGCCCTCTTTCAGTATTGAAATCACGCCGCGTGTAAGCTGTAGCTCCAGCATCCACCTTTACTGTGTGGAGCTCCTTCAGCTGAGAACTGACTGTGACAGGTCCCCGGGAAGCCCCGGCCAAGGCCTCGGTGGTTGGCTCGAAGCACCGATGCCGAGCACCCAGGAGAAGACGTGGGGAATGGAGAGGGCAGTGGTGTTGGGGTAAGCGCCGAGGGGTGTGCTGGGGCCGTGGGGCTGCTGGGGCAAGCACCGGTGGCCCAGGACGACTCGTGGTGACATCCCCCAGCCACGCTCTGTGACATCCCCCAGCCACCCTCTGTGACATCCCCCAGCCACGCCCTGTGACATCCCCCAGCCACCCTCTGTGACATCCCCCAGCCACCCTCTGTGACATCCCCCAGCCACGCCCTGTGACATCCCCCAGCCACGCCCTGTGACATCGTGGCCCTCACTGCTTATATTCGGGCGCCCAGCCTGCCCCAGCCGGCTCGTGCCTTCGCTCCAGCTGAGCATTTTGGCGAGGCTTGGAGTGTGGAGCAAGCCTTTGGCTGGGTGCTGGGCTTGTGCCCTGGGAACTGGTGGCTGCAGCTCCCAGTGCCCATCCCCAGAGCCACTGCAGGTTTTTCCCCGGCCCTGCCCGGTTCAGGCAGTCGGGGCACCCAGGAGGCGAGCTCGCCGCAGCAGAGGTGAGCTGTGCGCGGAAACTTCCCCAGGGGAGCTGGGCGGGTTTCCCTCTCGGGGGGACCTGGGCTTCTCTCCCACTGCTCCCCGGGCCAGCCAGTGACCGTGGCCTCTCTTCCTCTTCTAGCGGGACACCCGCCGCTGCAGCGTCGGAGAGGAGGAGTTGTCCATCCCCACCAGCTCTCCCCAGCCCACCGCAGCGTGAGCTGACCATGGCCACAGACTCGGCGGACCGCTGCGCGATATGTCTTCACTCCAGCAACAACGCAGCCTTTATCATTCCGTGCCTCCACCGCTTCTGTTTCATCTGCATCTGGCAGCGGGCACAGATCAGGCCGGTGTGTCCCGTCTGCAGGAAGAGCGTGACTTCCATCCAGCCGTCGCTGCAGGGGGACCGATTTGGAGAGTTCCCCGTAAGACGACAACCACCTGTGGCATTGTCAGGCAGGGCACAAGACGAGACAGCTGACACACTGCCAGTGTCACGTGCATCCACGGAACACCAGCCACAGTATCCAGAGGCAGGGTTTGTGAGCGGCCGTCAGCCCTACAACTGGAAGCTCTTTTTCAGTAAGCATCCAGGTGTATTCCAAAACCTGCGGCCCTGGCTGCGTCAGGAGCTGCGGCGCATCTCTAGGTTACAGCTTCCTCGGAGGCTCATGCTGGAACAGGTCATCCTGAGTACCCTGGCTGCTGATGGCCCGAATGAAGAGTCCCTGGTCGAGAGGCTGCAGAACGACCTTGGAAACAACACGGCAAAATTTGTGCGAGGACTGGTGGAGTTCACCATGGAACATTGCGGGAGGGCAACCCAACACCTCTTCCTCCGTGGGGAGCCCCGTGCTGCCAGGAGGCTGGAGGAGAGACATGGGAGCCTCCTCAGCTCTAAAGCCTCCATGGAATGGCGGGATCGCAGCCCTTTGTCCAGCACGAGATCAGGTGTCTCTCGAGGGGGACAGGAGCAGAGCCCCATAGTCAGTACCAGCTCGAGGGCATCCCGAGGGGGACCGGATCAGAGTCCGATGGCCAGCACCAGCTGTCCAACCTTTCAAGAAGGAGGGAAGCTCAACCTCCTAGCCCTAACCAGGTCGGCCGACGTCCAAGAGAGTCGGGAGCACAGCCCCGTGGCCTCCAGCAGCAGTGAGGTTGCCTCCCAAGCAGGCCAGGAGCTCAACGTCGTGGCGAGTACCAACTTGGGTACCTCCAGTGGGGATCGGGAGCTCAGCCCCGTGGCCAACACCAGTCCTGCTGCCGCTCAAGGAAGGTCTCCCTGCAACCCTGTGGCCCTAAGTAGGTCAGCTGGCTTCCAAGGGGGACGGGAGCGCAGCCCCATAGCCAGCACTAGCTGGTCTGTGTCCCAAAAGGGGCAGGATTGCAGCCCCGTGTCCAGCACCAGCTCAGGTGCTTCTCAAAGGGGACGGGAGTGCAGGCCCATGGCCACCACCAGCTGGGCTGCCTTGCAAGAGGGACGAGAGCAGAGTCCATTGACCAGCACCAGCCTGGCTGCGTCCTGAGGTGGGTCTCCTGTGCCCAGACCAGCTCCCTCCAGCAGTGCTGCCACGGCCGATGAAGGGGAATGCCTGGGCACCTCGACCGCTGCTCTCCGAGAGGGTCCTGGCTGCCCCCTCTCCATCTCCTCTGCCATCCCAGGGGAGCAAGAGGAGCTGCACGGGGAGCGGGGGGAGGCTGCGGCCGGTGCCTCTGCTTGCACAGGGTCAGGGGGCTGGTCACGTCAGGGGCCCCAGAGACCTCTGAAGAGGAAGGCTAGCAGCACCAAGGACTCTGATGCCAAGAAGCCAGCCCGCTGCTGATGCTGGAAGGCGGCTCCGGCAGCTGGCGAAAGGAGGGCCGTGCCGGCCACGGGGCCATGCGCTGACCCCCCAGGGACCAGAAGGCTCAGCTCAGGCCTCAAAAACCTAGCTCTCCCAGGAAATAAAGACATGAAAATGACAGGTTTTGAGTCTAAGTATTTTTATCTGTGTGGCTGGCATCGTTATCCCCACCTGTGCTGCTTTGTCGTCCCCCTTTTCCTGGTGCCCGGCCCACCTTTTCCTCCCAGCTCCGCTGGGCCCTCAGGCCTACGGGGCCAGTTTGGTGGGAGGGGGGGCTACGGTGATGGACGTGGCCCATCGCCTTGGGCCGTGCTAGCTGGATGGTGTCCGTGGCACCTCCTGAGGCCTATGGGGTCACTCTGGCTTGGAGAGGGGCTACGGTGACGGACATCATGGCCCTTTGCCCCACAGGACACGGCTCTGGGTGGCCCTGCTCGAGCAGGGGTGCGGCCCAGATGACCTCCAGAGGTGTCTTCCAACCTCAACCTGGCTGTGATTCTTGGGACTTGTGTCAAGTCGGGGTTTGTTCCCCACGCGGCAGCACGAGGCATTGTCGTGGTTTGAGCTAGAAGGCCAACTGAGCACCACACAGCCGCTCACTGCTCCCTTCCCTCCCAGCGATGAGAAGGGAAAAATGAGTAAGGCATGGGATTTGAGATAGGACAGGGAGGGGCAAATCACTCATTATGGCCCCAGGCAAAAGGCAGGCTCGTTAGGGGAAGAAAAAGAGAACGTAAATGTATTACAAACACTGACAACACCACCACTTAACAGACAGAGGAGGACAGTGAGAAGCACCACCACATCTTGAGAACACCTTCCCCCCTCCCCTCCCTTCTTCCCAGGCTCAGCTCTGCTCCCGATATCTCTACCTCCTCCCGCCAGGGGCGCAGGGGGAGGGAATGAGGGGGTGCAGTCGGTGGTGCTGTCTCTACTTCCCTCTTGGGTGGGGGGGAGCTTCTGGAACTTCTTCCCCGTTCACCCCAGTGTGGTCCCCCTCTCACAGGAGGCAGTCCTCCACAAACCCTCTCCGACATGTGTCCCTCCCACGGCCCGCAGCGTTTCCCTACACTGCTCCGGTGTGGGACACCAAATTTCCCCAGTCAACTGGAGTCTCTCCCACAGGCCGCAGCCCTTCCCGAGCTGCTCTGGCGGGGGACAGCCCCGCATGCTGCAATCCTCCCAGCGCTGAACTACAAAAGCAGAGGCTACTTTTCCCCACAAGGTCCTGGCCTCCTTCGGGCAGAGTCACCTTGGTCGACCATGAAAGGCTCCTCACAGGCCACAGATCAGTGCCTGCTCCACCCTAGCCCTCCATGGGTGGGGGGGGACTACCCTGCTGTCGTCTGACAACAGGATACAGGGGGGTCTCTGCTCCGGCACACCTCCCCTCTCCTTTCTTCCTCCGTTCCTCCACGGACCTTGGTGTTCACGCAGCTGCCGCAACTCCTCCCTCACAAGGCCGACTCCTCCTCACCACGTCCCTTCTTAAATACGTTATCGCAGAGGTGCAGCTGATCGGCTCAGACGTGGTGCAGAGGTGGGGCAGACTTGGAGCTGGGGGAGCTTTGAGAAGCTTCTTACAGCGGGACACGCTCCCCTGCTACAAAAGAAGACCCCACCACTCAGGACAGGCACAAGTTGCAGCCTGATGACGTGTGCGAACCGCTGCTCTTCTCTTCCTGCTGCTGCGTACTGCCTTTGCTTTGGACTCAGCGCTAGATTTCAGTGACATGGCGGTTGCCAGCCAGCGGTCATCACGGGCTGGTTATCAGGGTCGCGTCGCTCGCTGTCCTGACCTTCCAGCTGGTGCCGGAATGAGGTGGTGGTGGTGGAGGGGGGCGCGGAGATTCAGTGCCAAGTTTTTCATGGAAATAATCTGCCGTTTCTTCCTCTATCTGTGTCCATCCTCAGCGTCACAACGCTTCCCACACCTTGTGCCCTGTCACAGCCTGGCAGCCAGCCACGCGGCATGACTACTTTCTCCTTTAAGGCCAAAGGCATTGAAATCACAGAAGAAATGAGCTTCAAATGGCATCAGGCGGGATAACACGTGCCCCCAGGCTTTCGAGGGGGACGGAAGCACCGTCCCAGAGAGGCCGGCTGTGCTCAGGCACGGCCAGGATACGTGGGCGCATGAGGGAGGCCGCACTGCGGGCACAGGGGCCCACGTCGCTCCCTGCACAGTGGCGCTCGATTTGGGGCAGCTTTTGATCCCGTTGCTATCCCAGAGACAGGGTTCCCTCACCGCGCGGTGTGCCAGCCAATACACACAGGCTCGAGGTAATTCTTCTACCTCATGTCTGCGCAGGCCTGGGTGCTAGGCGGTAATGCCACAAAGCTAGCACGCTGCTCACAAGAACTTCAGAGTATGCATACACTTCAGACTACACGACTACAGGTTTCCTCTAACGACCATTGGGTAGCTTCTTATCACTTTGTCCCTCATTGGTTAGATATAGCTCGATTAGCCTCGCTTGCTATGTAGATTAGCACGCCTGCTCCTCGCAGGCGTGAGGGGGGCAAGTCTTCTCGGTCTGGAATCGGTTCGGTGGTCGCAGTCTCCCTCCCGCCGCCCTTACCTTTCCCTCGGCTTGTGCTTCTTGGGCAATCATCCAGCCTCTGGTGCCTTGTGGGGCAGGATGTTCCCCTCTTCTCAATCTTTTCATGGCGATACAGTCGTCAGCAAGGCCTGCATTGTTTAGAGAGAGTACCAGGCTTACAGAACGGCGCCGATGTCCAGTGGCCCTCCTTAGAAAATTGTCATGCCGTATATCGAACTCTAACTTCAATAGTGCTGCTATAGCTTAGGGATCAACCCAAGCATGCGGTTTTAGTCAGCCTACACTGCGGCTTCTGCCACGCTTAGTGCACGAGGCTGAAGAAGCACCCGACTAAAGCCTTGCCTCCGCTTCTCCTTGTTCCTGCCAGTTTGTCACTGGTGCAGCCCAGGCTGTCGCAGCTGCCGAGGCTGCTCGAGTCACCACAGTGCCTGCCCAAATCTGGCTGGTACCTGCCCCAGCACGTGCTAAAGGTGGGAAGGTGGAAACGTGCCTGCTGTAAGGCGGCGTTTTACCAGTCACTTACATCCAGGAGATGCTGCTGGATGCCCTCTTTCAGTATTGAAATCACGCCGCGTGTAAGCTGTAGCTCCAGCATCCACCTTTACTGTGTGGAGCTCCTTCAGCTGAGAACTGACGTGACATGTCCCCGGGAAGCCCCGGACAAGGCCTCGGTGGTTGGAAGACACCTCTGGAGGTCATCTGGGCCGCACCCCTGCTCGAGCAGGGCCACCCAGAGCCGTGTCCTGTGGGGCAAAGGGCCATGATGTCCGTCACCGTAGCCCCTCTCCAAGCCAGAGTGACCCCATAGGCCTCAGGAGGTGCCACGGACACCATCCAGCTAGCACGGCCCAAGGCGATGGGCCACGTCCATCACCGTAGCCCCCCCTCCCACCAAACTGGCCCCGTAGGCCTGAGGGCCCAGCGGAGCTGGGAGGAAAAGGTGGGCCGGGCACCAGGAAAAGGGGGATGACAAAGCAGCACAGGTGGGGATAACGATGCCAGCCACACAGATAAAAATACTTAGAATCAAAACCTGTCATTTTCATGTCTTTATTTCCTGGGAGAGCTAGGTTTTTGAGGCCTGAGCTGAGCCTTCTGGTCCCTGGGGGGTCAGCGCATGGCCCCGTGGCCAGCACGGCCCTCCTTTCGCCAGCTGCCGGAGCCGCCTTCCAGCATCAGCAGCGGGCTGGCTTCTTGGCATCAGAGTCCTCGGTGCTGCTAGCCTTCCTCTTCAGAGGTCTCTGGGGCCCCTGACGTGACCAGCCCCCTGACCCTGTGCAAGCAGAGGCACCGGCCGCAGCCTCCCCCCGCTCCCCGTGCAGCTCCTCTTGCTCCCCTGGGATGGCAGAGGAGATGGAGAGGGGGCAGCCAGGACCCTCTCGGAGAGCAGCGGTCGAGGTGCCCAGGCATTCCCCTTCATCTGCCGTGGCAGCACTGCTGGAGGGAGCTGGTCTGGGCACAGGAGACCCACCTCGGGACGCAGCCAGGCTGGTGCTGGTCAATGGGCTCTGCTCTCGTCCCTCTTGCAAGGCAACCCAGCTGGTGGTGGCCATGGGCCTGCACTCCCGTCCCCTTTGAGAAGCACCTGAGCTGGTGCTGGACACGGGGCTGCAATCCTGCCCCTTTTGGGACACAGACCAGCTAGTGCTGCCTATAGGGCTGCGCTCCCGTCCCCCTTGGAAGGCACGTGACCTCCTGCTGGCCAAAGGGCTGCCTTCCCACCATCTCATGGAGCCTCTGGTGCTTATCATGCCCTCGCTTCTCTCCTCCAGCCTCCTGGCAGCACGGGATTTCCCATAGAGCCAGAGGTGTTGCACCGCTCTCCCACACTGTTCCATGGTGAACTCAATCTGTCCTCGCACAAATGCTGCCGTGCTGTTTCCAAGGGCATTCCACAGTATCTCGACCAGGGACTCTTCATTCAGGCCATCGACAGCCAGGGCACTCAGGATGACCTGTTCCAGCATGAGCCTCCGAGGATGCTGTAGCCTAGAGAAGCACCGCAGCTCCGGACGCAGCCAGGGCTGCAGGACTTGGAATACAGCTGGGTGCTCACTGAAAAGGAGCTGCCAGCTGTAGGGCTGAAGGCTATTCACAAACCCAGCCTCTGAATACTGTGGCTGGTGTTCCCTGGATGCACACGTCACTGGCAGTACAGCGCGATATCTTCCGGTCGCCAGGCCCTGACTACCTACATTTCCCCCTCCCTATGCTAAACCGAACAAGATGATTTAAAAAATTACCTTAAATTAAAAAGTTACTTTAAAATTATTTTTAAAAAGGTCACTTTTAAAAGCGAACCTAATACTACTAGTGATTTAAATTCGTAGACATTGTGTCACCAACTCGCGACAACAAGCATAAGGCACATTGGGCGGGTGGCAATAGAGAAATAATTAGGAGTATCTAACTAACTAGGGATGACTAGGGACAATTGACAAATACATTCCTAAAGCAGTTGTTGATGTTCCACTACCATGATGTTAACCGTTTCTAACCGGCTCTTGACAAATGACACGAGCTTATTCAGTATACAGGGTCCAAAAACTAATGTCAATATGATCATTGCGATTGGTCCCACTAAGGTAGATATCAAAGTGGTTAACCACGATGAATAGCTAAACCATGATTCAAACCACCCTTGTTGGGCTTCCCTCTCTATCTTTCTTTGAACCAATCTTTCTCTTAATTTAGCCATCAAATCTCTAACCACTCCGGTGTGCTCCACATAAAAGCAACATTCCTCTTTCAAGGCGGGACAAAGGCCTCCCTGTTGCATCAACAGGAGATCTAATCCCCATCTATTTTGTAAAACAACTTCTGAGAGCAAAGAAAAGGATTGTTCCAAAACAGTCATGGATTTTCAATTTTTTCCAAATCTTCATCGATGGCGGTTTGTAATTGAGCTAGGCCTCGTTGTTGGGTTACCAGGGAGGTCACTCCCGTGGCCGTGCCGGCTGCTCCCAGACCAAGGAGCATCGCTATCGTTACAGCTGTCAGTACTTCTCTTTTTTGAAGTCTGCTGTTAGCTTCTCCCAGTGATAGTAATTTGTACGCAAAAATCAACAGTCATTGAAAAGCTCAAGAGACACACAGGGGGTTACCCCTGTTTGGTGGCAAATCCACATTCCAGATGCGGATGGGATCGCCCATTTATGGGCTCTATTAATTACAGCAGTTTTTACGCAAACAGCACTTTCCCAGTTTGCCAGTGTGATGTTACCAAAACACACGCCCTGGCCTCTGACTTGGCTCAGGGCAATTCCTTTTCGTGGTGTGTCCCACCTACACTGGGTCGGACTGCTGTCTGATGAATAGTCAAAGGGAGCATCGAGGGCAACGCCCTCATAGAAAGGGGGATATACATCATAACATAACCAGCAAGAACTCGGAAGGTTCAGGTTTGACTGATTCAGCGACCAGAAGGCAGCATCTAACACATTAAAAAATGGCTTGTCGGGCAAGAGGGGAAAATTCGCATTTGATTCACTGAAAGGAACTATTTGCTTAGTTGGCAGGGGGCTAGTTGGAACGGGGGTGGAGATCGGCAAGCTTTCTTTTCTCTGCTGGTTATCATTTTTGATTACAACATTGGGACCAATCGCCGTACCGCTCTTCACTTCCTGGTTTTTGATAAAAAACAGTCCTCCTCTATCTGTACCGGATTCCCAATATCTAAAGCCCCAGGTTTTGCCAACAGTCCATCCCAGATCGTTTTCATTAGTTACGTTCAATGTAAGATATTCACTCCACTCTTTTTGCCTAGGTTTTGCCCACACTTGACTACGGTAGCCCAGCTGCGGTTGATTGTCACGTCTGATACACTTATGAGGACCCCACTGCACCTTCAAGTATTTATCTGGCTATGGTGGCTTCCAGTCTGAGGCTATAGTTTCGCATCCCCAATAGGAACAATAATACTGATTGGGGGCGTTGCAGTAAGATTTGCAGGGATTAGAGCTGGGGCACATGTAGTACATCATACATTTTAAACAGGGGTCTGTGGGGGTTAGATCGCAGGGGGATACCTGGAAGCTAGGGGGTCCTGGGCTAACAACCTTTTGTAATATCGTCTGATCCTCCTATCTCACCAACACCCATTCCCATGGTTCATGTTCATACAAGCCGCCGGATGGCATTACGAGCCCCAAGATTAGAATCACACAAAGGCTTCGCCACACCCCCCTACAAAGGCTGTTTTGTCGCTGTCTGAATTCTGCCAGTGCGGAACTCTCAGGCTTGGACCGGGTGCTTGCTGACTCGTCGACTTCCCCCGGCACTGGGGTATACGGATTACAGGGGTGTCCGATGCGCCGGTCCTGTGAACAGAAACTCACAGTTTTCATTAGTTTTATTCTGAAGGTCTGGTTTAATAGACTTAAGCAGACACCATTTGAGTCTGTCATCCTTTCTGACAGCAGCGTACCCTCGCCCTGTTAGAACTAGGCTCCACCCTTGTTCCATTCCCCCAACTCATTTCTAATTTTAACCGGTGGGCCTTCTTCCAGCACTCGAGTGGCCCAATGTTTCTGAACGGGGCTATTCACCTCTTCCCCCCTAGGGAATTGGTTCAAAGCTAACAAAGCGGTCACCAAGAGACGTGTTTGGTCTCTTGAAGGAACAGCATTAGTAAAACCTTCTGGTTTTGCCAAAACCTCCAATTTAGCTTTTACAGTTTGGTTTGCCCGCTCAACTATGGCTTGCCCTGTACTATTATACGGGATACCATGTATTAGAGTAATACCCCATTTCAAAACAAATGCTTGGACTGATTTAGAAACAAAATTCGGACCATTGTCCATTTTAATTTGATTGGGGACACCTAGCCACGCCACGGCTGTCAGCCAATGTTGGATGGTCGCTTTAGAATCGGTCTTAAGGTGTTTGTGCGGCTGCAATCACTCCACTAGACGTGTCTACAGTTACCGCTAGCCATGCTCCAGGCTTTAGCAGCTGACAGAGTAAAATCTGTTTGCTACACCTCAGAAGCTTTAAGACCTCTGCGATTAACTCCACTGGACCACAGCGGCGCTTTCTGACAGTGGGGGCACGTAGCTACTACGTGTTTTGCATCCGTAACCGAAATCCCACGTCTTCGCTAGCGCTTTTGCTCCAATATGAAGAGACTCGTGTAGCCGACAGGCGTCTCTTAGCGTCCACAGTCCTTTTGCAGCGGCATCTGCTTTGTCATTACCGGTTTGAAAAAACCCTTTGATTGGGCTATGGCTACTAACTATCGGATGACCGATATGGTGCCTTTTCGGGAAGAAAGCGCTTCTTCTAGCATCAATGCTGTTGCAGATATTGACACATCGGGTCCCGACATGGCTGAACAAAGTTTAGCCACAAACATTGAATCAGTCACAATGTTAAGGTGTTCTGTCAGGAACAGTCCGCATGCTAGCACTACCGCTGTTGCTTCTAGCTGCTGGACTGAAAGCGCACGATTGATCATTTTGACGCAGCGCCATTCTCCTTCTGATTGCCATACTGCTGCCGCGGTTGAGGTCGCTGAGGATGCATCTGTAAAAACCGTTGGTCCCTGTTGGGGTCGGTCCATGATTTTCTGTGGAAGATCGATGTCAACAATCGCCAGCATTTGAGTCCAAGGGGGCTTTACAGCGTAGCGGACCTCTCCCCCAAATCCGACGAGGGCTATAGCCAAGTACTCTGACATCGCCACTGATTGTGTTGGAAGCTGTTTGCGGAAGGGTAGGTATATCCTGGCAGGTTCGATGCCTAGATGTCTTAAGGCAAGTTTTCTACCTTTCATGATGAGGTTACCAAGACAATTCCTGGAGAGAATGCACGTGACGGTTTTCCCAGGACTATCCATTGTATTGGTCGCGCTTTTTCTGGGGGACCCTGGGCTAATGCCCCTACCCCCCCTTTTTCCGTGAAGTGTACATACAGATCGAGCCGTGCATCTGGGTTCCATCTGGCGAGCGTGCTTAACGATACCTGTTGCTCGATAAAGTCGAGAGAATTCATTGCTTCCGTCATCAGAGTTTTTCGCTCCCATGGGTTCTTTCCGTTTAGAAGATCGTACAGGGGGACCATGGTCTCGGGAGGGATCAGGATGACATTGTGGAGCCGTTGCAAGGACCCCACTAACTGTTGCATATCATGGAGCGTTTTGATGTGCCGACAGATTTTTATTTGGGGGGGGTTACATAGGAACTTGTAATCCCCACTCCCAAAAAACTCACACATGGTCCTCTTTTAATTTTCGCGCTTGCAATTTCAAACCCATTTGTTTTTAGAGTTTCTGAGACCGTCGACACTAGTTGGTCCACCTGACTTCCGGACGACGTGGCAGTCAAAATATCGTCCATGTATTGGATGATAGTCGCGGTCGGGTTGCTGTGTCGAACCGGTGCCAGCACTCGATCCACCGTAATCTGGCAGATAGTAGGCGAGTTGACCATTCCTTCGGGTAACACTTTCCACTGAAAGCGCAAATTGGGGCGTTGGCTGTTTGGAAACACAACAGAAAAGGCAAACCGTTCCTTGTCTTCCTCGTGCAGGGGTATCGAAAAGAAACAGTCCTTAATATCGACGACGGTGCAAGGCTGTCCCTCTGGTATCATAGAGTTCATAGGTAACAGCGTTTGGACAGGGCCCATTGGTTGAATTCTCTTGTTTACTTCGCGCAGGTCATGGAGGAGGCGAAACCCTTCGCTGGATCATTTGGGTATTACAAAAACTGGGTGTTCCATGCGCTAGTAGAAGGCTCTATATGGCCTTGTTGTAGTTCGAGATCAATTAGCTCAAGAAGTGCATCCATTCGAGGCTTTGACAGGGGCCACTGCTCGACCCACACTGGGTCTGACGATTTCCGTATCAGTCTAATTGGTGGAAGCGGGTATGCAGCAGCGGCCCTCACGGTAAATTTGTCACCCTGGCTTTCAATAAGGCTAGAGCGTCCCTTCCTAACAGGGGTGGAACACCTGGCATGACATATGGGAAGAGGGTGATAGTTTTTTCCGGTCCTTTTCAGTGTGAAGCGTTATGGCTACCAATTGAGCACTCTTCCGAGCTCGGGTTAATCCTCCAACTCCACCCACCATGGGGCATCCTCCAACTTCCAATGCGGGTGCCAATTTGTCTCAGGGATAACTGTAACATCCTCTCCGGTGTCGATCAAAAACGGAACACTAATGGTGGTGTCATTTGAGGTATTATAAAGGGAACAGATCCCC